>NC_062545.1:242619567-243913594 GCF_016906955.1 Phacochoerus africanus
CAATAGTTTGCATCTATTAACCCCAAATTCTAAGTCCATCCCACTCCCTCCCCCTCCCCTTGGCAACCACAAGTCTGTTCTCCAAGTCCATGAGTTTCTTTTCCGTGGAAAGGTTCATTTGTACCCTATATTAGATTCCAGATATAAGTGATATCTTATAGCATTTGTCTTTCTCTTTCTGACTGACTTCACTCAGTATGAGAGTCTCTAGTTCCATCCATATTGCTTGAATTTTCTTGAGGCATGTTAATTCTAAGAGGCAGGTATTGACTTAAATTAATAGGGAAGAATTAGGGACTTGCAAATACCCTGAAAAAACCTGTATCTCCCCCTTTATTTCCACTTCTCTCCTTCCTTTTTTCCCTTTCTCACTCTGCCATCCAGTGTATGTATAGGATTCTTCTGCACGAGGCTCTCTATTTGGCACTGTGGTTGCGAGATGATTAAGACAGCGTCTGCTGAAGTCTAGCATGGGAGGCAGATGTACTGACTCATTGTCCTCCAAGTCTGGGTATCAAGATCACGGTGGAGGAGTTCCCTTCGTGGTGCAGCGGAAACAAATCCAACTAGGAACCATGAGGTTGTGTGTTCGATCCCTGGCCTCGCTCAGTAGGTTAAGGATCCGGCGTTGCTGTGGCTGTGGTGTAGGCCGGCAGCTACAGCTCCAATTAGACCCCTAGCCTGGGAACCTCCATATGCTGTTGGTGCAGCCCTTAAAAAAAAAAAAAAAAATCACGGTGGAGGTGTATGAAGGGAGATGGGTGAACCCAGAGAGGCAGCCACCTCCTTGGCTTGGGCAGGTAGGAGGCAGGGGGCCTGAGTATGTCCATGACGGTTGAGTGGAGACTTTCTAGAAAAAGAAAGACTTGCTTTGCTCTTATTGCCCTGCTGAGGTCAACTTCCTTCTGACAAAGCCCTGAGCAAGAAAAAGACAACTGCTTTGCAAACAAACACCTCATGTACTTATTTCCTCTGTTCTCATATATCTCATCTCCTCCTCTGAATGAGATGTCACTTAATTTCCACAGGAAACTGAAAGGAGCAACATCTGTCTAAATCCCCCCTAACTCGCTCCAGATTGCCAGGGTCAGAATGTGGATTCTGGGAGACACAGTCTCTGTGGGGTCAGAGGTGACAGCCCCAGGATTGGTGGACTCCCGCCGAGTCTTGGTGGCAGCCAGGCCGCCCGGCGCCAGATCTGTGTGCAATGCAGATGTTCTGCTCGGGCGGCAGTGAGGCTTTTCCTGGGAGTGTAATCAGTGGCTGAGGCGGCCCCTGGAGAGGGGAGTGCAGGCCTTGTTCCCACGGGCTCCTGCCCAACGTGGTTCCTGAGTTTTCTGTTCCTGGGAGAGGGGGCGGCCAGCAAATGCTTGAGCTCCCACACCAGCTGCTCTGGGGAAGCAACTTCCTCACATGGTCAGGGGCCACTCCCAGCCCTGGGGACATTGTTTTGTTCACAGCCCAGGGGTAATGGCATTTATTTAAGGGACACTTTCTCTTCTCCTATCCATAAGGAAGCAGCTCCTTGCAGAGGAAGGAGCAGAGACGGCCCTCCAGGGATCATGTCCCAGTCCTAGGAAAGCTGCCCTCTCTCTCGGAGTCTCAGTCTCCTCACCTGTTAAAGAAAGTGGGTTGGTCCAGGTGGCATCCAAGGGCAAGGCATGGCCACAGCGTGAACTTTGGAGACCAGCAGACAAGATCTGAATCCCACCTGTGCTTCTTGCTGCTTTTGTGGTCCTGCCTGGGAGGCCCTGCCCCTGGCCAGCCTCAGTTTCCTCATCTGTGTGTTGGGAAGGCTGGACCAGGTCACCTCTGAGCACCTTGAGGGCTTTGTAATGATGCACGCGCCTGCCTTCCATAAAGAAGCTGAGAAAAATGATTTATTCCTTACTCACAGATAATTCGTTTTTTGTTGTTATTGCTTTTTAGGGCCGCACCCACGGCATATGGAGGTTCCCAAGCTAGGGGTCTAATTGGAGATATAGTTGCCAGCCTACGCCACAGCCACAGCAACACCAGATCCAAGCCTTGTCTGTGACTTACACTACAGCTCACGGCAATGCCGGATCCTTAACCCACTGAGCGAGGCCAGGGATCGAACCCACAACCTTATGGATCCTAGTCGGATTTGTTTCCGCTGTGCCATGATGGGAACTCCTCACAGCTAATTCTAATTCTATGCCTGTTGAAAATAAACATGATCAGCACAAAAGAACTGGCCTCCACCACTTACCCTTGTGTCCTCTGCCCGCTACCCCTGAGTCTCTGTAGATCAAAATACTATTTTTCTAAAGCATGCAGCAGAAGACTCCTTGGGGTGTCCTCCCAGGCCAGGGCTTGTAGGATCCAGCCCCTCCTGACATGCACCACATTGCTCTGCCCTCCCATTTGCTCTGGCCCCTTTCAGGCCTTCAAGTGGTCCCCCCATGACTTCCTTTGGCCCTGGCTCCTGTGGTGGTGCCAGGGGGTGGCTGGGGATGAGGGTGGGGGGTTAGCTCATGCAGAGTCCTCATCTGCTTCCCCAAAGCCACGCCACAACCCTCCCTCTAGGGAATAGTAGGGTGCTATTGGTGCAGGACAAAGCGAAGTGCCCCCAGACACCCTTTCAAGATGCCAGCCCCCACTGGCCCCCACGGAAGGCATTTCCTCTGTCTGGAGCGCTCCTCCCCCTCTTTCTGATCTTAGGGTCACTGTCACTCCCTCCACGTGGCATTTATGCACATCCTGTCAGTCCCTCAGGCTCTTCTCTCCCGGAGCCTGGTCCTTTTCTTCAGAGAACCCATTACGTTTGTAACTGCACATGGATCTTGTACTTGACTGCTTAATGCCTGACTCTTCCACTGAATTATAAAATCCAGGTGGGCGGGGGTCATGCTGGTTTTGTGACACAGTTGACCCTTAAACATGAAGTGGCAGGGGGCGGAATTAGGGGCACCCAGTCCCTGTGGAGTCAAGTATCTGTGTAAAACTTTACATTTGGCCCTCAGAGTTCATGGTTCTGCATCTGCAGATTTAACCCACAGTGGAGAGTGTAGTTGCACATCATTTATAGGGGAAAAAAAAAAAATCGGAGTTCCCGTTGTGGCTCAGCAGGCTAAGAACTTCACATAGTGTCCATGAAGATGTGGGTTCCATCCCTGGCCTCTCTCAGGGGGTTAAGGATCCGACGTTGCCTCGAGCTGCAGCATAGACCACAGGCAGAGCTCAGACCTGGAATTGCTGTGGCTGTGGTGTAGGCCAGAAGCTGCAGCTCTGATTTGACCACTAGCCCGGGAACTTTGATATGTTGCAAATGGGGCCCTAAAAAGACCAAAAAAAAAAAACAAAACTTTGCGTATAAGTGGACTTTCAAAGTTCAAACCCTTGTTGTGCAAGGGTCCACTGTATTCCCATTGCCTAATATAGGCCCACTAGACAGTTGACTCTCAGCACATAATTGTTGAATGACAGATTGAATGTGTCACCCAGAGAATCTAGAATTTGGTGGTAAAATGATGACAAGGGGAAGGCAAATTGTTGCAGATCGTGTTGTGGCACCTGCAGCGCTGAGACCCCAGGCTTTGGCACCAGCACTGTGGGTCCAAATCCTGGTCTAGACACTCAGGGCTCTGGGAGGGCAATTTCATTTTTCCTCTCAGCCCCAGGGAGGAGAGTGTCTTGAGAAAGAGAGGAAATTCCCCTATGTTGAAACATTTCTCAGAGGTACAGGGAGGAAGCAAAGGTCTGATTCCAACACAGGTTATGGTGACCTTGGTGGGAATAGTTTCAAAGGACTGGGGAGTCAGAAACTAGTCTGCAGGGGAGTTATGGGGCACAGAGGAAGTGGAGACTGTATTAATGACTATTTCTAGACACTAGAACAGGAATGGGAAGAGAGGTGATACAAGCTATTTCTTACCACATGGGATGACATCAAAATTAATTTGGAGAAGTTTTCGATAATAAAAATGATTCATTTACTGGATGGCTAGCAAAAAAAAAAAAAAAAAAAGCATCAACTCCTTGTCTTGCTCCTCTCAAAAAAACAGCATGTTAGAGCTGAAGGAGTCTCAAAGGCCCGAGGTTCCAGTACAGCCCTCTCATTTGGTAGATGAAGTGCCTGAGGCTCAGAGAGGGGCAGGGACTTACCCAAGGTCACAGAGCAGATGAGGGGCAGAGCCAAATTTTAAACTTGTGCTTCTGTAGAACCAGCCTTGGTGTTCTTTTTCATATTTCGTGTCTTTCTTTCCTCTGTCCTTTCCAAATAGTCTTTATTGGCTCAGGAAATGGGGAGGAGAGTTATTTTTGGTTTATTCGAAATGAATAAAATGGGTAATGTTTTTTTTTCCCATATATCAGATCCAAAGTATGTCTTATGTAAGAGCTCAGTGGGACGGGAAACGGTTCCACAGTAAGAACAAAGATTCCTTTGAATATTAAAAGCTCCAGAGTATACCCCAAATAGGTCCAAATGACTGGGACCAGCTCTCCTAGCCTAGCTGACTACAAAAGCTTGGGCAGGGCTGTGCAAGGTTTTGGGGGGTGGGTAGTAGGCTCCATCTGTGGGGTGACTGCCTGAGCATCAGAACAAACAAGCTCCCATATCTCGTTATTGTGATGATTATTTTAAAAATACCTTTTTTTTTGTCTTTTTTAGGGCCACACCCTGGGCATATGGAGGTTCCCAGGCTAGGGGTCTAATTGGAGCTGTAGCTGCCAAGCCTACGCCAGAGCCACAGCAACGCAGGATCCGAGCCGCATCTGCAACCCACACCACAGCTCATGGCAACGCCGGATCCTTAACCCACTGAGCAAGGCCAGGGATCGAACCCACAAGCTCATGGTTCTTAGTCGGATTCGTTAACCACTGAGTCACGACGGGAACTCTTAAAAATACTTTTAAATTCCCATCATGGCTCAGCGGAAACAAATCTGACTAGCATCCATGAGGATGCAGGTGTGATCCCTGGCCTTGCTCAGTGAATTAAGAATCCAGTGTTGCTGTGAGCTGTGGTGTAGGTCACAGACGCAGCTCGGATCACGCATTGCTGTGGTATAGGCCGGCAGCTACAGCTCTGATTAGACCCCTAGCCTGGGAACCTGCATATGCCTCAAGTGTGGCCCTAAAAATGCCATATGTATATATATATATATAGCAGTTCTAGATGCACAGCATAATTGAGCGGAGGATACTGAGGTATTTCTCATGTACCCCTTGTGGCCCCTACACATGCACAGCCTCCCTCACTGTCAGCACCAGGCACTAGAGTTACGCAGTTGACCCTTGAACAATATGGTGTTGAACTATATAGACCCACTTACAGTCGAATTTTTCCAGTAGGAAATACTACTGTACTATAGGCTCACCAGATGTGGAACCAGGGCTATGGAGGAGCTGACTATAAATTATACTTGGATTTTCAACTATGCAGCGGGTTGGCAACCCTGACCCCCACGTCACTCACGGGTCCGCAATGTATTTGTTTGAGCGGAGGAACCCACCCTGACACATCATGATCATCCAGAGCCCATAGTTTACATTGGTGTTGTACATTCTATGGGTTTTGACAAATGCGTAATGATGTGACCCTGGACCTCCTCAATACCCCTTTTGTTCTCATTATGGTAAAATATACATGACATTTATCACCCTAACCACTTATAAGTGTACTGTTCAGTGACATTGTTCACACTGTTGTGCAACCACCACCACCCTTCATCTCCAAAACTCTTGTCATCTTGCAAAACTGAAACTCTGTCCCCATCCATCGCTAGCTCTCCATCATCCCCGCCCCCAGGCCCTGGCAACCCCCATTCTGCTTTCTGTCTCTGTGACTTTGCCTACGCGAGCTCTGTCACAGAAGCAGAGTCCTACAAATACTTGTCCTTTTGTGACTGGCTTGTTTCTTCAGTCCCTCTCTCTGTGTGCTTGCTCTTTTAACCATTCAAAAGCCATCCCCCCATCCTCCCCCGCCCCCGGCAGAGGATTTGATTCTCTGCTGAGGAGGGGCACATGCCCTGGGAAGTAAATACTTCAGGCTTTATTGGCACTTTCTATTTAATGCCAATCAGTGGGTGAATTCTTGAGAGCAGGTTTTTTGGTTTTTTTTGTTTTGTTTTTTTTGTCTTTTGTCCTTTTAGGGCCGCACCTGCGGCATATGGAGGTTTCCAGGCTAGGGGTCTAAATCTGAGCTGTAGCCGCTGGCCTACACCACAGCTCACGGCAAGGCTGGATCCTTAACCCATTGAGCAAGGCCAGGGATCGAACCCGCAACCTCATGGCTCCTAGTCGGATTCATTTCCGCTGCAGCCACTATGGGAACTCCGAGAACAGGTTTTGATGGGGGTGGGGTGACCCTGGTAGAAAGCACTGGGTGAGTAGGGGAGAGAGGGAGAGACACAATGACAGAGGAAAAGAGTTCCTGCTTGAAAAAAAAAATCAGAAGGATTCTCATTAAGTGAATCTGTGTAATTGCTTGTTTGTTTGTTTCCAGGGCTGCACCCACAGCATATGGAAGTTTCTAGGCTAGGGGTTGAAACAGAGCTGTAGTTGCCAGCCTACAAAACAGCCACAGCAACTCTGGATCTGCTCCAACCCACTGAGCAAGGCCAGGGATCAAACCTGCATCCTCATGGATACTAGTTGTATTCACTTCCGCTGCACCACAATGGGAA
Organism: Phacochoerus africanus; assembly: GCF_016906955.1. NCBI lineage: Eukaryota > Metazoa > Chordata > Mammalia > Artiodactyla > Suidae > Phacochoerus > Phacochoerus africanus. The sequence continues at coordinate 242,626,222 of NC_062545.1, forward strand.
CTCACTGTAATTGGTTTTATAACATAGCCAACCCCTAGATTTATGTCTCTAGGTCTGTTCACCACTTGCCTTGCTCTGACTTAATCCCTTGGGGTGTTGTGGCTGAGGCGCCCTCTAACGACTGCTGGTGATAATCGCCATAATACTCTTGTGTTTGGGTTGCAGACTACAATTTAGTACACATTTAAAAAAATGATTTTTGAAGTATAGTTGATTTACAATCTTGGGTTAATTTTCGCTATACAGCAAAGTGATTCAGTAATATACATACATTTACATATATTTATATATTATATTTCAGATTCTTTTCTGTTATATCATAAGATTTGAACATAGTTCCCTGTGCTATATGGTAGGTTCTTGCTGTGTATCTATTCTTTTAGTTCTATCATTTTATTTTATCAAAATGACAAAGGTGGGAAGTAGTTAGAATAGGACTTCTTATTTCTGTTTTTCAGATAGGGAAACTGAGGCTCGCTGGGATGAAGGGATCTTCTCAGGGGTATAGAATTACTTGTTGGTAGAACTGGATGGACAACCCAAGTCTTTAGTCCAGGGTTCTTCCCACGGCCTTACATTTTGCTGCCATTTATTAACTTAAAATGTCTAAGGGTAGCATTTATTTGCAAATGCACGGTCCTCTTCCCACCCCCCATCCCCAGCCTTCTGCTTGATCTCAGACCCAGTCCTTCTCCAGGAATGATGTGTCACCACCCAGCAGCCAAATTAGAAATCTAGCCCTTGACATTTCCTCTCTCTTGCTCCATAGCCAGTGTTCAAGTCAGCCCTGTGGTTTTTAATTCCTAAATATGTTTTTAGTACCTCCACGTCCCTGCAGTTCTGGACCCCCATAGTCTAAGCCCCTATCCCTCACCTGGACTTGCCCCTTAATTTTGTTATGCTGTCCTTTCTATTCATCTGCTTCTCTGTGAGTTCTTGGGTAATGTGGATTTGAACAATGTTAATCGGGTTTCTATATTACAGGATTTCTCTTTGGCATGCTAATCATGGTCACGGTGACTCTTTAAGCTGGAGGATCATGTGTTTTGCATGCCCCAAACTCACTCGGTTGTTCCTGGACCCCTGCAGTCCATCCTGCACCCTGAAGCCACACTGATGTCTGCTAACCACAAACCTCTCAGGCTGCTCTCCCCACAGTGCTCCTGCCACCCTTGCCTTTCTGCTTCTCTGACGTGTGTAGGACACACCATCAGTTCTGCCTACCCCCACCCCAGACCCCTTTGCCAGTTCTCCTGCACCCATCTCCAGCTTTAGCAGCACTGACCACTGACACCCACAGTTACCTCTTCTGGGGAGGCCCCCACCCTCCACAAACATCTCATAACCACAGTCTGACTTGGTGGACTGATTCACCAAAGGCCTCAAGGAGAGAAACTCTACTGTGCACTTTATCTTCCTGAGCCAGCTTCAGATCAGGAGGGAGATAGATTTCACTGGAGAGCACATCCTTGCTCTGTTCTGCTTCCTTCTCTCCCTATAGGTTTTTTCCCCCCATCTGCCTCTGCCTCTTGAGAGCCCTCCCTAATACACCTGCCACCCCTCAGTCACTATAGGGGTCCTTGCACACTGTCCCTCACTTCCTTGCCTCATTCTCTCATGGAGCAGGTTGTCTCCCCCGCGGAGCTGCCAATGCCACCAGGGACCACGTGGCTCCATCCCCCATGCCTGAGAGGTACTTCAGATTTGCTAGATGAAGTTAGAAAGTATCATGGATACCCAGCATGCAAATGAAAAAGATGTGTAAAATATGGCAGGCAGGCAGCAAGTTAACCTCCAGAGTGTATTAAAAGCTTTTGCCAAGAGAAGAGGCAAATGTCTTAATACATAAAAGATCATGCTCAGGCAATTCACGCCTGCAAATGGAGATGATGGCTACATCTATGAGAAAGTATGTTAATCAGAAAATAGCAAATTAAAATAGTAGCTGAAAGAACATTGTTTTTGACTATTAGGTTACGCAAAGTTGGTTCTTTTTTTTTTTCTTTCTTTTTAGGGTTGAACCACAGCATATGGAGTTTCCGAGGCTAAGGGTCAAATCAGAGTTATAGCCACTTGCCTACACCACAGCCATAGCAACACCAAGATCTGCAACCTATACCACAGCTCATGTCAACAGTAGATCCTTAACCCACTGAGTGAGGCCAGGGATCGAACCTGTGTCCTCATGGATACTAGTCAGATTCGTTTTCCACTGAGCCACAAGAAGAACGCCCCCAAAGCTGATTCTTAAAAGAGCATCATTTTGGTGAGGAGATAAGGAACCAGGCATTCTCATACATGGCTGGTGGGCAGATAAGTTGGTACCATATTAAAAGAGAGTTCTGCAGGGCAGAAATTTGGTCTCTTATTCTCTGTGATTTCTCTAGTGCCCAGAACCATGCTTGGCATTAGGTACCAAATTAATATTTGTTGAATAAATAGAAGACAATTTGGCAATCTCTATCAAGAACTTTAAGTTTTTCACACGCTTTGGTTTAATAATTTTACTTCAAAAAGAAACCCTTAGAGAGTTGGACAAAGGTATTTGTGTCAGGACCTTTTTTGCTCATTCATTTATAAAATCCAAAGACAGGAAACAGCCTGAATGTCCACAGGCTGATGATTAGTGAAATAACTATGGCACATCCACACTTATCAATCTGATAATAAGTGATGAAAATGAAGTATTTGAAGAATATTGGGTATATAGGATGAAGCTACTCATAAATGCTAAATGAAAGGAGAATATGAATTTTTATATACAGTGTGATCTCAATGTTTGCTAGAAAAAAATGAGTTGTTAATGGTGTGTTCCAGAGATTTTTATTTCTTTATTTTTCAAGATTTCAACAATGACTATGTAGTACTTTTATAGTCAGGAAAAAAAATCTGAAAAAAGAAAGCACGGTTAATAGCAATATTGTGGGCAGCCAAGACAAGTAGGAATAACTGGTAATCTTATTTTCCCCACTAATACTTCATAATAGATCATTTTATGGTGGGTTAAGGAGTGTAGCCCCTGATTGAATTAGGCTGGTTTTATTTAGACAACAATGAGAAGTAAATTTCTTGCTGTCAGAGGCTGCTTGGCATTGTTTCGATGTTCTTAGTGTATTTTTTTCCATGACCTGGAGAATCTTAAAATATTGGCTCTACTTGTTAAGAGAATATCACAACTCCTTTGACTGGAATTGATTTCTCCTGTGGCTCCTGGGGTCTGTAAAAGGCATCAGGATGCGACATGGCATTGACCTTTATTCTTTGCCTTGGCCAGAGAATTTCCCTATGGCTGGCTCAAGGTTTTCAAGAGGAAGGCAATTAAATGACCTAGCACAATTGCCTGGATTCTCGACCCTGGCCTTATCTTGATTAGGAGGAAGTGGAGAGCTAGTTGTTCCAAATTTAGAGCACAGAAAAGAGCCAGATGTTTGTGGAGGAAGCCTTAACCCTTTAGGGCTTTTGTCCCACTTGCCCCTTCTCAGATATCTGCTTGGTCCCTCTTGACACAGAGCAAAGAAATTTTAACTTCTGTCCCCCCTCCTTTTTCTTTTGCATTTTAGGCGCCCACGGCATATGTAGGTTCCCAGGGTAGGGGTCTAATCAGAGCTATAGCTGCCAGCCTACACCACAGCCACAGCAATGCCAGATCCGACCATGTCTGTGACCTACACCACACCTCATGGCAACGCCGGATCCTTAACCCACTGAACGAGGCCTGGGATTGAACCCGCAACCTCATAGTTCCTAGTCAGATTTGTTTCCGCTGCGCCATGACGGGAACTCCCCGCTTCCCCTTCTAAGTCTATGGTGAGGCTTATGCTAAGTATTGAAAGGACCCCGAGCACGTCTGATGGCTTATGTTAAACCTTCCATCATCTTTAAGATGGAATCCAGGATCCTGACCTGGTAGTCAAGGCTCTTTACCCCCGGGCCCCCGTCTCCTTCTTCCAGCATCCATCCTCACTACAGTGAGAGAGCAGCTGTTAAGAGAGAAAACTCCAGGGATGCACATTTGGCCTTTAGGGTAGTGGGGAAACAGACACGAAGCAGGAAAATACATTTATCTGGCAGAGGTCTGGGTTTGAAGGCCAGATAGACCTCTTACTAACTGTGTAATCTTGGGCAAGTCATTTCATGTCTCTACGCTTTAGTCATCCCACTTGTTAAAGGCCGGTAATAATAATAAGATTAACAATAATAGTACCAAATTCATAAGGTTTATGTGAGCATGACATCATTTCATGTATGGAAAGCACTCAATACAATGCCTCCTACATATTTTGTGCCTAATATAAGTTAATTCTTCTTTTCTCTTCTTCATTCACTTGGAAAAAAATTGCTGAGTTCTGAATAGGTGCTGGAAATTCGGAAGGAGATGGTGCACAGTCCCTAGCTTACCCCAAGAAACCCATATTTTAGTGATGGAGACTCAGTGAGCATAGGCCAACATGACACAGCTCCAGGGACTACATTCCAGACACCCTGGTCCCTTTCCCAAACACACCACCCACCTCCATGCTTTTCACCTGTGTTCATTTGTTCCTTGTGTTAGAAAAGTTTTCCCCTTCCTCTGCCATTTGAAGACTTTCAAGATGCAGCTTAAATGGCATCAACATGATGAAGACTTCCTGAACCCTAAACCAGGATCATGACCCCGCCTGTGTCTCTATGGCGCTCTGCACAAACTCTCTGACTCTAGCCTTCCTCTCCCCTGAGGGCTGGTTATATAGGAGCATCTCCCAGTAGACTGGGAACCCCTTAAAGGCAGGTGTATGCTTGACCCATTTCCATGCCTCAGTGTCAGAACCAGACCAGGCACCCTGTAGATACTGAAGGACTTGGTTGGTTGAATGAATGAGTGAATGGGTAGAAAGGCACTTGACATCAGAGGAGAAACTTCTGCATTGATCGGGAAGATGGGGAGGAAGGATGTTTCCTTTCTGCTACAGTATTTTATAAGACTATAAAATCTGCTCTGCAGATGGGTAAGTCCCTCCTACTCTTTCCACCTACGGGCAAGGATACGTTTATGTAGTCATAGGAAACTTGGAGAAGGTGCACGTTCTCGGCAGTGTCTGCCTGAGAAAGTTGTCCTAAGCATGGCTTTCAAATTACTAACATGGTCAGGAGCATCCTTAAAGGGTTAAGACCCTTGTCCTGATGCTGGTCTTGTGCTATTTCCTTCTCCTTTCCCTGAGTGGGAGACTATTTAATTGGAAGTGGAATTGCTAAGGCCAGTATTGCAACAGAAATAATTGGATGTACAACCACATGTGCTTTGGAGACAGAGACACAGAAATTTCATTGAATTCCAGTTTCTTCATTTATTGTTGGGTGATCCAGGAGTGACTCCTTTCTGGACCTCATCCATTATATAGTGATTGAGGCGGCAGGAGTTAGGGTGATAAGGCTGATTATTCTCTGATGTTCCTTCTGGCTCTGATATGCCAAGTCTGCAACTTACATGTTTTCGGGTTGACCAAAAGCCCACTGACACAGAGTTGCTGGAAAGTGATATGGATGGAGTTCTGGGAGATGATCCCAGTCTTGTGTGTTCAAGGCCATGGTTTAGGAACCAAAACTCAGAATTGCTCTGAAACCACAGAGGGCCAAATCCGCCCACTGGAAGTTGAGCACATCCTTGCTCAAATTTGTAAATGAAAAGCAGAGGTTTTTTTTTACTTGTTTGGAGGGTGTATGGCTGGATATAACCTGGTAGTAGGTGTATAGACTGGCTTATCCAAATGGGGGAGGCCCTCTCTGGGGCCAGCATCATAAGTCAGGAGGCATGTCCCTGGGTAGCCCACCCTGGCCATCAGGATGTAAAGATCCCTTAAGTGAGTCTTATTCAGGCACCTGATCTTAAGGATACCCTAAGGGAGTTCTTTTAACTCTCTATGTTGTAGAGCCCATAACAGGGTCAGTTAAAGAGAACTCAACCCACTCCTCTTGGTAGTGAATTGCAGTATATACTTTTTTTTCTTTCTTTCTGTCTTTTTAGAGCCACACTTGCAGCATATGGAAGTTCCCAGTCTAGGGGTCAAATTGGAGCTGTTGCGGCCAGCCTACGCCACAGCCACAGCAATGCCAGGTCCAAGCCACCTCTGTGACCTACACCACAGCTCACGGCAACGCCGGATCCTTAACCCACTGAGCGAGGCTAGGGATCTAACCTGCAACCTTCTGGTTCCTAGTCGAATTTGTTTCCGCTGTGCCACAACGGGAGCTCTGCAGTATATACTTTTTAAAAAACTTGAGACAGAATTCACATACCATAAACTCTGCCTCTTTAAAGTGTAGAATTTAATGGTTTTTAGTCTAGTAACAAGTTTATGCAACCGTCACCACTAATTCCAGAATATTTCATCACCCCGGGAAAAACTCCCATGTACGTACATTAGCTGTCATACCCCATCCCTCCTCTCCACTTAGTCACCAGCAACCACTAATCTGCCTTCTGTCTCTATGGATCTGCTTATTCTAGACTTTTCATTGAAAAGAACCTTATGACATGTGGCCTATCAAGTGTGTGTTCTTTCATTTTAGCATAATGTTTTTGAGGTTCATCCATGTTGAGCATATACGTTTTGAACAAGGAAAATTTATATTTGCATATCACCTTTCAGCTAGCACAGAGGCAGAAATGTAGTGTGAGTTTGGTGGGACCTGCCATCTCAGCCAACCTGATAGACTAGCCTGGTTCTTTATCAGACCTTCCTTACTTCATTATTCCATTTCCCTTTTGGCCTTTTTCAATAATTATATAGATCTTTAAAATTTAGTCAAATTGATTGATACTTTCATTTTTTGTTTCATCTTGCTGCATCTTTGAGTTTTTCCCAACCCAAGATAATTTAAATATGCACGTGTATTTTTTGGTCATAGTTTCCTGCTTTCACTTTTACATTTATAACTTTAATTCATCTAGAGTTTCTGAATGGCGTGAGGTAGGCACCTAAGTTTAATTTTCACATATGGTTAGTGAGTCACACCACTGGACATCTTTTTCTCATTGATTTGGAAACAATAGCCTTAGCATTTACAACTTTTTATATGTAGTTGGGACTGTTTCTGAACTTCCTTTTCTGCACCGATCTGTCGATTCTTTAGCTGCTAGCATACCTTTAAATTTCTCACCCCTTTATGATACAATTTAATATTTGTTAGGATGAGTTTATAGTATCATTCATTTAAAATCATGCCTAGGGGGAGTTCCCATAGTGGCGCAGTGGAAACAAATCCAACTAGGAACCATGAGGTTGCAGGTTAGATCCCTGGCCTCGCTCGGTGGGTTAAGGATCTGGCGTTGCTGTGAGCTATGGTGTAGGTCAGTGGCTCGGATCTGGCGTTGCTGTGGCTGTGACATAGGCCTGCAGCTACAGCTCTGATTTGACCCCCAGCATGGGAACCTCCATATGCCACAGGTGCCGCCCTGAAAAAAGGCAAAAGACAAAAAAAAATAAATAAATAAAATAAAATCATGCCTGGTTATTATCATATGTTTATTGTTTTGGTTTAGACTTATTAAGATGACATATTTTTTGTGTAATGTGTATTCCTATGTTATTTAAAAGCTTAAATTCTGCCTTAGAGAACAATAGAAGCGAGCCACTGTGAGATATATAAAGTTAGTAAAGCATGTATGGGCTGAACACAGGTGGAAAGGTTGTAAGGACCAAGGAAACACTAAATATTCATGAAGTCTGAGACATCAGATATGTGTGACAACTACAGCAGAGCTGCAGTAGAAGAGCCACTTCCACGATGGCTGAGCGGAGAACCTGCTGCTGCCCCAGACTAGTCTGCTCCCTCCAACTGAGGCAAGAGTAGAAGAACATCTATTTTCTTTAAGCCATTATTACACAAAACTGAACATAACCTGGATTTCATTTTTGTATTTGCTTGTCTGGGTTAGGATTTGTAGAACAGTGTTACCTTCTGGTTACTTATGTGAGTGGAATGGTTCAGTAAATATCCTGCTCGCTTTGATTTTGCATAGGGTGCATTTGTTTCTTTAGGAAAATATTCTCTCTCTTGGGGTTCCTGTCCTGTCTCAGGGAAATGAATCTGACTAGTATCCATGAGGATGCAGTTTCGATCCCTGGCCCCGCTCAGTGGGTTAAGGATCTGGCATTGCTGTGAGCATCACCATGAGCTGTGGTGTAGGTTGCAGATGTGGCTCGGATCTGGCGTTGCTGTGGCTGTGGCGTGGGCCGGCAGCTACAGTCGGATTCGACCCCTAGCCTGGGAACCTCCATATGCTGCGGGTGTGGCCTTAAAAGACAAGAAAGAAAGAAGGAAAGAAAGAGAGAAAAAGAAAGAAAGAAAGACAGAGAGAAAGACAGAAAGAAAGAAAATATTCTCTCTCTCTCGATGATAGACTATTGAATTTTCTCAAGTTGTCACCTATAAAAAATTATGTGGTGTTTCAGCTTTTCTATACTGATATGATGAATTAGATTAATATGTTTTTCTAAAGTTGGAACATACATGCAGCTTTAACCTTTTTTCCTCTATCTCCTCTGTTTTCTTCTTCTATATGTAGAAGCTCTATTGCAGCTGTTGGCTCTCTCTTGAACCTTCTTTCACAATTTTTATCTCTTTAACCATTTCCTTTGAGTTCTGGGAGAACTGCTCATGTTTGTCTTCTGATTTCTTGCTCCTCAAAGTGTGATCCAGGGACCAGCAATATCAGCATCACCTGAGAATTTGTTAGAAATGCAAGTTCCTAGGCCCCATCCCAGACCCACTGAATCAGAAGCTGCATTTACAGGCTCCCTGAGTAATTTGTGTGCACTTTGGCATTTGAGAAGTGCTGTAAAATTCCAGCCAAAGAAGGAGTTCTTTCCAAGTTTCTGGTGGTGATGTAGACTTTCCCCATTTTTATAGTAGTTTGATTATTTTAGTGCAAATTTGGAAAGAGAAGAGTTTCAGTGCAAGGCTTTGGGTCACCATCAGGGACCAGAACCCACAGGCTCTTTGTGGCAGGATATGGGGAGGGGCAGTCGGCTACTCTGTGTGATGACATGACATGAAAATAACATCCCAAAGGTCATCAAAATCACCAGCAGGCATCACTCACCCAACAAGAAAAGGTCCTTGTGTTGCGTTTCTCAGGGGCAGTGTGTATCCTTTAGAGGGCTTTGCCCACACAGTTCTTTGACAAATTTATAAATGCCAAATGGTATAGACATGAAAGCCCTTGTCCTGAGCTGACAGAAGGGGAAAGAGGGGGTTCTGGGAGACTGGTTTGGGGTCAGGCACCAATTTCCCTCTTTTCTTGGTTAGTAGAAGAAACTTCTATGGTTACCAATGTTCCTTCAGGCCCCAGCATTGTGCCTAAAGGCTGCCTTTGAGGAGGTGGGATATTTATTATAGACCTGAATTATATGAATATTAGCACGTGCCAAAATAAATTTTTTTAAGGAAAAAAATCAATTGAATGATACGCAATTCTCATTGGTCATGGCTGGATTGTCAGGAAAAGTCTTGATAAGGCACAAAAAGCTATTGAAATGATTCTAAAGAAAACAAGAATCTTTAGGACAAATCGACTCATTCTTTATTGCTATCAAACCCTTTATTCCCTGGAGATTGTTGAAACAATACCAGCGCATAACTCTCATTGTGGAATTAACAAACATCCTACTTTTCTTAATGGTCTCCTGAAGTTGTTGTCTCAACAGGAAATTCTGGTCATTGTCACACATTCTTTTTGTTTATTATTAGTTATAATAACTCCTTGCATCACAATTGGACTCTAACCTTACAAGGCTTTTTTTTTTTCCCCCCACAAAGTAGGTCATTTGGTCTTTTCCTGAGAATCCAGTGAGACAGCAGGATGAGCAAGCATTAACATGCCCATTTCGTAGAGGAGGGAAACTGAGGATCAGAGGACTTAAAGCACTTTCTCAGGGGCATGATATGCAGAAAATGCCAGTCTCAGCCCTCAGACTCATGCTTTCTGTGGCTACAGAGGAGACCTCAAAAGCACATGCGGCTAAGTGTTATTGATCCTTAAGCTTCCCAGTCTACTCATTGTGTTTTGCTTTTCTGTGGTGCCTGTACATACACAAAACAATGAGAACAATCACTAACCGTGTGCAAAGCTCACTCTCCGCAGTTTTATGCTGAAATGCAGTGTGAGACTTAAGGAGGTTACATTCTTTAGATTAGATTCATGTGGTCAGATACCTATAGTTTTCTGTTTAGATTTCCCCCACTTATGGCAGAACTTTTTAAAAAAAATTTTTTTTTTATTATAGTTGATTTAGAATGTTCTGTCACTTTCTGCTGTACAGCAAAGTGACCCGGTTATACATATATATATATATATATATATATATATATATATATATATACATTCTTTTTTTTTTTTTTGCATTATCCTCCAGCATGTTCCATCACAAGGGATTTGATACAGTTCCCTGTCCTATACAGCTTATCCATTCCAAATGCAATAGTTCGCATTTACTAACCCCAGATTCCCAATCCATCCCACCCCTTGTTCCCCCCTTTGTTAAACTTCTGCTAAGGATATACTCCAGCCCCAAAGAAGGTAAGACTCATTACAAATCAGCAGGAACTGTTCATAAGTTATTCTTATTTCTTATATTTGGTTCATCTTAGCTAATGGGGAAGAGTTAAGTCATCTTATTTCTGCTCTTCTGTAAAGTATACTTCTATTCCTCATCTTTCCATAGTGAACTTACCAAATTTCCCTAATATTCCATTTATTTTCCCTTCAAATGGTCTCTTTGCCTAGGATACCCTTCCCTTCTTCACTTCACCACCCTCACAGTTCTCATCCTTAATGGGACCCATGTCAAAAGGTATTCCTTTGTGAAGCCTTTCAAACTCAAAGTTAGACATATCTGTGTTCCTAAAAAGACTCGGAATGTATCTCTGCCATACCATGGACCTATCACAGTCTGAAATGTATTTCATTTACCTCTGTGTATACTGGCATTTCCACTAGACTTGGAGTTACTTTGGGGGCAGGAGTGACATCTTATTCCTCTTATATCCTCTGAATTTAGAACCTGAAAACTGAGAGATTTACCAAGGATTGACCCACATTCCTTCACCTAACGGCTTTAATGCACCAGGAGTTCTTTTTGACCAGATATCACCTAAGTTTTTATGGTCTAGGTGATAAGAAAGTCTTAAAAGAGGACTACTCAGACAGACCAAGAATAAGCTATCATAGGCAATCCTTTTAAAGGACAGGAAGTACACTAAACTTGTCTCATTGATTATCCTGGATTCTGTTCCTTTATGTCTCCCAAGTTAGGACCATTTCAGTATAGAGCTCTTTTATCAACATCTTTCATGACTTTGTCCAGGACCAGTGCCCACCTTGAGGAGCTTGCATTTACTTTGGTACAAGGGCATCTTTTCTGGCTCCTTCGCAATGAGAGAATTAATACTCAGTAGTTCTTAATCTTGGCTGTACATTGGAATCACTTAGGGAGCTTTAAGAAACACTGATGTGAAATGTTCACAGAATTCCCTTAAGTCTTTTGCTGAGTGCTAAGGTGTGCATGCACAAAGTGAGACTCTAAGAGAACTGGCAGGAAACAGCTGTTGGAGGGCTATGAGCCCAACAGAGCTTATGGCAGTTTTACAGCATTGACAGATACTGGATTTCTGACTATCCATATTAGACAGACCTCACTGAACACCTTGGACATTCAGTTGAAACCCCAGAAAGTCTGTGCTTACTGTTACAGGAGATAACAATCTAGACTTTCCCAACTGTATCCAAATGTCCAGCAAATGAACAAACAAAATACTTGAAACATGAAGAAGCTGGGAAATGTACACCAAACTAGAGGAAAGAATGGTTAGGAAAAACAGGTCTAGAGTTAATAAGATGGTGGAATTAGTAGATAAGGACTTTATAATATGTTTAAATATGTTCAGCAGGAGTTCCTGTTGTACCTCAGCAGGTTAAGAACCCAACTAGTTTCCAGGAGGATGTGGGTTCAATCCCTGGCCTCACTCAGTGGGTTAAGGATCCAGCATTGCCGTGAGCTGTGGTGTAAGTTGCAGACGTGGCTCAGATCCCACAATGCTGTGGCTGTGGCATAGGCCAGCAGCTGCCACTCCAATTGGACCCTCACCTGGGAGCTTCACATGGTGCTGGTGCAGCCCTAAAAAGACAAAAAAAAAATCAGTAAAGGAAGAGATGAGCATAATGAATGAACAGATGAGAGAATCTCAACACAGAAATGGAAACAAAATATAACTGAATAGAAATTCTGGAAACCCCAAAAATGTAATATCTGAAAATTTTTAAATTCCCTAGATTTGGATAATAGCAAATTGGATACTGCAGAAAGAATAAAGAGCAATGGAAAAGGTAAATATATGGACACATCGAAAGGCTTTTTTCTTAATACTTCAGCCAAGTCATCATCACCTGTCAGAAGTCATGTTAATGGTACATACCTTTGATATGATATAATGAGAATGATTGTATCTCTGTGGTATTCTTCCTCAGAATTTATAATCTGAGTTAATTTTGAGAAAGCATATCAGGAAAATCTCAACGTAGGACATCCTCTGAGATACCTAATACTCCTCAAAACTCTCACGGTCTTAAACAAAAAAGGGAAAGTCTGAGAAATAGTCACGGGCAAGAGGAGACTAAGGAGACATGACAACTAGATGTCACGTGGTATTGTGGGTGGTGTAGAAAAGGACATAAGATAAAACTTAAAGAAATTCAAGTAAAAAATAGACTTTAGTTAATAATAATTACCAGAGGTGGTTTATTAATTGTAGCAAATTCTACCATACTAATGTAAATGCTAATAATAAGAGAAATTGAGTGCAGGATATGTAAGAACTCTCTTTACTAATTTTACATTTTTTTTTCTGTAAGCCTAAAACTGTTCTAAAATAAAGTTTGTTCAAAAAGCTACACTAACAATAAAAGGTGCTGGCAAAGTTGTGGAGCAACTGAAACTCTCATCTATTGCTGGTAGGAATGTAAAAATGATATAGTTTGGAAAACAGTTTGGAAATTTAAACTTCTACTTGTAGTAAAATACAGCACTATCACTTCTGACTATTTAACCAAGAGAAATAAAAACATATATACTCCCAAAGATTTGTATGTGAATGTTTAGAGAGGCTTTATTCAGAATTACCACAAACTAGAAGTGACCAAAATGTCTATTAACTGCTTAATGGAGAAAGAAATTGTGTACATCCACACAATGGAATACAACTAAGTAATGAAAAAGGAATGGGACTAATACATACAAAACATGAATGAAAATCAGAAGCATTATGCAAGTGAAAGAAGTCAGACACAAAAGAATTCATACTGTATCATTCTACTTAAGTGCAATTCCAGAACAAACAAAACTAATCTATGGTTGAAAAAAATCAGGAGTTCCTGCCGTGGTGCAGTAGAAATGAATCCGACTAGGGGCCATGAGGTTGCAGGTTCGATCCCTGGCCTCACTTAGTGGTTTAAGGATCCAGTGTTGCCATGAGCTCTGGTGTGGGTCACAGACACGGCTTGGATCTCACATTGCTATGGCTGTGTTGTAGGCTGGCAGCTGTAGCTCCAATTGGACCCCTGGCATGGGAACCTCCATATGCTATGGGTGAGGCCCTAAAAAGAAAAAAAAAAATCAGAACAATGTTTGCATCTTGAGCTCTGGGGATTGATTAGGAAGCGGCAAGTAGGAACTTTCAGAGGTGGTGGAAATGCTGCATATCTTGATGGGGTGTTAGTTGCATAAGTGTATAAATTCATCAAAACACATTAAGATGTGTAGTTAAGATGTATACATTTCAGAGGTATTTAAAGTGTATCTCATTAAAAAAAAAAAAGGTAAAAATGCCAGTGTCTGTGTCCACCCTCAGAGGTTCTTATTTTAGTGGTTTCAAATGGAAATTCTTGGGTTTTTAAAGTTCTGCTCAACCAAGGTTAAAAACCACTGTTATAGGTACTTATTTAATGATAGGATCCTGTCATGCCTATTGGCCATGTAGCTACCTCTTTGACTTTGATGTATAAATCTGGAAGCTGATATATGGATTTGCATGCCTACCTGATGGCTAGGTCTACCTAGGGATGGCTAACTGGCAAATACCAAGATGCCCAAGAAGAAAGTAAGACCAGGACAGAGTTCCCCCAAGCCCCCCTAGCCCTTCTCTTTCAACCTCTTCTGAAAATGGTCCTGCTTATTCAGGGAGTGGATTGTTAAGCTGACAGGAGAGGTAAATACCAGTGAAGGTATCATTACGGAAAATTGTCTATTCATCTTCAGTTAGCTGGGCTCACACAGACAACAGGGCCCCACTGGACGCTGTAAGCTGGCCTGGTCTTCATCCTGACTTTGTCCTCTTGGTGACTTCAGGCAGTCTGTAGAAAGAGAGAGGGTGGACATGCCCATGTGTTGAGCACATGCCCATGTGTTGAGCACATGCCCCTGGAACTTTGCTTCTTCTTTCCACTTTGGGTTAATGCTATAACTGTATAATTCTCATGTGAGCAGTTTTTCTTCTTTTGAAGCTGACAGGCAACCCATTAACATTTTTAGGGCAAAAAAAGCTTTTCTCAAAACTTTATCCAACATTAATAAAACTGTATAATAAAAACTGAAAAGATAAATCTTAGCAGTTATTCCATGGATGCCCTTTATCTGATATTTATTTCAGAACACATGGCCAAAGTTTCTGAGAGGTCTCATTAATAACTAGAACTTTGACTAATGATTTCCTCTAGGGTGCACCAATAAATAAAAGCATCGTCTTAGACACTCCCAGTTGAAAGGAACTTTGCAGGTCATCTGGTCCAACCCTCCCATACTTTGCCTGAATAGCTGCTAAGTGGTACTGCACCTCTGCTTGCACACGGCCCCAGACAGGGAGGCTTATGAGACAACCAGTATGCCTATGAGCAGTTCCAACAGAAAGATTTTCCTGGTATGAAGCCACACCTGCTTATCTGTAACTTTTAGCGAGAGAATGTCGGATCCCTTTTCCTATTTGTTGTCCCTGAACCTTTTCTGTAAGTTAAACATCTCCAATTGCTTAAAACATCTCCAATTGCTTAAAACATCCCTCCTATGATTTGGATTTGTCTGCATTCACCAGCTTGCTTTTTCTTTCCCTCATGAGTCCTGGACCATTTATTTTCTTTCTTTCTTTTTTTTTGCTTTCTTTTTTTTTTTTTAGGACCACACTTGCAGCATATGGAAATTTCCAGGCTAGAGGTTGAATTAGAGCTGCAGCTGCGGGCCTATACCATATCCTCTGCAACATGGGATCCAAGCCATTTCTGCGACCTACACCATAGCTCACAGCAATGCCGGATCCCTGACCCACTGAGCAAGGCCAGGGATCGAACCCGCATCCTCATGGATACTAGTCAGATTTATTTCCATTG
The DNA here is from genome assembly GCF_016906955.1 of Phacochoerus africanus. Lineage (NCBI taxonomy): Eukaryota > Metazoa > Chordata > Mammalia > Artiodactyla > Suidae > Phacochoerus > Phacochoerus africanus. Next base: position 242,641,634 of record NC_062545.1, read on the forward strand.
TGCCACAACAGAACTCCCTCCTGGACCATTTCCATTCAATTCCAACACAATTCATCTGAACCCATGTCACGTGAGTGCCTTCTCAGTGCCAGGCATAAGGCTCAGTGCTGGGGGGAAGACAGGAACAAGTCAGCTTGGCCTTGTAAGCCAGAGAAGGCTCGTCTACAAAGGCCCTACAAGACAGGCTGTGACATGACTCAGAAGAGAGTGGTGTGTCCTATTTCCCCCATAAATTCCCAGGTTCTCAGCTTTCAGTACAGTACATTGGCTAATGTGCAAGTTCAGGGCATGGTTAAAGCAGGCTGCTCATCAAATGTTTGTCAATTGGCTAGGTCTCTATGTAAAATTTCTGGGAGAGACCATGTGATTGGCTCACCTGGCTCTACCACTTTTCTATAGAAGGGGCTGTGCCCACTGGCATGAAAAGCCACATTTTCTGGGCTAGGAACAAGGAACGTTGTATGAAATATGGGTGAGATTGGAGAGTAAATTATAGGCATTTTAGAACTATATTATGGATATAATCTCTATAGTATATGATACAAGCAATGGATATATGTAAGCAATACATCTTTTTTTTTGTCTTTTTTTTTAGGGCGGTACCCACGGCATATGGAGGTTCCCAGGCTAGGGGTCCAATCTGAGCTACAGCTGCTGGCCTACACCACAGCCACAGCAAAGCCAGGTCTGAGCCACATCTCAATGCCGGATCCTTAACCCACTGAGCAAGGCCAGGGATCGAACCTGCAACCTCATGGTTCCTAGTTAGATTTATTTCTGTTGCGCCACGATGGGAACTCCAAGCAATACATCTTATCTGTAAGCATTAATCCTGAAAGATGGGCATTTTCTCCATCTTTTACCTGGGGAAACAGATTCAGAGAGCTGAAGTGACTTGCCAAGGTCACTACTTGTTAATGGCAAAGTTGTGGTTTGAATTCAAGGCTGCCACATTGACCCTCTGCATTTCCTCAATGATTCTTTCTGGAATTCATTTAGCCATCCACTTATCTATTCATGTATTCGTTCAACTCGAATTTCTCCAGCACCAACCATGGGTCTGGCATTAAGTGAGGGCCTGGCATACAGCAATTAGCCACCTAGACATGCCTGGAGGGACACCCATCAAGAGCATAAGAGAGGGTTCCTGCCCTGCTCAAACACATGCTTTTACTGGAGAGATGAGAAATATGGACACATACCGTTTTCCATAAGTTTAGACATTGTTGCTTGAAATGACTCCAGGAGTGACCGTTATTGCAAAGCCTAGAAGATGTCAGAGTAGAGCGATCTCTGAGGACTGGAGTGGCCAAAGACGCCTCCTGGAGGCAGAACTCTGATTAGGATCCTGAGGATAGAGAAAGAAGGAAGGACCCCAGCAGGCAGAGAGTTGCGTTGATTCTGCCTTCTGAGCATCGCTCATTTATATCTACTTCCCTCCATCCCTGTGTGGCCCTCCCACCCCAGTCCTGGTCCCCAGATCCTCTCACCTGGACACAGAAAAACCTCTCCACAATATCTGCTTCTTTTTTGCCTCGTTATCCACAAACCCATTTTAAAATTTAATCTCCAAAAAGAAAATCATGGACTTGAAGAACAGACTTGTGGTTGCCAAGGGGGAGGGAGTGGGAGGGACTGGGAGATTGGGGTTAACAGACGAAAAATATTGCTGTTGGAATGGATTAGCAATGAGATCCTGCTATGTAGCACTGGGAGCTCTGTCTAGTCACTTATGATGGAGCATGAAAATGTAAGAAAAAGCAATGTATACATGTATGTGTAACTGGGTCACCATGCTGTACAGTAGAAAAAAAATATTTTGGGGAAATAACAATTGATTACAATTAAAAAATAAAAATAAAATTTAATCTCCAAAAATTCCACACATATCAAAAAGTATAGCAAACAATGCAAGAGCCACAAGATACTCAACAGATATTGACATTTAACTATATTTGTGTCAATTCTCTGGTTTTTTTTTTTTTTTATAGAAATGTAAGGTTATAATTTCAGCTAAGTTCCTACCCTATCCCCAACCCTCCTTCTACAGAGTATATATTATGCTAATTTGATGTGATAGATTCCCACGTGTTTTTCTGTCTTTTTCTACTGATGATCCATAAATCACAAGATATTAGGTTTGTGTCCTTTTTGCAAGTTGCTTTTTCTTCCCATTGCTCATTATGTTTTCAGATTTGTTCTTGATACATGGAGATCCAATTCATTCATTTAACCATTGAGTAGTATTCCAACGTATAAGAAAACTGCAGTTTACAGAGTTGTTTGTCTACAGATCCCTGGATAGGTCATTTCTGCTTTTTTACTATTACAAATGGTACTTCAGTGAATATCCTCACACTCTTTGGGTGGCAACCAAGAAATGGAGTTTCTGGATTAAGAATACAAAGATCTTCTCTTCAACTTTACTAAATATTGCTAAATATTTCTTTAAAGTGGTGGTACAAGTGACATGTATACTTCCCATTATATCTGAGTATGGGAGTTCCAGTGGCTCCATATCCTCATAGATGCTTGGTATTGTCAATCTTTTTTTTTTTTTTTTAATCAGATCCCTTCTTCCCATGGCAGACAGAAGGATCTTTCTAAAATCATGTCTGACCATTTCTCTTCCCTGCTGAAAATCCCTCCAATTCTCCCCCTACTGCTCTCTCCGTGTACCACCCATAGTCTTGCTTTGCATAAGCCACTCCATGCCTGCTTCTCCAGGCTCATTTCTCTATCCCCTCCTACTCCCACCTGCATGAGTGTACACACAGGCATACACATGCCCTCTCCGTCTCTCTGTCTCTGTTTCTCTCTCTCTCTCTGTCTCTCTCTATGTCTTTCTCTGTCTCTCTGTCTCTGTCTCTGTCTCTCTCTCTCTCTCACACACACACACACATATGCACTTGCTATGGTCCAGTAAAACCAAACCATGTTTGTTCACGTCACCTAACCTGCCTTGCCTCCTTTTTTTTTTTTTTTTTTTGCCTTGCCTCAGGCTATTCGTCTGCCTGGAATATTCACTTCCTCTTCTTCAGGGGGTTGATGCCTATCAGCATGCAGATCTCAGCGAGATGTCTTGTCCTCTGGGAATGCTTTGCAGTCGTCCCAGGCCTGAGTTGGATGCCTTTCCTCAAATTGGCCCAGAGCCCTTGGCTTCTGGCATCACAGTTTCAGTGCACGTCCTTGTAATTGTCTATTACCCCCGCCCCACTAGACTGTGGACTCCTTAACAGCAAGATCAGTCTCAGGGAGTGTGCTCTCTGCCCAGCCTACCTAGAGAGTGGATTTGTTCAGTGATCCATGGGCAGGAGACAGGTCTGAACAGAACAGAGGTGGCAAAAAGGGGAGCAGACCAAAGAGGAAGAGCGGCCCCACCACCTTCGTAACCCCAGTTTCCAGGAGAGGAAACCAAGGCTCAGCAGGCGACTGACCTCGCTCGAGTCATGCCCTTATTAAGTGATAGAGCGTCTCTGATTCCCAGTCTCCTGACTGGGCTCTGTCCAAGCTCCGTCTGCTGCTCCTCAGCTGCAGCTAATGGGAAGGAGCCAGCAGGGAGGGAGGGGCAGGGCTACCAGGGAGGGAAAGCTGAGCAGGAGAGGGCGGTCTCAGTATCCAGGACACAGGTTGAGGGCTTGGCCCAGCAGATATGACCCTGGATCCTCTGAGCCAGCAAGAAAGGAAGAACTTTGGAACAAATTTCCAGACCAGGCACTTGTTCAGGCTGTCCTGGGACACTTGGGTGGGCCAGCCCTTCTCTGGGGAAGAGCAGACAGAAGTTACTCAGCATCTTTCTTAGAACCCAGCCCACCCGAGTGGCCTCTTCCTGCTGCATCAGGAGAATGATTTCTCAAGGGCCCTTGGTCAGAGGGAGACCCAAGCCAAGGACAGCTGGGAAGAAGTAAGAGCCTAACACAAGAGAGGGGAGCTGGCCCAGGACCCAGGGCCCTGGGTGGAGAGCACATGGGTCAGGCTCAGAGACTCCACTAGAGTCATCAGGCGTCTAGAGGAACTCATGTGTGCCAGGACCAGTGGACATCAGCAAAACAGCGACAGTGACAACCATGCCTCGTGTGATCATGGTGAGGACTGAGTAAGATGAAACATGTAAAGGAATTAGGGTAATGCTCACACATGATCTCACTCAGTCACTGTGGTTATTGTTTTCTTAGAGGGCTGCTGGAGGAGGGAACAGGATGATATCGTGGACAAACCTGTGAAACTGTGTAGGTGGTGGTGAACAGTTGTTTTCCATCAGGAACTGGATAAGCAAGTGTGGACAATGTGGGACATCTAGAGATGTCTCTCTGACATGGGACAGAGAGAAGGGGTGTGAACTCGAGTGACCAATTACCCACCTCCATTCCTTTTGGTTTCTTTTCTTTTCTTTTTTTTTTTTTTGTCTGTTTTGCGTTTTCTAGGGCCGACCCCACAGCATATGGAGGTTCCCAGGCTAGGGGTCGAATCGGAGCTGTAGCTGCCAAGCCTACACCAGAGCCATAGCAATGCCAGATCCGAGCCGCGTCTGCGACCTACACCACAGCTCAAGGCAACGCTGGATCCTTTACCCACTGAGCAAGGCCAGGAATCGAACCCGCAACCTCATGGTTCCTAGTCAGATTCGTTAACCACTGCGCCATGACAGGAACTCCTCCTTTGGTTTCTTCACCTGACCTCTGCATCAGAGCATCAGAGACTACGTGAGACAATTCCAGGAAGATGCCTAGAGACAGCACCATCCAATCCTCCAGCTTCCCACAAGGGGAACTGAGGCCTGCAGCGCAGAAGTGACTTGTCCAGGGCTGCACACAGGCATCGCCAGGGGTGACTTCCCCAACTCAGATCTAACACTCCTCCCTCTGCCCCTCAGTTCCACCCAAGCTCAGGACGTGGCTCTTTCAGCTCTGGGGGTCGGGGGTTGGCTTTCCTCCCTTGGTTGTCTATGCCCACCCCCAAAGTCAGTGGGGCTCCCGCCAGCTCTGAGTGCCTCAGTCTCCAAGAGCCCCCTGCCTTGAATTCCCTCTTCCTGTTTTCCCGTAGAGGGCATTGAAAGTAATTGAAAGCCACTTCCAGCTCTGGTTTCCCCTGCAGGGCTCTCCTTCCTTGGGCCTCTCTTGGAGAGGTCAAGAGTGGGTCACTGGCGTGTACACACCTGCTGCCTTCCCCAAGGTTCCTGCCACATCAGGCATGTGTGAGCACTTCCCTTCCCCTGAAACAGAGCCCTCTCCCTCCCTCCTTCTCTCCCTCCTTCCTTTCTTTTTAAAATGACAGTGCCAACCACACGCACCTTGAACTTGCCTTTTTGGCACACACCAAAGCTCATTCTGAAGGACCTTGCATGTGTGTTCCTGTTGCACGGGTAGGATTTCTCTATTGAAAAACAGTTGCAGGAGAAAGCAGATATGAAATACAAGATCTGGTAGGAGCTCATATGACCCCAGGGACAGATTGAGCAACAGAGCCTGCATCTTACCAAATCATTTGGATTTTCCTCTCTGGGTAAAAAGTTATCATCAGTCTGTGGCCACAACAGTTACTTTGAAGACATGGACAATTTTTATGGCCTCTGGAAGGGAAGCCCCCAGTCCCTGCATCTTGTTTGCCAAAGCAAGAAACACCAGGCCTCACCCATCCTTTGGGCCAGGAGAGCTGAGAGGTATGCACTGCCCATGCTTGAAGGATGGAAAGAGGACATTTATAGTAATAGTTATCGAGAACTCGCTATGTACAGATACGGTTTTAAGCCATTTACATGTATAGACACCCCAGAGGGTCCTCTAGGGTTTAGTTCCAGACAACTATGCGAAAGGGAATATTGAAGTAAAACACATCACACACATTTTTTGGTTTCCCAGTGCATAAAACTTTATGTTGAGGAGTTCCCATTGCGGCTCAGTGGGTTAATAATCTGACTAGTATCCATGAGGAGACAGATTCGATCCCTGGCCTTGCTCAGTGGGTTAAGGATCTGGCATTGCAGCAAGCTGCAGCATAGGTTGCAGATGGGGCTTGGATCTGGTGTTGCTGTGGCTGTGGCATAGGCCAGCAAGCTACTGCTCCAACTCCACTCCTAGCCTGGGACCTTCCATATGCCACAGATGTGGCCTTGAAAAAGAAAAAAAGGTTATGTTGACACTACACTGTAGTCTAGTAAGTGTGCAATAGCATTTTGTCTAAAAAAGCAATATGCATACCTTAATTAAAAATACTTTACTGCCAAAAAATGCTAACCATTATCTGAGTCTTTAATGGGTTGCAGTAGCAACCTCCAAGATCACCAATTACGGGTCACTGTAATAAATATAATAATGATGAAAAGATTTGAAATATTGTGAGAATTGCTAAAAAATGTGACACAGAGACATGAAGTGAATAAATGCTGGAAAATGGAGCCAACACATTTGCTCAATGTGGGGCTGCCATAACCTTCAATTTGAAAAAGCATGATATCTGAAAAGTGCAATAAAGCAAGTGCAATGAAACAAGGTATGCTTATAATATATATGTTTGCATTTGCATACAAAGCCCAGGGGCAGAAAGCAGTACCATCTGTGGTCCCCAGAGGAAGAAAAATGGTCTCAGTTGCCTAATATGAAGAGTAATGGAGATTGGATCCGAGCTCCCAACACAGCCCTCTTAAGATCTTTCCAAATTGTCTTTCCGCACAGTGAAGACACCCAGAAAAGGAGGGTGCTGCCTTTTCAGAGCTAGAATGACAACACTAAAGGGCCCTGGAACTGGTCTGGCCACCAGGGGCTTTCTGATCTCCCAGGTGCCCATCTTTTGCTCCAGTCAGTCCGTTTGACATCGGCTGGAACAGCCGAAGGGCTGGCGCAGGCATCCAGAGGTAAAGGCCCTGGGGCTGGGGCTCCTTGCTGATAAGACAAGAGCGATGCTGCTGCCTCCCTGGAAGGGGAATCGTGAACCCGGCCGAAAGGAAGTGCTGGCTGCACAGGTTTGCCTGCTACCGGAGCCAGCGCAGTTGGTCGCAGGGAATTTGATGAAAATAATCAGCTGCAAACTGCTAAAAAACAAACAGACTACAATCCAGAGGTTTAATAACAGCCCCCTCAGCCAGATGGCCGCAGGAGCCTTGCCAGGGAGAAAAAAAAAAAAAAGATCTCCCACCCTGAATTTCCTCTTTGTTCTGGACCCTGCTCTCTTTGGACGTCATTGGTCTCCCGCCCCTTTCGTGCGCCAGCCACCCAGAGTCTTGTGTTCAGGGAGCTTAAGGCAGCTTTCCCCAGATTAGGATTTGGGGACAGGGAATCCAGGCAAAGAAGCGGCTTTCTTGTCCCAACATGAGTCACCCTAAGTTGGAGAAAGCACACAGCTGTCTGCATCTGGACCTGGAATGCTGCTTCCTCCTCGGAGGATGCTCCCAACAAGCCCGGGACCCTTGTGGGTGCAGAGCAGGAAGTCATAAGCAGGGCCGCCCTGTGTGGGGCAAGCCCTCTGGACACCTCAGTTCTCGCCAAGAGACCATCATGTCCCAGCTCTTGGGAAACTGAATGTTAGTCTGTTTCCATGTTCAGTTACAGCCACGCCTGGAGCAAATGGTGGCCAGTGTGTTCTGCCAAACTCAGGCTCCAGTAAAAGCATGGATGTGAGAGTGAAGCCAATGTGAGTTTGAATCCTTGCTCTGCCACTGTGTGACCCTGACAACTTCTTTGACCTCTCTGAAGTTGCTACATCATTGCGTTTTAGTGAGAATAATAAAGAAATGATATTTTCAATGCACGTAGCACACTAGCACACAGCAGGCATTCTATAAACATTGATTTTCCCCACTCTTAGCCCTCTGGTTCAGAGCTTTGTGGTACTAATTTTTCCTATTACCCACTCCTTAATACTTTCACTGATCCATGATTTAATATTTCATTCTTGGCTTTTGGCAAAGCTTCCAGGTACACTCCTGTCCCATTTTTTCCCTGAGCCGATTCCCATCTCTCCTTTGTGGTTACGTTAGCTACTCTGTTTGCCAGTATGTATTTTGCGTGCTAAGTTATTACTAATTCTGTTTGGAAGGAGACTAGGTAGACGTGAAGTCTCATCAGGCTCATTTAACTTACAAGTTTACTTAAAACTTTCCTCCTCCTGTAAGAAGTAATGCTAATTTAAAAAAACCTTAACAAAGAAATTTATGAATATGTTTTAAGATTATAAAGCATAGTAGTCAGGATCAGCTGGATTTTGCTGCTGTAACACACACCTCCCAAATATAAATGGCTTGAAACAGCAAAGGTTCCTTTCCCCCTCAAGCTACAAATCCATTGTAAGTCGGGAGAGTCTCAGCCCAGCACTGCCCTCTCTTAGATACTCAGGGTTCACCATCTGCAATGTTGTTGGCCCCTGCAGCTGTGGGGAGGAGGAGATGAAGGGTTCCTTAGCACTTGGCTCTTAGCAGAACTGCCAGGTAGTAACACACATGACTTCAAATTTCATTGGCTAGAGCAAGTCACATGGTCTCACCTAACCTCAAGGGAACAGGCACATCCAATCCTATTGTGTTCAAGGTGGGAGATAATTGATGAACACTAATGTCAACCACTTGGAAGCTCAATGTTTTAGGAAGAATGAAGGTAATCCTGCAGGCAGGCAGAATGCTGAAATTCCACCCCTGCCATTCACCACTAGGGATTTGCTAGTCATTTGAAAATCAGAATATGCCCAGATATTTGCATAAAGAAGTTCCTTTTGTCCCCTCCTTCATTCTTTGGTCCTCAATTTCCAGTGTGCCTAAGAATTACTATCTGACATTGCATAGCATCGTATATGCCATCCTAAAGGGTTTTCAAAATGTTTTAGACATACACAGTTCTCCCTGTCTGAATTTAGAACCTGACCTATTTAGTATGTGATGCTGTAGTATTTGATTAATACTAATGCCTGACTTTATTGTTTTTTTAAGCTACTTTATTGAAGTATGACTGACATACAGAGAACAGTATAATTGAATGTCTACCATCTGACGAGTTTGGAGATAAGTATACATCCATGGGTGGGACCATCACCATGTATGCCATTAATACACCCATCACTTTCAGAATTTTCCTCCCATCCTCTCTCACTGCCTAAGTTTAATTGTTCCAACATTTCATCCCCTTCTCCTCTTCTGTGCCCTGCTTACACTCTGAGGGGCTGTTCCATCTCTGAATCCAATGGCAAGTAATATTTCTTTAATATTACATGTGTATGAACTTGACAATAAGCGTTTATAATAACTAATTTGTACCCAAAACTCTAAAAAAGTCTTCCACATGTATTATGTCATTTAGTAAGTCTCATCATAACCATAAGGAGTTGGCTTATTAATAGAACATTTCTATTCCACTGATTTACTAATGGAGGCTCAGAGAGGCTAGGTGCCTTGCCCAAAGACGCACAGTACAGATATATTGAGATCAGGTTTTTGAGCTGTCTGCCTTCAAATTCTACAGGGACTGCTCTGGGCACACAACATTCCAGAACCTGGATGTCCAGGAATTCATGTCAATTAGGCACTTATTCTCAGATTAAACATTTCCCTGAAGAGCTCTCCATGCTGGCCAGCAGCATGGCCCTTCCACAGTTCAGTCGAGGTGATGAGATGCCCATTCATCTCGGAGGCATGACGTGGGAGGTACACGTTCACACACAGGTTGAACTGTCAGTGTGGAATGTGTGTGCACGTGTAAGCTGTGGTGTGTGTGGTATGGTGTCCCTGCAGGGGCACCAGATAAAATACAAGAAGCCCAATTTCAATTTTAGATGAACAAGTTATTTTCTTAATACAGTAAGTCTGGTCCCTGAGCTATTTGGAACATACCTATACTAAAAAAATTTTTATTAACAAATTAATAATTTTATTTGCTCAATCCAGCAGCTCCATGTATAGGCATGTAAGTGGTTAGTGTAAGTGGGCTTGATCCTTTGTGTCTCGGGTGCACCCGAGCATGTGTGTGACTGTGCCTGTGTGTTTCCGTGTGTATATGGGAGGCTCTGCATCCAGGCTGAAGAGCCGGTGGTCGAGCACAAATGGCTCCACCATCCCAAAGCTCTTCTCCCCCCAGGCCAACCCCGCTGGAGCAGTGAGGTCAGGATGGGCTGTGAACACCAGGCCAGGGAGCCCTGGACTTTCCCCTAAGGCAATAAGGATCCACGGAAGGCTCTATCTAGGCTGAGGAGGGGCGGCTTTAGCTGTGTGCCAGAGACGTCCCTCTGGCTGTGGGGCTGAGTAAGAACAGGAGAGGGCCACAGGGAAGGGAGGCCTTGGTGAGAGAGGATGATGATCTGGGCTCAGGCCAAGTGGCAGGACTTGCTGAACATCCCACTGCAGGTGGAGGGGTAGGGGTTGGGGTGACACTCAGCTTTAAGGCTTGGGCACCCACGGACTAGAGGGTTTCTCTTACTCCCTTCCTTGTCCTCCTCCATGTCAGGTACGGTGCCTGGTGCATGATGGATGTGCTCGGGTGTTTATGGCAGGGATATGTGCGCAGATGAATGGGAGAAATAGGAACCCAGGAGGAGGCGGGAAAGGAAGGAGAGGGCTGGCAAAAAGCTGACCTCAATTACTTGGGGAGACGTTGAGTCGGAGATGGAAGTGAGATTTCCAGCAGACAGTTGGCCGTGTGACCAGCTCAGGAGAGAGGTCCAGGCTGAAGAAGCAAATCCAGGGAGTACGAGTGGGTACAAACGATATGAAACCGCTGGCTGGGATCAGATCAGTACAGGACACAGTGAGGCTGGAGAAGGCAGTGGGGAGGAAGGAAGCTTGGAGAAGATCCGCATTTAATGCTGAAAGCAGGAGTCCAAGAGGGTCAGTGTCTCCTCTCCCAGGACTGCTGGGGGTTAAGTGAGATAGATGCCCATGACCTGGCAGCTCCAAGAGGTCCAGGCAAGGGTGTAAGCAGAACATTTAACAGGCACTGGCCAGTCAGATCCGGCTGGGCCACCAGCGGGTGCCAGGCCTTCTGGGCTCCCAGCTGTGTTGGAATCAACTCTGGAATAGCGGTGTCATAGAGAAGTCGGGGGAAGGATGGCGGGAGGGACTGGGGCAGCTGGGGCAGGGAGGGGGCAGTCGGGGACTCAGGCAGCTGCTCTGTAGAATGTAAACATGTAAAGACTTTAAAAAGCAGGCAGTTATATGGGGATAACCTGGCTGCATGTCAGCCCCGGGGACTAACAGCTACTATGTACTTCCTTCCTGTGTGGCCTTGCATTAGAATAGTGCCCAGCAGAGAGTAAAGCAGAGTCCTAGCGCAGTGCCTGGTCTAGCATAGGCTCTCCATAAATGTGCCTTCCAATCGTTTCAGGGAGTAAAGTTGCCTCCATAGTAACAAGGAATTTCTTCCTCTGAGCACAATTTTTCTATTTTAGGGAATCACACTTCCTTTCACTTGGGAAGACCTGTCTTTTCGGCCATTGAATTCCTGGGAATTTCAAAGACACAGGGCTGCAAGCTCACCGTGGCTTACAGGACAGTTGGAGCCTAAGTGAACAATGGCCCCATCTCGAGGGACAGCGCCAGTCAGGGTCACCCCTCTGGTAGCCTCCCCTTCCTTCCGACACAGCCTCATCATCTGTCAGGAACCAGGGGCTTCTCCCGGGCTTGGCACACAGTCTATGCTGTGTAAGTGTTGGCTGTGATTATTTTTGTTTTTACTATCCCTGGGCCTGGTGTTTCCTCAAATTGAATCATTTCTGTGACTCTAAAGCTTAGTTTATTTTATTTTACCCAAGCCTCAGGCTGATAACTCAGTGGCTTTGGATCCCCAAACGAGGTCATTTTGCAACAACTAATTCCAACACAATCTCTTTCCGGTGATTTTTTAAACACTCACCACAGAGGAAGGTTGGTTTCCTTCAAGAGCTCACTTAGTTTAGATAATATTTGGCCTGGTGGATATACAAATCGTCCTAAAATGTACCTTTTCCTAGGTGTAGAGTCTCAAAAGGGTTTTCAGGATTCAATGCATATTCATTCAGTTATTGATGTGTCTCCTTTGTTGTTCTCTGGAACATCAAAAAGGTGGGCTTTTGGTCTGTTTTGTTCACAGCTGTAAACCCAGAGGCAGAACAGCAGTGCCACACTGTAGGTGCTCAGGGCATAGTTGCTGAATGAACGAATGCGTGAATGAATGAGTGAATGAGCATCTTCTCTGTGCCAGGATGCCTGGCATTGGAAACCCAGACAAGGACATAGTCCCTGCTGTCTGTGAGCTTGGGGTCTTGTAGAAGACCTCCCCACTCCCCACAACACCTACCTGAAAGTCAAAGCAGATCAACACAACTCCCTATGAGACATGTCAACACCCTCTGCTGGGCATGGGAGCCTGACAGAAAGAATGACAGTGCTGTTGGGAATCTCAGGGAAGGTGACCTGGAAGAGGTGGCATTTGAGTTGCATCTGATTTTAGCAGGAGGAGTTGGCAGAAGGGAAACAATGAGCCACAGTCCTGAGTGGGAAACCCTGGTTTAGTAGAGGAAGGAGCAGGAGGGCCACCACAGAGGAGGGTTGCAGGAGGGTGTGTACATCACGGGGGCATAAGCTGCAGGAGGGCAGGGGCTGTGTCTGTCTTGTCCCTTGTTACATGGCACCACATCTGGCACATCATAGATGCTCAGGAAATCGTGCCTTGTAGCTCGAGAATGAATAAATGACATGAAAATGTAAAGAAAAGATGGGACCTAGAAATCTTTTTGGAGATTTTTTTTTTAGCGACTGCAATGGGTCTCATTTCCCCCTTCCATCCTGTGTGGGTGCTTTTGTGGGGAAGGAAGCTTAACTTCAACCCCAGTTGCCTCTGTGACACCCCACCAAGGGATTATGTACTTTTGGTTGGGGTACCCCTCAGAAATGGGGTGGTCACTCCCTCCCACACAGCTGGTCCCTTTTTTGTACAGTTCTGATTTTTAGAGTAGCCAGCCTTACACTGACCACACAGAAGCAAGGAGTTCCAGGGAAAGACCGCCGAATTGGCTTGGCTCCTGGTCCTGCCAGTGACTCCTGTGCTCCCTTGGGCAGAGCTGGTGTACCCAGTAATTACCAGTGTGGGTGCTGGTGTCTGACAATTACTGGGCATCTCAGTGCCTTCACTTCCTTATCTGTCAAATGGGGATCGTAATAATAGTACTTTCCTCATAGGATCCTTCTGGGAATCCTGTGAGTCCTCAGTACCTTATTGGCAAGTGAGTAAGGACTTATTATAAGTTAATCACAATGTGTGGTGTTATCACCTCCTTTCTGGCTCTCAGTTTGCCGCAGGAGACCTCACCGCATGGCTGACCTGCCATGTCACTCCCATGCTACCCAGCTCCTGAGTTTTCTCTCTACCTTTGCTGGCTAGGTTTCTGCTTTTTGCCATCACATATCTTGGCCTCTAAGACATGTATTTAGAACCGGCCTGCAAAGAGCAGAAGGAGGAAATGAAGCAAAGGAAACAGGCAAAGTTCTCTCTCCCAGCAAGTCCATGGGGACTCAAGACTCCGGGCCCTTTGCAAAGGGGGCTTGCCCAGCCTTTGAAATAACTGCTTCCTTCTCTTTTGGCCTTTTCAGATCAGGGACGTGGGAGGAGGCCTGGAGGTTTACACTGAACAGGAGGCTGAAAGCTTTCCTCTGATGTGCCCCACTCATCCAGGGGCCCTGCCCTGGGAGACAGGGCTCTGGGCTGTGGTCGCTCCTCCTGGGGTCTGCCTTGGACTCGCCACAGGCCCAGCTGCCACTGACCAGGCAGATTTCTTTTAAAAGGTTTGGCTGACCTTCAGCAGAGCTGAGGTGTGGTCAGAGCTGAAAGAAGCTTTAAGATTTCAGAGCAGTGGTTCCTGGGCTGGGAGCCTCTGAGTGCTGGGGGTCCTCAGATTATTTCTAGTTCTTTCAAAAGCCTAAAAGTAACAGTCTGTAGCCCCTGTGTGAGGATACACAGGCTCCTAGCAGTTTCAAGTGTCTCTGTGTTTCCCTGAGGTCAAGTCAGGGTGGCCCCTCTGTACCCTGGTGTTGCTGAAGAAAATACTAACAGTTTCTTATGGAGCTTCTCCTCTGCCAGGAGCTGGACAAAGCCCTTTCCACACATCTGCTCACTGATCTTCACCCTGGTAAGGTGGGTAGGCGATCCCTATTTTACAGATGGAGAAACCGAGGGTCAAAGGGACTAAGCAAGCTGCCCGAGGCTACACAGCCCTCCAGGATTCCAATCCAGGTAGGCTTGTTCCCCAGCTCCACCCTCAGTCACTAGGAATAGTCTCCTGGGAGCTCAGTTTTATGTCTCTGAATCCTGCAAGAGGGGCAAACACATGCTTCATTACCAGGAAAAGGTAACAGCAGGGAAGATTTTTGGATGCAAGCATTTGATGTAGGGGGCATAATAACAGAGGTAATGGGATAGTGTGAACCAGCCCCCTTATGTTGGCTTGTGTGGTAGAACTAAGGCCCAGAGAAGGGAGAGTCTTGCCCAAGGTCTTGTGAACTGGCAGCTGGAACAAGAATTTTTTCACTTCTAGCAGAGCGCCCTTGGCTAGCCAGGAAGCAGGCCAGCGGTGGGTTTTTCCAAGCTGATGGCTCAGACCTATGATGGCATAGGCCTGTGGCTCTGCCTGGCAGGGACTCCGAGCTCCCCCTGTCCCGCAGGCTGCTCCCTGACATGGGTCAGACCACACATCTTGACTGATTCTCCATCAGTTCCCACCTACCTCCCACCAGCTGCACAGCACTTTGGTCTTGCCAGACCACAGGGCTGCTGAGTGCTGGGGTCGGGGGGGCTGGTGGTATCTGTCTTCAGCAAACTCTTCCCTCATCCCCTCTGTGACTTTCAGTTCCATACTTGTGCATGCACTTTACAGTTTGCAAAGTGCTTCCACGCTATTATGTCCTCTGAGACGACCCAAGCCTGCTCTGGGAGCTGGGCAGGGCAGGGATAATGCCCCATATTACAGAAGAGGAAAAGGAAGTTCTAAGAGGCAAGTGCCTTGTTTGAGTTGAAATGCTTAGCTAAGAAATGTTGGAACTGAGTTGGCCTATCCTACCTCACCACTGCCTGTTCCACCCCACCAGACATCCTCGCCCCTTTCAGAAATGGGGACTCAGCGAGCTGTGATGAGCACAGTGCTGAGCTGGGTCCTGCAAAGCACTTTTCTGTAACCAACAGCATCACCATTAACCACATCTTTCTTCCTGTAGTAGACAAACACAGGTACTCAGTTAAAGGTTAAACCCGTGTCCCCTAAGATTCTGGTCCTGCACTCTGAGAACTCATGATGTGATGAAGATAGATGTTCAAGTCAGAAGCGATTTCTGTCATACTGTCACCCTGGAAAGATGGTTCATTGTTGGGGCCTCGGTTTCTGCAAGTGGGCAAATGAAGGTGCGAATAATACTTATCTTGCTTCTGAGAAAAATGAGCAGAACCTTCACATACGAATTTCGTTGAGAAATAGTTACACAACTGTTACACGTGACAATGAATTTTCATAAGCAGGGAAAGCAAGGGAAATTCATATTTATTTATTTACTTAGGGCCACACCTGCAGCATTTGGAAGTTCCCAGGGTTGGGATCAAATCGGAGTCACAGCTGCTGGCCTATGCCACAGACACAATACTGAATCCGAGCCACATCTGTGAACTAAGCCGCAGCTTGCAGCAACACCGGATCCTTAACCCATTGAGTGAGGCCAGGGATTGAACCCACATCCTCACAGACACTATGTCAGGTTCTTAACCCACTTGAGCCACAACAGAAACTCACATTGATAAGCTAATGACAATTAAGTGCTTCCTAGGTAATTTACATGGATCAGCCCATTAATTTGAACAAGAGCATTTAGGAGGCTGGTACCTTTATCATCTCCACTGTATAGACGAAGAGACTGAGACCCAGAGATTTTAATTTACAGGCAACAAATAGCAGAAATAGGATATTAAATCTTGGTAATTCAGTGCCAGCCCGTAATCGCTTTAACTGCCCAGGTGCATCAGAATCACCTGAAAGGCTGAATAAACCACAGCTTACTGGGCCCCACCCCAGAGGTTCTGATTCAATAGGTTTGAGAATTTGGCTTCAAACAAGTTCCCCGGTGATGCTGATGCTGCTGGACCAGGGACCACACTGAGAGACTTCTGTGTCACACAGAGCTCTCCTGGTACTTCTTGCCCCACCAGTGGCCAAATCAGGGCCTCTGAGTCCTGTTTGTGCAAGTTAGCTGGACATCTGTGTGCACTAGATACTTGATTTATGGCGTGAAGACATATGGCACGCTAATGGACAAAGTAGATGGGGGTACTGAGGAAGCCCTGGCTCCTTCGGAAACCGAGTGAGAGAAGTTGCCCTGTGCCTGATGGCCCTGCAGGTGCCTGAGTGCTTGTAGCTCTGGCTACTCAGACACTTCCCCAGAGCTGGCCAAGGGGAGGGAAGGCCACTGTTTGAGGAAGCCCCAGAGAACAGATTCACAGGCTCCTTTCTTGGCTCCCATCAATTTTCCCCTTTAAGGGGCTTATACTCCCAGATTTCAGAAATAGTCTATGAATGGAGAGATAAGCCATAGCCTCTGGAAAGAGAAAGCACAGACCAAGAAGAGTTATATTTAACTAAGCTTAATTAAATGTATGTTTTTGAAAAGGAATAAGGAAAAGACGTCTACAAGAATATAAGCATTTCAGAAACTAGGGGTTGAGCCCAAAGCAAACGTCACAGGCAGAAGAATAAAAAATCAAGACATACAGATATCAAGTTGCTCCAGAACTGTGTGGAAAAGACTTTGCTTTCTCCACTAAATAACATTTTTAGCTTTGTCAAAAATTAGTTGTCCAAATTGAATAGCCAAAACAATCTTGAAAAAGAAAGAACAGAGTTGCAAGGCCCCCAAACTTCATGATGTCAGAATTTACTGCAAATTTACAGCACAGTACTGTGTGGTACTCACATAAAGATAGACATATATGCGATGGAACAGAATTTGAGAATCTGAAAAGAAACCCTCACATTTATGATCAATTGATTTTTCTGCCGTGATCCCAAGACCGTTTAATGGGGGGAAGAACAGGGTCTTCACCAAATGGTGTTGGAACAACTGCAACGTTCTGTCTTGATGCAAAAGAACAAAGTTGGACTCCTATCTCATACCCTATACAAGAACTAACTAAAAATGGATCAAAACTCCAAGATGTTTGGGAAGAAATGTACAGGCACATCTTTGTGCCCTTGGATTAGGTAATGGGCTATCTCTACTTTTACTTAGATCTTTAATTTCACCTTCAGCACAGATTTTTCACATCCTTTGCAGATTTGTACCTATTTCATATTGTATGCTCTTATAAATGACATTATTTTTAAATTTCAACTTCCAATTTTTATAGAAGTAAAATTGATTTTTGTACACAGATTTGGTATCCTGCAACCTCACTGACCTCACTTCTTAGTTCTAATAGCTTTACTGTAGGTTCCATTTGATTTTCTCCAGAGACAGTCATGTCATCCGTGCATAAAGGCAATTTGACTTCTTTTTTTCCAGTATGGATGCCTTTCATTTCTTTTTCTCACCTTAACGAACTAGCTAGTTGTACTAGCTCTGGTACAACATAGAGTAGCTGTGAGAGTGGACATCCTTACCTTGTTCCTGATCCTAGGGGGAGAGGGACATCTTTATATCAAGTAAGACGTTGGCAGTGGGGTTTGTGGGTACCCTTTGACAGAAAGAGGAAGTATTTGATTCCCCTTCAATTCTCAATTTGCTGAGACTTTTAATCAGGAATGGATATTGGATTTTGTCAATTGTATTTCCTAAAGGAAGTACTCCCTTAGGAAATACAGTGATTCCAGATGGGAGAGAGTCTAAACTTGAGAGTGGCCCCTGGAGTTCCTGTCGTGGCTCAGTGGTTAACGAATCTGACTAGGAACCACAAGGTTGCAGGTTCAATCCCTGGCCTGGCTCAGTGGGTTAAGGATCCGGCTTTGCCTTGAGCTGTGGTGTAGGTGGCAGATGTGGCTCAGATCCTGTGTTGCTGTGGCTCTGGCGTAGGTCGGCAGCTACAGCTCCGATTCGACCCCTAGTCTGGGAACCTCCATGTGCCTCGGGAGCGGCCCTAGAAAAGACAAAAAGACCAAAAAAAAAAAAAAAGTGGCCCCTGCTTCTCTCAGAAAGAAGGAAACAGGGAAGAAAGAGCCCTGCTCAGAGAATTGAGCCAGTATTGAGGAGCTGGGCTTACCCCACCTCTGCTCTGTACCCCTCTCCATGGCTGGGTTCCTCGAGTTCGGATCCTGGACTGTGGACTCCACAGCCAGTGCTCTTTCCTCTACACCAAACTGTCTAAAGACTTTGACTCTGGAACTTTGCCTTGTCAAGTCCCCAAAGATGGATGATTCCTCAATAATATAAAATAGTAGCAGTCACTTACTGAACACTTTGGAATATCAAGGGCCAGGGCCAGGAACAAGGTGTGAAGTGAGTGAACCATCTCTGGATGCAGAATTTGAGGAGCTACCGACAGGAGCACATGAGGTGCTTCATTTGCCTCACTTTCACCCCAGGCCTGCAAAGAACAGTGCTAAACATTCACTTCGCATCCTCCCCTTACTCCTCAGACAAGTCTACTGTGGTAGGTTTATTATCATTCTTATTTGACAAATGAGGAAACAGAGGGTCAGAGAGGTGAAGTGACTTACCCAAGAGATAAGTGGCAGAGCTGGCAATCAAAGCAATGTTCTGTTCATGATCCGTCTGTGCTTGTAATCAGTAGTTCTCCTCTCCTGGATCAGAATCTCCAGGAAGGCTGGTGAAAACACTGATGGCTGGCCCTCACCCCAGGATCTCTGATTCAGTAGGTCTATTGTGTGGGTGGGAGAATTTGCACTTGTGCTAAGTTCCCAAGAGACGCTGATGCTGCTGGTCCAGGGACCACACTTTGCGAACCACTGCACTATGTCATACTTCCTCCTCAGTAATCCTTGCTCCTTAGATCGCAGGGGGCACCAAGATTCCAAGAGTACAAGAGAGAAGTCTGAGAAAACACTGCCAGATCCCTCTGGCTTGTGAAAGGAAAGAGAGCATCAGTTTCCCAGGACTGGACCAAGAGTTTCCATGTCATTCCTGCATGTGTTGGAGCCCCAGCCCCATTCCAGAACGCTATCTGCAGAATCAATGAGCGGTTATGTGTTGAATTGAGGGATGAACTGACGAGTTGTGATGGGACCTCTGTAGGGACTTATTCATCTGAAAAGAATGCCTGACATTTATTCTGAAAGGCGTCTTTCTATAGACCCTCAATCTTTACAGTACCACATGGCATTTTTCTCCTAAATATATTTCAAATATTTTCTAATTTATTCTTAGACGTGTATATCAGAGGGACACAGCACATCAAAATTTTCAAACCTTTGAATAAGAGCCATTGCAAAATAACAAGGAATAGAAAAAAACAACACAGAGCTATTCATCATGTTATAAAAAAGAAAAAGCAAACTTAAACCAGGCTTGGCAAAATCTCCAAGCTGTAAACACATGACAACATTCCAGAGCTGACCCTAGTGTCTGAGGAGTTAAATTTTTCTATAATTTCCCAAATCTGTGGACACCAAGGCCCCCATTCAGCTGCTCTTGTCCCTAAAGTGCAATAAGAAAAAGGCTAATTTGATTCATTCACTTGATCTTTATCAGGAGTATCACAAGCCCCCATGACTGGAATTCTCAGCCCAAGCTGCCCCCTGGAGTCACTTGGGGAGTTTGTAGAAATCTCTTTGCTCCTGGCCATATCTCAGCCCAACTACATCAGGTTCTCTGAGGGTTTTTGAAAGTCCCCAGGTGGTGCCAGTGGCCGTCAGGACTGAGAAACCCCTGCTTGGTGAATCCCCACTGCCTTCCCTCTAACAATGATGCTTCTGAATCTTAAATATCTCCCTTGAAGTGAGACCTTTGCTTAGAATATGGAAATAGCCACTGCCTGGGGGTTAAACAGAGAGGGAGCTCCTGTTTGTTAACGGTCTTCTAATACCTGCCTAGACCCAGGCACTCAATAACCCTATGAGACAGGTATTACTGTCTCCACTTTGTCAAGGACACCCTGCCAGTCAGGGAGGTGGAGTGACTTGCCCAAGGTGACACAGCTGGAATTTAAGGCCAGGCAGGAAAGAGGTCCCTGTGACAGCCACTGCTTGCTCCCTCCTGCTCCAGGCATCTCCTCTTTCACCCTCCCACCTGGACCCCTGTGCCTGGCTTGGAAACAGTTCATGACCTTGTCTAGTTTTGAGGCCTCTGTAGCCAAAGGTCAAGGACAGGACAGCTCTCTCATCCCTGCTCCCCAGGACTTGCTGTCAGATGGTGAATGACAAGGGCCCAGCTGGCTTCTTTCTTGGACTCTGGCTTCTGGCATCCCCTCCCTTTCTGTGCTCTGACCAGTAATCCCACCCGAGGTCACCATGTGTCCACTCACAGCACAGGCCAGGGCCCTGGGTGACTAGGCCAGGTATGGGTGGAGCTTGTGCTTTACACTGCTCCTGATATATGCACAGCATCTAACAACTTTTTCCCCCAAATGGGCTACAGTATTTATAATAAGAAATATGGAGTTCCCATTGTTGCGCAGTGGAAACGAAGCCAACTAGGAACCATGAGGTTGCGGGTTCGATCACTGGCCTCACTCGGTAGGTTAAGGATCCAGCGTTGTCGTGAGCTGTGGTGTAGGTCGCAGACACAGCTCGGATCTGGTGTTGTTGTGGCTCTGGCATAGGCTGGCAGCTGCAGCTCTGATTCGACCCATAGCCTGGAACCTCCAAATGCTGCCCATGCAGGTCTAAAAGACAAAAGACAAAAAAAAAAAGGAATATTTATTTGGTCTTCATCCCTATTCTGGCTCAGAGCTACTGAAACCTTTGGAATTTCCTGCGCTGAGAAGGACAGAGGTCTTTTGTTATGTTAATAAGGTGACTTTTGGACCAGCAGCTAAGAATAGGGGCTGGTGGCCTGTGAAAGCAACCCTTGATCAGAGGGTGGGAACTTTCAGACTGAAGGTTGAGTTCAATGGCCAATGGCCAATGGTTTAATCAATCACTCCTATGATTGAAGCCTTCATGAAAACTCAAAAGGTTGGAGTGCAGAGAGCTGCTCTAGCAAATTAACCAAACCCAAGAAGAAGGTCATTGGAACCTTTACTCATTAGCCAGTCAGTTAGAAGCATAGGTGACCACATGGACTTGCAAAAAGTGAGGGAACTGGATCAGTCTTGTGGGACTAAATCCTTAACTGCATGATCTGACACTATCTCTGGGTAGTGTCAGAACTGAATTGATTTGTAGGTCACCCAGCTGGTGGCAGACAGTTTCTTGGTGGTGTGGGGGAACCCCCCCTCCCAACATACATCCACACTTCGGAAGTTGGTATGAGTATCTTTACAGCATCAAATAGCTTCACCCATGCATCTCAGTGGAGCCTCTCAATACTGTGAAAGGTAAGATCTTCATCCTTGGTTAATGGCTGAGGAAACAGACTTTGAGAGGGCATGGGGCTCGCAGGCACGCCACTGGTTCTCCTGTCTATAAGAACCTGCTTTGGGAGTTCCCGTCGAGGCGCAGTGGTTAACGAATCCGACTGGGAACCATGAGGTTGCGGGTTTGGTCCCTGCCCTTGCTCAGTGGGTTAACGATCCGGCATTGCTGTGAGCTGTGGTGTAGGTTGCAGACGCGGCTCGGATCCAGTGTTGCTGTGTCTCTGGCATAGGCTGGTGACTACAGCTCCCATTCGACCCCTAGCCGGGGAACCTCCATATGCCGTGGGAGTGGCCCAAAGAAATAGCAAAAAAAAAAAAAAAAAAAAAAGAACCTGCTTTGGTTTCTGAAAGCCACACTGCTTACCCCATTCAGCCCTTCCTCATCCCCAGGGTCCTGGTAGTATCCTTTCCAAACCATCATTCTATTGATCCCTCCAGGCGATGCCTGGCTTGTCCCTTCATTCAGCAACCTTAAAGTGTATTGAAAACAAACAAACACCTCTTTTTATTATGGAAACTTTCTAAGAAATACAGATAAGGACAGTATAATACCACCCCTGCCCCTAACTACCAACTCCTTATCTCCTTTCCTCTTCACCTCAGCCACGGCTAGCTCTGAATCCTCTGTATTTTGGAAAGCAAATCCCAGATATCTTTTCATTTAATCTGTAAACATTTCTGTTTTTAATCTCTCAAAGATAAGGACTTTAAAAAGTATCCACAATATTATCATCTTTAACAAAATAAACAATAATTCCTTAATGTTAACAAAAGCCCAGAGTTCACATTTTTCCTGTCTTTTAAATGTTGTCCCTACAATTCATTTGCTTGGGTCAGGATTGAAATAATGCCCGATTATTGCAGTGGGTTGGGTCTCTTAAGTCTCTTTAAACCTCTTGGTTTCTTTCCTTGTAATTTATTTATTGAAGAAAACTGGCCATTTGTCCTGTTGAGTTCCTGTCCCACATTAACCAAATCTTGCCGTTTGCATCCCCCATGGTGTTGTTTAACATGTTTCTCTGTTCCTTGTATTTTAAAGAAAAACATCTAGTAGGAAAAATAATGATCTAATTTCATTACCCTAATAAAGCTATTTTTATTCCTGTCTGTTGCCCTTTGAATATGCATATAACCCTTGGGGTTTTTGTTTGTTTAATATCACACTGTAAATATTTTCCATGTTTCTATGTAAAATTTTCATAATTAACATACTTATTAGCTACTTACTATTCTAGAGTGATGTTCAGCCTTAATCATTCTCCTAACTATTGAACTTTTAGGTTTGGCACATTTTTGTCATCCTGATAGATAATCGTAATAAATAATCATAAATCTTTCATGTTTCTGGTATAATTATTTCTTTAGGGTAGATAGATGCCCAGGAGTGAGATGAGGATCCCAAGTGCATGAATGGTTTTATGTATTCTGCATGTATGGACAAGGTGCATTCTCAAAGTGTAGTACCAGTTTACATCACCACCAGCAATATACACAGGAACTCCATCTCCATGTCTTTGCATAGGTTCCTCTCTGCAATTTTCCCCTGATTTAACGTAAGTAAAATGATGCTGTGGTAGACCAGAACTGACCACAATACTCTGTTATCTCTCCCATTGTCAGGTGGAGTCTCATTCCCCCTCACCTTGAACCTGGGCTAACCTTAGTGGTTGTTTGACCAATAGTATGTAGCCTAAGTGATGTTCTGGAATTTCCATCTAGTTTGCAAGAAGCTTTGCAGCTTTGGCCACTTGTGCTGGGTGATGCCAGCTCCAACATGCTGAGGAGACCACCATGCTAGAGAGGTCAGTGTAGGTGGTGTGGTCAACAGATTCCAGCCCAGCCTAGCCCACCAGCCTCCCCAGGCACTGGACACATGAGGGAGTCCTTGAATTTTCTTGACTCATTTGCCAGCTGAGTACCACTGAGTATCCTCAGAGGTTATGGAGAGCAAAAGTATTTCTCAGGAGTTCCCATCGTGGCTCAGCAGAACAAATCTGACGTCCATGAAGATACAGGTCCGATCCCTGGCCTTGCTCAGTGGGTTAAGGATCCTACATTGCTGTAGCTGTAGCTTAGGCCCACAGCAACAGCTCCAATTTGACCTCTAGCCTGGGAACCTCCACGTGCTGGGGGTGTAGCCCTAAAAAGACAAAAAAAAAAAAAAAAGTGCTTCTCAGCTGAGCCCTGCCTGAATTCCTGACCCATAACATCATGCAATGCAATAAAATGCTTCTTGTTTTAAATGGCTAAATTTTAGGGTAGTTTGTTATGCAGCAATAGATATAGGAACAGGTGCCTTTATACCCTCCCCCTTTCTTTTGTTGTGTTAAGAACTATGTTCTTTTGATTGACATTTCCAGTTTGCATATTCCCAGGGTTTTGGATTTAGATTTGTGAGGGTTTTTTTCACATTTGTAAGTTGGCCTTCTTTTGCCCCAGTTGAACTTTGACTCATAGCATGTCTGGGACCCTGTATGTGTCCCCACCCCCACCTCACTAGGACATGTGCTCCTGCTAAGGAGATTTCTACCTGAGAGTTTCTTTCCAATTCTTCCATGATTCTAAGTGTCCTGGGTGGTGGAGGGAGAAAAAAATTTTTCTAAACCCATCACCTGTAGGCAACTCATCATGGCATATTCAGTACTGCAGATGAAATAAAAACTGTGGACAGACACTACATTATTTCAATGCTCTTTGACAAGAAGGCCCTCATAAGTGGATCCATAGTAACCTGAAAACACAGAAATAAGAGGACCTTTAGACCCTGAATGGTTTCTGCAGGGTAATATAATTTGGACTTTTTTCATGCCTTAAACAAACTATATTTATCTACATGGTTTTTGCATATATTTTATATTTATTTCATCAAACATGAAACTATTTTAAAGACACTTAGTATCTGGGCAATAAGATGGGCAGTTTCTTATGTTAACTTACCCTCTAACCTCTGGTAACGATGTTTCTTAATGCTTAAAGCATTGATAGCATCTATTTCCTTTTTTTAAAAGAGATTGAACATTTTAAAAGTAGAGATATAGTACTTTAGAGAAATTTGAAAACAAGATAAAAATCCATTAGCCTACCACATTGACATAGTGACAACTACATTTTTATGTTCCCTTCCTGTTTTTATAAATCAAGTGTGTGCAAATATTTTTCCAGACTTTTTTTTTTACTTAATACTTTATCATAAGTATTTTCTCTGATCCTTCATAAACTTCATAGCATCATTTTTAATGGTTCTAGAATATTTCTTCAAGGCTTTACTATAAGTTATTTTACCATCCTCCCTCCCCTTTTTGAATTTTTGGGCTGCTTCCAGTTTTTCACTAAGCAACTCTTTGATGACCATTTTTCTGCATATGGCTTTTTCCATATTTCAGGGTATTTTCTTGGGCTAGCTTCCCAGAAGGGGATTATGGAGTCGGAGTGTATGAACATTTTTATGGCTTCAAAGTATCTTTTGAAGAAGGTAGGTGTTCCATTTCATGAGGTTCACAAACATAAAAGAGGAAATTTGGCTTCAAAAAAAATCCCTTGTAACACATACATGTAAAAATTTGGGCAAAATGCTGTTCTAATAGTTTTCTAAGTTATTAAACCTTGCCCTTTTTAATTAAAAACGTTAATTCTTATTCTGTCTGTTTTCTGTGAGAGTCTTTTCTAAGCTATTTTAAACATCTGAGTTTTTCTAAAAAGAACCCACTAAGCACAACTGAACCTCTTCTTGATGATACATGTGATTAGTATAACCACCAGTCGTTTCCCTAAGCTTCATGCCAGTACTTTCAGGAATTTCTGAGGTAGAAAGGCCACTCGCTCCTTCACAGAACAGCCATGGACCAGGACCTCTTGCGGAAATCTACCCAAGTCTCTAGTTTCACGGCTCTGCACCTGGGTGGCTGGCTACTTGTAGAGAGCTGCTGCCTTTTTGGACAGAGACTTGTCTGGCCAAGGATGCCAATGCCAGCTCTGATCTTTCCTCACAGGCCACAGGCAGCTATTGGAATTGGGGGTCTGAAGAGCCAGCTCCCACCAAACAGCAAGGCGTCCACATCAGCAATCACCTATCTTGGCGAATGTTATTTGTGAGGCACAGATTGCATGTTGGGGTTCGCCTGGACTCACTAGCGGAAACTTGCATCACCCATGGAAGTGCCATGACACTCCAGCCACTTCTCACATGAAGGTGAAAAACTCCCAGCTGTCTTCCCATGTATCCCCTGGATAATGAGGTAGGTGAACAGAGTTCTTCAAAGTAGTGAGAATTCCAAATGCTGTAGCGGTTCCAGGTAGAATGAGGTGGGCAGGTCTGGGGCTGGACTGGGTCTCTTGGAACTATAAGACTGTACCAGGTGGGTATAACCCAGTATTGGTGAAGGTGAAAAATGGCAGGAGGGCCATGAAATAACCTCTGCACACTAGCAGGCTTCAAGGGGTCACCATGTGTGTTAGTTTCCTAGTGTTGCTGTAACAAATTTCCACAATCTAGTAGCTTATGACAACATATATTTAATATCTTAACAGTTCTGGAGATTAGATATCTGACACAGGTTTCGCTGGGCTAATGTTAAGGTGTTGGCAGGACTGTGTTCTTTCTGGAAGCTTTAGGGGGGACTCTGTTCTCTTGCCTTTTCTAGTTTCTAGAAGCTGCCCCATGCCTTGGCTTGTGGCCTCTTCCTCCAACTTTTCTCAATAGAGCCTGGGTGCCTTACTGAGTCAGTGGAGCACCGTGGAATGTGCGTGGAATATGCACGGGAGGCCAGAAGACCCAAATTCAAATTCCAGCTCTGCCCTTCATAAACTTAATGGTCTTGAGAAACTCTGCAACCTTAACCCTGCTGAGCTTCAGTTTTCTCATCTCTGAAAGGTATAGTAAGATGCGCTCTGCCACCGCCCGGGTTGTTGTAATGATGACACGAGATAAGTGGTAAGGAAGCTAGGAAGGCCCCTACCTATGTGCGTCATCATAATCTTGTTTAAATTGTAAGAATACAGACCCGCTCATGCCAGCGCAAACCAAAGTTTTACTTTTTCAGCTTTTTGAAAGTGGGAAAACGTATGAAATCTCACATGTTGCATAGAATGGGAGCCCTGGCCGGGCTGAGCTCCCCAGGGCACAGAGCAGTGTGGGGAGGGTTGGGGGAGGTGTCTGAATTCTTGGTGGCACTGGGACCCTGAAGAGGCTGTGTGGTGCTGTTCTTCAGGGCTCTACATGTGAGAGCACTGAGTCACCAGATCTAGGAACCATAAAGCAAGTTAGGGAGGGATTGTGCATGCAGAGCCGGGGGGGAGGGCCACATTTTCTGAAAGCACTGTTGTTTCGACCATTTAAGGTAATATGTTGATATGGCGGTTGTTAAGAATGTGGAGAAAATATTAGAAGCAGCAGTAGGAAGAAGGGGTGAGATCACTTAGTTTGTGACTGCCTTTGGTGGTCAGGAGGTATCAGAGGGTGGCTGATTATCCCACCAGCCAGTGTCACAGCTCCATTCTTCGAGCCTGGCCCTGCCCTGGGCCTCCTGGCTGGCATCTATTTCTTGTACTTCTCCCCCATATTAGAACCTGGCCTTGCTTGCGCATGGTGGCAGGGAAGTTTGGGATTGATTTGGAGAACCAGGCTGCCCTCCGACATAGGCGCCAGGCTGTGCTTCAGAAAAGGTGAGACATACTCTCTTTTGACCAAAATCAGGGTCCTCAGCCCCACCACCATCCCCTCCACTGTGCCAGTTCCACTTTCCATCATGATGCAGGAACCTTTGAGTGGTTGGAGCCACATCCCTTCCCACTGTGGGGAAATGCAAAATACATGGGCTCCCTGGCTCAGAGCAGGACTCTGTGAAAACCTCAGGCCTCAGTGATGGATAAGTGTGTGTCTCTCTTTGGGCATCTCTTTAGGAGACAAAATGGGACAAGTTTAGTTCATCAGAAGTCACTGGGGCTTTCCCTTTAGCCTTGAAATTTACTAAATCAAGTAGTGTGGGCGGAGAGCAGACAAATGGTTCTTAAGGTGAAATTCACTGGATGTTCTACCACTAGAGCTGATTAAGAGTTTTGAAATGATCATACCCAGTATGGGTTGTGGCTCACTTGTAGGGCATCAATTTTTTTTTTTTTTTTTTTGGCTGCTGCTGTGGCCCAGAGTAGTTCCTGGGTTAGGGACTGAACCCACACTGTGGCAGTGACTCAAGCCACTACAGTGACAATGCCAGATCCTTAACATGCTGTGCCACAAGAGAACTCCTATAGGTCATGAAATTTATTTAGCAGATTTTGATCAGCCTCTCTCTTTCTTTTTTTTTAACTCAATAGAACAGCACAAAGCAGAAGATACCTGAATTCGTTACCTGTAATAACGGACATGTATGTGCTTGGTAAACTTGATTGAAGCCTTCTATTAACTGTCCTTGCTGGGGGAAGTGGTCTTGCAGGAGGGATTTCCATCATCGGACTGCAAACAGCTTCAAACTGACCATTAGATTTATGGTTTCTCAAACCTTCTGGGGCCATACCCAGGCTGGAAATGTTTTACTGCCTGCGTCATTATAAAGAGCTTCTGGCCTCTATCTTGATAGTATTTGTAAACTCTTATTTCTCTGTCTGAACTTGGGTTTCAGAGCCCTGAAGACTTCTGTGCTACCTTCTAAGGAGTCTAATCACAGGAATGAAGGAAGTGGGAATGAGGCAGGGAAGGAGGAAGGGCAAATAAGAGGTATCAAATGCAAATAATATCTCCTTCTTGTAGGATTTTCTTTTGAAAAGTTGCTTTTTAAGGTGGTTCATCTGGGAGAGGAAGGGAGAAATATCTCTTTCCTGGTTTCCAGCTCCTATTGTTCAAAAGTTTGTCACATATGATTTCCTTTGCATTTCCAAGCTGCTTATGTGTGGGCCCTAAATGATTCCTGTAGCATTTCATGCTTCAGGATCAATGGAGAAGTCCAGGAGGAGAGGGACACAGTATGGATGTAAGTTAAGGCATAGCAGGTTGTGCCTGTGGTTGGCTGGAGTCCATACTGAGTAGATCTCTGCAGCAATGGCCATGGCTGGAACAAATAGCCCCCGGAAGCAGGCATTGCTGAGAGAATTTGAAGTCGCATATTGGAGATAGCAAATACAGTCCACCCCTTGGACCACTTAGGTTTGCTAGTGCTCCCCCAATAGCTCCAGCTCCTATACTATGGCATAGAGATTTCACTTGTGTGAGAACAAGATGTTCCCACTTATTTTAAAAATGGGGAGATACAAGTCCAATTAGAGAGTCCCTTTCAAGGTTATAGCCAACTGAAATCTCCAAAAAGATTTTTGGCAAGAGGTGAACCACAATACAGTCTTCAGCTATAGCCAGTCCCATCTCTCGCCTCCATTACCCACTCTAGATTTCCTTTATTTTTGGCTCATACTTTGGCTGATCTGAGTTGCTCACTTCGTGAGCTGACTGAGACTATTATCCTGTAAGGGTCTGATTTCTTATCTGCTTTGATTATTTCATTTGCCCATTTACCATCATTATGGAATATGAAGGTCCCAAGAAATCCCTAAGAAATTCCCTGAGTTCCTCTCTGCCCCCATAAGGTAGTCACTGTTAATACTTCTCCTGGTAACCAGGGTCCTTATCCCCAGTATTACAGCTACCCTTTTCTTTGTCTGCTGGCTGTCTGGCATAAACCACTCAAAGTGATCAGGTGGTTCTCTCAGCTTTAAGTCCAATGCCCTTATTTTATTCTTTGGAAGAATTCTTCCCTGCAAATCAGCACCTCTACCCCCAAAGAGCCCAGGGTTTCAGTGGACCACTGGAAGAGCGAGTGAAAGGGCTCAATCCTATTGCTATCTCTTGATCTCTAGATCCATGTACCCCAGCTACTAGAGACACAGTACCATATATTGATCATGCGATCCACGTACTGGAGGAGAGTGCCACAGCCCTGCACCATATTGTCCCTAAGCTGATGAATAGCTCAGCCTTTAATAGGCCCTTCCACCACTGTATTAAGCTAATTGCCTCCGGGTCATGTGGTATTGCTAAAATCAGTGGGTACCCTTTATTCACCCATTTTCACACCTCTTTTGCCATAAAATGGGTCTTTTCGTATAAGACAATGTTATATGGGCACCACATTGATAAGTCAAGCATACTGCTATTCTTTGAATGGTGGTACTGGCAAAAGCACTTGGTCAAGGAAGGCAAACCCATATCCAGATAGCTATCAGTGCTGGTAAGGAAGAACGGCTCAGGAAGGGGTCTGAAGAAATCAACTTGTCACCAAGTGGCTGGGTGATCTCTTTGGGTATTTGTGCCATATTGAGGGCTCAGTGTCAACCTCTGCAGCTGGCAGGTTGATTATTCCACAATGTTAGGAGGTAGATCTGCTTTAGAAGGATGGGATCCATGTTGTTGGGCCTTTCCCTATTTTTCATCCCGGTCATCATCTGTCACTATTTTTAAGGCTCCACTATGTCAATGCTAGGGTAGCCAAGATGAGAGGCTAGCTGGCATTCACAGGACGATTTACTCTGTCCACCTGGTTTTTGTACCTCTCCTCTGTGATGGATGCTCTCTGGTGACCATTGTGAGATACAAAGACTAAAACATTTTGTGCCCATTCCTTTAGGTAGTCATATATTACTTCGCTTCTGGCAGAACTCTTATATTAGCCACTTGACTTATGGAAAGGTCAAGTGAAAGTCCTTGAAACAACCTCCCTTGCTCCATCTCTGAGAGTAAATCAGAAGCAATGCTACACCCTAGGAAGTATTGCACAGTTTAGAGCCACCACTATTAGCACTTAACGGGTGCAGGGATGGTGCGTCTACTGATTATATCATTATACCATTATATTTCCACTGATTCACTTGTACGGCCCTTGTGAAAGCTGAGCGGATGGTGGTGGATACTAGTGGATTGCCATAGACCTGGCCCGGTTGTAGCCTCAATTGCAGCTGCCATGCAAGATGTGGTATCTTTTTGGAATATATCAACATAACCTTTGAGCCTTGAGAAGCACTGTGATCTGGCAAATGCAGTCACAGTCTCTATAGGGGCTGGAAAGGGGGAATCAAAAGCAAGTTGCTTTCATATGGCAAGAAGAATAGTCCATATTCACTTTTTGGCCCCAGAACTAGGTTAACTTTCCTGTTCTCCGTTATGATATAGTCCATAGGGACTATATTGTCATCCTAGTATGCCACAGATCATAATGCTGGTCTCCTATCAGGTGACATCCTGCTAATTGGACCTGGTGAGATGGAAGTGACAATCACACTAAAAACTCATGAGGATCATGAGTGTGAGAGGAATTTCACCACCTGTCTTCTCCTGGGTCACTCAGGTGTTACTCCATCTTAGATGTGTCTCAGGTATTAGGAAGAAAAATCTTAGGGAGACGTGAAAAGGGGAGTGAGGCAGGGAAGGAGGAAGAGACAATGAGAGGCAACAGATGACTGATCACTCAGTCTTGTGAGAATATCTCTCAGATGCCTTACAAAGGACTTTCTCAGGACAGTGCATCTGGAAGAAGAAGGGGGGAAAATGTATTTGCTGGCTTCCATTGGCTAAATATTTGCTTTATGGAGTGTTATTTCTACTGTACTTGCAGTTTGCTCAGGCTGAGTGGATGATGCAGTACGTCAGATGTGGGCATCCGCAGAGAGGTTTCGGGGCAGGAAGGGAGAGGTGCTCAGTGTGGGGAAGGGGCAGAGGGCTGTGGCAGGAATGGGGACTCTGGGTGTCTAGAAGTCCCCAGCATTTGGAAAAGGGAGCTGAGGTTTTATCCATCAGCTTCTGTCAGCCATTGGTTGAGAGCAGCTGGGGGGTAGGGGTGAGGGTGGGGGTCAGTGTTCATTCCCCGGCACTTCCAGTTTGCTTGCTGTGAGCAGAGCAGGCTCCTTCGGCCAGAGCGAGTGTTCAGGTGAAGGGAAGCAGTTGCTGGCAGCAGGCTGACCTCACCTATAGTGCACATAAATGATAAAGGCAGAGGGGATGGGGACAGACACTGGCAGTGGGCACCTAAGAGGTGTCTGATACACCCTCCCTCCTTTTCTTTTTGTCCTCTTCCCACTAGGATTGTCAGATCTTCAAATTCAACTCTCTTATGCGGAACCAATGGCTCTTCTCAGCTCACGGTCCCCTTCTGCATATCTAAACACATCAAGGTGCTCAGCCGAACAGAAGCATCCTCTGTGAAAGGCAGTTGTGATATCAATCATTGTTTTCTCTCGATTACCCAAGAGGCAGCCCTTTTCTTTGGATATTCCAGTTAATTTTTTTCCTGTCAGCTAGTTAGTTCGAGTCTGCTTTTTCAGCTCCTGAAACCAGATGAAGATGCAAGCTGCAAGCTTTGAGTGCCTCCTGCGAACTTTCTCACCACAGCTCCACAAGGGAGGTGTTATCCCTGCAACCCGAGGAAGCAGGTTCAGAAAGACATGTGGTATGTACTTGGTAACTTCTTCCCAAACCAAAACCCCGGATAGTTCTCGCTGATTTGGGGGCCCCTTCGAGTGACTCAAGATAGTCTGGAGAAGGCTTTTGGAGCCTCAGTTTACTAGGACACTTGGGTGGTTTATAGGAAAATGAAACAGCCCATTAATTGAGTCGTGGAAGAGCTGGGACGCAGATCCCGCATCTCCCCACTTCCTGCTCTCACAGATTATACTGAAACTGTGGTAAACAGTTTAGACCAGCTCCACTATGACACAAAGCTTCCTCTTGGCTATTTCTACAACTTCATATTGAATAGAAGGAAATCACTTAAACCCTCAAAACACAGTCTGGCAGGAGGCAAAATGCCTTGCTTGGCATCCTGCCTCCATCCCTCCCACACCAGCAGCTGGGACCATTTGGTCCCCCTTCAGCTCCCAGGCCGGACGCCCTCCCTGTCCTCCGTCAGTCTGAGTTCACAGTTCCCTCCTCCTGGACCGACTTTTAAAAGGAGAGCCCTGATTGCCTAGGAACATGGTCTGGCTTCCCAGGTGAAACAGGTACAAAATCAACAATAGGAACATGCATTTATTTCCAGTCATTTGTAGGGAAGAAATATACTTGGGGACTTTAATCTTTAAATTTGAGTGAATCTGATATTATCAGATACTTACATAGAACCAACAAAATATTGAAATGTACACAGAGGACCTCCCTACCTGAGTAGTAAAGTGCTGCCTTAAGCATATGCACCTGGGATGGATAAACTGGACCCCTGTCAAGCCCACCAATCAAAATGCCGGCTATTCCTTCCCCTACCAGGTAAAACATGCATAACTGATGGGAACCAGGTTTGTTTCATTGAGGCATTTTAGTTTTCATTTTTTTCAATATAGATGAACTTAATTTGAATATTAAACATGAAGAAATATGTTCTTCCACATCTATCTTGAAACATGACTCCCTTCTCTGTTAATCTCACCCCCACACACATTGCTAATAGAGACATGAGCACTTGATCTATTCCATTTTTCTCTATCTTACAAGAAAAGGCATATGTGATGATAAATGGCAAAAGATTCTCAGCCTTGCTCTTGGGGAATAATAGGGATGGTAGAGACCTATGGCAAATGAAAACCTGGCCTTGACTGACGGCAGCAGCCCCTTTTCAGTGCAAATCAATCACTGGCACAGGGAATTCAAGCCCTGTGTTGCCAGGTTTTCCTACAATTTAAAAAGAAGCCAGAAATCTGGATTTTAACATAAAATCAACTAATTACCAGTTATATTGCTAACTAATTTACTTTGGAGGTTGACACCAGGCAGGCTGAACGAAACACATCCGTGGGCCCAACTGAGCCCATGGCCACCAGTTCACAGCCTCTGTTTTTAAGTCAAACAGAACAATAGAACTATTATTTAACTGTAGTTGATGTGGCTCTTTCTAGGCAATATAGAATTATAGTTCTAAGAAAGTCAATTACATTCCCAGTTGATGTGGTACTTTATAAGCAATAAAAATATGTAGTACTAAGAAGGCAAGTTTCTTATGATTGGTAATTCATAATAGAATAAGGTATGTCCAGAATAGCCTGGCTGCAAGTGGGAGGGAATTCACATTCACAGAGAATAGGAACAGCATAAGAAAGAAGCCTAAAGGGGACATTTCATTAGAATGTACTTGGCCTTGTGTGTTAGTTTCTTGGGGGGCCATCCTGGCTCTAGATCTGCTCTGGCTGCTTTTCCCCTCCCTCTTATTTGCCCCCAAAACTCTCTGCAGACCCCAGAGCCTGGGTTAACTTCACTACCATGTTGAAGCATCTCCTGCCTTCTCCAGGCCATGCTGTTTTTCTTTCTTTTCTGAAGACCATGTGCACTAATGCCGGACCTGACCCCTCATATTGTACAGCACTTTACAGTGGACAGAGCATTGTGGCATTTAAGTGATCTCATCCAGACACACAGCCAAGCACCCACACCAGGGGCATCCCGTCCATTTTATAGATGATGAAATAAAAAGTCAGACAAGGACAGGATTTGACCAACTTCATTCTGCAGCTAGGGCCAGAACTGGACTGGAATCCAGGCTCCTGACCCCCAGGCCAGAGCTCCCTTTGGAGCCCTCACTACCCTTGCTGGCATTAACCCTTTCATGCCTGAGGGCTCCATATCTCCAGTGCAATTTTACCCTCAGAGGTAGGGAGTGGGTCTAATCCTCTTGTTCACAGACAGGGAGTATGACAGAGTGGTGAAGTGCATGGGTATTGGTGTTGGCACCTGTCATACACGAGCTTCGGCACATTTTATTTTATTTTTATTGGTCTTGGGGGGGGCACATTTTAAGCCTCAGCCTCATCAGCTCTGAAATGAGGATCATTTCAGTACCACCTTTCCAGGGCTGTTGTAGGAATTGAGTGTTCTGGCAGGTGGTGACTTCCCTATAGAGATGAAAACTAGGAACTGACCACAGAGCCACAGCCCTCTGTGGCTACTTGGTGCAGCAGGAAGAGAGGGCTTGCCTGGCTTCAGAACTGCCCAGGTCTCAGGTGATCTCAGTGGTTTCTCCCCACCTCACCCCTTTCAACATCTTGACCCCTTAGCGGGGTCAACATCTTAACCCATTAGCGGGTACCAGGCCCTGTGCTAAGCTCTGTATGGGTGGAATAGTCTGCCCTCTGCGCCCTCTCCCTCCATGCACACCACCCATGGCTTTTGGAGGCTGAGTCTGGGTCATCCCTCCTGGGTCATCACAGTGCCCTGAGTGGTGTCTCACTGAGGCACTATGTTCCTGGAGTTCCCTGGTGGCCAAGCACTTAAGGATCTGGTGTTGTCACTGCTTTGGTGCCAGTTCTGGCCTGGGAACGTCCACATGCCCCAGATATGGCCAAAATAGGAATTGTATTCCTGCTAAAAGGAAAACAAAAAAATAAATAAATTCCTGCCCTCTTCGAGTTTACATTCTGGTGGTGGGGGGTGGGTAGTGCAAGCAAGGTACAAAAAGGAAAACCTTGGAATATTAGATCTATTTAAATTTTTTGTTAGGATTCTCTTCGCTTCATTTATTTATATGTATTGCTTATAGATCCCCTCCCGCCCCCCCCCCCCCAAAATGAGGTCACTCTTGGGCATTCAAGGGGGTCGTGTAGCGGGCGCGCAGGGCGGGGCACAGCAGTCAGTCCAGCTGTGTGACCTTGGGACATTCGCTGCATCCCTCTGAGCCTCGGTGTCTTCGTTGTCATTTAGGCAAATCAGCAATTCCAGCCTCCCTGGGCTGGCGAAAGGATTCCATTGGCCGATGAAAAGAGAGTATTTTGTCGGCGGGGCAGCCGGGACTGGGGCAGAGGTGAGGGCGGGCGGGAGCGGCGCCCCGCTGACCCAGACGACTGTGGGCTTGGGGCTTT
This sequence comes from Phacochoerus africanus, assembly GCF_016906955.1. NCBI lineage: Eukaryota > Metazoa > Chordata > Mammalia > Artiodactyla > Suidae > Phacochoerus > Phacochoerus africanus. Next base: position 242,676,901 of record NC_062545.1, read on the forward strand.
GCTGTGTTACACAAGCCCGCCCAGGTGGAAGCCTCGGCTGGGGGCACTCATCCGTCGAGGGGAAAGGGGCGTGGGGAGGCGGTTGGCTCCGCCAGGAGCTCTAGGGCGCAAATGCGCCGCTGCAGCGCTGCCTGAGGTGGGGCGCGGCGCGGCTAGGCGCGCGGGGGAGCACAGGGCGCGGCGGAATCGGGTTTCAGAGCGCGGGTGACTCAGGGCGCGGGCCGGGCCGGGATCCTGCCCGCTGCTGCCGCTGCCCCTGCCCAGCACCGCCTTTGTTCCCGGCAGGAAGGGCGAGCGGCCCTCGTGCAGTGTCCGACTGCGCTCTGCGGAGCTTGGCGGCCCAGTGCCCTCGAGGGCTCGCGGACCTGAGAGATGGCGTCAAGGTAGGACTCGCTGCCCCGCGCCCCCCTACCCACCCCCGCCCTCTCCCGCGGCCTCACGTTCTTCCTCTCGGCCACTTTTGCAGGAGGGACGCTCAGTGCTGGCGCTTGCTGTTGCTGCTTTCCATCTCCGCTCTTCTCCCCGCTGTCACCCGGACCCGCTCCGCAACAGGTAAGCTGCCTCGCCCGAAGGTGACACCAGCTGCCTCAGGACCCCGGGAAGTTGATTTTTGGCGGCGGGCGCTGCTGCGGTGCGCGCCTCATTCCTGGACATAAAAGGGAGTTCTCGCCGCTCGGTGCGCACTGGCTGTGCTGCCGCGGCTTCCCCTGATGGTGCAGAGGGTTCGAGGGGACGAATGAGAGTCTCTAGGTGACTGGAGCCGGTGGAGCGCTGCCCAGGCACCGAGATGTGTGAACTAGGCGCGGTCTCTCCATTCCTGGGCAGAGAGGGACGTTGGAAGCACTGTGCCAGCGCCAGCAGCCCCGTGGGAACAGCTAGCTCCAGCTCCTCCAGCGCCCGCGCTCAGATCGTGGGTGCCGGCTGGCTCATTGTAAGAGCAGATCTGGTGCTCTCTCTGTACACAGGTGCGGAAGCATGACCGCTAGCAGAGACACCTGGCGCTTTGCCTCCCAAGAAATAACGGAACTGAATTGCCCTGACACCTACCTTAGTCCTGAGTTACCTGGAGGGTTCCATCTATCGTGGGCAGTGGCTCCACGGGTGACAGGAAGAGCTATGGACTGGGAACCAGGGGATCTGGTACCTTCTATTCCCCGGGGCTGACTTTCCCCATCAGAACTCAGAGACCGTTCTATGACCATTAGAACCTGTGTTAACATAGTTTTGTCTTAAGGTGCGTCAGGCTGCGTGGGCTTGAATTGTGGCCCCTTTGGTGCCATTGGGCAATGAATTTCACCACTTGTGCTTCTGTTCCCCCATCTGGAAAGGGGGAATACTTAGACCACCTTTCCTCCTAGGATGCTGTGAAGATTAAAAGAGATATTAGAAATAATATGCTTTCCACACCATGGCACATACTGGGCACAAAAGAAGTGATCCCAACTACAGGCTGATGCTTGCAGTAGCTGGGTTGGAAAGCAAAGCAGGCATTTTTACAGAAGAGGACACTGAGGGTGAGAGAGGCTGAGGATTGGCCTGTGCAAAAGGCAGGACTTGGGCTCAGATCTCTAGGTTCCAGTCCTTCCCCGCTCAGCCCTTTTTCCATGCAGTTTTGCAGAAGAACTATGCTTTGCAAATAGTCTCTGACCGCTTTTGGATTTAGGAGTTTATTACACAGTCTCAATAGAATAAGCATGTGGGGAGAGGAGGGAACAACCTCTGTCTCTCTGAAGGAAACTGAGGATTACCTGGGTGGCCATGGTTAACTCTTTGTGTACTGGAGGAAGCCTGGGACAGTCCAAACCATTGTCTCCTTGGGAGTAAGACTTAAACACAATGACAGCTTTTCCTGCCAGCGCGTCCAGCCTGGCATTTCTTGCAGATCAAAGGGCAGCTGGAGCCCAGTTTTGGCTTCTCAGCCCCTTGGCCCATGTTGGAACATTGCAGTTTTGCATATGATATAGAGTACTGCCAACCTAGCAGCAGAGGGCAGCTTCGGGTTCTGTGGTCTTTTGTGAACTTTGCTGCAACCCCCAGCCCCCAAAGGAAGAAAGTTCTGGGGAAAGAAACTTTGGTGTTTCTTTCTTCTTCTGCATTTGTAGGCTGGATCCTGATGCCAGGTTCAGGGCTATTTTTTGAACATAGAGGAAGTCCTGTGCCTATCCATAATGTAAAAAGGCGTACCTGAAACCCTCAGGAGCTGAAAAGGGTCTGGAGAGGGCCGTTTGTAACTGATGAGTGATTGATGGGTAGACAGTGTCCCTCTGGGACCCGGAGAGAATCTTCCTAGACATGGAAAATATCCTCGTGCAAACGAAATCTTGCATGCAGTTTATTAGTAAGGCTAACACTTGTAAACTACTTCATATGTTTGGTGACACATTCATACTTGATTCATCCAATCCTCACAATTACTCCAGGAGCTGGGGACTGTGCTTCAGATGAGGAAACCAGGCCTCAAATCTTAAAGCTTCTTGGCTCCTGGGTATTGTGTGGCCCACCCTTTTAACGAGGCCCTTGTCAATGGGACTCTTGTCTCCCAGATTGATCCTTGTGCCCCTAATGGATGATGGCTGAACTAGTAATGTTACAGTGTCATTGGAATGCCTGCTATTTTAGAGGATAAGAAGGTTTTTGTGGGGAGAGGGGCGGTTGTGTCACGAATAGTTTATTCCTGATAACAAATTGCTGATGTGTGCAAATTATTTTTTTAAATCCTTTATTATGAAACATAACATCCATTTAGAAAAGTTCCCACTGTAGCTCAGTGGGTTAAGAAACTGACTAGTATACTTGAGGATGCAGGTTCAATTCCTGCCTTGCTCTGTGGGTTAAGGATCCGGCATTGCTGCAAGCATAGCGTAGTTCATAGGTGTGGCTTGGATCCCACATTGCTGTGGCTGTGGCCTAGGCCAGCAGCTACAGCTCTGATTTGACCCCTAGCCTGGGAACTTATGTATGCTGCAAGTGTGGCCCTGAAAAGAAAGAAAGAGCACACAAGAATACAGTCCAGTGATTTCTCATGAAGCTAACATTCATGTAACCAGATCAAGAAATAGGATAGCCCTCCATCCCCTCAGAGGTAACTATCACATTAACTTTTATGGTGATGGCTTCCTTACTTTTAATAAATAACATAACTTTAGTACCTAAGCATATATTCCCAAGTTCTAAAGTTCCACTTTTTTTTTTTCTTTTTTCTTTTTAGGCCACACCCACGGCATATGGACGTTCCCAGGCTAGAGGTCAAATTGGAGCCGGAGCTGCCAGCCTACCCCACAGGAACACGGGACCCTTAAGCCACTGAGTGAGGCCAGGGATCAAACCTGCATCCTCATGGGTATTAGCCAGATTCATTTCCACTGAACCACAGCAGGAACTCCAAGTTCTACTTTTCTTGATTTTGAACTTTATACATACAGGATATCTTCTTTGGTATCTACCTTCTTTCACTAAATGTGAAGTTTTGAGATTCATTTTTGCTGTTGCATATGGCTATAGTTAATTCATCTTTGTTGCTGTATAAAATTCCACTGAATTCATTTACTATACATTATTTATCCATTTACTTCCAATGACACTTGAGTGGTTTCTGTTTTGGGTTAATATCATAGTAGCATGTCTCTGAACCTTCTTACGCATGTCTCTTGGTGCACATGTGCATGCATTCCTGTAGGTTCTACATCTAGGAGTAGAGTGCTGACTGACAGGGTACACGAGTCCTCCAAATGAACAATGCCAGCATGTTGTCCACTACAGTTGTGTGTGTTCACAGCCACCAACCTGGTATGAGGTCTGTTTCTTCCATTCTCACCAGCATTTGGTCTTGCCACTGGGCTTAATTTCAGCCTTTTTAAGGGATACACATTAGAATCTTACTGTCATTTTAATTTATATTTTCCTGGTTATGAAGTTGATTTTCTTTTCATATATTTATTGGACCTTTGGTTATCTTGATTTATTTTGTTTAATTGAGGTGAAATTCACATACATAAAACTAGCCATTTTCATGAATGACAATTCAGTGGCATTTAGTACATTTTCAGTGTTGTGCAGCCTTCATCTCTAGTTCCAAAACATTTTCATCCCTACCTGTTCCCCCCATCTCTACTCCTTCAGCTGGTGGCAATCAATAAACTGCCTTCTGTCTCTATGGATTTGCCTATTTTTATATTTCATATAAATGAAATCACGGAATATGTGATCTTTTGCATTTGGCTTCATTCACTTAGCATAATGTTTTGGGGTTCATCCATGTTGTAGCATGTATTAGTCCTTCATTTTTAATTAGTGAGTAATATTCCATTGTATGAACACACCACCATTTGTTTATCCATTCTTCCATTGACATTTGGCTTGTTTCCTCCTTTTGGCTATTATGAATAGTGCTTTTATGACATTTGGGTGCAAGGATTTGAGTATGTTTTCAGTTATTTTGCTTGTATACTTAACAGTGGAATTGCTGGGTTATGTTATGATTCCATGCTTAAATTTTGGGGAATTCCCAATCTCTTCTCCACAGTAGCTGAACCATTTCACCTTTCCACCAGCAGTGTATAAAGTTTCCAATTTTTCCATCTTCCTTGTCAATACTCGTTATTTTCCAATTTTTAAATTACAGCCATCTTAGTAGGTATAAAGTGGTATCTCACTGGAGTTTTTATTTGAATTTCCCTAACAACTAATGATGTTGAACATCTTTTCATGTGCTTCTTGGCCATTTGTAGGTCTTCTTTGGGGGACTGGATCACAGCTTTTCATGTGCTCCTTTGGGGAATCATCTCACTCTTGCTGGTGGCCAGCTGATACTCCTTCCTGAGTGAGAAAAAGGGGTAAGAGTCACACCTAAGATTTCACATCACTGGCCTCCTGTCTTACCTGTGCCCCAGCCTGTAATGAGCTCCTGTTGCTCACATACCATTAGAAGTTGTGATGAATACAAGTGATTGTAGTGTTTTAATTACTGGCTAAATTTTTGGTTTTCTCTAAAGTCTGGAATGCCCGTGGTAGTGTAATGCCCTGTTTATGTGTTTTATAGCAGGGGGAAGGCTGAAAAGCCCTGGCACACTGGATCACTCACAGCTCACTGTGTATAGTTGGGATTGTGCAGGCTCCTTGCCTTTGCACAAGGTATGAACAAATCTCCCTGTGTAGAGTACACTTTCTCACCTTCTCTTTCTCTCTAGGGCCTAGTCCTACCTCCCAGCTTAAACAGCACCTTTTCCAGGGTGCCTTCCCTGCTTCTCCCCAGCTGAGCTTTCTTATCACTAACTCCCACCCCCAACCCTTTAGTTGTCTCTCCAGGCACAGCCACTACTTCCCTGTACTGTCAATATGTCTATTTCTCTCTCCTTCCTATGGGAACACCTTGAGGGCATGGGTCATATCTCATTTGTCCAGAGTTGGCCAATTAGACTTGGGCCGTTTTGTCATTATGAAAAATAGTGTTGCTGGGAACATCTTTAGACAAGTGACCTTTGTTTTCTTTTTGGATTATTTCCTTTGACTTGATTCCTCCAAACAAGTTTGCCCATTGAAGAATAGAACTAATTCGGAGTTCCCTTCGTGGCTCAGTTGTTAATGAATCCAACTAGGAACCATGAGGTTGTGAGTTCGATCCCTGGCCTTGCTCAGTGGGTTAAGGATCCAGCATTGCCATGAGCTGTGGTGTAGGTTGCAGACACGGCTCAGATCCTCCATTGGTGTGGCTCTTGTGTAGGCTGGCAGCTACAGCTCCAGTTCGACCCCTAGCCTGGGAACCTCCATATGTCACAGGAGTGGCCCTAGAAGTGGCAAAAAGACAAAAAAAAAAAAAAAAAAGAAAAAAGAAAAAAGAAAAGAAAAGAAAAAAAAAGAAAAAAATAGAATTGGTTAGTTCTTAATATATATTTACTTGGATCTTTCCGAGCTACAAATTGAATCATGCTGCTCCCTAGATTAATTGTGCTTGCTGGGTTCTCATTGTCCCTAGGATGGAGTCTTGCTCCTTGCCTCCAAGTCCCCCTTGTGGTCTGGCCTCCACCTGCCTCCCAGTCTCCACTCACATGAAGTTCCTCTTGAGTTGGATTCACATCAACCACTGGCAGGTTTCTGGATGAGAAACGAGGTGTTCTACCTCTGACTTTGCATGGGCCAGTCCCTCTTTGAGAATGCCCTTCCCCTGGTTCACCTTCATCCCCGACTTCATCCTTTAAGATTCCTCTCTAGGAAGTCCTCCTGCTCTACCAGACATGCTGGCTATCTCTTACTCTGTATCACCATCTCTCAGTCACTGGGCTCCTCAGACTGGACCATGATCATTAATTACCCATCTGTGTCCTCTACTACATGGGAACTTCTGAAAGGCAGGGACTGGGTCTTGCCCAACTCATAATCCCAGAACCTAGCACAGGGCCTGGCACAGAGTGGGTGCTCCCCAAACTCTTTCAGTGAATCAAAGAGGGAGTAAATGGGCAGGTCTAGCCTGTGGTCTAGAGATGATGCGCCAATTTACCATGTCTTCTGCGGAGTCTAAGTCATCCTGACTTTTCCATGGTTCTGCCAACTCTGGAGTGGCCATGGCTGAGTAATCAGGGCACATTATGGGGCTTTTAGTTTACTTTTCTTTAATAACTTTAATAACTATTTAGGTTGGAATTTGCACTGTTACTTTGCTCTGTATCTTTTTTTCCATTACATCTATTTGTATAAACAATTTATTTTCTAGCTTATCCTACTCATCTGACTCCTGAAAGCCTCCATTTTGTCAAAAGTTGTTCGTTTGTCTTTCCATGCTAGCAGAATATATGAGCTTATTTTTGAATTTTCTTTGAATGTCTACAGCTTGTCTAAAATGGACCTTCAGTTACATAGATTACATAGAGTGTATTCTGAGATCAGTTCTTTTCCAAAGTTGTACCCAGGATTCCCTGAAATACCAATTAAAATGTGAACGATTCCTCCATCGTTGTGTTGCTTCTGGTTATCATGTAAAATTTTTCTTCTAATGATAGATTTTTGTGTGTGTATGAGATCTGTATACTCTTGGTCACTTTTCTGGGAATATGTGTTTTTTTTTTTTTTAAATTCCATATGGTCTTGATAATCATCGCTTTGTAATGTGGTTTAAAATCTGGTAAGGGACATCCTTCTGCCTCCTTCATTAAGCCATACATTCTTTGGCATACACTTATTTATCACATAATTTTCTCATGATACGATTGGATCCTGGGAGTGTCATAGTGGTAGTGGGCAGGTTAGGATTCAAAAAGGGGGGTAATCTTACAATAGGATTCCATTTAAGACATTAATATGCAGTAAGGAGAACAGATGAGCACCTAAGGCTTCAAAGCCAGGGGAGTGGGTTGTGGGGCCTGAGCTATTGCTGTTGATACAGAGGCCATGGGAGCTGAGATGGGTCAGAGGTACTGGGAGGGACCTGGTTTTCTCAGTGACCACCTTCCTTGCTCCACCTCAACTCAAGAGAAAAAAATCTAGAGTTAGATCAGAACCTAAAGAAGGCCCAGACCTCTTCCTGGGCAAGATCTAATGAGGCAAGACATGAGGCCTAGGCTACCTAATGAGTACAACCCACCCCTTATCTCCAAACAGAATCACCTCAACTTAACCAACCCAACCCAACCCAACCTAAGCCAACTCAACTTAGTTCAACCTGATCCAACCCAACCCAACCTAATCCAATGCAATCCATCCTAACACAACTGTATTCACTGGAATTCATTTCACACTTGTTGCATGCCATGGGCCACTTGAAGGACTGGACAGGGCAGAAAATTGTCCTGAGGGCCCTAATATCTCTCTCGAGTGAGTAGGAGCCCTGACTTCAGGTGTTGGGGGGGGGGCTTTTTGGGTTTGGGAAGCTTGGCTAGAGTCTGGCTTGCAGCCCTGCCTTATATCTCTCCAGGAGTCACCCATCCTATCACTGAGGGACTCAAATGGGGGCCCAGCTTAAAAGCCCCCTCTACCCCTGAGAGGTCTTGGTAACTAGGCTCTTCTCAAAGCAAGTGTCTGCTGAGGTCCTCAAAACTGCATGTTCTGTGTTGAGGCTGCTGATACAGGTTTCTCTCTTTCTTCCCTGTTTCTTGGCTGCCCGCTCTCTCTAAGGCTCATGGGGCCGGGTAGCAAGGTGACTAAAGAGCCACATCGGACCCACTGCCCATCTTGGAGGGACTCACAACCCGGGGGTAGAGACCAGTGTGCAGCAGCTGGCTTGAATGCCATGGAGCTTGTCCTGAGTGTCCTAAGGCAGGTGCCAGCAAGCCCCCGTACCGCTAACATAGGGATGCCCATTTCCATCTGCAGAATAGGGAGGCAGAGGGAGGTAAGCCATCCTTGAAAGAGATTTATTTTTTCAATAACATTAAAATGTTTTGATAACAAAACTAATGGTCATTGTAAAAATCAAAGTCAGAAAAAAGGAGTTTAAAACAGTCACATATTACCACTCAGAGATAAACCGTGCTAACCTTTGGTGGACTATCTTTTAAGTTTATTTTCCATGCCTAAATATGCTCATATGTTACAATATGAATAGGTCATTCTCTACATTGTATTTTGTTGCTTCGTGTTTTTTCCTTAACAATCATCTAGATACTTCCTCTGGATCATTAAGTATTCTTTGCTATATCTTTTATAACTGAAATTATATCTCCCTATGTGGCTGTCCCGTAATTAAACCAGGCCTTCTTTAGGCTGTTTCCAGTTGTTCTCTGCCATAAACACTATTGTGATGATCCCATTCTGGAAGCTCTGTATTTGACCATTTCTGTGATTATTTCCTGGAACAAATTCCTAAAACAAACTCTTGGGTCTAGTGCCGGCCCGTTTTTAAAAAGGCTTTCATTTCAGTCTATTTTTTTTTTTTTTTGCTTTTTAGGGACATGCTGGTGGCATATGGAGGTTCCCAGGCTAGGGGTCAAATCAGAGCTATAGCCGCCAGCCTACACCACAGCCACAGCAATGTGGGATCTGAGCCATGTCTGCAACCTACACCATAGTTCACAGCAACGCCAGATCCTTAACCCAGTGAGCAAGGTCAGGGATGGAACCTGCAACCTCATGGTTACTAGTCAGATTTGTTTCCGCTGCACCACAACGAGAACTCCTCATTGCAGTCTTTGGGAAGGCATAGTAATTTATATTCCCCACAATAGCACATGAGAATACCTAGCGCACCCCACCTCTGTCCACCACTGCTGTTTTCTAATCAAAAGGAGGACATGACAACAGCTAAAGGGACAGTGCTAGCATTACTGCTCCAAACTGGTTTTAGTTGAATGGAATTGGGGATTCCTTTCTCGTCTACCACCCCCATCATTCATACATTTATTTGGTACTGGCTGTGTGGTGGGGCTAAAGGAGAAGAGGGTGTTTCAGGACATTAATATATAAGAATCAGGTCACAAGACCTTGGTGGTTCTCAATCCTGGCTGCATCTTAGAATCACCTTAGAATTCCAGAGGAACCTGCTGCCCGGTCCTCCCCACATCCAGGATTCTTAATTTGCCTGGGGTCCAGTCTGGCAGATTTTAAAAGCTCCTGGTGAGACTCTAAAGTGCAGCCAGGGTTGAGAACAAGCAATGTGGTCCAGCGGCTTCCTTTCAAAGGTGGCCTTCTGGGTCCTGTCCATAGATGCTGCCTAGGTGAGAGGCAGAGCTGCCACATCCTGGGTTCAGATCTCAGCTCTGCTTCCCCCTCTTGAGTGACCTGGGTCAGTGACCTCTCTTGTCCTTGCCTGTAATTTGGGACAGTGATTCCTACTGGGAGGAGTCATGAGAGATGCACAGGGCCTGTCATGGGGGACCAGTCCAGTACTTCCTTCCCTCCTGCTCCCACATCGCTGTGCGTCCCTTGAGGGCAGGAATCCTATGTTATTTATCCATGTTTCCTCAGCCTCTGACGTGGTACCAAATGGACATAATGAGCGTTTGAATACATTCGTGAATGAATCATTCAAAGCCTGAGACTGTGGGGATCTTAGTGAAAACCCTGGCCCGCAACAGAGACTATGTGAGCCTCCACGTCTGCTGGAAGACCACCCCCAGGCATCTACCACTATGATGATAATTTTAGTGGTCTGTGGGGGTGTGTGTGGCTGAAGTGAGGTGGGAGCAGGGGCTGGTATAACAGACGCATTAGGGACCCAATACATGTCATGAAAGGAGAGTGAAACTATGCTCTTCCAGGGCTGGAAAGTTAGAACATTGCATCCTGTAGAACAGAACGTCCAAAAGCTGATGACAAATCGAACCCAAATCCATGCAGCTTCAACAGTGTCACACACAGAACCATCTGAAGTTGGGTTAGCCAGCTGCTCCTCCCCTTTCCAGCCGCATAAGCTTAGTACCTGGCTGCTTCCGTCTTTGTTTTTAGCACAAAGGTCTGTCTCCTGCCCTCCATTCTCTCCACTCATCTCCTGTATTGCAGCCACAGGAGTCATCAAGCTTCTGGCCACTCAGGTGAGGTCCACCAACCAGCACGATCAGCTTCACCTGGGAACCTGGGAATGCAGACTCTCCAGGCCCACCCACACTGGGGCTCCAGACCCCATTTATCAGAATCTGCAGTTTAGCAAGGTCTCTGGTGATTCACATGCACGTTGAAGTTCGGCAGCCCTGTAAAGCCAGCTCTGATTATGTCACCCCTGCCTCAGAACACTTTGGTAGGCAGCGTCCATATCCTCATCCCCAGAACCTGTGACTATGTTAGGTTACAGGACAAAGGGCAATGAGGGTTGCAGATGGAATTGATATTGATGATCATCTAACGTTAAAAGAGGGAGAGGCGCCTAGGTTACCCAGGTGGGCCTAGGATAATCACTAGTGTTCTTAAAAGTGGAAGGGGAGGCAGGAGAGGAGGTCAGAAGAAGGCACCTAAGATGGGCTGACCACTCGTCTTTGTGGGTGTTGAAGATGGAGGAAGGCGCTACCAGCCAAGGACTACTTGCAGCCTCTAGATCCTGGAAAAAGCAAGAAGATGGAGTTTTCTTTAACGCTTTCAGAAAGGAGCACGATAAGCTTAATTTTTATCCAACTAAGAGCTGGATTGGACTTGTGACCTAGAGAAAGTGAGGTAACACATTTGTGTTGATTTAAGTCAATTTGTTACAGCAGCCATAGAAAATGATTGTAACACTCCTTAGCGCGGCATTTGAAACCCTCTGAGGCCCCAGCAGCGTGCTGTTTTGGCCTCATCTTCTGGACTATCCCTCCTCAGAGCCTGGTCTCAGACCGCACAGCCCCAGAGGGGCTGGAATGTGGGGGGCACCCTGAGAGTCCAAAGGTGAGTCTTCCCTGTGCCCGCAGCACCTAGCACCACGCCTGGCCCTGGCAGGGACTCAGGCAGCGCTTGCTGAACACGTAACCCAGTAGTGGAAGCCTGCTATACGCAGGTCCACGGGGGCCACAGAGGGTTCCCTGTACGCTGGAGGCAAATAAGGCAACAGCAAATAAGGCATCAACTTTGATGTTCCCCTGCTCTTTTGTCTCGATGGAGCAAGTTGCTCTCCCTCTTTGGGCCTCAGTTTTTTGGGGAAATGAAGGGGTTGGGCCAGGGGAACTCTAAAAGCACCATTAATGTGCACATTCTCAGATATCCGAGTTCACGCAGCCCAAACTTCGTGGGCGTTGGAGGAGGTGCTTGAACTCAGCAGCCCTCAGCCCCGATCTCATCCTTCACCGACGCCCCGTTCCACGGTCAGGATACAAAACCGTGCCCAGCGGCTGTGTGTATTAAGTACAAAAGGGAGACCACGGCTGCTCTCCTTCCCTGTCTAGTTAAAATGCCAGTTTACTCACTCTCCCACAGAAAGAAAACGGGAGGGAGAAAAGGCACCTTTTCTCCCTGCAAAGTTTTTCCATGTGACACATTTTCTAATTTTATTTTGGGTTTAACTGTCTAGAGTAGATGGCCCCGTTTCAGCGTCTCCCCGCCTCCCCTTTTAGAATATATGAGCTTCCCGTGGAAGAAGTGGAATGGTTTTGCTTGTTGCACATTTATGAGTGTGCGCTGCTATCCAGTTACGGCTGCATGTCTTCATCTTCTCTGCTGAGGAAGTGCTCTAAGGTGCACAGCACTAAGCTAGTGGTAGGATTCCTGGGGCCTGGACCCTCTATGGGAAGCTCGACCGAGTCACTTCCACCATTGGATTCACGTATGTAATCTGCAAAGAGGGGAAAGCGCTGGGTCACCACCGAGACCGTATGGCCCATTGGAAGAACTGGTGGGGGGGCTCCATTTCTAGTGGTAGCTTTGTTGGTGACTTTGTTGGAGTAGTTGTGTGCACTTAAGTATTGGCCATCGGCTCTGTCATCTCTAAACTGTCGCTCTAGTGCATGGGATGGCTGAGAGATCTTTAGCACCTGGAAAGAGTGTTGCAGCTTTGCTTCAGAGAAATTGATCCTCCCTCGGCAAGGTCTGTTGCTTCCAGTCTCTTCCTTCCATCCCTTCGCCCCACCGGGTTCAAGCCATTTTTTTTTTTTGCCATTTCTTGGGCTGCTCCTGCGGCATATGGAAGTTCCCAGGCTAGGAGTCAAATCGGAGCTGTAGCCACCAGCCTACACCAGAGCCGCAGCAACATGGGATCCTTAACCCACTGAGCGAGGCCAGGGATCAAACCTGAAATCTCATGGTTCCTAGACGGATTTGTTATCCACCGAGCCACAGCAGGAACTCCTCGCGTTCCTTCTTAAAACCCTTCCCTGCTTTCCATGACAGCACCTTAAAGTCCACTCTCCTCAGGCGGGAGCTCAAGGCGTCTTCTCCCAGTCTTCCTGGTGCCCTGGCTCCAGCCATACTGAGTTCTTGACTGGCGTTGGAACTTACTGTACATCTCCTCCTCCCACCTTTGATAGTGCTACCCATGGTCTGGAACATTCCCCACCCCTCCCTGCCCCCCGTTGAAAGCCTCTTTCTCCTTTTGGCCTTCATAGGCTTGGTGTTCAAAGTTTGGTCCCTGTGCTAGGAGCACTGACACTGCTAGGGAGCTTATTAGAAATGCAGGGTCCCAGGTCCCACCCCAGACCTGTCAGAGTCAGAATGTGCACCTTACCCTGGCCCCTGGGTGATGGGCATGCACGCGGAAGTGGGACGTGGGGCTTGCAGTGCTGGGCTGTGGGGTCAGGCAAAACTGGTTTGGTTCTAGGCTTCGTACCTGCTAGCTGGTGATCTTGGACAATTTACGAGTCCTCTTCTAGCCTCAGTGTTCTCATCTGTAGAGTGGAGATAATGACAGTACCTCCCTCAGAGTTCTTTGGATGAGCACATGGCGTCATGTCGCCAAAGATCTTAGCCCAGTTCATGGCATACCATGAACTCTCAATGAAGGGTAGTGGCCATGGAGACAAGGTTCAAACTCAGTGCTAACTGACACGGTCTCTAAACCATCTGGTGGCTTCTCTCAGCTTTGCTTCTGCTTGCTTCCTTCCATCAGAATCACTTGCAAGTCCATCTCGCCAAGGATGGGGAGGGCTGGGACAATGCCATTCACCTTTGGCATTCAGAGTTATTGACCGTCCGGTGGAGGGAGAGAAACAGCCATACTCTGATGTAGGAAAAGTGAAATGTAGTTACGCAAGGACTTTGTGAGTATGGTTGAGTGGGTGTTGGGTGGAACTGGGTGCCATGAGTTTCTCGGTGGAAATGTCCCTCCTGCCTGTGGTAGCCTGGTAGGTTTTTCATTCATTTATTTGTTTACACACTCTAGTTAATATTTATTAATTGCCTACTATGTGCAAGGCAATGTGGTATATACTGGGCATAAAATGATGAAAAGGTGGACATGTTTCCTACCCTCGTGGAGCCTCCAATCTAATGGGGGACACAGACACTAAATAAAGGTTGTACAAAAACCCCTGAATGTCCATGGAGAATAGAAAGTGTTATGAAGAAGCAGGGAGCAATGAAAGCACATACCTGGCTACTGTAATCTGTACTGAGATGTCAGGAAAGTCTTCCCAAGGAGTGACATTTAAAAGGAGACCTGAGGAGTTCCTGTCGTGGCTCAGTGGTTAACGAATCTGACTAGGAACCATGAGGTTGTGGGTTTGATCCCTGGCCTTGCTCAGTAGGTTAAAGGATCCGGTATTGCCGTGAGCTGTGGTGTAGGGTGCAGTCGCAACTCAGATCCTACGTTGCTGTGACTGTGGTGTAGGCTGGTCGCTACAGCTCTGATTAGACCCCTAGCCTGGGACCCTCCATATGCCGTGGGAGTGGCACTAGAAAAGGCAAAAAGCTAAAAAAAAAAAAAAAAAAAAAGATCTGAGATGTCAATAGATTTAGCCAGGAAGGGGTGGGTGGGGCTGCTGGATTAAAAGAGAAATAGAATGTTCCAGATAGAGGCAACAGAATGAGGAGAGGTTGGAAGCAGCCACTGGTCACTGGTGTGGCATGAGGCCTGAGCAGTTTACTCCATCATCATCGTAGGGGAGGGGAGGCTGGAGCGGGATGGGGGCTTTTGGGGTGCGTCTCCAGCATGAAAGCAGAACCTCCATCCACTGGCTTCTCTCCAGAGCCTGGCCCTGGGTGAGCATCTTGGCTTCCACATCCCTTGGGACCTGCTCAGTGCTCCTAGCCCAGGGTGCATGGGCTGAGTGCCTCTGGTGCTCCTTCCTGCCCTGCTCCTGCCTGTAGTTATTCAAGAGTTAACAGCTTCAGGGAAGGGTCGCAGGGTCTCCCCCTTTGATGATGCCCAAAGAAAGCACACGTAAGAGATTTGCAGTAAAATGTAAGGGAAGCAGAGCTGAGGGAGAGCCCTAAGCAGAGTCTCTGGTCCTACCTCAGCCACCTGGAGCCTCCCAGGCCATCACAGCTGCCTGGCTGAGAGGTCGTGAAGGTCACCCGGGGGAAAGGATTCTAAGAATTACCCTCTGCAGTTAGTCTCCAGTTAGTCTTGGCTTTGAAAAGCTTCTTCCTGTCTGTGAAATGAAGGGGTTGGACCAGCTCTGAGGCTCATCCAAATCTGATATTATCTCTTTTGATTTTGTCTCTCCCTGGATCTCTTTGTTTTTAGAATGTGCATCCACAAGCACAATACAGAATGCTCTCTCCAGGGAACAGGAAGATACTGGGGAGAATAACCCGAATAGGAAGTTTTTAGATGTTTTCATGTGGAGAACAATTCCTTTAGAGGTGGTGGGAGATGGGTGATTATTACCCCTCCTGTCCAGGCCATTCCTTTAGAGACCTGATTCTCAAACTGGGTATGCTTATGGTCCTTGGCTGCGTGACAGTGTGCAAAGCCACATTGTTTATTTCCTGCATCCATTTTACTTAGCATTTGGTAACTTGGAGAGTCTAGGAACAACTGGGAACATTTTCATACTAAACAGCCTACAATTATTATGGAGTGGAGCGCAAAACTTAAGTGCTTTTAAAGATAAAGCGGGAGACTTTACTTAAATTTCCAAACTCTGGGGGCCTCTTTGACTAGATCCAGGTCCTCAGATATAGGGCCCGCTCTCTCTGAAAGTAGGATACTTTAATGGAGATGATGTTATATATATATATATATTTGAAGTCCCGAACTGGTCGGGGATGCTTGGAATTATTGTAGCAGGTGCCAGAACCCACTCTGTGTAAACATTTCCTCCATCAGCAGTTCCCTAGCATGGTTGTGTGTGTGTGGAAGGGGCTATTGACATGTTTTTTTTTTTTTTTTTTTTTTTTTGCTATTGATAAGATGAAGATCACCACTCTCCACAACCCTTGTACTAGAACTGTCAACTCCATGAGGGAAAGAATTTGTCTGTCCCTGATGGATCCCTAGCACCTAGAACAGTGCTGGCATGCAGAAGGTGCTCAATAAATGTTAGTGAAATGAACAGATGTAGGTGTGTTTGTGGCTGTAAGAAGCTTCCCTCTCTCAACCCGCATTTCCCTTTCCAGGAATACGTGTGGGGGGTACATGAGTGCAAGAAGGTAGCATGGAATGTGAAAAATGCTGTTCATGCATATGCATGTGGGAGACAGGCCAGTCCCACTTAAGTTCAAGGCGTCTAAGAATCCCTTTGAAAGCAGCCTCCTACCCAGCATGGTCTGTGCTGCACAATGGCTCCTCGTGGGAGAAGCCACAGTTCACCATTCATGTACCTAGGAGAGCTGGGGCTCCTGAGCTCAGGGCCCTCTGGTCCCCCAAACACCTCGCTCCGTCAGAACCTACTAGGATCTTGAGGACTCTGTTGGACCTTTTGAGGTCCTCTATCTGGCTCTCCTAAATTATAGATGGGAAGATGGAGGCTCAGAGAGAACAAGGGGCATGAGTGTCACACGCTAAAATAAAGAAGAACTGGATCTAGAACTGGGTCTTCTGATGTCCAAGGGGGTGGCATCACGTCACCCTCAAATTCTCAAGTGCTGCTTGATCATAGAAATATCTGTCTGTCCCATCCTCGGGGCTGTGGTAGAAAAGACAGGGGACAGGGATTAACACATGCTGAGGGCCTCTAATGTGCCTGGCAGCACATGGTTAGAGCTGAACTTTGGAAATATCGGCTGGACTTCAGATCCCAGTTCTTGCATTTATCAGCTGTGTGACTTGGACAAATTGCTCAAAAGGCAGTTTGGTTCCCTCATCTGGTTGGGGGTGGGGGAATTAGCAGAGGTCCCACCTCCAAGGCTGTGCGAGGTGGTTAGCATAGAGCCTAAGATGACAGGTCCTTTGTGGGTGAGAGTTCCCCACAAAACCATGAAAACCTCAGCCTGTGCCCAATAGCATCACTGAGGATGAAACATATTGAAACATACTGAGGTCTGGGCCTCCTCCTCAGAGGTCCTGATTGGGGTGAAGCTGGGCATCAGTCTTCTAAAGTCCTCAGCTGGTTCTTCTGCCCAGTCAAGAGCTTGGTGCTGGAACATTCATGCCAGGAAGGCACGGGACACATCTGTCCTGTTCACCTGTGAATCTCCCACAGTGGCAGTGCCAGGCACCTGGTGGCTGTGCTTGAGAATATTTGTGAATGAATGAATGAACAAATAGATGAATAAGATGTGTTTGGTGTATGAGCTGGGTATTGTCATCTCTATGTCCATGTAAGGAAATTGAGGCTCAGAAGTTGAGGAACTGACCTAAGGTCACTGGCTGGTAAGTGATGGATGAGGCTTTGCATGCAGGTCTCTCTGGCACAGAATTCTGGGTCTTTCCCTTGCATGTACTGGGCGAGGCTCAAGGCTCATCCTCCTCAGGCCTCTCAAGGTCACCTTCAGTTTCAAGGTTCCAGTTAGGGGCATCTCCTGGGTACCCCTCTGGGGAGGCCTGATTCCTTCTCTCATTATCCTGGGAGTGCACAGGCTCTTCCTCCAGCTAACATTTGGAGGCTATCAAGCTGTACTTTCATCTAGATTAAACAAGAGTCAGCCTGTTTCAAAATATGACTTCAGGGTCACCATCTGTTCTGGCTGTTCCCTTAAAATCAAATCCCATTTCAGAGCCAAACAGGGGTCCAGCGCCCCGCAGAGAGCAGGTCTCTGCACCGAGAGCAGGAAGATCTGTGGAAAGAAGCAGTGTGTTTGATAACAGCTGCAGGACGAATTTCTCATGTTGTTTGTTTCCCCCTATTCATCGGCAGCGAGTTGTCATATGTGTGGACCACAGGCCCCCCCACTACAGACTAGAACACATCTGTTCCCATATTGGGTACCTACTGTGTACCTAGTACTTCCTCATGCCTCACCTTAGGGCAGTGGGTGAGAGTGGCCTGGATAGTCCATAGCTATGGGAACATGACCCGCTGGGCAAGTGACATTATCCGTCTGGCCTCAGTTCTCCCTCTCGGGGACCCTGGACTGAAGTCCTTCCCAGCTCTGACAGTCACCCCAACTCTCCAGGCCTCCCTCAGCCTGGTCATTGTAGGTGAGATTTCACAGCGCCTGCTGAGACCGTGTGCCCATTCTGCCAGCTGCTTGCTTGCCCTGGCTGAATTCACACACGCTCATCTGCTGGGACGCCCCGGGCCGTTCCCAGGGCAGCTTGATTTTGCCCAGGGCGTAACATGCCAAGTGCTGAGAGGCTGCAGGAAAGTATGTCTCCTGCTGTTGCCAAACTGCCGCCTTCGCTCCACATTCCAAATCGCCCAATTCCACCCTCTCCTTGGCAAGGAAAAGGCAGGGGCCTGACTGCCGGGGCAGCAGCTTGAGGTGAAGTGGCGATGCCTCCTAAAATGGTCAGTAGCAGCCTTCCTCAGAAGCCTTGCAAGTCACCCCATTGCCTGTTGCATAAATTTGAGTCTCCTTGGCTTGACATTCAAGGCTCTCCCTAATTTGGCTCCAGTCTGCTGAGTGGAAAAGTGATTAAGAGTAGAAAGAGCTGAGAAGGACCTCAGATGACGCACATATGGGTCCCAACCACCCCAGGTACCAGCTCTGCAACCTTGACCTCCTTCAGCTGCCATCCATTCATCTGCAGAGTGGGAGAGCAATGATCCCCACCTTATCAAACTGTCCTGAGAGTTAATGAGCTGATGTTGGCTTCATACTTCTAAATCTGAATGTATCTGGATTCATAATTCTCTCCTTTCTGTTTTAATGTTGGAGGTTGCCTAAGAGGCCCATTGCTCCCAGCCCCTGGGATCACTCACATATCCCTTGGTTTCCTAACTGTAGGGTTTGCTTATGCTCTGCTTGCTCCACGAGGTTCACCTGTGCAAAGACTTCCAGTCCCATCTCCATTGTCCTGTCCTTCAGTTCAGGCACCTGCATTGGGCTCTGTGTGTTTGTGTCGTGCCCCATCTACTAGGCTGAGATCTACTTGGGGACCAGAGTCTGAGTCCTCTTGATTGCCCAGAGTCCAGGCCCAGGTCCAGACAAGGTTGGCCATTGGATGCTAGTCGTGGACAATGCCAGAACCCTCGCCTGGGACCAGGATAGAGTGAAAGATGGCGAGGTCCACTCTTGCCTTCCCTTCCGGGATCCATCCTCTTGGGTCATTGGCTGCATTCTCTTGGGTCTGGCACAGTGTAAATTAGGACTACATTGATACATGCAGTTAGCAACTCTTGAAGAGATTCTGTGGACCATGTGGTATCAACCATGCCAAAGAACTCAAGAAAACCCAAGCACATGCCTCACTTAGAGAAAGCTCCAGAACTACTCTTTTAAGCTCCTCCTTCCATTGATGCCCCTCCCACCCCAATGCCTTAGATCGCAGGGCGGGAGGTGGGGATGGGGGTGGGGGATGCAGTGAGGAGCAGGAATCTTACCCTACTGCTCCCAGGACCTCGAGGGCTGGTCTGATCCATCCCATCTTGCCCAGTGGCCCCAGCTCAGGCCCTAGCTCCCAGATAGGCTAAGAGCTGCCTTGCCGAGGCCTCCAGCCAACTCTCAAGAACCTAACGGTATGTAAGGAGAAGGGGAAGCTTACGTTGTTCACAGTTCCCATCCAGACCCTCGTTCCAGGGAGGGGGAAGGTGGAGGCAGCTGGAATTCAGTCTGAAGTCTAAGAGGCCAGTGTGTCTTAAGAGCGGCACGCCCAACTCCGTCGGTGGGTAAGAGCCAAGGGCAGGCATTTTTCAGAGAGCTGGTCATTCTGAGCCCTCTTGCTTAAGGGTCAGCCAAAAGGATGGGAGATCGCAGCCCTCAGAAAAGTTAACATCAGGCCTCTGTGTGGCTGTTAATATTATACTTCGACACTGCAATCAGATGAGAGCTAGGCTATTCCGTGCCTATTGAACTAAATGCTGCTGGTGGGATTACTATGACAACAGCTGGCATTCATTAGAGTTCTTTGTGATTGATGACATTGTATTGATTGTGTGCATTGATGACAATAAATATGATATGAAGACAGGCAAACAGCCACTCTTGTCTAAAATCCATCGAGCTCATTCATTCATTTGTGCATTATTTGTTCATTCATTCCTCCAGCAGTGCTCACTTTTTGCCTAACGCAGGCAAGCCCTGTGCTAGAGGACTGGGGGTAAACCTGGGAGATAGGAACATGAAACAGATGATGCCTGCCCCCCGAAGGGCTCATAGGCTGGTGGGAGACAGAGGCACATAAACAGATAATAACAGAGTAGTGAGGAATTGGAGCTTCCTGGGAAACTTACCCAGGGAGGGTTTCTGGGCAAAATGGGGTGACTCATTTGTAGGCGTTTAGAAGAATCAGCCTGAGGTTCAGCTTCCCAGTGTGGCTGGAGTGAACTTCCTTGGAGTCCTCAGGCCCCTTAACCCCGGGGCAGGGCAAAGGGAGGCTGGGGAGGCAAGCGAAGTAGCTGTTGCTGCCCTGCGGGAAAGCATGAGCTCCTCCTGCTTGAGACAGGCTTTCCGTGGGGAAGCCACAAGTTTCCTCCTGGCTGCAGAACCCTCACCAACATGCCCAGGCCCCCTGGACTGGGCCTCCCAAGCCTCTCTGCATTCTGCCAGCCTCCTTCCCTGACCTGGGGCCACTTGGTTGCCTCACCCCAAGCCCTGGGGCCCTCCTGTTGTCAATCAATGGGATCTAGTCATTCAATGGGATCTGGCCTCCCATCAAGCCTGCCTGGGTAGTAGCCCATTTGCTGCGGCTGCGCTGTGATCTGACAGAAGTCCTGTCCCAGCAGGAGCCCTGCCTAAGCCCTGGGCCTGGGTCCCCGCACCTGTAGCAGACTTCTCTGCCGCTCGGCTTCTCACGTCTCCTGCTCCATGATCGCAAACTGCTGGCCTCCGTTCAGGTCTCATGCCCCCATCTCCCGTCAGCAGCACAGTGTAGGGCAATGGATCTCAACTTGAGTTTGCATCCTCACCCCGGAGGGGGTGTAGGCTGGATAAAGCACAGGGTGCTGGGCCCCCTGTGTGATTTCTGATTCATTGGTCTGGAGTGGAGCCAGAGAGTTTGTATCACTAGTCAGTTCTCAGGTGATGCTGCTGCTCCAGGAACCACACTTTGGCAATCGTGGTGGTTAAGCAGACAGGCCATGGGACATGGACCCAGGCTGGGCCCACATCTTGTCTCTGCCACTTAGTAGCTGGATGACCTCGTCCCTCTGCATCTCGGCCTCTTCATGTGTAAGAGACAGGTGATCAGCGCCCCTTCCTCACCAGTTATCATGAGTATTAAATGACTTGGTCCAGGCACTGCGCTTAGAATAGGACTTGGCATACAGTAAGCATTCCATGAATATTAGGTTCCTTGCCTGCTGTAACAATGTACCACAAGCCAGTAAAGTTTTGGAGGCCAAAATCGAGGCATCGGCAGGGCTGTGGAGGCTGCGAAAGCTCTCAAGCAGAATCCTTTGCCTCTTCCAGCTCTGGGGATGGGGGTGGGGGACTGTCAACCTTCCTTGACTCATGGCTGCATCACTCCGTCTCTGCCTCCATGATCATGCTGTCTCCTCTTCTGTCAAATCTCCCCTGTGTCTTAGAAGGACACTGGATTGTTACTGGATTTAAGGCCCCCTTGGATAATCCAGGCTGATCTCTTCATCTCAAGATCCTCAGTTATACTGGCAGAAAACCCTTCTTTCATATAAAGTCATAATCACAGTTTTTAGGGATTAGGATGTGGACCTCTCTTGTTGGAGGCCATCATTCAACCCATTACAGAGAACATGGGCCTTTTTTTTTTTTTTCATCTTTTTAGGGCTGCACCCACAGCATATGGAGGGTCCCAGGCTAGGGGTGTAATCGGAGTTGTAGCCGCTAGCCTAAACCACAGCCACAGCAATGTGGGATTTGAGCCGCGTCTTCGACCTACACCACAGCTCACGGCCATGCAGGATCCTTGACCCACTGAGCGAAGCCAGGGATCGAACTCACAACCTCATGGTTCCTAGTCAGATTGGTTTCTGCTGCACCATGATGGGAACTCCCATAGGGAACATGGGCCATTATTTTTGTTGGTTAGCTGTTTCTTTCAGCAGCTGCAGCTGGCCTGACTGTCGCTTCCTGCTCTGGGGTCAGGAGAGAGTGAAGTGAGATGCTAAACCCATTTCCAGGTTCCAGCTCCTCTTGGTCAGCTCCATTTTATTCAGGTTGTTCCCAGGCTGGGGCAGGAAACTTCTGCTTAGGAAGTTACATTGGCCACATTATAGCTTTTTGGTGTCTTCGGCTTTCACTACTCAGAGAAAAACAACACTCTCAGCCCTTTGACACCTGTTTGGAATCTTCTGTCCATGTTAGTTGTTCCCTACACCTGAGCAGGCTACACTTGGCAAAGCATTTTCACATGCAGAACCACAGTTGACCCTCCCTGCAGCTAAGTTGAAGGAGGTCATACCACCTCATTTTGCAGGTGAGAAAACTGAGCCCGAGAGGGACCATAGCACAAACCTTCCTTTCCTGACAACTACAGACAGTAGTTTAGGGGTGAGAAAAGAAGGCTAACAGCCCTGACAATAATCACAGTAACAACAAGCCGTGCTGTATCAAATGTATGCTTTACTGGGCCCTCTGCTTAGTATTTTATGCCTGTTATCTCAAGTCACTCTTAAAATTCTCTCCTGAACAAGGTGACATCATTCCTGTGTTATGGATGTAGACCCTGAGGCTCAGAGAGGTGAAGCATCTTGTCCAAAGCTGCACAGCTTTTATTTATTTTTATTTTATTTTATTTTATTTTTTTGTCTTTTTGCTATTTCTTTGGGCCGCTCTCGCGGCATATGGAGGTTCCCAGGCTAGGGGTCTAATCAGAGCTGTAGCCACTGGCCTTTGCCAGAGCCACAGCAACGCAGGATCCGAGCCGCGTCTGCAACCTACACCACAGCTCATGGCAACGCTGGATCCTTAACCCACTGAGCAAGGACAGGGACCGAGCCCGCAACCTCATGGTTCCTAGTCGGATTCGTTAACCACTGCACCACCACGGGTGCAGCTGCACAGCTTTTAAACGCTGAACTGGGATTTGAAGCCAGACCTGCCTGAGTCTTTCTCCCCAATGCTGAGCTGCTTGGAGAGCCTTCTCTGGTTCAGAAGCTATGTCATGCCAGTTAAGATGAGATCAGTGGCTTGCCCAGTTCCCTCTCAGATCTGCTCAGCAGATACAGCTCGTGGGAGACTTCTCTCGCTGGCAGCAGAGCCCCGTTTCTGCAAGGGAGGTGCTGAGTGTTGATGCTAAGAGCAATGGGGAGGGGCAGCCGGGCAGTGGGAATAGAGAGGCTATGGTGGGGGTGGGGTCCAAGGGCAGTGAGGGCTGAGACCTTCGGGGTGTGCTGCCTGGAGTGGGGCGACCTCGGGCTGAAGTGACATTTCTGGCAAAGAACAGAGTGAGACTCAACTCCTTGCATAGGACAGATGAGGGTTTAAAAATCACCAGTTCTGGGACCTGATAGCTGTGTGTCCTTGGAGAAATTATTTAACTTCTCTGTGCCTCTGTTCCCTCATCTGCAGACTGGCAAGAGTAGGAGTGGGGTTGTTGTAGAGAACCCAGGGGCTGTGACTCAGCATTGTCCAGGGAGCTGGTGCCCAGGCCACATCTGGACCAACCGAATCAACATCTCTGAGGCTGGGCCCTTGACAAAAGGATTTTTAAAAATCTCTTCCCTACCCCAGTAATTCTGTGCAGCCAGGGTAACTACTGCTCTGCAGGTTAAGTACTTGGTGCCCAGGACATAGTAAGGGCTCAACGCACACGAGCTATTGTTATACATTCCTTGGCACTTGTGACACGGACATTGAAACTGGGCACCTACCTGTGTGTGCCAGGCTCTGTGCCAAACGCCATTATCACCTGTACAGTTAACTGTTCAGAGTTCTTGTTCAGCCATGTCTAGCATTGCTTCCAAAAGAATGAGTTAATTGAGTTCGATGCTGTGTGAAGACATGACCCAAATCTAATATTCTGAGAAAAAGGTTTTACTGACAAGGGGGAAAATCTAGAAAGTGTGCCCACATCAGAGAAACTGACATCCTGTGTGTGTGAAGTGCAGTCAGAGATCTCCAGACCGTTAAAGAGGCAGCTGGAGAGGAAAGAGTGGCTGCAGGCTCTCCGTGGGCCCCGGGGACACATCTGCCCCTGCAGGGTTCCCACCTTAACATCAATAACATGGAAGGGTTTCTAATGGGTGGCTTTGTGTTGGTGGGTTGGTTTGGGCTGCAGAATCCTTTTCAAAGAGGGCTGTAATTGGAAACCAGTATATTGAGGAAATTAATTCTGAGTTGCTTGGGTGTGAGTGTGTGGATCTGGGCAGGTGAGTGAGCATGAGGTTAGTGTGTGAGAGAGTGTCCATGAATGAATTATAGTGCGTGTGTGCATGTAAGTGTATGAAAGTGTCAGGGTTTGTGAGCATGGGATGAGTCTGTGTTGTTCACATGTATGAGTGCTTTTGGTGTGTGTTTGGATATATCTGTTGGAGGGGGTGTTGTGTTGTGAATAGGTGAGAGGGTGTGTATGAGTGTGTTTTTACAAGTGTGGATCTGTGGATGAGTGTGTTTGCATGCATGTGTTTGCATGCATGTGTGACTGTGTCCGGTGTGTTAGGGAGCCAAGGCGCAGGCCTTCTCCATGCCTCCCCTTCTGCTGCGGGTGGCCTCCTCCATGCCCCGCCCTGTCCTCCTTCCATCCTCAGCCCTAGGGAACAATTTGAGGCCATCTGGTCCAGACGTCTGCCCTGACCTTGCTGCCCTGCCAGCCATGGGGTCTGTGTCCCCTTGCCCACTTCCAACAGGTGGCCACCCGTGACTCTCTGGTGCCCCTCACGTGCCCCCAGCGGGCCCCTCCTCCTTCTGGCCCGTTTTCCATGAGTTTCCCCCCCTGAGCCCCAGGCTGAGCCCTCCAGAGCTGCTGCTGGGAGTGATGACTCACTGGCGTTGATGTCAGCGGCGGGAGTCAAGGCCTCCATCACGCTCAAAGAGCCTTTGTTCCCCAAATGGAGAAGGAATAGCCATAAGCCCAGAGGAGTTACTATAAAGCTCTTCCCGGTGGCCCTCACGCCTGCCCACACCTGCCAGCCATCACTGTGCCACCTGGTGCACGTGGTCCTTGAGGTGGCTTTGAACCCGCGTTCCTGGAGCAGGTTTGGGGAAGGCGTCTGCAGGGCCTTGCTGCAGCGGGGCAGCAAGACCCACAGCTGGCTTCCTGAGGCTTGCATGTGGCTCTTGCACTGGAGCTGATTCTGCCTTGCCCAAGGGTTCGTGTGTGTGTGGCTGTGGGTGAGTATGTGGGTGTGAGTGTGTGGAGGGGGCACTGCAGCCCCCAGTCACTGAATGAGGGAGTCACACCGCTCTCCAGGCTCAGCTGCTCACTTCCCTGCTCTCCCTGCCTGTCTGATTATGTTATTAATTCTTCAGTGGCTGACAGTTGGAGGGTGGCTAGGAGGGGAACTGCATTGACTGCGAGGGTGCCCGGCCTGGAGTCGGCCCTAGTTGAGTTAGGACTCACACTGGGTCCTGAGCTCCCCCATCGTGTTACCCATTCTCGTGGTGACTCTCAGCTGGTGTCTATCGCTGCCCTGATGTACAGGTTAGTCTACAGCTCACAGAAGGGCATTGGCTTGCCCAAGGTCATGTCCCAGTTAGTGGCAGACCCAGGGCTCAAGCCCAGGTCGATCTGATATGAAAGCCTAAGGGATTAACCCTTATCTAAGGCTGCCAACCAGGAGAGGCCGTCACTCTCTGGAAGACTCTGATTCCATAGGGCCAGGCAGGAGGGACAGACCTCTGTCTTTTTAAAGGCTCCCTGGGTAACTCTGAAGTGTCACAGGTGGGAACATTTATCCTATGCTATGTGACCTGGTCAGATTTAAATCCTGACTCCAGTTGCTTATTACCTTCTGGCCTGGGGGGCAGTAATTAACTTTTCCATTCCTCAAGTTTCTAACCTGTAAAGTGGGGGTAATAATAATATCTACTGCATAGAGAATCAAGGGTGAAGATGCAATGGTTTGCGGAAAGCTCATTGAATGGAGCCTATCAGCAGCAAGCCCACAGTCAGTCTTGGCCGGGGATGTTGCTGTTTCTCATCATCTTTTCATGGGTTACCCTTCCCAGACTGTGCTGGTGCCGGGGACCGAGAGATGAGTCTGCGTGGTCCATGCCCAGGAGCCTACATCTAGTCATATCGGAGAAGGAAGGGAACTAACCACCAGAAGGCAGAGATGACGGTGGAGGGATGGGTGGGGACTGTGGGGACACAGAGGTGCTCATCTGTGCCGGGGAGAGCCTCAGGGGAAGCCTGGGAGGCAGGGGGCTATCCTAGACCAGCTCCTGCACTGGCATTTCAGGTGAGTTACTTCCTCTCTCTAGGGCTTGATGCCCTCCACTGCCAAAGGCAAGAATGATCACTGCTTTGCCTCCGCTCTGGTGGAAGGAACAGGTGAAAGGATGCTTGAGAAGCTGGAGAGGGTCCTGGTGGGTACACACTTCTTCCTGCTGGGACTCCCAGCTGCACCCAGCTCTTCCCAGCTGCGCCCAGCTCCTTCCAGCTGCCGGATCAGGCAACCAACTTGCAGGGCCCACACCTTGCCAGAACTTTGACCACCTCCAGGCCCCTTCAAAACCATCCTTTTTTCAGTAAAGGCCAGAGGCCTACGAAAGAGAGAGAGAGAGAGAGAGAGAGAGGGTGCTCACACAGTAACTTCATTGAGCAGGAAAATTCCTGCACTATATATGAAAACCGGAAAAGGGAAAGAGGCGTTCTAAGTTTACATGTAGAAAAATGCTCTTCTGTAATTCAGAAAAATGAGGTCTTTGATTGTTGGCAAGCCCAGGTCTCCCTTCTAAGTTGATCCAGGATTTTTTCCCTGGCAGGGAAACAGTTCTTTTTCTAAGAAATGCATTGGGTGGTAGGTTTTTCTAAGAACCTCTTGCACCTTTGCTGGTTGCAAATGTGTGCGTGAATGAAGCCCCTGCAGCAGGAATTCTGTACGTGAATTCTCTTGCGGTTTCATTTTCCTTGGGAAGGGAGTCAGGTAGAGCCAGGCGCCTCTGGGGACTCAGCCTGGGTGGGGCAATGTTTCCTTACAGGCAGAGCTGTGACATTTTCCTGGGCACAGTGCTTCCCACCTCCGGCCAGGCCTTGCTATCCAAAGGCAAGGATGTCTGGGGGCGGGGGGTGGGGGGAAGCTAGATTTGTCCTGGTCCCTGTTGGAGTCATTCCTTCCAGGCCTGAAGGAACCGGCAGTTAAGGGTGGTTAGAGAAACTAGAAAACAGATGGGAGACCAGGAGGATGCAGCATTGGAGACATTTGGACCTGGCAAGGCCCTTTGGAAACCATCTGATGCAAAGCTCTCATTTCACAGACCAGGAACCTGAGGCTCAGAGGGAGGGGCCTGCTCAAGATCATACGCTGTGTTGGTGTAGAGTCTGCCTCCCAGGCCGGGCCCCGTCCATCATCCGTGCAACATCTGAGGGGCCATGGTGTGAAAGTCCAGGCCGACTTGTGTATGGTCCAGAGGGCAGAGTTAGGTCCAGCCCGGCAGGCGGGGGCCTCAGGGGCACATGCCTCAGCTCACCAAGAGGGAGAACACTTAGAATTGCCCTGCAGTGGTCAGGGTTGCCATGGGGGGTGGGAATGAGTTCCCTGGGAGGGGAGATGCCCAAGCGGAAACCAGATGGACTTGGAAGGGGGATGCGGCAGAGGAAACTCCTTTCCAGATGGTGAGCTGCACTCTCTACATAGAGTTTGTGGCTTGGTGAACTCCCAGCTTCCTGCCTCTCTGGGGAGGTGTGAGGAAGGGAGGCCACAGGCCGGGAGGTCTGATTTAGATACACCCAGAGTCCTCAAGGCCACCTCCCTGTAGGGTGTCCAGAGGGAAGGGGAAGAACAGTCCTGAGAAGATGAAAGAATGTCCCTCTCCCAGACAGGATGGCCTGAGAAACCATGAGGGAAGGGACACGGGGTCTCTGAGGTCCCCAGTGTCTGCTACAGGCAGCGAAGGAGCTATTGGGAACCTCCTCTCTCCCCAGGGGTTGAATTCAGGGAAATCCAGGACAGAGGGGCCCAGGTGATGTCCCTAGGGCAGTCACCCCCTTTTTACCTACATATTTAGCCTCCTGGCTGCAGCAACATGGGGTTATCTAGACCCCCAGCCCTGACCCAGTGGGAGGACATTAACCAGCTTTGAAGTGTCACTGAGTCCCCATTCACACTGGCTAATGTGTTCTGTTGTCTTTATAGATGCAGGAGGAATGGAATGTGGGGAGGAGACACCTTTTACTCCCCCAGGTGGCAACCAGTGCAGGAAAAGGGCAGAGGATGGGAGGGAGGCACCTGGGTCCTTGTCCTGGCTTGTCTACAGTTTCCCAGGTGATCTCAGATCTGCTCTCTTGGGTCCCTTCCAGACATGACTCTGATTCTTTTGTTAGGACCCCCATTCTCCCAGTTTCCCCAGATAGACACACAGGTGGGTCCCTGGCAGCTGCAGCCCCAGAAGCCTTCCTTAGTTTTCATAGACACAGTACTCTGTGTGGCCGCCAGGAGCCGCTGCTGCGCACGTTCCTGGAGTGTCCTCAGAACTCCCTGTCTGGCTTCTTTGCAGCCTTCTTTGACCTAGAGCCAGAGGAATGCTCCTTAGCCCCTTCGGGCTTTAAATGCTAACAAATGCAAGCACCGGGCTCAGATCCCAGACAATCATCTGTGAGATGGAGCTTTGCAAAGCCAGATACTCTTCCCTAAGGAGTCAATGTCCCATAACCCAGGCTAGCCCCAGGCACTGCCTCAGGACCCCAAAGATGAAAGTGCTGAACCAGCCCATTACACAGAAGGAGAAATTGAGACTTGGATGGGAAGGAGAGATGTCAGCTGTTGTGAGTCTGTGGCTGAGAGGAGGAGAGGACAAGGTTCTGCTTCTTTACCTTCTCTAGCCTGGTCGCTGTCATCTGTCTGGAAGAAAACTCTGAACCCTGCCCTGTTTATTTCTTCATTGCTAGGATTCTGCCCTGGTTTCTATGGAAACTGATTTTGGACCCCTGGGAGGAAAGTTGTGCCATTTGGTGACTGTTCAGATTTTCCTCTGCCTCGCCCATCTCTAAAGCTGTCTGATTCCTCCTCCCTGTGCCCTCAGGAAGGGCTACCCCTGAGTTGTGCTCAAGAGCCCAAATCAAAGACTTGAGGAAAGTGAAGCCCAGTTGCATCCACCTCTCTCCTTTCCTCAGGCCACAGTGCCGAGTGCCTGCTCTGTGCCAAGCCCTGATGTGGGTATTTGAAGAAGGGGGTCATACCTGCAGCTCTGTGTATAGAGTGGGAGTAGGGCTCCAGGGTCTTTCTGAGTGAGCTTGGAAAGATTCGACTGTGAGAAGTAGAGAAGGATGTTACCAATGGAAGGAACAGCAGGAGCAAAGACAGAGCCAGGGAAAGGGAGAGAATGACAAGATGAAGCAGACAGGGTCTTGAGTGGAATTTCAACTTGATCCTGAGGGCACTTGGGCACCATCAAAGGCTCTGGAGCTTGTGTGTAGCATGAACAGATGACTACTAATGGAGACCCCTAGATCATACTAACGGAGACCCCTTAAAAGCCTGCATTCTACGTTCAGCTCCACATCCCCAGCTGCACACAAGGCATGATGTGGGGGCTTTATAAATGTTATCAAATTCTTGAATTGTAAAAGTGAGTTAGAGAACCTCCATTAGAAAGGAAGCTATCCCTATGCATGAATGAAGTGAGAGATGAGGATTGAGGTCGGATGTCCCGTGAGGTAGGTAGTTTCTGTGGAGAAGTGTGGCCTTCTCCCACAAAGGGCCCTGAGGTTCCTGAGGCCAGACAGTTCCATGATCAGCTCCCCATCAACCCTGGCCCCTCCAGAATGGTGGGATGTCTTCCCACCAGCTGTGATCTCCACACCCCCCTTCCCACCCAGCACAGAGCCATCCCAGGACAAGCCCAGGGACCAAGTTGCTGGGCCTGTTTGTCTTGGCTCCCTGGCTTCTCTCCCCTCCCTGGTGGCCGCCTGAGCAGGTGGCCCTCCTGCCAGAGGCCAAGGGGAAATGAGCCAGCAGGCCCCGGTGCAGCCCTGAGCATGGGTCACTCCAGGCCAGGGGTCGCTCCCTGCCACACCATATGATGCGCTGGGACAGTGTGTGTGGAGGGAGGGGGTAGTTGCTGAGAGCGTGGCTAGGCTGACTTGGGCTTCCTCTAGATTGTGGCTTGGCTCCCCCTGTGGTCTAGCCAGTGGGAGCAAGGCCTGTGATTTGGTCCCTCGCAGCAGAGGCTGGGGTGGCCAGGGGCAGGGAGGATTAGGAAGGGATTTCTTTGCAGACTTTGGTGTTTTCTATATCTTGGAATCAAACAGAAGACCAACTGCTACCATTTGTTGAGCACTTGTACTTTCTTTTCTTTTCTTTTTTCTTTTTTTTTTTTTTTTTTGGTCTTTTTAGGGCCACACCCATGGCATATGGAAGTTCCCAGGGTAGGGGTCAAATTGGAGCTGCAGTTGCCAGCCAACGCCAAAGCCACAGCAGCACCAGATCCAAGCCACATCTGCAACTTACACCAAAGCTTGCAGCAACTCCATATCCTTAACCCATGAGCAGATCGAACCTGCATCCTCATGGATCCTAGTCAGGTTCTTAACCTGCTGAGTCACAATGGGAACTCTGAGCACTTATATTTTCCACCCATCATCTCATGTAGTCCCCACGTGTGAGATGGGTGGACATCCCCACGGCACTGGTAAGTTATCCACCCCAAAACTACCCACTTTCTTAAATGGCCAAGACTGAATCAGAACCCAGCTCTGTCCAACACAAGGCAGCTCTCCTCTGCAGGCTGCCTCTTTTGTCCACTCTCCAGCTGGCCAACCAACTGCCTGTGCCCGGTGGGACCGGGGTAGTCCAGGGGTTGTGGGAAGACCACCAGTTCCAGGTCACCTGTCATTCCAAGTCACCCCAAGGCCAATTACCCCCCACCCCAGCTATCCTTGCTTCACTGCTCCATCTGCTGCTTCCTGGCTGTGTCTTCTGGTCATGGCATTCTCTCCTTGACCATCCATCTCTGTCTAGAAAATAAGGTTGGGAGTTCCCGTTGTGGCGCAGTGGTTAACAAATCCGACTAGGAACCATGAGGTTGCGGGTTCGGTCCCTGCCCTTGCTCAGTGGGTTGACGATCCGGCGTTGCCGTGAGCCGTGGTGTAGGTTGCAGACGCGGCTCGGATCCCGCGTTGCTGTGGCTGTGGCGTAGGCTGGTGGCTACAGCTCCGATTGGACCCCTAGCCTTGGGAACCTCCATATGCCGCGGGTGCGGCCCAAGAAATAGCAACAACAACAACAACTAAAGACAAAAAAAAAAAAGAAAATAAGGTTGGTGATTTTTTTTTTTTTTTCCCCAAAGCAAAAATCCTCCTGGAACTGAGAATTCCTGGAATGGCCATGTGGATGCCTTGGCTTTACCTGGTCACAGCAGCACTGGGCTGTTTAAGCAGGTTTCCAGGTAGGAGCCTCTCAGCTCCTGCCCTTCAGTCCCCTGAAACCCCACCTGTCCCTTGACCCCTGGGATACCACATAGAAACAAGCTGCTGGATGAGAGGCCCCGGGTCATTTGCTCCCTGTGGCACCACACATTCTGCAAACCTGGAGTGTTGTGCCCCAAGGGGCCTCCCCTCCTGAAGGAAAAGCTTTCACTGGATTAGATGGAGGAGAAAGCAAAGCTATCAGCAGGGTCCTCATGGTTTGGTTTTGTTTTTTATCTTTAAACTGTGGAGGGGAGAAAAGAAATCTCGGTGGGGTGCTTGCTTTTATTTCCCTGTCTTTTCTTTTCACTCTTTTTATTCTTTCCAAACAAAAGTGGTCTGTATTTGAGTGAGGAAAAGCCTGAAGAAAAGGTTTTATACTTTCTAAAAGGGGATGGAAGGAGTTAATGTCTTTAAAAATAGGTAAAGTTCTTTATTTTTCACACCATACTCTTGGGCTAAAATACAAAAAGTACTGAAGAGTGTCCAGTGAGAAGAACATTTCCTGTTCTGCAGCCACTATCTCCCTGCCCTGGAGACAGTCTCTGGTCCTAGTTTTCTTGTGGATCCTTCTAAAAATTGTCTAGTATATATATATTAAAATGTATTTTATATATTTATGTATTCAGTACGTATTAATATATGCTTTTACAATTGATAGCAATTCTATTCTGCATCTTGTTTTTCTTATCTGTTTGATTCTAGTTAATACGTCTTGTTTCATATTAGTACCTAGGGAATTATACTTAAAAATTTTTTTTTATTTTTTGCTTTTTAGGGCCATACTGACAGCATATGAAAGTTCCAGGGCTAGGGGTCCAATCAGAGCTGTAGCTGCTGGCCTACCCCACAGCCATAGCAATGCTGGATCCGAGCCGTGTCTGCAACCACCACAACTCATGGCAATACCGCATCCTTAAGCCACTGAGTGAGGCCAGGGATCAAACCCACATCCTCATGGATTCTAGTCAGTTTCATTCCCATTGTGCCACAACAGGAACTTCTAGAAATGATACCTTTTT
Organism: Phacochoerus africanus; assembly: GCF_016906955.1. Classification (NCBI taxonomy): domain Eukaryota; kingdom Metazoa; phylum Chordata; class Mammalia; order Artiodactyla; family Suidae; genus Phacochoerus; species Phacochoerus africanus. The sequence continues at coordinate 242,709,214 of NC_062545.1, forward strand.
ATTTTATTTTATTTTTTTTTATTTTTTGTCTTTTAGCTATTTCTAGGGCAGCTCCCCACGGCATATGGAGGTTCCCAGGCTAGGGGTCTAATTGGAGCTGTAGCCCCCGGCCTACGCCAGAGCCACAGCAACTCAGAATCCGAGCTGTGTCTGCAACCTAGACCACAGCTCATGGCAACGCCGGATTGTTAACCCACTGAGCAAGGGTAGGGACCGAACCTGCAACCTCATGGTTCCTCGTTGGATTCGTTAACCACTGCGCCATGATGGGAACTCCTTTTGTTGTTGTTGTTGTTGTGATACCTTTTTAAAGGCTGCATTGCATTTCATCGCATAGATAGATCAAAAGTTACTATTTATTTAACAATTCCGCAAGAATTCCACGATGGATTGGTTAAGTTGTGTCTTAGATACATTTTAAACATTGCCACAATGGGTGTTCTTGTCAGGGATTTATATGTCACATATGTAAATTTATCTGTTTTAAAAATTCATAGAGGTATAACTGCTAGGTCAAAGAGTACATGTGCACTTTTAATTTTTATTTATTTATTTTATTACTCAATGAATTTATCACATCTGTAGTTGTATAATGATCATCACAATCCAGTTTCACAGGATTTCCATCCCACAACCCAAGCACATCTCCCCATCCTCCAAACTGTCTCCTTTGGAAACCGTAAGTTTTTCAAAGTCTGTGAGTCAGTATCTGTTCTGCAAAGAAGTTCATTCTGTCCTTTTTTCAGATTCCACATGTCAGTGAAAGCATTTGATGTTGATGTCTCATTGTCTGACTGACGTCACTCAGCATGATAATTTCTAGGTCCATCCATGTTGCTATAAATGCTGGTGTTTCGCACCTTTTAATGGCTGAGTAATATTCCATTGTGTATATGTACCACCTCTTCTTGATCCACTCCTCTGTCAATGGACATTTAGGTTGTTTCCAGGTCTTGGCTATTGAAAATAGTGCTGCAATGAACATTGGAGTCCATGTGTCTTTGCGAGTCATGGTTTTCTCTGGATAGACGCCCAGGAGTGGGATTGCTGGATCAAATGGTAATTCTATTTTTAGTTTTCTGAAGAATCTCCATACTGTTTTCCAGAGTGGTTGCACCAACTTACAATCCCACCAACAGTGTACTAGGGTTCCTTTTTCTCCACACCCTCTCCAGCACTTACTGTTTGTGGACTTTTTGATGATGGCCATTCTGGCTGGTGTAGCACTTTTAATTTTGATAAATATTGTCTAAGTCCCCCTCCCACAGATGTTATGCCAATTTACAGTCCCACTAGCAATGCATTTGACAGCGTGTTTCCTCAAACTCAGGCTCAACATTTCCAGCATTCTGATCTTTGCCAGTCAGATAGGGAAAATGGTAGGTCTTTGTATGCTTATCTTGTATTTCTCTTGTTATGAGTGAGGTTGAGTATCTTTTCATATGTTTCAGGGCCTTTTTTTTTTTTCTTTTACTGTGGAAAGAATTTCCTATTCTTTGCCTATTTTTCTATTGGATTATTGGCCTCTCGCCTGTTCATTTGCTTTGTAGATTAGGGTCATTCATTTGCTGTCTGTGATATATGTAGCAAATATTGTTGTCCAGTTTGGGATTTTGTTTGACACTGTGGGGATTTATTTTTGCTATGCAGAACTTGAAAAGTTTCTGTGTGGTTAAATTTAACCAAATTTATCAATTTTTAAATTTGCCTTCTGGGGTTTGTCATACTTTATGTTTTGTTTAATTTTGTTTTTAATTCTTGCAAGTTGCAAACTGGGCAGGAACAACATTGGATTGAGAATCAGATCTGTATGTAGCCAGCAACCCCCTTCTCTCCTTTAACCTCACTTTTGTTTTCTTTCTGTAAACCGTGAAGGTTAGACTTCATTTGTTTGTTCATTTTTTCATTCATTCATCAGCCCTGAGCTGGTGAACACACAGGTGAGTGGTGTGGCCTGTGTCCTCATGGGGAGGGAGACACATGACCCAATAGTGACCTGTAGTATGTTGAAGGTGGGGATGGAAGACCCCAGTATGTATGGAGGGGTCCTAAAGCAGCACTCGGAGGAGGACGGATGGATGGATGGATGGATGGAGGAAGAGGAGGAGGATGGCTGTAGATCAGGAAGGGTTTCAGGGGAGGGGAGGTGGGGCTGAAGGATGAGAGAGGTTATTCTGGCAGAATGAGGTGGGGTGGGTGTTAGAGGGGAAAGCATCTGATGGAGGGAGTGGGGACGAGGCAGTGGGGGGAGGCATCAGGTGTGCTGGGAGTCAGAGTGTGGCTGGCTCTAGACCCCCGAGCCTCTCAGGCCAGGTGCGCAGGCTGCCACGGACCCTGAGAGTGGGGACGGCCAGAGAAGCCTTCTCAGCACTGCCTCAACAGGACGGGATTTGCCCTTTTGTTGAGAGTGGGATGATCGTTTTCATTAAACTGTTGTGAAATGTTTTCCATGACTTTTTTTAGAAAGCACAGTAGAAGTAATACTTCTTTTGGATATGACCCAGTTTAGGAAATATCATCACTTATAGATGCAAAGCCCCATGGACCACTCCCAAATCTCATCTTTCTACCTCTGCTGAATGTTGGCAAGAACATGCTTCTGGTAGGCATGTAAAAATGGCATAGTTGCATGCATCTTTTTTTTTTTTTTGGCTGCACTTGTGAAATTCCTTGGCTAGATATTGAACCCATGCCTCAGCAGTGACCAGAGCCACTGTAGAGACAATACCAGATCCTTAACCCACTGTGCCACAGTGGGAACTCCAGCACAATTGCATCTTAATGATAACTGAGATGACGATTGCATCAAAAGATAAATGATAATTATATGATGTGATGTAGGTGTTAACTAATGCTAGGATGGTAATCATTGTAATTTTGTGTATTAGATCAACACTTTGTACACCTTAAACTTACACATCATTATATGTCAGTTATATCTCATTTTCAAAAAAATGGCACAGTTGCTTAAGAGAACAGTTCAGCCACACTCAGTGAAGTTGCTGATGCATGTACCTCATCCAATAATTCTATCCTAAGTGGTGGAATTACCTGGACAGGTAAGTATAAGGAGGTGTGTCTAAGAAAGTCCACAGCAGTAGTGGTTGTAATAGTGATGGAAACCTCACTTTCCATCAGCAGAAAAGTAGACTAATCCATAGTGGCTTATTTATACATAGAGTCCTGCTGTGAAAATAGGAGACCTGGAACCACACGTCTCGACAGGAGTAAAAATCTCAAAAATGCAATGTTAATGGGAAAAAAGTACCGGAATACATGCAGCTTGCCAACATTTATATGGGGTTAGGAGCCAGGCATGGCAGTGCTGCGTTCCCTTAGAGACAGATAATCATGTAGTAAACACACAAAAGCACAGCGATGATAAACACCAGATGCCCCCAGAGTGGCTGCCTCTGGGGTGTGGGCAGGCAGATGGCGTCAGAGAATTCCTGAGAGCTTCGGCTGAGTTGATATTTTCTTTCTTTCTTTTCTTTTCTTTTCTTTTTCTTTTGGTCTTTATAGGGCTGCATCCACAGCATATGGAGGTTCCCAGGCTAGGGGTCGAATTGGAGCTATAGCTGCCACCCTACACAACAGACCCAGCAACGCCAGATCCGAGCTGCATCTGTGACCCACACCACAGCTCACAGCAACGCTGGATCCTTAACCCACTGAATGAGGCCAGGGATCGAACCTGCAACCTTATGGTTCCCAGTCAGATTCGTTTCCACTGCACCACAACAGGAACTCCAATATTTTCTTTCTTAAGTGGAGTGGTGGACACATGCCTATTCCTCATGTTATTTTTTTTAAGTCAATAATATATTTTATTTAACCCAGTATTTCCCCTAATTATCATTTCCACCTATAGTCAATATAAACATATTAAATGAAATGAATATTTTATATTCCTTTCTTCAGACATTTCTTTTTCAAAATCCGCTTTGTAAGCATTGCTTTGCCTGCAGAGCTCCTGTCCACCTGTCACTGGGACCTGCCTTCCTATCTCATCACCGCAGGTGCATGTGGGTGTGCATCACTGCAAGGCAGCCTATGGCCTTCTCCCAGGGGGGACCAAGGCTCGTGAGTCCTTTCCAGGCCACCATAAGGGAGCCCTGTTATTTCTCCCCCAAGGGGTGGCGGAGAGCACAGCCTCTGGGGCCAGATGATCTGGACTCCGGATGGACCGACTTTGGGCAAATTTCTTACCTTTTCTAGGTTTTCTCTAAAGCAGGAAGGGGATAGTAGGAGCTGTGCTCATAGAGCTGTTGTGAGGAGTAAAGGAGCCAATGTCTGTGGGGCAGAGTGGGAGCTCAGGGCACGTGAATGGTGATGATCATGGGCTGACAGTGACAGAGGGTAATGACACAAATGTCAGTTGTCCTGCGGCGTTGGAACACTTCATTTTATCCCCCGCCCCCTGAGGCACGTAACCAGTAGGCCTCATTCTTAATAAAACGAAACAAACCTATCCACTTTTAAAGAAAGAAATGGGGGGAAAAAATCCCCAAGCTGATGGGAGAACATGGTAGGGATATTTTAGGAATATTCTTACATGTTTTCCAAACTGCTGATCATGACTTGTTTGTGGGGAATGAAATCCGTTTCGTGGGTTGTTTCCAGCATGTTTTTCATAAAATAAAAGAGAAAAAGAATTATTAACCAGAAAGGAAAATATCAGAGTGCCTGGTGAGTATTAAAAGTAAATAAGGTTTTATGAAACATCTGTTTTGGGTTACAGATATTCATTTGTCTTAAGTGTGCGTATTGGGTTGCAATGTAAATGCATTCCTGATTGTGGGGCGTTGTCCAAAGGCTTTGAAAAACAGTAATTAAGATACTACAGTGAGGTTCCTGAAGGATCCCATTGCATCTGTGACTTTTCATTTCTTCCTCACTTGCAAGAACAGTAGAATGTATGTGTGATGCGTGGCCTCTCTCCCTCCCTGCAGAATTGGCTTCCCAGGGCCACCTAGACCTCACAGAGCTCATCGGTGTGCCGCTGCCCTCATCCGTGTCCTTTGTCACCGGCTATGGTGGCTTCCCAGCCTACAGCTTTGGGCCTGGTGCCAATGTCGGGCGCCCAGCCAGGACCCTCATCCCATCCACCTTCTTCAGGGACTTTGCCATCAGCGTGACGGTGAAGCCCAGCAGCTCCCGAGGCGGCGTGCTCTTTGCTATCACAGACGCCTTCCAGAAGGTCATCTACCTGGGCCTGCGGCTCTCGGCGGTGGAGGATGGCCGGCAGCAGGTCATCCTCTACTACACGGAGCCCGGCTCCCAGGTGTCCCATGAGGCTGCCTCCTTCCCGGTGCCCGTGATGACCCACAGGTGGAACCGCTTTGCCGTGGTGGTCCAGGGTGAGGAAGCATCCCTCCTTGTGGAGTGTGAGGAGCAAGGCCACGTCTCCTTCCCGAGGTCCTCCCAGGCCTTGGCCTTCGAACCCAGCGCAGGAATCTTCGTGGGCAACGCAGGAGCCACGGGGCTGGAGAGATTCACCGTGAGTCCAAGGCCTGCAGATCCAGGGCAGGGCGGGGGTGTGCTCGCTGCACACTGTGCATGCACATAAGCAGACATTCCTGGTATTATTTTATTCCCATGTCCTTAAAGAGACATGCATGTATGGTGGGAAGACAGCCAGGCCCAGAACACAAAGCCTAGATTCCAGCCCTGAGTCTTCAGTTTAGCCTGATGGTTTGGGACAGAACTTGTATCCTCCGATCCTCTCCGTGTTTTCTTCTCTGTAAGTGGGGATAAGAAAACCCAGGCCACAGGGTTCTCCAGTCAGTGTGGGAAAGCACTTTGTATGTTCTAAGGCAGGATGAAAAGAGTAAGCTGTGTTACATCCTTCAAGGATTTTTATCTTTGGAAAAAGTAGTGGTTGTACATGAGTAATTTCTGCAAAGGTGGAATAGTTGGGATGCCAGAGTGTGAGGTAGTTTCTCTCTCTCCTTTTGGACAATGTACCCTGAAAAAAGATTCTGGGAAACTGATTTTCCTGACAGAATGGGTTTTTATAACTAAGCCAATCCCTAAGTTACTATAGTTATTCATTTAGACAGCACGGGTTCTTACTGGTACCTTCCCAACCGATTCAAGACGGGACTCCGGGCTGGAGGTCGGGTTTATCTGCAGTACAGTGGAAGATGGATTTTAAGAAGTTAAAATCCGTTGACCAATTTTTAAACTCTCACTTGGGGATCGTTGCAGAGAGCAAAGTGTCAGATATGGGGAGGGGAGAGATTCACTGGGAAGGCAGGAAGGCTGTTTGACTGCACCTCTGGGGACAAGTCCCCCTGGGAAGCTTTGAGTCGTGGGGGAGAGACATTTCCTGGGGGAGGGGAGGTGTGCGCTTTGGGGCTCTCCACTGACAAGCTGGGCACCTGGGGACCAGTTAGGAGGCTGCTGTTAGTCTACGCTTTGAATACCATGCTCTCCAAGGACCACTCTTGTTAGTGGGGCTCATATTCCATCAGCCCAAGAATAGTCTCCCTAAGTGGGAGCGGGCTTGGAAGTGGCTTGGTTTCCTGGTCACACCTGTCCTTTGGCTGGTTCTTCTCCGGGACAAAAGCAGTTGTGTTTCCTGCTGGTGCTCGAGCTGTAGATGGGGCTTCTGACCCCTCTGCTTCTCCCCAGGGCTCCATACAGCAGCTCACCGTCCACCCTGACCCCAGGACTCCTGAGGAGCTGTGTGAAGCTGAAGAATCCTCGGTGAGCCGCCACTTCTCCCCATCACCTCCACAGTGGGCACCGCAGCCCTAGCAGCCAGAGAAGGGCCGGGCACCCAGATAGTTCTTCATCTCCAAGAGTCATAGAGTCTCTGAAATCTCTCATCTTGGCAAGCACTGCCTCAATTCCTATTTTGGGCTTTTTGGCTTTATTATTATTTCAAAGAGCTTCAACCATGTCTTTGGTATGTGTGCATTGGGGGTGGGGAGTTGTGTTTCTTCTAAGGTATTAGGTTCTTCCGTGCCTGTTCCAGTCAATGGCCTGGTTTCCAGACGTCCTGCCAAGAAAGGGAGTCAGGACTCAAAAATCAAAGTTAAAACTCTAAGACATTCTGGGTGTAAACGCTTATGAAAGCTAAACCAAATTTAGCTTTTATGTTCGGCAAATGAATCAGTTCCGCAGCTGGGAGGCGGGCAGGGGAATAAATGATGAGTCCTCTTCCCCCTGCCTCCCCCCTCCCTCTCTGCCTTCCTCCTGCCCTCCCCCTTCTTCCCTCCCTTCCTCTGGGATGGACTGAGCACCTATAAGGTGACAGACCTGGGGCGATCCTGGAGTTAAAGGGATGAAATGGGAACTATCTCGAATATCCTCAAGATGCTCACACACACTTACACCCCCTATGCAGTGATAGAGCCGAATGCAATTGGTCCTCAGCCCCAAACTCCATAGATGGGGCAGGGGCAGGAAAGTGAGGAGGAGGAACAGGAAGCCGGTCAGGGAGGAGTTGCTGCCTGACCGGTGACCAGCAAGTGTCAGCCAGGTGAAGGAGCAAAAATGTTCCGGGTAGAAGTCATGTCATGACGTAGAAAAGTCAGAGGCAAGCAGAGCAGGGAAAATTCCTGAAGCTTCTGCCCCTCTTTGGGTGGCATCAGCCCCAAAGCTAAGCATAAGTTGCTTGCATGCATTTATGAAAAATGCAGCCCGCATGTTTGAAAAGCCCCGCTGAGGTGGAACTTGGCTCTGTGAGAATATTTGCTCTCCTTGAGGCCGTGATCCCAGTCTGCGTTCCCATGATGCTGAGAGATGGGAAGCCCTGGATGTGTTTATTCCTTCATCTTTGCATTGCTGTTAACACAGAACAAGTACACACCACCCAAGGGTCCACGAGTAAGTGACACAATCACGGTGCAGCAGCATCTTAGCTGCCATTAGGAGGGCAGTTGTGAAGGTTAGGGGTTGCAGAGGGAGGACGTGTTCGAATATAGCAGTTCCCAGTGAGAAAGTCCCAGGACAGCCATGCAAAGGTTGGAAGTGCCTTTTAACAGAGACTGAAGGGCACCTGGACAGAACGCATGTAGGTGTGTTAGAGAGATGACGTTAACTATAGCTGTTTGTGTGAGCAGTAGCGTGTGGACGGAAACCCAAACAATAGCCAAGATGTGTGCTCTCTCCAGCCCCTCACTCTGTCTCTGTCCATCTCCACCTCTCTTTCACACGCACACCGTTCCTCCACAGGAGTCCGTTTCTGAGACTCCCCGCTTATAAACTGCTCCCCCTCTTTCTGGCCTGCTTTGTCTCCACACAGGCATCAGGAGAGGCCAGCGGGCTGCAGGAGACAGACGGAGTAGCTGAGATGGTGGAAGCCGTCACCTACACTCAAGCCCCGGTGAGCACTGGGTTCTGTGCCCTGTCGTCTTGATTGGCTTGTAGGGAGTCTGCCCAGAGCCCTGGTCTGATGTCTCCATTCTCAGATCTGTGACTTCATTCCACAAATCACCTGGGAGATTAGGAAAGTATGGACAAGGGGCCTTTTGCAAACTCCCCAGTGCAAGGAAACACAGTTACCTGGGTGCCACCCTGGGCGTGCTGTGGTGCTTTGACCAGGAGAGGGCTCTTCAAAGGCACTTTATCCACTCTCACCTCTCAGCTGTGTGAGCTTAGATGACTGATTGAGCCTCTTTGAGCTTCAGCCACTCTTCCATAAAGCAATAATCAGAGTAGGGTCCTTGTGAGGTTAGACGAGGCAGTGCAGGGACAGGTCTCAGCCCAGTGCCTGGCACAAAGGAAGTGGACCCGCATGGTGGCTGTTGTCACATTTGCTTGGGGCTCTGGCTGTGAGAAGGCAGTTGGTGCCCCCAGTCCCATCAGATGAATAGTCCTCCCAGGAGCTGGCTTCTGGCCCCAAGGGAAAGGCAGCCATCGTCCCAGTGGTATGGGCCTCCTCCCTCCTGGGAATGTGCTCTGTGGCCAAGACAAGGAAGTGGTTTTGAAAGCACTGAATCAGACCATGGAGACACCAAGGAGCCTATTTTAATGAAAGCAGCCGGCAGTGTCTGAGTCACTGAACACAGAAGCCCCAGCAGTTTCCTTGACTGGTCTAGCTCAGTCTATAAGTTCATCTCTGATAGAAGAAAGCATGGAGATGGAAATAAGGCAGTGCCTATAAATTATAGACCTCCAGCAACAGAGGTGTGGATGGGGTGGAACAGGACCAGTCTCTTAGTGTGGGAGGGACTTAAAAGTTACCTCTTTCTGTTCAGAGGTGTACGGAAAACCGCCCTTTGTACAGATGGGCAAACTGAGGCCCAGAGAGGGCCCTAGGGTGCATGGCTGAGCTGAAGCTAGAACGCAGGTCCACTCGTGCCCCATCAATGGTTCAGGCCATGACCCTGTGCTGCGGGCCTGGGTGGTGCCACGGAGGTGCATCCCCAAGACCACAGCCAATTTGGGGGTAGCCAGGATGGAGAAAGTCAAGAGTCCAAGGAGCCTGCCTGGGTGGTGACTCAGGGGGTGGTGTTGCAACCTTATGTGCCCATCAGTCCTTGGCCACCCCATTGGCATATCCAGGGCACAGGGCAGCAGGGCCCAGAGCTGTGGTCCCTCAGGCTTTCTAGCCTGATGCTGCCCTCCAGTGCACCAGTTCACAGCCAGGAGTGAGGCTGACTCAGGCTGAGAGGCTAATACCCCAAGAAGGCCTGAGGGAAGGACAGGAAAGGGGGTGGGGTTGAGAGCTTGAGATGGTCACAGAGGTGGGGCTGGTCAGGGAGGCCTGTAACCTATTTTGAGGCGATGTTTTCCATTCATTCCCCAGAGGAGGCAATGAGGTATGTGGGAGTGAAGAGCGTTGCCTGGGGCTGCCCAGCCTGGAGGCTCAGGCTGCAGAGCCAAGTCCCCAGCCAAGGCTCAGGCTGCTGTCAGTCACATCACCCCCTGATCTGGGGACTTTCCCCTTTCACCGTCTCCTGGAAGGGTCTCGTGGCTCCCCTCCCCGGCCACCCCCCTTCCAGGGCGGGGGAATTTCCCTCTTGGGTTCAGACATTCCCCTCCCCTCTCTGTCTGGCTTCTCTCTTGGAATGAATCTCACTTCCCCTGTCCTCACTCTTTGCAACCTGCCATCCTCCAAGACACAAGCCATGACCAGCGAACTGAATCACAGACAGCTCGAGCCGTCGGAGACTTAAAAAGCCAGTCCCTCCTCGCCTCCTTCCCCATTTAGGGTAGGAGTCCCTGCTCCCCTCTTCTTCCCCCTACTAAGTCAGTGTCTGCTGACACACCTTTCCATATCTGGAAAGTTAGAATTAACTTCACTGAGTTCGAATTAATGGTTCTCAGCCCTGGCTGTGCATCAACCTCCTCCATGCATGTATCCATCTCTGTGTGTACAAAGGTGTTTGTGGTGTGTGTGTGTGTGTGTGTGTGTGTGTGTGTGTGTTGAGGGGCTGAGGGACGATCTTTTAAAAAAGAAGCCTCTGGCCCGGGCTCTGTACCTGGACATTTAGATTCAATACAGAGTGAGCTCTGAAAATCTGTACTTAAACAAATCTCTGCAGGGGATTCTGATCCGCAGCCAGGTCCTCTCCCAGCCACACCACGTGCTCACGATTCCCCCAAACATCAAGCCCTTTCCCTCTGGTCCATGCCTGATCTGGCATTCTGTTTTCTAGGAGGGCCCTTACCCGCCCCCTCTCTGCCTGGCCAATTCCCACTCATCCTTCAGGGATCAGTCGCAGCCCCTCATCAGAGGCCACTGCCAAGCTCCCCTCCTCACACTTAGCTCTCATCTCATCTCCTCAGTCCTAAGGGTCACATTCAGTCACAATTATGTCTGGGTCTGGCTTCCCAATAGTCCAACAATTTGAGGATAGATGCCCTTCTTATTTATTCATTTCCATATCCTAGTGATCAGCTGGGGACATGGCACACAGTAGGCCCTCAGGAAATGTGTGTCTAAGGAGAGAGGGGGCCAGCAGATCGCCACACTTCAATGAAAAGGTCTGAAGACTTGACATCCCCATTTTGTCACAGGCCACCCTGGTTCCCTTTCACACTAACCCTTGGAAGCAGCTATAGCTTGTTGGAGGCGGGACACCTGACCCTGACCACCGAGTAGCAGCTCACCAGCTCTACCTTGGACAAGGGTTCAGGGCTGCCTTGTCGGGAGCTCACTATAAAGGTCTTGGCTGACAGACTGGAGTCAGTGACTTCATATAACTCAACCTTTGTTTGCCACTTTGAGTTACTAAGCTCAGCCCACCCTTTCCTTACTGTCCTGTGTTTCGTACACCTCCCCCTGCCCTACCTGCCTCACCTGGAATCCCAAGTCCCTTATAAAGTCACTGAGCTTCCAGCCACCAGCAGCCTTTCTCCAGGGTAGACACAGGCTTTTTGGTGCCATCAGGGAACCATGATGAAGTGGCTTCCCTGTGGCTCCTTGGCAGGGAGAGGAGAGGACCTGCCTGGGGCAGGAGTCCTTGCCACCCTGCTAGACCACCATGCAGCTGGGGAATGGGGAATTCTTCTCCGGTCTTCTTCTCAGCCTCTCCTGGGGAGAGTGGGGGTGGGGGTGCCTGCTCACTCCTCCCACCACTCTGTCCTGGTTTCTGCCCTACTGGGCTTCTTAAGTGCACCCCCCTGGTCTGGTTTAAACCTCAACTCCCTAAATCCCTTCTCTCATTGACACCAGGGAGAACTCCCTTAAGTACACAACCTGCCCACATCTCCCCCAGCCTAATACCCAAGGATGCTCTCTGTTGCCCCCAGTTCAAGGGCAGATTTTTCACCTCAGGAACAGCCACCTCCTCTCTCTGCCTCCCCAGACTTCATCCCTCTGCTTCTCTCAAATCCTTGCCAAGTGCAATTCTGTGTCCTTTCTCACCCAATGCCCCCTTCTTTCCCTGTTTTCTAAAACTCTGTTCGTTCTTTTTTTTTTTTGTCTTATTTTAGGGCCGCACCTGTGGCATATGGAGGTTCCCAGATTAGGGGTCTAATCAGAGCTACAGCTGCTGGCCTATACCACAGCCATGCCAGATCCTCAACCCACTGAGCGAGGCCAGGGACTGAACCTGCAACCTCATGGATACTAGTCAGACTCCTTTCCACTGAGTCACGACAGGAGCTCCCTGTTCATTCTTCAAGACTCAGCTTTTTGAAGCCTTCCATCCCTGCCTCCACCCTGGAGATTTTATAGTACAGTAAACTATATCTTATTTTAGAATCCAAATATTCCATATTAATTATGGAAAAAAAAAACAAATGAAGATGTGCCAAAAGATAATCACTTTAAAATTTATTTTTTATTGAAGTATAGTTGATTTACGATGTTAATTTCTGCTGTACAACAAAGTGACTCAGTTGTACACATTTATATGTTCTTTTTTCTATTATTTTCCATTGTGGTTTTTCCTAGGATACTGAATATAGTTCTCTGTGCTAGACAGTAGGACCTTGTTGTTTATCCATGCCTTCTGTATCAGTTTGCATCTACTAACCTCAAACTCTCAATCCATCCCTCCCTTACCATGCCTGTCGCTTGGTAGCCACAAGTCTGTTCTCTATGTCTTATTTCTGTTTTATAGGTAGGTTCATTTGTGCCATATTTTAGATTCTTCATATAAATGATATCATATAGTATTTGTCTTTTTCTTTCTGACTTCCTGAGTATGAAAATCTCTAGTTGCATCCATGTTGCTGCAAATGGCATTTTTGCTTTTTTATGGCTGAGTAGTACTTCATCGTATATATGTATCATATCTTTATTCATCTGTCAGTGGACATTTAGATAGTTTCCATGTTTTAACGGTTGTGAAGAGTGCTGCATATACCTTTTTGAATTACAGTTTTCTCCGGATAGATGCCCAGGAGTAAGATTGCTGGATCATATGGCAATTCTATTTTTGTTGGTTTTTTTTTTTTTTTTTAAGGGCATCACCCGTGACATATGGAAGTTTGCAGGCTATGGGGTCATATCAGGGCTACAACTGCTGGCCTACACCACAGCCACAGCAATGTGGGATCTGAGCCACATCTGCAAACCACACTGTAGCGCACAGCAGTGCCAGATCCCTGACCCACTGAGCGAGGCCAGGGATGGAACCCGCATGCTCATGGATACTAGTTGTATTCGTTTCTGCTGAGCCACAACGGGAACTCCTATTTTCAGTTTTTTGAGGAACCACCGTATTATTTTCCATAGTGGCTGCAACAACTTACATTCCCACCAGTAGTATAGGAGTTTTCCCTTTTTCTCCACAGCCTCCCCAGCATTTGTTGTCTGTAGTCTTATTAACGGCCATTCTGACTGGTATGAGGTTATACCTCATTGTAGTTTTGACTTGTATTTCTCTAATAATTAATGATGTTGAGCACCTTTTCATGAATCTATTGGCCAAAAGATAATCATTTTTAATACCCAAACCCAGAGAAATTCTCATCTAGTGATGTTGATGACAGCTACCATTTGTGGGTTCATACTATGGACCTGGCCTTGTGTACCTCCATGCATTTTATATTCTCTTTAAATTGTTATTATTGGCCTCATTTTACAGGGAAGGATGCTGAGGTTCAGTGAGGTTATGTGACATGCCCAGCATAACACAGCTAATAAGTGGAGAGCTAGAATTTAACCTGAGTTCGAGTATAAGATCTGAACCATTAAATCCTAAGTTATAGGGCCCATAAGAATCCTCCTTGTTCTGATGGACCAAAGAGTCATCATATATATACTAGATTCTGATATTAAAAAATAACTTTCTGACTAAACCCTCCTTAACCTTGCTCATGGACTTCCCAGCCTCCAGAGCTGTGAGAAAATACATTTCTGTTGTTTATGCAAAAAAAGAAAGAAAGAAAGAAAGATCTTTCTGTGTTATTAGTCAGGATAGGTAAGTAATGGCTACAGTAAGAAATGTACCCTGAAATCTTAGTGTCTTACTTTCTTCCTCACACCACAGATCCAACACTGGTCAGCAGGATCCTTCCATTCGCCCCAGCCTCTTGAGCTCAGAAAGTGATGAGATGTTTGATCACTGACAAGCCCTGGGTCAGAGGAGCTGTGACCGCAGGGCCATCCCTGAGTCTGGGGATGACCTTTGCTGCCCTTTATCAGGATTTCTGCCTAGATCTCTGAACTGCTCTGTTTCCAACTGTTGGGGGTTTTGTTTGTTTTTTTCCTAGTTGGCAAAGTTGGTTAAGACATCGAATGGCTTTGGAAAGCTACACAGAATCTGAAGTTTCCTAGAAGGGAAACCATCCCCGTCTTTTATTTTCATAGGTGAACATGACCAGTGCCCATCTGGGATTGCATGTACATAGCTCTTACTGAGCACAGCTCCCTCTTGCTCCCTCCTTCCTCCCCTCCCTCTTTCCCTTCCTTCCTTCCCTTCCTCCTCCCTCCTCCCCTCCCCCCTCCTTCCTTCCTTTCTTCCCTTTTCTCTTCCTCTCTCCCCCCCACCCCCTCCCTCCTTCCCTCCTCTAACAGATCTTTGCCAAGCACCTCCTCTGTGCTGGCCTAGGATGCAGGGGTCACAGGAATGTGGTCTCTGTGCTCAGAGAACTTTAGGTGAGAGGAGCAGAGTCTCGCTCTAAACCGAACACAATTTAATTACCCTAACATGTGCCTTTTTCAGGCCCTGGAAGGTTCAGTGATGGTGCAGTTAATTCAAAAGGAAAATCTAGGCCTTCTTCTGGGTTTCTTTGGCTTTTGTGGAGATACTGTTTTCTCCAGTGATACTCACTAATGTCTTTTTCTGCTTTCCAGCCATAGTAAATCCCTTTGGGTCTCATTTTTCTTCCCTTCAGTCTGAACAAGCAGAAGTGGAACCCATCAACATGCCTCCAACTCCATCCCCTCTGTCTGAGGATGCAGAGCTGTCCGGTGAAGCTGTACCTGAGGGGACTCAGGGGACCACCAACCTGAGTGCCTTCCCGCACAGCAGCCCTGAGCAAGGCAAGTCCCCGATGCCGCTTCCTCCACTGTGGGTTTTGTCGAGTGATGACCGGATGATGTGTGTGATACACAGCATCTCACTTAACCTTCCCCTCAACCCTTTGAGGAAGGAACTATAAATCATCCTCATCCTACAAATAAGATGGGGAAATCGAGCCATGGAGAGGTTATGTCATCCAGTGCAGGCTCCAGGGCTCATGAGTGGCAAAGCTGGCATTTAATCTCAGATACTAGAACTTTTAACCCCCAGGCTCCATAGCTCCAGAAGGGCC
Source organism: Phacochoerus africanus (assembly GCF_016906955.1). Lineage (NCBI taxonomy): Eukaryota > Metazoa > Chordata > Mammalia > Artiodactyla > Suidae > Phacochoerus > Phacochoerus africanus. The sequence continues at coordinate 242,724,379 of NC_062545.1, forward strand.
TGAGGTGTCACAGAAAAGCTTGTGCTAGTTGTTGCTGCCTATCAAATACCTACTGTGTGCCGAGTGTTTACATACTTCATCTCCAACCCCAGCAGCATGTCTCCTAGTCGCTAGTGTTAGCCAGTGTTTTACAGGTGGAGACGCCGATGCTCAGCAAGGTGAGTGGCCTGCCCACAACCGCACAGCTGGTGGGTGGTGGGACTGTGCCAGTGCCCAGGCCTGACTCCAGAATCCCTACCCTGTCTGGCCTCAGCCATAGACTCGCTGACTTTCAGAGGATCATGCCATCTATACTCCTGCTGGCACACGTGGGAAAGTAACTGATGGCCAGAGAGGGACTGGCACTCAGGAGGTCACTGGCAGGCCCTGGGAGCAGTACTGGCCTCCTGGCTCCCGTCTGGCACTCTTGTTCCCTGTCCAGCTGCATAGAAGAGCCCTGGCAGAAGCCCAGGATTTGATGGGATCCCCCAGGCAGCAGCTTGACATAAGCCCTTAGCCTGAGATTGGCCTGCATTTTTTGCCCTTCATCAGAGGGATAACCATTCAAATTGAAGCTACAGCCAACACCAGAGCACCAAGATCTATGTATTTAAGGTCAAAAACAGCCCAGACTACCCACATTCATATGTACAGCTCTGGTATTGGTGACACAGAAGATTTAATGACCCAGGGATACCCTCATGGTGTTCTCCCCAAGAAAAGCAGGTTTCAAAACTATATGTGTGCTGTGACCCTAAATTTGAATATATTATTTATATTCGTTTATATATAGCAATGTAGACCACTGTGTGTATGTGTTAGAATAATATACAACAAAATGCTATGAATGGTTACCTCTGGAGGGAAGGATTGTAGGTGTTTTTTATTTTCCTTTTTGTTCTTCTGTATTTTTTATCTTCTAAAATCCTATGTATTGGAGTTCCCGTTGTGGCTCAGCGGATTAAGAATCAGACTAGTATTCATGAGGATATGGGTTCAATCCCTGGCCTCGCTCAGTGGGTTAAGGATCTGGCATTGCTGTGGCTGTGGTGTAGGCCAGAAACTGCAGCTCCAATTTGACCCCTAGCCTGGGAACTTCGATATGCCATAAGTGTGGCCCTAAAAAAAACAAAAAACAAAAAAAAACTATGTATTTTTTTTTTTAAGAAGGTGAAAAGTGTATTTATCCTTAAGGGCATAGAAGATAAAAGTACTGAGTAAAACTGGGAGGACTACTGTGGAAACCCAGGTACCTGAAAATATATGGAGAATATGTAATTCAATGTGTTAGAGCCAGACTCTTTTTCTGCTGTAGGAGATACTGGTGATTAGTATCAACATGATAAGACACATTTGAATATATTCAGCTTAAGAAAATTCCTATCCAACTTCAAGAGACCATGTTCTAATTATTCAAACCTGTCTACTTTAGCAAATGTGGCTTTAACTCCATTGCTTTCCTACTTATTCACAAAGCCATCCAAGGTTCTGGATAACAATTCAAATGGAAATAGATTTTTTTTTTTATGCTGTAATTACCAACCAATGTTGACTCCAAATCTATTCTCCCCCCCCCCCCCCACCGCTGCACAGCATGGGGGCCAAGTTACACTTACATGTAACGTGTTTGTTATTCTTTGTACTACAATCATCAGTAAATGAGTGTTATTTTAACAACTAAACTTGGCAAAGCTTTTTTTTTTTTTCCTTCCGTTTTGCTTTTTTAGGGCGGCACCTGAGACATGGAAGTTCCCAGGCTAGGGTCGAATCAGAGCTACGGCTGCCAGCCACAGTCACAGCCACAGCAACAAGGGCTCAGAGCTATGTCTGCGACCTACACCACAGCTCAGAGCAACGCAGGATGCTTAACCCACTGAGCGAGGCCAGGAATTGAACCCGCATCCTCATGGATCCTAGTTGGTTCGTTAACTGCTGAGCCACGAAGGGAACTCCCTTGGCAAGTCTGTTTCTAAGAGAAAGTATACAGTCCTGAATAGAAAAGAAAATTGTATAATAATGCCATAAAGTCATACCACCAGCAAGGAGTCAGGGTGTAGCTGTGGAAAGACTGCTGGCCGAGAGCAGACCCTTTGGACGGAAGCCCTGCTCAGCTACCTATTTGCTGTCAGCCCTGGCAAGCTGCTCAGCATTTCCAAGCTTTGGATTCCTCCGCTGTCCACTGGGACTGTTCACAGCCCCTGACTCCCGGGTGGATGAGAGGGTTGAGTGCTGCGGCTGCGGGTGTGGATGTGGTTTATGAATTGTGCATGCCGTTCTCCGGGGGGGGGGGGGGTGGATTAGGATCCCAGAGCGAGGGGCAGTGAAGGGGCAGAAGCGGCAGGGGGGGGGGGGGCAGGGGCGAGGACCTCTTCTAGACTGAGGGGGGAGTGTGTAGGAGGCGGAACTCAGTCCAAGCACAGCTCGCCTGTTCCCTGGACCCACCAGACCCCTTCTGTGGCAGACAGAAGGCCAAACAGAAACAGCAGAGCTGGCTAAGAGATCCTGTTTTTATTAAGTACACAGCTCAGACAGTAAAGAGGAAGGGGCTGAACCCCAGCCCTGTCCCTGGCTGGGGAAAGCCATCCAAGAGTTTTGTTCCAAGGGTCCCTGACACTGTCTTGGTGCAGGACACTTGCCACTCCCACCTTCATCTTCCAAGAGGACTCAAAGAGGCCTGGGATCTCTCTGGCTGCTAGAACAGCACCCCCTGGTGGTCAGAGCAAGGAGGATGAGAGGGTGACCGGTGAGGAGCGGATTGTTTGTGGACAGTGTTTTGATTGCATGTGGGCCCACGGTCCCTTGAATAGTTCAGCACTAGCCACAACACTGTCCTTACCGTGGGACATGCATGAGCCCAGGGTGTGTGGGAGGGGCCGGGCTTCAAGTCCCCTCCCATCCTCTTACTCTCTGTGGGACCTTGTTCCTCCTCTGCAAAATGGGTTATAATCCTAAAGTGATAGTGTGCAGATTAGAGCAGGACACGCACGCCATGCAGTGATTTTAAGGAGGCTGAAAATGTGAGATTCCTGCCTTGGCTCGCTCTGCCCACTGGCTACGAGGTGCTGGGGAGGTCCTTGGGCAGAGGATTACAGGACAGAGTGCATGGGATATGATTGATCCAGGGCCCAGTCCAGGTCAGGCAGGCATTCCTGTTAGTATCATGTCTTGTCTTTGCTTTAGGACTCCATTTGTTTTTTAAATGGCAAAAGAAATGTGTGCTTGTGGTAATAATTCAATCAATGCAGAGGTGTATGAACCCCCCAAAAAGAGCAGTTTCCTTTCCTGTCCCCTGAAGGAAACCAACATTGAGTACTGCGGTTTAGCCAAGGATATGTGGCTTATCTGTGCACACAATGTATGTATATATCTCTATATTTTATATGCTCTATATAGGAAGGAATATATTAATTACATAATGATGATAAAACATGTATTCTCACATATAGTGTTTACCCTTTTACAAATATATAGAAGCACACTGACAATGAGCATTTATCAACTGCTCATTAGGTGTCACTTGTTGTCCTCAGGGCTTTTCTTACATGAACTTATTTAATCCTTATAACACATAATCCTCCAAATGACCCTGTGAGATAGGAATTATGTTCCTCTGTTTATAGATGAGGAACCTGAGCCACAGGTTCAAAGACATGTCACAGGTCACATTCCTTGTAAGTGGCAAAGCAGGGTTCTAGCACTGCAAATTGGTGCCAGAGCCTTTGATCAAAACCACCATGTAATAATGCCTTTTGACATCAATTTTTCTGCACCGTTTTTTTTCCCCCTCTTAATCCTATATTATAGACATTTTTTCAAGTCATAGGTGACAAGATACCTCATTCTTTTATCATTGCAAAATGCAGTTGTTAATTGCAGAATGCCTGTTACCTGTAGGGTCTGGTGAGATCCTCAATGACACGCTGGAGAGAGTTCATACTGTGGACGGTGCCCCTGTTACAGACACTGGCTCTGGGGATGGGGCCTTCCTTCATGTCACTGAAGAGGTGAGTGAATGGGAAATTTCATTTGACAAATTGGTTGTAAATTTGCTTGCTTCTTTCAGACTTGATGGTAATTTGTCTTGGGCACCATAGAGGACCATGAGACTTTTATTTATTTATTTATTTATTTATTTATTTATTTTGTCTTTTTGCTATTTCTTTGGGCCGCTCCCACAGCATATGGAGGTTCCCCGGCTAGGGGTCGAATCGGAGCTGTAGCCATTGGCCTACACCAGAGCCACAGCAACACGGGATCTGAGCCGCATCTGCAACCTACACCACAGCTCACGGCAACGCCAGATCGTTAACCCACTGAGCAAGGGCAGGGACTGAACCCGCAACCTCATGGTTCCTAGTCAGATTCGTTAACCACTGCGCCACGACGGGAACTCCTATTTTTTTTTATTATTTTTTTTTATTTTATTTTTTTGTCCTTTTGCCTTTTCTAGGGCCACTCCCTCGGCATGTGGAGGTTCTCAGGCTAGGGGTCTAATCGGAGCTGTAGCCACCGGCCTCCACTACAGGCACAGCAACACAGGATCCAAGCCGCATCTGCAACCTACACTACAGCTCACGGCAACACCGGATCCTAACCCACTGAGCAAGGCCATGGATCAAACCCGCAACCTCATGGTTCCTAGTTGGATTCCCCACGACAGGAACTCCCCATAAGGGTTTTCAAAAGAACATGATGGAGACTTCCTCCTTCCTGCTGGTACAAAGGAAGCCGGAGTCCTAGGGCCCGCAGGGATGCACTAGGAGAGGGGAAGAGAGACAGTGCAAGCCGGCCCTCAAACCTGCCTGGAGATGCATGCTCGGTTTTCACCATCATACCCGCCTCCCTCCTATTGTGAAGATGCACAGCCTCTTCCACCCTTTGAGCCCCTTCAAGACAGAATCAGATGAACTGCAAGTGTGTCTGCTCTACCGTTTGGTAATTGGCTTTTCCACGTGCAAAGCCAGTCATTTAAATGCTGGACACAGGAGGGTGCCAAATTAAAGCCATTGCATATGCTTGCCTCTGGCCTCTGCAAAAATCCCTGTGTCAGCTCATTTTTTCCCCTATCCTGGGATGAAAACTCAGACACTTCTCTGCTCTCCCAGTCACTATGGGGTAACAGCCTATTTTCACAGGTATTTCCAAAATCCAATCCAGCTCAATATCAAAAATTCAATAAAGATGCAAATACCACCAGGAGCCAGCGAGGGAAGGAAGCATGGTTAGGAATTTCCTCTCTGTTTTCTTGCTTCCTTTGCCTCCCTCTCATCTCTCCCCACCCCTCATCTGCAGAGTCTGGCCCACCTGGAAAAAAAGGCATGGTTTTGTGTGGCTGGTCAGACTGTGATCTGGGCTTCTGTGGGGAAGATGTCTGATTACTGGGGTGTTCTCTCATGGAGGCTTTTGTGATTCCTCAGTGGTCCTCCTGCAGGGGATCCAGGACCCAAGTTCTATTTTTGGCCTTTTAACTCCCTGCTGGGCTTCCACTCCAGGCTCGTCAGTCACTTTGACACTCCAAGGGCCCTTCGGGTGCAGTCCATCCCAGGACGGCTTTAGCTGGCTCCCTTTGGAGTGTCCTATCGTTCCATCACCAGGAAAACAACTGCAGGACAGACATGACCCTCTGTCTCTCTCTCTTCGCTCTGCAGCTAGACGGCTCTCTGCTTTGCCGTTGGTATTTCCCCAGAGGGAATCAAACACCAGTCCCTTTGCCTCCCAAGGTCCAAAGAATATATCCAGCTCACCAAATGGTTTTTTGGGGGGGAAGGGCGGGTATCACCCTGAAAATTGTCTCCAAAGAAGTTCTTACTCTCTAATCTCTTACTCTCTTACTCAACCCCTAAATGAATCCTTTACCTTTTCTTGTATAGCCTGGAGGCAGATGATGGGTTAATGCTGGTGGAACTGACTCCATTTCTTTGTCTCTTAGAATGTCCCAATTGAGTAGTCTGGCTCCTTTTTTTTTTTTTTTTTTTTTTTTTAGAATATAGAGATTACTTGAGGTCTATAGAAATGTACTTGCCCTTTGGGGCTTTAGCCGGCATGGCATCAGGAAAAAAAATCCTTACTTTAAATTTCTTATTTTAAAATCCTGTGACATCATCCTTTCTCTGTTTGGAGGGACCATAATTCTGCAAGGATTTAATGTTATATGCAAAAAGGGGTCTGTGGCCAAGTATGTCTGGGAAATGGTTCAGGCTGTGTTGTTCTTCCTATAGGCTCTGAGAAGTCCTGTGGCAAAGAAATCTAACTCTGAGCAGCCTAGTGATTTTGGTATCTAAAAGAACTTTTTTTTTTTTTTTTTTGGTAACAAAACAAAACACCACCCCAATTTTTTTTTTTAAAAAAAGCAACAAAACAAACCCATGAGGTTAATACATAGTTGGTGTGGTGACACCAGCAGCTAAAGCTGCTCCCTATTGCTCTTTCCTGCATCTGCTGGGTAACTCTCAGAGAATCCGCCTGTGAATTTCCCAAAGAAAGTGAGTCGCAGGGAAAGAGGCGGGTATACAGTCTGGAGAAGGCTGAGGAGGACAGGGTTGCTGCCTGCACATCCCTGAAGCACCATCATGGGCAAAGATATTTGCCCTGTTCTTCTGGCTCCTGATGGGTACCTGCAGGAGGTCACGGGAATGCAGATGGGGCTCGATGGAAGTGTCCAGTGCTGGGGCAGGCATCTCAGGAGGAAGTAATCCCCCAGTCACTGGTGTGGCGAACAGACACGTGGAATCAAATGGGAAACACAGGTGCCTCGCAGTCTCTCCTGCCACAGGGACTTGGGGACAGTTGTGGAGCTGGGGTGACATCACAGATTAAAAAGTGCTTTGAGGAAAAGAAGCTACAGAAATGCAAGTTGCTGGAGGGGTGCAGGCAGTCTGTTCTCTCCAGCCACAGGCATATTGATCGGGGCCATGGGTAAGTGATGTGGTCTCTTCTGATGCCTTTGTTCCCAGAGTCCACATACGGAGGAAGGTTTGGCAGCAACAGCAGCAGCTGTGGAGTCCGAGGTGACCATCAGCACCACAGGGGAAGCAGAGACCAACAGTGTGCCCACCGAGGGGCCCACTCTCTCCATGTCCACCAAGGACCCCGGGGAAGAGGTCACTCTGGTAAGCAGCCCAGAGTGCATGATCCACTTCCCCTTTTTCTAAGTTGGGTGGCCTCTCAGGGGGGAGCAGTCACTGGTCTTTTCATCTGTCTGCAAAATGCAGAGTGATGGTCTTGGGGGGCCAAGTCCAAGTAGACACTGATTTGGAGGCTGAGGCATCTGTTGACTCATTTGGCAGGTGTCTGTGCAGTGCTGCGCTGTGCTGGGCACCAGATGGATAGGATAGACCCAGCTCCTGGGGAAGAGAAGGAGGAGGTGCCATAGGAGAAGCCCAGGGAAGCACCAAAAAGGGGCCCAGACTTGGGTCCAGGAAGCCTTCCTGGGGGAAGGATACAAAGAGGGGAGACCAGAGGGCTGCTGAGAAGCAGCCTAGTTATGGGACTGAGCTGGTATTCTCGGAGGTGGGGTGAGCAGGAGCAAAGGCCTGGAGGCATCAGCGTGAATATACAGAGTCCTAAGCAAGTGCAGCGTGCCTGCGGGGCAGGTGTGAGCAGTGGGGAAGAGAACCATGGCTGGAGAGGCCTGAGACCACTGCGATGCCGGGACAAGAGCCTGAGTGTTCAGCAGAAGTGGGGAGTCACTGAAGGGTATTAAAGGGGGGTAACGAGGCAGTCAGAGTTGGATCTTAGAAAGATTACCAAACTCCTGAGCGGGAAAGGATGGGGGAAGCAAGCCTGGAGGCAGGGGCAAGTTTGGAGGCTGCATCTCAGTCTGGGCCAGGGTTGGTGTTGGTTTGCTCCAGGAGTGGCCAGTGATGTCAGCTGCGGCCAAGGGTCCCAGTGAATAAAGGCCTGGAAAGCATCCATCAGATCTGTCATCCACCATGATGGTGGTGACCTTGGGGAGGGCAGCTTAAGGAATGTGAGGGGGGGAAGGTGGAGGGCGCTGAGCTGGGAGAGTGAGGTGAGGAAGGGGTGGCTGAGGTCAGCCAGCCCTGTCACCAAGAAAGCTGTGCATTTGAGGACCTGGGTTTTGTCCCAGCACTATAACTTGGGTGCTCAGCAGAAACTGCACTCTTAGGAGTTATGGAAGGAGGACGGCGAGAACCATGACAGCATGTCACTGAGGTTGCGGGAGTGTGGGGGGAAGCCCAGAGGTGCTCAACCCTTGAGTGGTATGTGAGGCCCAGTCTTCTGTGTGGGGCCACATTTGGGGCAGTCATGTAAGGGTGTGGATGGGCACATGCCAGAAAGTGAGAGATACGGGAAGGATGCGGGGCTGGGGGGATGCACTGATTGGCTCCAGCGTAGCGGATCAGTGATGGGGCCCTTATGATGCCTTCCTCTCCAGGGTCCAGATGATGAAGAAGGTTCAGCAGTGACAGCAGCAGAGGAGGCCGAGGTGCTCGTCAGCAGTCCTGGGGAGGCAGAGGCTGGCATTGTGCCCACGGGGGAACTGACCCTCTCCATGTCCACACAGGACCCTGGGGAAGGGGTAAGAAGTATAAAGTGATAGAAAGTTGGGGTCACAGCCCTTCTCAGAGGGCCGATCTCCCCTCAGAGGTGGAGTTTGCCAGGCCCTGAGTGTGCCGTGGCCCCTGGAGGCATAGGGACAGCAGGCTGATGGCCTCTGTGGCCTGTGGGGAGATGGGGGAGTCAGTGAGGTGGGAGTGAGTCCCAGGGTTGATGCATGGGTCTGGAGCCAGGTGGAGGGGTGCTGTGTTGAGAGGAGAAGGTGATGGAGGTGCTGCCCTGACCCATTTCGGGGTGCAAGCTCGGTCCATTGCACCTGTCCCTGCTCCTGGCTCTTCAGCCTTCCTGGCTTGCTTTCAGTTTCTTCAATACGCCTCTTCCTTCTTGCCTTAGAATCTTTCCATACCCTCTCCTCTCTGCCTGGAACCTTTTCCTCCTCCTCCTCCTTCTCTCCTTTAATCCCTGTCATCTTTCCAAGCTCAGCTCAAACACCATTTTATCAGGGAGGTACCTTCCAGGCTGTGAAGGCTCCCCATCAGACACGTTCATGGTAGCACAAACTTCTCCTTGGAAGGCCTCATCATAACTGTAATTAAGAATAAACTTGGGGAGTTCCCGTTGTGGCTCAGTGGTTAACGAATCCGACTAGGAACCATGAGGTTGTGGGTTTGATCCCTGGCCTTGCTCACTGGGTTAAGGATCCAGTGTTGCCGAGATCTGTGGTGCAGGTTGCAGATGTGGCTCAGATCTCACGTTCCTATGGCTCTGGTGTAGGCTGGCTGGCTACAGCTCCGATTAGACTCGTAGCCTGGGAACATCTAGATGCCGTGGGTGCAGCCCTAGAAAAGACAACAACAACAAAAAAGACAACAACAAAAAAAGAATAAACTTGGGTGGAGTTCCCATTGTGGCTCAGTGAAAATGAACCCGACTAGTGTCCATGAGGATGCAGGTTTAATCCCTGACCTTGCTCAGTGGGTGAAGGATCCAGTGTTGCTGGGAGCTGCAACCTCCCCCACCTGAGCAGGGGTGTACCTGAGGTGGCCCGGCCCTTATGTCAATTTTGTTTTAGGGTCCAGTCCATGAAGAAAGTTTAACAACAGCAGTTACAGCAAAAGCACCTCTCAGCACTTTTGAGGAAGAAGCCAGCAGGGTCCCCACCGATGGCCTGGCTCCACTCATACCCACAGTGGCCCCCGAGCAAGTGTTCACTTCTGTAAGTATCCCCTCGCAGCCTACCTGACCCACAGCAGGGATAGAGGTCAGGGTCTCAAGGTAGGAGCCGTTGCTGGCCTTCCCAGAGCCAAGTGCATGGGCAGCTACACTAGAGCCAAGTGCATGGACACCACCTGGAGGGGGGCAGGCAGTAACTGAAGGAGCGTGGCAGGGTGGGTTGGGAGGCAGGCTTTGCCCTGGCCCTGTGACCCCTGGCTTTGTCCAAGGAGAACTTTCTCAGAGTGTGGTCCCAAGTTAGATGGGGGGTGGTCAGCTGTGGTGGGGGGGGTTTGCTGGGGCGTAGAGGCACTGAGCACCATGGCTGGGGAAGGGGCTTAGAGGCAATGCATGTCTCAGAAGAGGATTACAAATCTGTGCTCGGGTCCCAACTTTGTACATCTGTGAATGTGTCGGGGGTAGTGACAGTTGTAGGTGGGAAAGTGCCTTGAAATTGGGCTAGTGTCGCAAAAGGAACAGTCAACCAAACTCACCGGCAGCGGTATGCATTGTTGCATCATGGGTGAGATGTGATTCCTCGGGTTGGTTTGGCTTCTCAGGGTCCTGGCGATGATGACTTAGCAGCAGCTGCAACAGAAGAGCCCCTTATTTCATCTGGGGCAGAAGAGCTGAGTGGTGTTCCCCCTGAGGGGCCCCCACTGCCCATACCCACAGTGGCTCCTGAAAGAGGGGGTGCTCCGGTAAGTGAAGGTTTCACTTTACGTAGAGGAATGAAGATTTGACGTGGCCAGTCTTACAGAGGAGAGAAAGAAAGGCCAGAGGTCATGGGAGGGGCGTGGCCCTGGGCTTTCCCGGAGGTAGGTTTTCATTTTTGTTTGCAAAATGCAGAATTTGGGCACTTGAGGGTTGTCCAGCCTGGTGTCCAACACACTAGGAAGCTGAAGTTTGTAGAAGAAAAAGCAAGAGGTAAAAACCTAGAGCACCTGGCTTTGTAACTCAAATTACCGACTTCTTGAATTTTTTTTTTTTTTTTTTTTTTTTTTTTGGCTGTGTCTAAGGCATGCAGAAGTTCCTGAGCCAGGGATCAAACCCAGGTCACAGCAGTGACAACGCTGAATCCTTAACTACTAGGCCACCAGGGGACACTCCAAATTGCCAGCTCTTTTTTTTCCCCCTTTTTTTAATAGCCACACCTGTAGCATGTGGAAGTTCCCAAGCTAGGGGTTGAATCAGAGCTGCAGCTGCAGCTTGTGGCAATACCAGATCCTTAACCCACTGAGCAAGGCCAGGGATGGAACCCTCATCCTCACAGAGGCAACAGTGGGTCCTTAACCTGCTAACCTGCAAAGAGAACTCCCTGCCCACTTTTTAAATTGAAATGAGAACTTTCTAATGGGCAGAGCTGCCCAAATATACAAAGGCTCATCTCTGCTGTCACGAGATTCCATCCTGGAGGTAGGAAAGCTTGTAAGGCTTGGCAGGGACTGTAGAGAACATAGAAGCCCCGAAAGTGCGTATATGTGAAAAGGGACCTTCAAGTCCCTTCCAACAGGAGTTTCTATGATTCTGGGCTATAACTGTGGGACCTCATGCAAATCCTGTTCTTTGGGCCTCAGTTTCATCGTCCGTAAAAGAAGATGGCTGTGGGGTCAAGTCAGAATGTGGCTTAGGGTGTATTTGGAAAGCTCTGCACACACGTGAGGTTGTCACCACTTAAGACCTATGACTTTGTGTCTTAGAAATGGGAAGTCCAGAGCTGGTCCTCTGCATGGACCTGTGTGAACCAGGGAATTAAATTGTCCTCTAAGTGTCAATATTTTTAAAGGAAAATTTTCAACTGGTGACCAACTTGGGGGCCCGCCAGTTCCCCGAGTAGTTCTTGGTCACACATGCTCTCAGAGCCTTGACTCAAGCTACAGGCTTGTGGTCCCTTGGCCGCAGCGCTCTGGGGTGACCCGGGATGGGAGGAGTTGTAGGATGGGACATCATCTGAGAGCCTGCTGGGAGTCCTGAATACCCAGTGCTCCTCAAGCATTGCTACAGTCTCTTTAATTCGGTTGTTCGTTCACTCAGTGATGTGCTCACTGACTCAGCGCACAGCAATTCAGGTCCTTTGGTCTAGACCCTCGGGGAGTGAGATGAATGTGACTTCGTTCTGTCTCCAAGGAACTAACAGTCAAGGAGCAGGAAGTAAGCCGTTTGCACTGACATTTATGAGGCACTCTGGGTTCCAAGTCCCTCTGATTCTCTGCACACCACCGCTCTCATACGAGGTGAACCATCTCCATTCTCTGCGTGAGGGGAGTGAGACTCAGGTAGAGAAACCTGCCTGCTGTGGCATGCCCCTAAATCAGGGCCAGGATTTGAACCTAGGCACACTGGCCTGCAGAGCTCATGCCTGGCGCCTCCCTGAGTGTGCAGTGTGGAGGAGAGGCCCCTAGACTGTGGAGCCGGGAAGCTGGCTGAGGTTCTGCGTTGTCATGAGTGTTAGGGCTGCTGTCCCTAAAAGGAGAAGGTGAACCAAAGTTCTGATTTTTAACCCTATCTGCATCTTAGAGCCACCTGTAAAGCCAAGGCCACCGCGGGTGAACAAGTCCACTGCCAGACCCTTGGAGGAACCCCTAGTGCTGGGGCTCAGGCTCCCTGGAGACTCTATAGGCCATGAACGTGGAAGTCGCCAGGCTGCTTGCTGTGATGCCTCTGGGCCCCCAGCTCCTGCACTGTGACTTCCTAAACAAGGTCCCCTGCTCTTCTGTTCCTCTCCCCAAGGGACACGCAAAACACCAAGACTGTATCTCCCTGGGGTGAAGCCATCTTGGGTGCAGTGGTACTGGCTGGCAATGCACCTTCACATAGAATCAGTTCTCCTTTTTCTTTTTCAAAAAATTATTATGGACACTCTAAAAATTCACAAGAGGACTTAGAATACTATGATAAACTCCCCACACAGACATCACTCAGCAACATTATGCCAGTTGTGCTTTATATGTTCTGCCTCCTAGAGCTGTCTTTTTGGGGTAGAGGGAAGGGGAAGCCTGGGGTATTTTAAAGCCAGTCCCCAACATCCTATCATTTAACACACATATACATTGATGTATATTGGTAATTGGCTGATCTGAGACATTTTTTCCCTTAGCCACAGTGTCATCCATCAGTGGAAATAAATGGAAATCATTATTTGGATTAATGGATAATCATATTATCAAAATAACAATGGTTTCTTGATGTTATCTTACATGTCCGTTTGTTTAAAAATCCCTTTTTACAGTTGGTTTGAACTGAATCCAAACAAGGTCTACATTTTTTTTTTTGGTCTTTTGTCTTTTGAGGGCTGTTCCTGCAGCATATGGAGGTTCCCAGGCTAAGGGTCTAATTGGAGCTGTTACTGCTGGCCTACACCACAGCCACAGCAACACAGGATCTGAGCTATGTCTGCGATCTACACCACAGCTCAGAGCAACGCCGGATCCTTAACCCACTGAACAAGGCCAGGGATCTTAACCCACTGAGCGAGGCTGCAACCTCATGATTCCTAGTCGGATTTGTTTCCACTGCGCCACAACGGGAACGCCAAGGTCTCCATTGTGTTTGATTGATGTGTCTCTTCAGACTCCTTTAGTCTGTGATTGTCTCCCACCTACCTGTTCCTTTTTGATTTTGTGGAGAAACTGGGTCAGTTGTCTTTAGATCTTTTATATTTTCTGCTTTGAGAAGTTGGTGCTTGCGGAGGGCCTTGGTGAGAGCAGCCATGCTGGTGGCAGAGCGGTTGTCTACTATTTCTAAAAAGTTCTTTGTCGACATGTATTAACACCATAGAACTGCGTATTGTTGACCCAGACCCATTTGTTCTAGGAATCGATCCCAAAGGAGATAGTCTGGTATGTAAAAAAGGCTTTGTGTCCAAGGATGTTAATCTCAATATTGTCCAGTGGGGAAAAAACTGGACACAGTTTAATGGGCCAAAAATAGGAGGGTTAACTGAAGTAAAGGATGTTGAAACAATGGAACATGATACAGCTATTGAAATTACACTTCACTAGGAGTAGTTAATGATGGACAGAAATACTTACCGTATAATGTTAAATGAGAAAAGCTGGGAGTTCCCGTCGTGGCGCAGTGGTTAACGAATCAGACTAGGAACCATGAGGTTACGGGTTCGGTCCCTGCCCTTGTTCAGTGGGTTGACGATCCGGCGTTGCTGTGAGCTGTGGTGTAGGTTGCAGACGCGGCTCGGATCCCATGTTGCTGTGGCTCTGACGTAGGCCGGCGGCTACAGCTCCGATTGGACCCCTAGCCTGGGAACCTCCACATGCCGTGGGAGCGGCCCAAGAAATAGAAAAAAGACAAAAAAAAAAAAAAGAAAAGAAAAAAAAAAAAGAAAAGCTGGTTATGGAGTTCCCATCGTGGCTCAGGGGTTAACGAATTCGACTAGGAACCATGAGGTTGCAGGTTCGATCCCTGGCCTTGCTCAGTGGGTTAAGGATCTGGCGTTGCCGTGAGCTGTGGTGTAGGTCACAGACACGGCTCAGATCCCGCGTGGCTGTGGCTATGGTGTAGGCTGGCGGCTACAGCTCCAATTGGATCCCTAGCCTGGGAACTTCCATATGCCATGGGATCGGCCCAAGAAATGGCAAGAAGACAAAAAAAAAAAAAAAAAAAGAAAGAAAGAAAGAAAAAAGCTGGTTATGAACTTGAGTCTACTGTGTGGTCTTAATTATTGAAAAATAGACCTATGCCAAAATAAATAAATAAAAGTAAAATAACAAACAAACAGACACATGCAAAAAACATAGAAGGAAATACCCTCCCTAAGAGTCAGCAGTTGTGGCCTTAAAGTGCTAAAACTGTGGAGGTTTGTAGGGTTTGTAATCCATGGTGGTTTCTCCTTCAAGGGAGCTTCTGACTTTTGCAATGAGATTTTTCTTTTTTTTTAAATCTCTGAGAGAGAGGCAAGGGGAAAGAGGTCATGGCAAGGAGGTGAGGGCATTGAAAGGAGAAAGACGCATTCCAATCCGACACATCACTGATGAAGACAGACGTCCCACGTGCCTGTGTCAGGAACCTGCTATGTGAAATGGAGGCCCCGATTCCTGAGCAAATGGTTTAAAAGCACAAGGAGGGTAAAGGGAATGGGTGCTCTGGAATGTCTTTCCCAAGATTTTAAATCTCAGTGTCCCCCAGGGCAGTGAGTGAGAGGGCCATGCACCCCCCGTTCATTCCCACAAGAGATGGGGAAGCTTCTCTCTGGGTTGTGGAAGGATTAAATGGAAAACTTTTAATTAAGTGGAAAACTTTATAGGCTTAACAAATTGGATCTAGAACTCCTGCATAAGCCTCCTCTTAACTTAAGATGAGCACAGTGTCTGGAGAGAGATGAGGGGACAGTGGGAAGGGGTGCCCAGCGCTCTGATGACATCTTGTTCTCTTTAGGGTGAAGAAGGGGAGGGGCTTCCTGGCCCCCCTCCACCTACCAGGCCTGCTGGACCCACGGTGAGATCCCCACCCAGGCTTGTCATGTGCACGGTGTGTGGGGCCCCGGGATGCACAAAGCAGCCTCAGGCAGATTCCTCCTATCGGTCCCCAAGTGCCCTGGTCAAACCTCTGCCCTTTCCCCTCCCCACTCCCCCAGGCAGTCCCCAAGCCCCCCAGTCTAGCTGTGCAGCACCTCCTCATCCCTATCACTTTCCTAAACTCAGCTCTAACCCCTAACCCAGCCTCTCTTTAGTCCACAATTAGGATTTGCCTGGTTCCCATTTTCAGGAATTAAGTTCCAGAAAGGTATTTTTGGGAAGTCCCTTTAGTTCTTTGGAGGAATCTAACCTGATAGTATTCAACAAGTACACACGGAGTGCCTTCTTGGTGCCAGACCTCATGCAGGACACTGGGCACCAGAGGAGTCTTGGGATTGGTTCAGCCCTGGTGGGGTCCTAGTCTAGCGTGGTGGAGAGACACACACAACTGAGCTTCATGTTGGAGGGTCCTCCCACTATATCAAGCCCTCCACAGAGGCTGGTGGGGACGGTTTAGGAACTCTGTCTGAAAATGGGGTTGGGGAGTTCCCGTCGTGGCACAGTGGTTATCAAATCCGACTAGGAACCATGAGGTTACGGGTTCGATCCCTGGCCTTGCTCAGTGGGTTAAGGATCCAGCGTTGCCATGAGCTGTGGTGTAGGTTGCAGATGAGGCTCAGATCCCACGTTGCTGTGGCTGTGGTGTAGGCCAGTGGCTACAGCTCCGATTTGACCCCTAGCCTGTGACTGTCCATATGCCATGGGAGCAGCCCTAGAAAAGACAAATATATATATATATATATATATATATAGAAAATGGAGTTGGGTGGGGCTTCATGGAGGAGGTGACCATGGACCTGGGCCTTGAAGGATGCATAGGGATTCAAAAGGCAAGAAAAGAGACTGAGAGGATGGGAAAGAGTGTCCTGTGTGTGAGGATGGGCTGTGTGTTGAGAGGGGGTGAGCGGGGAGGGCAGCTGTAGAGGGAGTGGGAGGAAAGGCCAGATGGAAAGTTGGCAGCAGCCGTTGTCGGGCCACAGAGTATGGGAAAACGTTCAGTGACACAATGGTCCTTGGAGAGTGGCAGGTGAAACAAGTTGGGGGAACTTTCTCTCTGCAGGCAGGAGCAGAGACTGAGGGCTCCGGCCTGGGCTGGGGCTTGGACGTCGGCTCTGGCTCTGGTGACCCCGTGCGCAGTGAGGAGCTGTTAAGAGTGAGTGTGAAGGGCTACGTGGCCTGGTGTCTAGGGTCACCTTCCCGAGGATCCAGAAGGGAGGGACTCAGGGGCCAATAATAGATGAAACCAGACTGGCCACAGCTAATAACTGGGTGGGCTCCTGGGATTCGCTATACTCTCCCCTCTATATTGCATATGTTTGGCACTTGCATCTTTGAACAGGTTTCTTTTAAGTGAGTCTGAGCCTTGGGTTATAGTTGGGGCCCCCACGTCCACGCTTGCCTCCTTGCCCAGGCAGCCTGCTCCCGCCGGCTGTCCCACAGCAAGTATTGTCCAGGTCCTTCACCTCTACAGTTTGCCTCTGCCCCCCACCCCCTTAGCCATTACAGAGGCCTACTGGCATGTCACACTTTGCCTTCCAGACCCCTCTCAAAATCCTCCCTGAGGCAGCCCCCTCCCTACCTCACCAGACCACTCTTTGTGCTTTTGGCACCTCTTGCTCCCCCAGCTTCTTGCCCAAGGCTGGTCCCTCTAGCTTTTCCCCTGGGAGCACCTTCTTCTCCAGCTTGGGTGGTGCCTCTGTCCCCAGGGCCTCAACCTCATCTCCATCCCTTCCTCTGAGCCCCTGTGCTGAATCCCCACCTAGAAGGCTCCACTGGCCTGCCCTCGCTGCCCACTCGGTGGATGGGTGGCGAGACCCAGCTGGGATGTCCGAGGGGAAAGGGATATTTCAAACAAGGGTTAACAATAGGCAGTTTGGGACTGACCTCTTGGATAATCAGAAAAGTAAATTAGAGCACCTCTGAGAATTCTAACAAATAGGATTCTTATTGTCTACACACATCTATGGAGAAAATATCCTATGATCTGGAATTTAAAAGACTGGGATTCAAATCCCAGCTCTTCTGCTACTTAGCTGTGTGAGCCCTTGAGCCAGTCATATCGTCTCACCGAGTCTCAGGCTCCCTATCTTGTAAGTGGGAACATCAGTCTCTACTCGTAGGGTTGTTGTCAGGAATGGAGGGAACGAATGGAACATATATATTTGTCCTCTCCCACACTGTTTCTTAACAGGGTGTCTGTTTTTAGGGTCCCCCAGGCCCCCCGGGCCCGCCTGGCTTACCTGGGATCCCAGGAAGACCGGGAACTGATGTTTTCGTGGGACCCCCTGGATCTCCTGGAGAGGATGGACCCGCTGGTGAACCTGGTCCCCCGGTGAGCTGCTGAAGTCATCACCCCCTCTGTGCCCATGGGGCTTCCTTTAGCCAGGGAGGGGTACAGACTGCAGATCCCAGCGCTAAGGCTCACGACGGGGGAGGGAGCAGCTAGCTAGTGTTTGTAAACAAAAGCCTCCTCAGCCGAGACATTACTAAGACTCATAAGGAGTAAGAGCCAAGAAAAGCATCATCCTACACATTGTTTCGCTGCTTTATCTTAGTCAGTAAAGAAAAGCAGGCTTGCGGAATCTTAGAATCATAGGGAATCTGTGCTGGGCCTGTGGCAAGGGGACGCCTCCAGAGACCATCTAGTCCAGCCCTGCCCCTGACTCCCCTGCATTAGAGAAAATGGCACCCAAAGAATGAAGGATACTTGGCCACAGGTGCACAGCCAGCAGGTGCACAACTGGGGCCAGCACAAGTGTACCGTTGTGGAAGAACACAAGGCCCTAGACCCTGGCCTCACCTGCCGGGTCCTCCCAGCCCTGGCCTCCTTTCCCAAATAGAGTTCATATTTAATTCTAACCAGAGATGTTGTGGGCTGATTGTCCTTGCTGTTTTTCAGGGCCCCGAGGGGAAGCCTGGACTTGATGGCGCCTCTGGCCTTCCTGGAATGAAAGGGGAGAAGGTACGGTGAAGCGGGGAGGGTCCCACCCCCCGGAACCATCAGCCTACCTCTCTGGCCTCTAAGCCTGACCTTGCCTCTGATCCCATCCTGGACCTCTCTGTTGGATGTCGCCAGCCCAGGGCTCTTTATGCCCAAACCTGCACTCGGCATCTTCCCCTGTCCACTCTCGCCTGTCCCCAGCTTCAGTGAATGGCACCACCATCTACCCAGTCACCTGGACTCAAAAGCAGAGTCTTCTCTAACTCCTCCCTCTTCCCCCTTTCCTGCCGTGATCTACCCATTGCCAAGACTGGCCGCTCTGACATCCACACCTCTCACCTCCCTCTCCGCCCTGACCTGACGTTCACCTCTCGTCACCCGCAGTGTGGCATCAGGCTCCTCGCCGGTGCCCTCTTCTGTCCACCTGCAGTGCAGCCTCTGCCCACCTGCCCAGCAGGCGCTCATCACTCACTGGCCTCTTTGCTGACAAGATACCAGTGGCTCTGTTGCCTGTAGGACAGAACCCTCACTGTGTGCAAACTTCAAGCCCCCACCTGCCCCCCACCTGCCTTTCTAGCTCCACCTCCTGCGGCTTTTCCACCTTCTGGGCCAGCCAGCCCGTCCTACTGAAAGGCTCCAGGCTTGCCCAACCCTCTGGCCTTTGCCCGTGATTTTCCTCTCTGTCTGGGATGTCTTTCCCTTTCCTCATCCTCCCAGACCCAGTTTAGATATATCCTCTGGGGAGCTCACCTGGACTCCTGAGGAGCAGAAAGTGGCCCTCCTTCCTCCATTTCCCATTAGCACAGTACTGATTCCACTGGGACACTAAAGCTGTTAGCAGACCAGTCTGCTTCCCATCCCACCCTGACAAACGGAGCACTGGTGCTATCTGTGTATCCTTAGAACCTAGCGCAGCCTCTGTGAGCGTTGAATGAGTGAATGAAATTTTCTCCAGGTGCCACTTGAATCCTCCATTCCCAGAGTCTCGCAGACCCTCACTCTCTTCTTTCTCTGTAAGTGGCTGGTCTTCTGATTCTTAAGCCCTTGTGGGGCTGTGGGGGTGCTTCCTGCTCCTTCAGTGTTCCCAGCCTGGTTGATGAGATAAGCTGTGTTCCTCAAAGAGGGGCAATAAAGATAAGGTGAGCTTCCTTCTAGAGATGCAATTGTGAGCCTTATTGGGGTTCAAGAGGAGGGAGGGTCTGTCCCAGCTGGGCTGGGGAGTGGAAGCCTTCTGTGTAACCTACCTGGACAAAGTCCCGGAAAATACTGACTCCCTAGACACCACCATCGTCACTGAACTGAATTTCCAGTTCCGTCAGCTCTTCAAGTGTGTTTATTTGAGTTGAAAGAGTAACTTGGTTTTCGTGGAAAGCTCGCTTCTCAGAAAAAGAAGAAAGAAACAGTTGTTGAGCCTTACAGAACTCATGTTACAGGTACCAACTATTTCATAAAATTTGCAGGAAACGTCGCAGACTTACCCTCATCTTCCCTGGTTTTCTTACCAGCTTCCTCCACCCACCCCTAAACGGCCCCCTCCCCCGCACACCCCTCCCAGACGCCTCAGACTTAAAAATACCCAGGCCCACATCCTCAGCAAACACCCATGCAGGCGCACCTTTGCAGCTGCTCAGAGACTCGATTCTGTGCAGGACGGCAGGCTTGCCCAGGATAATTGTGGGAGATAAACTCCATTTTCCCCCCTGAAGTTTGGTATGAGGTCTAATTTCTTGCCCTGTGTACATGATGTTTTCTGCTCAAGGAAAAGCAGACTTTAGAAGGGTTTGGAAATTTGCTTCTGGAGAACTGGGGAGAAAACTTGCAAATGATATCCACGCGCCCCCCCCCCCCCCAAAAAAAAGGTAAACCAAAGAGAGTGGTCTGGATGTGAAATAACAAAACATGCTAAAGAAAATGAATAATCTCAGGGATGTCACACAATATTAAATCGAATGATATATTTCAGCCTTGATTCTCCTCCACAATCTCTGTTTAAGTTTACACACCTCCAATGACAGGGGACTCATTTCCTGCCCAGGGAATGCCTTCCTGGGTTGCATGGACACTTGCAAGGAGGTTGTTCCTCCTGCTACTGAGACATCAGCCTCTCTTCTCATCTGCAGGGCACACAGATCAGTCTAGATAGTTGTCTCAAATAGGGTTTCCCTAAGGAATAAGATCCAGTTTAGGAGTTCCCATTGTGGCTCAGCAGTAGTAAACCCGACTAGTCTCCATGAGGATGTGGATTTGATCCCTGGCTTCACTCAGTGCGATAAGGCTTTGATGTTGCTGTGAGTTGTGGTGTAGGTTGAAGACTTGGCTCAGATCCTGCATTGCTGTGGATGTGGCTGTGGCTGTGGCCGGCAGCTGTAGCTCCGGTTCGACTTCTAGCCTGGGAATTTACATTATGCCACGGATTCGGCCAAAAAGAAAGAAAGAAAAAAAAAAGATCCAGTTTATTTGGCTGGCAAAAAATATTGTTATATATAATCATTTTCAAAACAGGATTGTCATCAAAATGTGGATGGTCATTAATAATTTATCGAATAGATTATTTTATGTTGAGTTCAATGAGAAATATTCCTTAATTTATTTCCCCCCATTTAAGATAAGGAGCTGCTCTGAGCAATTTAGCCCAAAAAGGAATGGGCAAGGAATGGCCTGCTTTCTCATCTATAGAATGCTTCTGGAAAGGATGCTGAAGAAGTTGTGAGAGGCGGACCTCAGAAAAATTGCTTTCTGCTTTTACATGGCAGATTCTGCCATCCAGTCTTTCAGCATGGATCTAGGACCAGTAGTTATCATTCTTTTCTTTCTTTCATAGCGTGATTCATTCATGTTATTCTTCAGTCTCAAAAGGTGCTGGGATACCCAGGCAGAAAAGCATTTGTGTTTGAAATTTCCTTCAGTGTCCAGAATGGCTGAGCAATGCTAAGCTCCCAGTAACTGGTTGTGAATAATCTCACTGAGCTGCTGCATGTCTCTGTTTGGTATTATAAAACCAGCTCCTCCTGAGATATGAGCAATGCAAGTCAATTATCATCACCTTCCCTTTCTCTAAGAATCCCAGCCTGGCTTCGAGTAATTTTTTAAATCTTGGGGAGTAAAGAACAGGTGTCCCCCAAGAATCCGAGTGGTGAGTGGCTCTTAAGCAGGAGCCAGTAATGGATTTAGAGCTTGTAACAGTTTGTTTCAGTTAAGCACTCTAATACTGGTCTGATTTTCTTATTTTATATGTTCTTTAAGCATCATGCGTGTTTGATACAAAATCTGGACTTGGGCCTAGATAAAAGCAAATAAACCATAGTCAATTGTAATGGTAGCAAATTGAAGTTACCAGTGTAACAGGCACCATGAGCAAAACCAGCAGACATCTACAAGGCAGCAAATTGTTCTGTCTCAGAAACCATGACAAAGAAAAAAAAATGTGTATGTATTAGGTTTTTTGATGTTGTATGATGAATTCTAACAGTGTCTTTAACAAATCAGGTGACCATAATGAGTCAAAATTTCTTTAAAAATTTTTTTAATGACAGTACAGTTGGTTTACAATGTTGTGCCAATTTCTGCTGTACTATCGTATATACATTACCTTTCTTATATTATCTTCCATCACGGTCTACCCAAGAGATTGGATATAGTTTCTGGTGCTATATGATAGAACCTTATTTGCTATCCATTCTAAACATAGTAGTTTGCATCTATTAACCTCAATCTCCCAATTTATCCCACTCCCTCCTCCGACCCCTTGGCAACCATAAGAATGTTCACTATATCTCTGAGTCTGTTTCTGTTTTGTAGATAGGTTCATTTGTGCCATATTTTAAGATTCCACATATAAGTGATATCATACAGAATTTGTCTTTTTCTGACTATAATTAGTATGATAATCTCTAAGTTCATCCACGTTGCTGTAAATGGCATTATTTCTTTCTTTTTTATGGTTGAGTAGTATTCCATTGTATATATGTACCACATCTTCCTAATCCATTCATCTGTCGATGAACATTTAGGTTCTCTCCATGTCTTGGCTATTGTGAATAGTGCTGCAGTGAACATAGGGGTACATGTATCTTTTTAAATTATGGTTTTCATACCCAGGAATGGGGTTGCTGGATCATATGGTTGTTCTCTATTTAGTTTTCTGAGAAGCCTCCATACTGTTTTCCATAGTGGTTGTACCAATTTAAATTCCCACCAACAGTGTAGGAGGGTTCTCTTTTCTCCACACCCTCTCCAGCATTTGTTACTTGCAGACTTATTAATGATGGCCATTCTGACCAGTGTGAGTGGTACCTCATTGTAATTTTGATTGCATTTCTCTAATAATTAGTGATGTCGAGCATTTTTTCTTGTGCCTGCTGGCCATCCACATGTCTTCTTTAGATAAATGTCTATGTACGCCTTCTGCCCATTTTTTGATTGGATTTTTTTGTTGTTGTTGAGTTGTATAAGTTATTTGTATATTTTGGAATTTAAGCCCTTGTCAGTTGCATCATTTCAACTATTTTTCTCCCATTTTGTAGGTTGTCTCTCTTTTTTTTTTAATGATTTCCTTTGCTGTGCAAAAGCTTTAAGTTTGATTAGATCCCATTTGTTTATTTTTGTTATTTCTACTGCTTTGGGAGATTGACCTAAGAAAACATTTGTACAGTTCGTGTCAGAGGATATTTTGCCTATGTTCTCTTCTAGGAGTTTTATGGTGTCATATGTTTAAGTCTTTAAGCCATTTTGAGTTTATTTTTGTGCATGGTGTGATAGTGTATTCTAGTTTCATTGATTTACATACAGCTGTCCAGTTTTGCCAGCACTATTAGCCAGAGACTGTCTTTTCCCATTTTATATTCTTGCCTCCTTTGTCAAAGATTAATTTACCGTAGGTGTCTGGATTTATTTCTGGGCTCTCTATTCTGTTCTTTTGGTCTCTATGTCTATTTTTATACCAGTATCACACTATCTTGATTACAGAAGCTTTGTAATATTGTCCAAAGTCTGGGAGACTTATGCCTCTTGCTTTGTTCTTTTCCTCAGGATTGCTTTGGCAATTCTGGGTCTTTTATGGCTCCATATAAATTTTTGGATTGTTTGTTCTAGTTCTGTGAAAACATGTCACAGGTAATGTGATAGAGATCACCTTAAATCTATAGATTGCTTTGGGTAGTATGACAGTGAGCCAGGATTTCTGATGGATTCTAAACCACGATTTTGTGACATGCAGCACTCCTGTTCCTCGTTCTTTCACAGTGTTTCCACTGGAATACTGGTTTCTGCACTTCATCATCATAACCAGACATGCAGCTCTGCTGGTTGGAATTCTAAGAGAGTGCATAGCCTCACCCACATTTCTTTCAGGTCTACCATCACCATTTTGGCTGTGGGGGCTTTGCTGACCCTTTCAATTGGAGCCACCACTTTCCTCTTTACCTGTTTATGTACATTCCAATAGCATGATCTCGTCCATCCCCGAGCTGATCTACTAGCATTCCACCAAATCTGTGAACCAGTGGAATGGATACGGTCTCTTCATACATACAAGCTGGATAAAATCATCTGTTTCTTTCTTTTTTTTTTTTTTTTTGCTTTTTATTTTTTTCGCTTTCTCAAGCCGCACCTGTGGCATTTGGAGGTTCCCAGGCAAGGGGTCCAACCGGAGCTGCTGCCAGCCTACACCACAGCCACACCAACGCGGGATCCAAGCTGCATCTTCGACCTACACCACAGCTCACACAATGCCAGATCCTTAACACGTGAGTGAGGCCAGGGATTGAAACTGCACCCTCATAGTTCCTAGTCAGATTCGTTTCCGCTGCGCCAGGATGGGAACTCCAAAATCATGTTTCTGAGACAGATAAATCCAGCTCCAAAATATCTTCTAGAACTTCCTTTCGAACTGCTACAACTCTTGATTTGAAAAGAGGTGGGAAGGCAATTGAAAAAGATGGTTTTTCACCTTATGAACCTCCTTTTCTTGAATAAGGATGACTGGCAGCACAATAAAGTTTTCAAAGGATCGAGTCCAAAAGTTAAGAAGGTCATGTAATTTCTATTTCACAATATCCCTGACCGTGATTTGACTTGTTACTGGAAAAATGCATATGGTTGGTACTTTCTTCGAGGATAGATTATAACAGGCAGCAGACGATAGTGTAGTTGGTCACACCCAAGAAAAGCAGACACAGAAGCTGTAGCCTGCAGATTGGGCAGCAAAAGTGGAACCCAATTCTTTCTGTCTCTGTTCTATGTCCAAGGTCACAGTTAGTTTCTCCCAGGTCAGGCCAGCAGGCAGGGAAGTGACAGGGCCCAGCCACCGCTGCTCCCTTCTGCCAGCAGCCCTCCCCTCCTGCCATCCCATAATGTAGCCGATTCTTTCTGTGATTCTCTCTTCAGCTGTGTCTCCTCTGTTATTCAGCCCATCTGTAGGGTGCTTCCTCTCAGCAGCTATGTATTTTTGTCTCTAAGATCTCTAATTGATTCTTTTCTGTAACCACTGTTATTATTTCTTAATAGTGTGTCCTTATTTCTTGGCAATGATATCGTCCCTTTTCTCCCTAAGAATATATACTATTTACTTAGAGTCCTGATTGGATTCTGTGTGCTTTTTTTTTTTGTTTGTTTGTTTTTTGGTGGTTTTGTTTGTTTGTTTGTTTTTTGTTTTTTTCTTTAGGGCCACACTTGTAGCATATGGAAGTTCCCAGGCCTAGGGATCGAATCGGTTCTCTAGCTGCCAGCCTACGCCGAAGCTACGGCAACGCAGGATCCTAGCTGCATCTGCCACTGACACTGCAGTTCAAGGCAATGCTGGATCCTTAACCCAATGCACGAGGCCAGAGATTAAACCCACGTCCTCATGGATACTAGTTGGGTTCATTACTGCTGAGCCACAATGGGAACTCCTGGATTGTGTTCTTAACTCTCTTTCCTCAGGTGTACCTTCCATTGTTGATGTGTTTCTCTTTCAGAGTGTTGCCGTTGCTCAGATGTGTGGTGTTTCTTGCTTGTGTGTTAGAAATTAGAATCTCTCCTTAGTCTGTGTTCTGCCTCTATTTGTACAAATTTCTGGGAAGTTGGGTGGGAACTACTTCTGCAGGTTCAGGAAGGGGATGGGAGGAGTAGGATGTGCCATCAGACAGGGCATCTCAATAACTGGATTCAGGAGTTGGGGGTGCCCCTGGACCTCCCAGGGTTTGCAGGGCATCTGGAGCTCTGCCCTATCTCTTTGCCCTAGTAACCAACTCTTACTGTCTTTGTAATAGGAGTGGAGGGTTAGGGGTGATGGACAGTGCTCCATGGCTCTCTAGCTCTAGAATTTTAACCCATCTCCCTGTCAGAGCCACACCCTGCTCCTGACTTCTGCCATCCCTTTGCCTGATATTTTTCTCCCTATGGTTTCTCTCCAGAACTGAAGCCTCTGGCTTCAGCTTCCTGTGTTTTCCGTTTGGCATTCCTCACTGTTTCAAGTTCACTGTCACGCCCCATCTTATTTTTGAGCATGACTGTTTTGGGACCATGCACTCTGTCGGTTCTATGGATTTGACATGAAAGGGGTAATGAGCCAGGGAAAGAGGGGTTTGGGAGAAGGCACAGCCTTAGATAGCAGGTAGATCATGGTGTTAGGGCCTCCTGTGCGCCCAGGAAATTGCTGGCTTCTTCTCTTTGGTTTCCTTGAAGATTCTCCAGAAGCAGGCCCCCAAACTTATTGTCCCCTGGTGTAGGGCACTGTCCCTGTGGCTGACCACTCCTGACCATCAGCCCCTGTTGGTCCTCGCCTCTGCTCTGACCTCGCAGCTGGCTCCTTTCTGTGGGATCCACATCTAACCCTGCAGGAAACCTGTGCTGCGGTCCCTCTTGGGGGTGGACGGTCACCCTGCTTTAGAGCAACCCCCCCCCTCCCATTCTAGGGCTGCTGCAACCAGCTTTTGGACTTTAGATTTTTCTAGGAGAGACAGCTATCATGTTACATACCTCCAAAAGCCTCATGAAGGCACATCAAGTTCTTAAAACCCCTTCCCTTGGCTTCAAGGAGGGAAAGCACCTCTTTACTTCCATCTGGGGAGGGTGGGAACCACGCCCACCCAGTACACAGACAACTCTCCAGGGGAATTCTTCCTCTACAGTCTCTCCCTGCTTCATCTTCAGCTTCTCCTTTTCACTCTTGAGCTAGGTAATGAGCTAATAGTTGAAGAATGGGCTTTGCAAGCTTTTAGCAAACTGACAACTACTGTAATGGGCTCAGCTTTGCAACATCAGCCAAAACTGAGCAGAAAGAGTTCCATTTTAATGTTGTATTACTTAAGAGTCTGTAATTCTGCATTTTTTTCTGAACATACCCAATGGAATATATGTTAATTGGTCCCTATTTTTTTCAGGGAGCAAGAGGACCTGATGGCTCAGTTGGTGAAAAGGTAAAAAAAGAAAATGAAAAAAACTTTGGCCCGTTCCTCCCTTCTCTCTGGATTTAGTATAATTGACCTGTTGGGCTAGCATATTGAACATATACATGTCAAGGAGCAGAGAGAAACACTTCTGGAAGGAGCTTTGGGGAAGGCAGGAGAGCTGGAGCTGAGGGGAGGAAAAAACCCACCACGTTTTCTCCTTTCTCACTCTCTCCCCTCAAATGCATTCAGTGAGTGAGTGAATCATCTTAATGCCAAGTGAAATGCCAATTGGCAAGATGGCTGTTTCTGTACCATTAAGCAGTGCCCATCAGAGAATCCATCAACCTGATTAATTTTCAAAGAATGATGTTCACAGGTGTGAATGTTATTCCTTCCATGAGTGAACCCAGGGCCGGATAATCAGCCTTTCCTCTTCCTTACAGGGTGATCCCGGCAGCAGAGGCTTACCAGGACCCCCAGGGAAAAATGGACAAGTTGGCACTCCTGGGGTCATGGGACCCCCAGGGCCTCCTGGACCCCCTGGGCCCCCAGGCCCTGGATGTGCGATGGGACTGGGCTTTGAGGTACTTTCCCCCGTTCTGTGGTTCAAGAACAGTGTGTGCTGAGGCATGCTGGGAAAGCCAGCTGACTGAATGTGGGTCCAAGGGCCAAGGCAGTGCTGATTCCCCACTGAGCCCTGGCTCCCAGCACCACACCTGGCACATGGAGGTGCCCGGGAATTGAAACTGGCCTTCTCATTCTTCTTCCTTCCCCTAGGACACCGAAGGCTCTGGAAGCATCAGGCTGCTACATGAACCCAGAATCTCTGGACCAGTGGCTTCAGTTGTAGGTTGACTTTTGAAACCTTCATTTTGAGGATTGTTATGCTGTCACCCTGGTGTGAGGAAGCTGTGGGGTGCCATCCTGGCTCTGGTGCTTTCAATAATTGACCTTCTCTGTGCTGTCGGCTTCCAGCTGTGTGGTAGGGAGACCAGGTGCTCTTTACAGCTTGTTTCTTTAAGGAGCAGCATAGAGGTTTTGCACAAAACATCATGTGGGAAAACTTACTAAGTATCTCTCTTTCTCTCCCCCAATCCCTTACCATCGAGCATCTCCCTTCATTGCCTTCCTCCTGCTGCCCATTCAGGATTCACTCTCTGCCCCATTTCTAAATCCCATGCTCCTGACAGATACCCCTCAACACTACATCTACCCCTGGGAAGTGTTGTCCATCTCCTGCTATGACATCTGCTCTCAAGAGGACCAATCCCCAGAATCTCATGGTCTTCATCAAGTGGTACCTACACCAATGCAGGAGGAGCTGAGCCTCTCAGAGGGGAGCATCTTAGCCCTCTCCTGGATTAAATAAGAAGACCTTTCCCCATGCCCCAGATGCAGAGGGCTCTGAGGTTCAAGGTCAAGAGGACACTCACTCCATGCTACCTCTGTTCCTCTTACTCTCTGTGGGATGTTCCTTCCTCTGACCCTGGAAGGTGAATTTGCCCCTCGTCTTTTGCTCCAATCATCTGGGGCAAATATCCATGTGAGAGCTTAGTGAGAGATGGCAAGATAGAAGGATAGATGGAGAGTGAGCAAAGTGAATATAAAAACCCAAAGAATATTTGTTTGCTTGTTTTGCCAGGGCCCCAAAGGAGAAAAAGGAGACCAGGGACCCAAGGTGAGGTCACAGATCTGAGGTGAGGATGGGAGAAATTTCCAGCCTGGTTCTAGGAGCATTAACCACATACAGTGACTTTTTCCCCCACTCTCACTGCTGTATCCAGGGTGAAAGAGGGATGGATGGAGCCAGCATTGTGGGACCCCCTGGCCCCAGGGGACCACCAGGGCGCATTGAAGTCTTGTCTAGTGTGAGTATCACCAGATCAGAGTGTGGCTGTGTGTTTCCTGCCTTTGCTAAAGGGGACAGAAGTTTGACCACAACTTCAGGGCCTTCAGGGCTGCTGGGTATGCGGGGGGCTTGTAGCTGGCATCTGCTGTTGGAGTTTCTTCCCGCCAACATGGCCCACCTGTCTGTTCCTGCCCTGGTGCCACTATTGTCTCACACAGTGTTTCTGGAACACTCTCTTCTGGTTGGCAGCATCACAGTCAGGAGAACAGGTATAATGGAGCTATCACCAAGAGGCAAGGAACATAAATGGGAGAACCAGGGAGGAAAGATGGTTTAGGACATGAGAAATCAAGGGAGACTTTCTGGAAGAAGTGTCTTTGAGCAGGGACTTATAAAGCTAAGAAGGATTTTACCAGGTAAGCAGGGAGGACAGGACACTCTGAGCCAAAGCACGGAAAGTCCTGAATAGGAAAGTACGGGTGTGTTCAAGTCTCGGGGAGCTGATGGGCATGGGGGTGGGTGGAAAGTGATAGAAATTTGTAGAGAAGATGGGGCTGCAGGCTGGGACCTGATGGCCATCCCCCTGAATTATTAGAACAGCACATTTATGAAAAATTTTGCCCCCTCTGAGAGAAATGAGGTTATACTGGTAGATAACAGAAAGACAAAAAGTCCCAAATAACTGGAAAAAAATGACCAGAGGTTTTTTTTTTTTTTAAGTACATGATTAAAAATTATCAAGTGTAGGTAAGGGGGTGGTGAAACAGTTAATCTCGTATATGTCATTGGAAGTGTGAGTTGTACAGTCCCTTTAGACATCTCTTTGGCAGTCTATTACAATTAAAAAATGTTCATAACCAAAAATTTGACGTGGAAAGACCTGCATACTATATGATTAAGCAAAAGAAGCAAGTTGAAGAATAATACATACAGCCTGATGCCATTTATATATCAAATAAACACACACACATACCAATGACACTTTTTTGTGAGTATATGTATACTAAATATATATTATTTAATATTTATATATCTTATAATATTTAAAAAATATATTTAAAATTGTAAAAAAAAAAAAAAGAATTCCTATATTGTGCCATTTTAAGGTTAAGCAAGAGAGGAAAGTGCTAAGGCAGCTCAGGGCTGTGGTGTGAGAAGAGGGCGGGGGGTGTGTTGGCAGTAGGTAGGGTGTGTGTCTGCCATGCTGGGTGACTTCAGTTAAAGCTTCACTGCCAGAAACAAAGTGGAACACATGCAACCCTCTGTCTCATTGTCTGGTTTTCCTCTTTTTAGTCTTTGATCAACATCACCCATGGATTCATGAATCTCTCAGACATTCCTGAGCTCATGGGGCCTCCGGTATGTATCCGCAGCTGCCCTAGAGGGAGGGTCCTACCCACACGGCCCAGGTGAAACTAAGTTGGGTCGCTTTGGAATCCTTTGAGCTCATGCAGCATAGAGCTAGGGTGTATCAAAGTAAAATGGAAAGAGAACTTTGCATTTCCGAGAAGTTGCTGTAGCATTCATTTGATCATGCAGAGCAGTTTGTCCAATGCGGTGGAAGCTTCCAGTCCCTTGCCTCAGAAGCGGGCGGTAATGGAAATCAGAGAATCATAAGTAACAAATTGATGGATGCCTGAGCAACGCTTTGGGCCTGTATTTACACGATCTCATTTCCCAGTGTAGGAGGAGCCTAGAGAGACCTATGCTTGTACTAATGGGCAAGCTGGTGCACAAGGAGGGAAAGGGACTGGCTTCAGTCTCTCCAGCCCCATTTTTGAGATCAGGAACACACAGAGAAGCTACATTATTTCTGCAAGCCCACAGAGTCTGTCCACGACACAACAGGACCTAAGAGGAAGCTTCCTCCTGCAGCCTGTGCTGTGAATCCCTGTTGCATCTTCCACATCTGTAGGTGACAGCTGGAGGGAGAGGAAAGAGCACCAGCCTTAGGAGCCTTGGGGTTCTTTCTCCATCTCTGCTGTCCACCACTCTGAGTCTCTGATCCTCTCGGATAACATCTCACCAGCCTTTGGGGCAGCTTATAAGAGGTGATGGAGGAGAAACTGCTTTACAAACAGTGGCTCTCTGTGGAAGCCGACAGAGAGGTTGACTCCACAGCTGTGCCATCCACATGTCTACTGGGCCACCTGCCCCCGCAGTCCCCAGTGAGGTTGGCCCTGCCATCCACTCCTGGGGGAAATTCAGTGTTCTTCCCCAAGGCTTCTGCAGGTATCTGGGAGGTTCCTCTTGAGCCAGGATCTCCTTCTGCTGAGTGGCATCTGTTGGTGGGTTGTTTCTCTGTTTCTTCTGTCCTATATCCAGTGGGGCTCCCTCTCCTTGATTTCTACTAAATCCTCCAAAACACCCCAAAAAGCAAACAAGCAAAAGTTATTTCCCTGGAGTTCTCATTGTGGCTTAGTGGTAATGAACCTGACTAGTATCCATGAGGACAAGGGTTCAATCTCTGGCCTCGATCAGTGGGTTAAGGATCCAGCGTTGCCATGAACTGCAGTGTAGGTTGCAGACATGGCTTGGATCTCTCATTGCTGTGGCTGTGGTGTAGGCCAGCAGCTACAGCTCTGATTCAGCCCCTAGCCTGGGAACTTCCATATGTCATGGATGTGGCCCTAAAAAGACAAAAAAAAAAAAAAGAAAGAAAGAAAAAAAAAGAAAAAGAAAGAAAGAAAGAAAAAGAAAAAAGGAAAGAAAGTCATTTCACAAAGATTTTCCCCCAAACTATTGGGGGTTTAGAGGGTTAGGCGGCTTGATTCTAAAGCAAAATGCATCAGCCTAAGAGCTAAGAATCAGCATCTCTGTTCAAAGAGTCCTTGGGCTTTGTCTGCCTCCATCCCTTCTCTTTCTTCCCCACCCCAAGAATCTTCTTTCCTTCCCAATCTCTGTCCTCCTCTTTGGCAAATCCAGACCCTCATGTGTCCCCTTCATCCCACATGGATGCTCAAGATTTTCCTCCTCAGAGGCATTTCCCTCCCGGAAGCACCATTATGCTTTTCTACTCCACTATATGTACACTGTATATAATGTATGCGTATGTGTATATATGTATATACACACCCATATATACACATACACACGTGTAGGTGTATGTATACAACCAGCCTCAGGTAGAAAATATTGAAAAAACTAGAAATTCTTTAAAAGTAAAATGAATTTGCTATGTGCTGGCAGCTGTTTACATAGCATTTACAACTATTTATATAGCGTTTACATTGGATTAGGTATTATAAATAATCTAGAGGTGATTTAAAGTATATGGAAGATTATGTAGCTTATATGCAAACACTGTCTCATGTTATATAAGGGACTGAGCATCTGTGGGTTTTGGTATCTGTGCGGGTCCTGGAACAAATACCGCTCAGATTCTGAGGGATGATTGTGCAGTGTGTTGAGAAACTTGTTACCTTCCAGTTCTCTCTCTGTATATATATTCTGCCGAACTCCTACCCCTTTAACAGGTATGTAAGGATCTGGGCTTTCTAGACCAAGAGTCCTGGCCCCGTGTGGAGTGAACCACAGTTGCTGTCCCCCAGGGTCTTTAAAATGGCTGGCCCTGAGTTCCTGTCATGGCTCAGTGGAAACGAATCTGACTAGTATCCATGAGGATGCAGGTTCGATCCCTAGCCTCGCTCAGTGGGTTAAGGATCCAGCATTGCCTAGAACTGTATCACAGACACAGCTTGAATCTGGCATTGCTGTGGCTGTGGTGTAGGCTGTCAGTTACAGCTCTGATTCAACCCTTAGCCTGGGAACCTTCATATGCCATGGGTGCCACCCTAAAAAGACAAATAAATAAATAAATAAATAAATAAATACTGGCCCTTTAAAATTCTTACTCCTACAGAGGGGAAAGAACTGAGTCTCACCAACTGCCCCCACGTCCATCCCCAAATACCCCAGCACACTCCTCAGAGTTTAGGAACTTACTTTCCGAGAATATTGAGGGAGGTTGAGCATCTTTGTGTTCGTTACCCGGGAGGTTTCTGACGCTGAGTGATTTCACAGAGGAGGAGGCTGGCACTTACAGTGCTGAGAGTCCTGGCCCAGGGCAACGGGGGCACAGTTTCTGGCCCTTTGCTAACCAGCTCTATGACTGCATGGTTCCTTCTCCTCCCGGGGCCTTGGCATCCCCTCTACAAAGTGGATCATGAGCCTCGCTATGTGGGAACACATTTGGGCCTTTAGAATGTGCTGGGGGGAGTGGGCCCCTGAGATGCAGCTTTTCTGCTGGTTTGGAAATGCTGCTCATGACCCACCTGCTTTGTCTTTGCTGTGTCACAGGGCCCGGAGGGCATCCCTGGGCTGCCAGGATTTCCCGTAAGTACCTCTGTGCCCTGTGGTTATGTGCATTCTGTTCCTTCCACCTGGAATGCTGTTCCTTTCCATCTGCATGGCTGAGCTGTAGCAGCATCTTGTTCATGTAGCCTTCCCTTGCTGCTTCCATGTGAAGCGATCTTTCCTTCCCTCAAGTCCCATAGGGGTTTAGTTTCACCTCTACTGTCTTTCTTTTCTGCCTTAAATAACTGTTATTTGTGCCCTTGTTCTTTGACCTTGGCTGTGCTCTGACCAGCTTGCAGAGAGTCGTGCCTTGCTCATCTCCTTCTAGCCTAGGGCCAGCTGGAGCCAGAGTTGGAGCCAGTGGTTGGCTTCCTGTGAAGGCAAGTGGATGAGTCAAGTACTTCAAGTAGATCCAGTCCAAGCCAAGGAAGTTCCTGGAGAGAGAGGATGGTGGTCACAGACGATGGAGAAAGGGGGATCTTAGCCTAGAAGTCCCAGAGTTAACAGTCTAGGTGCACCGCACTGTGGGGCTTCCGCTCTGGAAGGGGAAATGCATTTCTGTGTAGAAGGTGATCGTTTTGCTTAAAAGTCTGACCCTGCGTTGAAGCTAAGGCTCCAGAGTGAAATCTGCACAATTTCTCCAAGGCATTGCTGCTCTGAAAGGTCTAAGGCCAACAGTGACCTGCTTTGCTTCCAGAATAAATAAAGGAGATTTATCAGATATGCATTAGAAATTTGTTCTTGATGATAGGATTGAAGTTGATTTCTTTTTCTATTTTATTTTATTTTATTTATTTTATATTTTATATTTTATTTATTTATTTATTTTGTCTTTTGAGGGCCACGGCATATGGAGGTCCCCAGGCTAGGGATCTAAGCAATGCAGGATCTGAGCCGCGCCTGCAACCTACCCCACAGCTCACGGCAACGCCAGATCCTTAACCCACTGAGCGAGGCCAGGGATGGAATACGCATCCTCATGGATGCTAGTAGGGTTCGTTAACCACAGAGCCACGACAGGAACTCCTATTTTTTTTTATATCTTTCTGAATTTTTACATGTCTGTAAAGAGTATATCCTGTGTTGACACTA
Source organism: Phacochoerus africanus (assembly GCF_016906955.1). Classification (NCBI taxonomy): domain Eukaryota; kingdom Metazoa; phylum Chordata; class Mammalia; order Artiodactyla; family Suidae; genus Phacochoerus; species Phacochoerus africanus. The sequence goes on from NC_062545.1 coordinate 242,758,171, forward strand.
AAAATACCTCGGAACTAGACATTAAAAAAACAGAGGAGAGAGTGGCAGTCACGGAGAAGACCTCTTAGGAAGAGAAGAGGCCAGACCTCTGAGCTCCAGCCCCGGCTCTGCTCCAAAACCAGAGTGTGTCCCAGACATATTTTCCTCTAAATGAGTGGCTCTGTGTTTCCAAGGGAGCAGGGAGCCCCAGGCTACTGAGAAGAGCCTTCGGGGTCACTTCAGCCGTAAGGAGGGGCCAAAGAGGTGGGATTCAGGCAGCCGATGAGGCTTCACTTGACATGTTTTATATGTTGTGCTTTTGTGAAGATTTTACTTGAAAAAAAGGGAATGAAAAGAGCTGCACTGCTAAAAAAAATAATGATAACAAATATTTGAAGGCCACCGAATTAACCCCAAAGGCAAGACAGGGAATTGTGAAAAGCTAAATTGCAATAGAGTGTTGAAAGTCTTTTTCGGGGGCAGATGTCTGGCTGTGTGAGTCATTGTCACAGGATCAAGTGTCTGTGGGAGTTGAGACGAGGTCACCTCTGACCGGGTGTGCAGATTTTGGTTCTGCACAGGGAATGGCATGAACAGAAGCTTGGAGACAGCAGCAGGGACATGGAGGGTGCAGAGAGGTTAAGGGGAAAGGCTCACCCATGGTGGGGCAGTGAGAGTGAAGATGCGGTGCTGAGGCTGGGTGGATTTGGGTGTCAGGCTAGGGTGTTTGGATGCCATCCCATAGGTAGTAGGGAGCCAGAGAAGGGGCTGGAGTCAGGGAGGGTGAACGGTGGGGGAGGCAGGCTGCAGGAAGGCCCTGAGGACCCAGGAGAGCACAGGCAGCAGGACCAGGCAGTTTCAGTGGTGCCTATTGGAGAAAACTACAGCTCAGAGGGGAAAGGGACTCCAGGCCTCCTGACCCTCAGTGCTATCTTCTTTCCACCAGACCACAACCTTAGAGCACTTAAAATCAGAAAACATAACAACTAAATATGACTTCCACTGGCATTCTCTGTTCTTTTACTTTTCGGAAGAAGAAGCCCTCCATTTCGTTAAAGCATTTGAACCTTAACAACCAAGTACTCTCCAATGATTCCTTCCAGGGCCCCAGAGGACCAAAGGGTGACACTGGCGTGCCTGGCTTTCCAGGACTAAAAGGAGAACAGGTAAGAGGAGTCTAGGTGTCGGGGTAGAATTGTGCTCTAGGAGCTGCTAAATATTTCAAATGGGCTGAAAGTAGCTATTAACTTTTTTAAAAAAAAATAAGATAAAATTCACATACCATGAAATCCACCCCTCTAGGTTGCGAAATCCAGTGATTTTTTTTTAGAACATTTGCAAGGTTGTGCAGCCATCTCCTCTACCTAATGCTAGAACATTTTCATCATGCCAAAAGAAACTCCGCATCTAGGAACAGTCACTTCGCAGCTGCTAACTTTCATAATCTCCAGGTTCCTCCAGGGCGCAGGTGGGGTGGGTGGAGAAATAGGTTTCCATCATTGTTTGGAAAGAGAAGTTGACCTTCAACTTGCTTGAATGCTATTCCTACCTGTGCTGTACTCTGTCTGGCCTTGTGCAGTGCACCCCCATTAGAGTATGAGCTCCCCGAGGGCAGGCACATCCACTTCCTTTTCTGTAGCTCCAGTACTTAGCCTGGTACACGAATGGCTCTGGAAACATTTATTGGATGAAAGAAGGTATAAGTAATGAATATGATGAATGCTAATGTTTAGAAATTATTATTATCTTATTAAGTTATTAGTATTATTATAATAAGATGGGACAATCTGCAGTTGGATGCCAGTCTTGATCTAGAATTTTTGGAAGACATAGTTAGCATGAACAGCATTTCCTGAGAATTCTAAGGGCATGGACATGACCTTTCTACCTTTCCCCAGTTGCCTCCTAGAATTAGCTTCCCAGATGGTTTTTGTAGATGAGGGGAGAGCGACATCTACACACAGGTTGCAGAAACTCTGGATTGGATTCATTTATTCATCCATTGATTTACGTGCTTATCCATCTTATGTCCATTCCCTAAGTCGTGCCAGCCAGTTTCCCCTCCTAGGCACTAGGGGTGAGGAACAGATATACAGAGAGCTGGCAGAAAGCATGGCCATTGCTGTCATGGGGGTCTGTACAAATCCAGCAGGAGCAACCCCTGAGCCCACCTTGGGGAGTCAAGGAGGGCAGGTGTGTTGCTAAGAGGAGGGAGTGTGGGCTGCTGTCTTTCCTTCTTCCATCTGAGCCCCAAGGAAGGGGAGTCTCCAGTGTCTGTGGGACCACAGTTCCAGGAGATGGAGGGTTTGGTGTGCTGAGTAAAGGGGTTTAAGTTTGGCACTACGTGGGGTGATGTCTTGGGATGCCTTTTGCTTCCACGGGCCTACAGAGATGAGGTAGGGCCAGCGCAGCTCTGACTTGGGAGGAGGCCCATTCCAGCAAGAGTGGCTCTTTACTTTAAACACTCTGTTTCCTATGTGACAAGGTCAGGTGCATCTAGAAGGACCTACATGCCATCCCTGCCCCTCATGCCCTGCCACCTTGAAAACTGGGGGTGGGCGCCCAGGCTCTGTTCCAATGCTTATAGCAAATGCGCTTTCTCTTGCTCTGCCTCTGATGCTTTTGTGCTTGTTTCCTCTTGCTGCTGGCATGCACAGGACCACTTCTCCTCACCCGCGGAGTGGTAAGATCCAAATATCAGGGGTGGGCTTAGGGGATTGGAGGAAAGAGGCTACTATGCTTGCTTTGGCGCCGCTGCCCGAGCTGCTTCCAGCCCTATTGAAGGGAGACTTTCATGTGGTCCAGCCCAGCTTCTCAGGGGCTCGCACTGAAGTTTGGGACCAGAGCCTTGAGTAGTTCCTCTTCTTGGACCTTTCTCTGGGCACATATCTTCTTGGAAGCTTCCTGGGATAATAGATAGTCCTGCTGAGTACAGGATTGGGGACAGCATCCTCTGTCCCTGCCACCAGTCTCCTCATCTCCCCTGTTTCCCAGCAACTAAGATAAATTTGATCAAGTAAGTGCTTGCACAGGAACCCAGAGTTTGAAGGCCAAGTTCTACACGGAGACTCAGGGCCCCTGCGTTGAGAGAGGCCTGCACTCTTCATGCTCATCTCTTTCCCAATTTCAAATGTTTTGAAAAGAATAAGGATTCCGGGCAGGAAAAGATCTCAAGTTGAGTCATTAGGAAATCTTGACACTGAATATATTAGGAGTCAGATGTTCCCGGGGTGGAGCCATGTGGCCAAAGGTGGGAAGGACGCTGTTGGGGCTGGTTTCTGGAGGATGGAGAGTGGCGATGCCCATCTGGCAGCAGCAGGAGCCCTGGAGGGGCTTGTGGGACCCCAGCCTGTGACTCTCATAGTGTATTGAGGGAACAGTCCAGAAAACCTTTACTGGCTTAGGAGGCCGTTGTAATACTCTAGAAAGAGGTCATGTCAGGGCAGTGGGGTTGGAGGGGGGATGAAGGCCAGAGAAACCATGGCGATAGGATGCCTACACCTCTGGATAGGCAGTAAGGTGGAGGCCTGGCTTCATTGAAAGGTTCTCTGAATTGCAGGGCGAGAAGGGAGAGCCAGGTGCCATCCTGACGGGGGATGTTCCTCTGGAAAGGCTGAGAGGCAAAAAGGTAACTATGTCACTGGACCCCAGAGGCACACATCTGCTTCACTGCCCATCCTTGTTTCTGCCGCACACTGTGTTCATCGGAGTGACAAGCCCGTGTCTTCCTGTTTTAGGGTGAACCTGGAGAGCATGGAGCCCCGGGACCGATGGTAAGCCAGAGTCTCTCAGCTGCGTCTGGACTAGGGTTTGAAGCATTTATCATATTTTGGCTCAACTAGACAGAGCTGTCCCAGTTGTGAAAATAAAAAGGATGTGGCAAAAAGAGTGTGTTAGGGTAGGCTAACTGCAATTAAATGAAAATCTCAGTGGTTTAGCCCAGTAGCAGCTTAGTTCTCATACTTGCAAAGTCCACTGTGCTGGTTCCCAGTTGGGCATCTCCCCTCCAGGCAGTGACTCAAGGACCCAGGATGCTTATGTCCTGTGACTCTGCCATCTGGAGGATTCAAGACCACACTAGCCTCTTCCAGCTGGTAGCCGAAGTTGGGGAGGAAGGGAGAAGAGACCATGGAAGATGATAAACTCCACTGCCAGCATGTTCTACTGGCCAGACCACTGATGCCTGGGGAGCAGGAGTGGGGGAAAGAGATGAGGTTTTGCTGTGTGTCCAGGAAGGAGAGGCGACACGGACAGTGGTGAGACCATGGGTCTTGCCAGCTAGAGATTGCATTGCCCAGGGAACCTGGGCTTTGGGGCTTCTGGTCCTGGATCTGCTACTCCTTGAACATGTCCTCTTCTCTCCCTGGGCTTCTATTTTCCCAGCCGTGAGTGAGGGTATTGAATGAGTACTAGACAATATGATAGGGCCATTCTAGCTCTACTGCTCCTGGACTCTGTAACTTATTTAGGCTGCCAAATAGTTTTTAAGCTACCAATTCTCTCCAGATGAACCCTAAACTTCCCTGTCCTATATTTCTCTCCCAAAGAACAGAGAGAATTCATGTGTAGAACATCCACTGTGAGTCAGACAAGGATGCTTCAACACAGATCATCTCATTTCATTTTTACCACCCTAAGAGGTGAATGTTAGGACCCTCATTTTATAGACCAGGAGGCCAAGGTCAAAGAGGTTAAGTAACTTGCCCACTGCCACACAGCTTGTTAGGGGCACAGCAGGGATTGAAACCCAGCCTGTCAGACTCTGTGTCCAGGTTTTTCCCAGCACACTTCACTGCCTCCAATTAAGATTTTGATTTCTCTGAAACATTTGGGGCTGGAGTGTTGCACCTGGAGGTTTCAATGTGAAGTTTGTTGGAAGCTGGATTGCAGGCCTAGGGAGAAAGGCCCTCACAGTGCTCTAACAGACACGGGTCCTTGATGCCTGGCCTATAATCTCCAAGGTGCATCCTTCAAAGGAACTTCCAAGGGCTTGGGTCCCATAAGTCAGGCAGAATGGATGCCCTGGAGAGGTGTGCTTGGCCCTTGCCAAAGGCTAGGGCAGGCTGAGAGAGTCTTGTGATAACCACTGTTTAACCACTTCCTAACGTCTTACACAGTGGGAAATACTAACTATTAGCAGTGGTGGCTGGCAGGCTGCCAAATATGGCCAGGGTTCCCCCTAGCCCAGCTGAGCATAGCTTGCCAAGCACAGACAGTAAACGGGCCCCTTCTTCTAATTTGCATAAGGCACCATGTGGGCTATTTGTGGCCCTCATGACTAGCATAGCTTACAACTCCTTTACAAATCCACCAGAGCCTTATTACTCAAACGGTGTCCAAGGACTCACCTGGGAGTTGGTTGGAAAAGCAAAGCCTTGGACCCCACCCAGGATCTACTGGATCTTCATTTTGACAAGATCCACATGCCTCTCCCATGCACCTGCGGTCTGAGAGGCCCTGCACTGGGACCTACTACCACATGGCTTAGGCCCTGTTAACTCCTTGCTTTTGCTTTTTCTAAGAGTCACTGTGCTGAGTACTTTAAATACAGAGCCTGTCTCAACAGTCTCTATTTGCCATTTGTTTAGGCCTGGCTATATATGTTAATGGAGCAGGAAGAAGGGACTTGATGGGCCCCAGGCTTACACCAGTCCTTTCTCTGGAAGCAGGACAGACTCAGCTACAGGAAAGGGCAGGTGTGGGCTGGAGGCAGAGCTTGTTCTGGGAAGTGGTAGTGCATTGAATGTATCCCAGACATTGGGAGGCGTGAGGGTTCCTGCAGGAGGCTGGAACACAGCACTGACTCTGGGAGCCTCTGGACATAGAAAGCCAACACTTCAGTGGGGTCCATGGGTCAGGGACTTATCTGGAGAACTGGGGTGCTAGGCCAAGACTCTGGTCCATAGGGACAGGTGGAAGCAAGGCAGGAACCACATCCTGGAGCAGGTGGCCAGGCTGGGCTGCCATGAGGAGTGAGGCAGGCCTGCAGGGTTCCACCAGTGGACATGGAGAACCTTAGGACAGAGGCCCTGGCACAAAGGTCCACACGTGTTCTGAGCTGGCCCAGCACACAGCCACCTGGGAGCTGAGGCCCAGAGCTACTGACCTCTTGCTTCTTGGTGAGCCCTGACTGGCGGAGAGGGTTGAGTCCTGCATCTGGAGTCGGGTAGAGCCTGCTGGAAGGGTTGAGCAAGTGGGTCCAGCTGAGAGCAAAGAGGCCAGGCAGGTGAACACTTCATAACTTCTCCTTGCCCTCCGTTCTCCTATCAGTGGTTCTTTGTCACCACTGCCCACGATGGGGGCTGGACGCCACCCCGACTCCCCACCCATCTCCCTGGCCTCAAGCTTCTCTTTCTTAATTGAAATGTACTGGACAAACAGCATCATATATATTTAAGGTGTGTGTGTGTTGATTTGAGACCTTTATATATTGTGATACAATTGCCATTGCAGACATAGCAGCTCTCGCATCACATAATTATCTTTTCTTTTTTTGTGGCTGGAATAAATGCGATCTAGTCTCTTAGCAGGTTCGAGGACTACAATACTGTATTATTGTCCACAGTCACTATACTGCACCTTAGGCCTCTGGACCAAGCTGTCTACTTGTTGCAAGTTTGTACTTTAAACCACACCTCACCTGTTCTCACCCTCCTGTCCCTGGTAGCTACCATTTTACTCTCTGTTTTCACAAGTTTGGCTCTTTTTTTTTTTTGATTCTATGTATAAGTGACGTCACGCAGCATTTTCTCTATTTTTAAACATTTTTTTAACCTTTATTATTATTATTATTTCTACTGTACAGCACGGTGACCCAGTTACACATACACGTATACATTCTTTTTTCTCACATTACATGTTCCATCATAAGTGACTAGACAGGGTTCTCAGTGCTACACAGTGGGATCCCATTGCTAATCCATCCCAAAGGCAACAGTCTGCATCTGTTAACCCCAAGCTCCCAGTCCCTCCCCTTCTAAAAATTTTTTTAAGGTATAGTTGATTTATAATGTTGTGTCAGTTTCTGCTGTATGGCAAAGGGACCCGGTCATATGTATGTGTATATATATATATATATACACACACATTCTTTTTTCCTATCATCTTCCATTATGTTTTATCACAAGTGTTTGGATATAGTTCCCTATGCTATGCAGCAGGTGGGTTTTTTTTTATTTTTGTTTATTAAACTATAGTTGATGAACAATGTTCTGTCAATTTCCATTTTCTCTTCCTAATCCGATATTTGCTTTGCTTCCAGGGGCCCAAAGGACCACCGGGACACAAAGGAGAATTTGGCCTCCCTGGACGACCTGTAGGTTTGGGGGTTCCCTAGGCAGCATGTGAAGGAGGACACGAGGGCTGGTCAGGCCTGCTGGTGGTGGGTTCGCTAAGGTGTCTCCCATGGGTTTCAGGGTCGCCCAGGACTGAATGGTCTCAAAGGCGCCAAAGGAGATCGAGGAGTCATGATGCCAGTGAGTGCCATGCTGGGGCCCCCACCCCATGCCATGCTGGGGACAGGCCCTGAGGCCAGTGTCCAGAGCAGGGCTGGGAGAGTGCCGCGTCTGGGGATCAGGGCTCACAGTCGGATGCTCAGGGGTGTTCTTCTTCCTCTGCTGCCACTTCCAAAGATCCTCTATCCCAGCCCCGTCCTCGGCTTGCCCTCAGGGGGTCTCTGCTACCGAATCCACCGTCGTGGAGCAGGAGCTTCCCCATCAGACCCCAGAGGGCGAGCGGGAGAATGCCACCTGAGCGTTGCCTCAAGAAGTATGGTGTCACACTCAGGTCTTCTGCTCGGGGTCATTTCCTGTCTTCCCTGGGGGTTCTTGTGTTGCTAGGGGCTCCATGAGCATTTGTGAGAGAATGTGGAAGGTCGATCAGGGGTGCAGGCAGGGCCTCACAGGGTGGCAGACACCAGAGCATCAGCAGGGTTCAGTATCTGCAGTGAGGAAGCCAGAGTTTATTGAGCAGCTACTGGGTACTGGCCACACTCCTAAGTGCTTTTGCAGACAGGCTCTCAATCTTTAAAATACCTCTCTTGAGAGACACTCTGTGGAGTCCTTCTTTTACACAAGAGGAAACTAGGGTCTGTAGAAGTAAATGACCTGCAAATGCAGCTCGAAGCATGTCGCCACTTCTGTTTGCACCACAGGGTCTCTGCATTGTACGCCCAGAAATACCGTGGTACTGAATCACTAGGCCTGGCTCATGCTTGCCAAGCCTGCTGGGGCTGCAGGTACAGCAGATGCTGATGCCGCCACCGGAGTGATCACGTGGTGCGTCCACGTGGCCCAGATGTCTCTCACCTGTGGTCAGAGCCACACACACCACCCCCCCGCCCCTTCTGCTGCACCTACTGTTTAGACTCCAGGCTTGGCATGGAAAACACTGTAACATCAAAGCAAGACCTGGCTCTAAAAGTGACTCTGCCATCTAACAAGAGTTGGCGTTCACTGTTACATTTATGAGGGACTCTCCCAGACACCGTATGGTGGGAAGGTCCCACCCGACCTACCCCTCTATATGAGGGATGTGCCATTGCAGGTGGCAGGCTCCGTATCCGCTGTGCACTGTTCTGGGGTCAGAATCTGGCTTCCAGTCTCTGTTCTGCTGTGAATTGCTGTGTGACCTCGAGCAGGTCACTTCCCCTCTCTGGCCCTCGTTATCTCCGTTCAAAAACGAGCCATAACACTGCTCTGCCATTGTGAAGATGCAGCGAGGCCATGGATGTAGACGAGTCCTGGGAAGAGACTGGTCTACCCGGGGAAGAGTTAGCTGCCTTTAGAGACCCTCCTTTCCTCCCTGTGTCTCAAACCCCGGAGAGGTGTCCTGCAGCCGCCTCTGCCCTCACAACAAGCCAGGCTGAGGAATGGCCTCTCTTTCCTTCCTTCAGGGCCCACCTGGCTTACCTGGTCCTCCGGGCCCCCCAGGACCACCTGGAGCTGTGATTAACATCAAAGGAGTAAGTTGGGGGCAGGGGAGACCTCTGTGGGGGAGGGGGGATCAGCCCCAGACTGGCCTAAGCTGGAGTCAGGCGACCTGATTCCTCTCCTCTCCTCTCGTTCTCACTTCCCACAGGCGGTCTTCCCAATACCAGTCCGGCCACACTGCAAAACACCAGTAAGTAGCACATAGTCACTGCCTTAAAGAGCAGGCTTTGGCACAGAAAACAACTGGGAGAAGAGGAGTTTTTGTCTTAAGCCCTTTCTGTCCATCAGTGTCCTCTTTGAGGTCTTCTGTCGCCTGTAGAGACCCTTAAGTGACTCGAGGCTTCTAGATAGCAGATCATGGCACTGGAACATACTGGGTCTTCTAAAGGCACATGTGCCGACAGAGTGTTTCTTTTAATGCAATCAAAAGCAGTGTCTTTTGTTAGCTTCCTGTTAGCAGGTTAGCTTCATGCTTGGAGCTTTATAAAACCGGGTAAATAGACCCCTTAAAATGCAAATGAGAATAGAAAAACAATCTAACCAGTGTTCTTTGCATTGGGAGTTTTGGGCTAAAATCTATAACTGTCCTTTCTCAGTTGTCATATTACTGCACAGCACACAGCCCTGGGAGGAGGGACTTTCTCTCTCCCTTTATAGCAAGGAAACAAAGTGTGACTCAGACAAGCTCTTTGATCTGTCCAAGGTCATGGAGCTGATGGGGCCGGGACCATCACTCAGGCCTCCTGACCACCAGGCAGCAGGTACAGGCACTGAGACCCCAAGGGGTCAGGCCCATGCCTGGTCACCCAACTAGTTAGTGGTACCGTCCCCAAGGTTTCTCTTGTATTAGGAGAGTTCTGTTTCTGTGGGGAAACCCAGGGAGGATGGCCTCTCCCCGCGCAAAGGCATTAGTCACAGAACTGTGCATAATTATTCTCTCATTCACTCAACAAATATTTATCGAGGTCTCACCGAGTGCCAAGTGCTCTCTGAGGCCCTGGGAACACAGAGGAGAACCAGACAGGCGTGGCCTCTGTTCTCGGGAGCTTGCAAATTACAATTTAGAAAGATTGCTTGAAGTGGGTTTATAATTGATGCCTGTTGGGGTGGTGATGAGGCTTGGGTCAGAGGCTTTAAAATGACGTGCTTTGGCTGGGTGTTTGCCCAGACATCTGTCCATGTCTAAACTTTGAGACACCCAAGTCTGCAGCCCAGGGCCTGGGAACTCTGGCTCGGAAGGCAGAGGGCAGGACCTACCTGTGTAAGGTGACCAAGGGGCTGGCGGGCTCCCAGAGCTATGTGAGGACAGCAGCAACCCAGGTCATGTTTACATCAGTGGCTTGAAGGGAAACCTGGAGTATCAGTGCTGGAGGGACCCTCCTGAGAGATGGGTGCCTCCCACCATAGAGAAGGGGAGACTGCAACCCAGAGAGGCCAGGTCCCGCCGTGAGTTAGTGCCCCAAGCCCCTCCCAGCAAACATGATCTTGGGCTTCAAATGGACAGACCACGGGACAGTACTTGAAAAACTCCACAGAGTGTTGTAAAAATGCTATGGCAATGACATGGCCTGTGCTAGGACCCTTTGCAGTGACCATGGCCTTTAGGAGTCAAGAAGCCAAAGATGAGCTCAGAGCATTTTGGGTTTTGACACCGTGCTGGACCCCATGCAGGCTGAGGCGTGCACATTTCTTGACTAGCTCTCAAAATGGACACTTGAAAAAGAAATGCTTCTTTTCACATCCAGCATTTCACAAGCCCCTTCTAATTCCAGCCCCTTTCTAAATAACCTTAACAATTGATAGCTCACCCCTGGAGTGAGAACATGTATCAGCTTAGCTATAAGAGAGCAGCTTGGCACTATCCTTAACTTAGAAATGTTTTTTCCTGGTAGATTCCCATCCCCTCCCCCATTTTCCCTTGGTGACCCCCGAGCAGCTTGTGACCCTCCACTCAAAAGTGTGGGAGGGGAGTTCCCGTCATGTCGCAGTGGGTAACGAATCTGACTAGGAACCATGAGGTTGCGGGTTCGGTCCCTGCCCTTGCCCAGTGGGTTAAGGATCCGGCGTTGCCCTGAGCTGTGGTGTAGGTCGCAGACGCGGCTCGGATCCTGCGTTGCTGTGGCTCTGGCGAAGGCCGGCAGCTACAGCTCCAATTAGACCCCTAGCCTGGGAACCTCCATATGCCGCAGGAGCGGCCCAAGAAATAGCAAAAAAAAAAAAAGACAAAAGTGTGGGAGGATCTGACATCAGAGGGATCATTTTGATTGTGCGTATTAATACTGAGAAAAAGGTGAAGGTGGACTATTAAAAGCAAGGCGGCAGGTGGCTCTGTTTTAATAGATAAAGAAGGAAAGAAATGCAGGAATCTGGAGATGAACTATGAAGGAATATTATCTTGAATGGCTTGGACTCCATACCCCTAGTACTTAGTGGGAAGTCCAGAATAGCCCCCCAATCTAGCAATAACCCCTCTTTATTAATGGTCCCTACCATCAACTCCTATTCAGCGTGCTCAACTTTGATTACACACAGTAGCAAGGCTAATGGCTGGTCCAGCTTCGTGGCTTGAATCACTTGCCTGAACGCTTTACCTCTCACTTGAATCAATCCTAGGTGATCGGAAAGGAGGCCAAGAATGCTTGTAGTTGGCCAGACCAATGCTGCCATGACTTGTTGTCTTAAAGCTTTGGGCTTCCCCTCTGCAAAGTTTTTTGGCCAGTAGTTCTCACCCTATCTCAGTTACAGGGTACACCCCCACCCTGCCACCATGCTGAAGGGCTGAGATGCCTTGCCTTGAGGCATGCTGAGAAGCACAGGACTTTGGGGGGCTCCAACACCCAAGGAAGTCCTGATCCCATGACCTTGCCCTTCCTGCCACACCCTCCTGGGGAGAGAGGACTGTGCCTCCCTGTGTGAGCAAACACCACGAAAGGGGTTGCAGTGTATGACCTCGGCTTTCTCTCTCTCTCCAGGTTGGTACCACACATCCTGGGAATTCAGAGCTCATCACCTTCCATGGTACGCACACCTGTCTTCACTTTATGTTTCTCTAGGACATCTACCTGACCCTCATAGCTCTGCAGAAGTGGTTTCCATTTGTGCAGTGCTGGGTGTAGACTAGGTGGCCAGGAAGATCTGAGTGCCTGTGATGGGTGGGGTGGTAGCTGAACCAAGGCTGTGGGACCCTTTGTTTGGGTGTGTCATCCATCTGCCTATTCTGCATGTGCTGGCCGAGCCTCCTAGCCACCAGGCAGCACTCCATTCGTCCATTCCTGTGCTGGTTTGTTCATAATGTGTTCACCACTGGTTTCTCCTTGCCTGGTGCTGCCCAACACTCTGGGCTGAGAAGGATGCCTCCGCTGCCCTTCCTGTTGCCCAGGCCCTTAGCTCTGTTGGATGAAACTATTTAAAAAGTCATTATAATGCAATATGCCCAGAGCTAATGCAAGGCAGCCAGGGGAGCTCAGGAGGCCTTTGCTTCAGAGCATTCCTGGACCAGCATTATCGGCACCTCCCAGAAGCTTGTTAGAAATGCAGCATCTCAGGAGAGCTGCTGGATCAGATGCTGAGTTTTCACAAGCTCCCTCTGAGGTATATGCATAATAGTACAGTGTGAGACACGCTGGTTCTGGCTTTGATTAGTAAATGACAGCATGTTCATGGCCAGTGGGGGCTTATCTACCACGCATCAGGGAGGATCAGCCAGGAGACAGGAACCTGCAGGTGTGGAGTGGCTCTGGTCCCCCGTCCCACACACCCTGTCACACCATGTGTGCCCTTTGTGATAAGTCTGAACACTTACCATTTAAACAGGGGAAGGCCTTTCTACCCCCACCCCCACCCCAATACTGACCTCTGGCTTGTCTGTCACCCCAGCCTGCAGGTGGGGGTCTCCCTGATGGTGTCTGGCTTCATGGGGTTTTGGCCACTCTGGGTTACAAATGCAGGCTGTCGTTAAACTCCATGCTCAGAGCCTAGTCAAGGTTCTTCCTTCCCCAGTACAGGGCGGCCCTTGGGGAGAAGGGACTGAAGCTGACTTGCTTTCTTGGATCCCCAGTGTTTCCCCTTCTCTCTGGGGCCCCTCTGGGGGGAGAGAGAGGGAACAGACCTTTCTAGACTCCATAGCCCCCACAGTGGTCTCACTTGCCTGTGAGTTGTTGCTCTTGTTCCCTGGGGTGAGCCGCCCTGTGGACGGTGGTGAGCTCGCTGTCCTTTCCTCTGGGCCTAGCCACTGCCTCTGGTCTCACTGTGGGTGAATGGAGGCCCATCGAACCCCACTGTCTCAGCTTTGCCAGCTCCCCCAGCATCCACGGGACCTGCCAATGCGGTTGCACCTTCCACTGACCCCCAACTGGTGGCATCATGTCACCGATACTCATATTCCTTCCACCTCGCCAGGGAAGCCTGAGCCCTCCACCTCACCTACACTGTGTGCCCCCATCTCTAGGCACACACTGGTCAGTCAGTCTCTCGGGGACCAGTCGATCTCTCAGAGATCTAGTGTCCACCCACTCATCCGGTCAGGAAAGGGCGCTGCTTCCCTTCCCAAATGCTGCATGCTCACAGGAGCTCCGTCCAAGAAGAGAAGGCTGTAGGGCTGGTTCTGCAGAAGCAATGCTTCTTACAAGTCCTATGGGGAGTGGGGTGCTGCACTGCTGGCCTTCCTTCCACTGTGCACGTGGAACACTTAGCATCCTTAGTAGTGCTCTGTGGCACTCCCGGGAGATTCCTCTTCCCCCCTTGCACCACCATGCTGCACAGGCTTGGGTGAGACAGGACTGGGAGCCTGACTTAGTGCTGAGTCTCAGGTCACATGCATGAAGCTGATTGTAGCCTCTGCGAGGCTCTCGTGCTGCACTGTGGGTACCTTGAGGATGGCACTTATTCTATCCTGCCTCACACTACACTCCCTGTATCTGTCTCTCTGAGAGCTCTCCAAGGTCAGGAATTGTGTCTGCTGCATCCACCTCTGCCCTCCCTATCCTATAGCAAAGGATTTTATACCCTCAATAGGTCTTTGTTTGTTGAGTGGATTTTGCTCAAGGGGCTCAGTTTGAAAACTTGTCTCAAAAATGTATTATGTAGAATGAAGGTGATTTTCTACTTTTTTTTTTTTCTTTTTAAAATGTGTGTGTATTTGGTGGCAGGTGTTAAAGGAGAGAAAGGATCCTGGGGTCTTCCCGGCTCAAAAGGAGAAAAAGGCGACCAGGGGGCCCAGGGACCACCAGGTATTCCAACTCTTGTTCTGAATCTTGCCCTTGACTTTGGCTCCTGAGAAATTTAACTGAGTCAATAAGTAAGGCTAATTACATTACCACCCTGCCTGCAAGCTCCATGTGCTGGAGAGACCCAGTCATAGGTGATGTGTGTTCAAGGTGGAACATTGTCACAAAAGACTGGAAGTTCCATTCATTCTAGCTTCATACACAGAATGAGGCCCAGAGAGGGCCCGGGACATGCCCAGGATCTCACGGGACCTGGACTAGGGCTTGTTTCCAAGCTCAGTGCCCCATCTGTCAGCTAAACCCATGTGGGATCACTTCTGCTAGGAACTCATCACAGTTGCCAAATTGAAAGCTTTTGTGGTTGAATTTCGGACATTGATTGGGGATTTTACAAAGCGTTTCTTTTCCAGGCCCTCCTGTGGATCCAGCTTACCTGAGACATTTTCTGAACAGTTTGAAGGTAGGCATTTTTCAACATTTGGCCTGTGTTTCCAAGTCCCCGGGGCCCAGGTCAGAGCCTGGTTCATCCCACTCTTCCCAAATGTTCTCTGCTTCCAGGGGGAGAACGGAGACAGGGGGATAAAAGGAGAAAAAGGAGATACTTACGAAGGCTTCTCTGTGTCAGGGCCTCCGGGCCTGCCGGGGAGTCCAGGCCTGGTGGTGAGTAGGCACCCTTCCACGTCCTCTTCCTTGAAGAGTCGCAGCTTTCCCTGAAGCCCCCAATGTGACTAAGCAGCTGAGGGGTAAGGAACAGTTGCAGCACCACAGGCTGGAGGCGGGCCTTGGGCATTGGCTTCTCTCCCCCATACTTGTTAACTAATGGGGAGCTTGGCTGAGGCCCATGAGGGAAGGGGGCTGGCCAAGGCCATGTGCATGCAGGTAACTTCCACCTTATTCGTGTCAGTGGTGGAAAATTCACTCAACACCAAGAGTTGTTCATGGTCAACACCTCAGATAGTAGAAGCAGAATGGAAGGTACGGGAGATATTTTTAGAATGGCTACTTGTTTCGTCTGGAATTTCATCAGAGAAAGAGCTTGATCTTCCTAGGGTGAGAAGTTGCTCCAGGTCACAAAAGAGAAATTCAAATTATGCTCCCAATGAGATTATGACCTGATCACTGATGCTCTGGGATCCTGAGCAAACGGTGGTCCTGGTGTGTGCAGTGAGCACAGACCCAACAAAACCAGGAGACCAGGGTTCTACGTCCAGCCCCACTGATGATTTGCTTTGAGACCTGGAGCAAGCCCTGCCCCTCTCTAGGCCTCCACTTCTCCATCAGTGAAACACCGAGGCTGGACTAGATGACTTCCAGGGGCCCTTCTGAGTCCAGGACTCTCTGGGCTTCTCTGCTGTCTCCCAGTGTATCAGCTGGGCTGCCCCCTTCAGGTCTCACACCACCTGGCTCACTCCCAGGATGGAGGGTGATGACAACGGTATCTGGTGTTTACTGACTTCTTACAAATGTCCTGACAAAAAGGATAGAGGGGACGTGTGACTACAGGTGATTTAAAGGTGCTTTCCCTCTTCTGTTACTGTGCACTTGCCTTGACAGGGCCAGAAAGGGGAGACTGTCATTGGGCCCCAAGGACCCCCAGGTGTTCCTGGCCTGCCTGGGCCTCCTGGCTTTGGGCGACCTGGTTCCCCTGGGCCACCGGGACCCCCGGGGCCACCAGGACCTCCAGCCATCCTTGGAGCAGGTCAGTACTGTGAGTGGTGTGCAGGCTCACCATAGTCGGGTGACATGTCGGAGCCACACTGTCCAACAGTGGGCTGTTTCCCAGACAGAGCCATCTTTCTTTTCCTGTTTAGAAATTGAGATACAATTTACAGGCCATAAAATCCAGCCACTTCAAGTGTAGAGTTTAAGGGTTTTTAATATCCTCTCAAGGTTGTGCAGCCATCACCTCTCTCTGATTCCAGAACATTTTCATCACCTTAAAAAGAAATGCTGTACCAATTAGCCATCACTCTTCTTTTCCTCCTCCCCCCTGACCTTGAAAGCCAGTAATCTACTTTCTGTCTCTAAGAATTTGACTATTATGGACTTTTCATATCATGGAGTCATGCAATATGTGATCTCTTGTGTCTGGCTTCTTTCCTGGAGCATAGTGTTTTCAAAGTTTCTGCATGTCATGGCAAGTATCATTCCTTTTTTTTTTTTCTTCTTCTTTTTAGGGCCACACCTGCAGCATATGGAAATTCCCAGGCTAGGGGTTGAATTGGAGCTGTAGCCACCAGCAATGCCAGATCCTTGACCCACTGAGCGAGGCCAGGGATCGAACCCGCAACCTCATGGTTGCTAGTCGGGTTTGTTAACTACTGAGCCACGAAGGAAATTCCAGGTATCTCTCCTTCTTATGGCTGAATGATATTCCATTGTCTGGATACACCACATTTTGTTTATCCATTTATCATCAATGGACATTTGAGTTGTTTCCACTGTGGGGGCTACTATGAATAGTGCTGCCATGAACATGTATATGCAAGTTTTTGTGTGAACATGTTTTTAGTTCTCTTGGGTATATCCCTGGGAGGGCAACTGCTGGGTCATACATGTGGCTACTCTATATTTAACTTTTGGAAGAACTGCGGATTGATTTCCAAAGTGGCTGCAACCGTTTGTTTTCCCACTAGCAGTGCCCTGAGGTTCCAGTTTCTCTTCCTTGTCACCAACTTGTGTTGCCATTATATTTTTTTTTCTTTTAGCCATCATTCATTCATGTGATATGATTTCTCACTGTGGTTTTGGTTTGCACTTCCCCTAAAGACTGATCATGTCGAACATCTTTTCATGTGTGGGTGGAAATTTCTTGACAGCTTTGTCAGTACCTGGTCCCTAAGGGACTTGAAGACCAGCCTTGATTCTAACTCTCTATGCAAAACTTTCTTTACTCCTTGGTACTTCACTTCCTCACATGAAAAATGGGTGAAATAAAAGAAAATCTCCATTTATCGATGACTTCAAAGCACAGGCACTCTGATAGTTGCTCTACTACCTTATTTTACTGGATTCTCACAGAGCCCTTCAAGGAAAGGCTCATTTTACAGATGAGGATAATGAGACCAGAGATGTTTAGATCACTCAGCTGATAAGTGGTACCAACGTGATTAGAACCCAGATCAGAGTAGCTCCAAAGCCTCTGTTTTTTTCCATGATGCCTATGGTGGAAAATAACAATAGCAGCAATAATAACATGAGTGCATCATTTTTGGTTGTTTGGTCAGCATGAGCCAGGTGTGGTGGAAGCATACTGGGATGAGACCTACATCAAGGAGGACTTACAGAGGAGGTGACTTTGGTGCAAATGACAGAAATGGAACTCAAACTGATTCAAGCAAAAGGGAAACTTATTGGATGTGAGAGAGGGGGTAAATAGTCGTTTTCACCTGAGTCTTACTTCAGATATGCAGTGAGAGTTCAGTTACATCACCAGGGATTCAACTCCTGCAAGGATTCTCTATCCATCTCTTGTTTCAGTTCTCTCCAACTGCAATTTCATACTTCTTCACCACAGACTACATCTTCTGCATGGCAGGAAGTACCAACAACCTATAGCTTCCACTGTCATCTTGAAATCTTGGCCTTCTTTCTCAGTTTTAGTTTGAAAAGTCCTGAGTGGGGGAAGTTCCTGGGGAGGGATTCTGACTGACCTGTCTTAGGCCAGGTGCCCAACCTTGGACCAGTCCCTTGCAGCCGGGAGGTGGGATCACAGGAGAATCTGACTGCTTCTTCTGGACCTGAATGCCTAGAGAGGCGAAGGGGAAGATCTCAGGAGGAGTAAGGATGCTGGTCGTACAAAGAAGGTGGTGGGTGGATAAAACCATAGGTGCCCATACAACCTGGAGGGACACATAGGAATTGTAGGAGGTAGAGGGGCATTGCCGAGTGAGCACAGGATGCAGACAGTCAGTTGTCCATAGTAGCCCTAAACTAGGGGGCCCCGGGACTCCTTGCTCCATTGAAAAGAATTGACTTTTACATAATGCATGGCAGTTCACAGTTTACAAAACACTCCCAGATCCCTGATCCCATTTAATCTTCTCAGCAACCCTGGGAGGGAGATAAATGGATAAAACTCTAAAACTCCTTTTATGGATGAAGGCACCAAAGCTCCGAGAGGTTACGAGACTGGCTCGAGGTCACAAACACTAGGAAGAGGCATGGCCAGCATCCAAAACCAAGTCTTCAGGCTCTCCCTCCACTAGACAGTCACCACCTGTGTATGCATTTTCAAGTCCTGCGTCAGAACTGCAGACTTGTTTGCGATGATCTGCAAAAAAATCTCATACAGTAATTTTACTGGGACTTATACAAACATCCTTAACTCTGCCAAGAATTTTGCAGATTTTGGAGGAGACAGGAGATGAGAGGGATAGAAGGAGAGCAGCAGCATAGCTGTAATAATATGTCTCTATGTTTACCTAAAGTAAGGGCTCTCCACTTGGGAACCATAAATTCCTACAAAATTCCAGGATGTGCCTCAGGGAGCTGTCATCCCACTAGCATTCTAGGTGGAATTGTGTGTGTGTGTGTGTGTGTGTGTGAGAGAGAGAGAGAGAGAGAGGGAGAGAGAAAGCGAGAGAGAGAGAGAGCACATGCACAAATGCAATTTTCTAGAGGAGAGGGCAATAGCTTTGATGTGATTTTTAAGGTCATTTTGACTCTTCAAAAGCTAAGAATCTCTAGTTGGATGCTCTACAGTGCACAAAGTGCATTCCTAGTTGGTATTTTTCTCAATTTTTAACACAGGCTAGGGAAGAAGAAATACCTGTTTGCCTTTCACAGATGAGAAAGCTGGGGTTCAGAAAGCTCGTTGTTTCCCCAAGATCACACAGCTGAGAATTGACAAATCAGGGACTTGTCACTGCCCCACCCTGCCCTCCTGCCACCTGGCACCCTCTCTTCTTTTTTCTCAGTCTGCTTCCTCTGTTCAGTAATTAACCGCTTACCTTTGGGGAGAAGTAAGTTGTATAAGTCAGGGCATATTTGGGTGCAAGTGACAGAAAACTCAATTCAGACCGACCTATACAAACAGCAGAAACAACAGGAATTTATTCACTTATAAAACTGGAAAGACCTAGGCATGACTTCATCCAAGGTTACAGCCAGAATCTCAGCTCTCCCCTAAACCAGTCATTGGGACTGAATCATATGCGGAGCACAGAGCGCCTAAGATTCAGCTACGAGGTGCAATGCTTTGTAGCACTCTGGGGTGGTGAATGCTCTCTTCAGTGACTAGCTTGACTTGAGAGGCGTATTGCAGAGACTGACTTTTTGTAAGTTCTCCTTTCTGCTTTGTCTTAGCCGTGGCCCTTCCGGGCCCACCTGGCCCTCCAGGACAGCCAGGGCTTCCCGGATCCAGAAACCTGGTGAGTATTGTCATCACTGTGTCTTCACCCTTCTGTTTTTTGGATGGGTTTCCTTAGAATTTCAGCTGCAGTGTTCAGGGCCTGGCACACCTTCTCTGTCAGAGTTAGGCCTCCATGACAACAGGATTGGTGCCAGCCCATAAACAGGGTATTGATTATATCTTTAGATGACTTAGTAAGTTAAAAAGATAGAGGCCACAAAATCATTTATGATTACATTTGCCCCCTTCTAATCCTTAATTGACTCAACTGTAACAAGAACCAATTGTATTACATCAAAAAAACCAAAAGCACAAGAGGGTACAGATCCCAGGAGGACCTCCCCCCCCCCCCAGGAGATTTCCCCTGGGTTCTACCAAAGACTGTCTCTTGTCCCTTTGTTATGCTGCAGGTCATTGGAGCAGGTGTGGCCCACAGACATTATTCTGATGCCCACAGAGAGGGACAGATACTTCATTAGGATGTCAGGAGTCTAGGAATGCTCCTTGGGCTTTGCTGGATATTAGTTGGAGACTTTGGCTGCCAGATGAAGAACTGTCCAACAGTTGATGGAAATTTGCTATTTGGTGCCTTGGGGGATGTCTGAGCTGTTTGGATGCAGAAAGTCATTATCTTCAAGGCTAGGTGAAAATTAAGTTTCTATAATCTGTCTCGGTTGAAAAAAAATTAACAGCTCCCTTGGCTGATATTTCTTTGAGACTTGATACTTTTCAATAGATTTTTCCAGCTTTTATGTCTGTGCCCAGATAGGCTGAGATGGCTCTTTAACCTTTGGCAATTTTCTAGACAGAGAAATTACAAGACCGCCCCCCCCCCCCCCCGCCCCACTTTCCTGTTATGCATTTAATGTTGGAACTAGCCAGCTAGGCAAAAAAATTCAAGACCTAAGTAGAATTGTTCCCTTGCTTGTGTTTCTTACTCCAATTGAAAACAGATTTGAAAGTCTTTAAGGAGCAGCCTGAGCAAAATATAACACATTTAAAAATGTCATTGCCCTTGTGCAGCTCACACTAATGGAAGCTGCAAAGCTTGTGGATGATTTTGCCAAAACCAACGCCCAACAGAGCCACCTCTGTTGATGGCTTTAAAATGTCTTTGAATTCTTTGTTTTAATTCACTAATTGTAATTGAGATTTGTGTTTTCAAGGTAATGCATGCTTTTATCAAACAGAAAGTCTCTGGCTTTTTAGTTTCGTTTTGTTTTTTAGGGCCGCACCTGCAGCATATGGAAGCTCCCAGGCTAGGGGTCTAACTGGAGCCTACACCACAGCCACAGTAACTCGGGATCCGAGCCTCGTCTGTGACCTACCCCACAGCTCACGGCAACACCGGATCCTTAACCCACTGAGAGAGGCCAGGGATCAAACCCACAGACTTATGGATCCTAGTTGGGTTCGTTAACTGCTGAGCCGTAAAGGGAACTCCAGAAAGTCTTTGGTTTTTAACGACATTCTATATCTCTCTATGGCAGAGTAAGCCTTTTCATTGACTGTGAGGGCCTGGCTCACATTTGACTACACTTTTTCAAGAGGTCAGTTTTTCAAATTGTGCCACCACCCTATTGATAACGGCAGTGTTTGAAATTTTAAATTATCCGACAGGTGACAGCATTTAGCAACATGGATGACATGTTGCAGAAAGCGCATTTGGTCATAGAAGGGACATTCATCTACCTGAGGGACAGCACCGAGTTTTTCATTCGTGTCAGAGATGGTTGGAAAAAATTACAGGTAATTCGTCAACTCCCTTTAACAAATTGCCTCCCAATACCCTCTAAACATAACGGTCTACTCCTGTAAATGCCATTTGTATGTTGTGAAAATAGGCGAACAGTTTCTCGTGGATGTTCGTTTTCAATGTATGTTTTTCCTTAAAGCTGGGAGAACTGATCCCTCTTCCGGCCGACAGCCTTCCACCGCCCGCACTTTCCGGCAATGTGAGTAGTGTCCCTGCCTACTTCCATCCAGCTCCTTCATTCATCAGCTCTTACTGAATCCCCGCTGGCATCCAGTATCAAGCTCTCCAGACTCTGGACAGCCAGCTCTGCATGGTTCACTCTCTGGCAGAAGCCCAGAAATGACCAAGTGCCAACAGAATGTTCTCACAGTAGATGGAGGGAGAGCTGGACCCAGAGCCTGGAGACCTGCTGTTCCCACGTCGCAGCTGAATCTTCTTGGACAAGGGATTCCCTCCTCTTGGCCTCAGTTTATTGATCTGTGAAATCATGATTGGCATAAGCAATCTAGAAGAACCCTTTCATATCTGCCACTGAGACATCCTTGCCTGAAAAGAACATCAACAACTTGCGTTGTCCACTTTTTTAACCCTGAAGCTGCCGTTTGAGGCAGATGCGATCGTCCCCACTTTGCAGATGAGGAAACTGAGGCTCTGAAGAGGTGCCTGTCTGGATTAAGTGAATGAGTTGGTTTTAAAACATGGGCCCTCTGCTTCCTTGGTTCACTGCCCTTTCTACAAGTCTTGAGAATATCCCCTCCCTTTCTGAGGATCGTTTTTCATCCGTGCATGTCATTCTTCACAGTTATGAGTGGTCCAAGGACCATGACAAACTATTTAAAGCAGCTTTTCAAGAAACATTGATGTATCCCTTAATGTACACTGAAAAACAGAGGGAATAAGGATTCGGGACTGTTTGTTTTCTTTTTTATCTAACAGCCTCACCAGCCTCAGCTTCCGCTGACATCCATTTCAAGTGTCAATTACGACAGGCCTGCAGTAAGTACAATTCGTGCATTTATACCACCAAAGCTGAATGTGTGCCTACCATGTTCCAGGCCCTGTGCTTGGCTCACAATTCCTACCCTCAAGATGAGTACAAACTAGCCAAAGTAGGGTTCCTGCTGTAGAGCAGTGGGTTACAGATATGGCTCAAGTTGCAGCTGTGGCTCAGGTTCGATCCCTGGCCCAGGAACTTCCATATGCTGTAGGTGTGGCCAAAAAAAAAATAATAATAATAAAAATAATCTAGCCAGAGAGGCAATTCCAGTACAATGTGAGAAGTCATTTGGGTGAGGCAAACACAGGGTGCTGGCAGGGTGAGGAAAATCAAAGAAGTCTGCCTTCTTTGAAGGAGGTGACCTTTGAACCTAAAGGACTTTTGAAAAGAGGGGAGAGCCAGGTAGGGGGAGGAGAGTGGGAGTTCCAGGTGGAGGAAATACGGAACAGAGGGAAGTGAGGCTGAGCGCTGTACATTTCTCTAATTCCAAGTGTTTCAGTCTTGCCGAAGGAGTAGAGTTCAAGGCAAGGAAGGGAGACGTATAGTTTGCAGAGTGCAAGGCCAGACATCAAGGGCCTGAAAGCCAAGCCAGGGGCTTTGGCCTTTTCCACTGGGCAGTTGGGAGCAATGAAGGGCCTTAAGCGAGGCAGGGGTGTCTAAGATTGGCATTTCAGAAATTACCTTGTTTGTAATGTACAAATGGATTAGAGGGGACAGGACCGGGGACCCAAGGACAGCCAAGTGGGAACTGCATTACCTGAACTAGGATCGCAGCAGTGAACGTGTAGAAAAGTGGGCAGATGGGAGAGAAATGAAGGAGGTAGGAGCGACCATTTGGTCATTGGATGGCTATGGGGCAGTGAGGATGAGGGCGAGGAGCATGGTGCACAGGCTTCTGCTTGGATGACTGAATGGTGATAGATTCCTTTCTGGTGGTCATTTTGTTGCTGAGACTAGAAACTCTCACTCTTTTCCTTCACTAGCTTAGGGGAAGATTTTGTTCAGATAATTGCAGAACCTCATGGAACTCAATTGCAGGACGTACGCTGGGGCCTGTGGACTCTTGTCCCTGCCACTAGTCTGCTCCACTATCTGCATACCTTTCCGCCTGCCTCCCCCGCCATCCAGACATAGGTTACATCTGCAAAGCCTGCACACCACTTTAGGTTGCCATGATCCTGATTCTGGCCCCAAATCTATGTGATCTTAAAGCTGCAGAGGCCAATACTAGCTGACTCGATTCAGAGTCCTGGGAGAGACGGTCTACATGGGTCATCTTGAGTCAGTTGTCTATTCCCAGCCAAATCAAAAGAAGCCAAGAGGATGAGATTAGATGGCCTAAGGCCACTCTTTTTAGCAAGCGTTATGGGGACACTTTCAAAGAATAAGGCGTGGGCTTGGCAGGCACCAGAAATCCATTTCCTCTTGTGCTGCCTCTCACCCAGTGGGACCTCCTGTGGGGTGTGGCAAGTCGGCAGTACCTGTAGGATATGTGAGTGGAGATCACCAGGAGGAAGGAGGATCTGAAGGTCTGTGGCCTGCAGTGGCTCTGGTCTGGAGATGCAGACTCGGGTGTCTTCAGCAGAGCCATGGCGGTTGTATTGGAAGTAGTAGGGTTCCCAAAAGAGAATCCATATGGTGAGACAAGATTGGACTGTGAGGAGTAAAAGCAAAAAGGAACTGATGAAAGAAATAGGAGAAGAAAAGTGAGAAGCCACTGCCAGAGAGAAAGAAAGAATGCCAGGCAAGGTAGATGCCAACAGTGTCAGATGCTGGAGCTTCCCATTGTGGTACAACAGAAACGAACCCAACCCGTGTCCATGAGGATGCAGGTCTGATCCCTGGCCTCGCTCAGTGGATTAAAGACCTGGCATTGCCTTGAGCTGTGGTGTAGGTCACAGATGTGGCTTGGATCCTCAGTTGCTGTGGCCATGGTGTAGGCCAGCAGCTGTAGCTCCGATTCGACCCCTAACCTGGGAACTTCCATGTGCTGTGAGTGTGGCCCTAAAAACCCCAAAACAGTGTTAAATGCTACCAAGAGGCCCATCGAAAGAACTAAAAGGGGTCATTCAAATTGAGAAACTAGAGAAAAGCATTTCTGTAGCATAAAGGGACGCCAGCAAGATTCTAGTTAGTTACAAAGTAGATGGGAAGTGAGGAAACAGAAGCTCCTATGAGGAACCCTTCACAAAGCTTAGCTATGAGGGGAGAAGTTAGGGCATAACTGAAAAAAAAATGTAATAGTGTTTTATAAATTCTAAAATAGTACACACTCATTATAGAAACTTTGAACAATGAATAAAAAGAGTGGGTAAGAAAATAGTAAATCACACATAATTTTACAAAACTACACCCATCCACAAGATAAGCATTTTAACATTTGATTGTCCAAAGGTCATTATCTTCATAATAATGATATCTATTCATTATAGAAATGTTTCAGCAGTTAAAGATGGAAAAATATGAGAACATAAAACCCCCTGATCCCGCTACTCAGGAGACATTTCTCTGGCCATCTCCTTAAAGGAGAGGTGGGAGTTCCCAATGTGGCACAGGGGAAATGAATCCAACTTGTACCCATGAGGATGCCGGTTCGATCCCTGGCCTTGCTCAGTGTATTAAGGAACTGGCGTTGCCGTGAGCTAAGGCGGAGGTCGCAGAGGCGGCTCAGATCCCACGTTGCTGGCAGGTGCAGTTCTGATTCAACCCCTAGGCTGGGAACTTCCATATGCCTCGGGTGTGGCCCTTTAAAAAAGCAGTAAATAAATAAGTAAGTAAAGAAAGAAGGAGACGTGGAGATGGTAGGGTTAGAGTTGTGATGGGAGGCCCGAACTCACTACTGCCCCTTTCCTGGGTGTCCCCTGGCATCAGAGAAGCACATTCCATCCAGGCCTCTCCTGACTGCCCTTGGATGTGGCCCCCAGAAGCACAGTGGCTGGAAGGTGATGAGATCTTAGGGCCTCTTCCTTTGGGTACGCTAATCTTCAGACACCTAAGACAGAGGAAGATAAGTTTAAGATATTTAACAATATTTTTCTTTTCTGGTGATTTGGGCCGGGGTCCTGCACTAGCCCTTCTCAGCTCTATGCTAATGAGATTGAGGAGAGGGATGCCTCCTTGATTATGGAATATAAATCCACAGAGTTCAGCAGAAAGGGCTGGGAGGGAGTGCTGCAGAAGAAGGCTGAGTCTGGGGAGAGGAAGTGTGGAGAAAGCAGTTTACGATGGAATGGCTTTCATTTGGGCTGCTGACCAAGGTGGCAGGAAGGTGAGCCTGGGATTACTGGATGACCCCTAGTTTCCAAAAGGGTCTGTCTCAGCAGTCTTAGTAATAAATGGCATGACTTTGTCCTTGTAATGCCTTTTCCCTCTGGTGCCTCAGGATCAGCCCCAGGCCTGCTCAGGCGGTGGAAGAAAGGGTAGGAGGCAGATAGCTTTTGTGGCTCTGAGGTCTAGGACCAAAGCCAGCGTAAAAACCTCCTAGAGAAAATAGAAAGTGTACATGTATGTGTAACAGAGTCACCATGCTGTACAGTGGGAAAAAAATTGTATTGGGGAAATAACAATTAAAACACACACACACACACACACACACACACACACACACACACACACACACACTCTCTCTCTCCAGAAACTCAACTAGGGGCAGACCCAGAAGTTTCCAGCAGATGGCCAACCTGCAGCCTGGGTTCAGATCTCCGAAGTGCTTTATTTTGTTTTGTTTTTCTCATATATGGAAGAAAGTCCTGCTATTCAGAGCTGTTCAGCTTGCTAACCCAGGGTGCTTTGGGAGACATGAACTCTCCTTTCCTGGAGATGGTCAAGGAGGGACTGCAATTCCAGTGTCACACAGAAGTCAAATAAGGTGACCTCTGGCAAACCTGGGATCTTGTGAGAAACACGAGATGGTTATGGGGGCTGGACTTTGCTTTTAGTTCTTCAACTACTCGGTCTTTTCTCTCCCTTTTTTTCAGCTACACTTGGTTGCTCTGAACACACCGTCTTCTGGGGACCTTCGCGCTGATTTTCAGTGCTTCCAGCAGGCCAGGGCTGCAGGACTATTGTCCACCTACCGAGCCTTCTTATCCTCTCATTTGCAAGATCTCTCCACAGTTGTGAGGAAAGCGGAGAGATACAGCCTTCCCATAGTGAACCTCAAGGTAAAAGCAGACATTATTCCTGTTGCCTCCCGGATGCGCTGCTCTCCATGGGGTCTATGCTGACATCATTGTAAATGTGCTGTCTCAAGGCCCTGATTAGCTTTGTGACACTGGGCGTGGTGCTTTCCCTCTCTGGACCTCAGTTTCCTTATATTTATAGTGGCCCTTCCCAGTTAGATGGCAGGAGCCATCCTTGGAGCAGACCAGAGGAATAGTAATAATCTCTTTCAATTATATAGCTTTTTTTGTTTGTTTACAAGCACTTTATACCTGTTATCTTAATAGAGACTTCCAATAAAAAATGGGAGTTAGTCTTTTCTCAGTTTGTCATTTGAGGAAACAGGCTCCCAGAGAGAAAGCCATTTGCTCAGTCACTACAAACTAGAATGAGTTTCCTTGACTCCCATATCTGGGGCTCTTGGTTCCTCCTGAGGATGCCTTCTATAGAGCCTTGGCTGAGTGGCACTGGAGAACAGCTGGCGAGCACTGGTCCCAGAGCAGAGTCCCATACCCTGGTTTGGTACCCTCAGATATTTCTCTGCCCTCATTCACTGGCAAGGCAGGGTCTCACAGCATCCCTCAATCACACCATGGAAATAGCCTGTTCCTTCAAGCGACAGAGGTACAGCTCTGTTGCTACTCACACGTATCTCAGGCACTGACCCCTAATGAGATCTCAAAGGTACACTGAGGTCCTTTGGTTCCTGTGACTCCAGCACTCCAGTCTGGAACCGTGAGGCTGGCAGGGCCATCCTGACCCCACTCCTGGCTCTTTCTGTCTCCTTTTCTGAGGTTCTGTTCTAGCACGTTCACCCTCTCAGATTGCTTGTATTCTTGGCATACAAATAACTGGAGGAAAAGGAGTAAGAGATTCATCTCCATATCACTCACGTGTAGGTTGGCATAAGGCTTGGCACAAATTTGAAGCTCAGTATAAATGTATAAAATGTTTAAAATAGCTGTAATTAAATAAAGACCTAAAACACACTTTTGATGAGGAGGAGCCTTTATACCCATAGAACAAGAGAAATTACCTCAAGAAGTAAGGCAGTAAAGTCAGAAGGGTTCAAGGAGAGATGACAAAATCAAAACACACATATTTCCTGAGTTCTCACTCTGGCCAGGATCTGGGATTGGGGTTGGGGCCTTCTGAGTCTTGAAGAATGGATGGATATTTTCAGGCTGTTTGGATAATGATACTAATGTGGCATTTTGTCTCCGTAGGGTCAAGTACTTTTTAATAATTGGGACTCCATTTTTTCTGGCCATGGAGGTCAGTTCAATACACATGTTCCAATATATTCCTTTGATGGCCGAGACGTAATGACAGATCCTTCTTGGTAAGTAGGGGTGGGACACCCTCGAAGTATACCATCTGATAATGATTTTAGGAAACAGTCTAACAATGGGATGCCTTTATCAGCTGCTCCTCTGGGATGCTAGTGACATAAATACTCAGTGAAGCAGCCAGGGGCCAATGAAGAGAGCCCTGGCCTTGGAGCCAGGAGACCTGGGTCCAGTAACTTAGTACGGGACCTTGGGCAAGGTAGTTCTACTCTCTGAGCCTCAGTTGATTCACCTGTCAAATAGACAGAATAAGCATAACTACAACATAAGATGGCTGGGAGAATACAAAGATACGTGTAAGAATATCTAGTATAGAGTAGGCACTTAAGTGGGCAGTAATGCTATTCTTGGTGATTCTTTAACCCTATGCTGTGAATTGCTCTCTAAGTCTTTGAAAGTTATATATGCTTTTAAAAACAGAACAAACTTCTCAAACCTCTCCTTAATGCCTCCTCTATGCCAGGCCCAATGCCAGGCCTGGAAGTCATAGTCATAAACCTGTACAGCCCCTACCTTTCAAAGCTCATTGCCTGTGGGAAGATAGACACAGACTGGCTACCATTCTAGACAGAAATCTGTCATCGGAGAATGGAGAAACAGATAGTAGGAGCACAGAAGAAATAGTCCTCATTCCTGGTGATGAGAATCAGGAAGTCTTGTAAGAGGAGGCTTTTAATGGACTTTGAAATATGGGAAGGAGTCACTGATCTGAAAGTGAAGATGAAGCCACTTCAGTCTAAGGGGCCTCACGGGCAAATGTTCAGATTCACAAAAGCAGAGAGTATGATTCGATAACAAGTACAAGTAGGATATGGTTGGCCTGTAGTGTGTTCAAAAAGTTGCAAACAAGAAAATCATGGACTTGGAAAATAGACTTGTGGCTGCCTGATGGGAGAGGGAGGGAATGGGAGGGATCAGGAGCTTGGGATTATGAGACACAACTTAGAATAGATTTACAAGGAGATCCTGCTGAGTAGCATTGAGAACTATGTCTAGATACTCATGTTGCAACAGAACAAAGGGTGGGGGGAAAAATGTATACATGTAAGGATAACTTGATCCCCTTGCTGTACAGTGGGAAAATAAAATAAAAAAGATGATAATTTTCCTCTCCCGAAATCCAATAAAAATCATGGCTAAAGGACCAAAAAAAAAAAAAAAAAAAAAAAGTTGCAAACAGTGATAAAGACAGAGAGGTGACGTGCAGTTAGACCCTGGCGGGCTCAGGAACTTGACTTGACTGGCTGGACTTGGGCCAGTTTGCTCACTAAGATATGCCACAGAGAAGGGTCATTTCAAAAAGTAACATGACCCCATTCCTTTTTAGGCCCCAGAAAGTCGTTTGGCATGGCTCCAGCACCCACGGAGTCCGTCTTGTGGATCAGTACTGTGAAGCCTGGCGGACGGCAGACGTGGCGGTCATGGGCTTGGCCTCCCCGCTGAGCACAGGGAAGATTCTGGACCAGAAAGCATACAGCTGCGCTGATAGGCTAATTGTTCTGTGTATCGAAAACAGTTTCATGACAGACGCGAGGAAGTAACGACCTTCGCATGATTCCTAAGAGTTTTCCGATCTTGCTTATGTGAAGAGTTGACACTGAAATCTAAAATGTTTAAATGTTGTAAATATTAGGGTTTTTTTTTTTACACATTCGTCACGACAGCAACCAAAGAAAACATACCTCAGTATACTCAAAACTGAAGACATAAAGGACTCAGACGAAAGATAAAATCTTACCCATCTCTTGGTGCTAGATTCTGCAGGAAACCCCATGCAGTATGAACACATCCCAACATGGTTAAGAGCAAGTTGAAAACAAAGGCCTTGGCTTTTTGCCCATTGCATCTTCAGAAAGTGATTGCCTCTTTTTAACCGTTGTTGAGTGTAAGATGTCCTTCATGTTTTCTTACAAAGTCAGTGTTTAGAAATGTTACCCCTTTCTAAGTTATGTACAGACAGAGTGCTTTATTCTTTAATATACATCCATTGTTTGCAACTGCTATTCATAAAGAGAAACAGAACTGCTCAAAATGATCCTATTTGTATTTTCTGGTATTACCAGACATTCAACTTTTTTCCCTAAAATATCATTGCCATCATGCCTTAGGAGTTTTATATTTTTACACAATTATATTTTAGTATGGCATTGTTTATATAACTGACTTGCTGGAAAAGTTTAAATGCCAAATGATCTGAAAAGAAATAACATAAAATTTCTACCTTTCCTTTGGCAGCCCTTTTCCCCCTCCCCCAAGCCCTGATTTTATGACTCCCTTTTGGCAATTCTTGAATTATAACTGCGATTGAACAAACAAGTTCTGAGAATGAATTTTCTGAGATGCGTACATCTTCCTGCTGTATACTTTGAGTCTTTATTTTTTTTTCCCCCTGTAAGTGATCATAAAAACATCTTTTCCAGGCGTTTTCTTCTGTTTGACTTTTTTCCCCAGTTCCTTTATTCTCCACCACTGATGTGGAAGCAGCCCTGGGGTGGATTTGCTAACCTTGTCACTGCCACTTGTGCTACCCTTTGGGAGATGAGCAGAGAACAGGAGGATTTTCCCATCATCCTCCTCTGGTCCTCCCTATTGTCTCCCACTCAGTGGGGAAGGCTGAAGAGCCTCAGTGTGACAAATAGGATCAACTGTGTCTCAATACACAATAAGTAACATCAGCTCTCAGTTCCTAAATATTGGACTTATCATAAGTCTCATTTATCTTTCCTCATGATCCTGCAAGGTAAATATTTTTATCTTTACAAATGAAAAAAAAAAGTTGAGGCTCAGGAAGACGCTTGTTCCAGGTCACACAGCTGCTGAGTGGTGGGGCTGGTTGCAGGCCAAGGTTCTGTCTCACTCCAGTGCCCAGGATTGTTGCAGGAGCCACTGCATAGGGCTGTCTATTCGCTCCCTCCCAGCTTCCCGTCTCTGACTCTCTGGCTCTTGGCTTGATGCTGCAGGAGAATCAGAATCACCAGGCAAGTGGCATGCCGGGATATTTCTTCCTATTCATCTGGGCTGGCCCAGAAGCTCCGTAAAGGGAATCCACCCTAATAGTCCTTGAGGTAGGAAGGAAACGGGGGACCAAAAAAAGGCAGACAGCCTCCACTTAGGGGCTCCCTAAGTGGAAGAGCGGTGAGAATCATTCTGAGTCATGGGATGAGGACAGGTATAGGTTGGAAAGCCCCAGAAGCAGATTGTTTCAGACTCCTGCACCCACAACGTGACTGGTGTGGAAGGGACCTGAGGGAGGAGGAGAGCAGGAGGCTGACGAGGTCTCGAAGTGAAGGTGCCATCCATTTTAACCAGAACCCACCGTGGCCCTAGGCCACAGAGGGGGCAGGGTGGAGTCAGGGTTTGGGGGAGCCAAAAGGAGGGGAGACCCCAGGAGCGAGGGTTGAGGTTCATGCTCTGGCTTCTCAGTCCTCTTTGTGCACTGGAGGAGGTATAACCAACCGGCCTTCCCAGAAGAGGCTTGAATCAACCCCAACCCTGGTGAGACTTTGAGAATGATGGTCAAAATCCTGGGCCTGGTATTCAAGGCCCTTCACTGAACATGAGTTTTCCTGTTACTTGTCAATGGCCACCAGCCTGAGGTCCTCATGATTACTTAAGCGAGTCACATAGGCTCCTCAGTCAGGCTGTTGTCTGTGTCCTACCTCTTGTTGGGAAAGCCTTAACCCCTAGGTCTAGCCTGGCCTTCTTGCTGGAAGCCTATGTCAACTCTGCTTGCTTCCTCTGTGACATCCCCCAGCCCTCCTGAACCTGCTCACCTTTTTTGTCTGTTTTTGCTTCTTAGGGCCACACCCACAGCATATGAAATTTCCAGACTGGGGGCGAATCGGAGCTGTAGCTACCAGTCTACACCATAGCCACAGCAACGCAGGATCCAAGCTGTATCTGCAACCTACACCACAGCTCACAGAAATGCTGGATCCCCAGCCCACTGAGCAAGGCCGGGGATTGAACCCACATCCTCATGGATCTAGTTGGATTCGCTGCCA
Organism: Phacochoerus africanus; assembly: GCF_016906955.1. Lineage (NCBI taxonomy): Eukaryota > Metazoa > Chordata > Mammalia > Artiodactyla > Suidae > Phacochoerus > Phacochoerus africanus. The sequence continues at coordinate 242,789,925 of NC_062545.1, forward strand.
CTAGCCATGATGGGAACTCCCATGAACCTGCGTACCCTTGTCATAATTCCTTCTCTGAATACCTAGTGTGTGTAACATCTGGATCTTATTACACAAGTGAAACACAATGATTGAAAGGTCTCCAAGCCTTGGCTTTATCCCTGTCCTTCAAGGCCGGGGAGCAGAGTAGTGCTCTCGGACATAATATAGGAGGGAAGATAGGGCAACAGGAGTTAGTCTTTGCAGTGTGGGAGGGCTTGCTCTGAGTGCATTTTGTAGACTCTCAAGGTCTGAAGCCTGTTGCATCCATGGTGCCCTGTCCAGAAGCAGAGGACCGAAGCAGCTGTCCTCTATCCCCCCATACCAGGAGCCAGGTCCCACGGGGGCGGCTGACGTTGGAGGGCAGGAAGAAGACAAAGGACTGGGGAGGGCTGGGAGGTGAGGCAGACAGGGTATGAAGTGGAAAATCCAGGGGAGCTCTCTGCCCACTTGAACGTGGCCGCAGACGGCCCGCAGGGAACAAGCAGAATGGGTCGCAAGAGCCACTCTCAGATTTCCTGCGCCTCTGCATTTAGACGGCTCCTACCGTGTGGCTTAAACCTGTAGGGAGTGGAAGTAGGAGACAGCACGGAATTCAGGGAACTGTCAGCTGTCCAGTACAGCTGAATATTACTCAATGAGGAAAGCACAAGTCAAACTCATAAGCTGAAAAACAACAACAGAAAGGAATGTATTGGCTCATGAAACCAGGAAGGATGGGGAATCCAAGAGATTCAAGTGATGGGATCACTTGGTTTGTTTCTGTGTGTGTGTGTGTGTGTGTGTGTGTGTGTGTGTCCATCTGTCTGTCTTGATTCTGCTTTTGTCTGTACATGGCTTCCTTCCTTTCAGCAAGGACAAGATTCCTTCGAGTGGCAGTGGTTGTTGTCAGCTCCAGGCTTACATTCCTCCACCACCCCAGAGTGTGGCCTCAGAGGAAAAAGACTTCCTTCCCCTCTGGGATTATAGTAATTCCTGAAAAGGATTCTGACTGGTGCCACTCGTGTTGATAGCCTGTGACTGTGTGACTGGCAGCTCCACCCAAGATGAGTTGTACAGTGGAAATAACTCCTCCACCCAAAATGTGAGGAGGTTTGCAATGGCCGGAAAACAGGGCTCAAGAGGTTGAGAAGAAGACCAAAGGAGACAGAGAGAGAGAAGGATCCCAGCCCCCAATAGGAGGGAAGGGCTGAATGTGGGGGATGTGGTGGTGGATGAGGTGCTGGCCTTGAAGTCTAGGGTAAGGCGTGTGACCTCATCCTGCTACTGGTGGAGCACCTTGGGAAGATTTTAGAGATGCCGAGGTATGGGATCAGTTCTGTGTTTGAGAAAGATTAAGCATTTCTTTTGTTCATTGACTCATCCAGAGATACTATCTCAATGCTTTTGTACTCAGAACCATGTTTGGATTTGGAGATACAAAGGTAAGGGATAGCCCCGCTGGTCAGATCCACTAAACCCATTTTCCTGCCGAAGACTGTTGGAGATCCCCCATGCATCTCCTCTTCCTCCAGCTCCTCATGGAAGGAATTCAGCTTCCCTATAATCCAACAACGAAATGTATCATCTGACCCAGGAAGGGCTCCAGGATTCCTCCCTGGCACTGGGCCTGGACTCTTCAATGACCTTAGCAGTTGGGGCAAGTGTGCACGTACAATCCCCGCCTCACCCGGAAGCTGGAGAGGTACCTCTCTGGTGTCCTGAGTTGCCAAGCCACAACTGAGCCTCCTCAAAGCTCTATGATTGCCACTGGCCAATTTCCCCCTTTGCCTTCTCCCTTGTACTCCAACTCAGGGGGCCGTGGAGTACAGCCAGGCCTTTGTCTGGGTTTGAATTTGGGCTCTGCTACCTACTAGCCATGTGATCATAGGCAAATTACTGACAATTGTATCTGACAGTCAACCCTTTCCTGCAGCTCAGTTTCTTCATCTGTAAAATAGCGGTAGTAATGGAAACTGCTCTGCGTTGAGTGAAGTTGTTGGAAGCTCTGGGAATGACGTTGTTAACCCTAAGTGAGCACCCAGTAAGACCTGCCCTAGATGCCTCTCAAGATGGGCTGGGGGCCCTTCCTCCAGCCTTGCTGGTTGGCGTCTTCCCATCTGCCTGGTTTCTCCATCTGCCTTCAAGGCCAGAGCCTTGGTTTAACCTATACCCACTCGTGCAGCTGCACCTGTTGGTGAATATCCACCCTCCCAAGCCTCTGGGAGTCCTGGCTACCTTGCCCCTCTGTTCAGCCTCCCTGTAATCCAACAACAAAATGTATCATCTGGCCCAGGAAGGGCTCCATGATTCCTCTCTGGCACTGGGGCCAGACTCCTTCTGATTGACAGGAGCATGTGCCCCAGTGACTGTGAAATAATCAGATTATCCCCCTGCCCAGGCCTGCCCAGCACCCTGAGTTCCAAGCAGGACTCAGAGCACTCTGTTGGCCGATATGTTCATGGAGGAGACTGCCCGCCCCACCCCTTCCTCCAGACTTCCTCCTTCTCTGGGCCTTCTCTCAGGGAGTGGGACCACCAGCCAGCTGGTAGCCTAGGAGCCATTTACTTATTCGTTCAACAGATAGGGATGGAATGCTTCCTTAGTGATAACAACAACAACGACAAGAAAGTAAGTGTGAGGAAGTTAAGCAAAGTCTGGCTATTTCCGTGATGGCTACTTCTATTCTTCTAAGTGGCAAAGTATTTAAAAAATATCGTGGGGCCCTGTGGATTGTTTGTTTGCTTTTTACAGCCACATTCATGGCATATGGAACTTCCTAAGCTAGGTGTTGAATTGCAGCTGCAGCTGCCGGCCTATGCCACAGCCACAGCAATGCAAGATCTGAGCTGTGTCTTCACCCTACACCACAGCTCAGGGACATGCCGGATCCTTAATCCCCTGAGTGAAGCCGGGGATGAAACCCAAGTCCTCCTGGATACTAGTTGGGTTCCTAACCTGCTGAGTCACAACAGGAACTCCTTTTTTTTTCTCCTTGGGGCACCCTTGCTTTGCTGCATGTGCTGATCCTCCTTTAAGACAAAAAGCCAGCTCCTTTCTTACTTCCACAGAACTGCATCTCACATCTCTTGCTGGTTTTCCGGCCCACAGCTCCTCCCCTTCAGTTTATTCTCTACACACCAGGAGAGAGGACTTCCTAAAAAACCTGCCAGTGTTTTCATTTGGGTTCCCTCTTAGATGAGGATTCATTTGCCAGTAGTTTATGTGGAAGGTGATCCCACGATGCACAGGTAGGTGGGGTGGGCAAGTGAGACACGGAAGGAAAGGCATTTATTTTTTTATTTTTTTTAGGGCTGCATCCATGGCATGTGGAGGTTCCCAGGCTAGGAGTCAAATCAGAGCTGTAGCTACCTGCCTACACCGCAGCCATAGCAATGCAGGATCCAAGCTGCATCCGTGACCTAGACCAAAGCTCACTGCAACACCAGATCCTTAACCTACTGAGCAAGGCCAGATATTGAACCTGTGTCCTCATGGATGCTAGTCAGATTCATTTCCGCTGAGCCACGATGGGAACTCTGGAAGGAAGGCTTTAAAGGGGGCATCTAGTCACCGCTGCAAGTGACCAGATCATGCTCTCTTTTGAGGACCTCTGGGAGCCAGTGTACAGCAAACACCTCAGAATTTCCCTCCTAAGGTACAAGGAGCTATGGTATTTATATACCAGCCTCCATCAGTCATTGAAAGGCAGAGGTGCATTAAATGCCAGTACATCTGTCTTGCCATGCTCAGCACCAGTGGGCTCGGACTGCCAGAGAAAACTCTTGGCAGCCAGAAGTTGGAGGTCTGTGGGCTGGCACCACAGAGCCTGTAACATCAGGCTCAGCCTAATGGGAAGGCTCGCAGGTTTTATTTCAAAATAATAATTTGAGCTTAAAATAACTTCCCCCAATCTCATCGAAGTGATAGAAATAATAAAAATAAGAAGGGGAAAAAAGCCCCGAAACACCACTGAAGGAAGAACATCAACCAGACAGAAATCTTGAGAACTTCCTGGAGGATGTGGACCTGGTGTGACTGTGCTTGCAACCGCAGCAAAGGCAGGGCCTGCCTATGAATCTGTTCTGATGCCGACGCGGAGGACTTGCCAGCCAGGGATGGAGGCACAGATATGCTGGGAACCACGGAGAAAAGCTCATGGTGACTTCTTCAGTTGCTGCCAGCGCTCAGAGAAGAGATATCCATCCTTTTCAATAAGGCTTTCAGATTTATAAATAGCAATATATTTTTGATTTGACAAATCTCCTCAGTCATCTGAGGAGATCAAGCAGCCTCAGAAAGGGAACCAGCAGATCAATCAGAGTCAACGGCTTTTATTAAAAAGAATTATTACAGAAAATAGCAAACTTTTGAAAAATTCAAATTTGTTTTTCAGTGAAATGTCAGAGGGTACAAGAAGCATAAGATGGAATACTGGGAGAACCAGAAACAGTCTTCGAAAATAAAATATATGATTGTATGTGCCCCCAAACAAAACCAGACTGTAGCGTGTGTACTATTGAAAACTGCTTTAGTGAATTATCAGCAAATTCATAAGAATAAATACAATCATCTCAGAACACAGGTAAAAAGTTGAATTTGTGACTGACAGATATGATGTCCCAGTATTTATATAACAGGAGTTACAAAACAAGAGAGAAAAATAGAAGTGAAAAATATCAATTAACGAAATAATGAAAGGAAATTTCCTCAGGTGAAAGTTTTATCTGTGGGTTGAAGTGATTCACTACTCCTGGATACTTAAAGGATAATATAAAAGCCCTCTAAACATTTATTCAGAAAGAGATTCAGAATGGCATTGGAGTTCTCGTTTATAATATTGAAATTTAGAAAAGAGTGGAGCAATAATCCTGTGGATTAAGAATTATGACTTTAAGGAGTTCCTGTTGTGGCGCAGCAGAAATGAATCCAACTAGGAACCATGAGGTCTTGGGTTCGATCCCTGGCTTCACTCAGTGGGTTAAGGATCTGGTGTTACCGTGAGCTGTGGAGTAGATCACAGACGCAGCTCGGATCCTGTGTTGCTGTGGCTGTGGCATAGGTCAGCAGCTGTAGCTCTGACTGGACCCTTAGACTGGGAATCTCCACATGCCATAGGTGCAGCCTAAGAAGAAAAAAAAAAAAGAATTATGACATTTATTTTGCAGCCAAACTGGAAAAAAAAAGATGCTTCCTGAAATGTCAAGACTCAAAATTATAACACCCAGGTACACTTCCCAATAAACAAACTTAGTGGAACAATTATAACCCAACAAAAATGAGCAGAGAATTAAGATCTCACAGAATAGATGGCATGGTTATACACTAGAAATCTAATGAGAAACAAAGTCAGGGTAATTTGTAGTTGTGTGTAATTAGTTTCCCAATATGTAATACACGTATCACATCTACATTGCGGTGACTTTTCTTTTAATAGTTATATATATTGTTTTGTTTTGTTTTTGTTTTTGTTTTGCTTTTTAGGACTTCATGTGAAGCATATGGACATTCCCAGGCTACGGGTGAATCAGAGCTGCAGCTGCTGGCCTATATCAGAGCCATAGCAAGGCAGGATCTGAGCTGTGTCTGCGACCTACACCACAGCTCATGGCAATGCCAGATCCTTAACCCACTTAGTGAGGCCAGGGATTGAACCCGCATCCTCATGGATTCTAGTCGGGTTCATTACTGCTGAGGCATGACCAGGAACTCCCTCATGCTTCTTTTAAGACCAATGTTTCTTTTAAGGTTGATCTCCTAGGTGGGAAATTCTAACACCAAGTCCAGTTCTTTTCTTCCCCAAGTATTCTTCAATAATTCTACCTTCAAATAGAAGGCTTGCCTATATTTTTCCCAGGAATCAGGTCTACTAACTGTTTACCTGTAGGCACCTGCAGGGAAAGGGGAACTCAGAGATGTCCCTTGTGCCAGACTCACTTCCTGGCGTGTGGTACATAGCCAGTTAGCAGAGGGCTGATGTTGCTGAGAACTGTTCTGAAATCACAGTGGTCTTGAAGAGAGGAGTTCTGACATGGTCACCCTGTCCTGGTGCCACCTAGATGACCTCCCCCATCCACTGCCACCAATACAGACCTCTGCCAATGCCTGCCACAGTGCCTTCTCAGAACTCAGGCCAGGATGCTGTTTCTCAGGGATTCTCCTGTTTAAGGTACACCCATCAAAACTGCCTGGTCCCCAGGATTATAGCATTTTCCTGTCATTTCAGTACTCTGCAATTTTCTTCAAGGCATCCCCACAAGCAGGAGGGAGCTGACTTAGAAGTTCTACCATTAATCCTACTCTATGTCCACATCAGATGTTTCCCAGACTGTAATGATGGGTATTTTTGTATCTCTAAATGCAGACCCTAAGACAAGACGGCGCATTCTTAAATAGTTTTATGGCCGGGATAAGAGCATTTCCTCAAAGAAAGAGGGATGCTACCCAAGAAAAAAAAGTAAATTGGCAAATGAAAATAAAAGATGCCCATTGCTTCTGATCTCTTGGGTTTCTGTCTGTCTCTGTCTCTGTCTTTGTCTCTGTCTCTGTCCCATATATACAATTCCAAGAATGTTTTAAATTACACAATAAAAATGCACTCAACCCCTCAAGATTTGATAGCCAAAGTGACATTCAGCTATTATATCCAGCTGCTACAAGTCGAAGGTCTCTGGATGATGTACATTACATTCTGCTGATCCCTGATGCTGGTCAGTCAATTATTTATTGAGCAAATAGAGCTATAGAGGAAGAGTAACTTCCCTCAAGGATCTTATATTCCAGTGGGAAGGGATCTATATACCATAAACATGCAAACAAGTAAATAGATAAGATGAAATCAGATACTGAAAATCACTAAAAGAAGACAAAAATCATGAGGTGTGGTTTGGGGAGGGGCATGCTGAGATACCATTCTGAAGAGATGACATTTGAGTTGAGATGTTTGCAGCTTGTGTATTGAGATATCTTGATTAAGGCATACATATAGAAATATAACTTTTTAAATTACTTAATGAATTTTATTACATTTATAAGTGTGAAAATCATCACAACCAATTTTTATTGCATTTCCATCCCCAAAACTCAGTACATCCCCCCCCCCAACCTGTCTCATTTGGAAACCATAAGTTTTTCAAAGTCTTTTGAGTCAATAGCTGTTCTGCAAAGAAGTTCATTGTGTCCTTTTTTTAGATTCCACATGTCAGTGATAGCATTTGATGTTGGTGTCTCATTGTCTGACTGACTTCACTTAGCATGATAATTTCTAGGTCCATCCGTGTTGCTAAAAATGCTGGTATTGCGTTCATTTTATTTTTATTTATTTATTTCATTATTATTTTTTAAATTTATTTATTTTTCTGCTGTACAGCATGGTATTTCATTCATGTTAATGGCTCAGTAATATTCCATTGTGTATATGTACCACATCTTCTTGATCCACTCCTCTGTCGATGGACATTTAGGTTGTTTCCAGGTCTTGGCTATTGAAAATAGTGCTGCAATGAACATTGGAGTCCATGTGTCTTTGCGAGTCATGGTTTTCTCTGGATAGATGCCCAGGAGTGGGATTGCTGGATCAAATGGTAATTCTATTTTTAGTTTTCTGAAGAATCTCCATACTGTTTTCCACAGTGGTTGCACCAATTTACAATCCCACCAACAGAGTACTAGGGTTCCTTTTTCTCCACACCCTCTCCAGCACTTATTGTTTGTAGACTTTTTGATGATGGCCATTCTGGCTGGCGTAAGGTGGTACCTCCTAGTGGTTTTGATTTGCATTTCTCTAATAATGAGTGATGTTGAACGTCTTTTCATGTGTTTTTTGGCCATGTGTATGTCTTCTTTGGAGAACTGCCTGTTTAGATCTTCTGCCCATTTTTTGATGGGGTTTTTTGTTTTTTTGGTATTGAGCTGTAGGAGGTGATTATAAATTTTGGAGATTAATCCCTTGTCAGTCATTCATTTGCAAATATTTTCTCCCATTCTGTGAGCTGTCTTTTAATTTTGTTTAGTGTTTCCTTTGCTGTGCAGAAACTTTTAAGTTTAATTAAGCCCCATTTGTTTATTTTTGTTTTTATCATCATTACTCTAAGAGGTGGATCTGAGAAGATGTTGCTGTGGTTTATGTCAGAGAGTGTTTGGCCTACATTTTCCTCTAAGAGTTTTATAGTATCTGGTCTTATATCTAGGTCTTTAATCCATTTCAAGTTTATTTTTGTGTATGGTGTTAGGAAGTGTTCTAATTTCATTCTTTTACATGTGGCTGTCCAGTTTTGACTTCTTCTTCTTCTTCTTTTTTTTTTTTTTTTTTTTTTTGGTCCTTTTAGGGCAGCACCTGCGGCATATGGAGGTTCCCAGGCTAGGGGTTGAATAGGAGCTGTAGCTGCTGGCCTATGTCATAGCCATAGCAACACAGGATCCTTAACCCAGTGAAAAAGGCCAGGGTTTGAACCCACATCCTCATGTATACTAGTTGGGTTGCTTAACTGCTGAGCCATGACAGAACTCCAGAAATACTGACTTCTTAAAGATGCTACCCCTGATCATATTGGGAGCACAGTCCTGTATTGTACAGATGCTTATGAACCTCTGGGGAAATATGTGAGTTAAGATCCAACCAAAAGAGTACTTTCAGTATTTGAAACATAGAGGATCTGTTGCAGACAGTTACACACGTGATGGAAAAGCCTAGAAACAGAAAGGGACATAGTAAGCTTATCCAGACACTATCAAAAGAGGGGCAAATGGAGAAGGATATACTACCAGAGCCCAGAGACGAGCATCAAACAGCAAAAGTTGCATCATACTGGGCCTGGAGTCATAAAGGAAGAAGAACCCATAGCCAGAAACTGCACTAGAGGCAGACAGGGTGGAAGAAAAATGCCTTGATTTGTTCCTTCCTCCTACCTTCCAATCCCTCACCTACCAAAAGTAGCCAGAAGTCATCTGAGCCAGCAGCTTGGGGAGCATGGCCTGCAGGGATCAGACCCTTCCCTCAACACAGGGCGGGGTTGGGATAGAACGAGAAAGACATCTTGAGGGTAGATTGGCCCAGGACAGACACAGGAAGATTCCACGACTACTCATCCATAAAAAAAGAATGAAATAATGCCTTTTGCAGCAACATCGGTGCAACTAGAGATTTTCATACGAAGTGAAGTAAGTCTGAAAGAGAAAGATAAATACCGTATGATATCACTTATATGTGGAATCTGAAATGCATCACAAATGAACGTATCTACAAAACAGAAACAGACTCACCCACATGGAGAACCAAATGGTTGCCAAAGTGGGAGGGAGAGGGAGGGAGGAGAGCGTGGGATGGATTGGGAGTTTGGGGTTAGTAGATGCAAACTATTACATTTAGAATGGATAAGCAATGAGGTCCTGCTGTATTCCACAGGGAACTGTGTACAATCTCTTGGGATAGAACATAATGGGGGATGATATGAGAAAAAGAATACACACACACACACATGCATATATGACTGTGTAACTTTGCTGTACAGCAGAAATTGACACAATGTTGTAAATCAACTATACCTTAATTTTTTTTAAAAAAAAGTCTACTTTAAGACAAGTCCCAATCTCTATTTCAGTCTCTTCCCCTTTCCCCTACCCTCAAGCAGAGCATTCTTGAGCTGAGATCCTGACCTCCAGGAATGAAGATGGGGAAGGAGTGTGATCAGGTTCTGAGGTCTCATCTCCCCTTCCTTCTTCAAGGCTCAGCTCTTCAGGTGTGTTTGTGGTTCAAGGACGGAGAGGAGAGAGGACAAGAGTGTCTTTACTCACCCGGCCACAGCTGTTGTCCTTTCCAGGTTGGCTGTTCCCACTTCTCTGGTGACAGTGGCTCCTGACACCCTCTCTGTAGCAGTATCCAAAGCTGGCGCTGGTGAATCCTCTGGAGGACCTTTCTACAGAAGGTAGAACCAACTACCTTCTCTAACGCCCACTTAGCCCAACTGGAAATTCTTGCCAGGGCAACAGCAGAGACAGGTTACCCCAATTCCCATCTTGAAACGGTGCCAGTCTTCCTCTACCTTACTCAGTGAAGTCAAGGGAAAATTAGAAAATGATAATCAACTTGGGTACAGCATGTCAATTTCCTTTTCTCTCAGGGACCCTCTCTCGATGGCTGACTCTTTGGAGCCTCTCCAATATTTGGCTTAAGGGGAAGGTCAGCTCTCACCCCAAACACTGCCCTCCCCTCTTTCTCCCTTTCCCAATCATCTCATGGAAATTAGGGAAGAGGAAGGGGGGGGGGTAGGGACTGTCTGACATCTTTCAGTGAAGCCGTGGGAAAGGGATCTGGTGTCATGGTGGGTGGTAGCTCTCTTGAGAAAGGGATATGCTCTTGTCCTGGGCTTTAGCTGGAATTCCCCAGACAGATGACAGGAAAAGCCCATTGAACATCCTGTTACCTTTGAACAATAGAAGGGAGGCAGGCTTGCAAAGATCTAGGGGAAGAGTGACCCCAGAAGGAGGAACTGCAGATTTTGTAAAGCCCTTGAGATGCAAACTCACTTGGCACATCTATGAGACAGAAAGAAGCTGGAAGGAGCTGGAGGGAGAATAAATGGAGGAAAAGACAGAGCAAGATAAGGGAGGCTAGGTAGGCAGTTGTGGATCACCTAGGTTCTCATAGATCAAAGTAAAGGTTTTGGATTTTATGTCTGGATTGCTCTCAGAAGCTACTGGAGGATTTTCAGGGGGAGAGGGACATGAACTGGTTTTATTTTTGTGTTTTTGAAATATCATGACATGTCTCACTATCAGAAAATACAAAACCTGCATTGACTCTTTAAATACACAAAAAGAGTCTCACAGACATATGCCTCCTGAGGCTAGCATTCATTTTATAACTTAGCTCGATACAAATATCTATCAAATATTTCTGCTATCAAACAGATATGTTAGGTGTAAAAGTATGTGAACTGAATTTTGTTTTGGAAAGATCACTGTGACTTACGTGTGCTGAACGGACGGCAGGGGCAACGCTGGAGGCAAAAGGACCTATCAGTAAACTGTTGCTACAGTTTAGCCAATTGGTGATGATGGACCTGAAGCAGTGGAGATGGTGAGAGGTGGGCAGATTTGTGATGAAATTAGAAGTCTTGCTGAACGGTCTCAGTTGTAGGAGAATGATTCCTGGGATTGGAGCCTGGCCAGTTGCGTGGATTCAGTTTTGGTTGTTTGTTTTCTTCTTTGTTGTATCCCCAGGGTCCAGAAGAGTATCTGCCACTAGTAGGTGCTCAGGAAATATGTGTTAAGTAATTGAAAAAGCTATTGATCAGGTTTTAGTTGAGAAACCACCGGCCACACTCATGTTCTTGCTACCTGTGCTTAAATGGTACATTGAACTCCCCCCACACACATATATTAGAGAAATTCTGTTTAAAAGTGGGAAGAGGAAACAATTCCAATGAGTTGTTATTAGCCGAGTATCTACATCCCATCCCTCTGCACAGGAACAGGAAAAACTCATTTCTCTGGCAGAAGGGCAAATTCCTTCCATCCTGCTGTTGGTCTTAGCTCTTAGGGAACTTGGGAGAATTCCACGGAGCAGTGGCCGACCAGACCCCATAAGTGGAGAGATCTCTCTTCTTCACTACAGGCCTAGAGGAAGGTGTGCTTTCTGGGGACTCAGCCTCTTGGCCTGAGCTGGCTTGAAGCCTGGCCATGAGGAAGGTCCCCACAGGCCCTGGGCTGCATTCCAGTCAATGCACCTTCAGGATGCAATCGATCCTGGATCCCCCAGTATGTCCCCCTTCCCAGCCACAGATTTCTGCTGTTGCAGTTCTTTAAGGGAAAACATCGTCAAACTCCCAGCAGCTTGGAATCTTGCTGCAAGGAAAAGGACCTCTCTTTTACTTCCTGCTATTTCCTTCTGCTTTCCAACAGCCCAGCTTCGATGGAACTATCCTTTTAGGGGATGCATGGCTAACCCATTCTGACAACCTAACTTCTTTTGAACTAGACCTCTCCTGACAGCTGGCAAAGATTTTCCAGGCTGCTTAACAGCATGGGGCCTGGAAGGCCAGCCTCTCTCCATGCTCATGACTGCTTGTCTCAGCCAGTTCTACAGTTTTGGGTTTATAAACTTATTACCTACAAGTCCCCATTTGCAAGTGCCAATTTCTGTATTATTCAGGCTTCTTTGATTACAGAACAAAAATCCAAGTAAATAATAGCTGACTTTAAAAAGGAGAGTTACTGGTTCTAGTTGTGGCTCAGTAGGTTAAGAACCCAAATAGTATCCATGAGGATGTGGGTTGGATCCCTGGCCTAGTTCAGTGGGTTAAGGATCTCACGTTGCTGCAAGCTATGGCATAGGTTGCAGATGTGGCTCAGATCTGGTGTTGCTGTGGCTGTGGCGTAGTCCAGTAGGTGCAGCTCCAATTTGATTCCTAATCTGGGAACTTCCATATGCTGCAGGTGCGTCCCTAAAAAGCCAAAAAAAAAAAAAAAAGGAGAGTTATTGGCTAATGTAAAAGGTGGGCCTGGCAATGGGATCACTGTGTTCCATCATTCCTTTCTTTTCATCACTCATCTTGACTTTTCTCTGCGCTGGGACCTCATATCTCTTACTTGGGTTGGCTTCATCCAGGCAAATGCAGGGCAATGGAGGCAGGTGCTCCACCAGAAGCTCCTGCGTTTCATTATTTAATTCACTTATGCCAAGGCTAAAAGGCGTCTCTCTCCTCTCCCTGCTTTACGGGATTTAAGTCCCAGCTGATTGGCCCAGCTTTGCTCCTCCTCCTCATTCCTCCTCATTCAGTCTGGAGGCTGGGGGATGGCATTCTATGATTGGTCAGGCTCAGGTTGCGTCATCATCTTTGCGGCCAGGGGTCAAGAATCTGTGATTGGCAGCTTCCCTAAAATTTACTTCCTGGCTGCAGCAGGGGAGGGGCAGATCTTGAAAGGAAGAAGGTGAGTGTGCTGTCCCTTAAGAAAGGAGGAAGGGGGAGGTGGACAACCCAATACAAACAAGTCCCTGTTAACAGGAAGTCAGATTTAATGCCAGGAACCAAAGAAAGAGTACACATCCAAACCCTGGTTTTGTTTTGTTTTTAACTGAAGCAAGAGAAATGAACTTTGTGGGCAGGAATTGTAATGAGGAAGTGAGCACAAGGGTCTGCCTCTGTGGAGAAACGTGCTAAGGGGGAAGTGGTGAGAGGAGGCCTGCTTTGGCAGCCCGGCTGCAGGAGGCTCTGGGAGGTGGAAGCTGCTCAGGTGATGACTCAGGGCAGTGTATCACGCCGTCCTCAGTTTTCTGCCCTGCCCAGTCCTCCAAAGCCACATAAATAGGATGTAGGGCAGGCTGGATTCTTTTTAGCAGCAGAACACACAGGTTTGTTTTCATGGGCATGAGTCCATTGGAAAACCTCTTGCCTCTTTGCTGCATCAGAGAAATGGAGTAATTTTAAAGAATTTCAAAGAAACGATTTTGTAACTTAGAAAATGGAATCACGTAGTAACCATCAACTTGGCGGTGCTGAAATGTAGTGACTGTTCTCCTTTATTTAAAGAAAATTGTATTTTTAATGTATATGGGGTTTTTTTTTAATTAAAAAAAATTTTTTTTTGTCTTTCTAGGGCCTTACCCGAAGCATATGGGGGTTCCCAAGCTAGGGGTCTAATCAGAGCTGTAGCCACCAGAGCCACAGTAACTCGAGATCCTAGCCGAGTGTGCAACCTACACTACAGCTCACAGCAACACTGGATCCTTAACCCACTGAGCAAGGCCAGGCATTGAACCCGCAACTTCATGGTTCCTAGTTGGATTTGTTTCCACTGTGCCACCACGGGAACTCCTATGTGTTTTGATGTACATATAGTAGTGTAATGATTACTACAGTCAAGGTAATTAACATATCCATCTCTCCACCTCCTAACCCTGTGTGTGTGCGTGGTGGAACATCTGAAATTTAATCTCTTAGCAAATTTCCAGTATATAATACAGTATTAATAACTGTAGTCACATGCTGTATATTAGGTTTCTAGAACTTATTCATCCTACACAACTGCAGCTGTGTACCCCTTGATCAACTTCTCCTTATTCTCCCACCTCCCCACCCCAGTAACCATATGCTACTGCTTCTATGAATTCAACTTTTTTCGGTTCCACATATAAGATTGTATAGTATTTGTCTTTTGATGTTTGGCTTATTTCACTTAGTATTATGTCCCCCAGGTTCATCTATGTTGTTGCATATGGCACAGCTCCTACCTTTTAAAGACAGAATTATGTATATAATTTCTTTATCCATTCATTCGTTGAAAGACACTAAAGTTGTTTCCATATTGTGAATGATGCTGCAGCGAATATGGACATGTAGATATCTCTTCAGGGTACTGATTTCATTCCCCACAGATATAGACCCATTAGAGGGATTGCTAAATTTTATGGTAGTTCTATTTTTAATTTTTTGAGGAATGTCTATACTGTTTTCCATAATGACTGCAACGATTTACATTCCCACCAATGGCACGCAAGGGTTCCATTTTCTTTACATCCTCTGTGATACTAGTTATCTCGGCTCTTTTTGATGATAGCCGTTCTAACAGGTGTGAGGTGTATCTCACTGTGGTTTTAATTTGTATTTCCCTGATGATTAGTGATGTTAAGTATATTTTCCTGTACCTGTTGGCCGTTTGTATATACTTGGCAAAATTTCTGTTCAGATCTTTTGCCCATTTTTAAAATTGGGTTTTTTAAATTTTTTGTTTGTTTGTTTTTTGCTATTGAGTTATATGAGTTCCTTGTATATCGTGGATATTAACCCTATCAGATGTATAGGTTGCAAATATTTTCTCCTGTCCCACAGCTTGGCTTTTCATTTTGTTCATTGTTTCCTTTGCTGCACAGAAGCTTTTTAGTTTGAGCTTGTCCCACTTGCTTATTTTTGCTCTGTCGCCTGAGCTTCTGGTTTCCTATCCAAAAAAATTCCTTCCAAGATCAGTGTGTCAAGACTTGCTCTGATTGTATAGTTTCTATTCTACTTTACAGCATGCCAGAATCCAAAGGGATCTTAGAGATCACAGCCAACCCTCGCACATTACAGGAAGGAAACTGAGGCCCAGAGAGGGGAAATGGTGACTTAAAGAACCCAATGAGTTAGGGGCAGAGCACAGTCTTACACTGAGGTCTTCTGAATCATTGCACAGAGATCTTTCCATTAAGTCACTCAAGAATGCTTGATAAAGTAAATAATGGAGTGTCTGCTACAGATTTGCTTCCAAATGCCCTTGAAAGCAGTTGATGGGAAATTTCAACCTGCTGCTACAAGTGAAATTGCTAAATGAATTCGATTCTTACATGCCAAAAATATCTCTGCAAAGATGTGACTTTGTCCTGCTTTAAACACGGGAAACTTGAATTCAGCCATCAAGGACATGCCCTCACTTCCCACTGGCCTTTTTGTCCTGATTCCTGTGGTCAGAAGGTAGTCTTCGCAAATCAACTGCTTGACTCTGCTTTTGTCACCTGGTACCCTCTGAGTGTCCCCATCAGGACTGTTGAGTTGTGCTGCTCAAGACTGGCCCCCGTCAATCTGTCCCCACTTGCACAGGGAAGCTATGTGAGTCAATTCCCCTCTAGACCCACCTGGCTCTGTGCCCTGCAACCTGATCCACCTGAGGTGTGCTGGGTTTTCTTGCCCAGGGGTTCCCAGTTATGTTAGGCTAACTTGCTGGAGATGAGAAGGAGGGAGAAGACTGAGGTCAGGGTATTATTTGCTAGGTTCCTTGTCTATGGGATTGCCAAGGTCTGGCTGCATCCCCCACCCACCCCACTGAAAAGCTCAGCTCCTGTTAAATAGCTCCCTGCATGGGATTCTTTCTCCAGGCACCCTCCCCTATCCAGGCCTGGGCTGGTCACAGCACCTTCTGTGACCAGTCCCTCCATGAGCCCTGGGAGTTCTGCTTCTTCCCTTGTAGTGTCTCCACACTCTGCCATCCCTGTGAAAACAATCCTTAATTAAACTCCCCTCAAGTGACCCCATTTGAGTGTGCCACCTGTCCAGCTGGGACTCTGATGGATAAACAACCTGATTCTAACCTAAGGTCTAGCCTCCCCCAAGCTCTGGGACATATTCTATCCCAACAGAGAGAATCTTTGGAGCCTCAGTTCAGGCATCAGTTTGTCTGCAGGGTCCTTGAACCTGAAGCTCTAACTTTATTCTTGAGATCAAGCCTCCAAGGCCTTAAGGTGGAAAGGAGATGGAAAGGAGCCAGAAGTCAGGCCCTGAAGTAGGAGCCTGCAGAGCTGTGTGCTGGGCATCTGGCTGGCATTAGGTGTCTCCTATAATAGAAGACAGGATCTGGCAATTCTGAAAGAGAGCCTATTCTGGCAGCATCAGAAGCCAGAGTGTTCCTGAGCTTTCTGAGGCTGATAAGAGCTGGAGGGAGGGATTTGTATCCACATTCGTTTGGGCCACAGCATGGGGAGAAGTGGGGAGAAGCAGCACCTGCCAGGGCTCATTATGATCACGGTGCCAGCAGGGTGGAGGTGGGGGTGGGAGCTGCTAACTGGACTGAAAGAGCCCCAGGGAAGGTGAATCACAGCACTCTTCTCTAGCTCTGATACCGCCCCCCACCCCCCTTCCCCTAGTCCAAGTCTTTACCAGCCCCGGAGCTCTTAAGCTCCAAGTCCCTGTTCTGACTATCACGAGCTATTCAGTGATAGCCGACGTGGTCTTTATTTCCATCCTCACTGTGCTAGACACAAAATATGTTAGATTGAGAATAATTTACAGTTACTTACAACCTGCTTCCTTCAGATTGCCACTTGAGCACAAAACTGTGTGGGGTAGCACTTTCACAAGAGAAATAGACAGTTGCAAATATGCCCAAAGTGATAATATTATCTCACATTTTTTACAGTGTTTCACAGTTTGTCAGAGATTTTCTCATGTATCAATTGATTCTCACAATTAAGCTATTATATATGTGTATGTGTATATAGCTATCATTTATCTATCCATCTAGCACCTATCTAGCATCTGTCTGTCTGTTTGTCTATCTATCTATCTAAGTGAAGCCTGAGGCTTCAAGAAATAAAGTAAGTTACCCAAGGTCATATATCTAGCCAGAATGAATTGCTTCTTTATGTTTCTTATGATCTCATTGTATAATATATTGATTGTGATTGTGGCTGTCTTCCACTTGAGTCTATGAGCTCATTAAGCAGAGAGTTCATGGCTTCTAATATTTTTTTGTCATGCATACCAATAGGTGCGTGTCTGTGTATATATACAATGTATATGTATACATTGTGTCTGCATTACATCTTTAATGTTTAATAAATAGTAAAGCAACCGGCCTTATATCTACTTACTTAGATTAGGAAATAAAATGTTGCCATAACTGTTGAAAGACCCTCTATATCTCTTCCCTGTATCTTTCTCTCTCATTCTCAACCACTATTCTAAATTTTGTCTTTATCCTGTGAATGTATCCTGACAAATGTATTATTTACTTGTGTATGTCATTTAACTTTACATAAATGGGTATATGACCTATTATCATCTCTCATCCCACACTTCCTCCACATACATAGACACTGTCCTGTACACAGTAGGTGCTTAGACTAACCTGGCCTTCACATGGCCAAAAAGCATCTGTTTGCTCACTATCATCTCCAAAGCATTGAAGAAGTCTGGTCAGAGGTAGAAAAAAATCACAGAACAAGACATCTCAGGGACCCAGCTGTGTTGCATGCCCATACTGCCATGCCAGGGGATTCCTTGGAAGCCTCAAATCCAATCTATTTAGTGGATGCCCCAGTGGACTGTCTCGCTGCTTGAGGCTGGAATCCCACTTTGGAGCTCAAAAGTCTCTTCTCTCAAGGCTGTTTTCTGAGTCACAAGTGACAAGTACTACCCCTATTTGCTTAACAACCTTGTATCCTCTATTAATCCAACTTCCACTTCCTTACACATTTCCCTCTTAAATTCCTAGAGAATTTATGGCACACTTTAACAGCCATTTAAACAATATAAGCAGTTTCTGCAAACCTTCAGAGTGGCATTTTTCAAACTGTGGGCCATGAACCCATTAGTGAGTTGTGAAGTCAATCTAATGGGCTCAGATGAGGATTTTTAAAAATAGAATTGAGCATTACCTGGTCAAGACGCCAGAATTATAAAATATCAGCATGTGTTCCCAGTAGCAAGGAGTAAATATTATCTTTTGAAAGTGTTATTCCAGCTGTGTGTGTGTGTCTGTGTCTGTGTGTAGTGGGTCACAAAGTAAAATGTATTTCTTACTATGGATCAAGTTCAAACAATGTATGCAAGCCACTGCTTAAGAGGACTTTGCAGGGGACATTGGTTGCTTACTCACCTGCCATCTCTTCTCTCTCTTCCCACAGTGGGGTCACCTTGTGGTTTGGATGGGCTTTGGGTGTTTGAGTGTCCATGACTGACCTTAACAATTAGCATAATCCTAGCCAGTTGCCACTATGGTTGGTTCAGAGATGGGCAGTAATCCTAGGCCTCAGCCAATTAGGATGTGTCACTCCCTGGCCACAGTGGGAGGGGGACACATGTCCCAATTAATCCCAGGATCTGTCTCTTAGGGAATCCAACCAAATCCTTTGATGGGCCTGGAAATTTCACAAATAAATACTTTGGAGATGCCCAATCTGGTCTGAAACACAAAAGGGCTATTCACTGTCCACCCCACCCCCATCCCAGGCCAAAATTTGCTGGGGAGGGAAGAGAGACCAAGAACAAACAAATAAGACACAGGGTAATTTCCAAGTTACATCATCAATAACCTACTTATAAAAGTCATGGTTTCACTGCCATAAAGAGAGTTTTGTAGGCAACCACAGCTCTAGGTTCAGCTAAGGAGTAGTTTATGTGCTGGAAGAATGTGGGCACTTAAGAGGCTGAATTCTTGGGGAAACAGGGACTGCATGTCCCTGCAAGGGAGGAGAGGAGGTGGGCATTGAGGTTGTCCAGGAAGAGCTGTAACTTGAGTCAAAGTGAGAAGCTGTGGAACAGACCCTGAGGGAGCAGTGATGCTTAGGGATGGACAGAGAGAGGAGTGGTAAGAGAAGACTGCCACCAACACACTTCTGCTATTGCATCGTGCTGACACCAGTAGGAGCAAATTGTCCTGGGATGGGCAGCCTGCCAGATTCCCAAGGCTTGGGGGATAAAGAGCTGCGTAGTGGGAGGAGTGGAAGCAGGAGGCTAACTGGATATATGTCAGGATGGATAGAGGGCCTCTGGGAAGGATGGAAGGAAAGGGGATGGCACAGGCCACAATTTGAAAGATTTCAATGTAATTCTCCTGGCAACATTAACATTTTCTTTTCACGTAACATGATTTTTTTGTGTTCGGGGGCAAGTCAATCATTGTTGCTTTTGATGAAAGGTTGTGATGAGGGAACCAGGAGATGGTCCAGCTCTGTGGGAGTTGCGATACTATGATGGCTATTAGTCACGTGTAGCCATCTCCCTCACTATCAGCTCCTAGAAATAAAAATGAACAAGGCTAAGAGGAGGTGACCTACCTATGTTTGAGGAAGGAGAGAGCAGCTGCATGGAAGGATCTCATGCTGAAGTCTCACCCCGCCATGGGCATCTGCCTGTGAGAACTAGGAGAGAGAATGCAGTGCATCCGGGAGGCCTGACCCCACATTGGCTTTGGTTGGAATTGGGAGGAAGGAACCTACTTCAGAAATGTTTTTGGAGTCATGCATAAAACCAACTCTCAAATAGGGTGTGGCATAGAACCTTTCAGAAGCTGAGACACACAGATTCTCTAAGCTTGGTAAATTTACGGCATTTTCTTCTTTCGTTTCCCTTAGCTTCACAGTTAAATTTTTTTTCTTAGGAAAGTACCAAGCTGTCTCAGCTGCCTTACTGGAAATGAGGAAGGAGTTCGAGTTACATTCTGGAGTCAGAAAGAGGAGTCAAGAACTGTCCTCTGGTGGGGGGGCCTGGGTGTGAGACCCCAGGGTGGGGGGAGGCTGAGTTAGCAATGCAAGCACGGTTTGCCCCACCTGAGAGTGCTCATGCCACACTATGCTCTCTGAAATCACTCCTAAAAATGTTCCCTAGTCTTTGCTTTTGACTCACAGGAGATGCTACCAGAGCCTAGCTCCTGCAGCCATATGCCTCATCCCTCACTCAGCTGTGGAGTCATGGAGACATCAGGGCTCCTAAGAAACAGTCCTTCCTTCCCTCTTCCTGAGAACTCCAAAGGTGGTTGGGGCTCTGGAAAGGCAGCATCACCTGGTTCCGAGGGGCTCAAGGGAAACGGCACTTGCCCTGGTGTGATTAGTCCAGAGACCATCCCTCCTGGCTCTTGTTTGGTTCAGCTGACTATTGGCGCTGACTGGGGGCATAGGAACCCTAAACCTCTCAGAGGACAAAGTCCAGGGAGCACGTGAAGGAGTGAGAAACACAAGGGACCAGGAGGACCTCTGTGATGGGTGAAGGGGGATTGGTTTTGAGCTGGAGTCCTGAGATTGAGCATGTGGAGTACGTAAGTCTTGGGGGCCGGTTGGTGGGAGGAGGGTGGCAATTCTTCCCTTGGGAAGCCCTCAGGTTTCCCCTCAGGGATGGGGGCAGAAGCCTGCAGTCAACAGTCATGGGTCTTTGTCTACACAGCATCCTTTCTGGCGATGAGAACCTGGTGATACTTTCTTTGGGAAAAGACTCCTCCCAACCACTGGTGCCTTATGGGTCTGGCAGGTTGCCAAAGCCAGTGCTCTATCCATCCTGATCTCTACCACGGGAAAGGATAGATGGCCAAGGTTTAGCCAATCACCAGGCCCTGAGACCCTGGCTTCAGCTATTAATACAAGGCAATGGTTTTTCATATAAGGCAGTACTGCACCCCACCCTTATAGCCTTGTATTGTCATCACAGTGACTGGGGAACACTTCTGGCATTTAATGGCCAGGGGTCCCAAACCCCAAGGCAGTGTCCCATAACAAAGAAGGGTCCTAACTCAACAGGCCAGTAGCTTTTCTGTTGAGAAACCCTGATCCAAACGCTGGACACCTGACCCCAGTTGTGCCATTCGGAGTCTATCCCTGAGATGTTGTTGAAGAACATCTGGCAGGAGAAGATGGTGGCCACCCTTCTACCCCTAATACAAGCAAGACTATGTCTAAAGAAGAGACCAAGGACGAGACAGAGAAAAGGCTATGAAGAGAGGTGGAGAAAGGGAGAGCACCAGAGCTAACGCTATCATTGTCCTTGTTCTTTTCTGGTACGATAGACAATTTTTTTCTCTTTTTCTTTTTTGCTTACCCCCCCCTTTTTTTTTTTTTTTGTCTTTTTAGGGCCTTACCTGTGGCATATGGAAGTTCCCAGGCTAGGGGTCGAATCAGAGCTGTAGCTGCCAGCCTACACCACAGCCACAGCAACACAGGATCTGAGCCACATCTGTGACCTCCACCACAGCTCACAGCAATGCTGGATTCTTAACCTACTGAGCGAGGCCAGGGATCAAATCCATGTCCTCATGGATACTAGTTGGGTTATTGACCACTGAGCCATGACAGGAACTCTGCTTATCGCTTTTGAGTTGAGTTCCTTTCTCTTGAAACTGAGAATCCTGACCACCATGAGGCTTCTGGAGGGAAGGCTGCTCCTTCCTGGCCACAGATGTAGGAAGATCAGCCTTTAGAAAGCTGCTTGAGCTCTCTCTAGTCTTCCCAAACATTCCTCCATACTTGCTACAAGTAAGGAAACAGGTCCAGAGATGAGCACAAGTGACAGGGACCAAACCATATGTCATCTCAGAGCTTGAAACAGCACAGCCTACTCTTTGTTTAATGGGATCTGTCTAAGCTCTTGCCATTGGGGTGGGGGTTTGCTTCTGTCTTCAGCATGCCATTTGGCACTTGGAGAATGCTGAGACACACCAAGGGCAGGTTCAGGTCCTCAGGGGAAATTTCAAGCTGATTGGGCCACCATGGCTGCCTGAATCATGTTGGCTTGGCTAAAAGTGTGATATTCAGATGGAACTGGAAACGCAGGGTAGGCAAACTAAAGGACAGAGAATTTCAAGCCTGCTAAGGCTCACCTTCCTTCTTCCTAGTTTTTCCAGTTTAGGGAACATAATGGCTCTGTCAGTTCTCCCATTTCCTCTGCAAAAGACCTTCAAGAGACAGTTGGCATCTCTCTTGGGCTCAGAGAATTTTTAAGGGCTCCTTGTGGCCAGGACACTATAATTAGATGAATGGGATCCTTTGCCCTTCCCCTGTAGGTAGGGAGGAGTGATACAAGGCTGGTGCTAGCTGGCTTAGGTGGGTGGCGGCTGCTTGGGGGCCATTGGGGACCTGCTTGCCAGGCAGTGCTAACTTTGATCCTGACCTGTTCGGAGGTCTGATCCTCTGGAATGTCCACTATCCACGCCACCCCCGCCTTCCCACTCCTCACTGCCCTACCCGTTATACAAACCTAAAAGCCAATGGCAGTTTTTTTGTTTTTTTTTTTTTCCTGGCACTAAAATGGTCTTAATTGTTATCAGTATGTTAGAGAATTCAAATAAAAGCTATTGGCAGTGCAGTAAAAGAGAAATTCAGCTTCTGGTGTTATCTATGCTTCTCCAACTTCGAGAACATGCTCACAGGCTGTCTCTCCTCCTTCCTCTTTCAAGCTGATGTCTCCAAATGCTTGGGTTACTTTAGGAAAATTTCTGTAAGGGTTTTTGAATATTTTGTTTTGTTTTGTTGTCACTTGAACTTTTGTTTTGAATGCCCAGCTTTAAACACACCAGGGACACAGACTTTATCCTCTACTCTTTCTGCTTTGGAGGAATTTGTTGAGGTTTCTCCTTTTATGATCGATTTTGTAAATGTCCCATTGATACTGAAAAACAGAAGTGCTCTGCATTTTGTGCATGTGAGTGTGTGTGTGTGAGTAGAGAGAAAGGGAGAGAGAGACACAGCCCAAGTGCCTACTTAGCCTTAGTAGTTATCATTGCTTGTTTTTTGACCACAGAGTTGTAATACGCTCTCTCTAGTGCTGCTGTGTTTCTGTTGAATTCTCTCATCAAAAGTGGATGCTGGGAGTTCCCCTTGTGGCGCAGTGGTTAACGAATCCGACTAGGAACCATGAGGTTGCAGGTTCAGTCCCTGCCCTTGCTCAGTGGGTTAACGATCCGGCGTTGCCGTGAGCTGTGGTGTAGGTTGCAGACGCGGCTCAGATCCCACGTTGCTGTGGTTCTGGCATAGGCCGGTGGCTACAGCTCCGATTCAACCCCTAGCCTGGGAACCTCCATATGCCGCTGGAGCGGCCCAAGAAATAGCAACAACAAACAACAACAACAATAACAACAACAACAACAACAAAGACAAAAAAAAAAAGTGGATGCTATATTTTGGATGTATATAGTTCTAAATATGCAAGTGAATTTTCATGTGTGCCTGCATATGTGTGTGTGTGTAAAATTAAACCTGTGCAGATATCCTACAAAAAGGCCCCATGGGCATGTGCTCCATGTCTTCTGCCTTTTTATTTTTTCTCTTTGTATTTTTTAAAAACATATGATTAAAGAGAAATTTGAGCCAAGGGGAAGGGGTAGTGGCAACCTATTGAAAACCCCCAATTTGTCTTGACCGCTAGGGAGTCTTTCTGGCTGAGCAGGGGGAAAAGCTAGGCTCTTTTTGAGACACTGAGATTGGAGAGGGCAGACCAGCCTGGCGGAAGGCTATGAGACCGTCGTGAGGCGCTGAGTTCGTCGGGCAGGTGGCAGACAAGGGGAGAGTGACACATGATGACGTGTAGGCAGTCAGCTCCAGAGACGCTAACAAGGAGCAAGATGTTTCCACAGACAGAGCAGCAAGGGTACTTGAAAAGCAGAGGCAGTCGCATTAGGAGAGCCATCTGCACGGAGCAAACACTCATCCACTGAGCTCAGTTTTGGTCAGAGATTCCCCAGAAGGGGGATGATTTAAAAAAGGAGTCTGGGCCAGATGGAGGACCTGGGGACAACACGGGAGAGCAGTGCAGCAGCCTAGACCTGGGAACAGGGCAGAATTTGGATTCCTAGAGAGGAAGGCTAGGACTGCTTAATGTCCAGCTGTCGGAGGGCAGGGCTGGTGCAAACAGAGCCACAGCCAGCAGCTTGGGACTGCATCTCAGGGCCAGAGAGAAGATGGCTCAAGCCTGCTAGCCCCCAGGCCTAACTCACAGAAGCCAGGAAACTGGCATTACTTTTTGGTTCTCTGATAAGATTAGGAGGGTGACAAGGCCAGAGGATGTGTCTCTGGGGAAAGAGGCAAAGCCATGGGGAGAGCTTAATACACCTCTGTCTTTGGGATCAAGCAGTCAAAAACTAGCCAAGGTCAGCCACCAGGATGAAATATAGAGACACATACATTCTCACAAAGTCACGTGAGCAAAAAAGAGTCCACTTCTGTTTTCCAGTATCGGGGTGGGGGGGTGGTGGTGGTGGTAATTATCAAATTAGTCCAATTAAATAAATAAATTCTTCAAAGCAGAGAGAGTTTCCAGAGGACAATTCTTTGTTGGTAGCATGTTTAAAGTTAGACTTTTGTAACAAAAGTCTAAGTGAAAACCAAACAATATGAAACACAAAACATTTTCTCAAAAGTAACCCAAGCATTTGGGGAAACCAGCTTGACAGGCGAGTGGGGAGAGACAGCCTGTGAGCACATTTTTAGTGTTCGAGAGGCGGTAGAGACACTGCCTCTACCAGTACATGTTTCTCATGTACTGTATTGGCAAAACAGCTTTTGTTTTTGAACCTCTTTGATTCTCCTAACAGTTAAGACTGTATTGTGCTCTAACGGAAAACTGGATAGCGATTCGTAAGATGTCTGCACGATGTTAGGTAATAAGAGTTTCTTTCCCAATAACTGGTGGTTTGACCCTCCCAAGGAAAAAAAAAATTCAAAACACAGAGGAAATATGCCTTACTAAATGCATTTGTGAGCTGGCAAGAAAGTAAGAGAATCTCAGGCCAAAATCCTAAGAGAATACTAAGTGAAAGAAGGAACTGGGTTGGACTACTGAGCTGGTTGTTGCTCTGAGGGCATGGATTGAACCAGGTGGACTTGAGCTACTGTTGTCTGGCCTCACAGAGGGCAGGGAATCACAAAAATACAGAGATCAGAGCTGTCCAAGGCCCCTGAACACCCTGCCTACACGGATAAGACCCCCAAGGTCCGCACTCTCAGTAAAAGTGTAAGCCAAAAATAACTACTAACTCCATCAACCACGAGCAAGTTGCAAGAAGCTGGGAGCTGAGCAAAAAAAGGAAAGATAACATCATTGCTGAGTGTCTGGGACCACATGCTGTCCCTCATGTAGTTTGAGGCCCAAGTTCATATCACATGTGTGTTCTAAACAGTAAACACATTAACAAACACTTGGGCAAAAGACTTGGACAGACACGTCACAAACAATGACATGCAAATGAGTGAAAAACACAGATGCTCAATATTTCTTCTGAGTTGAAGAGATAGAGACCAGTGGTCAGGGAACCTGCAGCTGCTAGAATTTGCAGGGCAGAGTTCTGAAAAGGAAGAAGCTATGGGGAGTGTTTAGAAATCTGCATGGGGAGGGGGGTGCCTGTGTGAGTCTTTGGTTGCGTACGTGGAGTGAAACCTCACAAAGCCGGCAAGAATAACTTTAGAGGAAAGGAAAATTAGTGAGAAGCTATAAAATAGACAATTCTCAGGGTTCAGACTAGGTCAGGAATTATTTGCATTTTCTCCAGCCAGAATAGAAACACCTTGCTGAATGTATAGAGCATTTAACAGAGATCCCAGAAAGGCAGTACCTTACAAGAGCGGCAAAATTAGTCTTAGAATAATGGCTATTTTGGACTTGTCCTAAAGGAGTTTTAAAGTAACCTCAGAAAGATCAACATAATCTGCAAGTAACCTAACTGTCAGAAAAAATCCAAGATTCTTTAAAGGAATACTACAACAAAATCAAGCATTCTACAACCTAACATTGACAATGTCTGGTATCCAATTTAAAAAAAATCACTAGAAATAAGAATCACAGGAGAGAGAAAAATGTGAGCCCAGAATATCAGTAAACAGAGACAGACTCAGAAAGGATAGAGATCATGGAATTATCTGATAAGTACGTACATTAAAACAGCTATTATAATTATGCTCCATATGCGTAGAGACAGAAAGAAAAATGTGGACATAGTGAGAGGAGAAATATAGTAAGATTTAAAAAAAGAATGAAAGGAAGCATCTAAAGATGAAAAATTCAATAAAATAAAGCATTCAGACGTGGAGCAATAGGACTCTCATTCATGGCTGGTGGAGATGCCGAATGGGATAGCCACTTTGGAAGATCGCTTGGCAATCGCTTACAAAACTAAACATACTTTTATCATATGGTCCAACAATCAGGCTCCTTGGTATTTATCCAAATGAATTGAAAAACTTATGCCCACACAAAAACTTGCACGCAGATGTTTATAGCAGTTTTATCCATGATTGCCAAAACTCGGAAGTAACCAAGATGTCCTTCAGTAGGTGCCTGCACAAATACACTGTAGTAACTCTATACAATGGAATATTATTCAGTGCTAAAAAGACATGAACTATCAAGCCATGAAGATATATGAAGGAACTTAAATGCATATTACTAAGTGAAGGAAGTAGATCTTAAAAGGCTGCATACTGTGTGATTCTGACTACAGGCCATGGTGGAAAAGGCAAAACTATGGAGACAGTAAAAAATCAGTAGTTGCCAAGTGATAGGGGGAGGGTGGGGTGAGTGGCTGAGCACAGAGGATATTTAGGTCAGGGAAACTACTCTGTATGACACTGTAATAGTGGATACATGTCATTGCACATTTGTCAAAATTTATAAAATGCACAATACCAAGAGTGAATTCTAACATAAACTATGGACTCTGGGTGCTAATGATGTGTCAGTGTAGGTTCATTGACTATAACAAATGTACCACGCTGATGGGGGATATTGATGGGTGGGGGGGAGATTACGCATGGAAAGGACAGGCATATTTGGGAAAACTATCTAATTTTTGCTCAATTTTGCTGTGAACCTAAAAAATTAGTATTCTTATCTATTATGTATAATTTTTTTAATTTATAAAATATAGTTTATAAAAAAAGCAGAGCGAAAATCTAGATTACCTACAAAGGAGAAATTAACTAATATCTGATTTGACAAAAACAATAGAAGCCAGAGACAGTGGAACGATGTCCTAAACTGTTGAGAGAAAACAATTATCACCCTAGAATTCTACATCCAATGAAAACACTATCCCATAATAAGGATTAAATATAGACATTTTGGTCAAACAAAAACTAAAATTTTTTGCCACTAGTCAACTCACACTAAAGGGAGTTCAAAAGGATATACTTCAGGCAGAATGAAAGTGATTTGAGATGGAAAGTGAAAAAGGTGAAAAGAAATGAAGATCAGAAAAGGTAGTAAAAAGTATTTTCTGAAATAGCCATGCTTGTTCCTCTCTTGGTCTCTATGCCCCTTTGCAAGGTGATTTTGCAGTTTTTTTTTTTTTTTTAATCAAGAGATGTAGTATAGGGAGTTCCTGTTGTGGCTCAGTGGGTTAAGAACCCGACTAGTATCCATGAGGATTTGGGTTTGATCCCTGGCCTTGCGCAGTGGGTTAAGGATCCACTGTTGCCATGAGCTATAGTGTAGGTTGCAGACTTGGTTTGGATCCCATGTTACTGCAGCTGTGGTGTAGGCTGACAGCTGCAGCTCTGATTCGACCCCTATCTTGGGAACCTCCATATGCCACAGGTTTGGCCCTAAAAAAAGTGGGGAAAAGAAAAGGTGAAATAAGCACATGCATTTTTATTTATTGAATTTTAAGGTCACACTTCCTAAACAAAGTGTCTTTTAAAGTGTGACCTGGTGACACCTGCAGCTGATTGCCCTGGGGATGTTTATTACCCCTGGACCTCCTTCAGATGAACTGGAGCAGACTCTCTAGGGCTGACACCAGGAATCTGCATTTTAAAAGCCTCCCTTGGTAATCTGGAGATATTTTAAAGCTTTGGAATCACACTTACAAACTTGTAATTTATTGTTTCATTCTAATGTAGCTTATTTATTTGTTTATTTATTTTGGGTTTTTTTAAGGGCTTCACTCCCAGCACATAGAGGTTTCCAGGCTAGGGGTCGAATCAGAGCTGCACCTGCCGGCTTATGCCACAGCAACAGCAACACGGGATCCATAATCCACTGATTGGGGCCAGGGATCGAACCTGCGTCCTCATGGATACTAGTCAGGTTCATTTCCACTGAGCCATGATGGGAACTCCTCTAATGTAGATTATTTATGGATCTGTGGCTCATGGAAATTTCCTCTAAATATCAGGAAAAGAAAATGTAAAAATAGTCTGTTTCTCCTTCCTGTTCCTCAGGTTCCTAATGAACATATTCAAATTCATGGAAAATGTGAAGGACCTGGAAGTGTGTCATAGAAGATATCCCAACCCTGATTAACTGAGGCTCTGTAAGGCAAAGGCACAGTATACCACGGACATGAATGCAGATTAGAATCACACAGAGCCGAAAGGGGATGGGCAAAGGAAATGACATTACCAAATATTTACTATGTTCCAGACACTCTTCAGACACATTACGTCATTTCGGGGGCCCAAGACATGTGATTCGATCCCTTTTATTTATAAACGGAGCAGGTACTATTGCATTTCCATTTTAGAGATGAAGAACCTAATGATGAGAGAACAGTCACTTGTCTGAGACGAATCATGCATTCATTCACACAATTAGTATCTTTTGAGCTCTTATCTTAAGCAAGAATATTGAGAATAGAGCAGCAAAAAAGCAGTCTAGAGGCCTCAGGTGTCACAAGGCCCTGACTTACCAAGTAACTCCAATGAAGAAACTGGAAGTGAAAAAGTAGATCCCTGCTGGAGCCTGGCAAAAGCAGGCTCTCCTAGGTTGGCCTGCCTGCTGCAGGGAGCCAGTGGAAAGCTTCCTGCTGGTGGTTTTAGGCAGCCTCAGAGAGCAGGCTAGAACCTTCCTTTCAGCAGCAGCTGCATCCCTGGGTAGATGGTTCAGTGTGTATGAATACCAGGCCCTTGCCTGCCCAGAGGAGAGGAGCAGGTGAGGGATGTAGAGAGAGGGCCTAGAAGTAGAATATGAAGGGGGAAAAGAGGGAGTCCTAAATCTTAACATATCCTCTCACTAACTTTGGAAGATTGATACTATTTCCATTTTGTATAGATGAAGAAGTGGAGGCTCAGAAAGGTTAACTGAGTTAAGTGAGTTGCTCAAGCCAGAATGGGAATAGTGCCAGTCTCAGATCTCAGCTTCAACACCCCTACCCTGCCTCTTTACTGCTCAGGAGGGAAGTCTTCACAGGCTTGTAAAATACTCACGGAGTATCGCTAGAGTAATTACAAATCAATACTAGAGGCTGGTTCTGAGTCCTGCTGCCAAGGTTTATTTAATTCCAAGTTAAAATCACACAGAAAATAAAATTTTCTCCTTAAAAGGTTCTGTGGAAAAATGTTCTCTGTTCTGTGTAACAGCCTTCTCGGTTGTGTTTGTGTCTGAAGAGAGGACTAGTCTGACGGGAAGAATTACAAATCTGGAGCTCATTTTGGCGTCCCAGAGGGAAGGTGGGTGGAGCGTCTCACAGTAAATTAGGAATTCAGAATGAAAACGTAGCCGAGTTTATTTGGGTTTCTAGTGACACCTCAGAATTATTGTGCAGGCGTGTCAGAGGCAGCTCAAACTAATGACTGCTCCTCCTCCGCCCCGGGGGTGCTGCGTGCTAAGAACAGGAATCCCTCTCCTTTAGGCATAGGGATGGGACTCTTCCCTTGCCCCGCAGGATCAGGAAGGGGGAAGGGGAAAGGAGTGTGGTTTGGAGCCCAGTCTGGGTCGGCTCTGAGTTCCGGAGAGGGGCGGGAGGCAGTTTGGGGGTGTGTCTGAGCTCAGGATCTGAGGTCGAGAGGCCAGGATTTGGAGACTTTCTGGGCCTAGAATTTTGGGGTGGGTATCTAGGTTTTGGGTGGATGTGACAGCGGGAGGAAACAGTAGACTGGGTAATATACGAAAGGCACTGAAGCAGGATCGTGGGGCGGGGATTTTGAAAGTTGAGACGTGGATATGGGGAGGGGAAGTTGAAGCCTGCCTGATGGTACTAAGGATCTGGATGAATGTGGGGAATTGATGGTGCAGGGCTGTGAACTGAGGTCGGGCTTAGTACCACATCTTAGGTGAGAAGAAAAGAGGCTAGGAGAAAACAGCATCGAGCAGCCACAGCCTTTTTCCGAAAGCAACTCATACCCAGACACACCCATCGCTCAGCCCTTAGCCCTTAGCCCTTGAAGGCGGGAGCCTCGGCAGCTTCTGGGCTAGCTAGACCCTGCCCCCACCCAGCCTCCACGGAACTCGGAGCTGCTGCTGCTGGGGCAGGGGTCTGGCTGCCCGGCCCCCCGGGAGTTTGGGGGCGTGACCAGTGAGCGGAAGCCTGCGGCTCTGGATTGGCTGCCCAGCGGGCCTGTGGGCGGTGCTCCTGGGTAGGTCCCGCTTGGCCGCTTGCAGACGGCGGGGAGGCGGGGCCGGCGGGAGCCCGACAGCCAATGGTCGCGCGGCCCCCAAGCAGTTACAAAGGGCCGGAGCGAGGCCGCCGCGGCGGCGGGGGAGGTGGGGCGAGGCGAAGCTTGTTGAGGCGAGGCGGCGGCCGGGCCGGGCCGGGCCACAGGCAGTGGCGGCGGGACCATGGAGGTGGCGGCCGGTGCTCCGCGTTCCCGGCTGCTCCTCTTCGTGCTGGCGGCGACGGCCACGCTGGTCCCGGAGGCGACGGGTGAGCGGCGGCGCGGCAGAGCTGGCGGTGGCTGCGGGGCGCGCCGGCCGGGCCCGGCCTCTGGCTCGCTCCTTCTCTTTCTCAAACATGGCGCGGGGCCGGGGGCGCAGGTGGCGGCGCCCGGGCGGAGGCCGGACTTTAAGTGCCTGGCAGCCGCCACGCGAGCCGCGGGCGGGAGGCCGAGGCGGGGCGAGGGCGTGGGTTCTAGCGCGGGCGGACGTGCCCGAGCTGCAGACTCTCTGAGGGAGGTAGCGTCGGGCGGAGCCGTCCAGGGTTGGGGGCTGCCCTCTGGGAAGCGAGTGGGCGCAGGCCGAGGGCCCCAGGGTGCGAGGCTCTCCTGGACTTGGAGAGCTGGGGCTGCTCCAGAGTCCCCGCTAGTCGCTGTGTGGCGTTGTCCCAGGCACCGCACCCAGAGCTGTTAGGTGCTTCAGGCTCCGGGGGCCCGGGCGGGGTTGGGGGCGGAGGAGGCTTCCAGGGCGGAGTGTGAGCTCCAAGTCTCCAGGGCCTCCTCCAGCAGTGGGAGGGCGCGACGTGTGACCCCCGAGTCAGCAGAGACCCTCGGGTCAGCAGGCCTCCCTGGCCTTCGGCGCCGGCCTGACCCAGCCGAGAGGGGCTGCTTCCTCATCCAGGGGTGGCTTTGGAATGGGAGGTGCTGCGAAGCTTTGTTTGAGGACAAGGAGGCACTGAGATGTGCGGAATGTTTCTTCTTTTCGTGCGTCTGGGGAAGTGTTGAAGTGAATCCACTAACCAGAAGGCTACAAATTGTTTCGTAGTAGAAACTTGAACGTTTGCTCACTCTGCGGGGTTTGGAATGTTTGAATGGAAATGACTGAGTTGATCACACGTTTTATTTCCTCGAAGGACCGTCTCTAGAGATGTTGCATTTCTTGAGTGACGGTAGTTTTCATCAGTTGTCTGTATAGCTGGTTTTCAAGGGAGAATGTTTGCTGCATTTTCCAAAATATAAATTGGGAAAGGGTATGTGGTCATCATCTACCCCGTGGAGGGAGGAGTGAAAAACTTTGTTAGCATCCCAACTCTAATACTAGAAACTGAAATATAGAGCCTTAGTATAAGCAACTAAAATAAGTTTCTCTTTCTGTGTTTTTTTTTTTTTTTTTTTGTCTTTTTGCTATTTCTTTGGGCCGCTCCCGCGGCATATGGAGGTTCCTAGGCTAGGGGTCGAATCAGAGCTGTAGCCACCGGCCTACACCAGGGCCACAGCAACGCGGGATCCGAGCCGCATCTGCAACCTACACCACAGCTCACGGCAACGCCGGATCGTTAACCCACTGAGCAAGGGCAGGGACCGAACCCGCACCCTCATGGTTCCTAGTCGGATTCGTTAACCACTGCGCCACGACGGGAACTCCAGTTTCTCTTTCTGTAACTGAACACCAAATGCTTTTGAAACAAAAAAACTCAGTACTTAGGGTGTCAGATATTACTATAAGCAGCTGTCTAAAGAAGAGCTTACTGTGGTGTAGATGCATAAGGTACACCAAAAGTGTACTATCTAATCCTCATAATCCCTCAGGGCCCAGTGGCATTTGCCCCATTTTATAGATGAGAAAATTGAGGTGTGGAGAGGGTTAAGTATCAATTACTAAGAGCTGGAGTTAGGATTTGTACCAAGGGTTCAGTGTTTGCAAAACCTATACGTTTTAAGATACACACTTAACTGTCTGGCGAAGCCCATTTTTCTTTTTTAGTCCTCTAATGAATAATTGATTTTTATTATTCACTTTTAGATTTTGCCCTCATAATTAGAAAAACAGGCTGGCTTTTTTCTGGCTCCTAGTACATTTTTGGAGTCCTTTCACACCTGGCCTTCATTAGAAGAAACAGTGAATTTTTGACATTGGCCTGAGAAGGGGGTCAAGACAGGTGGGAGAATCAATATAGATATGCATCAAGCATAAAATTAACTCGAATAACACAGTTCACTCTTTTCCACCTAGCTTAGCACACAGAGTGTTCCTATATTCAAGTAACAATATTGGACTTCATTAATGTACAGAGCATGGCTTAGTCTGTGCCCTGGAGGAGTTTATAGACTACACTGGCATGCAGACAAGACAAAGCTGATCCAGGTGCTATCATCCTTAAGTCTAGACTATCTCAACTGGTCTGCCTGCCCTGGTAGGTTACGCTGATGTTTCCATTTATCCTTTCATACATTCTGAAGAAGCTCAGATCTTTTTATTCATTTATTTTTATTTTTTTTTTCTTTTGCAATCATATCCATGGCATATCGAAGTTCCCAGGCAGTGGATCAAATCTGAGCTGTAGCTGCGGCAATGCTGGATCCTTAACCCACTGTGCCAAAGTGGGAACTTCTCAGATGTTTTTTAAAATTTATAATTTTAAACTCCTTTCTAAGAGTTTGTAGTTGTTCCCTCATTGTCCAGGTTATCAGTTTTGTATTTCTTTGCCCAGCTTCTCTCTCCAACATAAATTTCTCTAGGGAAATTGGTTCCTTGTCATTGGTGCACAGTTTAGTTACCAGTATGTCTGCTTATGTACCCATGTGAGTGTGTGTTCCTTTCTGCTCTTTCATAATGTTTTCTTTGAAAATATGCCTGAAACTCAGCTCTTCTTTACATTAATGCTTCTTGAATGTTTCTTCCCCTCATTGGATTCAGCTGTCAGTTTAGTCCTGCCTGTTTTCCCTACCCCCCAAATCCATTTGCTTTTCAGTATTTCTCTCGCTTATAGGCTGCTGCCAAGCTAATCTTCCTTAGCCATCCTCTCAAAGGGTTTACAGGATTTCCCATTTGTACTCAGTGCTTAGAGCAGTACTTGAGGCTTATGATTAGGGCCATCACTTAGTACCCAGAGATCTCACATCCCACTACTGCAAACCTTCTGTTTTCCCATTCCTGTGTTTTCCCTCCCATTCCTGGCTTTCTAGTCTTTTCACTACATATTTCATTTTGCCTCATTTGGAAGTATGAGGAGAAAAGTTCTCAATGCTGACTTCCTGTACTGGTTTAGTTTGTGAACTCTACTTCCCTAAACTGTATAGCAGTAAGCTTAGTGTTGTCTATTTCTATCATCTTGCACTGTTACATACTCTGGAATATAAGTGCCCAGAGAGCAAGGAACATACCTTTTATTTCCTTTGTGGTCTCGGAACCTAGCACTATGTTTAGTATTCAGTTCCTCTTAAATGCTTGTGAATTAAATGAATTTCATTTATCTTGAATATTCCTTTAATACTTATGCTGTTATATGTAAGTACAGTTTATAAATATTTATTGAGAATTCTGTTTATACACAGGAAAATTATGTGATGTGAAAGAAGCAGTTGGTTATTAGTCCCAACATCTAGTTATGCAGAAAATGGGAATGGTACTTATTTTGACTAATTTATGAGATTGTGAAGATCAGGAGAGAAAGTTGTATTGGAGTTTGATGTTGCTGTTTTGTATTGTTATTAATAGGAGGGCTGATGTTGCTGTTTTGTATTGTTATTAACGGGAGGGCTGATGTTCAACCAGCAGTTCCCACTGGGGCACAATGTGTTTATTTGGTCAGACATCCTTTCTGATTGGCTGGTACCACAGTGGTGCTAGTTGTTAATACTTTTAATATCACCCCTGCAGAGTGGCATCTGTATTTAAAGAGGGAAGTGAGTAGTCTAGGCTGAAGTGTCTGGGGGAGGCTTCCTGGGCACTTTAGGACTTAAACTGATTTTGATGGGCTAGAATTCATTTGTGGAGAGAGGGAGATTTGTTGAATGTTAAGCTCTTTCTCTGTAAACTGTGTCCCCCAACTCCCCCAGGGCAGGAAGCAAAAGGTTATGTTATCTGGCTGGCAGGTTACTCATTGTAGAGTTAATTTCCTTATTTTGCACTATGGGGTTTGAACATACTAATCATTATTTTTTTCCCCCCCAATGATTGGTAATCTAAGTGGGATGAGTAAAGGAGACTAATACTGTGGGATGCCCACAAGATCTAGGCATTCTAACAAATGCAAGCCGTAAGTCACTCAGTTTACAAATGGAAAAACATAACTCAGGTTAGTGAATTTCTCAGGATTGGACAGAACCAGGACAGAAACTAGTTTTTCTGATTCCATATCTTGTGTCCTATATGGGACTTTAAAATATGAGGGACTTGGATGGGGCGGGGGAGGGGGGGAGAACAGGGTTAATGGAGTGACTTATTTAAGTGAAGTTACTTTGAATTTCACAGAGCTTAAGGAAAGTGAGTTCTGAAAGTGGGAGGGAGGTGGGAATAATTACAGATTATAAAGTCTTCAAGAGGAGGTCAGTACCTTTTTTTATACTGCTGTAAAAAGGACCTAAAAGTAGTCTTATAGTGGTTTGGAAGAAATTTTGTGTTTAAGTGAAATGGGGTGTAATTGAAAGGCCTTGTACATGGTTAGGTTTAGAATTTTAGATGATCTACTTTGTTGTTGAAATTAAATGGGGAACTGACACGGTCAAAATAACCTAAAGGGAGCTAAATCTAACTCCTGTGAGGAAGGCTGCTCCTGTGAAGACTTGTTGAAAGCTTTTCCTAGGCCTAGTTAAAACAGTTATCTGAACTCAGTACCATTCTTGTAGTACCATTGTATTGCATCGGATATGTTCATGTCTAATGAACTGAGTTTTGAAAATGCCAGTATCCTATGTTTGGCCCTTTTGATGTGAGAACATCTTTTTTAAAATCACAGAATCCCCTGCACATGTCAAAAAATCCTCATTCCTTTTGTTCTTCTTTCTTGGTGGTGGCTTACATAATACAACTTTCTCTGAACAGATGGACTGTGGTTTGATATCATGTGATTGGGTCACATCTTCACTTCCTGCTTCTAGAATTGAGGGCAGATGCTGGTATGCTTCTCAGGGGTTTTTTTGTGCCTTGTCCCATAGAATTAGCTCAAGAAAACTTTTGGAATCTTCTCAAAATTTATAGTCTGTATTGATCCAGCCTAACTCCACTACTTAGGATAATATTTAATGCCTTTTTAAATTAATTTTCTCAATATCAAATCCAAGCAGTCTCCATAAATATTAGGATTTACTGCTACTGAATTAGATCCAGATTTAGCTGTATGTTTAGTTTTAGCCCAGATACTACAGGTAGGTTTCTTATGGTTACCCTTATTTTATTTTTGGCCACATCCTTGGCATATAGAAGTTTCCAGGCCAGCGGTGGAATCAGCCTTGCAGCTGGAGCCTACACTACATCTCTGGCAACGCAGTATCCTAAACCCACTGCTCCAGGCTGAGGGTCAAACTGCTCTGCAGAGACACTGGATCTTTAGCCTGCTGTGCCACAGTGGGAACTCCAGGTTGGCCTTTTTTTTGATATGGATTTATGATTGATCGACTTGTAGGCTTTTGCCTCAGACACTTTTCCAAACAGTGTAAGTCTGATTGGTTTTATGCGTCTAGTTTTGTAGATCAGATCTGGCCTTTTGTAAAGCTCCTCCTTTATTTTGGAAATCTGAGAGGAGTGCACATTATAAAAAATGATTTATAACTTAAGAAAAAGTATGGCTTGCAGGATATATACACAGGTCGCTTTGACATTTCTTGAAGGTTCAGTGGCCCTTACATCATTTTATCAGTCTGAGAGGAATATAAGAATGTGCTGGGAGTTCTCCTTGCCTTGTCTCATTTAATTCTCATAACCAACCTTGGATGAGAGCTATATAACAGTACAAAACTTCTTACTTATGTACCAGCTAATTTCCAAAAGCCTCTTTAAGTCCATTTGTTCCTGGGTCCAGGTGACCACTGCTCAGGAGATAACTGTGGATTTTGATGATGTTGGTTCTAACCCAAGATTCTTTTCAGCTCTCATAAACATTATCCAAGATGTTAATATTTTGTCATTCATCTCTTAATTGTAAATACATTTGTAAAAGGAAGACACTTTGAGATAGAACAGATATTTACTAACAGTAATCCAACCATTGAGACTCAAATGATTGTTCATTACTGTTACCTCCATCTGCCTGGGTAGACAGAGTTGGCAGGATTTTGCTCAGATTGGAGCTTAGTTTATATATATGAAAGTTTGTAAATAGAAGAACTTTGTGTTTCCATTTTACGGACCAGGAAACTAAGGTCATGATGAATGGTGGAGCCAGTGTTTGAGCTTTCCAGAGTATGTACTTTTTCCTGTACATCATACTGCTTTCATTCATAGTAAATATCTTGTTTTGGTCATTTCATTGAGAAAGTTTTCTTTTTCTTTAGCATGCTCCTTTTTTTGGAACCATGATAATTTGCTTCACCTTGTTTTTATTGCAGTTTGCCTCTTTGCAGCTACAGGTTACTCAGATGTTTTCAGTCTTTCTTTGATAATGTATTTTTAGGTAATTTGAATCTCTCCAGTGAGTCTAATGATAGTTGATCTCTCACTATTTGTATTGATATGTATTCATAGCAAACTCTTTGCTTCTCAAATTAACATTAGCACAGACCTGAACATTTGAATCGAAGAAAGGAAAAAAACTAACACTGTCCGTCATTAATATTGTGGCTTATTCTACCCCATGCATTTTTTTTGGTATAATATAACCATTCTTTAATCATTCTGTCTCTTTCAGTAGTTTATCAAAGCTAATAAATATGCTTTTAAGATGGCAGAGGTTTGTTTGTAGAAGATAGATCATTTAATCTTAGCAAATATTTTAGTAATGGCAACACAATGGGAAGTATAGAAAAAGAGGCAGTCTTGATTTCCGGGACTGCAATGCTGGGGAGATGATGAATACAGATTCAGTAATAGCAAGCACAGGGACTACTTTATAGAGTTGATAGGACTTGATCTCATGCCTTGCAGGATAAGTTGGGTTTAGAGAGGATGGAGGGTGACGTGTATGAATAAGGAGCATGCTAAATTCCAAGAATTTATTTTGAGGGGAGGAATGGAAGTTCATGATGTAAAGGGTGGGCTCAGAGATTATGAGCCTTGAAAATTAGTTGGATGTTTTTAATGTGGAAAAAGAATATCTAACTGTACTACAGAGAAATGGAGCAGGGTGGCTCTCTAGGAGATTTTGGAGTTGGTTCGATGGTATTGGGAATGGAGTGAAAGGGTGGCTCTGTGACATTTCAAAGAAATCAAAGGAGCTGGTAGTAGGGCCTATACAGGGCTTTTCCCTTGCCTTCAGGCTCTTTCCCCAACATATTTGCATGACTTCCTCCCTCGCCTCATCTGTGTGTTTGCTCACATGTCACCTTTTTCTCAAAGAGGCATATCCTGACCACACTTTTTGTAATTGCCATCATCTCGCTTTGCTTTCTTTTTTGTAACACTCCCTTCTGAAATTCTGCATTTACTTACCATATTTACATCTTTACTATACTTATTGTCTGCTAATTACTAGGATATAAGCTTCATGAAAGTGGATATCTTTGTTTTGTTCATCAGTGTGTGAACAAAGTGCAAAGAAAGTGCCTAGTGCATCACAGGCACTCAGTAAATATTTGTTGAATGGCAGTAGCTCTTAGCTGTAAAAAGGTAGGGTACAAAAGTTAAGGATTCCATAAAATAAAAAAAGAATGGCTCCAGAGTTTTTACTAGATCTAGATAATGCCTTTAACTAGTAAGGATTTTGGTGAGATATTGAGGGGAAATGAATTCTGGTTTGAGCATGTTGAGTTTGAGGTGAAAGTAGGATAGGCAAGTGAAATTGTTCAGTACAGCAAAAGACTGGAATGGGAGAGGACCTTAGGCAGAGAAATGATTTTGCCTTCCGGCTCATTCTCTTTCTTTTGGATTCTTGTGCCCCTAAAACCACCTACAGTGGAGTATTTATTTTGACTGAATTCCTAGCTTAGATCTGGAGTCTTGCTCAGTTAACTGTTAAATTATTCCCTCCTGGGTTACCGGTCCATGTTTTGTTGCCTGCCTCCGTCCCATCCCCATTCCTCCAGAGCCAAATAATGTATTTAGATTTATTTGTGATCTTCTGATTCTATTGAAATTAGCCTTCAGGCTGTGCTGCTTTCTCTGCAGTAGTATGATTGACTTTTGGGGAATCTGCTCTGAGGTAAAAGAGAGGGAGTTTCTTTTTGGAGACCTACATTTACTCCACTGGCTTCAGATCATGGTTGTGATGTTATAGGTGTCACCTTTACTGTAGCCTGGAGCTCCCTGATGGCAGTCTTGTTAAATGTTTTTCATGCTGCTGTTTTTCTCCATGAACCAAGTACTGGTGCAGTTGTACATGTCTCTAGACCATCTTTACTTTTTTCTTTGGATTGATCTAACTTATTTGTTTTCCTTCCAATTTTGAAGGCGTTTAAATCTTGTGACTTGGTCGCCAGAAATGTAATAAAATCCTTAGGAGAGTAGGCATGAGAGTCCCCACATATTTGCCTGGGATTAGATTCTAATCACTGTATCTCTCTGGGACTCATTTTTCAAAGGAAATAACACCTAACTTAAATGATAATTGTGAAGATAATATGAAGTAGTTTTATAGACTACCTAGCACATAGCCTGATACTGGCAAATATTCAGTAAAAGAGACATTATATATTTAAATAAGTGAAGGAATGATTTTTGGAAGTGGAAATACATGTCTGTGGAATGAGGAACTGTGATTAATTGGTAGACTTGAAATGCATATTTCACTCAGAATAAGAAAGGACTTTCTTTCAATGGGAGCTGTCATAAAGTACTCTGGATTGGCTGAATTCCTAGCTTAGAATTCGGTGTAAACCAGTTATACTTCAATTAAAAAAAAGGAATTAAAAAATAAAGTGCTCTGTTCCCTGTCACTGGAAATATTTAGGCAGAGGTGGGAGGTGGAGGTAACCTCCTGTCCAAGAAGTTGTAGAAGAAATTTCTTGCATTAGATAAGAGAACAGAATTGTTTATCTCCAAGCTCTGTTTCTACTCCAGAGTTCTGTACTTTAACTTGCTCACTGTTTTTAGCCAGCATTACAGGCTCTCAACTTCCCTAACATTAATGGCTTTAAGCTGAGCACTGTTTTATAACTTTATCTTATTGTATGGGAAAAATATATTCAGTGACTGGCTTATACTCTGGCCATTTTCCAGGGAGGAATTTAGGAAGCTTGAAGTAAAAACATATGCAATAAGACCAAAACTAGTGATCAGGAAGATAAGAACCAGAAAGCAAAAGGGGAAAAGAAAGAAAACAGCCGTTAAGTTTGCGCTGAGGAAAGCTTTAGTAGTAGATACAGTAGTTAAGCTTTGAGTTTTCTAGCAGTGAAGGCAATAAGGGAACCCTAAAGTTTTCATATGTTTCATTGTCTCTTGCTGAGAACACATTCGTGAGGCTGCCACATTCCTTAACCGACTGGAGTCCCAAACAGGAAGATTGCAGTGCAGGGAGAATCTCCACCTTGTCAGACTTTCTGGACCTGGCAACCCTGATTCTTGTTCTCAGCCTGTCTTCTTTTAACATGTTTGAGGGTTCATTTTAGTACTGCTACTGCCATTTTTCTTCTGGACTCTAAGGACATTCTAGTTTTACCCTAATGCCAATGGAACAGGTGATGTAAGGCTGGAATGTTTAAATCAAGCTTTTCTAAAAGCTAGAGGATATTGAATAGAAAGCAACATGAAACTATTCATCCTGCTTTACAAAGACTTTGTCTTCAGGGCCTTATCTTTTGGCCTGTGTCCATTTGGCAGAGTCTGAGTACTGCCACCAGAGTGAATACAGCCAGACATTTACCGTTCTTCCCACAGGCCCAAGTCCAGAGAATGTCTTTGCTTGGGTTTCCTGTTTGAAGAGCTGCCTCCTTTTCTGGGTGATGGATATTGGGAATGATGGCTTCCTTTAGGAGAGAAGGCACTATCCAGAGAGCGTGGCCCTACCCTATGTTGGTTGAGTAGTAGCACCAATATTCATAAAAAAGATACCTATGTATGTTACCATAAAGGACATTCTTTGGTTAGAGGCATGCTGATTTAACTGGGGAAAATAAGTTTCTCCCTGCTCTTGAGCAGAATCTATTTTCCAAATCTTTGTATAAGGGACTTTGGGGGAAAAGTGAAGACTCTGGGTTTATCACTCTTTATGATTTGAGTGAATTCACCTTCCTTGCTTATTCTGCTGTTGCTGGGTTACTTTAGGCCTGTTCCAGTGTTGCCTTGTTCTAACCAACAGGGCTGAACCTCCTTATTTTTGTTCACTTGCTTCAGGATAACCATTCCATCTAGATTTCCTAGGTGTGAACCTCACTGATTACATAATAGTGTGTATTTATAGTTCTAGGACACCTTGTGCAGGCATCCTGTTACATTTCTACAATATAAGATCTTTAAATATGCATGGAAATACAAATAGCTCCCATGGAAAAGAGCAGAAATAAATGGCTTTTTTTTTTTAAACTGGAAATGAGGGCCAATATACATATTTGAGGGTGCTGAACTTGGAGGAGACAGTTAAGCCTTAGGAGGAGTACAGAGATAAAAGCAGCAACAGTGGCTTTTCATTTATATAAACACATACACACAATATGTGTATGGGGCCTTTATTTATTTATTTTTGCTTGATATATTCATTCCCAAACCAAACCATGATGTGCTGTAATTGAGTCTCTTTGTTTAGCACATGGCTGTTGATTTGAGTACTTTCTCCAATTGAAAAAAATGACATTTTAATTTTGTTATTCAGTGTACAACAGATTTAAATAAAAACACCAAGATTGTGTATTGTAGATTTCCTTCAACAATAATTATATGTAATTATTTTACAAAAATAAACAAGTTAAAGTAGTTCTAGCTATTTTATCTCATTTCACATTTGGAGAAAAATTACAAACCAGGGGCTAGAGTTTGCTCATGTTTCTCAATGAGGAAAGATAATTTCTGATTGCTAGCTTCAGCTGGTTCCACCAGAGCAGTGAACAGTTGATGCTAGTGAAGAGCACTGAGCATGTGGAGAGGAAGTGCAACTGGAAATAGGTCAGGGTGGCCACGTGCTGCTAAAACAGGTGACAGTTTCACGAGTGTGATATCTCAGAAATTTTAAGGAACCTGTGAAGATTAAAACTTGGAGCATACTCCTGGCACATCAAAAAACATGAAGTAAATGATAGTTATTATTAAGAAAATTGCTTTTCATAGATTCATAGAGTTTTAAGACTAGAAATGACCACGAGACCATAGTAATCATTTTGTCTAACTGTATTTTACAGGTGAGGAAACTGGAGCTCAGATGTTACTTGGTATTTCAGGATAAGCAGGATAATTTCAGAATAATAATTCAGCTAATGACTGAACAGGAATCCGATTCCCTCCTCATTGCAGTTTCATTTAGCATCCCTTTTCTGACTCAAGTTTCCTTTAGGGAGAATGATTTTTCAAAAAATCACCTAAATTGTGGAAGATCTTTTTAAATACCATCAAATCAGACCCTTAACAGATGGATGCCTAGGTGGATAAATAATGATAAAGTCAGCACAGCAGAGTAGTAGCAGTTACAGAATTTAGGTGGTGGGTGTATAGAAGTTAACATTTCTGTTAGTTTTTCTGAATGTTTGAAAATGTTTGTAATAGATTGTTGCGGGGGAGGGAGGGGCTGAAAAAAATCTGAAGTTATCTCCTCACCCCAGATGTGTTTCTATTACCAATTTCTCTGAACGTCGACAAACCAGCAATACTTGCTACAGCCAAAGAAAATAAAACACCAGAGATCCAGAGCCCTCCGGTGTACACACTCTAGGACCTTTCCTTTACATTCTCCAGGGACTGAGAACCTCGGGTCTATCTCAAGTTTTTCTTTTTCTTTTCTCTATCCATTTTTTTTTTAAATTATGAACGGTAGTTGTGTATTGCAGATTTGAAATTCCCTACTTGCCAGCAAACAAGCCAGTTAACACAATTAGCACTATAGATAACTTTCCTATAAACAAATCCTTTTTTTTCCTATTTGTTTTGCTTCTCCCTTTCCATGGTAAATTTTTCTTTTGTTCTTTTCTTTCTTTTTTTTTTTTTGTCTTTTGTTGTTGTTGTTGTTGTTGTTGTTGCTATTTCTTGGCTCACTCCCGCGGCATATGGAGGTTCCCAGGCTAGGGGTTGAATCGGAGCTGGAGCCACCGGCCTACGCCAGAGCCAGAGCCACAGCAACGCGGGATCCGAGCCGCGTCTGCAACCTACACCACAGCTCATGGCAACGCCGGATCGTTAACCCGCTGAGCAAGGGCAGGGACCGAACCCGCAACCTCATGGTTCCTAGTCAGATTCGTTAACCACTGCGCCACGACGGGAACTCCTTCTTTCTTATTTTTAATGCATTTATAATCTTGTCTTTCTGTTCTCATTTAGTTTTTTTCCCCCTAGATCACAGTTATTTCTTCCTCCCTATCCTTTAAACAAACAAACACACCAGGCCATATAAATATTCTTTTATCTTGGGCCTCTCTTCCCTTTCTTATATGTCAATTAAGTTTTTTCAGATCCAGCCTACCCTTGCCCTATGATGGGAGAAGGAAAAGGAGAAAGTTTCAGTAAATTGGGTTTCGGGAGTCAGGCAGAAACCTTAAGGGATACTTTTCAAGGACCAGCAGACTTGAACGTAGCTGTGCATTGCAAACAGATGATGTACTCTAAGGAAATAGCTGTTCTTAGCAATTGGGTGCTTGCATCTAATTTAGCTATAGAGCTCCTGGAACTTGAGAAAAAAATCTCATGGAGCAAATGGGTATAATCACCTATGAACCATTCTAAACCACAGCTGGGGCCTAGTAATTATTGACTTAGGTATAGACATCATAATTATATGCTGTCATA
Source organism: Phacochoerus africanus (assembly GCF_016906955.1). NCBI lineage: Eukaryota > Metazoa > Chordata > Mammalia > Artiodactyla > Suidae > Phacochoerus > Phacochoerus africanus. The sequence continues at coordinate 242,833,469 of NC_062545.1, forward strand.
TACATATGCTGCATAATTCTGTGTAACACAATTCTGTGCTGTATCGTCTATTCTCCAAAGGATAAGTAACATCAAGCTTTGGCAGACTCTTATATTTTAATAACCAATTTTATGCTAGTCTTCTTCAGTAACCAAAATGCTACTAGCAATTTGAAACCCATATTCATAATGCTAAGTCTTGAGGTATAAAAACTTTATTAGAATGGTTACAGTATATCCTCAGGCTTTTTTTTTTCTACACACACACATACACACACACACATGTAGTTTACGTAGTCTTAAAAGGGTAAGCGTTCTTCTGAAAGGAGTTAAAACGCCACCAGCTGCTTGCATCCTCATGCCCCAGGGAGACCATGATTCAAGGGTTGGAAATACTATAACAATATAAATTTAAGAGCCTCTCCATTTGGGCTGGGCCTTTCTCTCCTTGCTTGGTTCAGTTTAGCTGTATTCCTATAGGAGACTGTAACTAGAATTGAACTGCTTTCTTTAACATTTTGTTTAACAAGGAAGATGAACATTTCACACTAGGGAAGGCAGTAAAGTTCAATCTGTAACTCTATGTGTGCTTCATCAGGTCTCAGATTTCTAACGGTATCTTTTTTTTTTTTTTTTCCCTTTCTTTTGCGGGAATGACATGAAACTAAATACCAAGAGACTCAATTAAGAGTAGAAAATGTTGGAATTGCCCAGTGGCTCAGCGGGTTGAGGATCCATCATTGTCACTGCTGTGGCTGGGGTTTGACCTCTGGCCTGAGAACTTCCACATTTTCTGGGCACAGCCAAAAAGAAAAAAAAAGGAGGGTAGAAAATCTGATTGCTTCTGTGGAACAGGAGATAGAAGGATTGAATGTTGGGGAGTTGTTACTATTTTTTTTTTTTTTGGTAACAGTTTTGCAGAAATATTTGACACCTTACACTGTGTGTGTATGTGTGTGTGTATCTTCAATCCAAATAAAAAAATAAGTTAAAAAAATTAATTGTTGAGTTCCCTGGTGGCCTAGTAGTTAAAGGATCTGCTCTTGTCACTGCTGTGGCATGGGTTCAATCCCCGGTCTGGGAATTTCTGCAGGCTGGGGGCACTGCCAAAAAAAAAAAAGAAAGAAAGAAAAATATTATTTAGCCAAAAAAAAAGGGTAAATATATGGTAGTTATTAATCCATAAATGGTTAGTAAATATTAAGGGTTGAATTTCCCTGTTGAAAAGACACAATCTTGGATTGTATTAATACAAACCCTGAAGATGCAAATCTAGCAGTATTTTTCAAGAGACACTTAAAATGACATCAAAGCTTGAAATAGTAGAATAGAAAAAGGCAAATCTGACAAAAATAAAAAAGTCAACATGGTAAGATTAGTACCTGACAAAATTCTAGCCACTAAAGGAGTTCCTGTGTGGCTCAGTGATAATAAACCCCACTAATATCCTTAAAAATTCAGGTTCCATCCCTGGCCTTGCTCAATTGGAGATCTGGCATTGCTGTGAGCTGCAGTGTAGGTCACAGATATGTCTCTGTTGTGGCATGGCTGTGGCTGGGGTGTAGACCAGAAACTGCAGCTCCAGTTCAGCCCCTAGCCTGGGAACTTCTATATGCTGTGGGGGGGGGGGGCTAAGCAAAAAATAAAATAAAAAATATAAGCCATTAAAGTATTACAGAGAAGAAAGATGTGTTTTATTTTGATAAGAGCTACTGTCTCTCAAGATGTGTCATGAATCTATGTAACCAACAAGTGTCAAAATATATAAAGGCAGAACTGTTAAAAATACAAGATATTAATGAATTCACTCTTTATAGATTAAGAAAGCGAGTATTTGGGAGTTCCTGCTGTAGCACAGCAGGTTAAGGATCCAGCATTGTCTCTGTGGCAGCAAGAGTTCCATCCCCAGCCTGGTGGTATGGATTAAGCATCTGGCATTGCCACAGCTGTGGTGTAGGTCACAGCTGCGGCTCAGATTCAGTCTCTAGCCCAGGAAATTCCATATGTCGTGGGTGCAGTCAAAAAAGGGGGGAAAAAGCAGTATTTGAATAACATAATAATAATGTTTTCTAATTCTGTAGTCATGAGTAATATTCTTACAAGTATTTGCACATTTTTCCAGGAGATTGATGATTTGGAAATCTACAAAGAAAATTCAAGTTAGAAATTAACAATCCCTTCCCCCCCAAAAAAGCCAAAATAAAATCATGTATCTACTTGAAAATGTAAGATTATTCCAAATAATCTTTGGGTTGAAGAAGTTAAAAGTGTAAATTATGTACCATTTTGAAATGAAGAGCCCAGTGGGAGTCTCAAACCTAGTGGGAGTTCAAACCTAAAGAAGTACCACCCAAAGGAAAATTAGAAAGTAAGAATATTGAAAGTCAAGCTAGAGAAAGAATCACTAAGTAAATAAATACACAGAAAATAAGGATTTAGAAAAAAATTAAGAAAAATAGATTTGATCCATAAAAACCCCAAATTGATTTTTTGTAGACACATGATTAAAATGACAAATATTTGGTAAATCCCCAAAAGAAAAAGCCATGAATAGAAAAATGGCAAAGGAGAATGGTGTCTTTTTACTGAATTTTGATGTATTTTTATGTATTACCATTTTGTTTTTTTCTCTTTTAGGTTAGTGCGTTTTGACTCTTATTCAATTAGTCCTTCAGGATTCAATGTCTTAAAAATGTTTTTCTGTGCTTTCCTCTAAAAGGCTTCTTGTTGTACCTCTCACATTGAGATGCATAGTCCATTTGGAGTTGAGTTTTTATTATGGTATGAGATATTTTTTTGTTTTTGTTTTCATTTAAAAAATATGTATGCCCAGCACTGTTTGTTGGTAATGCCTTCCTTTTCCTAGTGCACTATATTGTCACCTTTGCTATAATCAAGTAGTTGTATATGTGAGGGTGTGTTTCTGGAATCTCCATTCTAGTCCATTGGTCTATTTGCCCTTGTGCCGATATCACACTGTCTTAAGTATTATAATAATGTAATGGGTCTTGATGTCTAGTAGGGTAGGTCTTCCAAAAGCATTGTTTTCCAAGGTTGCTTTGGCTGTTCTTGGAGTGTTTTTCCACGTAAATTTTTAGAATCCGCTTGTCAGTTCATACACACATACACACACATCCAACACCAACCTGTAGGATTTTGATTTTGTTGAATGTACAGATCACTTTGCAGTGATTGAATCTTCCAGTGAGGAGGCTGACATGTTCCTCCATTTATAAATTACCTTTATTTTATATTTTCACAATTTCTATCAAGTAATGTTTTGAAGCTTTCGCTGTAGACGTCTTACGTGTTGTTTGTTAGATTTATTCCTAGGTATTTGTTTTTTTTTTTTTTGCATGCTTTTGTAAATGATATATTTTAGAATTTTTGTTTTCTAAGTGCTGCTGGGTTAAGTAAAGGTGATGACTTCTTTGTATAGTGACTTTTTTGGTTTTATTTTGAATACATATTGAATTTTATCTGCCTTTTTGTTTATGTGATCTATTTACATTTTCCTAAATTGCCTAACTCTTTTATTCTTAAGTCTGTGTACAATATCTTTGTGTATCACCTCCCTGGAATGACCTTCTTTCCTTCTTTAGCCTTCCATAAGCCTCAGTTGAGGTCATCTTTGAGAGAAGTCTCCCTTTTCTGTGCTTCCTGCACACTTTGTCTAATTACCCTTTATCAGTGGCATGTTTGTTCTCCATATACATTGTGACCTCCTTGAGAGTAGGAGTCTTACCCTAAGCATTTCTGTGGTAAAGGTATGTTCTTTCTTCTTACACAGTTAAACACAGTGGCCTTTTCTAGTAAAAGGTGTTCAGGCCTTTACTCTCTGCTTCTAAAATTCCTAACTGCATGTCATCTTTGGTTCACATCTTTAACTATGGTTCCAGCAGGTGTTGCTGGTCCCTGTGTAACTCTGCTCTGCCCTTAATTCAAAGGCAGCTGATGGGTGGGTACCAGTTCCTTCTCGTAGCACAGTTCACTTTCATACATCATTCCCCCAGCCTAGAATGATCTCCTACTTTCTATACCTTAGTATCTGTGCAGCCAAGTCACACTGTCTCATATAACCATTCTTGCTTTTCAGGAGGGAAAAGGTTGAATTCCTTTGTCTTGTGTTACTTGAGTAAGTTTACTGTAGATTATCTAAAAGTCCCTCCCACCCCCCTTTTCTGTGCTTTTAGAATAAATCTAGATTATATCGATACAATTCTTAAGGCACTCCTGTTTCCTCATCTGTAAAATAAAGGATTAGGATCAGGTAATTATCATGTTCTTTCCATCATAAACATTTTATGGTTAATGATTTATGATTCTTTACCATCTTGGGGGTATTACATATAAATGTGTACACTGAATGTGTGCCAACATTTGGCTAATTTGAGTTGGAACTGAAAATACACTTCCCTATAGGTACCTCTCAATGCTACAACAGTGAAGTTCTTAGGCTAACCATATTCAAGCTGTCACATTGCTGGAAAACTCTGTATTGATATTTGTGAATGGAGAGAGAGAAATCGCTGTCATGAATGTTTAGTGGCTGAATGTGCACATGTTTACATATGTCACTATTGCCTCTTCAAGCTGTATAAAGATTTGCTGATTCTCTGTCCAGCATCTGGAACAGAAAGAGGCACATTGTAGGTGTTAAAAAGTACTCGTATGGTTCGCAAATGAATTTTTGAGAATTTTATTATGTGCCAGGCACTGTACTAAATATTATTTTTTCTCTAACCCTCAAACCTTCTGAGACTGCTGCTGTTATAATTTAGGAAACAGGCTCAAGAAAGTCAAGGAACTTTCACAGAATTACTTAGAGGCTGACTAGCAGAGATAGGTCAAACTTGATTTTTTTATTTCTCTGAATTCCATGAAATTAACTTCTGTACTCTTGTAATACCCATTAGTCAACATAAAATCCAGTAAGAATTTTTTAATTTATTTCATTTTAGGATTCACCATCTTAAATATAAGTTTTTCCATCCTCCCTACCCCCAGAGGCTAGGGTAAGCAGAATGCACACATCTGCTCTGTATAGTAACACACCCCCCTCAACTCATTGAAGTGGAACAAAAACAAGATCACTTGATAGGAACAGAATTGTAATCATATTGTGTATGGCTTTAATAGTATGATCATTCTCCTCAAACATACTTCTAAAATTTCAGCTTTAATGGCTATATAGTATTCCACTTATGATATCATACCTATTTTGTCGTTACCCTGTTGTCATTCATATAGGTTGTTTTCACCTGTAAAATGCTGTCACAGACATCCGTATGCTTATATCTTTACTCTCATTTCCTATTGTTTCCAAGAAGTAGAATTAATAGATTAAAAGATACAGACTTCTTAAAGACTAACTATATCTTCACAAATTATTTTCCAGAAAGAACATTGTTTTGAAATTGGCACGAAGTAACCATACTCCATAGGGTTAAATATCCTTAGTTGGAGCTTTGAAGACAAGATAGGGAAAAGGGATGGAGCACAGAGGGGCATATTATTAAACATTTTAAAATAACTTTGAATAGATATAATACACTCACATTTTTTAGAATTCAAAAAGTACAAACGGGTTGATAGTGAAAAGTCTCCTGCCCCATCTTCTGGGTACTCAGTTCCCTTCCTTGAAAGCCAGTGTTACCCTTTTATGTGTGTGTGTGTGTGTGTGTGTGTGTGTGTGTGTGTGTGTGTGTGTGTGTGTGTGTGTGTGTATATATATATATCCTTCTAGGGAGATACTTTGTAATACGTGCAAGCTGATACATGGATCTGTTTTCCTCCCTCCTTTCCCCCTTCCTTCCTTCTTTCTTAGCACAAGTGTTACTATATGAAAATACCCTGTTGTGTACTCTGCAAATTTTCATGTAATGTATTTTTAGAGGCAGTCTGCATTAGTACCTAGAAAACATCATATTGTGTGTGTGTGAGTGGCTGTATGATCTTCAATTTTATGGTGATATGATTATTTTGTCAGTTCTATTGAGAGATGCATAGGAAGGATTACAAGCAATCTAGTATGATTAGGAAATGAACAACTTATTATTTAAGTATATATAAGCCACTACATATATGCAAATATCTATAGGCTACATTTGTTTTGTGTCAGAGGGTATGTTCATTTCTAATTTTGAAAGTGTTTGATTGTCCACCATGTTTATATGGAGAGAGAAGTTATTCTGGGCATGGGCTGTTTCACATCAGATGAACGTGAGGTACTTGGGAATTTTCGGCAGTTGAAAGGAGAGCATTGAGAAATGGAAAAAGGACCTCAAAAATGAAGGTAGTAAGGGGTAAAAAAGAAAATGTGCTTGCTTGGCCGTTTCTTGAGGACCCCGATGGTAGCAACAGCCACATCCTAAAGAGATATTCCTTGGATGTTTCTTTAAGACACATTGGATCTCTCCTGTGTGCCAGGACCAGGATCTAAGGATGCAGAGATGCTTAAAGCCAGTCCCTGACCTGAAGAAATTCATAGTCTAATGGAGGGAAAAAAAATAAACAATTATAAAATTAGGTGCACTGCTGTAGTTACTGTATCTTGAAGATGTTAAGTTGAACTAGTTCGAAAAATTAAAGTGTAGATATTTAATATTTGATGTAACTTGTAAAATGATAGAATTCTACTATTTAAAGGATTGCTGAATTTTAGACTAACTTTTCATTTAGTATAGAAGGTCCCTAGTTTACGAACTCTGACTATTGGGTCATTAAGCCTTTGCTTAAATATTTGTTTCTTTCTGGTTTTTTTTGGTCTTTTCTAGGGCTGCTCCCGAGGCATTTGGAGATTCCCAGGCTAGGGGTTGAATCAGCGCTGCAGCCGCCAGCCTATGCCAGAGCCACAGCAACTCGGGATCCAAGCCACATCTGTAACCTACACCACAGCTCACAGCAACACCGGATCCTTAACCCACTGAGCAAGGCCAGGGATCGAACCCGCAATCTCATGGTTCCTGGTCAGATTTGTTAACCACTGTGCCACGAAGGGAACTCCTTAAATATTTCTAGTAATAGCGACATCATAACCTTCTGAGCAGCCAGTTCCATTGTAGGGAGGAGCTATAGTTAGGAAATGATTTTTTTTTGTCTTTTCTTTTTCTTTCTTTCTTTTCTTTTCTCCTTCCTTCCTTCCTTCCTTTCCCTTTCTTTCTTTCTTTCTTTCTTTCTTTCTTTCTTTCTTTCTTTCTTTCTTTCTTTCTTTCTTTCTTTCTTTCTTTCTTTCTTTCTTTCTTTCTTCTTACTTCTTTTTATTTTTTTCATTTTCTTTCTCTCTTTCTCACCTGCAGCATAAGGAAGTTCCCAGGCCAGGGATCAACTCTGTGTCAGAGCTGAGACCAATGCTACAGCTGCAGCAACGCCGGATCCTTAACCCACTGCACTGGGCCTGGGATTGAACCGGTGCCTCCACAGAGACAAGCCAGATCACTAACCCACTGCTCCACAGCAGGAACTACAGGAAATGATTCTTTATGAATCAAAAGATACCACATCCTGACCTCATGATTTGATTTATTGTTGGAGTAAGATAAATTGACTCAGTAGCTACATCTATAAAATGAAGTTGTCTTTACAGCTAAGGTTATCTTTCAGATCAAACTTTTGAATTAATTCTATGATTCTCTGATTCATTTGCAGGGCAGATTGATATTCACGTAGTACTTACTGATTATTGATTACATTGTGGGATTTTGTGCCCAGTTCTCCTTCTGTCTCCCCCATCACCATGGCTGCAGTTAACGTTAAATGCTATTGACTCTTAAAATCTGCTAAGCAATTATCCTGTACTTGTGCAGTTTGTTTTGAATGTAAATGAAGGACTTTGTAGTAATTGCCCCTATTAAATCTCATCTTGCCATTTAGGCAGCTTTTTCTTAGCTTTTCTCTGATATGAGTTAACATATCAGCTAATTCCACGGAGTGTGGGAGACTAGAAGATGGAGGTATTGTGGAAAACCAAATGATTAAGAATTTCAAAGTGCCCCCATTTGTGTGCTGGATTATCTAAAGGATGCTTCTTAAGTGCTTTTTTTCCTCTTTTTTCTTTTTAGGCCACACCCATGGCATACGGAAGTTCCCAGGCTAGGGGTTGAATTGGAGCTGCAGCTGAGGGCCTATACCATGGACAGGTGGGATTCAAGCTATGTCTGTGACCTACACTGCAGATCAAGGCAACGTCAGATCCTTAACCTACTGAGTGAGGCCAGGGTTCCAACCCACATCCTTGTGGATACTAGTCAGATTCTTAACCCATTGAGCCACAGCGGGAACTCCACTTTAAAGGTGGTAGAAGTAAACAGAATCTGTCTGGAGAAATCTTTGGATAAATCGGATTTTTGTTTTGAAGCCTCACATTTCAGATTGAAGTCCATTTTCCAGATTGGTGGGGGAATTAACTTTCACAGTGTATGGTGGTATTAATTTGAGATGCTAATGTTGAGCTTGCTGCTGCAAAGGGCAACCCCAAGGGGGTGGAGTTGAGAGTCCTTTGAGGAGCTAAGCCCAGAGCAGTAAGCTAGAGGGAGTGTGGACAGGGTTTTAGCTTTGTTTACAGATATGCAGCATATTTTAAAAAGAAGAAGAGAACCTATATGGTTCCCTAGACCTAGAAGAGGGGGAAGAGGAGAGGATAGGCCTCCTTGAGATGGGAGCGGAGAGAAGAGAGGAAGGCAGTTTACTCGGAGAAGCTGGGGTGGACCACTAGACTAACTGGTAACAGGGGTTGACATCAGTACCTGAAAGGATTTGTTGTAACTTTGAACTTTTGTCTTCGCCTTTTCCATCAGTGGTGTCATCTGCTTTTAGTCTAGCAGATTGAATAAAGGGCTTTGTGCATGTTAATTCCTTTACCTGCCTGTTGGTGCGTATTTGTAGTATTTGGAAATACTCTGACTATGTAGTAAAGAGTAATTGTGCTATAATAGAGTAAGGAAAAGAAGGGTCATCCATCACCAGCAAAGTCAGAGTGGTGAAAAGATTGGACTCCAGTGTCTGGTGAGAGCAGTCTTCATCCCCCTTTTCCTTTTTCACTGCTGAGCTGTCTTATGTCTTAGCAAGAAAAAAAAAAAAGTCAGAATCCTTCCAGGGGCCTTTTTATCACTCTTGGAGAAATAATGCTGTATTTGGTTTTGAATGTGTTGACTTTGCACTAACAGGTAAGCCAAGCAGAGTCTGCACTGGAAGGCAGTTAGAACAGGAGTTCAGAGCACAAGTGCAAGGATGGGGAGTTTAGAGAGAAGATGTCAGCTGCGGTAAAGGGCTTAGTGTTGTGGTAAGGGCATCACCTTATTTCAGTGAGGTGTTTCAGTTGAGTTCTTGATGCAGGAAGAAGGGTGTTGGAAGGATAGAAAGATCAAATAACAAGGGAAGAAAAAGGAGAGAGTATTTGAAGTAATGCCTAAAAAGAAAGATAAGTTATATAGATACCGTCACTCAAGGCCTGGGTAGACAAGGTTTCTGGCACTTTTCTTGTTTCGTCAACAAGGCTCATAGAAGTGTCTGTTCCATATACGATTCACAGGCTGTCTACCTCCATTGCCAGATATAAGGGCTTGCGAGTCAACCCTTGGTAGCCCTAGTGTTAGGCAGAAATAAGTGTACTTTGATGTGTGAGCTCTGGATACACTGAAATGAACCAACCATGGAAATTTCCTTTATAGGTAGGACCAAAAGCCAGAATCTCAACTTGGAATTTATCACTCTGATAGTAGAATACAGTGAAAATGATAATCCCAAGGGTTCCACTGTTTCTTTTTACTGTTGCCACTTCCCTTGACAGCTATCTGTTTGGTTTCTGACAGTCCTTCACATCAAACCAATATTTTCAAACTTGATAATTCTATGACATTGTGCAATATTTGGAAATTTCTGCTGCTAGTAATTGTATTCCTGGCATGGGACGGACAGTTTTCTGTGAACACAGTAACTTCATTGCGGTGCTGAATCACAGAGAAATCTTTGTAAAGACATTTTAACGGCTCAAATTTAAGTTAAATTTTAGTTGCAGCAGAGCTACCAGTGCGGATAATTAAAGTGATGATCAACTAGTAATACCTTCCATGCATAGCCAGGTTTGCACGTGCGTATGTTGCAACACCTATATCGTGCCCTACCTTTCTGTCTAGAGGCTGGAGTTTTCTTTTTGATCTTAATTGTGAAGCATGTCAGATTTCCAAAGTTAAAAGTGTAGGGAAATGTGCATCTTAGAATTGAGGGACCTATGGCCACTGGTAGAGATTGGGGCACAGAGGCAAAAGGTGGCCAAGGTAGGAGAAAAGTACTAAATAGGGAGTTTAGTTCTTATCTTTACCATTAAGCAGAAAAGTCAACAAGAAGCTGTACTGTTGAAAGGTTTGAGTTACTTCACGTATGGATACCAGTACAGAAAAGAACCATATGACGTATTCATGTTTGTGATGGTAATTTAGCGGGAATTCATATCCACCTTAAGCTGGGTAGACTATTGTTATAAATCATTTTGGTGCTCTTCAGTTTTTGTTTTTTTTTTTGTCTTTTGCCTTTTCTAGGGCCGCTCCCAAGGCCTATGGAGATTCCAGGCTAGGGGTCAAATCGGAGCTGTAGCCACCAGCCTACGCCAGAGCCACAGCAACGCAGGATCCGAGCCGCATCTGCAACCTACACCACAGCTCACGGCAACGCCGGATCCTTAACCCACTGAGCAAGGCCAGGGACTGAACCCGCAACCTCATGGTTCCTAGTTGGATTCGTTAACCACTGTGCCACGAAGGGAACTCCGGTACTCTTCAGTTTTGATTTCTTCACTAAGAAAGTGATAGAACTGATTTAGAATTAGATAACCTTCAAGGTTTCATGTGGTTCCCTCAGTCCAACCTTCCACAATAGAATTTTAAGCACTGCATTTGGGAATAGATGTTTCTTTGGTGTCCTACAGATGAAAACCATGTTTGGAACAATGCCATGTGTTGTATATGATAATTCTGTATGATCACATAATAATTTATATTAGTTTCAAAATACATTGATGTAGCTCATTTGATAATATCAATGAGATGATGAAATAGGTTCGGAAGGTATTCTATTCATTTTACTAATGAAATGCAACCATTGTGGTTAGTAGGATACTAGCCACCAGGAGAAATCCTGCTATTGAGAAATAAAACCCTGTCAGAATAGCTTTCCCCGCCTTCATCTATTTGGCAAATCTACATGTTCTCTGGTTCTGACTTGAATATCCTGCGAAGCTCTTCTTGTTAACTCTTATACCTCAGCAGAGTTGAAGCACTTTGATCTGTGTCCTCAGGACTCTGGATTTGAATGATCTGTTTAATGCCTTACTCATCCATCGAAGTGAACTCCTCAAGTCTAGATACCATAAACCCTGTGGTCTACATAGTCCGTGGCATGTAGAGATGCTCAGTGAAAAACTGCAGAGTGAAATGGAAGAGTCCAGTTGATGAGCTGGTGTTAAAAGGTACTATGAAGTAGGGAAAGAAACTTGAGCTCTGTAGTAGGAAGAAAACACCTTGTATACCTGTTTTTAGGTAGAAATTTTGCCCTGTACATTCATTTAAAAATTAAAAACAAAACAATAACCTAGTTTAATGAAAGAGAAGTAGTTAGGGGTCAGATCTATTAGTAAAATAAATTTGCAATTTTAAAAAATGGGAATTAAAAGCTCATGAATTCATGGAAATTGAAAAATTTTCCCCCCTAAACTGCATTACTATGTCATATACACTTAACAAAAATCTTATATTTAATAAAAGATTTAGGAGTTCCCATCGTGGCGCAGTGGTTAACGAACCCGACTAGGAACCATGAGGTTGCGGGTTCGGTCCGTGCCCTTGCTCAGTGGGTTAACGATCCGGCATTGCCATGAGCTGTGGTGTCGGTTGCAGACGCCGCTCGGATTCTGCATTGCTGTAGCTCTGGTGTAGGCTGGTGGCTGCAGCTCCGATTGGACCCCTAGCCTGGGAACCTCCATATGCCGCGGGAGCGGCCCAAAAAATAGCAAAAAGACAAAAAAAAAAAGATTTAGAGTGGTGAAATCAAATTTAAAATCCACTCAAAAAATAAACCCTTACCTGGTTAAGCTTTGTGTTATGTGATGTTGTTTGCATTTGTCTAGAGACCTGTTCTTATTGAAAGAGTCTTAAGAGAAGGCCCCTTTTAGTACTGAGTTTCTCAAACTTGCCATAATATAATGGCCCCTTTGGAAAGAAAAACACAAATATATTTTTCATAATATTACTTAAGTTGTAAAGGCATGAAAATAGATATAAAATCTTTGCTTTTGGCTCTTTGACAACTGTAAACCAAGTCTGCATATTAAATATAAAAAACAACTACAAAGCTGACAAAAATTCAAATTAATACAGTTACTCAGTGTGACAGATGATATTTAGGTTTAACAGTAGAAAAAATATAGCCTTAAGTCTGATTCCATATAAAATCTGTTTTTATATTTTAACTTCAGTGATACTAAAAGCTGCAAGTGCCAGTTTTGATAATGTTGTTTAAGGTGGTATTAATTTCTTCAAGGCTTTGTAAGTTCAGGATAATCAGACCTCATACCTAACCAAACACTTGCTGGCAAGAATTCCTCAAATACCATTTTTTTTTTTTTTGGTCTTTTTGCCATTTCTAGGGCTGCTCCTGTGGTGCATGGAAGTTCCCAGGCTAGGGGTCTAATCGGAGCAATAGCTGCTGGCCTTTGCCAGAGCCACAGCAATATGGAATCCGAGCCGCGTCTGCGACCTTCACCACAGCTCACTTCTAGCAAGGCCAGATCCTTAACCCACTGAGGAAGGCCAGGGATCGAACCCGCAACCTCATAGTTCCTAGTCGGATTCATTAACCACTGAGCCACGACAGGAACTCCTCAAATACCACTTTTAATGAGATGTCAACTGTCATATTCACTTGCCAGTGAAATTAACATTATGACATTGAAATCTTTGTCAAATGGCTTTTTAAAACAATGCTAGAAGCGAGAATGGAATATGTCGCATACTTAAAAACCACATTTACTGCTAATGAACTTTTGCAGATTGCACTGCAGAGATAAGGACCCATGTAATACTTGGAGCACATACATGGTATTGGCTATTATTGGACTATTGGTTTTTGAAAATACCTTGAAAATACCATGCTATATCACCATATGCTTTGATAATTTCTTTTTTTGTCTTTTTTGTTGTTGTTGTTGTTGTTGTTGTTGCTATTTCTTGGGCTGCTTCCGCAGCATATGGAGGTTCCCAGGCTAGGGGTCGAATTGGAGCTGTAGCCACTGGCCTACACCAGAGCCACAGCAACACGGGATCCGAGCCACATCTGCGACCTACACCACAGCTCACGGCAACGCCGGATCGTTAACCCACTGAGCAAGGGCAGGGACCGAACCCACAACCTCATGGTTCCTAGTCGGATTCGTTAGCCACTGCGCCACGACGGGAACTCCTGCTTTGATAATTTAAGTTTCCTGTAGTTTTCACTCTTTCAGTTACAGTTACTATGAAACTCTTGTTTGTAGATTGTGCCAGGAGAACATTTGGCCTAAAGGAGATCTTAACCCAACTGAAGAAGCAGCAGTGTTTCTGGTTCTGCTTGTTTAGATAGCAGTTACCCATGATCCAGAATGTTGACTGTTTTTAATTTTTTTTAATTTTTTAATTTTTTGTCTTTTTGCCTTTTCTAGGGCCGCTCTCAGGGTATATTGAGGTTCCTAGGCTAGGAGTCTAATCAGAGCTGTAGCCATCGGCCTATGCCAGAGCCACAGCAGCAAGGGATTGGAGTGTGACCTACACCACAGCTCGCAGCAACCCTGGATCCTTAACCCACTGAGCAAGGCCAGGGACTGAACCCGCAACCTCATGGTTCCTAGTCGGATTCATTAACCACTGAGCCACGACAGGAACTCCCAGAATGTTTGCTGTTTATCTTAGATTTTTTTTTTTTTTTTTTCTTTTTCTGGCCCCACCTGTGGCATATGGAAGGAACTTCCAGAGTTAGGGGTTCGATTGGAGCTTCAGCTGCTGGCCTACTCCACAGCCACAGCCATGCCAGATCCAAGCTGCATCTGTGGCCTACAGCTTGTGGCAACACCAGATCCTTAATCCACTGAGCGAGACCAGGGACTCGCAGACATCCTCACAGACTTTATGTTGGGTTCTTAACCCACTGAGCCACAGCAGGGACTCCAATCTTGGATTATTTTTAAATGAAATATTAAAAAAAAATTCGTATGCAATTTTAGATTCCCTGTCTCCCAACATATTCCTGTTTGGGAAACACTGCTTTGGCAAATATTTTCTGATCACTACCTAGGACTCTAGGATTCAAAAATGGGAAAACAAAACAAAAAACCCTTGGACTTCCCTAATGTAATGAGAGACACTTTAACAGCAAACTATAAATAGATCAATTTGTGCTAACCTAAAGGTATGCAGAGAGGACTCTGGGAAAAAATTGGAAGCAGTTGCTCAGCTGTCTTATGGGTAGCGGAGAGGAGCGCATCATGGAAAATATCTTGTTTGAATAGGATCTTAAAGGATGAGAGAGTGGGTTTAAAGTAGGCAGAGAAGTAGTAATGTAAAGACCTAGGTCATGAAAGACGTAATTTTCGTAATGATGAGAAGGTTGTGATCCTGGATGGCACTTGTAGTGTGAGTGGTAGGTTTGGAACCCAAAAGTAAAAGTTTTAATCATTAGACCCATTGTTTAGCTCTTATATCATATATCCTAAGGGAACCATGGAGATCTTAGAACAGGGAGAATATTCATGGCAGTATTTTTATATGTAGTAATTACCACACTGTATTGTAATGTTCTCCTTCACTGTTCATTGGAGCTCTTCAAGGGCCATGACCATGAGTTATTAATCTTTGTATACTAAGCTTTTGGTAGAGTAACTGATAAAACTAGTGCGTAGAAAACATTGGTTGATGACTAATGAGTAAAGAGGATTCAGGAGTGAATGAGTCTTCTGTGGTGATGGTTTTAATTTTTTTTTCAGTGACAGACCATGTTGTGGTTCTCTTTAGAGCTATAAACCTTGAAAATGCAAATACATACAACATTTGGTGTATAGTTTCATGGGATTCATGTATCCCTGAAGCCAGCCCATGGATTCCTGGTTCAGAACTCCTCCTTAGGAAATTACAGCCAGGGAACATATAATCACCACCAAACCTCACTCTGAATAAACTATGTCTCTTTTAACAGTTTCTAAATAATAGATTACAATTGTATCTTTCTTTTATTTTTCTTGATGCTTATATTTTATTATTTTTCTTTCTTATATTTTTCTTGATACTTATATTTCCTTCATGCTTGGGAGGATTTAATTCAAAGAGCTGAACTATTTATGGAGAAAGGAAAAAAAATGACTAAAGTAAAACTTTGCTGGTCTGTAAAGATAATAGACCAAGTGTGCTAAGCTGCTTGAGGAGTTGCTGACGTTCCTGAGTTGGGTTTAGCAAGTGAATTGGGGGTTCTCCGAGACTATCCTCAGGCTTGATGTTTTGCAAGAAGGACTCACAGAACCCAGGAAGACTGTTATACTCATGGTTTTTATTTATTACCAGAGAAAGATACATATTAAAATCGTCAAAAGGAAAAGGGAAAGCATATGGGGCAAAGTTGAAGAGAAACCATGTTCAAGCTTCCAGATGTCCTCCCCCAGTGCAGTAGCACAGCTGCATTCCATAGCTTAGCAATGAAGTGTAGCATGTGAGAAGTGCTGACAACCAGGGAAGCTTATTGGAGCCTTGCTGTGCAGGGTTTTTATTGGTGGCTCAGCACACAGGCTTTGTAGCATTCTTATCAAGGAGAATATTTAAAGGAGTCAGAGCTCATCTCCCAGGAACTGGCCAAGGATCAGTCCTGAAGTTAGGCATGTCTTTGGAATGTGCAGGGTTTGAGCAACTTGGGCCTGCTGAGTTAACCCTTTCCTTCACTGCAAGTTAGCTGTTCAGAGTTAGTCTTCTTCTGGCCTGTCTAGATACTCTTTTTCTGGTTATGGTAGACCTCCTTGGTCTCATCACAGATGGCCATTCTGCAAACCTGGACTCTTCTGTTTCCTTTGCCAACATGTAATTGGAAAGTTTGATCTCTCCTTCACAGTTTCATGAGATCATAGTGAAATCTAAGTGGCCAATTCTGTCATTCATTCAGCGTTATTTGAATGTACCAGTCCTAGTGGTAGATGTGAGTTTATAGAAATGATTATTATGGATCTCTGCCCTCAAGGATCTTAGAGTTTCATAAGGAGAGGAAAAAATAATAACTCTGGGTAAGCAGTGTATGCTTTGGAGAGCACTTAACCTTGTTGGAGAGTTTAGTAGAGGTGTGCGTGTGTGTGTGTGTGTGTGTGTGTGTGTGTGTGTGTGTTTGGGAAAGTGTTGGTGAGAATTAGAAGACTTCCCTTCATTGGTTACTCCTCAAGTTGAACTATAAAGATCATATAGATAAAAGTGGGTATAGAGCTAGTGTTTCTCCAGTCATTTCTGTAGCCAGTTGCTAGTGTGGTTGGAGCATATATGTATTGTTACCTTGCTTATGAGAAAGTAACCTAATCCTAATTAGAACATACTGGTCTTTTTTTAGGGTTTACACAGGAATGTCTGGCTCAAGACAAATCTATTTCTTTTACTCCATTACTATAAATCCACCCTTGACATTTCCAACCTACACTGAGGCGGTAGTAGTATTTTCACATATTGCTCTCCAATGGGGGGTATATATAAATGTCTGGTTTTGGACTTACAGGAATAAGTATAACCTTTAAAAATTTCAATGTACCTTTTTTCAAATGGGTTAGCAAATGCTTACCTTAATGTTAATGAAATTACATGTAATAATGTTTATATACTTGGAACTTAAAAAGTTTTAGGAAAGAACCTGGGTCCAGATTTTATCATATTTGGCTCCTACATATGTATGCTTCTTAACAGAATTTGGAGCTTCTTAGAGTAACAGTTTTGTTTTAATTTTATTGGCGTATAGTTGATTACAATGTTGTGTTAGTTTCAGGTATACCGCACAGTGATTCAATTATATATGTACATGCATCCATTCTCTTTCAGCTTCTTTTCCCATTTAAGTTATTCTAGAATATTGAGTAGGGTTCCATGTGTTACACAGTAGGTCCTTGTTGGTTATCTACCCGATATGTAGTAGTGTGTACATGTTAATCCCAAACTCCTAATTTATCCCCCTGCCATTTCCCCTTTGATAGCCATATGTTTGTTTTCAAAGTCTGTAAGTCCGTTTCTGCTTGGTATGTAAGTTCATTTGTATCATTTTAAAAATTAAATTCCATGTATAGTGATGTCATATGATACTTGTTTTTGTCTGACTTACTTCATTTAGTATGATAATCTCTAGGTCCATCCACAAATTTTGTTTTTTGAACAGTGCAGAGATTGTATGATTGTAATAGAATCAGGAATGTATTAGTTTAGAGATTATGGGATAATTTCAGATTGTTAACCTTGAGAATTTTTTTCTGATAGGGTCTTTTTCTCTTTTTCCAGCATTACAGTGTTTCTGCCACCTTTGCACAAAAGACAATTTTACTTGTGTCACAGATGGGCTCTGCTTTGTCTCTGTCACAGAGACCACAGACAAAGTTATACACAATAGCATGTGTATAGCTGAAATTGACCTAATTCCGCGAGACAGGCCATTTGTATGTGCACCTTCTTCAAAAACTGGGTCTGTTACTACAACATATTGCTGCAATCAGGACCATTGCAATAAAATAGAACTCCCAACTGTTGGTAAGTTGTTGTATAAGATTTTTTTCTTGATACTACAAGAAAAGTTCTTAGAGGCTGCCACTGATTTTAGAGATGGAAGGGATCTTAGAAATTGTCTACCCCAGCTTATTCAGTTTAGAGGCAAGATCTAACTTGTCCATTGTTGTAGTTATAAGGGTAGCCAAGATCTTGACTCCTAGGTGTGTGTTGTTTGAGAAGGTAGTTCCACGATCGACTTTCTCTGAGGTCTGTTGTGCCTAAAAGAGTAACCTCTTTTAGCAAATCCTAATAAAGCCCATCACAGCAGTATGTCCTCACAGTGTCTCTACTTTGTTCTTAGAGTGAATTTTTTTACTTTTATAATACTCCAGACTTTTTTTTGGTGGGGGTGGGGTTGGGTGGGGTTTTAGGGCCACACCCGCGGCATATGGGAGTTTCCAGGCTAGGGGCCAAATTGGAGCTGCAGCAGTGGCAGTTCAGAGCCACATTGCCACCTACACCACAGCTTGAGGCAATGACAGATTCTCCACCCACTGAGGAAGGCCAGGGATAGAATCCGCATCCTAATGGATACTAGTCAGGATTCTTAACCTGCTGAGCCACAACAGGAACTCCTAGTGCTTCAGACTTTTAAAGCAATCAGTAATGGGCAGGGATTGAGAACAGCACTAAACAGTCCAGATATCTTATTTTGTAACTTCAACTTGCCTTATGATCTTTATGTATAAATTATTATATGATTTCTAGGTTTTTCATCATTCACCATAGTTTACACTTTATTTTATTTTATTATTATTATTATTTTTTGTCTTTTTAGGGCCACACCCACGGCATATGGAGGTTCCCAGGCTAGGGGTCCAATTGGAGCTGTTGCTGCCAGCCTACGCCAGGGCCACAGCAACGCCAGATCCGAGCCATGCCTGCAACCTACACCACAGCTCGCGGCAATGCCAGATCCTTAACCCACTGAGCGAGGCCAGGGATCGAACCCGCAACCTCATGGTTCCTAGTCGGATTTGTTTTCCCTGCACCATGACGGGAACTCCCCCATGGTTTACATTTTAAAACTTAATAAACTCTTAGGATTAGATTAATTTTAAGGCTCTGGTTTAGGGTGTCAGTCTGAGCTCATGTATTTAACTCTTATGTCATTTTCCTCAAATCCCAAATACCTATTATAATAATATATAAAGGAATAAAAAACAAGAGAAACCTGTATTAATGATAGTAGAATTAATGGAAGACATGCCACCCACATGCCTATACTTGTGAAGAACTCTGTAGTTTATAGAGCAGATAATAACAGACTAGTGAAAGAATCTCTTGCAGAATCCCACAGTACCTTAAGCTGATGAGCTGGGTGCGAGGTTAGGCTGCAAGTGTGAACTCTTCTCCTTTAAGAAGCACCTGCTTTCAGTACTGAGGGGCAGAACACATGGCTCACTTTCCACTCAGCTGGTCTAGGCATCATACTAATTATAGTAGGAAGCACAGGAGTGCCTGTTGTGAAACAGTGGATTAGGAATTTGACTGCAGTGGCTTAGGTTGCTGTGGAGGCACAGATTCAATCCCTGGCTCAAGTGCAGTGGGCTAAAGGATCTGATGTTGCCACAGCTGCAGCTCAGAATCATTCCTTAATCTGGAAACTTCCATATGCTGTGGGTGCAGCCATAAAAAGGAAGAAAATAGGAAGCACTGTTGTAGCTCAGGGGAAAAAGGCCAGTCCTGCCAGTTGTGGAAGGAAGGCAGTCCTCCAGCTAATTCAAGTGATAACAGCAAAGTAAAACCAAACATTGCATGATAGGGAAGCTCCCTGTGGTAAAGCTCTGTCAGACTGTAATTTTTCTGTCTTTTATGTAAGCATCTGCAATTCTAATGTGACAAAATGATAATTTCAGAATTTCCCATGTTCATTGTTCAGGCTTGAAATATTCGAATGGAGACTCACAAAACCTTATAAAGAACTCACTTTATATCTAATGCTAAAATACGCAAATCCTTCATCCCCAGGTTCCTGATAATCAGAAAGAAAAAAAAAAAATTACCAAATGGAAAGATTCCATGGTTCAAAAGAAGTGAACTGAACTGGATAAATCAGAGTAGATGTCATGCTATGAAATAGACTTACCACATGATAGGGAAGAACTTTCAGACAGTCTAAGATCTGTTTTTAGTTGTTCACAATGAAATGAGAACATTTCACAATTGGTAAAGATTGTTTTCATATGAAAAGTTCAATTGATGAATTATTTTTTAAAATGCAGTATTGAAAGTGAACAGCAGACTGGATACTATAATTTTATAGTGAAGTGTGAGACAAACTTTAGGCAAGACAAACTTGAGAAATTGTGTTATAATTCAGAGAAAAAGATAGTTGTGAGCAAATTAAGATTTACAGAGGACAGATCTAGGTGATCCAGTATGCTTAATATAAAAATTCCAGAAAAAAACCAAAAGAACAGTCAGAAGAGAGAATACCATGCAAAATTAATGAAAAATACTTAGCCAAATACATGTAGTCAAAAAAAGTATCAGTTTTCAAGAAAAAAGTTGTATATACATTCAGCAGAAGTTTACACTGCTTACCTATAAAAGGAAAAATAAAGGTCAGCTTTTCTGCTTTTTTTAAATACCAGAAGGCAGTGGAATATCATATATTGCTTATTACCCAGAATTCTTTAGATGAGCCAAGATTTTTCTATATATAAAGGCAATCGCCATCTTTAGATAATTAACTATTCAGTGTAAAAGGACTCATATATCCTTTTTGAAAGAAATTACTAGAATTAGGATTCATTATCACCAGAAATCAAGCAAATAAAAATCTCAAGAATGGTGACGATGTGATGTGAAAGAAATGGTGCTGAGCCATGAACCAGCAAATCTCATGATGAATGCCAAATAGTTGTAATTAATGTGTTTCTGAAATTGTCCTTAAAAGAGACTATAAGAAAATAAGTGATCTCAAATTAAAAGTTTAAGTAAGTAGACTAGAAAGACTATAAGAAAATAAGTCGTCTTGGAGTTCCTATGGTGGCTCAGTGGTTAACGAATCCAGCTAGGAACCATGAGGTTGAGGGTTCGATCCCTGGCCTCGGTCAGTGGGTTAAGGATCCGGTGTTGCCCTGAGCTGTGGTGTAGGTCGCAGATGCGGCTCAGATCCCGCACAGCTGTGGCTCTGGCGAAGGCCAGCGGCTACAGCTCCGATTAGACTCCTGGCCTGGGAACCTCCATATGCTGCGGGAGTGGCATGAAAAAAATTGGTAGAGATCTATACACACACACACAATACTGAAAGATGAATCTGGGGAGAATGGTGAGGCTATAGATAATTTTTTTTAACTTTTGCTTATCTATATTTGTACTTTTTTCTCTCCTGCTATGAGCATAATACTGGCCTTGAAACAAGATAAGCCAAACTACTTTTTTAAAAAAAAGAAAAAATGACTTAAGAAATATTTAATGGGAGTTGTTCCAGATTTTGTGGGTTTTTTTTTTTTTTTTAGTGATCTGAGAGTGATAAAACATTACTCCTAGAATATTGTGGTTCTAGAATATTTGAGGTAGCTGGCTTTATTATTTAGGGGGTAGCTCAAGAGTACAGGAAGACTAAGTGGATGTTGACAGAGCAGGTGATCATAAAAGGAGAGCCAATGGGAGAAGACTAACTGATTCACTGGTTTGAGCTCTATGAACTGCTGTAATGAGACTCTGATTAATGGTAGTGGCCAATTGCAGGAAATGTGGAGGATTAGAAAATTGTGAATACCACCTACAATGTTACTGTTGATGTTTATTTCACTCAAGGTCCTTTTCCAGGAAAGCCACCATCTGGACTTGGTCCTGTTGAACTGGCAGCTGTCATTGCTGGACCAGTCTGCTTTGTCTGCATCTCACTCATGTTGATGGTCTATATCTGCCATAACCGTACAGTCATTCACCATCGAGTGCCAAATGAAGAGGATCCTTCATTAGATCGCCCTTTTATTTCAGAGGGTACTACATTAAAAGATTTAATTTATGATATGACAACATCAGGTTCTGGATCAGGTAATGTATTTGTTTTTTTCTTTCTCTTTCTTCTTCTCCCCCCCCCCCCCCCCCCCGCCTCCCGCTTTTTAGGGCCATACCTAGGACATTTGGAGGTTCTCAGGCTAGGGATTGAATCAGAGCTGCAGCTGCCAGCCTACCAGCCTACGCCAGTGCTGTAGCAACACAGGATCCGAGCCATGCCTGCAACCTGCAAGACAGCTCAGGGCAACACTGGATCATTAACCTACTGAGCATGGCCAAGGATCAAACCCACATCTCCATGGATACTAGTTGGGTTGGTAACCTGCTGAGTCATGACTGGAACTCCCTGTTTTTTTCTTTCTTAAGATATCTTTAAAATTAACTATTATTTATTAGTTGGCTAAACCAGTTGGCTTGGTATATTAAAACTTGAGATAGTGTGAATAATACTCTAGTCTTGAACCTAACAAAGGTCTTAAAGCTAGGACTACATAGATCTGACCCTGGCTAGTTTAGTATAGACAAATGAGAACTGACTTATTTCAGCAATAAGTGAAATGTGACATTTCACATTTGTATAAATTTCAAAGCATCCTCATCTTTTCATGACTATGAGATAGAATAAGGACAGTTATTCTACAGCTGAAGCTGACATTCAGAGATGTTCAAATGATGTGCAGTTACCCATTCTCTGCAGGATCATTTAACAGCTCTATTTTTGTATTTAAAAGCAAGCGTGACAGAGAATGTGTTTGTTTTTGGAATTGTGAACATCATTTGCTTTTTTAACATGAAATTGTCTTTACCTCAGGCCTGGGTTTTTTTTTTTTTTTAATTAAACTAATGAATTTTTAGTCATTTTCTCATTTTAGGAAAAAGAATGATCACCTTGTTATTTAATATAGTTGTATGGATCCATGGCCCTTGTGATATTTGCTTTTCTCAGTTCTGTTTGTTGATTTTTTTGTGGGATCAGAAATAGATTATGTAATTGCTAGAATCATCCCCTAGAGCAAATATTGGCCTAGCAATCAGTGCTTCATGTTTAAATCAGAAGGGATTTATTTTTAACTTTTCCTTGCATGTGCTTTGGAAGGATACTAAGAGAAAAAGACTCCTATCCTCTACAGTATTGTAACTTGACACTGCTAGGAACCTAGAATCTAGATTCCAGTACAAGCTTTATCATTGATTGCCTCTCTGATCTTGTTTAAACCTTGTTTCCTCCTTGGGCTTCTGTTTCCTCATCAGAAATATGGAATAGATAGTGTTGATGATAATACTTAAAGTGATTTTTTATGATTTTTTTATTTGAAGTGTAGTGATAGAATTTTGTGTTAGTTTTAGGTGTACAGCAAAGTGATTCAGTTTTACTTATATATCTATTAAATTTTCAGATTTTTTTCCCTTATAGGTTATTGTAGAATACTGAGTATAGTTCCCTGTGCCATACAGTAGATCTTTGTTGGTTATCTATTTTATATATATATTAGTTTGTATATGATAATCCCAAACTCCCAGTTCATGTCTCCCTTGCCCTTTCCCCTTTGGTAACCATAAGTTTGTTTTCTAGGTCTGTGCTTCTGTTCTTGTTTTGTATACAAGTTCATTTGTATCATTTTCTATTTTTAGATTCCACATATAACTGATATTATATTTGTCTTTCTGCGTCTGGCTTACTTCACTTAGTATGATAATCTCTAGTTCCATCCATGTTGCTGCAAATGGCATTATTTCATTTTTTTGTTTGAGTAGTAGTCCATCGCATTTTATGTGTATATATATGTATGTATATATATAATCACACACACATGCCACAGCTTTTCTATCCATCATTCATCTGTCCATGGACATTTTGGTTGCTTCTATGTCTTTGCTATTGTAAATAGTGTTGCAGTGAACCATTGGGGCATATGTATCTTTTTGAACTATGATATTCTCTGGATACTTGCCAAGGAGTGGGATTGCAGGAACATGTGGTAGCAGTACTTTTCATTTTTTGAGGAACCTCCGTACTGTTTTCCATAATGGTTATACCGGTTTACATTCCCACCAACAATATAGGAGAGTTCCGTTTTCTCCACACCCTCTTCAGCATTTATTATTTGTAGACTTTTTTTTTCATGGCTGCCCACAGCATATGGAAGTTCCTGGGCCAGGGATCAAACCTGTGCTACAGCAACAACCCAAGCCTCTGTAGTAACAATGAAAATTTAACTAATTTAAATCAAATGGCTAAAGGAACATAAAGCAGAAATTGTGACTGGGAAGAATTTGACTCTGAAATACAAAATCACATCTGATGCAGAAGGTTCACATGACAGTTGTCTTTATTTTAACGGAATAAAGATATATTGATGTATATATACATGTGTTCACTTACTTAAGTAGGAAGAATCTGATTTGATAACGTAGTCTTTTTCTATATAATTTGGCCATATATATTTAGTAAGTGAGTTCTGTCCATGACTGCTAGGATACATAGAGATGTACACTGCAGCCCAGGTCTCTTAAGGCAGCCTGTAGGGAATATCTGAGACTGTTGTGAGTAGGGAGGCAATGAGAAGTTAGATTAAGGTGGAGCAGCTTTAGTACTGAAGATGTGACAGTCTTTTGGTAGAATTAGTAGGGAGTGGAGAGAGATTGCTTTAGGGCTTCCTTAGGCTTTTTTTTTTTTTTTTTTGGTCTTTTTAGGGCCACACCTATGGTATGATTCCCAGGCTAGGGGTTGAATCAGAGCTGTAACTGCCAGCCTACACCACAGCCATAGCAGCACCAGATCTAAGCCATGTCTGCAACCTATAGGACAGCTCATGGCAATGATCCTTAGTCCACTGAGCGAGGCCAGGGATCAAACCTACATCCTCATGGATACTAGTCAGGTTCATTATTGCTGAGCCATGATGGGAACTCCTACTCTAGGCTTTGATTCTTAGTTCAAAGAGTTTCCACAGAACATCTGCCTCATTCTAGATGTTATCCTGGACCAAAAAAAAAATATATATATATATATATATATATATATGAAATCAAGGGCCAAAGTCACAGAAAATGAGGGTGGCTGTAAATCATTTGGAATTAATCCCTTGAACCTGGTCTGTTATTGCCAAACTTAACACCCAAGGAAATCAAAGTAGCACATGCCACTTGGCACAGTGGTACCAGGCCTCCCTAAAGGATTGAAAGAAATTGCTCTCTGGATGGCAGTTGATTTCTGAATGAAAATGTTTGTTTACATTTTAAGATACAGACATGAATGTAAGAATGGAATTGTTCTTTGCCTATTTTATCTATATTTCTAGATCTGTCAGGGGCCCAGCTCTATTATTTGAAAGCTTCTTTCCCTCCTTTTATGCCTCCTTTACCCTGCAAAAACATGTCTGCCTTGTTTGCCAGCTCTGTGGCTTTGGGTAGATAGTCAGTGTTTCATGCCTGAGTTATTTCATCTTTAAAATGAAAGTGATGAAACCTTCCCTCTGTACATCATTGGATTGTTATAAGGTTCAAATGAAATGAATGACTTGTTTGTGTGAAAGCACTTGAGTACTTGGTAGATTGTAAAATTATATCCAAATGATAGGTTATTACTCTTATTGAAAAATATTTGGAAAAAAATTTGACATATAGTGTACAGAAAAGCTCAGTTTCAGGCCTCCTTCCTTATCATAGTTATTCTATGCTAAATGGCCTCCAGATTTATCCAGACAGAAGTTATCTTCTGTGAGTGATAGCAGAAAATGCCATTACTTTTCCTTCTATTTATTATAAAGCCTTAATTCCACTTCACGTATGGGACTCATGCCTATGAGTAAGTCAGATATTTATATTACCCTTTTTAAGTTCTTTCACTCATTGGGGGAAAGGTAAAACATAAACATTTTATGTTATGAATTCAAATGCTTATTACTTAGTAATATGACCATAATTGAGGAAAGGCCCTCTCTCTTTTGAAAGACTATTATTTTTAACTTAGGAACTACAAGGAAGACACTGGAGAGGTGGGTTCTGGGAACGGTAGTGCTAAACTTAAAGCTCACCTGATCCTTGTTGCATTCATTTGAATCACAGGTTATGCATGTGCCCATATTTATTAAGCTGTCATTAAGTTGCAAAGTGTGTGTGAACATGCATATGTGTGCCAGCTTTTGAGAATGTGGGTCTCTTAGGCCAGTGTTCATTGTATCTTGTTCATGCTTATGATCTTTTTAATGTATGCATGTCCTTCAGGTCTTATTTCTGTGGCTCACTGTATGTGAAGGTGCTTGGACCCTGTTTCCCTATTGACCTTTCCTCTCGAGCAGTTCTAAAAGGTACAGAATTAAAGCAGAGAATATAGAGGTCTAAAATTAGTCTTGTCTATTTTGGTCTTCAGAAGAAAACTGTTACTTTTTTTTTTTTTAATGGTCAGATACTCATGTGCGTTATGGTAACCAAATATGGATAATATGATAAATCTAGATTTGGCGTTTTAGTTCTGCAACTAGACTCCAGTGGCAATGGAGAAGACAAAAACTTTCCTTGTCCTCTTAGCCTTTCCTGGTCATACCATTTACATGAGTCCTGAATGTGTTATCAGACTTCCCATTTGTTTTTTGTTTTTTGTTTTTTTTATAATTTTTTTTTTTATTTTCCCACTGTACAGCAAGGGGGTCAGGTTATCCTTACATGTATACATTACAATTACATTTTTCCCCCCACCCTTTCTTCTGTTGCAACATGAGTATCTAGACAAAGTTCTCAATGCTATTCAGCACGATCTCCTTGTAAATCTACTCTAAGTTGTGTCTGATAAGCCCAAGCTCCCGATCCCTCCCACTCCCTCCCCCTCCCATCAGGCAGCCACAAGTCTCTTCTCCAAGTCCATGATTTTCTTTTCTGAGGAGATGTTCATTTGTGCTGGATATTAGATTCCAGTTATAAGTGATATCATATGGTATTTGTCTTTGTCTTTCTGGCTCATTTCACTCAGTATGAGAGTCTCTAGTTCCATCCATGTTGCTGCAAATGGCATGATGTCATTCTTTTTTATGGCTGAGTAGTATTCCATTGTGTATATATACCACCTCTTCCGAATCCAATCCTCTGTCGATGGACATTTGGGTTGTTTCCATGTCCTGGCTATTGTGAATAGTGCTGCAATGAACACGTGTGTGCACGTGTCTCTTTTAAGTAGAGTTTTGTCCGGATAGATGCCCAAGAGTGGGATTGCAGGGTCATATGGAAGTTCTATGTATAGATTTCTAAGGTATCTCCAAATTGTTCTCCATAGTGGCTGTACCAGTTTACATTCCCACCAACAGTGCAGGAGGGTTCCCTTTTCTCCAGAGCCCCTCCAGCACTTGTTATTTGTGGATTTATTAATGATGGCCATTCTGACTGGTGTGAGATGATATCTCATGGTAGTTTTGATTTGCATTTCTCTTATAATCAGCGATGTTGAGCATTTTTTCATGTGTTTGTTGGCCATCTGTATATCTTCTTTGGAGAAATGTCTATTCAGGTCTTTTGCCCATTTTTCCATTGATTGATTGTTTTTTTTGCTGTTGGGTTGTATAAGTTGTTTATATATTCTAGAGATTAAGCCCTTCAGACTTCCCATTTGTGATTCACCTTTCTTCCTTATTCTAACTTCCAGATCCAACCTCCTGAACTTTAAATCTTTAAGTACATGATGTGGCCCTGTTCAAAGGCTTTAAGACAATTTAGTAAGTTAATGTCTTCTCTAAAGACAACTTAATTAGGAGTTGATTATTATCAACACAAATGAGCTCTTAGATTTAAATAGGATTTTTTACCGATTTATTTTTAACCAGCAGTCTTCTTATAAAAACAATTGTTTGCAATAGTTAGAAAGGGGAAGAAAGGACCTATTTGAGAAATTTAAAGATGAAAAGAGGCAATTTAAAGATTTAACAGTTGGATTTAGAAGCATTTCACATCAGAAAACCAGAGAGCAGATTAATTCATTTACTTCCATTGGGTTAATTTGATCTAGCAAGCAACTCAATATAGATTACAAATGACACAAATTTATGTGTATTAGACCGTATAAAATAGTATAGATCATGATGTACACTGATATTTTAATTGTCATTGTCAGTATAATTTCAGATGTCAGTTCTGGGGATGTGATATTAAGTGAATTAGAACAGTCCCAAATATAATGTTATTTAAATTTTGGAGGTAGATAGTCCTTTTATGTAAATGAAGTAAGTGTTGTAGTATTTAAATCTATGTATTTTAGAGTAAGGCAAGTTTAGTTGGTGAGCAAACTGCAGTGTCTTATTACCAAGTTTACTTTGCATCATTCTTTAAAAAACTAGTGTTGGCTAAGCAGCCAGTTCCTAGTACATAAATTGGTAAATTGCTTGTCTTTAAATGGTTTCTGTGATAATGTTTATTGATGTATTAAAAGTTTGGCCAGAATTTGCTTCTTTGTTTCTTGTGTTTACATTCTTTTCTCCTCCCATCAGTAAAACTGTTACCAGACTCATCTTTCTAAATGACTCCTTCTCAGAAACCTTCAATAGCTCCTCTTTTACCCATAGCTCTCATTGGTCATCTTGAGCTGGGATTCAGTACTCTTCACATTCTGACACGGCTTCCCTTCTCTTCTATTGCTTTACCACATATACCCTCTTTTTGCTTATCTAAGCTGGTTCCCTAAACATGTGACGCTCATTTCTTTCTTTACTATTTCTTCTACCTAAACACCTTACCTCTTTCTCTTCTTTGGTCCTCTCCTTTCTGTAAAGGAAAGTCTAAATTCAGCTTATCTTTTAAAGCCTATGTCAATCCTCTAGGCAGGAATTTTTGGATTCTTTTATTGTAGTTATTATTTTCCTTTTATCATGAATTATTATTTTTGCAAATGTACTCTATATCTCAGTGAGATTGCGAGTTCCTTAAAGGTAGAGCTTAAGGAGTTAAACATTTCTGGGTCACACTTTACCATGCCTGTTGTGATGTTAGAAACACAGATGTTGGAGTTCCTGTCATGGCTCAGCAGAAACGAATCTGACTAGCATCTGTGAGGATGCAGGTTCAATCCCTGGCCTTGCTCAGTGGGTTAAGGATCTGGCGTTAACCATGAGCTATGGTGTATGGTATGGCTTAGATGTGGTGTTGCTGTGGCTGTGGTGTAGGCTGGTGGCTACAGCTCCTACTTGACCCCTAGCCTGGGAACCTCCATGTGCCATAGGTGCAGCCCTAAAAAGACATATATGTAAAAAAAAAAAAAAAAAGCACCAATGTTGTTTGTGTTGAATACTCTTCATTTTTTTCTTTAGGTTTACCATTGCTTGTTCAGAGAACAATTGCAAGAACTATTGTGCTACAAGAAAGTATTGGCAAAGGTCGATTTGGAGAGGTTTGGCGAGGAAAATGGAGAGGAGAGGAAGTTGCTGTTAAAATATTCTCCTCCAGGGAAGAACGTTCATGGTTCCGTGAGGCAGAGATTTATCAGACTGTTATGTTACGTCATGAAAACATCTTGGGATTTATAGCAGCAGACAATAAAGGTCAGTAATATTTGCTTCTTCTTTGAGTAAATATATTATAACAAAATATATTTAATCTGTTTCACAAATAAGACTACTAAACATTGTCACATTGGGTGTGAAATAGCTGGCTGTCATATAGAAAAGCCTTTAGAAAAAGGAACTTAGGGAGTTCCCGTCGTGGCGCAGTGGTTAACGAATCTGACTAGGAACCATGAGGTTGCGAGTTCGGTCCCTGCCCTTGCTCAGTGGGTTGACGATCCGGCGTTGCCGTGAGCTGTGGTGTAGGTCGCAGACCCGGCTCGGATCCCGAGTTGCTGTGTGGCTCTGGCGTAGGCCAGTGGCTACAGCTCCGATTCAACCCCTAGCCTGGGAACCTCCATATGCCACGGGAGCGGCCCAAGAAATGGCAAAAACACACACACAAAAAAAAAAAAAAAAGAAAAAGGAACTTAAATATTTTCTTCACTCTTGACAACATGTTCCTAAACCTCTAGTTGTTTTATAAAGCGTAAAGAGCTTTAAAAAAATTTTTTTAAAAGCTATGTGCTTTTGTTAATTTGGCTCTGAGAAGTCAGTTACTGAGTACAGTTGTAACATAGAAAAAAATGTATAAACCCTGGTTCCTTAGAATTTTGTGACAGGATAGGGCCTCAGATATGTTTCCTTTTAATCTCTTCCTGACCATTAGGGCATTCTAATATTTCCTAATGACCTTATTTATAGGGAGAGTAAAAATAACTTCTCAGTGTATTCCAATCTCTTGGGATGGACCAGGATGGAAGAAAAGGAATGTGTGTGTGTGTGTGTGTGTGTGTGTGTGTGTGTGTGTGTGTGTGTGTGGGTGTGTGTGTGTGTGGGTGAATGAATGACTGGGTCACTTTGAAATTGGCACAACATTGTAAATCAACTATACTTTAATAAATAAAGAAAAAATAAAAATTGACAATGGTAGTATAGTTATGTTTCATAAAAATATTCTTCATAATCTAAAGATACAAATTGAAATGTTTATAGATGAAAAGATACGTTTTCTGGGATTAGCTTCAAATAATTCTGATGGGGCAGAATAGTATGCTTGGCAGTGAGATGATAATTGTTGAAGCTGGGTGATGGGGGTTCATTATTACTGTTCTCTACTTTTCTATATATATATCATTTTCCATAAATAAAAGTTTGAAAAAACAGATGATGTTTATTGTAAATAAGTTTGAAAATGCAGAACACAAAAAGGAAAAATCAAAACCACCCAGGAACACCAACTGAGATTAAACACACTTAATATTTTGAAGAAATAAATATTACTAAAGAAAATGGAGAGAAAAGTAAAAAGAGAACTACAGTTCTAGCCTTTAAAAAAGACAATGGAAATTCCCATTGTGGCACAGCGGAAATGAATCCTACTAGTATGCATTAGGATACGGGTTCAATCCCTGGCCTGGCTGAGTAGGTTAAGGATCTGGCATTGCCATGAACTGTGGTGTAGGTTCCAGATGCACCTCAGATCCATGTTGCTATGGCTGTGGTTTAGGCTGGCAGCTGTAGCTGATTCGATCCCTAGCCTGGGAACGTCCATATGCCATAGGTGCAGTCCTAAAAAGACAAAAAATAAATAAATAAAAATGGTAGCATTTTTAAAAAAATAGCAAAGCTGGGAGATGCATATAATTTCAGGTGGGTGTGATGAGAGGTGAGTTATATTACCAGCCTCTGATGCAAACTATGAGAATAGGGATTTGTGGGCACTACTATAGTAACTGAAGCCAAGAAAGTAAATGAAATATAGTCTGAAGTCATTTTTCACAGTTACCACTCATTCTCACTCTCCACTGACATAGCGTCCTCACTTCCCTCAGCATCTGCTCTTACCCCTGGCCTCAAGCACCTATGCACCACAGGCAAGAAAGTGTCCACATGGTTACCACGGGCAGGGTGGTTTTGGAAAAACCATTTTTCTACATTAGTGAGTTTTCTTTATAAAAACTCACTAAAATAGATTAATCTATTTAGCCTCTAGCAAAGCACCCTAGCCATATATATATGTGTGTGTATGTATTCCCTTTAGTATATTCCCATCATGGTCTATTCCAAGAGATTGGATATAGATCCCAGTGCTATACAGTAGGACCTCATTGCTTATCCATTCTAAATGTAAGTTTACACCTACTAACCCCAAACTTCCCCTCCATCCTACTCCCCCCCACCTCTCCCACCCCAGGTCCTTGGCAACCACAAGTCTATTCTCTATATCCCTATTTCCTCTATATCCCTGTTTCCATTTTGTAGATAGGTTCCTTTGTGCTATATTTTAGATTCCACATATAAGTGATAACATATGGTATTTGGCTTTCTCTTTCTGACTTACTTCACTTAGTATGAGAATCTCTAGTTTCATCCATGTTTCTGCCAGTGGCAATGTTTCATTCTTTTTTATGGCTAAGTAGAATTCCATTTTATATATATATATCCCACCTCTTCTTAACCCATTCCTCTGTTGGTGGACATTATGTTGTTTCCATGACTTGGTTATTGTGAACAGTGCCTCAGTGAACATAAGGGTGCATGTATCTTTTTGAATTATGGTTTGGTTCAGATATATGCCCAGGAGTGGAATTGTTGGATACCATTGTCAATTTTTAAAATGCCATCAAGTATCTAGTTAGTTTCAACATTTCTCTAGTCTTCGTTTAAAAAAAAAAAAAAAATTCATTTTTCACTTTAGGATCCACTGCATTTGGTTGATACTTAAATCCTTAAAAATTGTTAGGATTTTTTTTTTTTCTTCTTGCAATTTATTCATTGAAGAAACCAGATTGTTTGTTCTATAGGGCTTATCATATTGTAGACTTGTTAACTGAAAAATCTTATATTTTTGAACTTGCTCCTTGTATACAATGTAAACTAGTAGTTAGAATTAGAGATTGAATCTGTTTTATTGGTTTCCTGAAAATATTATATACTTTCTACATATTATATACTTTTATCATTATCACATCAGGAGGCATATTAGATTATCTCCTTTTTGTGACTTATGGCTGGTGATGTATGTAAGCAGTGATTATTAATAGCTACTACCAATTTAGTGTTATTTAATTTAAAAATAAATAAAAGCAGTGATCATAGTCTGACCAAGTCCTTAGTTTTCATTTTCTTCTGTCTTTAACACAGTTTGGCTTCTCTCTCAGCTCTTAAAACAACCCTTTATTATGTTCTGTAACTCTAGACTTTATTTCTTAATAGCTGTTTTCTGAAACTCTTAATTCATATGAAGGCTTTAATTCTACAAATAATAATTGCTCCCTCGAAGAACTTGCCCACATTTCTGGTTTTGAACTCCATGGTGGTGGTGACTTTCAAATCTGCATTTTGAGGCTCAACCCTTACCAGCCCCAACACTGTTTAGGCTTGTTCCAAGTTGTAAACACACTGACTGCTGTGCCCTGAACTCTTCCCTTGTGCTCAAGCAGCAGCCAAGCCGGTGCTGTCATCTGGTGGTCACCGTGGGAACTGGCAACCCTGCTGGCTCTTCCCTACCCACACCTTTCTTCTCGGTCAAGGTTAAGGGACTTTGCCTAGAATCTAGCCCCGCCGCCACCTCCATTCCCTTTTCCTTTAACTTTCTCTTCCTGATTTAGTTAATTCCACCTCAGACAATCCTTTTTGTGTGTATAGCTTCTAATATATCCTATTTCCTTCTACTGCTTTTGTCAGTTACCTCAGGAAAATCTCCCATTCTTCCATCTGACTATGTTCCTATTTATTTCTTGTATTTGTGAACCTTTCAGAATTCAGGTATAGTTAAAAAGCATGCATACCACACTCAATTGTATGTCAATAAAACTTTAAAAAAAGAAAAAAAAAGTAAGCATGCAGATGAAGCTAGTGATGTACCTGTATCAAGGAAAAGAAAAGGTACAAGTTTGGACAGAATCAGTTTATAATAATTTATCAAGTAACAAGTTTATAAAGAACTAGTATCCCGAATATCTAAATTCTTTTGAAAATACCTCCAGAATCTTCTGAAAACATTTCCTTCCTTAATCTCTTCTAATCAGAATCACTTTCCTTCAAGTAACAACCTTCAAAATATAGAAAATTTTTTATGTCAATTTGAGAGTTTTTTCTGTTGTACAGCCAATAGAGAAGGAAATAGCACATCTTAAGTTCTTATGTGCAATGAGTTACACTAAATGCTTTAAAACATCCTATTTTAAAATCTTTGTCTTGAAAAGTAAGCTATTCTTGTTGTGTAAAAGAAGAAACAAAGGCTCAAAAGTTAAGAAACTTGTCCAAGGTCACATAGTAATAGCCACACCCTGGTTTCCAACCCTGGTCAGAATGACTCTAAATGTGTGTCTTTTATTGAATTGTCCTATCTACTAGTATTGTTGTAATACTTTTTTTGCTCTCATGAGTTTGTGAAATATATGGTTTTCTAGCTACTTCTAGGTTAAATTAGGCTTTTATGGACCAGCCTATGCTAGAAGCCCAGCCAGAATATTTACTGTGATTCTCATGGGAAAATACAATTCAGATTCATGTATTAGCTTTCAAATGAATTTTTGGAAGAACTCAGATTCCTAGGTTGTTGAGGTTCAAAATCACCTTGTGTAAACTGGATTCAGTCCCAGCTTTTTCTCCTCTCAACATTTTCAGTTCCTGTCCTAGCTTTCTCATGTGTCAGTGATACCATTATTTTTATATTTTTCTAAGCTGGAAACCTTGGAATCATAATTGTCTTGTCTGGCTTTTCTGTGAACTGTATACATAGTCTGTCATTAAAGTTTGCATTTCTCATTTAAGCTTACTTTCAGTTTGTCCCATAGTATTCCATTCCCATTGTGGCCACACTAGGTTCCAGATACTTCTCATCTTCTCCCCTCGCCCCGCCCCCCTTTCTCGTTTCCCTTCCTCCTTCCAGAACAACACTGAGCACCTGACCTGAACCAGGCATTCTTCTAGGCAGCTTCGCTACTATCTGTGTAGACTTAAGGTCACCATCTTTGAACTATGATTCTTTCTCTCTTGAATGGGATTAGTTATCTTAATCACAAGAATAGGGGGTTTACTTTAAGGATCTAAAGGATATGTACATAAAAGTATGAGACAAACTGAAAATATGAAGGAAATATATACAGATTTAAGGTACCAACATACTGCAGTCGTGTGGTTCAGGATTGAGAGGAAAAGTGAGAACTTTTTTAATAAATACATCATAAATGTTCTAAACCCATCTGAAGTATTGTTATTCTACTTACAGATAATGGTACATGGACTCAGCTTTGGTTGGTGTCAGATTATCATGAACATGGATCCCTTTTTGATTACTTGAATAGATACACAGTTACTGTGGAAGGAATGATAAAACTTGCTCTGTCCACAGCAAGTGGACTTGCCCATCTTCACATGGAGATAGTTGGTACCCAAGGTAAGCCAAAGCAGTCTTGTTATTTAAGCTTTAAATGTCCTTGGATCTGATGTCCACTTGGAAAAGTTTTGCAAGAAGTCAGTCTAATGGGAGATGTTTAAATTGAGTTTTTAGATGAGAATACTGAGTGAAGTAAGTCAGAAAGAGAAAGACAAATATCACATAATATCACTTATATCTGCAATCTAATATACAGCACAAATGAACCTTTCCACAGAAAAGAAAATCATGGACTTGGAGAATAGTCTTTCTGTTAAATCTTAAGAGTTAGGAATCTGGGAGTTCCCATCGTGGCACAGAGGAAACGAATCTGACTAGGAACCATGAGGTTGTGAGGTTCCTGGCCTCGCTCAGTGGGTTAAGGATCCGGTGTTGCTATGAGCCGTGGCGTAGGCTGGCAGCTACAGCTCAGATTAGACCCCTAGCCTGGGAACCTCCATATGCTGCGGGTGTGGCCCTCAAAAAAGACAAAAGACAAAAAAAAAAAAGAGGAATCTGGGAATTTGTTGAGAGATTCTTTAGGTATTGTAACAACACTGATATTTTTGTGTCTTCTTAAGATTGTATAGTCTTGCTTATGATTTTTGAGGATCTTGATTTAATTCAATGAATTTTATTCTTAATTGTACAACCATCAATCACAACCTAATTTTAGAACATTTCCATCCCCAATCCCCAGTCCATTCTCCCCACTCCCCCTGCAGCCTGTCCCCTGTAACCATAAATATTTCGAAGTCTGTGAATCTGTTTCCCTTCTGCAAGTAAGTTCATTGTATCCTCTTTTTAGATTCCACATACAAGTAATAGCATATAATGTTTGTGTCTGAGGATCTTGATTTTGGAATTCAATTTATATGTAGTATTAAATGAAATATGAAAATGCTCGGTAAACATCAACATGCTAGAAATTTTATCTGACCATCTAGTAATTATATTTGACCTTATGATAAGAAGACTGCATGGGACAGTTTTGTAGTTGAAAAATTGAATACTAAGTTTTGGTTATAAAATTTTTATGCTATGTTTGTGCCATATATCAGATACCAGTTACATTTTCTGCTTTAATGATCATCCACTTGCTACTTGATGGCTCCCTACCCCCTACATTACTACACACATCACGTATGCTGTTTTACTATTTCAGCCAGCCCTGTCTTTGTAATTTTTATTGTTGATTTTTTATTTTTGAGTTATAATTCACATACCATACAATTTACCCATTTACTGTATAATTCAATGGTTTTTAGTATATTCACAGAGTTGTGCAGCTATCACTACAGTCAATTTTAAAACATTTTCATTGCCTCAAAAAGAACTCTATTTCTCCCCATTTCTTTAGCTTGAGGCAACCTTTAAATCTACTTTCCATCTCTATAGATTTGCTTATTCTGGACATTTCATATAAATGGAATCATACACTAAGTTGTCTTTTGTGACTTGCTTCTTTCTCTTGGTATATATTTTCAGGGTTCATCCATGTTGCAGCATTTATCAGTACCATTTTTTATGGCCAAGTAATATTTCATTGTATGGATATACCACATTTTGGATGTCCATTCATCAGTTGATGGGCATTTGGATTATTTTTCCACTTTGAGCTATTGTGAATAATATTGCTATGAACTTTGGTGTATAAGTTTTTGTGTGGATATATGTTTTCAATTCTCTTGGACATACACCTAGGAGTGGAATTACTGAATCAGATAGTAACTCTAGTGATTTGTGAAACTGCCAAACTTTTTTTCCAAAGGTGCCTGTACCCTTTTACATCCCACCAGCAGCATATGAGGGTTCCAGATTTTCCACATTGTAATTATATTTTAATAGCACTCCTAGAGGCTAGTATTAAAGGTACATTCTAGTTGATTGGCAAAGGAAGTGATCTAGATTCTTGGTTCTTGGATTTGAAAATCAGTTACTAGGGTTCCTCTAAAAAATTCAGAGGGTGTCAACAAACAAATTAATATCTTTAACCCCCCCCCCCGTCTTTAAGTGTTAGAGTTACATTTTTTGAGCATCATATTTTAGAGCATCTTATTTTCACTGCTTTCTTTAAAGGAATTAACTTCAGCAACTTTTTGTGTAATGATTCACTTTAGGTTGTTTAGTAATGGCTCAGTTATTGTGAGTGATGGAGGCCAAAATGCGTTGATAGTGAGTTTGGAGGAGAGGCTTTTGGACCCAAGTTGAGATTTGTGATTGGTATTACCCTTTATGCAACCATGTCTGATTTTTTTTTCTTCTTCATTAGGAAAACCAGCTATTGCTCATAGAGATTTGAAATCAAAGAATATTTTGGTAAAAAAGAATGGAACTTGCTGTATTGCAGACTTAGGACTGGCAGTAAGACATGATTCAGCCACAGATACAATTGATATTGCTCCAAACCACAGAGTGGGAACAAAAAGGTACACTTATGGATACACTGTAATGTTCTTAAATCAACTTCCTTTCCTTCTTATTCCTATATACTTATCTTTCTGAAACTCAGCCTTGTACTTCATTAGATTGCCCACAGGTAGAACTACATCTCATGGTCTTGCCTGCTCTGAAGCCAAAGTTACCTGACTTAAAATGGTACCTGCTGATGAATGGTGGCCCTTGCAGAAAGTATTACCACTAGTTCTGTTATCATATAATAGCTAATATTTATAGGGTACCTGCCCTGTACCAATCATTGTAATGGGTTTTTTATATAATCTCATTTAATGCTTTCCTCAAATACTGTACTGTAGTCAAACTGTATTCACATTTTTATTTCCTGAAAATGTGTCTTTCTCTCTTTTAACTTTAACATGTGCTGTATCCTAGAGCATATTTTCTCCTCCTGTTTCTCTAACTTGTACTTAATCTTCCTTTCTCATAGGAATCCTTTTTTGGACTGTTAGGTTGTCCTTGCCAAGGACTCTCATAATATGCTGAACTTGGACTATTGAGGCACTTGGCACATTACAGCTGTCCATTTATTCGTCTGAATATCCAATTGGACCATAAGCTGCTTGAGAGCAGTCTTGTATTCCCAGCATCCATCACAGTGCCTAATACATTGTAGGTCTTCAGTAAATATTTGTTGAATCTATGAGTACTCAAAGAACATAGGTAGGCAGGTGTCACTACCCTCAATTCACAGATGAGGAAACCATCTCATGGAGGTTAAGTAATGGGGCCGCCCTCATGGATGGTAAGCTGCAAAACTGAGAGTTGAACCTGGGCCTTTCTGACCCAAAAGGATTTACTCTGTGTATCACAGCATTTGCCACATCGTAGCTTCAAACTACTACTTTGCACTTGAATAGAGCCAACCTTTATTCTGTCTCAGTTGTATTTATCATTTACGGATTCAGCAGGGGCTCTCAGAACTATTGACTCACAGTTCCAGGACAGTGGTTGCTACAGGCCTTCCTGGGTCCTAATCTGTAACCTTAGTAGAGTTTTTGAAACCTCAGAACCCTAAAATTTGGTGTCAGTAGGAGGGCTGGCTGGCATTCATTTTTATTTATTTCATTCCCTGGAGTATGTCCTTGTCCTTCCTTTTATCCTGTTTTAGTGAGAAGACTTCTGGATTAAAATACATAATCCCTGCATAGTACATGACAAAGTAGGTGGTGTACATTGGGATGTTTATGATAGTCAGTTGTTACATGTGTGTCCTTCATTGGAAACGAAGATCTTAAAGGCAGATAGCATGAAATTGCTGTTTCAGCTTTTCATGAGATTTAGTTGACATCATTAATTTGCAAACCAGTACAGATATTTAATATTTTTCTTGAGTCTAATATGATCTATTGTAATATAGTCTGTATATGTCTGTGTATAAAGAGATGTCCAAAAGGAGTGTTAAAATCTTAATGTGTGTGGCAGTAATGGAATGATTTTCTCCACTTTGTACTTTACATACTTTGGGAACATTTCTGTAAGTAGTAGTAGGCATTAAAAAAAAAAAAAAAAAACCCACCAGCGGGAGTTCCCATCGTGGCTCAGCAGAAATGAATATCTGACTAGTAACCATGAGGACACAGGTTCGATCCCTGGCTTTGTTCAGTGGGTTAAGGATCCAGTGTTGCCGTGAGCTGTGGTGTAGGTCACAGACGTGGCTCAGATCTGGTGTGGCTGTGGCATAGGCCAGCAGCTACGGCTCCGATACCGCTAGCCTGGGAACCTCCATATGCCGCGGGTGCAACCCTAAAAAGACAAAAAAACAATATCAACAACAAAAAACCCCAGCAGAATTGCTGAAAGGGGGGAAAGGTCAAAGTTAATATTGATTCCTCTCCCCCCTTTCAGGAGTAAAAATTTATGCAACAGTTTAAAAGTAATGTCACTATTCCATAAAATAAAATGCTGACTTCTTTTTTAGGTACATGGCCCCTGAAGTTCTAGATGATTCCATAAATATGAAACACTTTGAATCCTTCAAACGTGCTGACATCTATGCAATGGGCTTAGTATTCTGGGAAATAGCTCGACGATGTTCCATTGGTGGTAAATCTCCCCCAACCCCAAACATTTTTATTATGAACAAAAGTTGTTCAAGAATTGCCCTTTTTATTGAATGAAATTGTAGTTAGCAATCTGAAATTATATTCCCCTGGTGATCACTGAGAGTGTCAGAGAAAATAAAGGAGGTAAATGACATGCCTTATTCTAGTGTACAGCTTAATCCTAATTTACAGCTTTATCCCAATGTAGTCTTTTTCTATTTCCACTTAAATCTTGGGAAGCATCCAAAACCAACCCCTTGTTGTCTTGGAATATAGAAATTGAGAATGGATGACTGCTTAAGAGGCCACCCAGGAAGCTATTTCTAGCCATGTACCTGGGTCAAACTGATTTTTTCCCCCCGTCATTATCATTATTTTCTCCATTTTGATAGCTGGAAATTACATACACAACTATACTACCATTGCATTGCTTTTTAAAGTAAGGTTGTTTTAAGCTTAGTTTGAGATTAAGCACATTCAATGTTTACTCCAGAAGCAGTCTGCTAATCCTTGAGGACCCAGGCTCACCTGAGACTAGTGCCTCAGGGTTTTGAGGCTGTGAGAGGTGGAATAGCAAATAGGACAGGGTGTTGACAGATGCAAGTAGAGGAAGGGACCTGCACCTCAGGCTTGCCTTGTAGGATTCACACCTCAGTGATAGAGTGTATATCTCCTTACCAAGTGAGAGGTTACACACTTGCAGAATAAAAGCTTTAATTTCTGGCACATTGGGGTTCTAGGAGAAAATGTCAATCTGGTCTTCACAGCTCATTATTAACCATTATTAAAGTAGCCTTTGCTGATCCCACAGGGATACTTAGTTTCAAGATGTGGGCGCAGTACTGACTCAAGGAGGTGAATGGTTGATGCAGATGCAGAACAGAGAGAGCAGACTGAGAGCCCTATTCCATGTACCTGAGTTCATAATGGGGCACTGTAACAGGACTCCCGGGGATTCCTTTTCTTTCTGGTCAAAGAATGTTTTGACGTTATCTTCAAAGTAGATTTTTCTTTACCAATGTAGGAATTCATGAAGATTACCAGCTGCCTTATTATGATCTTGTACCTTCTGATCCATCAGTTGAAGAAATGAGAAAAGTTGTTTGTGAACAGAAGTTAAGGCCAAATATTCCTAACAGATGGCAGAGCTGTGAAGTGAGTATTTGGCTGCTACACAATTTTCTAAACTGCTTCTGGTTATTGAATGGAAATTTGCTACTTTAAGACATAAGAATTCTCATTCTTTTCTTTTTCATGGCTATTAAACCAGTGAGTAAAAACAGAATAATTTGGTTTTCGTGTTCAATTTTAAGCATATTGAAAGGGCCGTGGAACATTTTAGTGGCCATCACTGTATCAGAACAGTGTTTTTAGATCTGCCAATGAAATTGGGCTCCTGTGTTTTTAACTACAGTTTCCCTTCAGTCAGGGCAGCCCAGAATAGCAGATGAGTGCTGGATAGAATAAAGAGGTCTATATTCTAGATCAGCCTGGCTGCTATTTCAGAGTCTGACTTTGGGCAACCACTTCAGTTCTCTGGACCTTAATATGCCTTTTTGTAAAGTGAGGGCTTTGGATGATTGTGAAGATGGTTCAGATGACTTTACATTTTATTCATCTCATTGCCCGTATGACCGTTCACCAAGAATTTGGGGAAAATGCTCTCCAGCAGTGTCTGAGCTTCTCAACCCCAATTCTCACAAAAAGTTGTAGAAATATTTTTGTAGTTGTATTTAAAGAGTTCATGTGAAAACTTTAATTTATCCTTCATTGCTAATTGTTACTATTATAAAACTACTGTAATATTGGTGAAACAAAGCATTTCCCTCCAGATTTGAAGTTTTGCAGTTTAGGAAGAATAAAGTTGTCACTTAAGCAGTTGATCTTACATCTTAAAATATTGTAGGCCTTAGTAGATACCTTTGACATCAAGAGTGCTCCTTGGGAGCTCCCACTGTGGTACAATGGGATCGTCAGTTGGGAGAGCTGGGATGCGGGTTCTACTCCCGGCAAGGCACAGTAGGTTAAGGATTCAGTGTTGCCACAGCTGCAGTTTAATTTGTGGCTGTGGCTTGGATCTGATCCCTGGCCTGGGAGCTCCACATATGCCACAGGGCGGCAAAAACAAAAAACAAACAAAAAAAACCTCCTTGGCTACCAGAACCCAGGCCCAGGTAAAATTTGTGTGTGCTCACAGAATTTGCGTATTTAACAAATGGAACTGAGGTAGATTTGTCTTTTAAAAATTTGAACTTAAGTTACAAAATACAAACTCAAAGTGTTCATGCACTCATTCAATAATTAGAGCAGACTATTATTATTAAACAGATGGCTTTTTAAGCATGAAGGAAAGTGGTTAACATTAAGAAACTTATATGCAATTTGCAGTTACTGTCACAGCATGCTGAGTTAATGCATCATGGTCATTTTTGGGTTTTTCACCATTGGTTAGTTTTCTATATAGTTATCACTTAATCTTCCACTTTTCTAAGGTTTATAAATCTCTCAATTCATCAAGAATTTGAAACTGATAGAACACCTACAGAAGTATCTTCAGAACCCTCTGATCTTTTCCACTGTGGACTGGTTGTTCTCTAGGCAACTGTACAGCTTTCATCTTGGGATATTCCTCATCCCATCCTGGGATTCCCTTTGCCTCTTTTATGGGTGAACCTCCTTCCTGGATCCCCTGTCTTCTGTTTCTTGGTTTGTTCACTTCCCCCCTCCTTTAGGTCTCTGCTCAGATGTTACCTTGTCAATGAGACATGACCTTTCAGCCTATTAAAAATAGCACTTGCCTTCCCTGGCATATTTCATCTCCTTCCCTAAATGATGTTTCTCCTTAGCACTTACCACTGACAGTCCATGTGTTTTGCTTATTACATGCTTTAGCACTCTAGAATGGAAGCTTTGTAAGAGCAAAGATTTTGTCTGTGTTCACTGCCGAATCTCTTAACACCTGGGATGGTATCTAGTAGATTTGAGGCTGTTGGTTGAATGAATTTATATATGATTTGGGCCCTTGGGCATTTTTATCTGGAAACAGATGTTCACTTCTAGGAAATTTTCCTCAAGTATTTCTTTGGTCTGTTCCCTTCCATTTTCCTCTGTTCTTTTTCTTTAACTCTGGTTATAAATTTAGATATCTTAAATAGGCCTTCTAATTTTCTTATCTTTTTCTATTATCTCTTTGTGGGTTCCCCCCCCACACACACACACACTTTTTGGAAGATGTTATCAGCTTTTATCTTTGGGTTTTGTTTGTTTTTTAAAATCAGGTTTATTTTCCAGTGCTGTAGTTTTTCCAAAAACCAATAAATAGAAAACTATTGATAAACCCAATATCAGTTTTTTTTATCTCTTTGAGGATATTAATAATGGATTGTTGATAATGTCTTCTCCCTGTACACCTTCTGTTTTCTCCAAGTTGTTTTCTGTTTCTAAAATGCTTCTGCATTTCATGCTACTTTCCTCAAATGTTTGATCAAGTTCATAACTTTTCATGTATAAAAAGGGGCACTGAAAGCTGACAGAAAGCTTTGTGCACATGAATGGAGCTCATAATTATGGGCTGTGCTCTCAGAGCGACGTACTTCCTTGGATAACCACTGATGTCAGTCTCTTCAGACCTTTCTTCTTGGGCTGAAGACTCTTCTAGTCTTTTGCCTGGAGGAGTAGGTAAAATCACTGGCCATGTTTGGGGGAGGAAGTTTACAGTCTTAGCTTTCAGTATGTTGTTAGTATGGAATTTTGCCTTCATATTTCCCCAAGACACAAATCTCTGTTCTGCTCTCCCAGATGAGAATCCCTTGTCTCTGCTGGGGTTGGGGTGAGGCAGTCACCCTGCTGTGTGAGGTTGGGGAAGGGCAGGTAACTTGGGTTCTACCTATTTTAGCTGAACTTCACCCTAGAGGTACTTGATGCAGTTAATTCCATAGTTTCGGGGGGCATTTCATTGCAAGTCAGGTTCTTTCTTTGCACAACAGCTCTGCTTTTCAGGTCTATATGGAAGTCACCCCTTGTCCATCTGCTGGCACTGGTACCCTACTGATGGGAATTTAGGTCATTTCTACTCATTTGCTATTTCGCATAATGCCGAAACAGAAACACTTGTACAAATGTCATTTTTAAAGAAAATGTACAGCTATTATTATCCAGATCAATGAAAAGTGGTGCATGCATTAATGATCTTTGTTTTTTTCTTGTAGGCCTTAAGAGTAATGGCTAAAATTATGAGAGAATGTTGGTATGCCAATGGAGCAGCCAGGCTCACAGCTTTGCGGATTAAGAAAACATTGTCACAACTCAGTCAGCAGGAAGGCATCAAAATGTAAATTCTGCTGCTTTGCCTGAACTCTCCTTTTTCTTCAGATCTGCTCCTGGGTTTTAATTTGGGAGGTCAATTGTTCTACCTCACTGAGGGGACAGAAGGATATTGCTTCCTTTTACAGCAATGTAACAAGGTCAATTAAAAACTTCCCAGGATTTCTTTGGACCCAGGAAACAGCCATGTGAGGTCCTTTCTGTGCACTATGAACGCTTCTTTCCCAGGACGGTTACAAATTTGTCGTGTAGTCTACCTTTATTTTTTATTAACACAAAACTTGTTTTTTTTAAATGATTGCTGGTCTTAACTTTAGGTAACTCTGCTGTGTTGAAGATCATCTTTAAGGGTAAAGGAGCTGGATTGCTGAGCTATATAAAACATTTATTTTTAAAGAAAGTGATTTACTCCTGGTTAGTACATTCTCAGAGGATTCTGAACCACTAAAGAGTTTCCTTGATTCAGACTTTGAATGTACTGTTCTATAATTTTCAGGATCTTAAAACCAATACTTATGAAACTCTTATCTTGAGTCTAAAAATGACCTCATATATAGTAAAGTAGTGAGGAACATAATTTATGCAATTGTAATTTGTATATTATTATTGTTCTTTCACATATTCAGAACATTACATGCCTTCAAAATGGGATTGTACTATACCAGTAAGTGCCACTTCTGTGTCTAATGGAAATGAGTAAAATTGCTTAAAGTCTGTGTGTGTGTTAAAACCTGTAGTGTTTTAATTCAAAGGTTCATTTATCTGGATAACCCAGATTTTTTCTGTTTTGTTTTTTGGAAGCGTTTTTGTGATACGTCATTTGGTATTCCATTTTGAAAATGCCTTTCTCCCACCTAAATGTGCTTAAACCACTAAAGAAATGAAGTGGCATTAATTGGTAAATTGTCGTCATGGTCATGTTTGCATATTCACATCAAGCTTTTGCATTTTAACTGTGTTGTCTAAGTATGCTTAAAAAAAAATCAAGTGACACTCTAGATGCTTATAGTGCTTAATTTAAAATTGTAGCATACAGACTAATTTTTCTAAAAGGGAAAATTTGTCTAGTTGCTTGTGAAAAGTTGTGTGGCATTCTGTAAGCCATTTTTCTTTATCCTGATCAAAGACAGTGTTATTTTTTTAAGAAATTGAAATTAATTATGTTTAGAATATGGTTAAATAGGC
This sequence comes from Phacochoerus africanus, assembly GCF_016906955.1. Taxonomy (NCBI): domain Eukaryota; kingdom Metazoa; phylum Chordata; class Mammalia; order Artiodactyla; family Suidae; genus Phacochoerus; species Phacochoerus africanus. Next base: position 242,878,128 of record NC_062545.1, read on the forward strand.
CTTTTTTCTAGGAGGGTAAAGGTAGTTAATAATTTGAATAGATAACAGATGTGTGTGAGTCACATTTGTTCTGTAGGAGTCAGCGTTCTGTGGATTTTCTGTCTCTGTACTAGGGTTAGAGTTAGTGTGGTTTTGAGGTCTTACTACACTTTGAGGAAGGCAGCTTTTAATTCAGTCTTTCCTTTTCTGTGCAGATACTGCAACTGCTTAATTTTCATGGTGATGGAATGAACTGGCACCCTTGATATTTGGGAAAGTGGTAGCTAAAGGATATTCTGAGGATAGGTTCTCCATTTACAGATGTCTTTGGTCACATTAAATATTTAAAGTAAATTGTCATGGTCTTCTCATATTAAGCTGAAACTAGCTGATAATAAGTTCTTTTTACTTCCAGTGCTAAAAGTCCTTACGAGATCTTTGTAATCTTCAAAGTCCTCTTTATCACTGTGATCTTATCCTGGGGTGGGGGAAGCCAACTATCATAGCTGTGAGGCAAGATGGTGACTTGATAGTGCTATCCATTTCCTGATGAAAGGGTCAGAATAACTTTGACAGTATTTTTGTTAGTAAGAGATAGTGGCCATTTATGCTGACTGAGCTGCATTCTGATAATGTCTTATCTCCTATACATAGAATAAATTTGAAAGACTATTTGGTCTTAAAGCCAAAGTATTTTAGAATGAATGACATATAGGAATTTAGTGTCAATTTCATGTGTTTAAAAACATCACGGGGAAAATATGTTTAGAGGTTAATATTTTGACTCCAAATTTGAGTTGTTTCTGTAGATGCCATGATTTCATCAAAACAAATGACTTTGAGAGGTTTGTTTTTATAATTGTGTTTATTTCCTGTGTAATAATCTCTAGCTCTATGATCAGGTACTTTTTGTTTTCTATTTTTTGGCCGTTTTCAAGCCTACCAGATCTGCTTTATGAAATCCAGGGGACCAATGCATTTTATCACTAAAACTATTTTTATATAATTTAAAGAACATACCAAAAGTTCTTGTCTGATTTAAAGTTGTGATACATGATTTCTCACTTTCATATAAGGTAATCAACTTTTGCTGAAGATATTCTTTATCAGAAATTGAGTTACAATTTTACTGTTCTTACCTAAATGGATCAAATGTACTTCTGATGAATCAGGGAATTTTTTTTAAAGTTGGAATTTAGTTCTAAAATTGGGTTTACATGGTACTCTACCTAATTCCTTTTTTTGACTAATGATGGTTTGATAAACCCTAGTTGGCTAATACTGAAAAAATGAAGGTAACTTAAAAGACTTATAGATCATGATTACTGTGGCTATAAACTGCAGAAAAATTTGACTTGAGAATCTTAAAATTTAAAAACACAAGCCTTTGTTTATGCTACCCATCTTCAGATGCTCACTTTCCGAGATTCAACTTGGCTAAAATATACCTTCAGGCAAATTATCTGACCACCTCCATTATGTCATTACCTCCAGAGGAATGGAATAGGGGAGGTATGACCTAGTGGGGTGTAGACACCCCTGGTCCTTTCTTCGTACCCTCAGCTCTCTCTTTCCCAAACCGTCTTCCTGCTGGTCCCTAACTCAGAGTGGGATGCAGCAAGGTAGCAGCTGTGGCAGTGGGAGTTGTGCCAGAACCAGTTGCCAGTTGGAACTTGCATAGGACAGGGTAAAGTCCAAAGAGCTGAGCCTGTAGTTATGCTGTAATGATAGTGCTCAGGTAGTGCCTTGAGTCAGGATATAGTGCCATGGCCATGAAGAATTCCAAATTTCAGTCCTTACTACAAAAGTTCAGTGGTCACTGGTCCATTTTGCAGCACATGCATGAGTTACTTTTTTCCCTCTACATCAGAACTGTCACAAGCAAAATGTTTCATAAAACAAGATGGCAATGTGCTAACAAAAAAATGCACAATAAAAACAGTATCCTCTTAGACATGTCATAGCAAGAGTTTATTTTTTATCTCTGCACTGAAAGGGTGGTTGGAAGTAAACTTTTTCTTGACCATGGCAGTGTTCTGGCTCCAGACAGTGGAGAGTCCAAATAATTGTTCTGTCGTAGCTTGGCAGAAAATGCCCATTTCAGATGTTTTTGAGATTCTAAAGGATAGCTCATGATATGTACTGCAGCTTCTTCTGTCTGTTTTGGAATTCTGGGATACCCATGGGCCCTCTCTCTAGGAATGCTGGACTTCTAGGACATTCTGAGGATTGTCAGTACATATAAACTTTTCAACCCTATTATGCAGTCTTATTTGTAATTGTAAACTTTAAAAAAATATGGTTAATAACATTCAGCCTGTTTCTTAAAGCTTAAAAAAAAACTTCAGTGAATGTTTTTATTTTTAAACAAGATTTGTGAATTGAATATCATGAACCGTGTTTTGATATCCCTTTTTCACATTGTGCCAATGGAAGGGGGTGTTTGATATTTCTTTATATGTCAAGGAGATGCTTCAAAATGTCAATTGCTTTAAACTTAAAATTACCTCTCAAGAGACCAAGGTACATTTACCTCATTGTATATATGATGTTTAATATTTGTCAGAGCATTCTCCAGTTTTGCAGTTTTAGTTCTATAAAGTATGAGTATTATGTTGCTAAATTACTCAAATGGTACTGTATTGTTTATATTTGTACCCCAAATAACATCTATACTGTCTGTTTTCTGTATTTTATTGTATTTGTGCAAAACTCTTTTGGCTTTATCACTATAACTTCTGTTCTTTAAGATGTGTACAGAAAATGTCCCTATAAATTTTCATTTAATAAGTTGGATGACTTTGAGAAACCTGTAGAGGAAAGAATAACAAAAACTGCAGTTCCCCATAAGTTTTTTTAAATTGTATATTGTATTTGTAGTAATATTCTGAATGAACTGTAAATAGGAAGTAGAAGAATAATGCTTATGTCAAGTCCTAACACTACAGTAGAAAAATGGAAGTAATACAAATAAATTACTTTTTTCCCAAGTGCTAATGGCATAATTTGAAGTGTATATATTGAAATGAGCCATGCTGTTGTGAAATGTTGCTATTGTAAATAAATAGAGACCAGAATCTTGACTAGCCAGCACAAGTTACAGTATTAAAATATGTGTGAGAAATGCCTACCTGTCCAGAAGTGCATCTGCCTGTGTGGAGGCTTTGTTCAACATGCGAACTGCTGTATCTCTGACTCAGCCAATTTGCTAAGTTTGTTAAGTTTTAAAGCAGTGTTAAAGTTTTTTCAATGATTTTCAAAGGAAATTTAGAGTATAGTCATCTTTCCTAATGCAAGGATTTGTGCGAAATAATTTGTAGAAATAAGTTTCTTTTAAAAAGTAGATTTGAGGAGTTCCCGTTGTGGCTCAGCAGGTTAGGAACCTGACATAGTGTCCATGAAGATGCCCATTCGATCCTTGGCTTCACTCAGCGGTCTAGGACCCAGCCTTGCCACAAGGTGTGGCATAAGTTGCAGGTGTGACTCGAATCCTGTTACTGTGGCTGTGGCATAGGCAGCAGCTTCAGCTCTTGATATGACCCGCTAGCCCAGGAACTTCCATATGCTGTGGGTACAACTGTAAAAAGATAAAGTAGATTTGAACAGTTAGCCTCCTGGGAGTGAGAACTTGACTGATGATAAGAGAACTGAGGAAGTAGTGGTGGATAGGAGATGTGGTCTCCAAGGCCTCAAGTTACACTGGGAGAGGTTTTGAGATTGGATTGTTCTTGCATTAAAGACAGGATACTTCGATGCAGAGACTGGATTTAAAGGTTTTGGTTTTGTAGGTTTTTTTTGTCATAATAAAGGCCATCTCTATTCTAGGATGGAGACCTTCTGTCGGAAGTTAGAAGAAAGTGAGTTTTTTTTAAACATCATAGATTCAGAGAAAGTGGAACTAGCTTTATCTCTTCATCTGTCTCTTCTGCCTTTATTGTTTCCTAATTTGGAGAAAGTGATTTTTACATACATGGCCTGATGGGGTGGGGGTTTGGGCTCAGAATATTATCTATAGCCCTTGAGGAAGAACTAAAGGTCCTTGACTTTGTTTTATGGCTGTATTATTTTGTCTTGCTTGACTGTTTTCCTTTGTTTCTGCATTTTCTCACTTCTGACTAATTTGCTCTTTGGTACTTGGGGAAGACCTTGGAGGCTAAAGCTTTTCTAACAATGAAGAGGTAGGGGTACATGGGGGGGGGGTCTGTTCCCAGGAAGGGACTACAGGGTTCTGTTTGGTTTCAGATATAGCAGCCATTAATATATATACACCTGAAAACAATACATGAAGAAAAATGTGACAGAATCAAAAGGAGAAATTGACTATTCAGCAGTAATATTTGGAGATTAACATCACCTTCTCAACAATTGAGAGAACTTAACAAAAAGAAAAAAGAGAATGTCGGCATTCCCATCGTGGCTCAGTGGAAACGAATGCGACTAGGAACCATGAGTTTGCAGGTTTGATCCCTGGCCTCGCTCAGTGGGTTAAGGATCCGGTGTTGCCATGAGCTGTGGTGTAGGTCGCAGATGCAGCTTGGATCTGGTGTGGCTGTGGTGTAGGCTAGCAGCTACAGCTCTGATTAGACCCCTAGCCTGAGAACCTCCAAATGCTGTGGGTGCAGCCCCCAAAAGACAAAAAAGACAAAAAAAAATGTCATCCCCCAACTTGCCCTGACATTTGTAGACCAACCACCAATAGCAGAACACATTCTTTTCAAATCCGCATGGAATATTCTCCAGGAGAGATCACAAGCTATGTATGCCACAAAACAGGTATTTGAAAGGATTGAAATCACAAGAAGTTTATAAATGTGGTAGTTAAGTTAGAAGTCACTGACAGACATCTTGCAAAACCCCAGATATTTGGAAATTAACACTTTTTTTTTTTTTTCATTTTTGGCTGCCCTGTGGTATATGGAGCCAGGGATCAGATCTGAGCAGCAGTCACAACCTAATAAGCCACAGCTATGGCAACACCACATCCTTAACCCACTGGTGATCAAATCTGTATCCCAGTGCTCCCAAGACACTGCCAGTCCCATTGCACCACAATGGGAGCCTCAACATTTCTAAATGTCTATTTATTGAAAAAAATCAAAGGAGGTTAGAAAATTTTAATGGAATGACCAAAACAGCATATTGAAATTTATGGTGTGCAAATAAAGCAGTGCTAAGAAGGAAATTTCAATGCCTATACTTGAAAAAGATATTTAAATGCCATAAAGAGAAATGCAAAAGTCCTAAAAGTGTAATTATTAGCAAACTGAATCCAGCAACCAATAAAAAGGTTTATACACCAGGACCAAATAGGATATATCCTAGGGTTGTAAGCTTGATTTCACATCCAGGGAGTTTTATACCATGTTAATAAAATGACAAGACCCATATGGTCAACTAAATGGACACAAGAAAAAGCATTTGACAGAATTCAACATCCATTCATGATAAAAACTCAAATTGGGAATATAAAACAGCTCTTCAACCCAAGTGAAGGATTTTTCAATCTGTGACCATCCCATAGCTAATATACTTAATGATGAAAAAAGTGGTTTTTCTCCTGAAATCGGGAGCAATCAAGAATATCCATTTTTAGTCAGGATTTTATTGGAGATTCTATCCAGATCCTGATCCCCTCCTCTTCCCTGCCAAAGATTAAAGGCATTCAAATTAGAAAAAGTAAAACTATTCATAAATGACATGGTCTTGAATGATCCTAAAGAAACCACAAAAAAGCTACTAAATTGCAAAGTTGTACGAGATCAGTATACAAAAATAAATGGAAATTCTTCATTAGCAGTGGACGATGCCCTTACAACTAAAAACTTTTACTCACAATAGCATCAAAAGTAACATCCTGTATTTGTTATGGTGATTTCCCCCAAGTTGTTCTCTAGCGTCAATTCAATCCCTATCAATCTTCCAGAAGCTTTTTTATTTTGAAATTGACAAACTAATCCCAAGACTTACATGGAAATTCAAAGTATAATAAAAAGCAAGAACTAAAAAACAACTTTTGAAAAAGAACTAAAGTGGAGGAGTTGCCCTATCCAATTTCAAACCTTTTAAAGCTGCAATAATCAAGACAGTGTTTGTTGGCATAAGGATAGGCATATAGAGCAATGGAGCAGGATTAAGAGTCCAGAAATAAACCCTTACATATACGACCAGTTGATAAGACACATGTGCCAAGACATTTCAAGGTGAGAAAGAGTTTTCCTTAAGTGGTACTGGGACAATTGGAACGAAAAACAAACAAAAAAAGGCAGGGAGAGAGAAGGTTATTTAGACCCATACCTCATTGTAGATCTAAAGATAAAAGCAAAGGCTGTACAGTTTCTACAAGAAAAGAGAAAATCTTCATGACTGATTAGGTCAAGAATACAGTGTAACACCAAAAGCAAAACTAAAGGCAAGTTGATAAATTGAACTTCAAAGTTAAAATCTTTGGGGCTTAAAAAAATTGCTGTTACAAGATGAACCAAAAATTGAGAGAAAGGTTTAGAAATCATGTATCTAATAAAGGAATACAGAATATATAGAGATCTCTTATACATTAAGACAAATGACCTAATTTTAAAGTGGTCAAAAACATTGTTATTTCCCCAAGATATATGAGTGGTTATTAAACAATTTAAAACTATTGATAAAGTTAAAATCACAATAAGCAACCGATCCGCACTAGAATGACTGTAAAAATTTTTTTTTTTTTGGTCTTTTTGCTATTTCTTGGGCCGCTCCCACAGCATATGGAGATTCCCAGGCTAGGGGTCCAATTGGAGCTGTAGCCACCGGCCTATGCCAGAGCCACAGCAATGCGGGATCCGAGCCGCGTCTGCAACCTACACCACAGCTCACGGCAACACCGGATCGTTAACCCACTGAGCAAGGGCAGGGACCGAACCCGCAACCTCATGGTTCCTAGTTGGATTCGTTAACCACTGCGCCACAACGGGAACTCCTGTAAAATTTTTTTTAAAAGACAAAACCAAGTGTAAGTAAGGATGAGAAACTAGAAATAAATTGATCAACTGTAGAATGGAACAGTCCCTTTGGAAAACAGTGTCTTTTCTGATGGACAGTTTCTTCAGACGTTAAATATAAAGATGGAGTAAAAGAAGTGGAGATCACCTGCCCCCACAAAGACATCAAATATACATCTACATGTGGAAAAAACTGTTGAAAACTAACTGGAAACTGGCAGAATATCTCGTATACAACAAAGACCACAAGAAAGATTCCCAGGTAACTGGGTGGTGGGGGTGAAGCACTGGATTGGGACCTGTGCCTCTGAGAGGGGTCTAAGAGGAAATGAAAGACTTGCACAGGTGGACTCTTTTACCCTGGGGTGTGGGTCGGTCAAGCCACAGACTGGGCATCCCAGTCCTCAAGTTCTACAGAGGAGACAAGCACCCTTGGCTGCTAGGAGAACCACTGGGATAGATAACAAGGCTGGAGAAACCTGGACGCTACTTGCTAGGAATACGTGGGTGCTGGCTTGGCAACAGACAGGTCAGGAAAAGGTCTCCCCTCATGGCTGCTGCTTCACTGCACTCCCTAATCTAAGCTGGGTGGACATCCCAGCCCTATTTACTCCACACTACACTCGGGCACATGATCTAGAGCAGTGGAGTCCTGGAAAAGACTTTATCTAGTGACACAGAGGCAGCCTGGGGAGTGGTCCAAGTGGAGTTGTGGCAGCCATTGTTGGTACTTATTCCAACCAGGAAAGCCATGCTGACCTCTGATAGAGGAACTCAAGTGGCTGCACTGCTCTACCAAGCCCCAAGCCCCAGTCTCAGCCTCACACACACTCTGGCCCTGCCCATTTCATGCCACAATTTTGTACTAGATCTGGAACAACCACAACAGGGGAAAAAGACATAACCTTGGGCTGTGTCTGAGTAAAGCCAAAGAAACATACACAGGCAGCACATCAGATCTCTCTGTAAGAACATGATCCTCCTTTCGGAAAACAGGCCTAGAGTGGGGAAAAGGAAAAACACTTAAAGGGAACAGAGCCTGCTCAAGCCCAACCCTCAGAGCTTCTGCTCCAGCAACTTGGCAACTGACCATACCCCTGGCAGGGCAGCAACAGACATTGAGCAGAGACAAAGTCCCACCTCATATCCTGTGTGGTCTTTACTTCCTCCAACACCAGCTAAACCCTTTATCAAAGTGATAGTGGCCAGGAGACCCTGAGGAAAGAGGTGGCTATCATCCCCATCAAATCCATACCTTGTACCAAAGACATGATCACATGCAGTCTACACAGGAATATTCTCACACAAAAACATCCCTTCAGGACCACAATAGCTAACTATTTCACCTAAATTCATAGCAAGTAAAAAGGCAGATGAACTACTGTCAACTGAAAGAACAAGAGGAAACCGCTGAGAATAATGAAACAGATAATCAGACTGCCAGGCACTAAGTTTAAAAAATTAGTAATAAAAACGCTAACTGAACTAAAAGTACCAATAAAAACACTAATCATTTTAACAAGTAACTAGAAACTAAAATAGTCAAAAGTAGATTATTCAATTGCTGAGATAAAAGCACTCTAGAAGCAATGAAGAGCCAACTCAATGACACAGAAGAATGCACAAGTGATCTGGAAGACAGAATCAAAGAAAATCACCCAACATAATGGCAAACAAAACAAACAAAGAGAACAATATACAAGATCTATGAAATAATACAAAATGCGCCAACATATGCCTAATAGAAGTTCCAGAGGGAGAAGAGAAGGAGAAGGGGACAAAAATGTATTTGAAAAAATTAAGGCTGAAAATTTCCTAAACCACAATGAGAAAAACAAAAGAGAAATGAAGAACTATAACTGGAAAACAAGGTCTAAAATGGCAATAAGTACATACCTATAATTTAAACGTCAATAGGCTAAATGCTCCAAATCCAAAGACACAGGGTAGCTGACTAGATTTAAAAAACAAAACAAACAAACAAACAAAAAACCTTCAATATGCTGCCTATGAGAGGCTCACTTAAGGTCAAAAAACACCCATAGAAAGAAAGTGAGGGGATGGAAAAAGGTATTTCAAGCAAATGGAAATGACAAGAAAGCTGCAGTAGCAATACTCATATCAGACAAAACAGGCTTTAAAACAAAGGCTATAATAAAAGACAAAGAAGGGCATTATATAATGATAAAGGGATCAATACAAGAAGAGGATATTACACTCAATATGTATTAACCGAAGAGAGGATTACCTAAATACATAAAGCAAATACTAACGGATATAATGGGAGACATTAGTATCCCACTGACATCAATGGGAAGACCATCCAGGCAAAAAAATCAATATGGCAACAAAGATCCTAAATGACACCATAAACCAGTTGGACTTAATTGATGTTCAAAAAAAGCATAGACGTTCATTTCAAGGCTGCATGGAACATCTTCCAGGATAGATCACATACAATGTCACAAAAACAAGCCTCAACAAATTTTAGAGGATAGAGAGTATATCAAGCATCTTTTCTGACCACAACAGTATGAGAACAGATATCAACCACAGAAAGAAAAATGGGCAAAGAACAAATGTATGGATATTAAATGACATGCTGCTTTAAAAAAAAATAGTTCAACAAAGAAATCAAAGAGGAAATCAGAAAATTCCTTGAGACAAATGAAAACAACACTTTCAAGTCTATAGGATACAGGAAAAGCAGTTCTAAGAGGGAAGTTCATACAGGCAAGAAACAAGAAAATTCTCGGAGTTCCTGTCATGGCTCAGTGGTTAATGAATCTGACTAGGAACCATGAGGTTGCAGGTTCGATCCCTGGCCTTGCTCGTGGGTTAAGGATCCGGCATTGCTGTGAGCTGTGGTGTAGGTTGCAGATGTGGCTCAGATCCTGCATTGCTGTGGCTCTGGCATAGGCTGGTGGCTACAGCTCCAATTTTACCCCTAGCCTGGGAACCTCTATATGTCGTGGGAGCAGCCCAAAAAATGGCATAAAGACCAAAAAAAAAAAAAAGAAAGAAAGAAAATTCTCAGCAATCTAACCTACCACCTAAAAGAGTTAGAAAGAGAACAAAGCCCAAGGTCAGCAAAAGGAAAGATCAGAGAAAATAAAATAGAGATATAAAAATTAGAAAAGACAAAACCAAGAGCTCTTTTTCTAAAAAGATAAATAAAATTGATAAACTCAGCTGTGTTCACTAAAAACAGAGAAGACCCAAATAAAATAAGAATTGAGGAGTTCCCGTCATGGCACAGTGGTTACTGAACCCAACTAGGAACCATGAGGTTGTGGATTCGATCCCTGGCCTTGTTCAGTGGGTTAACGATCCAGCATTGCTGTGAGCTGTGGTGTGGTGTAGGAGGGCAGCAACAGCTCCGATTGGACCCCTAGCCTGGGAACCTCCATATGCTGCGGGAGCGGCCCTAGAGAAGGCAAAAAAGACAAAATAAGAATTGAAAAAGGAGAAATAACCACCTATATTGCTAAAATACAAAAAAATCATAAGAAAATAATATGAACAGTTCTATGCCATCAACATAGTCAAATGAGAAGAAATAGTACAAAATTTCTAGAAACATGCAGCCTGCCAAGACTGAGTCAAGTAGAAACAGAGGTAGGATACAAAGATGGCAGAGTAAGAAGGGCCTTGACCTCACCACTTCTCACAAGAATGCCAAAATCACAACTAACTGCTAAAAAATCATAGGAAAAAAAAAAAGACTGGAACTGGAGTTCCCATTGTGGCTCAGCAGGTTAAGGATGTGATGTCTCTGTGAGGATGCATGTTCAATCCCTGACCTTGCTCAGTGGGTTAAGGATCCAGTGTTGCTGCAAACTGCTGCATACATCACAGATGTGGCTGAAATCTGGTGTGGCTGTGTCATAACCTGCAACTGCAGCTCCGATTTTACACCTGGCCCAGGAACTTCCATATGCTTCTTTTTCATAAAAAGAAAAAAAAAAACCTGGAACCTAACAAACAAGATATTGTACATTGAGAGACAAAAGAAGAAACCCAGTGAGACGGTAAGGGGAAGGGGGCACATTCACAATATAATCAAATACCATACACCCCAGGTGGGTGAGCCATAAACTGGAGAATAATTATATTGCAGAAGTTCTCCAACATGAGTGAGAGTTCTGAACCTCACAGTAGGCTGCCCAGCCTGGGGATCTGTCACTAGGAGAAGACCCTAGAGAATCTGGCTTTGAAGGTCAGTGGGGATTGACTGCAGGAGCTCCACAGGACTAGGAGAAATAGAGATTTGGCTCCTGGAGGATACATAAAACTTCTTATGTGGGACCCAGGGCAAAAGCAGTGACTTTATAGGAGCCTGGGTCAGACCTACTTGCTGGTCTTGGAGGGTCTCCAGCAGACAGACGGAGCAGGTGTGCCTCTCTCTGGTGTCATAGAGGCTGGTGGTAGAAATGTTGAGGAGTGTTCGTCTACTTTGGCTCTTGTTCAAGGCAGATATCTTGCTTGGATAATTAGCACCAAGACCCAGTCACACCCAACAGACTGTAGGCTCCAGTGCTGGGATGCCTCAGGCCACAAAAACAACAGGGAAGAACACAACCCCACCCATCAAGCTGCCCCCAAACTTCCTGAAACCATGGCTTCCTCATGACATACACCTTGACATGGTTCTGCCCACCAGAGGGCCAAGGGCCAGCCCCAGGCACCAGTAAACATGTACTGACCCCTCTCTCACAAAGTCTGCACAAGCCTCTAGACCAGCCTTGCTAACCAGGGAGTAAAAACCATTAGCAACAACATTATAATACCACAGCCTGTGGAACTGAGTCCCCAGGTAGGTCAGAACCTACCCTGAAACCAACTGGTCCCTGGCCATTGGCTAAAGAGAAGGGAGTGTACTGCTGGGACACACAGGACATCCTCTATTGAGAGTCACTCCTCCAAGATCAAGAAACCTAACTAATCTTTTTTTTTGTCTTTTTTTGGTCATTTCTTGGCCCGCTCCCACAGCACATATGGAGTTTCCCAGGCTAGGGGTCTAATCGGAGCTGTAGCCACCGGCCTACACCAGAGCCACAGCAACATGGGATCTGAGCCACGTCTGCAACCTATACCACAGCTCACGGCAACACCGGATCCTTAACCCACTGAGCAAGGCCAGGGACCGAACCCACAAACTCGTGATTCCTAGTCGGATTCGTTAACTACTGTGCCACAACGGGAACTCCAAGAAACTTAACTAATCTTATACGTGCAAAAATATACAAGTAGAAATTTAGATAAAAGGAGACAGCAGATGAGTATATTCTAGATGAAGGAACAAGAAAAAAACAGAGGAAAAAACTAAATGACATAGACAATCTATTGAAGAAAGAGTTCCGAGTAATGATTGTAGAGATGACTCAAGAACTTGGTGTGATGGGGGCGGAAAGGGATGCACAGAGGGAGAAGTTATGAAGTTTTTAACAAAGACTAAGAAAGTACAAAAATCAACCAAATAGAGTTGAAGAGAATATGACTGAAAGGATGAAAAAAACTAGAAAGGATCAATAGCAAAAGAAATAAGGCAGAAGAATGGATAAACGAGCTGGAACAAAGTATGATGAAAATAAATGCCATGGAACAGAATAAAGATCAAGGAATAAAAAGAAGTAAGAACAATTTAAGAGACTTCTGGGACAATGTCAAATGCACCACCATTTGAAATAAAGGGGTCTTTGAAGAAGAAGACAGAGAGAAAGGTCCTAAAAAATATTTGAAGAAATAATAGCAGAAAACATTCCTAACATTAAAAAAACAAAAACTAAAACTAAAACAAAAAATCAAAAAACAGTTACCCAAGTACAGGAAGCAAATAGAGCCTCACACTGTATGAGCACAAGAAGGAACATATTGAGTAATCAAATGAAAATATTAAACAACAAAAGAAAAGTAAATAAAATGAAAGGGAATTATATCGGGAAATTGCCTTTTTTTTTTTGTCTTTTTAGGGCCGCACCCTTGGATGTGGAGGTTCCCAGGCCAGGGGTAAAACTGGAGCCGTAGCCACCGGCCTACACCACAGCCACAGCAATGTCATATATGAGCTGCACTGGTGACCTACACCACACCTGATGGCAACACTGGATCATTAATCCACTGAGTGAGGCCAGGGACTGAACCTGAGTCTCAGGGGACTAGTCAGATTCATTTCCACTAAACCATGATGGGAACTCTCCATTGGGAAACTGGGATCGGTGTATACACAACACTGAATACAAAATTGCTAACAAGTACCTCTACTATATAACTTGGGGAAATCAATTAAATAATGTGTGGTAACTTCTATGGGAAAGGAATCATACAAATAATGAATATATGTGTATAATGTGACATTTATTTTGCTGTAGATGTGAAACTAATGTGACATTGTAAATCATGTACATGCCAATTTATTGAAAAATATTCAACAGCCATTTATGATAAATACAATTTAAAAAGCTCTCCTGAAAGGGGACAGAGAGTGAACTTATCTCTACATAATAAAGGCCATGTATGACCAACCCACAGCTAACATCATCCTCAATGGTGACAAGCTGAAAGCATTTTTTCTACAATCAGGAACAATACCAGGATATCCAATTTCGCCACTCTCATTTACTCATAGTTTTAAAAGTCTTAGCCATGGCAATCAGAGAAGAATAATAACAGGAATCCAAATTGGAAAAGACCTACAACTGTCGATGGTTGCAGACGACATGATACCATATATAGAAAATCCTAAAGATGCTATCAGAAAATAACTAGAGCTCATCCATGAATTTGGAAAAGTTGCAGTATAAAAAATTAAAACAGAAATCTCTTATTTCCATACAGTAACAATGAAAGATCAGTAACGATGAAAGATCAGAAACAAAGAAGCAACGCTATTCACCATCACATCAAAGACAATAAAATACCTAGGAAAAAACTGACCTCAGGAGGCAAAAGACCTATACTCTGAAAACTGTAAGACATGTTGAAGGAAATCAAAGAGGACACAAACAGATGGAAAGATATACCATGTTCTTGGATTGCAAGAGTCAGTATCATCAAAGTAACTATACTACCCAAGGCAATCTGCAGATTGAATGCAATCCAAATCAAACTACCAACAGCATGTAACAAAAGACCCCAAACAGCCAAAGCAATCCTGACAAAATAAAAATAAAAAATGTAACTGGAGGCATCAGGTTCACTGCTTTCAGGCTATACCACAAAGCTACAGTCATCAAAACAGCATGGTACTGGTGCAAAAACAGAAATATGATCAATGGAACAGAGTAAAGAGCCCAGAAACAAACTCACACACCTATGGTCAACTTACCTACAACAAAGGAGGCAAGAGTATACAATGAGAAAAGACAGATCCTTCAGTTAGTGGTGCTGCAAAAATGACATGGCTACATGTAAAAGAAGGAAAATAGAACATTTTCTTACATCTTGCACAAAAGTAAACTCAATGTGGATTGCAGACTTAAATGTGAGACAGATTATACACTAAAACTCTTAGAGGGAAACATAGGCAGGACATCTTTGACATAAGTCACAGCAGTATCTTTTCAGATCCACCTCCAAGAGTAAAGAAAATAAAAATGGACCTAGAGTTCCTGTTGCCGCTCAGTGGGTTACTAACCTGACTAGTATCCATGAGGATGCAGGTTTGATCCTTGGCCTTGCTCAGTGGGTTAAGGATCTGGTGTTGCTGTGAGCTGTAGTGTAGGTTGCAGACACTGCTTGGATCCTGCATTGCTGTGGCTGTGATGTAGGCTGGCAGCTGCAGCTCCAATTTGACCCCTTGCCTGGGAGCTTCCACATGCTGCAGGTATGGCCTAAAAAAAGAAAAGAAAAAGAAAGAAAAACAAATGGACTTAATTCCACTTAAAAGCTTTTGCACAACAAAGGAAACCATCAACAAAACAAAAGGTGACCCAAAGAATGGGAGAAAATCTTTGTCAATGAAATGACTGAAAGATAAATTTGGATTAATTTCCAAAATACACAAACATCACATCCAGCTTTAGATCATAAAAACAAAAAATCCATCCCATCAAAAGGCGGTCAGAAGATATAAATAGACATCTCTCCAAAGAAAACAGGCAGATGGATAGAAAGCACATGAAAAGATGCTGAAAACCACAAATTATTAGAGAAAGGCAAATCAAAACCACAATGAGTTATAACCACACACTAGTCAGAATGGCCACCATCCAAAAGTCTACAAACAAGAGAGGCTGGAGAGGGTGTGAAGAAAAGGGAATCCTCCCACACTGCTGGTGGGAATAAAGCTGGGTGCAACCGCTATGGAGAGCAATGTGGAGGTTCCTTAGAAAAACTAAACATTTAACTACCTTATGATCCAATAATCCCACTCCTGGGCATATACACATAGAGAACCAGAATTTGAAAAGATCCATGCACCCCACAGTTCATGGCAGCATGATTTCAAAGCCCAAGGCATGGAAATGTCCACCAACAGAGGAATGGATAGAGAAGATATAGTACACAATGGAATATGACCCAGCAATCAAAAAGAATGAAATAATGACAACTGCAGCAACATGAATGGAGTTAAGAGATCATACTAAGTCAGACAATCATCACATACTATCATTTATAATTGGAATCTCAAAATATAATACAAATGAACTTATTTCCAAAACAAAAACAGACTCCAAGATTTTGAAAACAAACTTATCGTTATCAAAAGGGACAGGTGGGTGGGAGGGTTGGATTGGGGGTTTGGGACTAGCATATGCACACTATTGTATATGCAATGGATGGTCAATGGGGACCTGCTCTATACCCCTAGGAACTCTACTCAATCTTCCATGACAACATATGTAAGAAAAAAAGTCTGGAGTTCCTGTCATGACTCAGTGGTTAATGAACCCCATTAGCATCCATGAGGATGTGGGTTCAATCCCTGGCCTTGCTCAGTAGGTTAAGGATCTGGCATTGCCATGAGCTATGGTATAGGTCTCAGATGCAGCTTGGATCCTGTGTTGCTGTGGTATAGGCTGGCAGCTACAGCTCTGATTTGACCCCTAGTTTGGGAACTTCCACATGATGTGCTTGTGGCCCAAAAGACAAAAAAAAAACAAAGAAAAAAAATAATAGTAAAGAAAAAGAGTCTGAAAAAGAATAGATGTGTGCACATGTAGAACTAAATCACTTTGTTATACAGCAGAAAGTAATACTGCAAATCAACTATACTTCATTAAAACTTTAAAAAGTTAAAAAAGAAAGTAAGGAGGGAGTTCCCGTGGTGGCGCAGTGATTAACGAATCTGACTAGGAACCATGAGGTTGCGGGTTCAGTCCCTGCCCTTGCTCAGTGGGTTAACTATCCAGCATTGCCGTTAGCTGTGGTGTAGGTTGCAGACGCGGCTCAGATCCCGTGTTGCTGTGGCTCTGGCATAGGCCGGTGGCTACAGCTCCGATTCGACCCCTAGCCTGGGAACCTCCATATGCCGTGTGAGCGGCCCAAGAAATAGCAAAAAGACAAAAAAAAAAAAAAAGAAAAAGAAAAAGAAAAAAAAAGAAAGTAAGGAGAAAAGGGAAGATGGCAGAATAGAAGGACTAGAGCTCAACTTATCTCCTAAAAACAACAAAATTTACAGCAATCTTCAACCAAATGGACCGGAAACCTTCAAAAAATATCCTACTCCAGAAGACAAAGAGGAGGCCACATCAAGAGGTAGGAGGGGTGATTATGTGATATAAACAACCCCATACCTCCTGGGTGGGAAGCCCCACAGACTGGAAAGTAACTGTTTCACAGAGACTCACCTATAGGAGTGAGAGTTCTGAGCCTCGCATCAAACTCCCACGTGTGGGGATCTGGCACTGGGAGAAAGAGCCCCCAGAGCATCTGGCATTGAAGGCCAGTGGGGCTTGTGCACAGGAGCTCCATGGGACTGGGAGAAATGGAGACCCCATTTTTAAAAGGCGCACACAGATTTTCACATGCACTGAGTCCCAGGGCAAAGCAAAGGCTCCATGGGAATCTGGGTCAAACCTGACTGCAGTTCTTGGAGGACCTCCTGGGAAAACAGGGGTGAATGTGTCTTGTCGTGGGGGAAGGACATTGGAAGCAAAGTTCCTGGCGATATTCTGCAGTGTGCCTTTCTCTGGAGGTGGCCATTTTGGGAAAATCTGGCCCCAGTCAATAACTCTGAGAAGCCCCAAGACAAACAACAATACAGGTGGGATCACAGCTCCACCCCTCAGTGAACAGGCCACCTAAAGAACCCCTAGGCACACAACTGCCTCTAATCCCACCCAGAGACAAAGCCCCACCCACCAAAAGGATAGGAATCAGCTCCATCTACCAGTGGGCAGGCATCGGTCCCTCCCATCAGGAAGCCTACAGCAAGCCCCTGTACCAACTTTAGCCACAAGGGGGGCAAACACCAGAAGTAAGAGAGGCTACAACTTTAGTATCTGTAAAGAGGTCACCACACCAAAAACCTATAAAAATGAAAAGACAGAGAACTATAACTCAGATGAGGGAGAAAGAGAAAACCCCAGAAAATCAGCTAAGCGATGAGGAGATTCTCAGCCTCCAGGAAAAAGACTTTAGACTGTTGATGCTGAAGATGATGCAAGACATTGGAAATAAACTGGAGGCAAAGATGGATAATTTACAGGAAACACTGACCAAAGAGATACAAGATATAAAACTTAAGAAGAGATGCAAAATACAATAACTGAAATAAAAAATTCAGTAGAAGCAGCTAACAGAAGAATTCAGGAGGCAGAAGAATGAATAAGCGAAGTGGAGGACAGACTAGTGGAAATTACGGATGTGGAACAGAAAAGAGAAAAAAGATTGAAAACAAATGAAGAGAGTCTCAGAGAACTCTGGGACAATGTTAAACGCACCAACATCCATATTATAGGGGTGCCAGAAGGAGAAGAGAGAGAGAAGGGGACAGAAGAAATATTCCAAGCGATAATAGCCAAAAACTTCCCTAACATGGGAAAGGAACCACTCACTCAAATCCAGGAAGCACAACAAGTACCATATAAAATAAACCCAAGGAGGAAAATACCAAGACACATGTTAATCAAACTGACCAAAATTAAAGACAAAGAGAAAATCTTGAAAGCAGCTAGGGAAAAGAACAAATAACATACAATGGAACCCAAATAAGGTTATCAGCAGATTTTTCAGCAGGAACTCTGCAGGCCAGAAGGGAGTGGCATGATATAATTAACATGATGAAAGGAAAAAACCTCCAACCAAGCAAGATTACTTTACCCAGCAAGGCTCTCATTCAAATTTGAAGGAGAAATCAAAAGCTTCACAGATAAGCAAAAGCTAAGAGAATTCAGCAACACTAAACCAGCTTTACAACAAATACTAAAGGAGCTTCTCTAGGCAGAAAAGAAAAGGCCACAACAGGAAACAAAAATACCACAAATGACAAGGCTCACCAGTAAAGGTATATATACAGTAAAGAGACAAAATCATCCACACACAATTATGCCATCAAAATCAGAAATCATGAGAAGAGGAGGGTACAAATGCAGGATACTGGAGATGCACTTGCAATTAAGAGACAAACAACTTAAAACAATCTCGTGTATATATAGACTCCTATATCAAAACTTCAGGGTAACTGCAAACCAAAAATCTACAATTGATACACCAACAACTAAGAAAAATCAATGCAAATTCAACACTAAAGACAGCCATCAAACCAGAAGAGGAGAGAACAAGAGAAGAAGAAAAAAGAGCAACAAAACAAATCCAAAGCAATTAATAAAATGGCAATAAGAACATATATATCAATAATTACCTTAAATGTTAATGGACTAAATGCCCCAACCAAAAGACAGACTGGCTGAATGGATACAAAAACAAGATCCATATATATGGTGTCTTCAAGAGACCCACTTCACTTCTAGGGACACATACAAATTGAAAGTGAGAGGGTGGAAGAAAATATTTCATGAAAACAGGAATCAAAAGAAAGCTGGAGTAGCAATACTCATAACAGACCAAATAGACTTTAAAATAAAGAATATTTTATGGACAAGGAAGGTCACTACCTAATGATTAAAGGATCAATCCAAGAAGAAGATATAACAATTGTATCTCCACACCCAACACAGGTTCACCACAATATATAAAGCAACTGCTAAAAACCTTAAAAGGACAAATCGACAATAACACAATAATAGTGGGGGACTTTAACACCCCACTTACAGCAATGGACAGATCATCCAGACATAAAATCAATAAGGAAACACAGGCCCTGAATGAAGCATTAGACCAGATGGACTTGATATTTATAGGGCATTCCATCCAAAAGCAACAGAATACACATTTTTAAGTGCACATAGAACATTCTCTAAGATTGATTACATCCTGGGCTACAAATCAAACCTCAGTAACTTTAAGAAAATTGAAATCATATCGAGCATCTTTTCCAACCACAATGCTATACGACTGGACATCAACAACAAGAAAAAAACTGCAAAACACACAAACACATGGAGACTAAACAACATGCTACTAAACAACCAATGGATCCCTGAGGAAATCAAAGAGGAAATTAAAAAATACCTAGAAGCAAATGACAACAAAGATATGACACTCCAAAACCTCTGGGATTAAGCAAAATCCGTTCTAAGAGGAAAGTTTATAGCAATACAAGCCCACCTCAGGAAACAAGAAAAAGCTCAAATAAACAAGCTAACTTTACATCTAAAGCAGCTCAAGAGAGAACAGACAAGACCTAAAGTTAGTAGAAGGAAAGAAATCATAAAGATCAGAGCAGAAATCAATGAAACAGAAAAGAAGAAAACCATAGAAAAGATCAATGAAATGCAAAGCTGGTTCTTTGAAAAGATCAACAGAATTGATAAACCCTTAGCCAGACTTATCAAGAAAAAAAGAGAGAAGACTCAAATCAATAAAATTAGAAATGAAAAAGGAGAAGTAACAATGGACATCACAGAAATACAAAGGATCATAAGAGACTACTGTATGCAACTATATGCCAATAAAATGGAAAACCTAGAAGAAACGGACAATTCTTAGAAAAGTACAATCTTCCAAGACTAAACCAAGATGAAATAGAAAAGATGAACGGATCCATCACAAGAACTGAAATTGAAACTGTGATTTAAAAACTTCCAACAAACAAAAGTCCAGGACCAGATGGCTTCACAGGCAAATTCTATCAAATATTTAGAAAAGAGCTAATACCTATCCTTATGAAACTTTTTCAAAAATCACAGAGGAAGGGACGCTCCCAAACTCATTCTATGAGGCCACCATCACCCTGATACCAAAACCAGACAAAGATACCACAAAAAAAGAAAATTACAGTCCGATTTCACTGATGAACATCGATGCAAAAATCCTCAACAAAATACTAGCAAACTGCATCCAACAATACATTACAAGGATTGTACATCATGATCAAGGGGGATTTATCCCAGGGATGCAAGAATTCTTCAATAGCCATAAATTGATCAGTGTGATACACCACATTAACAAACTGAAGCATAAAAACCATATGATCCTCTCAATAGACATGGAAAAAGCCTTTGACAAAATCCAACACCCATTTCTGATAAAAACCCTTCAGAAAGTGGGCATAGAGGGAACCTACCTCAACATAATAATGGCCATATATGACAAACCCACAGCTAACATCATTCTCAACGGTGAAAAGCTGAAAGAATTCCCACTGAGATCAGGAACAAGACTAGGATGTCCGCTCTTGCCACTACTCTTCAACATAGTTTTGAAAGTCCTAGCCACAGCAATCAGAGAAGTAAAAGAGATAAAAGGAATCCAAATTGGAAAGGAAGAAGTAAAACTATCCCTATTTGCAGATGATATGATACTATACCTAGAGAATCCTAAAGACTCTACCAGAAAACTGTTAAAGCTCATCCATGAATTTGGCAAAGTCACAAGATACAAAATTAATACACAGAAATTGATGGCATTTCTATTCACTAACAATGAAAGATCAGAAAGAGAAATTAGGTAAGCAATACTGTTTACCATCACATCCAAAAGAATAAAAATACCTAGGAGTAAACCTATCTAAAGAGACAAAAGACCTGTACTCTGTAAACTATAAGACACTGATGAAAGAAATCAAAGATGACACAAATAGATGGAAAGACATACCATGCTCTTGGATTAGAAGAGTTACTTTTATCAAAACACTATACTAACCAAAGCAATCTACAGATTCAATGCAATCCCTATCAAATTACCAAGGACATTTTTCACAGCACTTGAACAAAACATTTTAAAGTTTGTTTGGAAGCACAAAAGACCCAGAATAGCCAAAGACATCCTGAAAAAGAAAAATGGAGCTGGAGGAATCAGGCTCCCAGACTTGAGACTATACTACAAAGCAACAGTCTCAAAACCATATGGTATTGGCATAAAGACAGAAATATAGAACAGTGGAACAGGATAGAAAGCCCAGAATTCAACCCATGCACCTACAGCCAACTAATCTCTGACAAAGGAGGCAAGAATATACAATGGAGAAAGGACAGCCTGTTCAGTAAGTTGTGCTGGGAAAACTGGACAGCCACATGGAAAAGAATGAAATTAGAACACTCCCTAAAACCATACACAAAAATAAACTCAAAATGGATTAAAGACCTAGATATAAGACCAGATACTATAAAACTCTTAGAGGAAAATGTAGGCCAAACACTCTCTGACATAAACGATAGCAACATCTTCTCAGGTCCACCTCTTAGAGTAATGATGATAAAAACAAAAATAAACAAATGGGACATAATTAAGACTTTGTGCACAGCAAAGGAAACCCTAAACAAAATGAAAAGACAGCCCATAGAATGGGAGGAAATATTTGCAAGTGAATCAACTGACAAGGGATTAATCTCCAAAATTTATAAACACCTTCTGCAGCTCCATACCAAAAAAAACAAACAACCCCATCAAAAAATGGGCAGAAGATCTAAACAGGCAGTTCTCCAAAGAAGACATACGGATGGCCAAAAAACACATGAAAAGACGTTCAACATCACTCACTATTAGAGAAATGCAAATCAAAACCACTAGGAGGTACCACCTTACACCAGCCAGAAGGGCCATCATCAAAATGCCTACAAACAATAAGTGCTGGAGAGGTGTGGAGAAAAAGGAACCCTAGGACACTGTTGGTGGGATTGTAAATTGGTGCAACCACTGTGGAAAACAGTATGGAGATTCTTCAGAAAACTAAAAATAGAATTACCATTTGATCCAGCAATCCCACTCCTGGGCGTCTATCCAGAGAAAACCATGACTCGCAAAGACACATGGACTCCAATGTTCATTGCAGCACTATTTTCAATAGCCAAGACCTGGAAACAACCTAAATGTCCATCGACAGAGGAGTGGATCAAGAAGAGGTGGTACATATATACAATGGAATACTACTCAGCCATTAAAAGAAACAAAATACCAGCATTTGTAGCAACACAGATGCACCTAGAAATTATTATGCTAAGTGAAGTCAGCCATACAATGAGACACCAACATTAAATGCTTTCACTGACATGGGGAATCTGAAAAAAGGACACAATTAACTTCTTTGCAGAACAGATACTGACTCAACAGACTTTGAAAAACTTACGGTTTTCAAAGAAGACAGTTTGGGGGGTGGGGGGATGGAAAGCCTATAAAATTGGTTTGTGATGATCATTGTACAACTATAAATGTAATAAATTCATTGACTAATAAAAAAATTTTTTTTAAATAAAATAAATCAATTCCTTTTTTAAAATACCATGTAAAATGAACCTCGGAATAAACTAAACCAAGAAGGTGAAAGACCCATACTCTCAGCAATACAAAACTCTGATTACAGAAACTGAAGATGATTCGAAGAAATGGAAAAGTATCTTGTGCTATTGGATTGGAAGAATATTAAATGTCCATAATGGAGTTCCCTTTGTGGCTCAGTGGTTAAGGAATCCGACTAAGATCCACGAGGTTGTGGGTTCAATCCCTGGCCTCGCTCAGAGGGTTAAGGATCTGGCGTTTCTGTGGGCTGTGGTGTAGGTCACAGATGCAGCTTGGGTCTGGTGTTGTGGCTGTGACCCGCAGCTATAGCTCCCATTTGACCCCTAGCCTGGGAACTTCCATATGCTGCAGATGTGGCCCTGTAAAAAAAAAAAAAAGTTCATAAAACCCAAAGCTATCAACAGGTATAATTCTGATCCAAATACCCAGGATATTTTTCACAATATTAGAACACATAATCCTAAAATTTATATGGAACCACAAAGACCTTGAATTTCCAAAGAAATCTTAAGAAATAAAGAACAAATCTGGAGGTATAACCCTCTCAGACTTGAGACTAAACTATAAAGCTACAGTATTCAAAATAGTGTGATGTTGGCACAAAAACAGACTCATAGATACTCAAACAGAACAGAAAGCCCAGAAATAAATCCATGCAAACTATGGTCAATTAATCTAAGATAAAGAGAGGCAAGAATATACAAAGGAGAAAAGACACACTTCAACCAGTAGTGCTGGGCAAACTGGACAGCTACATGTAAAACAATGAAATTCGAACATTCCCTCACACCACATACAAAAATAAATTCAAGTTTATGGTTAGAGACCAAAGTATAGGACCTGAAACCATAAAACTCCCAGAAGAGAACATAGGCAAACACTCCATGACATCAATTAGAGTTATATTTTCCTGGATCAGTCAAAGGCCAAAGAAAAGCAAAACCAAACAAATGGGACTTGACGAAAGCTTTTGTACAGCAAAGGAAACCATCAACAAAATGAAAAGACAGCCCACGGAATGGGAGAAAGTATTTGCAAATAATGCAACCAACAAGGCGTTAATATCCAAACTATACAAACAGCTTGTATAACAATAGCAAAAAATAATCCAATCAAAAAATGGGCATGAGACTTGAATAGACATTTTCCCAAAGACACACAGATGGCTAACAGGCACATGAAAAAAAAAACGCTCAACATTACTAATAGAGAAATGCAAATCAAAACCACACGGAGTTGTTACCTCACATTTGTCAGAATGGTGATCCTCAAAAATCTCCAAATAAAAAATGCTGGCAATGACTGTAGAGAAGTACCTGGTCCCTGACATTAAAATTTTTGAAGGCAATTTCAACAACTTGAGACATAGGCATTCCTGAAGCCCCTTCTACACTTTGCATTTTCCTCTGTATATCAGGGGCTCTCTGACCAATAAAAGTCGTATTAACCATCTTTAAATTCCCTGGGGCCTCAGGGTGTATATCTGTATAAACTTATAGGTTTTAAAGATCCTTTCTAGAAATTCTGAATGGTCTCCATTTGGTTTCTGTTTTTACCACCTGAACTTTAATCAGATGTCTCCTTTTTGGCCCCCTCTTCACAATCCTGCAAGAATGCCATCTCGATAAGGTTCAAGTTTTGGCCTCTCCCCAGAACTGCATCCCAATCAGGATCCACTGTTGGTTCAGCTGTGCCTGCAGCAACCTGTACCGGCTGCCAGGGTTTCTGTGTGAAGCCGATCTGCCTCCTCCCTAGCTTTATCCAGCACCATTCTGAAGAGAGGAGAAAATTTAATAAATTTTGAACATTGGCCCAGGTTGGGCTGTGGGTGGCAAAAAAAATTGAAGAAAAAAAGATTTTCTATTCTCTTTGGATCATCTCTATAAACGGGCATATCTGCCTTCCCACGAAATAAATCTGAAGTTGAGAAGAGAGAATGGACCCAGATCAATCCCACCTCCAGTGGGGCTTGCCTTAAGGGATTTTGCCCCACCTGAGTTTGGGTAGCTCTCTGGCAGGTATGAGGAGGGAGACCTTCCTTTTTCTTATTTCTCCATCCTCAGAGAACTGCAGAGGGGTGGGAAGGCCTTGGGGAGAAGCCTGAGGATGTGACACAGGTGCTGGCGGAAACAGCAGTGGCAGAACCAGGTGGGAGGAGGAGAAAGTATTTGAATTAACACCAAGTTCTTTGCATTAGAATCAATTGAAACAGGTTTCTTTGCCTTCCCTTCCTGTTGGGCCAGTCTTACATTTTCTTTACACAGGTTTATTCTGACACAGTAAATACAAAGGACTGTAAAGAGATATTTCATTCCATTTTGCCTCTTTACAAATTGAATGCAGTCACAAGATTGCATTGTAGTTTAAGGATCCATTTTCAGGCCACTTTGCTTCAGAGTCTAAAGCAGTTATGCAGTGTTATAAAAAGTACTATCTTTTTCTTTCTTTTCCACGGGTTCATTACTGAAAGTCACCCAGTTTTGGAGAATGCTGCCTCGAGGGTTGCAAGAGGGAATGGATCAGCATTTTCCATTTTGAAGGGGCTTTGCTTCCAGGTGGTCGCTGCAGCGAACTCTCTCTACAGGCGCCCTCTGCTTGGTGTTTCCTAGGCATCAAGAAGCTCAATCTCCAATAGCCAGTTGGTAACAATAAAGACAGACGTGGACAACCAAGATCAAAACAAATAAGACCCAAAAAAGTCCTAGGCCGTATCCCAGTCTCAGAGTACCTCCGGGGTTGTAACTTTTTATACTGTCTGCCCACGTCCCACCAACCCAGGACCAGACCGTGGTGTCGCACAGGCCACTAGGCACAGATGTGTTTCTTTAAGGAGGTTGCTTATCCATATGATGTCTTCCAAACCCAAACCCCTGAAACCAATTTTTTTTTTTTTTTGCAGCAAGACAAAACCTAAGTGCCAAAGGTCAGTGGCACCTTGCTGGGGACATCCCAGGAGTGATACCGGAAATTAACAGGACCAGGTAGTAGTTTGAACCTGTGCACAAGCTCTTGATACTGGCAAGGGGCCTACGAACCATGGATAAAGGGCCCGTCCGGACTTACCTCTTGGCTGGCTCTTCTTGACAGACCCACAGCAAGCCAAACCTCTGAGACACCGAGGTTTGCAGCAGAGAGGGCTTACTCACGAGGCAGCCAAGCGAGGGAATGGGGGAATTCATGGGATGATCAAGAAAAAAGCATGGCAGTCAGAAGCTGGGGAGCAGTAACGTCATTCTAGGCAGCTGCAACCAACTCTGGGCCTTTGTGGGGTCGAAAGGTCATACACGCATGCCCAGTTGAAGGGTTGGTAGTCCTATCCAATCTTAAGTGGCTCATCTTGAACTAGATGCAGCTGACTCCAAGTTCCTAGAAAACATCTAAGGCAGATACCTTATTGCTTGAATTGTCTGCCACGTGGAGAATATGTGCATCTTTAAATGAGGACCTGCATTAGAGAAGGCAGGTGAAATGGATGTAACCCATGGTTTCAGGTGTTTGCATTTACTTGCTACGTCTGGCAACCCTGATTCAAGAAAAAGGAAAATACCTACACAAAGAATTATAGGTGAATGTTCATAGCAGCCTTGTTCAGCACAGCCAAAAATGGAAGCAATCAAAATGTCCACCAGCTGATACACTGATTTTTTTTTTAAGTGTTATGTTTATTCAGTGGCTTACTATTCAGTGATCAAAGGGATAGACTACGGGTACAAGATGCAACATGGACGGACCTCAAAACCATCACAGCTAGTGAAATAAGCATGACCAAGACTACAGAGGGATACCAGGGGACTTGGAAATGTTGCAATGATGGAAATGTTCTAAAACTGGGGATGAATGCATTATTCTATAAATTCAATAAAAATCATTAATTATACATATCTAATGGGTGAATTATACAGTGTGTAAATTATACCTCAATAAATCTGTTTGTAAAAAACTCTCTTCCGCCACTCTTCCCATCCAGCATACTTTGGGATACTCCTATGGTAGATGCCTATGGAATGCTTGATTCCTACGGAATCACCCTTGGTTCCCCAGCACACCCTGCTTCTTGCCTCTTTGCTCAGGCTCTGCTGGCTGCTGGGACCACGTATACCCTTTCCCCTGCCTTGCCAACTGAATCATCCCCAAGGCCCAGCTCAAATGCATTTCCTCCACACTCACTGTTCTGCTTGTTGGTAGATCACTGATCCTGGGCAAGTTTCCAGGTCACTTGGCTCAACTCCTAATTGCACTTCATTCCTGGTTTAGCCCCCTTGGGGATTTTTAGGACTCTCTCCTTCTTCACCTTGAAGGAAGCAAATGAGGTTTTCATACCTTTCCCTTTCCAAGCACCTAACATCAGAACTAATAAAATAGGTTCCAGAGTTATTTGGATGCTAACACTGCCGGACCCTTGGCTTCTCAGGCAGTGTGGCCTGAGTCTGGTGTGCCCTGTCAGAAGCATGATACCACTTCTAGGGGACTAAATGTGATATGGAATCCAGCATATGCCAAATACAGACTGGGTTTGGCACAATGGCTCACCAGGTATGTTTGATTCTTGTTGGACTCTTTGATGCCTTGGCTACGCCTGAGTCATTTCATAAGTCATGCCGTGGATCTGTGACCAGGGTATAAGGGGACTTGTGTAGTATGTGACGTATCATAGATACCAGGTAAGTACTTGCTGCATGCTCGCTGGCCGAGGCCCTGTGCTCTAACTTCTCTCAGGCGTGCAGACACTCATTCTGCCACCTATAAGACAGAGGCTTCCCCGGCTTCTCTGGGTACCTATTTTCAGTGACCAGGGGTGTGTCCCCCATTTCATGGGGAAATATAAGTTATATTCTGGAAGTAATTCATATTAAAAGGTCTTTCTAGTATCCTATCACTCCTTTAGATTGGTCCCATACACCAAGCCTTTCCCCTAGTACGGCTGTGTCAGAAATTGAGACCAAGTCCCCTTGGGTCAGCTCTTTGCTAGGATGAACAAATTCCAATTTAAAAACATATATATTTTTTAATTAAATTTTTTTTTTTTTTGGCCATGCCACAGCATATGGAGTTCCCAGGCCAGGAATCAGATCCAAGCTGCAGTTTCAACCTAAGCTGCAGCTGCAGCAACATGGGATCCTTAACCCACTGTGCCAGCTGGGGATCTAACCCATGTCCCAGCGCTCTCATTGCACCATAGCTCAAACTCCCAAAGTCTACTTTTTAAATTGTTGTCCATTCTTTCCCAAGCATTTCTCTATATGATCCTGATTTCTTACTTGTATTGCTACTAATTCATGCTCCTGGAGAAGACAAATCAGATTTCAGGTCTGTGCTGGTCTCAAAAGGTAATAATATTTATAGAACAAAAAGCCTTATAACTCAGTCTATTCTCCAAAAGTCCTCAGCAGATGGCAGTGTTGTCTTTTTCCTTGGATTTTCGTCTATGGGGTGTTCTTTTTTGTTTGTTTTTGTTTTGATACGTTTTAGAACAGCTGAGGTTTCTATTTAACTTTAGATTTATGGGACCCACAAAATGTAGTTCTTTTTACTCAGTCACTCTTTTTTTGTTCAAGTTATTACCAAAAACAACATGTCCCTTAGGCGGGCTAATAATTAAGTAAATCTTCAAACCAGCATTCTATTTAAAATTTTTTAAATTATAAAAAGTCAGACGTAGTTGTAAAAATTCAAAAGACAAAAAAGTGTAGAAAGTAAAAGTGAATGAAGTTTTCCAAGTGTTTTACTATGCATATAAAATGCATATATGACATTACATATGTATATATATAATATCCACATTATTCATATAATTCTGCAACTTGCATTTGCTTCTTTACATAATGTGTGTTCCTTCACATCAATACATATGATCTTCCTTCTTCCCACTTTCACAATTTATAACTTTTACATTCTGTTCCAGTGCAATAGTCAAGTCTTCTAGGCTTGAACTTCTCAATACTTAAACCCAATAAAAATAGCATTTGCCATATTGTGGTTATGTAAATATTAATCACTGTAGAACAAAATGTGATCAGATCTATAGAGAAAGAAAATTGCATGCTCTTAACTCTCACCATACAATTCAAGGTTCAAAGCTGTCTTTTACTTTCATTATTATTTTTCTCACTTTGACTCAGCTATCACTGTCTTTTATTAGTTTGACTCATGTTTCTTGAAATCTCATTCGTCTCTTTTGCTTTGCTTGAGAACCTGAGTAATTTGTAAATTTCAGGACTTCTGTTATAAGCATCCCTGCATAGCTGAAAAATATGTTTTCCCCAGTGATTGCTGGTTTGGCCTGGAGTGTAATTGAGGCTCAAATTCAGATTGGAATTTTAAAGACATGATATAAAAGTGTTCCTGATGGGAAATCTGATGTTAGATATTTATTCATTTTTATCTGACCTCTTTTTCTTTTCTTTCTGGAAACTTTTAAGATTTATCATCGCTGGGGTTCTGAAATTTCTACAAGTGTCTGGGTATGGATCTTATCTTTTGTTTATCCTGCCTAGGACTTGGTGGGCTCTTTTAATCTGAAGCTTTGTGTTTTCCCCAGTTCAGAAAATGTTTCTGTTATGTCTTTGATCCTCCCCCATCCCCACCCTTTTTTTGGTTCTTACTCAAACTCCTATTGAATGAATAGGTGTTAACATTCTGGCTCTTTCCTCCGTTTCTGGATGTTTCTTCCATTTTTCACTGATTTTTGTTTTTCCTGTCTTCTAGGAGATTTCATTGAGTTCCAGATAACTGGTCTGATTTTCAGTCTTGCTCATCTTATTATTTCTCTGTTTACTGGATTTTTAAAATTTTGAGAATCATTTTACATTTCTAGAAATGATTTCTTGTGCTCTGATAGCTCCCTTTTTAGTGGCAGCTAGCTCTTGTTTTGGAGATTCAATGTGCTCTGAAATCTCTCCAAAGATAGAGTCTTGAACTATTTCTTACTGTGTCTTGATTTTTCCAGGACAGCTCCCTCTGTTTATTCACCTTTTTTAGTTCTTTCATGTTCTTGGTTTTACTGAAGTGTTTGGCAGTCCATGGCTGTTTATCCACTTTTATAAATAAAGGACCAGATTAATATGTCTAGGTAGCTGATAAGGCCCAGGTCCCCGGCAAGCCTCTCCCTTGAAGGAAGGGTTCATCAGTGGCTGGGCCGTGTGCAGCCGTCTGCAGGTTTTACTCTACACTGCAATCCCGGCGGCCCGCTCTGCCAATGGACATCGAGGTTTAAAGAAGGCATTGGAGGACTTTACTACGTTTTCCTCTCAGGCAGGGAGACACCCTCCTCTCCTTGCTGACATATATGTCTATCGAGATGTCTAGAGTGAGTTTAAGCTCTATTCTGTTTCTCTCTTGAGTTTTGATGCCCGTCATAGGATCCCTTCCTGGATAGATCTCTCACATTTTTTTTTTGGAGAATAACTCTTGGGTCCCTGGGACCCAAGAGTTATTCCCTGGGACCCAAGAGTCAAAATTTCTACTACTAGTTGCTTTTTATGGGTTAAGAGTTTGTTAGAGAGTAGAGGGAAGGAGAAAGATGGGGGCCCGAACTGATCCAGGTACTATGAGGCAGTTCTTTGCTCAGTTATACTGATGATGCTCTCCATTCCTGTGTTCTAGTTCTTGGCTCTGAGTTGGGAGTTTCTCTGAACTCCATTGAGAGGGGACATTCTTGGTCCTGGTGTTTGGGGCTATGGTTTACCTTTGCTCTTTCTCAGTCAATCTGAACCCATCTGCTTTACAGCTTCCCGCATTTTCTCAGATTTTTTTTCAAACAAACTTTTTTTTTTAATCTATGAGGTTCAAAAGGTATAAGACAAAGTGAAAATATCCATTTCATCCTGTTCTAGATAAAAACTACTAATCGCCCCCTTATATCTGTTCTTCCCTTCTTCCTTTAGAAATAAAGCTCCAAATGTTAGCAGGGCTCAGGAGTGTCCAGCTTAAGGAGGATGCTTTCTGGGTGTGGCCAAGTGGTTGAGTTCTGGCCAATAGTAGATGAGCAGAAACAGATGCTCACTCTCCCTGTGGCTCCTCTAAAGGGCATGGATGTACCTTCTGCTTCCTTGAGTTCCTCTTTCCTATTGGCTGAAACACAGACCCAGTGGGGAGCCACACTTGTCTATGCAGAGGAGGGTGACTCTGCAGGACTGGCAGAGTAAGAGAATGGAATGAGCCTGGGGAGTTCCTGATACTTCATCACCATTTTACCAGTTGTGGTTTGTGAGGGAAATGAAATACTACCTATTTAAGATTTGTATTCTGGGGTCACTGAT
Organism: Phacochoerus africanus; assembly: GCF_016906955.1. Classification (NCBI taxonomy): domain Eukaryota; kingdom Metazoa; phylum Chordata; class Mammalia; order Artiodactyla; family Suidae; genus Phacochoerus; species Phacochoerus africanus. The sequence continues at coordinate 242,909,146 of NC_062545.1, forward strand.
TATAGCAGCCCATGCAGTCTCCTAACTGAGTCCCTGGGCTATTCAGTTCTCCTCCCTGAGGCAACAAATGTGAACATATTGCTGGATCCCTCCAGGGATATTTCATGTGTAGACTAACACATACATGGATGCATGCATGAATACAAGCATATATACATACACATACATACAAACATGCAGCTCCCTCTCCATTTTTACATAAATGGTGCTGTACCAAACAGCTGTTCTTTAAAGGAGAAGCCAAGTTCTATTTGAGAAGGAGGATTGCTGGTGACAGCCCTCAACCTAGCTTCTCTTCTGTGCTGACAAACTGAGCTCTGCTTCCAGATATGCACATTACCCTCCAGAAAAACCAAAGCTCAACTCACTCTTTTCTGTGACAGTTTCTTACAAGCATGTCCCAGAGGACTCACTATTCCTCTCTCCCCTAAAAAGAAAGATTTATTGGAATTGCAACCATTCAGAATAATCTCCTGGTGAGGAATTCCAGTAAATTCATTTCTCTCCATCTTGTATCTTTCTGGGGCCTTTGCGTGGTAGGGGTCGGTGCTCCAGTGGGTGCTCAGTGGCCCCACCCATTATCCCAACTCTGGTGCTGCCTGTGGAAGCTCTGAATGCAGATGTCACAGCTGAAGAACAAGGTAGATTGTCAAATGCTCCTTGAATGGTCTCTCTGCCCATTTTCCTCTCTCTCCCACTGCCATGGATTCCAGTGCCCTGAACTGATCTTGTGAGGCAAAGCACTGTAAATTGGATAGCATCACCTCTGAACTTGCTACCCTTCCTAAAAAGAAAGAGAAGCCAGGAATCCACCTGGGTTGGTTAGGGAAGGGAAAAGGTGTGTGTGTTGGGAGAAGAGAGTGGATGGGATCAGTCTCAGAGCAGAGAGGTGATCAGTAGAGGGCTGCTTCCTATTGTGGCCTTGGCCACCATGACATTGTCAAATTTGTGTCCTCTTAATTTTCTTTACTCTCTGCTTGTCTGAATCCTGCCCAGCTCAGAAAAGAAAAAAAAAAAAAGAAAGAAAAAAAAAGACAAACAGTGCTAAAGAATACAATAACTGAAATTAAAAAAAAAAATACACACTGGAAGGAATCAACAGCGGGTTAGATGGGAGTTCCCCTCATGGCTCAGTGGTAACGAACCCTACTAGTATCCATGAGGACTCAGGCTCAATCCTGGCCTCACTCAGTGAGTTTAGGACCCGGCCTTGTTGAGAGCCATGGTATAAGTTGCAGACATGGCTTGAATTTGGCATTGCTGTGGCTGTGGTGTAGGCTGGTGGCTGTAGCTCCGATTCGACCCCTAGCCTGGGAACTTCCATATGCCACGGGTACAGCCCTAAAAAGAAAAAACAACAACAACAGTGGATTAAATGATACAGAGGACAGGATCAGCAAAATGGAAGACAAAGTAATAGGAATCACTCAAGCTAAACAGAAAAAAATTAAAAACAATTTTAAAAAATGAGGACAGTTTAAGACTATGGGACAACATCAAGCATACTAAAATTCACATTATAGAGGTCCCAGGAGGTGAGAGAGAGGGGCAAAGAACCTATTTGAGGTGATAATAGCTGAAAATGTCCCTAAATTGGGAAAGGAAACAGATATCCAGGTTCAGGAATCACAGAGAGTCCCAAACAAGATCAACCCAAAGAGGAACACACCAAGACACACTGTGATTAAAATGGCAAAAATGAAAGAGAATATAAAAGCAGCAATGGAAGAGCAGCTTGTGTTGAATAAGGAAACTCCCAAAAGATTGTCAGCTGACTTTTCAGCAGAAACTATGCAGGCCAGAAGGAAGAGGCATGATCAATTTAAAGTGATGAAAAGGAAAACCTACAACCCACAGTACTCTATCCAGCAAAGCTATCATTTAGATTTGAAGGAGAGAGAAATAATTTTACAGGCAAGCAACAGCTAAAAGAGTTGAGAACCAATAAACTCGCTTTACAAGAAATGAATCCTGCCCAGATCAAAAGTCATACCCTCTACTCCAGGTAGGCCTCCTCTCTAAGCTGGCAATGTCTGTGTGTGTGTGTGTGTGTGTGTGTGTGTACATGTGCATGAACATATGCAAAGAGGCTGTTTCTGATTTATTTCTCTGTTCACAGAGATGCTTAGGAGAGTAAGAGATACTTATGGAACAAATATTCTTTTAAAAATTTTATGTTTTGAATAGGTAATACACTTAAGGAATACAGTAATGGTATTGCCACTCTGGAAAAACTACGGAGGCCCCTCAAAAGATTAAAAACAGAACCACCTTAGGCTATATACTCAGCAATTTTGAGTATAAAGCCTAAGAAAATGAAAAAAGGATTTTGAAAAAATTTTGCACTCCTATGTTTACAGCAGCATTATTCACAACAACCAAGATATGTAAACAACCCAAATGTCCATCAGAGGATGAATGGATAAAGATGTGATATATATATACACACATACACATATACAATGGAGTATTATTCCACCATGAGAAAGAAAAGAATTCTGCCATTTGCAACAACTTGAATGAACCTTTAGGGCATTATGCTAGGTGAAATAAGTCAGACGGAAAAAAAATTCTGTATGGTATTTCATATGTACATCATATAAATACAGAATTTTTTTAAAAAAAGCCAAATTAATAGGAACACAGTAGAATGGTTGCTACCAGGGGCTGTGGGTGGTGGGGTGGGAAGTAGGGAGATACTGGTCAAAGGGTATAAACTTCCATTATGATTATCAAGTTTTGGGGACCTACTTACAGCATGGTTATTACAGCTAATACCACCCTATTACACACCTAAAAACTACTGAGGGTAGTTCTTAAATGTTATCACTATAGTAACTCTGTGATGCAATAGAAGTGCTTGCTAATGCTATGCATGAAGCATTTTTGGCAACATTATCTTTTTTTCCTTTTTTTAAAAAAAAATGTAATGTGGAGTTCCTATCTTGGTGCAAAAGAAATGAATATGACTAGGAACCATGAGGTTGTGGGTTCGATCCATGGCCTTGCTCAGTGGGTTAAAGGATCTGGCGAGGCCGTGAGCTGTGGTGTAGGTCACAGATGTGGCTCAGATCTGTCATTGCTGTGGCTCTGGTGTAGGCTGGCAGTAACAGCTCCCCATTAGACCCTGAGCCTGGAAACCTCTGTATGCCACCAGTGAGACCCTAAAAAGACAAAAGACCAAAAAAAAAAGTAATTTAATTAAAAATTTAAAAAAATTGAAGTATAGTTGATTTACAGTGTTTCAGGTGTACAGCAAAGTGAAAAAGAATATATATATTTTTCAGATTCTTTACCATTCTAGGTTATTATAAGATATTGAATATAGTTCCCTGTGCTATACAGTAGATCCTTGTTTTTTATCTTTTTTTATTATTATTTTTTTTAGGGTCACACCCATGGCATATGGAAGTTTCAGGCTAGGGGTCGAATCAGAGATGCAGCTGCCAGCCTACACCACAGCTCACAGCAACACTGGATCCCTAACCCACTGAGCGAGGCAACCCACATCTTCATGGATACTAATTGGATTCATTTCCACTGAGCCACGTCAGGAACTCTCTGTTTATCTATCTTATATATAGCAGTGTGCATCAACCCCAAATTCCTAATTTATCTCTCCCCCTCCTTTCCCCTTTGGTAACCATTTTTAATTTCTAAGTTTGTGAGCCTATTTCCATTTTGTAAATAAGTTGATTTGTAAATAAGTAGATTCCGCATACAAGTGTTATCATATGATATTTGTCTTTCTCTGACTGAGTTCTCTTAGCATGAAAATCTCTAGGTCCATGCATGTTGCTGCAAATTGTCAACATTGTCTTGACGGGTAGCTGACTCTCAGAACATACCAGTGGCAAGAGATCTGACTGGCTGGTTTTTCAGGTGGGGAGCCCCCCACAGGTCTAGCTCATAAGCTCCCAAAGACCCATGGGGATTTTTCCCTCTGCCCTCATCTCAGTCAATGAGGGGTTAAGCCTCTGCTGACCCTCAGGGTTTTCAGCCTGGACTCCAAGGCCATTAATCATTGGGGACTAGGGCTGCAGGAACAACACTTACTAGCAATTAACCTACAGCAGAGAGAGCATTGTCCCCCCCTCCCATCTGCACGCCCAATTACTCTAAATTAACATTTACCAAGCAAAGTGCCTGTTAATTGGAAGGGCAGTAAAAAGAAAGGCCACACACCTTCCCAGTCTAACTTAATAACCTCAAAAGAAGCCATTAATTAACGGGAAATGTTGCACATTCAGATCTTGTTTAGATGGTTTGCTGTTAACCATAGGTTTGTGTTTCTGAGCTCAGCTCTGGGCTCTCCCCTCCAGTAACTCACTTTATAAAAAGCACACTCATAAGTGAAACTTCATTTTGAAGAGTGTTCACACTGACTGGGGGGCCTCAGAGATTCCTGGAAACAATCTTCTTATTGTCAGATGGGGAAAGGGAGGTGGACAAAAAGGAGAGCACTGCCCAGTGTCTAGGTTCAGACAGCAGCTGGCTTCCTCCCTGGCCCAGCCTCTTGCGCTCTGTGCACTGAAATGCAGAGGCAGCAATCTCCCTGGTCCCCAGATGCCAGACAATCAAGTCTGTTAACTTCCATGCCCACTGACAAGGTGAAAAGCCAGAGGCTTCTAGGAGGCAGCCACAGTGTCTCAGCAGCCTGCTTGAAAACGCCCTTCAAGGCTTGCTTCCCGTCCCCTCCCTGGGCAGTTGGGTTACATGGCACCCACATCCCCCAGCCCAGCCATCTGAGGGTCCTGACAGATGCTTCTCCCTCACCCCCACTGCCATCAGTTCCTACAACCTGCCCATTTGAATCCTGGGCATCACTCAAACCCAGCTCTGCCGTGAGGGGGGATTATTGCCCCCATTTTACAGATGAGAATAATCGAGTCTCGCACAGTTTGAGGTCACAAAATATATACTAAAGCAGGATTTGAACTGTCTGAGACTTCCCACGCTCTTTCTGTGATCCCAGAGCTCAGTAATCCCAAGGAGCAGAGGAAGGGTCTTCTAGAGACTTAGAGACTCTGATCACATCACAGATCTAAGAGACCCTCTCTCGTTTCCTGCGTGCACTGTACCTGGGGCCTGAGCCTCCACCCTGAGTTCTGGGTCAGAAAGAACCTGCTCTCTCACCTCGTCTCAGATGGGGTAGCGATGACGGAAGAGCAGAGGATCAATAGCCATCTGTCCGGCTTCACTGACAAGCTAATCTTTTCAGTAAACATTTCATTAGTTCCTGCCAGGCTGCTCGCACCTGCTGACAGAGAGGAAGAATGGGGTGGGTGAGGGGCCTGTGCTTTATCTTATGGCTCAGATGTCATGTAGGCAGGGGTCTCCTGGCCCCTGAGATCCAGCTAAGCTTGGCTAGGACATTGGTGCTATGTACTGGTGGAATCCGAATTATTCCCAAGGCTTTCGTAAATTCCTGGAGATTAATGCTCTTTTGTTCCCTCTAGTGCTTCTCTGAGGATTTCACCATCCACCATCTAAATGTGACCTCTCCCACCTCCACCTTGTAATAAGTTCTTAAAACTTTTGTCTTCCCTTCATCATGCTCTTACTACTGCCACTTGTACTATTAATGACAACAGCAAACATCTAGTGAGCACCCACTGTATGCTGGGCACCTTGCTTAGCGTCTTGCATGCATTACGGCAACCCTCTGAGGCAGGGCTATTATACTTGTCCACTTGGCAGGTGAGCAGAGTCTCCAAGAGGTTACACAGATGAGTAGGACCTAGATTCTGGGGTTGTCTACCTCCAAAGTCTTACCCACCATATTGCATATGCAAATTTGTGGAATTATATGACTGACCTCTGGCTCCTCCACCAGACTACAAGCTCTGCAAAGATGGGGAACGTGTTTGACTGTTTCACCACTATGTCCCCAGCACAGTGATTTTTAAAAATAATACAAGATACTGTACACAAGTTTGTTTAGCCTTTATTGCTTCCAAGCCAATGGAGATAAGGTGATTTCTATTTCTGCGGGGGACCTGTGGGGCGGGGGGGTGTTTGGTTTTTGCTGTTTTGCTTTTGCCACGCAAATTCCCTCTTCTTAGCTGCTCAAGGAAGACTTCCCTACAAATATGGCTAATTTGAGTGTAATCTCTTATTCAGTGCCACCTCCTATGATTTTTTTTTTTTGTCTTTTTGCCATTTCTTGGGCCGCTTCCCACAGCATATGAGGGTTCCCAGGCTAGGGGTCTAATCGGAGCTATAGCTGCTGGCCTACACCACAGCCACAGCAACGCGGGATCCGAGCCACGTCTGCAACCTACATCACAGCTCACGGCAATGCCGGATCCTTAACCCACTGAGCAAGGCCAGGGACCGAACCCGCAACCTCATGGTTCCTAGTCGGATTCGTTAACCACTGAGCCATGACAGGAACTCCCACCTCCTACGATTCTTAAAACCAAACCATGCCCAGAAAATGTCCTTGGACTAGCTGACAATCCCTACCGTGCCACTGCTATGAACAAGCTACTCCAGTTGTGCATGTCAGGGGGTGTCTGGCATTTTCGGAATTACTTTTGCTGGCTTTCCTGGAAGTCTGCGCCTCTCCACTTCCTCCTACATTTCCCCTGCTCATTCTCTTGCTTCATTTCCACTGCTTTGGGCAGCCCTTCCAAGTAATTGTAAGTTTCAATTGCCTATAGTTTCAATAAAAATTGTTGCTATTAGATGATTTCCAGGAAGAGAAAAGGGAAAAGTTGACATCACATCCTCAACAACCTGAGCTGCAGCAGTCGGATTCTTAATCCACTGCACCTAGGCAGGAATTCCTAAAAAATACCATGTTGGTTGGCTATTTTTTTCTGTGGTAAACTCTCTCTCCTTATAATTTACCACTTTTTTCTTTTGAAACATATTTTTCCTTTTTTCCATGTCATCTTTTAATATATTAAATAAAGCTATGCATATCCCTTTCATAGCTTGCTGTTTGTCTTTCTGTGTTGATATTGTGGTAATATTTGCTTTAAAATTCTCAGGAATCTCCTAAGCAGGGCCAGAGAAAGCATCTTTGCACATTTGCCTTTTGGTGCTCCTTGTCCCTGTCAGTGAACCTCCAACACTGCTGGTCTTTGCCTGGTAGAGGATTCCTTTTGGGTCATGCTTTTTTATATTAAAATCTTCTGAATGTTCCTTTTGTATCTGAGTGAAAATTTCTTGCTTTGAAAGCCTGCTTGTCAGGAGGCAGTCCTGATCTGGGAAGACTGACCTGGGGCTTGACCATAATTAGTTCAGGTTAATTATTGCCAATCTGTAGATTTGCAGCCCAGGGGCCTCTCTTCCCCTAAGCTGAGGCCTCTGGAGGTTTCTTTTATAAGCTCTGAACCCTGAGGGAGGACTTAAAGTAATGAATTTTCCTGTAATCAGATTTGAGGGTTTGTTCCCTGAGCTATCCAGTCAATTGGAGAATTGAGCACTGACTGGTTTATTTGGCCAAAGGATGCTGAAGATGAAGCACAAGGCATCCGATAAGCAACCCAGTGAGTATATTGGAAAAAAATGACATTTCAGAGACACCCATGAATTCTTCTTTTTGTTTGTTTGTTTGTTTGTTTTTTGTTTTTTAGGGATGCACCTGCAACATATGGAAGTTCCCAGGCTAGGGGTCGAATCAGAGCTGCAGCTGCTGGCCTATGCCACAGTCACAGCACTTCCAGATCTGAGCTCCATCAGTGACCTATACCACAGCTTATGGCAATGCCAGATCCTTAACCCACTGAGTGAGGCCAGGGATTAAACCTGTATCCTCATGGATACTAGTGGGGTTTGTAATAGGCTGAGCCACAGGAGGAATTCCCCCCATGTCTTCTATTTCAAGAAGGTTTTATAGGGAAAAGTACAAGGAGAGTGTATCTGGGAGCTAGTCAGGAAAGAATTGGTTTTTGTTTCATGTATCAGGGAGTGAGTCTCATTATCTTCTAATGAGACCTTAGTTTCACCTCAAATTCCTCCCTTGCGGGAGCAACATGGTTTGTACATGTGTATAAGCATTTAATTTGCTCAATATTTATTCAGAATCCATTTGTTCATTCATTCATTCATTTGCTGGGAGGCACAGGGATGTGGAATGCATGATATGGGGCTCCTGCCGAATACACGCCGCTTGTTTTTTGTTTGTTGTTGTTGTTGTTCCTTTGCTGCTCAGGGTGTGTGGAAGTTCCAGGGCCAGGGATCAAACCTGTGCCATAGCAGTTGAAGCATTGAATCCTTAACTGGAAGACCACCAGAGAATTCCAGTGCCACCTGTATTACTGGGTGAACACAGACGCTTTGTGCAGATTTCTGTTATGTACATTCAGGTTCCCAATGTGAAAACCTGCAGGGGCCAGTGAGGCTGGATCAGGGATCAGGAAGAAGATGAGAGCGGGCTAAAGAGAAGAGGAGGGTGATGAATCCACACTGGTCAGCCCACAGGCATTCAGTGGACACTCGTCTCCGATTTGACACAAGTCTCCGATTTGAAGCTCTTAGAAATGCAACAGCTTTACCAGGTCTGAACTTGCAAAAAAGCTCCTTGCAAATGGGCTTCCCAGGCAAAGATCAGGAGAGGAAAAGATCAGACAGACCTTTGTGTTGCTTTGAGGCTCCATGGTCAGGAGTAGAAGGGAACTCCAGTGGGTCTCCTCTTCTCCTGTGGCAGGTACCTTCACAGCCAAGTGCAGGCCCCAGGCCAGATGGGACCGATAACAGAGGGGAACTTCCTGGACCAGAGCCCCAAGGGGCCATGGAGCTGGGGGGTGGGCAGGTGGGAGTGAGGGCAGTTATTGCAGAAAGGACCCTTCTGACTCTGGATTATACTCATTTCTTGTTTTTCTTTGTAATTGCAAGATTTTTCTTTCCTTTTCAGCAAGTCTTGTGGATGATATAAAGGGAACCCTTGAGACGGAGTTTCCACGCAACCCATTTCTTCTCAGGAGTCACTCACTGGTTTCAGACAGGAAGGTAGGTTATAAAACTTTAGGAAAAAAGAATATTCTACAGACAGATATTCCAAAAGGGAAGTTCATTCTAAAGGGATGTGAAGCTCTCAAAAAATGTCATTCTGAGTCAATTCCATTCTGCAGTTAATTCCAACAGAAGAGAAAAGAGGCAGCCAAAGGCAGAGGCATGGCTGCTCAGAAACTGTGCTGGCCTCAAAAAACATGACTGCCTCTTGTCGAAGACGCGGTAAGAACACACATGCCCACAAACATGCAGGAGAGACTGCAAGGGCACGGGGGGACATGGTCAGGATGGGAGCCCAGAATGGCTGATATCTGTGAGAAAGGACCAAAAGGCTTTCCTGGTTCTGCTCTGTGTGTGTTCAAAATTTCATTTAACTGTGACCTGAGAAACAGTGGCTTAAACTAAACAGAGGTGCTCTGTTTTCCTCCGTGGCAGTGCAGGGATGCTCTGGCGGCCTCACCATGCCATCTGGACCTTCTAGCCTTCTGCTCTGCCATCGTTTATAAGGGGCTTCCCTCTGCAAGTTCACCTCGTGGCCTAAAGTGGCTGCCAACACTCCTGCTGGGAGGAAGAAGGAGGCGGGGAAGAGCACAAAGGGTGCCTTCCAATCCTGTCAGTCCTCTCCCTGCCTTTAAGGAATCCCCAGAATCACTTGGCCTCCTAGTGACTTCTGCATACTTCTGAGGGACCACCTCATCTGCAAAGGAGGCTAACACATGCAGTTTTGTAGCATGGCATGTGGCCACAAAAAGCAATTGGGGGGTTCTATTACCAAGGGAGAGGAGAGAAGAGATGATGACTAGGCAGCTAGCAGTTTGTGACATAAGCTCAAAGAAGAAAAGAACAAAAAAGGCAAAGCGCTCCCCGCCCCCCACCCCCACCCCATCGCCCCCAACCAGGGATACATGGTGCACTGTTACTAGGCAGGAGAAAGCCAAAGATTTAAAGCTCTAGATAATTGGTTTCCATCCTCTTCTAAAAGTTCAGACCCGGGGAAGTCGAGGAGATATGGCAGAATTTAAAACAATTTCAAGTTCCAGCCCCCTGGATAAGTTTTAATACAGGGCAGAGAAAGGACTGAGAAATCCTGGAGAATCTGATGAGGGAAGGGCTTGAATGGGCATCACATTTTCTAAAGTGTGTTCCACAAGAGGCTGTTGGATGTTACAGGAAGAAATGGCTCCCAGGTCAAAAAGTTTGGGACACTCTGAATTACACCAAGTGAAAATTTACTTCATTGCAGAAAATGTTGGAATCATGAATATGCTCACCTACCTTATGACCGTTTGCTTTTCTTTCTAAAACAGAGCCTCCCCAAGCATGTTTGACCATGGAAGTCACTTCTTGCAGAGCATCCATGGGATGTGACCAGAGTAAATAGTTGGGAAATAGTGGTGTGTGCAGAGGCTGCCTCCTTATTTGCTGGGCTCTAGTTTTCTCAAAGTATGGCTCATGGCCACCTGTATCAGAACCAGCTTAGCTCCATTTCAGACCCATTGAATCATAATCTCAGGCCTGTGGCCTGGACACCTGCATTTGTCCAAGCTCGCTGGGTAATTCTCCTACTCACTGAAGTTGGTAATTCTCATACTCACTGAAGTTGGACAGAGCTGAGCCTTCACTTTACAAATACTACAACTTGATAAATTTACATCCAGGTAGCTCCTCCTGGCCCCCTCAAAACTCATTTCTCTCATCACCATTCGGTATCTGGCTAATTTTCTCAGCTCTGTGCAGAGCAGCTTGCATTTATCTTCATTGCCACTCTCTTTATTGATTTAGGTCCTTCTCTGCAATTCGTCAGGCTTGGATTGTATTTTAATCTTGTCCGCCAAAGTAGCCAAGATCCCTTCCAGCTTCCTATCATGCGGAGATCTGATTAGCTGGGTCTCAATTCCATCCTTCAAGTCATGAATGAAAATATTAAATGGTCCTGGGTTGGCATGAAGGTCTTCAGGGTTCTCAGCAGATGTATGGCTCCCGTATCTGCCCCTGGCCTCTGTTTGGTGCAGTCATAGGCTGTAGATCACACTCAACATTTCATTTGTAGGTTACTGTCTCCTTATTTACAAATCCACACATTGGGTGCCAATCTATGTAGGAAAAAACCCCGTGAATTCATTCAATAAATATTAGACCAGCAAAAGCCTTTAAGGCCTCCTCTGCTTTTCCTTTCACATAAGTGGCATGTTGACCACAGGGTAAACAAGCTTCTACCAAATATGTGCACTAGAAAGATCAATTTTTATGCAAAAGGCAGCTCAGCTCCAACTTTGAGGTATACATTTCCAGCAGAGCCAACCTCAGGACAAGCAGCTTCTACATAATAATGCAATAAGAGCTCACTCTTCCAAACATTTCCTCAGTGCCAGGCACTGTTCACCTCTTTCTATGTGTTTACTTATTTTATGAACTATGATGTGAGTGTTGTCGTCATCACACTAGATGGGCCATCTGAGGCACATTACACACATATGATGCTCGAGCTGGGAAGTGACAGAGCAAGTACTCAAACTCAGGCAGTCGGGTTCCAGTGTCCGGACTCTGGGTCACTATCCTGCACTGTTGCAGCAGTGACTGAATGAATGATTTGGTAGGAAATGCCTACCTAGCACTCAGAGCCCAGAAATGATCATGAAGACTGACCATGGTGCTAACAGCTTTTCATCAGTTGTCTCCTTTAATGTTTGAAACCCATGTATTACTTGCTCCTATTGAGAAGACAGAGGCACCAGGATAACGTCCCCAGAATCAACCTCAAGTCCTGCCTGCTCACTCCTCCCTGAGAGCTTTCCCAGGAGATGTGCTTTGGAGAAGTGGGGCCTGCAAAAATGGGTGAAAAAATAAGCTTTGCAGGTCAGATGTTTGGTCCACCCCACTCTCCCCAGAAACCCTGTGACCTCATCCTCAAATCTGTAGCAAAGCACTGACAGATATAACACCTACAAGGCCCACCTTTCTCCAGAGCAGCTTCATTCTCCTGTTGGGCTTCTTGTAGGCCCGAGAGATGATGGCTGGGCTGAAATTTTCTCTGTTTCAACAAATTCACTCATTCAGGGGTTCTGGGCTGGGCCTGGCCTTATTCCAGGAGCTGAATTCCACCTGCCCCTGCCTTCAGAATTCCACTTGCTCCTGCCTTCAGAAACAGAGCTGAGCAGACAGCAGCCACATTCCCTGCTCACCCTGCCACGTGGCAGTGGGGGCCAGAGTTGTGGGCTGGTAGCTTATTTGCAGCTGTCCTTGCTCCAGGAGAGTGAGAGTCAGCAAGTAAGGCAACCTGCAGGAACTGGGCCTTGAAGTTAGATCTCAGTGACAGCCAAGGGGTGGGATGGGTAGGTTCTGAGGGGGAACCAACACTCATGCACTGCCCTCATGAGCCCTAGAGCAACTCTGGTGGCTGGTGACTTGGCCAAATGCCTTCCAAAGCAACACACAGAAGTCACATATTCACCTCAGTCCCTCAGACTCGCCCCCTCAGCCTAACATACAACAGCTCTTTCCTGAACTGATGTGCATCTCATTAGTCAGTCAAGCTGGGGCAGCCAAGGCCAGGGCTGCTAGAGTGAAAAAACTGCCACTTCTCACTTGGCCAGTGAAAGACGCCTGGGAGATTGACAGGGTCTTTGTTCTGTTATGACTATGGAGCGCTTTGTCCATTGGCCACCAGGGGGCGATAGCGCTTTTCCATTGGCCACATCAGATAGTCCTACAGAGACAGCGGGGGCATCCGCGAGGGTCATCTGGGAAGTTGGGAAAGATGGCTTTGTTAATGAAAGATGATAGGGACTTCCTCCACCCTCAGAGCTTTAAAAAAACCTTAAAAGGAGAGGTATTCCAATCTTAGGGAGCAGTCTAATAATGGCTCCTGAGGTACAAAGACACTTGATCTGGGATGTCAGGAAAACTGGGTTCAGACCCCACCCAGCTCTGATGCTCAGAGACTGTTTACCCCCCAGCCTTAGTTGTTTCATCTATAAAATGGGAACACTGCTTGCCACTTCTATCTTACCAAGTGGTCATGAGATTTAAATGAGACTAAGAAAGTAAAGGTGCTCTGAAGGATTTGATTTGTGAAGAGAAGAGATTCTGATCAAAGTTGCTTCTCCTATTGTGTTTGTTGCCAGCTGCCTTTCTGTTACAGAGAGGGAGGCAGAGCCCAAGGACCCCCCAGCACACTCGGAGGGAGATGCCTTCTTGTCACAGAAGGTGGGCATTCTGTGGTTAGTGGCACAGAGCAGTGTCCAATCTGGGACCTCAAGGGAGAGGGAGGTGGGGCAGCTGGGATAGGCTGGTCATAGTTTACAGGGTGAGAGCTGTGGTTCTCCAACACTGACTGGCTGTGTGACCTAAAGTGAGCCTATCTGTACAGTAGACAGGAGATGGGGTCTCTCTGTTCCCATCTTTCCAGCAGCTCCCAGCCTTCAGTGTCCCCTGAGCTGTTATGACATGGGAGGCAGTGGCAGGGAGAGAAAGATCACTGATGTGGTTTCATATGGATTCTCCTTTCCATAGAGGGGATCTAAAGGGGAGTGAGGGAAGAGTAGCCCCTGATGCACAGGGAACCTGGAGACTTTCATCTCTTTTTCTGGGCCTTAATCTTCTCATCTGTGGAGTGGGCAGATTAGATGAGTTGATCTCTAACCACTGTCTCTTTCCAACTCTATATCAATAAATACACAGAATCCAAATGGATACTAAAATTTCCTGATTCTGATTCCAATAAAAACAGGCACTTTGCCCTTTGATTGTTCCTGACCTCTGTAGTACCTGCAAGGTGTCACCATGGGCACATGTGGTCCTTTCCCTCCCTATCATCAGAGGGAAAGTGACAGAACACTTAGTCCAGTTAGACAATGGGCTACCGGGCTGGCCATGAGAACCAGCATCTTGTTGCCTTCCTGGTGCTCCAGGGCCTAGACGCTAAGCTCCGCCTTTGAGATGCTGTCAGAGCTGCCCCTCGAACAGTTTCTGGTATCCTTGTCTCCAGCAGACTGAGGCTCTGTCAGCTCTGTATTGGCACCTGGTCCTTTTGTGGCTCCAGTGGCCCATGAAACATTGTTCCATTGTGTGGCCCACATTTCTTCAGTTTTATCTTCTAATGCTTCCATTGATTTTTAAATTCCAGTGCAGATTTAAAGCAAACTGATGTTATGGAGTGCAGGAAAGGAGAATCCATATGAAACCACTCCTCCTCTCCTCCCAAGATCTCCACTTCTACCGCCTCCCTCCTCTTTGCTCCACACAGGTACAGTCCTTCCCAGTTTCCAACAAGCCTTCCTTTGCTGCTGTGCTTACATCAGGATATAAGCTGGCTTCCCCCTTCCCAGCTATGACACTAGCATCAACCTTCTTGAGGCTCCTTTGTGAAACGAAGACTGAATCCTGTCACTCTTTTGCCTAAAGACATGGGTGGCTCTTCTTTGCCTTTGGGTAAGCCCAGCATCACTCTCCTTATGCTGTTACCACCTAGAATAATATCAAAGACTAACATTCATTGCACTTTCACTCTGCGTCAGGCTCTTTGCTAGGTGCTCTGCATATGCTATTTGATTTCACCTTCATAACCATCTAGAGAGGTAGGTCATATTATTATCCACATTTTGCAGATGGGCCCAGGCCCAATGTCACCTATTAGGAAAGGGTGATGCTGGGATTTGAATCCTGTTTTCAAAGACTGCCCCTAATCACAGGGCAGTCCCACCTCATTTTGTGAAGCTTTCTGAGATTACTCCTAAGGGACAGAATTCAAGGTTTCTTCGTCTTTGCCTCCAGGTTTCCTTATTATGATCCTCCTTGGAAGACTTTACTGTATGCGCCTCTGTTCTATTACTAGACTGAAAACAACTCAAACACAGGATCAAGGCAAAGATACAGAAAATGGGTTGGTTAAATTGAATCCTTCATTCTGGTAGCTTCCCTGCCTCACATACCTCTTTTCTTACTCCCTTCCTCATTCCCTCTGCATTTGGGCTCTGAATATGCCTCTGCCCATCCTGGCCAAGCCTCTGGGGACAGACAGATATCCTTGTGGCCATGTAGGGTGTCATGTAGTTGCCCCTTCTCTGTGTCATGGTCTCCAGCACGCTGCCCACGACTGGTCATTTTGAGTTTCTCTTCTGTCTCCATCCACCACCTTCCTTCCCAAGTCAGGGAGCTGTCCTCAGCTTTGTCCCCACTTGCATTACATGACACACCCATAGCCCATACTGTAGGCATAAGAGCTGCTCCATAAAGAGGAGCTGGATGAATATTTAAAGGGAAGTAGTAGGTAGTATGTTAACAACTTACATGGATGTTGTAATGATCCTCAGTGAAATATTCCCTCACCTCTTTGCAAAATTATCATTCCAAACCACGGAATACATTAGGTTTTATGATCTACTCGCTTCTTTGGGGAAATATAAATCTTGAAACATCATCTTCATATGACAGGGCAAAGAGTCCTCTGGGACACAAAATGTTTAAGAACGTTAACTGAGAATCAGAAATAGTTTGTGACTAATATCGGGGTTTTGTTTATGGGCACAAATAAATCCCTGGTCTAGGGCTGACCTGTACAGATCTGTCTACGATGAAAACTGATTGCATATGATAGAATGGGGAGACAATCTGAATTTAAAGAGGTGATTGGGGGCAGGGCTGTAGTGTTTAGGAGCTAATATTTTCTGACCATAAATTTGTACGCCGTTCAAAGATTCCTAATTATCAACTAAAATAAACAGGATAGAAACTAGGAATTTATATCAATGCCTACAGCCACCCAGGTTTGTAAGTAGGTCGTGTGAAATGAAGCAGTTCCTTTTTCTAGCAGGCCCCTCACTCTTCTTTCACTGTTCAGGTGAAGAACTAGTCACGATACTTGGCATGAGGTGGGGGGAGGCATTTGAGAGTTTGTGTAACCGGAAGCAGGGTTGGGGGGGTCCTCATGGAGAGGGCACTGTTTTGGGGTTGAGAAGACGCATGATTTCTGCTTGTTAGCCTTGGTCAGGCCTCTTCCTTGTTTAAAACCCATCACAGACTCACCATGGCTTCTAGAACAAAGTCCAGTACTCAGAATCCCTAGCTGACTTATAAGATCTTCTGTGATTTGACTCGGTCCCTCTCTGCAGGCTCAGCTCCCACGGCTCCAGGCTTTGTGAACTCAATGCATGCTCTCCACTTCTTGGCCCCTTAACCTGCAACGTTTGCTCAGATGCCCATCCTCTTTGAGCCATTTGGTACACAGCCTGTTTTTTGTTACATAACTTCTCACAGCATGAAAACCACCTCATCCCTGAAGCCGTCTCAAAGGTGGTTTCTCCCTCCTCCAACTTTCTAGTAAAGCCTGAACACCACCTTCTCCCTCTGCTTTGTGACCTGGCAGTATGCAGAAAGGTAAGATACAGTTCCCTGCCTCACTGGTATTGGACTTGGCCAGGGGACTTGTTTAGACCAGTGCGATGTGAATGGAAGAGCCAAGACCTTAAGAGGCAATGTGTTTGTTATATTCTCTGATGCTTCTTTGACTTTCCACAAGAAGACTGTGTCTCTGGCAGCTGTTGTTCCAAGGAGACTATAGAATCACATGGAACAAATGTGAATCCAGCCCAAAGCTGGAGCCAACCCCAGCTGAACTGCAGAGCTGCTCCAGCCAAAGCACAGATCTGTAAGTGAAGAAAGCAGGTGCTAGTTGGAAGCCACTGAGTTTTGAAGTGGTTTGTTATGCACCATCAGTGTGACAGCAGCTGATGAATACACCACATTACTTTGAACCCCAGAAAGGAAAGGTATGCAGAGCAAAATACTCGTTTGGAGAAACTAGAAGATTTGGGGCCTGGTGCTGTAAGCTGCTCAGAGAAGTCCACCTCTTGTCAGGGAGCTATTCTAATATGGCATGGAAGTGGTAAGGCATCGCCAGACTGGTGAGAGGACCAGAGAGGTGGGCAGAGAGAGTGCTTCTGGATGCATATCCAGTTCTTGGATAGACTCAGGACTTCTCACGTGCCTAGTGGGCAATGGGAACAGGTTTATGTAGATTAGAGACTAGCATAGGGAAGCTACAAAGTGCCGGCCCTCAGGATCTCAGGCTACAGAAGATCTCCTGTTATCAGCCTGATACTCCCAGGCCACGCAGGACCAGCCATCTCCAGGAAGACCCTGGCACAGAATGCCCTATAATATAAAGACTTCGTAGTGGAGAATAAATACATGTCATTTTAAGCCACTAAGTTTGGGGTGATTTGTTATAACAGAGATAGCAAATGAACACAAGCTAGAAGCAATATAATAATCAAGCAATAGGGAATTATGTGACAGAATCTTGGTTTTGTAAAGAAAATGACATATTTGCAGGAAAGAGTATTGAACCGTGGTTACGACTGGGTTTTAGGGGTGAACAGATCTGAAAGTCTGGCTCTGGTTCTACACTTCTTAGCTGTGTGACCCTGGGCAAGTGACTTGCCCTCTTTAAGCTCAATTTCTTCATCAGTAAATCTCATGTGCTGGTTGAGAGGACTAAAACGTGCCTAGTATTTACTAACCACTAGTATTTTACCACTGAGTATCGATTATTATTAGTAGCAGTAGTTGTAGTAGTATTACTATCACACAGAGGGAATTCAAATGCAACAGGATAGTCTTCTCAGGGTGAGGATGACTTTATTTTCCTTGTCCCCATTTTTTAATTTTTCTATAATGGACAAAAGTTCCTTTGGAACAAGAAAAATCAATAAAAGATGAATTAAAACAAATAATGTAAAATGTTTAGAGTTTCAAAAATGTCTAATTCCAGAGTTCGATCCCTGGCCTGGCTCAGTGGGTTAAGGATATCGTGTTGCCCTGAGCTGTGGTATAGGTCACAGATGCAACTCGGATCCTGAGTTGCTATGGCTGTGGCATAGGCCAGTAGCTACAGCTCTGATTCAACCCCTAGCCTGGGAACCTCCATAAGCCACAGGTATGCCTCTAAAAAAGCAAAAAAAAAAAAAAAAAATCTAATTCATTCTCAAACAATGAATTTTTCTTGTTCAGTAAATGTTCATTGCTTCCTGGGTAATGTTTTCATTACATTACTTTCTACAAGCTAGTTGCAAATTAATGTTTTCTATCACCTGTTCTTTTAAATCATTTAAAAATATATACAACAAATGTACTGTTTTCATCAAATTGCTTTTGCCCTCATGGCTTGCTCTCAAGGTCTAGATGAGGGAGGGACTCTGAGTGAGGAGCGAGGGCAGCAGGAACACAAAGCTTGGTGAGGGTGTGTTGGGTGCTGGGAGCAGCCTTCTGGGGAACAGAGGGGCAGGCTGGAGCCTCTAGGGACAGAGGGCAGGTAGGTTTTTAGTTTGATAACAGACTGGGAGGAAAATCAATGCCCAATTGTAATTTTAAACAGACTATGTTTACTTAAGAAAGTAATTAGTTGTGGGTATTTCTTTGCAAATGGCTTGAAACCGTGTCTTAGTTATGCAAATATTAGCAGATAAAGAGAATTTTATCTTTAATATGAATTCACCAAACATACTGAGTATCCGCCATGTGCCAGGTGGACTAGAGAATGGATTTGGGCGGAAAGTGGTGAGTGAGTGAAGAGAAACACAAAAATGATTAAATCAAGGTCACCAATTTCAATGAGCTTATTATCAACTCTGTCTCCCCATATTTGTTTTCTCTTTCCATTTCTTAAAAAAATTTTCAAAACCATTAGAAAGTAATTCTAGACATCATTACTCTTCATCCCTATATATTATAAAATAAATCTCCTAAGAATAACATACTCCTATATCACTGTGTACATTATTAAGGAAATTAATAATAATCCTACAATATCATCTAATATCAAGTCTACATTTAAGATGTCCCCAAAATGGACTTTATAGCTGCTTTGTTTTAATCTACTCTGTTGTGGTGAAAGTGGGGGGTTGTTCTGAATCAATTCAAAACAGACTTTTGATCAGTGTAGCTACTGGCATTCCTGTTCCTCACACAGCATTTGCTTGCACTGCAGGGTCCTTTGTCAAAGGAAGTCACTGGACTCTGCAGCGCTTGCCCTGCACCCTCTTATTAAGTGATGTCAATTGCTGAGGTTTGTCAGGAGAGCCGGTCCTTTTTATAACTGTATCTAGGAAGACTTTAGGCTTGCATCTCATATGCCATTGAATATGTGCTTAGGGACGACGAAGGGGCTGCAACAAACTAGGTTCTTTGGCCCCTTCTGCAGTTGCCTATTTCAAACTTACACCATTCATTTCAGCCAACATTTAAGTGTCTACCACGCACGGCCTTCTCACATGTATTATAACATTAAATGTTCATAGGAACTCTGCCCAGAGCACTATAGTGGCCGTAAGTCTCAGCTCAGAAACCCAGGTGTACAAGAAAAATTATTATTTCCTTTAATCAACTTTGGAGTTCTTTTACCATGATTATTTGAACTTTCTGGTTCAGTTATCACTGGGTCTTCCTTTGGTGCCCTCGTTCCTCTTCCCCCCTCCAACCTCTCCCCTTTCTCTCCTCCGCCCCTTGTCATTTCCCAGGTTCTTCCCTCCTTCACTTCTCTACCTCATCCCCTCTGCTCCCCTCTCTCCTGTGCTTCCCTCTTATTCCTTCCTCCTCCTTCCCCTCCAGTTTGTCTTCTCAACCATACTGAGCTCTCTGGGGATGGGACCGTGGTCCAAGTCACAACAGAAAATTCCCATTTATTAAGTGCTCACTGCACACCAGGCATGTGGCCTTATGAAGTAAGTGTATTGGTTACGATGTTTTAGACTGCAAGTAAAAAGAAATCCACCCATCAGTGGCATGAACCATGGGGACATTTATCCTCTCCTTAACCAGGTGTCTGTAGGAGGATGTCGGTGTTAGTTCAGATGGCAGCATCAAGGACTCCAGCCTTACGCTCTGCCATCCTTCCTTGGGCTTATTCCTTCATGACCACAAGATAGCTTTTGGGTCCCATTTCTATGATCAAAGGCAGGAAGCAGGGCAGAGGCCATGGGTATGACAGCCTTTATTTCTCCTGGCTCATCTTTAGTATGGCTTTCCCAAGAACTCATGTACAAACTTACCCCTCTCAACTCACTGGCCTAAAATGAGTTATGTGGCCACTGTTACCACAAGGAGACTGAGTATTTAGCATGTTTAGCCTCTGAAGTAGAGAAAAAAGAAAAGGGAGTTGGGAATGGCCTTTGGGCAGCCAGTGTCTGCTTCATTACTGGCCTCACTTTTACAAAAGACAAACTGGGCACAGTACTTGACCAAAGGTCCCACTGCTAATAAGTGATCAAGAAGGAGTTGAAATTTCTGTAACTTCAAGTTCACAAAAGCTTTTCTTCCTTTCTTTCTTCTTCTTTTTCTTTTGTCTTTTTAGGGCTGTACTTGTGGCACATGGAAGTTCCCAGGCTAGGGGTCGAATTGGAGCTGCCAGCCTACACCATAGCCATGCCAAATCTGAGCCATGTCTGTGACCTACACCACAGCTCATGACGCCAGATCCTTAACCCACCAATCAAGGCCAGGGATTGAACTTGCATCCTCATGGATTTTAGTCAGACTTGTTTCTGCTGAGCCATGATGAGAACTCTTCACACAAGCCTTTCAAAAAGCAATCCTTATTAACAGAGGGCATGGCACAGGGCCTATAGCTCTGTCACCATCCTCCTGCATACATACTGTGTGCCAACCCTGGGATGAACACCAGGGAGCCAGAGATGAATGAGGAGGACACAGGCCAGTGGGCTCATTAACAGATGGTTCCAGTACAGAGCAGTTAAGTGCTCCAGAGAACTGTGTGTGTGGGAGCAGATGAACAGAAGCACGAGCAGCTAAGGCTCAGAGATGTACCTTGACCAATGCTAGCAGCAGGAAAGTGGCAGAGCAGAGACTCAAAACCTCAGCTGTCTAATTACCAAGCCAGAATTCTGCCCTCTTCCATTGTACCTTCTGCCATGCATAGCAACCACTATAGTGAGAAACTCTGGACACCTATACAAGAAACTATTCTCAGGTCAGTATAGGTGGCTTCTCAATGGTGGTGAATTTCCTCAGAACATTCCACAGAAACCATGATGAAAGCTTAAAAAAAATGAAGGTGCTGCCATCTGCAGAATAAAACCTATTATATTGGTCAGCTCTGGGTGCCATGACAAAATATCACAGATTGGGTGGCTTAAACAACAGACATTCTTTCTCACAGTTCTGGAGGCTGGAAGTCCATGATCAAGGTGCCAATAGGGTTGGTTTCTGGGGAGGCCTCTCTTCCTGGCTTGCAGACGGCCACCTTCTCACCGTGCTCTCACATGGCCTTTTCTCTGTGCACACTCGACACACGGAGGGGTACAAAGAAAGTGCGAGAGAAAGATATCTCTAGTGTCTCTTCCTCTTTTTATAAGGATACCAGTCCTCCTGGATTAGGGCCCCACTGTTATGATCTCAAATAACTTTAATTACCTCCTTCAAGACCTTACCTCCCAATACAGTCACAGTGGGGCTCAGGGCTTCAGCACGTGTATTTGGGTGGAACACAATTCAGTCCATAATACCTGTTCAGTGTTTTTACTAAAAAGCAAATGTTTTGGTCCCATCTAAATTGGGCTCAGCACAGTATAGACAGCCATTTGGATCATCCACATCCTAAATTCTTATTTTCTTCAATGCTGACCATAACTGAATCACCTTGGCTCTCTCTTGGCTATATCTGCAGACAGAGTGAAAGGAAATACCAATTCATTACAGCTAGGAGAGAAACCCAGCTCAGGCCTCAGTTTCATCCTGAGGTCCTCTCCTCAAATCCTCCCACTGTAGAAGTAGAAAACACCAGAGACTCACCACCTGTCTTCTTGTCACCAAGCAGGACCATGACCCCAGCTCAGCCAGTCTGACTCATCACACCTGCTTTGAACTGCAAGCTAGTGAAGCAGAGAAGAGATGTCCCTGCAGAAGCCATTCTGGTAAGGGGTTGGCAGCAACAGCAGCTAAGCAGTTTCCCGAGGTGGCCAATCTGGTGGCTGCATCTGAATATAACATCTGAAGGTTGACCATGTAAACTGTGGGGTGTGGGTCCATGACTCCTGCAGTGGAGTCACACCAGGCCCTACATAAATTTTTTGTAGTTCTTCTGCATGGGTAATCTATCCCATTCTCCCTCATTTATTTATTTATTCAGTCATTTACTTATATCAGTATGGACTCATGGATATTTATTTTATACTTTGGGTTATAATCCAGGACTACCTCATTTATTTTGTTGCTCCTGTGTCCCATCGACATAGCCCACATCGATGTGGGCTTAATTTTTTTTTTTTAAGCAATTTGTTACTTTTTGGTATTACATGATCTAGGCTTATCATCTATTTCTTGCACATTTAGGCTCAGCCATTTCTCTATGAACCCTTTCTTTTACTGGAGAATGGTAGTAGAAACTAAGAGTTGGTGTGGGGTTTGCTTTTTGCTCTTGAGTCATTGTTGACAGTCTGTAGGCCCTCTCAGCTGAGAAGGCCAGGGAATATGTGTGTGTATACTACCTTACATATATACACATATCTATAAATATTTTTGTGTAACCATCTGTGTCTATATTAAGTTAAATGTGATCTCATACTGAGATCTCTGACCATATTACCATTGATCATTCTAAGCCATTTCCCCTTGCTTACCTGAAAACTCCCACTCCGTCAAGGACACACCTGGCTCCACCATCTGCCATTCATCTACTCAACTGTTCAATTCCAATGGTTTCAGAATTGTTCACCTCCAAAGTTACCTGTGGGAACAACTTTGTCAACTACAGTAAAGTTCTTGTGTGTCCTTAATTTTGCAGACTCCACTGATTTCCAAAGTTAACTAGGGTGGCACCTTTTTCTCCCACCCTTTCACTGAGATTGTTTTATACATTTGTACACAATTCCCTCTATCCTGAAATCTGGTAAGCAGTTTTCAGCCTATGTAGAGTCAGCCTCAGAGAGTCTCTGGGACCCCTTCTTCCTCTGACCTTCCTTCCTCTCTTCCACCCTTCTGCCCTATTCTTGGACCCTGGTTTCATCCTGCTCCCCTTCATCTGGTAGAGGGCAAGAAATACATACTTGGCCTCTATCTTGAAGGAGCAAAGGTATGTTCTTACAATTATGGGATGATGCTCCATAGACCTTTGGAGGACAAGGCCCATTGTCCCCCGTCCTCCAGAAGAGAAAACATAGGAAACAAGAAAAATTTTTCTCTCATGTTCACACACACTCTCACTGCATTGCTTCAGTATGCTATTATGCTAACTTCACTGCCATCCCCAGACAGAAGGATGGAAAGGAAGAGAGGGGGCGAGCAGGGTCAGAGGACACCATTCTGCCTCATGGAGGCTGCGAAGCTGTGTGGCGATCAGCCATGCCACGGCCATGTCATAGTTCTGTAGGACACAGATTTTCCAAAATCAAATAATTTCACTTGCCTTTAAACATTATCTTCTTCAAATTTGTTTATTCTAAAAAAGTCATGAGAGTATTAGAATACCCCGAAAAATCACTCACTCCCCCTTAAAAGGTGATCTAAATAACGCTGTCATAGTTATAACCGTCCTTGTGGCTCTGGGGTTGTGGTGGTGGCCTGAAGTTTGAAGTGACATCCTCATCAGTTCTGTCCCTGGGGAAGGGGAGGAAGCCTGACAGCTGATCACTTCTTGCCTTTGATAAACACATTTCTTCTTCTAATTACACCTTTCCGTAAAGTAACTTTTCCAGCTTCCCCCCTCATACCACTCCTTACATCCCTGTTTAAAAGGCGTCTATTCAGACAGCTTGTGAACAATGCTGTTTGGGGATGGTTTAATTGGGGAAAAGAAACCTGTAGAGGGTCTTATTTGGGGTGAGCATCTCAAGAATCTAAGATTATCTCCCTGTCACCTCGTGACCCATCTTCTTCATGCCACCTTTTAATTTTGGTAGCAATTACGGTGTATATGGATAATGCTCATTAGCATATTCATGGTCATCTCTTCATATTTATTGTCCGCACAACTCATTAATCTTCATCTACTTTGTGTGCTTGACAGCTCAATCTATTTTGCAATCTCTGGAAAGCAGCCATAGCCCCCCAAAGTCTTTGTTTTCCTGTAAATAAACTGTGTTGGGGACCAGAGGACAATGGTGCATGCTGTGGTGATTGACACCAGCCACGGCTACTAATCAGGATGGGACTTCATTGCCAGCTGAGTCGAGTGCATTATGGGGCCATTGTTCCAGCACTGCCAGGGCAAGAACACACACAGCCAGTCACCTTCACAAGATGGGTTGATTGTTCTTCAAGATTAGACCGAGTTACCTTATTATCCGTCCCAGACAACAAGGCATCTCACCCAAACAGACACATTTGCAGGAACGGCCGGTACACTGGCCAGATTTGAATTGCTAATGTATAATCTGCCCAGCACAGATGTGCAATGAATATTTGGATGTTGTTTTGCCCGTCAGTTGAGAAGGCTGAATTGATGAGGTGATGAGTATTCAATGATGGGTTCTGGATGTTGGCCAACAGCAGAGTTTGAGCACTTGCACTGAAGATAATCAGATTACCCTCCCAGAGTGCCTTTGCAGTAATTCAGCAGCAAATTCTGTTACAGAGTCTATCTGGTGGAAAGTTCCTTTTCCTTTTTGGTGCAACTAGATGTTTTGTTATGTTTTTCAGACTTGGGACAGGTAGAGAATTTGCCTTTATTGTGCCCTTACCTGTAACTGTCAGGGCTGTGAGTAATGTGGAACTGTCTGCTTGGCCATTTTCCAGCTTATTTTCTCAAACTCTTCATGCCTCAGTTTTCTCATCTTTTTTTTTTTTTTTGGTCTCTTTGTCTTTTAGGGCCACACCCGTGGCATATGCAGGTTTCCAGGCTAGGGGTCCATTCAGAGCTATAGCCACTGGCCTATGCCAGAGCCACAGCAACAAGGGGTCTGAGCCACATCTGCGAGCTACACCACAGCTCACAGCAACGCCAGATCCTTATCCCACTGAGTGAGGCCAGGGATCAAACCCATGTCCTGCTGGGTGCTAGTCGGGTTCGTTAACTGCTGAGCCACGATGGGAACTCCAGTTTTCTCATCTATTAAAATGGGTTAAAAAATTCTTGGAGTTCCCGTCGTGGCGCAGTGGTTAACAAATCCAACTAGGAACCATGAAGTTGCGGGTTCGGTCGCTGCCCTTGCTCAGTGGGTTAACGATCCGGCTTTGCCGTGAGCTGTGGTGTAGGTCACAGACGGGGCTCGGATCCCGCGTTGCTGCGGCTCTGGCGTAGGCCAGTGGCTACAGCTCCGATTCAACCCCTAGCCTGGGAACCTCCATATGCTGTGGGAGCGGCCCAAGAAATAGCAAAAAGACAAAAAAAAAATTGTATCAACCATATAGAGTTGCTATGAGGACCCAATGAGTTGATATCCATAGATTAAGCATTAGAACAGTGCCTCGCTCATAGTAACTTCTCAACAAATATTAACTATAAACATATTATTGGTCATTAGCTCTCTCTCAATATTTCTGTGGTCAGATAGGCTGGATACACTGGAAATAAGTCAAACCATCATCATCCCTCAGGATGTCTCCTGGTTTTTATGACATGTCATTGCCTGGTACCTTTCCTTTCCCACACTGATGTGATCATGGAAACCTTTTCTCTGGAGCATCTTTTATATCTTATTTTGCCAAGAACATTCTATACAAAAAATTTCCTGGAAAAAGAAGATGATAACACACTATTTGCAAAGGTTTGAAAGAAAAAACACATATGATTCAGGAGTTTTAAATATAATCAAGCTATTTATATGTGAAGGCGATGGGAATTGTGCAAATGCATGTATTTACTCCAAAAAAATGTTACTCAAAGTGTGTCCATAGGAAGAGGATAATGAGTGTGAAGGAGGAAATCAAGAACAGCAAACAAGAACTTGTAGGCAACAGTGAGACAAGTTGATTGTATTAAGTCTAAACAACTGCAAGTATCTTGTCAAAACTGACATCAAAAGATTAAAATGTTTGAAAGGAATTATTTGTAAATAACAGGCTAATGGCATACGTCAATGCAGATCAAAAGAATGAAGAAGGGGAAAGGAATAACACTACCTTTTTAAAAAAAAGAAAAGGAAGGCAGAAAGGATATATGCCTATTTAATAAAGGTTTAATAAGAACAACCTCAGTTGTCTTTATAAAAACTTAAAAAAATTTAATACACTATTAAAGGCCAATACGCTTAGATACAAGGGGAAAAACCCCTAAATCCAAGGTTTCTATGTATATGAGACAAACAAAAATAAAATATTCAAAAACTAAAACATGGGTAGAATATGATTATTCAAATGTAAGTATTAAGCAAGTCAGGTCTGACAATATATATATTTTTTTTGTCTTTTTGTTGTTGTTGTTGTTGTTGTTGTTGCTATTTCTTGGGCCGCTCCCGCGGCATATGGAGGTTCCCAGGCTAGGGGTCCAATCGGAGCTGTAGCCACCGGCCTACGCCAGAGCCACAGCAACGCTGGATCCGAGCCGCGTCTGCAACCTACACCACAGCTCACGGCAACGCCGGATCGTTAACCCACTGAGCGAGGCCAGGGACCGAACCCGCAACCTCATGGTTCCTAGTTGGATTCGTTAACCACTGTGCCACGATGGGAACTCCAGGTCTGACAATATTAAAATCAAGGAATGCAGAGTTATACAAGTCAAAGGGTATGAGACTGTTCACGATTTCATTTCTTTACCCCTAGGCTCTTGCACGAGGTAGACTATAAATAGATACTAGCAAGATGTATTATGGAAATGGAAGCAATGTGGTAAGGGACGGTTTGTCTGCCAGGGCATCTTGAGTGTAAGTTTAAGGATCTTCTTTTTTTGGGCCACGCCTGCAGCATGTGGAAGTTCCTGCGCCAGGGACTGAATCCACACCACAGCAATGACCTGGGCCACTGCAGTGACAGCAGACACTTAACTGCTGAGCCACAAGGGAACTCCAGGGATCATTTCATAACTGGCGAGGACACCTACTTTATCTTCCCAACTCACCTTCTTCTGGGAACTGCTTCCTCCTTATTTTCTGTATACCCAGGACTCCTCACTCCCAACTGATTCCTGCTGCTGTGTGATCCCGGATCCTGCCCAGAGTTGATGGGAGCCAACCTGAGCCCTGCAAACGATACTGCTTTGCCTCCCGACTTGCTTCATTACTTTCAGGGAAGGCACCTGAACCAAGAAGGGTCCATCATACTCCTTCAATGATGTCTTTTCAAACTCTGAAAAAGAAGACTGGCTCTTCTTTGGTGACGCAAAACAGGAGGAGGTTCTCGGCTGCCATCGGTGGTCATGTCTCCTGCCATGAGAAAGGAACTAGTCTATAATGAAAGACAGTGACGTACATATTTTTTAAAATGGTGTTCCAGTGATGTGTGAATTCCTGGCTCCATTTCAGCTAACTACATACATAGCACTTTCCCTATTTTAGTTAAGTACCTTTTCCTTGAATCATCTTTCCCCGTAGCTTCCTAAAAATTTCCCTTTTCTGCATAAGTTACAGTTGGGTTTCTGTCACTTGAACCAAAAAAAAGTCCTAGTATAGTTACTTTGATAAAGTTTTAAAATAGTGGTACATATGTCTTCACATATGACACTGTATTGCTCTATCAAATTGAAGTGTTAGGTTAGTTTTCTAGGTTCCGCAATGTAAAGGGAGTATACAACCTGGCTGAAAGCAAGCTGGACAACACGGTAATTTGATTTGAAAATAAGCATCATCAGTTAGTGATCATTTTTTGGAAAATTGATATTTTTTGGTGCATTGCCAGGCAGTTTTGTAAACTTTTCACGTCTATCTTTTTTTCTAATTTTTTCCATGTTTTTGCTTTTTAAATTTGCATTTAGAATTTAAAGTCAATTATTTTTCTGCTAGATTGCTTGTAGCAGCAAACAGCTGGAGTAATCATAATATATAATAATAAGGGATTAATTAGAACAAACTGTATATCCAAATAGGGTAATAGTTGGAAACACTAGGTCTAAAAATATACTGTAAGAACATAAGTGACCAGTAAGAAAATTTAAGCTTTCTTTTATGTTTGAATTTTTTTTTCTTATGAGAAAATCAATTTATGGGGGTGTCGGAAAACACAAGCAAACAAAAGAAAACTAATGCCTACTGATTAATCACACTTATCTGGAGACAACCAATGTTATCACCTTGGTGTTTATTCTCTTAGAAACTTTCATAATTATATATGTGTGTATACATTATACACACACACATACACACACACTCACAATTACCCATTTAGAAAACTTTTCCTATACAAATAGAACTACATCACAAGTGTTTTTTTAAAATCAACTTTATGAGTTACAATTTATATGCTTTAACATATACTCATCTTAAGCATATATATGATTACTTTCAACAAATATATACACCCTTATAACCATCATCATAATAAAGATATAAGACATTTCCATCATGCTAAAAAAAAGTCCTTCGTGCCCTTTCCTAGTCAGTCTCTCACCCTGGACCATAGGCAAACAGTGATCAGCTTTTCGTCACTATAGTTTAGCTTCACTTTTTCTTTCCTTCAGGTTTCATATCCATGGAGTCACATACTATGAACGTTTTTGTGTCTGACATTTCATTCAGTAATGTTCTTGAGATTCATCAACATCATTGCGCTTATCAGCATTTCCTTCCTTGTTATTGCTGACAAGTGTTCCATTGGATGAATGCACTGCAATTTATCTATTCACCTGCTGATGGACACTAGGATTGTTTTCAGTTTTTGACAATCAATGAAAAAAGCTGCTATGAATCCTTGAATAAGTCTTTGTTTACATATTTTTCTAATCATTTTAGGCAAAATGTATAGAAGTCAAATTGTTGGGTCATATGGTGTTATGTTTTTCATAAGAAACTGTCAAACAATTTTTCAAAGAGTTTATTCCACTTCCCATTCCCATCAACAATATGTGAGAATTCCAGGTGCTCAACATTCTTACCAACATTTTTAATGAGAGTCTTTAATTTTATGGGTGTGCACTGATACTTCACTGCGGTTTTAACTTGCATTTCTTTTATGACCAGTGATGTTGAACATCTTATGTGTTTATTGGCCATTTGTAGAGCTTCTGTGAAATGACTATTCAAATTTTTGCCCATTAAAAAATGTGGGTTGTTTGTTCTCTTACTATCGAGTTATAACACCCAATACTGGATGCAGTTTTTTAAATCAGATATACTAAATATTTGCTCACAGGCTGTGACTTGTTATTTTATTTTTATTTTTTTATTTTTTGCTTTTTAGGGCTGCACCCTCGGCATATGGAAGTTCCTGAGCTGGGGGTCCAATCAGAACTGTAGCTGCTCGCCTGCACCACAGCCACAGCAACCAAGGATGCATTTGCGACCTATACCACAGCTCACGGTAGCGCTGGATCCCCGACCTACTGAACAAGGCCAGGGATTGAACTTTCATCTCATGGATACTAGTCAGATTCATTTCTGCTGAACTATGATAGGAACACCTGTTTTTTAATTAAAAAAAAATCACTGTCCTTTGAAAAGCAGTAGTTTTTAACTTTGATGAAATCAGCTTACTCATTTCCCCCTCTATGCTTGTGCTGTTTGTGTCCCATCAAATAAATTTTTGCCTACCCCCAAGACTGTGGAGATTTTCTTCCATTTTCCTAACTTATGGAGTCTAGCTTTTATATTTAGGCCTCTGATCCATTTCAAGTTCATTTTTGTATATAGCATGAGATAAAAGTTGCGATTTTTTCCTCTTCCATACAGATATGCAATTGTTTCAGTATCATTTCTTTTTTTTAAATTGTTTTACTTTTTTCCATTTTTTAGAGTTTTATTGAAGTATAGTTGATTTACGTTGGGATAATTTCTGCTGTACGACCAAGTATTCAGTTATACGTACACACATCCATTCTTTTCCAGATTCTTTTCCCATATAGGCTATCACAGAATATTGGGTAAAATTCTTTGTGCTATACACCACCGGGTCAACGGGGGATGACCGTTCAGCACCATTTCTTGAAAAGATTATCTTTTCCCCATTGAATTACCTTGGCACTTTGGGCAAAAATTAGTTGACCACATATGTGCAAATTTATTTTTGAGCTCTAGTCTGGAGTTCCCTTGTGATGCAGTGGGTTAAGGATCCAGCCTTATCACAGCTGTGGCTCAGGTCATTGCTTGGATTCAATCCCTGGCCCAGGAATATCCACATGCCACAGGCAAGGCCAAAACAAACAAACAAAACCAATCCCTCCCACCCCCAAAAAAGCAAAACCAAAAAACTTTATTCTGTTGGGCTGATCTATTTGCCCATCCTTACTTCAGTACCACACAGACCTGATGTTAAGAAATTCACGGGAGTTCCCTTCGTGGCACAGCGGGAACGAATCTGACTAGCATCCATGAGGATGCGGGTTCCGGCCCTGATTTCACTCAGTGGGTGGGGGATCCAGTGTTGCTGTGAGCTGTGGTGTATGTCATAGACACGGCTTGCATCCTGTAGTTGCTATGGCTATGGTGAAGGTCGGCAGCTCTAGCTCCAATTCAACCCCTAGGCTGGGAACTTCCATATGTTGTGGATGCGGCCCTAAAGAAACAAAAGAAAAACAAATTCACAAATTGAGACGGAAATACTCCTTGTTGGGTTTGCTCAAACGTTCTGTCTCCGCACGGTGTGACATTCCCCAGAGAAGGCAGAGAGCCCAAGCTAATCTTACTGGGATGGCAACAGACTGGGGCAATTCATTCAGACCTTTAAAGACTGCCTTCATTCCTAACAAGCTCCTGGCACTCTACAGTTTACACATCAGCTTCACATCCTTTGTCTCACTCATATACTGGTTCAGTCCCTCTCACTCAATGCTTATTTGTCTCTCCTTCACAATCACCCTATGGGGTGGGCTACTTGGATCTGATTATATCCATTTTATAGATAAGGAAACCTAGACTTTAGACTATCACCATCAGGACACTTCAATAGTTGGGGACCTAGAATTCTAGCTTAAGTAACATAGAAAAGCAAAGGCCAATTTGACTTTATCAACTTAGTTGTCTGGTCTAATTCTGCCTGTCAACTTCTTGGGTGAGCAGCAGGTCAAAAAGGTAAGTAAAACCTGTGCCCTCCTCCCCCAAATCCCAACTCACAAACACTCACACACACGTACACACAACCCCTAAGAGACTTTTAGGCTACATTTGCCTCAAATGACATCAGTGGCTGGCCTAGAAATAGTGCTTTCTACAAGATATTTCAGCATTTGCTGGAGGTTCTATTTCTGGGTCACAAGACCGGTTCACCCTGTGAGCACCACCCAATCCCTAGTTCTCTTGACAAAGACACAGTTGCTGGCTCCAGCAACCCCCTGGCTTGAAGTCCGCATGGTAAAATCTCTCATCTTCCCTCCCAAGGGTTGCTGTTTAACCAGAGGACAGTTGTCACTGAGAGAACACCCCACCCTCGGCTAGTAGGCACTGGTGTCTGGATGGTGGCAATCTCACAGGCTCTTGGGGACGGAGCTGCAGGGCACTGAGGTTAGGATTAAAAGAATCAGGAGTTCAAAATGGAAGGAAAAAAGGGGTTTTTGACAGAGTGGAGGTGGTGTGAGAGGGTTCAAGAAAACAAAGAGGAGGGATGCAATTGTCCCTTTGTATGACCCCAAGCAGGTCCCTTTCTTTTTGTGGGCCTGTTTTCCCTTCTGTGTAAGAGCAAACTAGGTTGGGTGATCTGTGGGGTTCTAGTCAGCTGAGTGGATTTGATTCTGGAAGTTGGAAATGCACAAGAAAGGAGGTCACAGACAGCTGACAATGTTGGCAGAGGTGGACAGAGAATGGCTGATGGTCATGAACAGAGAAAGGACGAGCAGAGAGCAGGGCCATGAAGTGTCTAGCTTCCTCACTTTCTTTAAAGAAGAAGAGGCAGACCAAGAAAGTGGAAGTGAAACTGGCATACTGGTCAGGTTAGGTGGTGAGGCATCTATAACACAATTGAAAGAACTGTCAACCTGGTCCACAGCTTCCTAGCTGGAAGCCCCAGCTTTTTGACAGTAAGCATGGCTTTAATAACTTCCTGGAACAGTGCTGTGACGAGTAAATGAGACAACGTGGAAAGAGCTTTGCCAACTCTAAAGTCTGTCCAAATAGCGGTCAGTATCATTAGTCAGTGGATCCTTTCCAAACAGGAAGAACAATACTGCTTCCCCTTAGCTGAGTGAGTGAATGTTCTTTCTATGTACGTGCCTCTGCCTCCACCTCCACCTCCTCTGCATGTGTAGAATTTGCACCAACTGGTGGAGATCCATGGAAGGCAAGGAAGGATGAGGGGTTGCACAGGTGAGCAAGTCAACATGGGAACAGCGATTTCCTTGAGTGCATGAGAAAAAAGCTTTCATCTCCAGCTCACCCATCCCTTGGGGAGGGGGTGTGGGGGTGACAGACTCTCTGGCTTGGATTCTTTCAAACACCCAACTCTTACAATGTTCTGAGTTACATCAGCTTGAATTTCTGCTTCATGCAAGTAAAGGATCCTGGTAACTCCACTAGGACTTCGACTCAACATCTGCTATAGGGCAGTTGGCATGTGGCCTCTGAGCAGCAATTCTCATGGGGCTGGGATAGGGCAATGGGGTAGGCACGGGATACCAGCCACACTTTTAGGGTCAGAGCACTAATTTGAAGACAGAAGAGTGTCTTGTCCCCTAGCTTTGATATGACTCAGAATGCTGTATTTATATTGAATTTCATAAGTACTAAAGGACCTGCAATATTCATGCTTGTCCAAGGGGAGCTGGCTGAGAAAGTCTGGTATGTGCCATCCTAGATGCATCAGGTAACTGTGGGTTAAATCTTGGTTTACTCATTTTTGAATTGTGCCTGCAGGCAAGTCTTTCACCTCCCTGAGCTTCTCTGTGTATAAAATGAAGGACAATTATATCCACCTTACAAGACTACTGTGAAGACGAAAAGCGAAAATGAATAATAAGCAAAGCTTCCCTAAACCCGAGGACCTGGACAGGTGACCTACACCTGTTGACTGAATACACACCACACAAGGAACCTGGTCTGGGTGGAGGCAGACTGAAGGATGATAAAGTCGTTGGACTTTGGAATCAGAGAGCCTTGAGATCCTTGAGATGCTGCCCATCCCTCCAAGCTGTGTGACATTAAATGAGTTGTCTAAGATGTGTCTCACCATCCTGACCCACAGTGAGTGCTAGAATTACTACTGTTAAGGTCCTGAACAGTTCGCTTCAGCCTTCCATGCTTCTATTTTCCCTAACTTCAGCTTAGTTTTGGAAGCCGTGAATACGTCCTATGGGCAAAGCTCCAACCTAGGTCCAGAGGCAGGAGTTACTGCACCAGAGGCTGGAAGCTCAGGCTGGGCTCTGCATCCTTCCCAGTATGTGGTAACACAATAACATTGTCACCTGCTGGGGTTTAGAAAAGGAAGGAAAGGTAAACATATGGCCCATGAAGCCTAGACTCCATTTTGGAAGGATCTACATAAAAATGGTCAAATAGGTAAAAGTTTTAGTGTTTGGAATGAGTAAGTATCAGTTATGTCTCAGGGCATGACTGAGTCCATCTGTCCTAAACCCAGTGGACAGAGCCACCAGGCCTTTCTGGAAAGGCTTTAGTTCCCTGAGAAACCAATGCACCAAGCTACAAAAAACAGGATGACCTACTTTACTGGACGGCAAGTTTTCGCAATGCCAAAGGAAAGAGAACTCAACTAAACTTTTCTTTCCATTAAAGACTCAATAACCCTGACACTCTCATTTTAGAGAACTCTTTGTTGCAGTCATTTCTTTCATCGACATGGACCATTCCTATGGTCCAGAATAACAAGATAAATCACAACCTGAAACTTCATCCTCTAAAGAACCCCAGAGAACAATATAGTAGTGCAGCCTGAATCCATGTGCAACTTCTACAGTGATTTTTGGTCTCCGCCAACTATGAAATAGCCAGCATTTATACAGCCCATACAATGTACCAACTAGTATCTTAAGCACTCTTCACATATTATGGCAATCTGTCACAACCACCCGATGAGAAAAGTACAATAGCACAGTTAATTCCCCTTTACAGATGAGGAAGCTGAGGCACAGAGATTAAGCAATTTGCCCAAAGTCACATAGGCTGTCAGACTCTCAAGTCTGTGCTCTGAGAGGTGACTAATGTAGAGCCTTTGGCTAGAGATCTTTGCTATTTTTAAAAAATGAATTTAAAGATATGTTGAAAGTGCTTTGGGAGTTCCTGTTGTGGCTCGCCAGGTTAAGAACCTGATTAGTATTCATGAGGATGCAGGTTTGACCCCTGGCCTTGCTCACAGGGTTAAAAAATCTGGCATTGCCATGAGCTATAGCATAGGTCACAGACATGGCTGTAGTGTGGGCCGGCAGCTGTAGCTCCGATTCAATCCCTAACCTGGGAACTTCCATATGCTGTAAGTGCAGTTTTGAAAAGACCACAAAAAAAAAAAAAAAGAAAAGTGCTTTAGGTTTATTTGTATTTAGATCAACAGGTAAATAATGAACTCTAAGAATGGTCACTGACATGAGAGGGCCAGAGTACATGGGTGGGAAGGTCATTTTCAGTTCAGGAGTAGGTGGAGGGTTCAAGGAAAGCTTCACAGCCGTGAGGGCAGGCCTTAAAGGATAAAAAGCATTTGTGTCTTATATGTTTTAGAAACTTAGTTAATAACTTAATAAAACACGAATATTAACAAAGCTGATGACTCAGATGACACTTTGAAATGAACTCTAAACAAGATGAACACCTCATGCATAACAATAGCCATTCATTCCAATATCCGGTTAACTCTGGTTTCTGATTTCAGGCCTGGCTGTCTACATTCCTAACACCACATAGATCATGGACGCCAACATTTAGTATTTTGTCTTTTCCCAGCATAAACATCTTTTATTGTCATGACTGTGTTCAAAAACACAATAAATCATCTTAGTAAAAAAAACAACAATAAAAAAACAACACAGAGCATTCCTGCTATGGATTCAGGCAAAGGTATGACAGATAAAAATTTCCCAACAGTGGTCAGCGGACTGATTTTGGTAACTACATTGTGGGTCTTCTCATTATGCTATGAAGTCAAGTTAATCAACTTTGATGATGATATATTTAAAGTATTAAAACCAAGTAAGGCACAATATGACTAAAAATTTATAGGCAGGGCAACAATAATCTAGAGAAAATATAACTAAAATATGCTGCTGAACGTCAAATCTTACCATATTTATATTTAATCAATACTACTAAGATTCAGAATTATCATAGCATAAAAACAAGTTGTTTTTTTTTTGCTGCACCTGTACTATGCAGAAATTCCAGGGCCAGGGACTGAACCCATGCCACAGCATCGGCTAGAGCTGCTGCAGTGACAGTGCTGGATCCTTAACCCACTGCAACCAGGGTAACTCTGATACTGTTTTTTCTAAAAAAGTAGATGGGGAGGTATGAGCTCTAGGAAGGTAGCTCAGAGTCAAGATTTAAGTATATTTAAAAAAAAATCTATTTTGCACTAAATATGAGGGTTTTTCTTTGGTTTCAAAAGTGGGTCCACAATCTACAAATATTGTAGGGATGAATACAGAATAATGACATTAAAAAATCTGATTATACCAGCAGTTTGGTGACATATTGGTAGAGTTGTTCTTCAAATGCTTCAGGGGAAAACTTCTCCTTCACCCTGGCTCTTCCAGCCAGTCCCATTGTGGCTTTTAAGGAAGGTTCATGGATGAACTTTTCTATTGCTTCTGAGAAGTGCACTGGGTCCGGCTCACACAGAAATCCTGTGACACCGTGGACGATGGACTCTAAGGGCCCACCTGAATTAACAGCAATGACTGGACACTGCATGTACATGGCCTCCAAAGGGACGATGCCAAAGTGCTCATTGCTTGGTGTGTAAAGCACACATGTGCAGCCATGGAGGAGTGAGATTTTCTGTTTGTCAGAGCAAGACCGCAGGAAGGCCACATACTGGCCTAGGTCAGACTGCTGGACCATTTTCTTTAATTCCTGATAGTGCTGTACGTTCTCCAGGACTCTCTCGTCATAACCACCTGCCATGATCAGGTGAACTTTGTCCCAATCTTGGGATGACAATCTTTCACGCAGCTTGACTAGGGCTTCCAATGCCAAAGTCAGATTTTTCTTCCTTTCATATCTGTTGATGGAGAGGAACAGGTATTTTTTCCCCTTGGGGACTAGGTCATCAAGCTTTTCAGGATCAGCTCCATCAAAGTTGGTAATATTCAGTGATGGAGAGAGAACATCAGGGTCTATGTGAGACAGGGACTTGAATGTTTCCTTAAAAATGGCAGCTGTGAACCGGCTGTTGACCAAGATGCAGTCTGCCATGCCGGTGGTGTATTCCTCTATCCAGTCAATTGGAGCCCTGTATAGGCGTTTAATAAAAGAGTCTCTCTTGGTGAGAAGCAGATCTGGGAAATGACAGTAAAACAAGATTTTCTTACGCCGTCTGGCTAGCTTGAACACTGGGATACAGGCAGACACCTAGCCAAAGCAAAAAGCAACAGCAGATTGAAGTAACTGGTTAACTAAGCTTCAACCAAATGAAAAGCAGACACCTACCCTGCCTGATAGTCTGTGGGCCCCTCATGGGCAACATCTGGTTCTGCTTTGTGTTCCCCCTCTCACCTCATATAATGCCTGATATATGGAAGGCTGGTAGACATTCTTAGGATAGGTACTATATATTTAAAGCTGCAAGTCCACTGGTTTCCTCTAGAACAGCACTGTCCAATGGAAGTAAAAATCTAGTTAACTACACTAAAAACTTTTTTTTTTTTCCTGCTTTTTAGGGTGGCACCCGCGGCATACGGAAGTTCCAAGGCTAGGGGTCCAGCCTACACCACAGCCACTGCAACGCAGGATCTGAGCCACGTCTGTGACCTACACCACAGCTCATGGCCATGCTAGATCCTGAGCGAGGCCAGGGATTGAAGCTGAAACCTCATCGCTCCTAGTTGGATTTATCTCCGCTGCTCTACAGTGGGAACTCCAACACTAAAAACTTTTTAATGGTGGAAGTTCCCGGGCTAGGGATCAAACTCGTGCTGCAGTTGTGGCCTGTGCCACAACTAGGGCAATGCTGGATCCTTAACCCACTGCGCCACAAGGGAATTTCCTTAAAGGTCATTTTAATATATTGTATCTAAAATATTATCACTTAGCAATGTAACAAAATATTTAAAAAGTTAATGATACTCTACATCCTTCCCCATTTAAAATCAGATGTATATTTTATCCTTATAGCACATCTCAGTTCAGACTAGCCACACTTCAAGTGCTCAAGAGCCACATGTGGCTCATGACTAACACACTGGACAGAGCCACTCCAGTATCTTCTTTATCCTAAGGAACTGAATGGATGAACTATCAGAGTTTAGAGTATAGGCTACAGAATCAAGATTGACAGGGTTTGAATTTCAGCTCTACTAGCTGGCTGTGTAACCATAACCAAGTAATTTACTTCTCTCTCTGGGTTTCAGTTTCTTCTTCCTGTAACCTGGTAATAATTATAGTATTTTTTTTTTTATTTAAAGAAACATACAGTTTTGTGACTATTAAATCCACCAGCATATGTAAAACATGTTAAGAATTTAGCACACACCATGTGCTCAATGTTTATTGCAATGTTAACCATAATCATTACTAGAAACTTTCCTGTTGGGTAATCTTTGCAAGTCATTTAATCTCCAGCTCACTTAACACCTGAGGGTGAGCTTTAGGGGTAATGAGAGATTTATCCAAAGCTACTTATAAAGTAGTAGATATGGAACTTGAATCCAGGTCTCCCATTTCCGAGCTCAGTGTTTTTTCTTTCCAATAAAGTCTCAGCTGCCTCCTGCTTACTAACTGGTTACATGCGCAGGATGCTTGGTAAATGCCCATTTTTTAAAAAAGGAAATAGCTTCCATGCAAGTGAGAGTAACTCAGAAGTAATAATTAAGGAACTACAAATACAAACCTGATGCCATTTCCACCTATCAGTTTGGCAAAGACTAAAATGGTTGATTATACCCAGTGTGCACAAGAGCATGGAGTAACAGGCTCTATCACTGTGGGAGAGAAGAGTGACACAACATTTTTGCAAGGCAAAAGCTACAGACATTTAAAATGTACAACTGTGGAGTTCCTGTTGTGTCTCAGTGTGTTACAACTTGGTATCCATGAGGATGTGGGTTCGATCCCTGACCTCGCTCAGTGGGTTAAGGATCGGGGGTGGCCGTGAGCTACGCAGATTGCAGTTGCAGCTTGGATCTGGTGTTGCTGTGACTGTGGTGTAGGCTGGCAGCTGCAGCTCTGATTCGACCTCTAGCCTGGCAACTTTCATATGCTGCAGGTGCAGCCCTAAAAAGCAAAAAACCTCCCCAAACAAAAACCAAAACCCAGATGTACAACCCTTTGACCTTCCAATTTTACTTTTATAAATTCTAAAGGCCATGCTTGCAGAAGCACAAAAAAGACTTTTCACTGTAACACTGATCTATTCATTAAAAAACTGGTCACACTGACAGTATCTTTTAACAGAAAAATGTATGGTACATTCAAACAAAAGCCTCACCATGAAGAATGAAGTGAATCTCTAATAGTGACACATAAGTGTGTCCCAAGTAAAAACTTTTGGTGAAAAAGAGCAAGTTGTGCAATAGTAGGTGTGTTATAATCCTAATTATTATGTATAAGAAGATGTATCTATGGACAGACACATAAATGCTGGTGTAAGCACAGACAATTTCTGAAAAGGATGCAGGAGAAACTATTAACAGTGGCTGTCTTCAGGGAGTGGAATTGGGATGGGGCTTTTATCTTGTAGTCTCCTATATTATTTGAATTTTTAGTTCTGAGTAAATGTTACTTTATTTTTTCATTTTATGGCTGCACTTGCGGCATATGTACATTCCCAAGCCAGGGATTTAATCCCAGCCACAGCTGCAACCTATGCTAGATCTTTTAACCCACTACTCAGGGAGGGGATAGAACCTGCACCTCTGCAGCAACCCCAGCCACTGCAGTTGGTCGGATTCATGGGCCCCTGGGCCACGACAACTCCATCAGTAAATGTGACCTTTTAAGATGAAAAATTTTTTTTGGAAAAAAAAAATACATAAAGAGTCTAGAATAGCTAGAGCCCAGATCCAGGTGGACATTATTTACCAAGGTAAAGAACCCAGACTTTTCTCCAAAGACTAGTGGGAAACCACGTTAAAGTTTTGAAAGGGACAGCACCTGTTTAGCTTGGGGTTTTTAACACATGACACTGCTAAGGAGTGGGGTGGTCCGGCTGCACGTGCTATAGTGGGCCATATGTGGCCTGGAAGTAGTGTCAACAGGAATAATGCAAAGAAGGAAGAAATACGAGTTACTCAGAAGTAAAAGGTGACTGAAGGCTGACTTCTAATACTCCTGTTTTCTTAGAGCGAGCACCAAGGCCCGTCGCTTCAGATTCATCGACGATCTAGTGAAAATGCAGATTTCGGGCACCACCTCAGGGGTCTAGGATGAAAACACCCGAAGGTGGGGCCAAGTAATCCGCAACTTTAACGTGTTCACACTAAAGTTCGAGCACTAGCGTCATTCCCAACTCTGATCGCTCCACATCAGTTTCGATGTTTCCGAACAACACAGAGAAATTCAGAGGTCATGCAGCGCGCCCTCCGTACAGAGTTAAAAGAGGCTCGGCGATGGCCTGGTGTGGCCACCTCACCTGGTCGCACACGACCACGTCGAACTCCTCGTCGCTGAGGAAAAGCACGTAGAGCGCCAGGTAAATCATGCGCAGGTAGGCGCACACCGCGCCGCCGCGGCCGCCCCAGCCCAAGCTGCGCGGCAGCCAGTCCCCGGCGCAGCGCACCGGCAGCTCGCGGCTTTCGGCGAAGCAGTGGCCCCGGTCGTAGTGCGCGGTCCAGATCTTCACGCTGCATCCGCGGGCCTGCAGCGCCAGCGCCGCGTCTAGCACCAGCCGCTCGGCGCCGCCCACGCCAAGGTCCGGGTGTAGGAACAACACCGACGGCTTACGACCCGGGTCCTCATCTTGGCCCTGATTCTCCTCCATGGTCCAGAAGCCGCCTCGGCGCGGACGCTTAAGGGCTTCCGCGCATGCTCTTTTCCCCGTCCTCCCAGCGGGCCCTTCTGGGGATCGACCACGCCCCGCGGTGTGCGCGTTGGTTAGGCCACATCAGCGCGAATCTGTGGGCAACTAGTAACTGCCGGAGGAAATTTCTCGTCTGACCATGGCTGGGATCTCCCACTGGCAGAGACTGGACTCTAGGAAGGACTCTGTGATCCAAGTGAAAAGATAGGAAGTCTGTAATTCCTATACAGCACTAAATCGCCTGTACTAAAATTCCTCCAGGCACATAGTCGGACAGCCCAGGCGTCCCTGGAGTCAGCGAGGACCCTGCCAGCAGGTCCGGGGGCGGGACCAGTATTAGTCTCTCCGGCCGCTGGTCTGTTGAGGGCTCTACCGCTTCCCCGCCATCAACTTCAGTTGGCTGCCTCTCCAGTTTCCAGCATGGTATGTGGCCCCAGCCTTGCCTCCTTGTCCCGGCTTCTCCCATGCGCCCTGATTTTTTCCGTATGCTTTGTCCTTCCGCGGCTCCGTTGCTTCCCCCAGGCCCCGGTGCAGGTCTTCGCCGTCAGGGCCCGGGGTCTGGGGGCCGGCCGGCGGCGCTAACCCGTTTCTCACCTTGTCTCCCTCCACAGCCCGGTCCGACGCCCAGTGGCACCAACGTGGGCTCCTCAGGACGCTCTCCCAGCAAAGCAGTGGCCGCCCGGGCGGCAGGATCCACGGTCCGGCAGAGGTAAGGACCCCTGCGATCTTCTCTAGGGTGGGCACGGAGGGATCCGGCCCAGGAATTCTCTGGTTCTGACAAGGAGACTTCTGATGTTACGGTTCACAGGGGCGAAAGGATGCGGGTGGTGCGGCCGTAGCGGTAGTTAAAAGACTTTTGGTGTTTTGTGTCTCGAGAGGGAGACATTTTCTTCCCATTGCTCAGTTTTGAGCATCACTTTTGAAATAAGAAAGTTTAAACTGGGGTAAGGCCGGAAGCAACATTGAGAAAACTGATGTCATTAATCTCCTGTCTCTAGACCTGAGCTTTACACTCAACATTAGTGTTTGGAAATCCTGTACAGACTCAAACTAACACGACTTGTCTAATACACAATTCTTGTCTCTTCTTTCACCTCAACGTCTGCTCCCAAGTATATCTCTTTACTTCCATATGGCAACTGCTACATACTTGTTCACCCAAGCCAGAACATCGGTGTCATCTTAGATTATTATTTAATGCTGTGGCTCTATCCTGTACCTTTACATTGTACAGGGAAACTTTCTCAACAGTTCTTTCCTTATCCATTTCTTCTGACTCAGTCTCTCACCTAGGAAATATTCTACCTAATTTTTCTCTTCTCTAGGTCATTTCCACTTTAATACTCTGCTCTGATTCTGTCATTGTAGTGGTTAGTGTCCATGTTGGTTTCTTGTTGCTGAACTTAAAAAACGCAGGCTGGGAGTTCCAGTCGTGGCTCAGAGGAAACGAATCCGACTAGTATCCATGAGGATGCAGGTTCGATCTCTGGCCTTGCTTAGTGGGTTAAGGATCCATCATTGCCGTGAGCTGTTGTGTAGGTCGAACACGCAGCTGGGATCCTGCATTGCTGTGGCTGTGGTGTGGGATGGCAGCTGCAGCTCTGATTCAACCCCTAGCCTTCGAACTTCCATATGCTTTGGGTGAGGCTCTTAAGAAAAAACAAACAAACAAACAAAAAAACCGCAGGCAGTGGGGGGTACCAAGGCTCTTGGTGGTGTTTTTCCCCCCCAGCCAAACCACCTCTCTTCTCCCTCTCTTCTGTGAAGTGAAACTGAAATGTATTGTCTAAAAGTGGCACTCTTTGCAGACTTAACTGTAACATATGACAGTGTAAAACTCCTAGAAGAGAACATAGGCATAACATTCTGACATAATGCGTGTCAATGTTTTCTTAATTTCCCAAGGCAATAGATATCAAAGCAAAAATAAACAAATGGGACCTAATCAAACTTATAAGCTTTTGCATAGCAAAAGAAGCCGTAAACAAAACAAAAAGACAACCCACAGAATAGGAGAAAATATTTGCGAATGATGAAATTGGCAAGGGCTTAATCTCCAAAATACACAAACAGCTCATACAACTCAGTAACAACAACAAAATCCAAACAACACAATAAAAAGTGGGCAGAAGACCTAAATAGACATTTCTCCAAAGAAGACATACAGATGACAAATAGGCACTTGAAAAGAATCTAAACATTGCTAATTTTTACAGAAATGCAAATCAAAACTACACTGAGGTACCACCTTACCCTGGTCAGGATGGCCATCATTAAAAAGTCTACAGATAACAAACGCTGGAGAGGATATGGAGGAAAGGGAACTTCCTCTCTTGCACTGTTGGTGGGGAAGTAAATTGGTACAGCTACTATGGAAAACAGTATGGAGTTTCCTCAAAAAACTAAAAATAAGAGTTACCATGTAATCCAGCAATCCCACTTTAGGGCATATATCCACACAAAATTATAATTTGGAAAGATACATGCACCCCTATGTTCATAGCAGCACTATTTGCATAACTAAGACATGGAAACAACCTAAATAGCCATCAACAGATGAATGGATAAAGAAGATGTGGCGT
The DNA here is from genome assembly GCF_016906955.1 of Phacochoerus africanus. Lineage (NCBI taxonomy): Eukaryota > Metazoa > Chordata > Mammalia > Artiodactyla > Suidae > Phacochoerus > Phacochoerus africanus. The sequence goes on from NC_062545.1 coordinate 242,951,835, forward strand.
ATATATTATATATACAATGGAATATTAATCATAGAGAAATAATACCATTTGCAACTACATGGATGGACCTAGAGATTATCATACTAAGCCAACTAAGTCAGAAAGAGAAAGACAAATACCATATGATAGCACTTGTATACGGAACTGAAATATGACACAAATGAACTTATCTACGAAACAGAAACAGACTCACGGACATAGAGAATAGACTTGTGGTTGTGGGGGTGGCATGGGAGCAGTAGGGAGTGGGAATTTAGGGTTGGGCATATGTAAACTATTATATATAGAATGCATAAACAGTAAGGTCCTACTGTGTACCACAGGGAACTATATTCAGTATCAAATGATAAACCATAATGGAAAGAAATGTGAAAAAGAATGTATCTATGTATAACTAAATCACTTTTCTGTACGCCAGAAACTAACACAGCATGGTTAATTAATTGTACTTCAATTAAAAAAAAAATGCTAGGAGAAATGTGCCATTACAGGTACCACATACAAACCAGGTTTCCGTACACGTGGGCGAGTTGGGTAAGTGGACGGGCCCTAAAGTCAGAACTGGGTCCACAGCTGAGCTCAGCAACCTGCTGGCGTGTGGTCTTTGGCACTTGGCTTAACCTTTTATGAGCCTCGTTTACTTCATTTATAAAATGGTCACTATATTTTGGGTTATTGTATGCATCAGAGTATGGCAGGTACTCAGTTCTTAGTGGTTTTCATGATTAGTGGTGTAAAAGCAAGAATTTAGGAGGTAGTAGCAAAGAAAAAGTTAATTTTTTGGTTCTTAATTTTATGCTCTTATAAGAGTTTCCAAGAAAAGACCATTTGTAACATTTTTTTCTCTTATAGGAAAAATGCCAGCTGTGGAACAAGGAGCGCAGGTCGTACAACCTCAGCAGGCACTGGGGGGATGTGGCGATTCTACACAGAAGATTCACCAGGGCTCAAAGTGTAAGTCTTGGGAACAGACCTTGTGTTTCTGTCCAGAATCACCATGCCCCTTGGCCACACTCTCTCTGCCACCAGTGGTGTTTGCTTTGATGAGATTTATAATACACAATAGCTTCATTTGTGCCAGGTGGGCTGGGTTGGTTTGTCCATGGATCACCAATTAATTTAGAGCCTGGAATGACATCTCTTCTTGGATTGAGTGGAAGTAAGGGAACATCTTCCTGTAACTCAGTCAAAATAAATGATGGGATCAGAACTGGAGGGAAAACACCTTAATTAGGTGAAATTGCTCTTCATTTAGTATTCTTGTCTCACACTGAGAATAGGAGTAACCATTTGAATAGGAGCTGGGTGATTTTTCAAAGCTCTCCTGGAGGCATAAGCTGATACAATTACAGCCTAATGGGAGTTTCTGCATTAGGCTGTGTTACCAAAAGTTCTTTGGCCTCTTTGCCTTTGATGGGTGGTGACCAGACCCCTATCACTTTCCAAATTCTTAGGCCAGAGAATGCTTATTAGGTAATGGGAAATGGGCATTGGGGGCGGGGGTACCCCGTCCCCACACCTTGCTCACCTCACTTTGTGGTCCCATGTGGCAGACATCATCCCATAGGTTACTTGCCAGGTCAGCTCCAGGATACCACTGCTTACAGCTGTTCCCTGACTAAATCCAGTGGATGAGGAATTGGAATAATGACCGCAACTCTCATGTGTATAGCACCTCAGGTTCAGAGAGGCAAGGCAGCCTGTCAAAGACAAACAGCAAGAGCTGGAAACAAGATATTCTGCCTATTCAATCCCATGCTCTTTCTATACTGTCTGATGGTAGCAGAGACAAAATCAGATTTATTTGGATTTGTTTAAATAACTCGACAAGTAGGGTAGACCTAGATCACCATTTTAATTTAGGAATACTTCCCTAGAATTCTTGAGGTTTGGTTTTATTTATTGATTGATTTTTTTTTTTTTCTCTCTCTTTTCTTGAAGACTTGTAAGGTGAGTATGTATTTAGGAAGTTAATTCTAGGGGTTGGGAAGTATTCTGACAGCCTTTTGGTCCTTGTTAGAGGTAATTTTCTGAGTATTTCAAAGAAAAAATTCGAAGCCCTTTGCTCTTCAAGGTATTGAGGGGACATTTTAAACCCTTCTTCTCAAGATGGTAAAACAGCTATTCTCCTGTGGGTGAATCTGGCTTGTGCTTGCTCTGGGCTGTTGTGCAGGCCAACTTACTTATTGTTACTGTGTGTGAGTCCTCCCAAGAATCATTAGAGTCTGTTCTTGAAGTGTCATAAATCACAGTGTCATCACACCAGAGAGAGCTGTTTTTGGGTGAAAGGACACAGCTGAGAAATCATATCTATAATCCACGTCTTAGAGCAGTCAGGTACCATCATGGAGCTTGTCATTTGCTCTTCCTGGGAGTTTAGAATTTTTTTAGGTCGATAATAGCATTTCTTGAGAGCTTACTAGAAGCCTGCACTGTGTGTGTTAATGTATTTAATACCTCAGCAACCCTCAGAGGTGCTGTGATTATCCCCACCTTACAGATGAGGAAAATGAGGTTTAGAGAAGGTGAATCATGGGACCACAGTCATAGCTTGTGAGGGACAGAGTTGGTTTCCAGACTTCAGCCCTTGGCCTCTCAGCTTTAAGCTCTTTAGAGGTTGATGTGTTCTGATGGTGCTTTAAAATAAGTGGGTATGATCCAGTGCAGTGTGACGAAGATCTCTTTTTATGTATTTTTAAATTGGTTTATGCCCATAATTGTACAAATTTTGGAAGAACAAAACAGTGTAGCAAGGACCTGGATCTTTGTGCATTGACTGTTGTCCACTAGTGCACTCTGTTCCTTGCTGCTACACTGGGTTACTCCACTGCCTTATTAATAAAGATTCCTGGGGTCTTTTCCATTGTCCACCCCCAGTTGTATCTGGGAGGTGACATGACATTGAATTGTCCAAAACTGGTGTTGGCAAGAAGAGTCAGGTGGATGAGGCCCATAACCTTTGACTGGTTAACCCTAACCCTAACCCTTTCACAGATTGTGTAAAATCAAGGAGTTCTCCCTTTAAGAAACCCATGTACTAACTCTCAACCTGGAAAGCATTTGATTTAGGGAAGGGCTGATGAGGAAAATCTACTTCCTGCTACAGTTAACTAAATACAAATAAAACTTAACTAATGTTGCCTAGAATGTTTGCTCCTTACATATGGGAACTTTAAAGCAATAAAATGAGCAATATGTGTGGAATCAGAAAACCTGAGTTCAAATCCCTCCTTTCCATTCTGTCTCTTTGTTCTTAGGCAAGTAATAATCTCTCTGAGCCTCATTTTGCCTTTCTCATGAAATGAGATTAATATTTGTTTCCCTTGTGTCTCGAGTTTGTTGATCATATATTTGAAAATGCTTCGTAACTTACAGTGTGATACTTCTTCATCTTTGTATGCCTGGTTTATTGTGGTTTTAGACAATGAAGGTTGTCTTTAAATCTTAATTTGAAATAATAGTTTGGTAATTGGATCATTTGCACTTAAATTTAAAAAGAAAGTTTTAAAATTACTTTTTATTATGGAAAATATCAAATACATGAAATTAGAGAGACTAGTACTCCAAGACATAGATCATTTTATTTGTATAGATTTTAGAATGTTTAATTAAAAGATAAGGATTTCTCAGGAGTTCCTGTTGCATCTCAGTGGTGATGAACCCAACTAGTATCCACGAGGATGCAGGTTCAATCCCTGGCCTTGCTCAGTGGGTTAAGGATCCGGTATTGCCTCAGGCTGCAGCGTAGGTCACAGACACAGCTTGGATCCTGTGTTGCTGTGGCTCTGGTGTAGGCTGGCAGCTGTAGTGCCAATTTGACCCCTAGCCTGGGAACTTCCATATGCCGCAAGTGCAGTCCTAAAAAGCAGAAAGCAACCCCCCCCAAAACCTGATATCTCCTTTCTAAATAACCACAGTGTTGTCACCACCCCCTCAAAATAACCGCAGTAATATTTTTTTTAATTATGTGAATAATATTCTTGGATCTTAGATGCTTTCCCCTCCCTTTCCCTTGGGCAGTCTTTAATATTACAAGTATAATAATGTATTATTACTAAAACTAAGCATGCCTTCTCTTCTTATTTCAGTGGCCCTGTTCCAGTATTGGTTATGAGTCTTCTGTTCATCGCTTCTGTATTTATGTTGCACATTTGGGGCAAGTACACTCGTTCATAGATTCGGCTACATCCATCTGTCTGTCATCTGAAGAAGGAAGGGAAAAAACCCAACATATCTTGGACCAAAAACATAGTGATTTTCTGTTTATGAGAAAAATTTTCTGTAAGCTTCCTGTTTTACAGGGAACTTAATAAGAACTGATTTTAAGGAATCAGTTTTTTTTCTATGGCTAATAAACTTTTTAATTCATTTATACCAAGTCTCATTGCTGATGCCTGACTGCTAGGGCCCTTATTTTCTCTGCCTTTAGATTTACAAATAAATATGTAGAAAACATGTCTTGTAGAGATTTTATTTTTTTTCCTGTTGGATTGACAGTTCCTTATATGACCATGTAGTCATTCAAATCCAAGATACTGTAATTGGTCCTGGCTTGTTTTCTTTTAGGTATTTCTGTCCTGGTGATTGTCATTTTGGGTGTTCTGTGGTTTTTCAAGGAGTGTGCCTATGATTCCATCAGGCAGATCTGTGTTCAGAGGCAGCTGGTACCCAGTGGAGTAGTCAGAAATCATTCAGAAATCTTGGATGAAATGTTTGCTCATTCTGTTCTTTGTCTATAAAACCATAGATAATATTTTTGTCTCTTCTTTCTCTTAGTTCTTAATTCTTTATAGACAGAACTTGTTGCTAAACCTGTTCTGAAAGTATTCGTTTGATAATTTGGATTTTTCATATAAAATTTTGTTTTCATCTTGAAAATTAGAGACCTTAATCATTGTGAGATACCAGCATTTCTAAATTGAATTGATATAATTCCAACCAAAAATAGGGTTTTTGAAGTTTCATTTAGCTTATGTTCCCTTTCTGGATATGAGCATTCAGTTTCTGTTAGAACCTAGGAAATAGCAAGAATAGCTCAAAGGTTCACACTCCAGGAATCTAGGACCCTAAGCCAGAATTTCTAAAGAGTACAGAATCCATCTGAAATGCTCCAGTTGTCCAGAATCACAAAATAACGAAGAGGTATGTTAGTTAAGAAGAATTATAATTTTGAAGACATCTTTCTCATAAACTAACTCTTAAAAAAAAACCTCTTAGAACAGTTAAGCAATTTCATAAAAGTGTTTTTCTTAACTCTTGGCTGAAAAGTAATTTTAGGTCCCAAGTACCAAATTTAAGTGATGAAAGTATGCATTTTCAAAAATGAATTCCTAGGGCAATATATAGATGAGTTTGCTCTTGTAAATCCTAACATGGCAAATTGTTGGGGAAAATGATGAAAAACTTGTTCCTTTTGATTTTGGGAGTTGATTACTGCATGAAATACGATATCTTCATTTTGAAATTCAGGGGAAAAAGTCAATTTCATTTGGAAGAAATTAAAGATGATAGTATCTGTAATGAAAAATTTTTTTCTTTTATTCCTTTTCATGGTACCAACAACAGTTAAAAGACATTTAATTTCGGAAAGAAATGTGCTTGTCTGTCAAGAGGGGTCTGTTTTCCTCTAGGGGAGATGCTGAAGCCTCTTGGGGGAGCTATTTGGTTGTGAGGGTGCATTCTCTGTCACTGTACAATGCTGTCGTTAGCCTCCTCTGCTTAGCTGTGGTCTCTAGTGGGCTGATTCCTGAAAGTCACTGACTTTTCTGAGCTGGTGATTTATAAGAAAATACTGGTTTTCAAGTGGCAGAACAAGATGCTTCATTCAGCAGAAGGAAAATTGGGGGTTGGGCATAAAAATGTACATCATCTATTATGTAGCTTCTTTTGGCTCTGATGATACAATGCTAATACCATAGCTGAGCGTCTTAGTGTTCAAGCTGTTCCTTTTTCTTTCTTTTTTTCCAATTAAAAAAAAATTTGTGGTAAAAGACACATAACATAAAATGTACCATGTTGGCAATTTTTTTTTTCTTTTTTTGGTCACCCCATGATACATGGAGTTCCCAGGCCAGGGATCAGATCTGAGCCACAGTTGTGACCTAATGCTGAAGCCTGCAGCAAAGCTGGATCCTTTAACCCACTGTGTGGGGCCTGGGATCAAACCTGTATCCTGGTGCTGCAGAGACACCACTGATCCCATTGTGCCACAGCAGGAACTACATGTTGGCAAATTTTTTTTTGGTCATTTTAGGCCCACAACTGCATGTGCAGGTTCCCAGGCTAAGGGTCGAATCAGATCAGGGTCAGCCAGCCTGTGCCATAGCCACAGCAATGTCAGACCTGAGCCTCATCTGCAAACTACACTACAGTTCATGGCCACGCCAGATCCTTAACCCACTGAGTGAGGCCAGGGATTAGACCTTGCATCCTTGATATTAGATTCATTTCTGCTGAGCCACGACAGGAACTCCTATATCTTGGCAATTTTTAAGCATGCGGGTCAGTGGTGTTGAGTACCATTCATATTTTTGTACAACCATCATCATTATTCATCTCCAGAACTCTCATCTTGCAAATCTGAAACTTTAAACCCACTAAATAATTCTGCTCCCCCTCCCCCTAGTAACACCATTCTGCTTTCTGTCTCCATGAATTTGACTTTCTAGGTACCTCATAAGAGTGGAATCATACAATATTTTGCCCTCTTGTTACTGACTCCTTCCACCTAGCATGATGTCCTCAATATTCATCTATATTTTAGCATATATCACAATTTCCTCCCTTTTTAAGGCTGACTAGTAGTCCATTGATTCCTAGACTGTTTTTAAGCCCTGAAGGATCATAAGCCATTTATAGTAATTTCAAGAATTTAACAAATTAGACCTTTGGCTGTGTTAAGGCTAACGTAGCCCAAAGCTCCCTTGACTGTGGGCTGAACACATCAACACACGCTGAACAAAAGCTCTAAGGGATTAAACTAGGAAAATGAATTACATTGTAATTGCTGAGCTGTAAAAATTACATTATAATTGGGCTGAGCCTCTTAAGTCATTGCGAAGCAACCACGTGAGGGAAAGGGCTGAAGAGTCCCTGAGACTCGTGAGGGATGGAAAGACTAGGATCTCTGGTCCCAACAGTGCCTTGAACACCTTCCAGTAAAACAGATGAGAAGAGGTCTATTTTGGGGAGACGGGAAACGTTACACAGCTTCCGTGTTCACACCTGTCCTAGTCTAGACTCCAGTTTTTTTTCCCAGGTGCTAAAGTCCTTATAGGAAGAAATGAAAAAGACATTCTGAAATCCAAGTGTTGCCATCAGGGTAAAATGGATGAACATGTCTAGAAGGCTGGCTTCTTTCAACAGGCAATATTGTACAGTGAGTGATGGTGCCATGCTCTTGATTCCCTGAAGCTCCACAGATGCACTGCCCCTCCCCTTAAATGCTGCAGGAGGAGGATTCTGGCCAGGACCAAGCTTGTTTGACTTTTCAGGGATACTACTGGGGACTTCCAAACTTACTGCTCCCTCTTCCAGGCTTGGAAGTGTTTCTGACTTAGGTCCAGCTGCTGGTCCTGCCATGTACCATTTGTGAGATATGGGTGTGTCACCTCTGTTTTCTGGGTCTTGTTTTCCCTAGATGTAAATGATGACAGGTATGATAATTTCCACCATATAGGACTAAATAAGGAGAGCTAAGAGTTGCTTTGTTAATTAGCTAACAGTTAACAAGTGCTTGATTCTCAGTAATTTTGGAGATGTGGGTTTCTTATTTAATCAATAGTCTAATGAGTTTACTATTTGCCTCATTTTATACAAGAGGAAACTGAAGGTTAAACCACTCAGCATGTAAGTAGAAGGGCTGGGATTTAGCTCCAGATCTCTGACTTAGCTACTGGAATCACAGAGATAGGCTTAATAAGTATTTGGAGGCCAGGGAAGGGTGTCACATGATAGACCTCCCACAAAGAGCTTTATTTATTTATTTATTTTTTGTCTTTTTTGTCTTTTTGCCTTTTCTAGGGCCGCTTCCCGTGGCATATGGACGTTCCCAGGCTAGGGGTGCAATCAGAGCTGTAGTCACCGGCCTACGCCAGAGCCACAGCAACTCGGGATCCAAGCTGCATCTGCAACCTACACCACAGCTCATGGCAACGCCGGCAACTCCTGATTTATATTTTTCTAACAACTCTCCTGGGGAGCAAGAAATCAGCAAGCTCAGATTTATTGCTCTCGTATCTTAATCTTGATTAAAGTGGTGCCTCAAGTCAGAAACAAGCATTTTGGGTCACTGGAAGTGGATATCTCCAGTATGACTGTATGGCCTATTTCATGTATGAGGTGAGCACAATTTTGATTTGGATTGTTTAGTCCAGAGACATGTTCATCTTATGGTGAACTGAGAAAACCCCAGTGTTCTGACCTAAGACCAAGAAGACCCTGGTTGGTGGTAAATTCTTGGCAGGGGATTTGGTAGTGACCAGAGCTTGTTTAGCAGAGTGATAGGCATTCATACCATAACCATAAAGCCTGGACCAGTGAAGACCTGGCACATCCAGCTGGGTTCTGAGGGTATACATAGCAGCTTGGGGGTCCAGATTCAAGTTTTTACTTATGTGTATTATTATTGGATTCCTAGAAGGATTTCCACCTGGTCACTATGATGAAAAGAGTTAACCTAGCAGGCTGGACACTGCTATTTTTAGAAAGGTCAGTTTGCAAGGCTGGCCTTTGGCTGGTGGTCTGTAGACTTGGCATTGGAATTGTTCCCTGATAAGGCTGATGAAGTGATTTCTCCTGTACACCAGCTTTCCTTCTGAGAGTATGGAAGTTTGGTAGTTCCCAGGCAGAAAATGACTATGCAACCACAGCCAATAAAATCCTTGGGCACCAAGGCTTTAACAGACTTTCTGGGCAGAAACATCACATACACGATTGCATTCTTCACTGCTAGAGAAAAGATCACGCTTGATGTGTGCCTCATAGGAGGGAAAGAGTATAGGAAGCCTGCCTGGATTTCTCCAGACTTCACCTGTGTCCTTTTCCTCTGAGGATCCTATTGTGTATCCTTTTACTGTAATAAACCTGAGCTGTGAGTGCAACTATGTGCTGGGTCCTGTGAGTTGTTCTAAAAAATCATCAAATACCGTGGGTGGTCTTGGGGATCCCTGAAAATAGTCACCGTGTTTTATTTTTTTAATGTGCTGTTGGATTGTGTTTGCTGATATTTTATATGTTTTTTTCTGAGATACTGTTCAGTTCAGCTCCCACTTATCAAGCTTTTTCTTTCATGTGCATTGTTTTAGAAGCTGACTTATAGCAACTTTAATCTTTTGAGGTACCCAGGACAGTTTATTTCACAGATAAGAAAACCGAGGCCCACAGAGATGCAGTGACTCACCCAGCATCGTGGAGCTTCTGATAGCACAGGAGAGCTGGGAGCCATGGTCAACTACCCCCATGTCAGGGGCACCAACCATTCCTGTCGCCCTCCCCTGAGGGTTTCCTGGAGCAGGGCACACTGAGTACTAAAACTGGGATGGCCCTGAGAAAACCAGGACACTTGGTCACCTACTTCAAGTCCATGGCTTTTTGAAATATTTATCCAACTAGATACGTCTGTTTTCCTGAGGGAGAGCTTGTCCCCATTAGGAAGTGGCCTATTTAGACCCAAATAGGAAGAGCCAGACACCTGGTCTCTCAAGGAGACCAATTTCCAAAGACCTTTCCTTGGTGCCAAACACTCTGCACCTCCCAACCCACTTAGCTCTGTCTGCTCTTTCCTCTTCTCCACCAAGTGCATCCCCCCCCACCCCCCGCCCCAATCTATGCTCACCATATTTTTCAGCATTACTGGTTTTAATTTCCTTCACCATCCCTTTTGCAAAAACTTGTTTCCTGATTTAATTACTGTTTCTCTTAATTCAATTTCATTCTCTTGATTGTCGCTAAACTCCTAAAGTTGTTTCTCCAAAGAATTTAACGGCAAGGCCCTGTGCTTAGAGATTAATTGTTGTCATTTTGCCTTCAAATACAGGTACTTTCTTACTTCTCTTCAATTACCTTTGGGAGGAAAGAAAGGGACCATCCTTCTTCCCAGGGCCTCTATGAGAACAAACACCGCTGGGGGCTGCCTTTTGAGAGAGAGAGAAAGACAGAGAGAGAGAGAGAGACAGAAACAGAGACAGAGAGAGAAAGCCAAGTCTCAAAATTTTCTCCTGCTTTCTACTGACTCTAACCTCAGGGTGTGAGAGGAGCCAGAGAGCCCCAAGCAACTCAGGTGGGCTCACAAACAGGGGCTCCAGGGGCAGCAGCTCAGGCTTCAGAGATGATGATTCTCTGCCAGGAGGGGTTTGGGATGGTAAGGAGGGGGAACGGGGGCTTACTATGGCCTCAAACATCCTATCCAGCCCACGTCTCTCAGAGGAACTAAGGCTGTGACTCAGAGGAACAGAAACATTTTGGGCTAGAATTTCCCTTCCCCAGAATGCCCCCTCAGGAAACCAAAGCTTCAGGGCTCTACCCTTTGATCATCTTTGTCACGTCCTCGGTACACCAGCCTTTTGACTTTTCAGCCTCAAACCACTGTTTTCCCCAGCTCCATCACCCCAGACTCTCCTCTGTCTTTGCATAGAGACACTTGCAAAATGACTGCTGGAGGAGGCGGGATGGTTCAAGGTGGGGCCAGGTCAGCTTCCTGTATGAGCCAGGTGCTGCATCCCCTGCCCCCCGTGCGGGTGAAGCACCCTTGAGGGGTAGAAAGCACAGGCTCTGGGGGCCTCTGGCCAGGGCCTGAGACACAGCCTGGTACTTAGGAGTGTGTGATGTCATTCCTCTGAGGCCCCTCATCTTGGATATTCGTTTATGGTACCACACGAGAGGGGGACTGACTTTATGTCAGGGTTAAATGAAAGAACTCAAAGTATTCAGCACAGGGCTTTGTGCATACTAAGCCATAAATAACAGGTAGCATTAGTCATACTGAGTAGCATTTGGTCCTCTATTGTCTTAGGATGCTCAACTTTTAGGACTGAAATGAAAATTCAAGTCTTTTAGCCCTCTCCTCCACCCCCTGCCCCCCATTTGATTATGAAATCTTTTATTTGGTTTCTGACTCTGCTTGGATACCTCCTGGGATGGGGAGCTTACTCCTTCTGGGGAATCTCTGCCTTCTTTGGGCCACCCTATGCCTATCAGTTAAGAGCTCTGTTTATAAGTATGATATATATAAACTGCTTTCCAGTTGCAGGGAATAGGAAGCTGCTCCCTACTCAACTACAACAATGCGGGCTGCCAGAGAACAGGATGCAAATAATCACTTGGAGGATAAATCAGTGAATAACTCAATCATATACTCACAGGTGAAGATTCCAGACTCGAGACTCACCCCTCACCCAGGTCCTGGGGGTCTAGTCCAGCTGAAGACAAGGTCCTGAGGATGAGGAAGAACCCAGCTCGTTCAGACACATTTTACTTTTTATTTTTATTTTTTTGTCTTTTAAGGGCCACACCCGCAGCACATGGAGGTTCCCAGGCTAGGGGTCTAATCAGAGCAGCAGCTGCCAGCCACAGCCACAGCCATAGCCATGCCATCCAAGCCGCATCTTCGACCTACAGCACAGCTCATGGAAACGCTAGATCCTTAACCCACTGAGCGAGGCCAGTGTTAGAACTCACAACCTCATCGTTCCTACCTGGATTAGTTTCCACTGCGCCATGATGGGAACTCCTCAGACACATTTTTCAGACAAGGCCCCACAGATCTCAAAGGAAACTTTGAAATCACCTTTACCTATGTTCATGAGGACTCATAAAAGATACCATTCATCCCTGGTTATTCATACTTATCAAATGCCAGAATAAAGAGCTTAGAGCTCACTAGGGGCTCCATCCCCATTACTCTGGGGCCATTTGGCTGCATTTATGATAAGGCCCTGGGGTGTTTAAACTACCTGATTTGTCTAATAAAGTCCTCCCATAGCCCTGCTGATGTTCCCAGCTTCAAGTCACACATTTTGTGCTGCTGGGACAGTACTAGGATATATTTAAAATTCCCATTGTGTCTATTTAATTTTTATTTAAAGGAAATAATCTTCAAGGTTTAAAGTAGATTTTCTAAGGTAAATGGTCCTATGTACCTAAGTGTGAGGAGCTAGAAAATTTACTATCATATGTATCAGGATAATAAGGGAAAGATGAAGGATGGGACAGTATGGGAAACTGTACTAGGCATTCACGGCTCATCTAACCAGAGATCCTGTTCCAAGAACTGTGATTTATGAAACAATGGATTCTCATAGTTAAGAAGTACAGATATATATATACATATAATTTTTTTTGTCTTTTTAGGGCCCACCTGCGGCATATGGAAGTTCCCTGGCTGGAGGTTGAATCTGAGCTGTAGCTGCCCGCCTACGCCAGAGCCACAGCAACATGGGATCAGAGCTGCATTGGCAACCTATATCACAGCTCACGGCAATGCCAGATCCTTAACCCACTGAGCAAGGCCAGGGCTTGAACCTGTGTCCTAATGGATGCTAGTCACATTCGTTTCCACTGAGCCATGATGGGAACGCCCATATTTATTTTTTGATTTTTGTTTGTTTGTTTGTTTTTGGCTGGGCCTGTGGTATTCGGAAGTTCTCAGGCCAGGGATCCAATCTGAGTCAGATTAGTGACAATACTGGATCCTTAACCACTAGGCCACTAGGGAACACTATAAGTACATATTTGTATAAAGCTGAAATTATTCTTATTTAGTATCTAACACATTTAACCTTACCTTAAATGATACATTTTATATAGACTCCTAGGAGGTCTGGATTGGGTCTTAGAACTTTTTTTTCCTTTGTTTTTAGGTCTGCACCTGTGGCATATGGAGGTTCCCAGTATAGGGGTCAAATCAGAGCTACAGTTGCAGGCAGGCCTATGCTGCAGCCACAGCAACGCAGGATCTGAGCCACATCTGTGACCTGTACCACAGCTCACAGCAACACTGCATCCTTAACCCACTGAGAAAGGCCAGAGATTGAACCCAAAACCTCATGGTTCCTAGTCGGATTTGTTTCCACTGTGCCATGATGGGAACTCCAGAACTTAATTTGAACAATCCTTCCTATTACAAATGAAAAAAATAGAGGCCTGGAGAGTGTAGGTCTGGGATTCAAGTCTAGATTTTAAAAATTCAGGTGTGGATGGGAGACAATACAAGAAAAAGAATGTATATGTAGGTGTGACTGGGTCACTTTGCTGTACAGCAGAAATTGATAGAACATTGTAAATCAACTATACTTTAACAAAAAATTTAAAAAACTTCAAGGAGTTCAATTGTGGCTCAGCGGTTAAAGTACCTGACTAGTAACCATGAGGCTGCAGGTTCGATCCCTGGCCTTGCTCAGTGGGTTAAGGATCTGGCATTGTCGTGAGCTGTGGTGTAGGTCGCAGACATGACTTGGATCCCAAGTTACTATGGCTGTGGTGTAGGCTGGCAGCTGTAGCTCTGATTTGACCCCTAGCCTGGGAGCCTCCATATGGCGTGGGTGTAGCCCTAAAAAGACAGAAGACACACACACACACACAAATTCAAACGTAGTACTCTTTTCTGAGAACCATAATAAGAAGCCTTTAATATACACATATGTATCTGGCTTCCACATACATACCTATATGGGAAGAAGGTAACTTGCACACATAAATACATTTGAGATAAGGGAATCCAGCTGTGACTTTTGACATCACTGGCCCATCCGGTGCTTGGGTGACTGTTCCCTTGCCTCCCCTGCTGCTCCACTTGAGTCCCAGGCATGGCTCTGCTATAAGACAAAGCAGACAAAACTTGAATCAGCACAGCTGGATTTTAAACTCTCAGGTTTCTCGTTTGTGAAGCTGAGTTACTTCTTCCTGTAACCCTCATGCTCGTGCACTACTTGTCTTACGGGCTTCAAAAGGTATTGGTTCAACATCCAGCCCACATGCTGTGAGACAGGCTTCTTTTGCAGTCTTTTCTAGCATAAAAAGGAAGTGTTGATGTTTCCTCATCCTCCAGTGCTGAGATTTTGCTTATTTGGAATTAGCTTGGAGGAAGGATCAACTTGCTCTCTCCCAGGTGCTGTCCTTGCCTTGCGGCACATTGATGAGGAGCCACACCCACCTTCCCCTCTCCTTGACCTCCCCTCACGTGCACACATGGCAGCAGGCTTTATAGAAGACTTGAGGAAACAAAGGTTTATGTCACTGTGTTGCTTGTCTCCCCTTCTTTTTAGAGCACCCTTCTGTAGGATTCATCCTGGAAATTCCCTATCCTTCACCTCAAAACACAGAATAACTCAGCTCACCAATTCTTTTACACTTAGGACTGTTTGTTGCAACAGAGACCTGTAAAACAATGCCTTAAATAAAGTTTATAATGTTCCCCCCATGTAAAAGTAGTCTGGAGATAAGCATTCTAGGGCTGGTAGGGTACTGTCACTATCTCATCGATGTCCCAAACTCCTCTCTTCTTTCCATTTTGCTGTCCTTAGAACAAGCCAGATCACCTCAGGACTGCAAAATGGCTGCTGAAGCACCACATTATATCCATGTTTCAGCAGCAGAAAAGGGAAGGCCAATCAGGGGCTTGCTATCAGAGTCAGTCTCCTTTACTGGGAGCATTTCCAGAAGTCTTATACTATAGTTTATTCCTTCATTCAATTGGCCAGAAGTTAGTCACATCAGCCATTCTTCTCTGGAGGGTGAGCCTGGGAAATCTAATTTTTCAGCAGGCACATTGCCATCTCCAACAAAATCAGGGCCCTGTGTAAATAAGAAGAGAAGAATACATTTTGGGTAGGCAACCAGAATGTCTGCCACAACCCCTGACTCAGCTCTGGACCTATCTTTGAATAGCCATTGAGTCATTATTCTATTAAAGCTAAGAGGCCATCATATGGCTGAAGAGGGGGAGCCGAAGTAAAAAAAAACGGCTGAATCTTTCACCTGCTGTCTCCACTGACAGTCTCTGAGAGTGGACTGGGCACCAAAGACATTTATTTGCCCACAGATATGAAATTTACTATCCTCCTTAGAAGGCAGAAGCGGTTCCAGTTGCCTTTTATTTTTCTATTGCTACACCCAAGGATTGTTGTGAGAATCCGAAGACAGATATGAGAAATCATGTCATAAACTACAGAATGCTAGTCCGTGACAGAAATGATCATTTATCATTATTATGAGTGCTGTCATGTCTTCTAAAGCTGTGTGCTCAGTTGAGGAAAAGGGTTTTCTGAGCTCGAGCAAGAGAGCCAAGGAGAAAAGGAAAGAGTGAAGGGGGAGGGGGAGCGAAGGGGGAGGGGAAGGGGAAAGGGGGAGGGGAGGAGGGGAAGCGGGAGAGAGAAGAGTGGAGGCCTCTTTTCTTCCAAAGGCAGAACAAAAATATATTGACATAATCGAATCCCATAGCTGATCCAAACACACATACAACTAGCTGAGAGACAGCATCAAATTTCTTTGCTTAAGTTTCTCCATTTAAAAGCTCCACTTTTAAGCAATATATATATTTTGAAAATGATGTGAACTATATGAAAAGGCACAAGGGAAGGTTACAAAAATTTGCTTTATTGATATATAGTTGACATACCATAAACTGTCCACATTTCAAGTGTATAATCTGATATATTTTGACATAACTAAACACCCATGAATCCACCACAATCAACATAATAATCATATTCATCACCCCCAAAAGTTTCCTCATGCTCCCTGCCTCCTGCCTCTCCCTGGCCACCCCCCCTCCCCACCAGGAATCACTGAGCTGCTTTCTGCCGCTCTAGATTCCTTCGCATTTTCTTGAATTTTATACAAATGGAATATAAAATTCCGTAAAAACACATACAATGTACAAATGGAATATAAAATTCCGTAAAAACACATACAATGTATGTACTCTTTTTTGCTTGGCTTCATTCACTGAGCACAATAATTTGGAAAAAAACCTACAACTTATGGAGAAGTATAATTAATGATACCACATAGATCTACTAGGATTGAGAACAGTTAATTAGTCAAATTTCCTTCAGCTTTCCTCCTCTTTTTTAAAATGTGACTTATACCAAAGAAAAAAATTTAAATGAGCATATTTCAATGGATAATCATAAAGCAAATCCCTGTGGGTGAGAATTGAACCTTGAAAGCACCCTGTTATCTCCCGGGTCCCCTCCCTGACATTCGCTTTTTCCTTCCACATTCCAGGTCACTCTTATCTTCACTTTGGACAGAAATATGTTCTTGCTTGTCTTTTTGGCTTAATGACCTATGTATCCATCCCAGTATGGCAGCATTGAGCCATCCGTTTGTAAATTTTATCTGAATGAAATAACACTGTCTTCTTCTGTGATTTGTATTTTTTACTGTTGTTTGGGAGATTAGCCATATTGTGCTACAGGGCTGTGGTTCGTTCATTTTAATGGCTATAGGGTATTCAATTTTATGAATATATCACAGTGGGGAATGGCCCACACTAGAGAGAAACCTTTTAAATGTGATCAGCACTGTTTGGCCTGTGTTGACACCTAAGCCTTGTAGCATCAGACAGTTGTCTTAGGATAGAAACAATAAAACACCCTCACCGCTGCTGCCAGTCTCAAACCCCCACTCTGTGTCCATAGAAAGTTAATCCATTAATAGTCACAATGAAAATCATAAATATTTACAACAATACATTTGTCCTGACATGGTATTCTTTCTGAAGAAGCAAAGCACAAAGTAGTTTGTTTTTTTTTTTTTTTTAAATCATTAACTTTATGTAACAGCATGAGTCAACTAGGGCTAATAAGAAAGTACTATAGCCTGGAATGGCTTAAACAATGGAAATGTATTTTTTTCTTACAGGTCTGGAGGCTGGAAGTCCAAGATCAAGGTGTAGGCTTGGTTTCCTGAAGTCTTTTTCAGGCTTGCAAAGAGCTTCCTTCCCCGTTTCCTCAGGTGGTCCTTGCTCTGTCGTCCCCCTGAGAGTCTCTGTTTTCTACTCTCTTCTTTAAAGACCTCAGTCAGATTGGATTAGGGCCCATTCCAAAAGCCACATTTCAGCTTAATCACCTATTTCAAGGCTTTGTTTCCAAATATGGTCACGGTCTGAGGGACTGGGAATTAGGGCTTCAACACATGAATTTGGGGGGAGGCATGATTGAGCCCATAGCAGTTGTGTTTATCTTAGTATAGCAAATTATATTCTCCTTGGGAGAAAGAAAACCAAGCCTCCTTCTACAGCCTGCTCGTTCACTTTCTTGTCCTCAGGCCTTCAATCCAGACCTTCCTGGCGTATGACTCCTAAATGTCATTATTTATGTACTGCTTTAAAAGATGCTTTCATAAATTACATAGGAAGCAAAAGCAGTCAAAACCTAGTTTTATATTTCTTCATGTACAAGAAACATGATAATAAGAGTCACTGAAGTCAGTGCTTGCAGTCTGAGATGTTTTTTAAAAGGTTCAGCATCACTCAAGTTTAAAAAATAATGATTTAGACCTGGCCTGTCTCTAGCAGGTGGACCATGCGGCCTTCTCCCAGCCCTTTCTTAAATGCCCTTTATTCTGTGATACCCTAAGTATCCGCTGGCATGGTGGTTTACAAGCACCTTCTCACATGGTGAATAATTAGATCCTAGTCACCACCCAGTGAAGGAGAGAAATCATTTGAATCCCTGCTGTACATACAAGATAATTGGAGCATAAAGAATATTGGATTTTCAAGGTTACCCAGCAAGGAGGGCACAAAGCCAGTTTCCATTTCTCAATCTAGGTAATTTGAAACCTGCATTTATATAATATTAAATAATAAGAATACAATTTCATAATGCCTTCTCTCCCCAAAGTGGAGGTCCATCCACCATTTTTTTTTGTTTCAAGTGGGGTGTGGTGGTGCTAGTCATTAGGTGGGGGAGCTAGTGAAAACATCATGACTCAGAGCAGTCATATGAAAATGGACTTTCTCACTGAGGCAAAGATGTGGAAGTAGTCAACTTCTTTCTTCTGATAGCAGGTGTTTTGTTTTTCAATCAGCATGCTCACTGGGTCCCTTTACCCTATATCTTTCATGCTTTCAAAGCTTCTGTTTTCCTGCATATTCAATCCCAACACACATTAGTTTTCTTCTTTCCATGTATATTTAGTAGTTGTCATTCTATTACGAAGAAGGACTTCTCTCCCCCATCTATTTGTGCATTCAATCATTAATTTATATCATGACAGTCTCATGGGTTCTTTTTATTGAATGAGTTTTTGCTTTATTCCATGGGTTACGATGACCAGACTCTTCTGGATTGTTGAGTGGGAACCCCTTCATTCCGGCTCCTGGGTCCTTTTGACATATTCCCATAATTCTCTGTTTATCCTCACTTAGCACAAAAAGGTGCTCCACATTTTTCTTGTACTTTCACTGCCCCAACCTGTATTTCACTGTTTTTTGAGAATTGGTGGATACCAACCAGTGCTAAACGTTGAAGTCTTGAGCCATTGTAGGAGCCAGAAGAGATCATGATTTTCCCTCAGATCATGACCTTCCCGACCTTCAAATAAAAGGATTAAGAGGACAACTGCCTCCATGATGGCATGTGCTTAGTGTTCATCCCAAGGAGAAATACATCCAATGTCTTAAGTGTCTTATGACATTTGTTTCATGGAAGAGAGTTTCAAACTGATACTCAGATGGCACTAGCTGAGAAATGGGAGATCAAAACATGTGGGATGGAGTAACGGGAGATCACTATGGAATGGACTGCCTCTGTTATTAACTATGACCCCGATCCACATAAGCCTGTCTCCCAAGGAGCCTGCAAAGCTAGGAGCTCTGAAGGGGCAGCAGAACAGTAAGCTCCAGTGCACAAAGGACTGTGTCACTTCTGCCTCCTAGATGGTAAAAGGAAAGCCCCTGTCCTGGGGACACCAGGGTGGGTGGGGTATCCTTCCTACAGTTACAGTTTTGACATGGTTCTTTTTCTTTTCCATTAAAAATAATTTCCCATGAAACTAATACAACATTGTAAGTCAACTACACACCAATAAAGTTAAAAAGATATTTCAATTAGGAAAGATTTTAAGCTTTCAGGATTTTAAGAAAATTACAGAGAAAAATTCATAATCACAAACATACCCATCACTAGATGGAAGAAATGCTAACATTTGCCTTAGATCTTTTTAGAAAGATAGTAAAACTACAGATGAAATTGAAGCCCTGTTGCCCTCCCATTCTCCTCCCTCTCTCTTCAGAGGTAACTCTCAAGTTTGTAGGCAACTTCTCAATGCTCAAATTTACTTCTTTCCTGAGTAAACACCAATATACAGTATCGTCTTATGAATTTAAAACATTTCATAAGCAGGAGTTCCCATTGTGGCATAGTGGAAACAAATCCAACTAGGAACCACAAGGTTGCGGGTTCAATCCCTGGCTTCGCTCAGTGGATTAAGGATCTGGCGCTGCTGTGAGCTGTGGTGTTAGGTTGCAGATGTGGCTCGGATCTGGCATTGCTATGGCTCTGGTTTAGGCCGGCAGCTACAGCTCCCATTAGACCCCTAGCCTGGGAACCTCCATATGCCGCAGGTGCTGCCCTAAAAAAAAAGACAAAAAAAATTTTTTCATAAGCAGAACTGTCACCCACACTATGCAGCCCAGGCTCCAGGTGCAGAAACTTTTTTTTTAACCATACAGGCTAGTTGTGTTTCATCAACAGGCTACCATGAAGTCCTGCAACAAAACCAGGTCACACCAGCTAGATCCAAGATGATGAGCAAACTAGGCTAAAGGTCACCATTTTCCTTGCCTTGATTGAGCTGTGTTTCCATACCAAACCCTGAAAGCCGAAGGATACTACCCTGATTTATCTCTGCATTTGTTTCAAAAATACCTGGTGTTTGGCAGAGAAGCTTTCAGGCTGCACTTTGAGAGAGACATTGTGCTCAACTGCCCCAATCTAGCTCTGACCATCAGGGGGCACCAGCGCAGAGGAAGCCTGAGATCTCCGCCCAAAATGGGCTTTGTGCTCTGCTAGGCACAATTTCTGTGACATACAGGGAAGAATGGAAGACTGCAGGTGCCCCGGCTGTCCCTAAAAATCTCCTACTTCCTAGAGCCTTGGTGACCTGTCTGCCTCCTAACCCTTAAAATTCCCTTACTCTCTGGGGAGAAGGTATCTTTAGAGCATTAGATTCCCTTCTCCCTTCTCCAGCCATTGAGCAAAAGCCTGTCCCGATTGCACCAAAATCAATTTCATTGTTGGCAGCATGAACCTGACTGGGAAAGAACTCCCTGACTGATGAAGTGGGGTGGGGGCTTCAGTTCAGCTAGGGCACCAGGAGGGGCGCCCCATGTCTAATTCAGTCACAGTACCGTACGTCTTGCATCCTTTCTCAACTAACTTTTGATTTTCACAGAACACGGAGATTTATCCGTATTTACAATGTAGACCTTGTTCATTCATTTTATCTGTTAGGTAGTATTGTACGACATTTCTATAATGCTATGATTTGATATTACACTTATTAATCCTAATGCTTTGTACATTCCTCTTGGATTTTCTTTGGAGGTAATAAACTCACCTGGAATAATGGTAGTTTTGTTTCTTACTTTCTATCCCTAAACCTCTTATTTCTATTTTTAGTATGACAGTCAAGTGGAAATTATTTTCTTGTTCTTTTTCTGATTTAAAAGAGATTATAGGAGTTCTCGTTGTTGCTCAGTGGGTTAAGGACACAACATTGTCTCTATGTGGGTTTGATCCCTGGGCTTGTCCAGTGGGTTAAGGATCTGGCATTGCTGCAAGCTGCGGCATAGGTTACAGATGCAGCTCAGATCTGGTGTTGCCGTGGCTGTGGCATAGGCCTCGGCTGCAGCTCTGATGCAACCTCTAGCCTGGGAACTTCCACATGCCACAGGCACAGCTGTAAAAAGAAAAAAAAAAAAAGAAAGAAAAAGAGATTGTCGTTGTTCCCTTGTGGTACAGCAGTTTAAGGATCCGGTATTGTCACTGCAGTGGTTCAGTGAACTGATGTGACATGGGTTCAATCCCTGGCACAGGACTTTCCATAAGCTGCAGGCACAGCCACAGGGGGGAAAAAAAGGGAAGAGAGCTTTTAAGGTTTACATTTTTAGGTAGTGATGCTTGTGGTAGGTTTTCATTGTACTAGTTCGCCTGAAGTGTTTTTTCCCAATACCCATTCATGGCTGACTTTATTGCACTTCTTTTTCTGATCCTACTGATATGATTATATTATTTTCTCTTACAACAATAGATTGCCTAATGTTAAGGTATTCTATAATTTTAAGGAAAAGATAAGATAGAAGATCCTCTATTGGTTGTGGTGTATTTCTTTTTAAGATGCTCAGTTAAGTTTGCAATCCAGTTGTATGCTATCTATCCATGTATTTATTTAAACAATTCTTGCATTTGTGTGCATGTCTGAGGTGGGGGGCTGAACATTTTCCCTTATGATATCCTATCTAGACTATATTGGCTTCATAAAATAAGTTGAGGAGTTTCATCTTTATTTACTGTCTGGAAGAATTATATATAGTTGGAATTATCTGTTCTATGAAAGTTTAGATGATCCACCTGGAGAACCATCTGTAACCCATAATTTCTTTGTGGGAAAACTGAAAAACTATTAATTCAAGTTCTTACATTAATACTAATTGGGTTTTCCATTTCTTCTCGAGTTAGTAATGGCAAATGTGGTACTTCAGATCAGGATGGACCAACTATGGCCTGTGATCCAAATGCAGCCACTTTTTGTTTTTGTAAATAAAGTTTTACTGGAACACAGCCATGCACATTCATTTACATATTGTCTATGGCTGCTTTCCTGTTCCAACAGTAGAGTTGAGTACTTGTGACAGAATCTGTATAGTCTACGAAGTTTAAAATAGTTACTCCCTGACCCTTTATAGAAAAAGTTTGTCAATTCCTAAGCTATTCGTTCCCCAAAATTAGTTGCCCCTCTTTGGGGGAAGGTTATACTTCCCCATAACACTGACTTTAGAATTGGGCATGTGACTTGCTTTACCTAATTAGTGAAAATTACATGCATCACCTCTGGGCAGAATTTTTAAAAGCCAGCTGTAATTTGCCATTCTCTTTCTTTTTCTCTCTGTCATAAGACTGACAATGTTCTCTATACAATTTGCTTATTAGCCTGGGTTTGAGTGAAGACAGATTTGCAGCTGATCTTTGATAGATGTAGTGTGAGCGAGAAATACATTTTTTTTTTGTTAGTGGCAGTGACAAGGATTTTACAGTCCTTTGTTATAGCAGCATAACCTGGACTATTCTAACCAATAGTAGACTATGTGTAACTTACATCCATCAGGAAAGACTCATCGTCCCTTTCAGTCCACTCCTTGGGGGTAGTTGGTCCTTTGTTTTTAGATGTAAATTTAGACAGGCCCCACAATTGTTCTGATCACACCTAGGTAATATGAGCAGACTTCTGGTGACTTTAAGTAACACAACAGTCTGTTTAGTAATTACAATATTGTATCCTATGTAGTGTTCAGAACTTCAATCTTGTTTTGAACTTAAAATTTTTCTTTTTCTTTGTTTTCCTGGCCACATTCGAGGCATGTGGAAGTTCCTGGGCCAGGGATTGAACCCACGCCCACAACAGCAACCCCAGCTGCTGCAGTGACAATGCTGGATCCTTAACCTACTTCACCACAAAAAAACTCCGACTTAAAACTTTCCTTCCAACAGGTTGGAAGTTTGCACTTGGGGATGGAAAATGATAGGTCTTTCTTTTCCTTCCTTACTTATTTACTGCTTTTCCCTATTTTGCTTCCTTCAGTTTCTGACTCCTCTAGGGTTGGTATTTATGTAGGAGGGAAGAGGTAAAGGGAGCAGAAAGAGTTTATTTGACCGGTAGTGTTGTGGCAGTCTAGTATTGTGTCTAGACTTGGCCGATGTATTGACTGTCTCTTGGCAGGGTTGTGGTTCTTTAAGGCCTCCCCAATAGCTCAGCATTTTTCATTGGTTTTTCTTTTGAAATGAGCAAGTCTTATGTCTCCCAGTTGGTTGCACCAACTCCTCCTTTACCCCTGAGATACCTAAAGATATTTTAAGCTTTTTTATTTTATTTTTCCAAGGTCTCTTCATCCATCCAGATGACCCTCTTGGACATGATACTAGAAAAACCTTAAGTAGACTCGTAGCTCATGCATGATTCACATCTTATCTCAGATAAATACTCTCATATCTTGCCCCCAACACACTGGGATTGTGGGTCAATACCAACTTTTCAAATCTCTTTCTTCTGTTCTCCTGTCAGAACCAGTAGCTTATTCTTTAGATTTCTTAGATGTGAATCACATAGCAGTCTACTGTGTTCCCTAATTAATCCCCCCACCTATTCTCTCTCTCCTTGACTCTCAGTGCTTTTCTACTCTACCCTCGGCAGAGATGAAGAGTTTGAGAGTCAAGTTTTCAACTCATTTCATCCAACCATTTATTCATTCATCCATTTTTCCATTCAGGGATTATTTATTGGGTGTCTACATTCCCAACATTATCCTAGGCACTGGGAATATAGCAGTGAACAAACAAGTCCATGTCCTCACGAAGCTTACATTCAAGGGTGGAGACTCAGACAATAGACAAATAAGATAGAACATATACAATATGCCTGGTGTATTTGGGAGAAAATTAGGGAGTAAGTCTGTCTATCATTTCCATTTCTCTAACATTCTATTCAAGTTCTTTATTTCTTTTGGTATCAATACTGTATTTTCTATATTTTAGAATTTATCAATTTTATGTAGTTTTCAAACTCATTAGTGTGGAGGGTTTCATTCTTCTATTTTTAACTTTTTTTGTATCTTATTGTCTTGTAGATAACATGTTGTTGGATTTTTTTAAAAAGCCCAATCTGTTTCTCTCTTTTAGGCAGAACAGTTAGCCCATTTATATTTATTTTATATTTATACTTAGTTGTCATCTTATTTCATATGTTCCATTTATATGCCTTCTTTTATTTCTTTTTAATTCTTGCCTACACTGGATATATTGAATTTTCTTTGGCTAGCTTAAAAGTTATATTGTAATTTTGTGCATATGATGACTGTCTTAAACTTCAGACTAATAAGCACATCAAAAATTTCTCCTATTAATGTATTAAACTTGTCAGTGTTTACATATTTTCCCTAAAAAAGCAAATACTTTAATCTGCTCTCATGTTCTTCTGTTTCTTCCCCACCCCTATTTCTATGTTACATTACATGAGAAAGTTTTCTTATTTTCTATTTTTTTAATCATGATTTTTTAAAAAAAAATTACCTTCTTAGGTTTACATCTGAGAAGTTTTGAGTACTTTTTCCAAAATTATTTTCAATGTGTGGTAACCCTTTTGGTACCCTATATACCCAAGAATATTTTTTATTACCCCTCATATATACATTTTTTTTTCTTTTTAGGGCCACACTTACAGCATATGGAAGTTCCCAGGCTAGGGGTTGAATTGGGGCTGAAGCTGCCAGCCTACACCACAGCCACAGCAATTCCAGATGAGCCACATCTGCAACCTACACCACAGCTTACATCAATGCCAGATCCTTAACCCACTGAGCAAGGCCAGGAATCAAACCCATGTCCTCATGGATACTAGTCAAGTTCTTTACAGCTGAGCCACAAAGGGAATTCCACTCCTCATTTTAATGCCAATTTCTGGATATATGGTTCTATCTTCCAAATTACTGTTTTTCAATTATTTAAAAAATTAGTCTTTTTTCTTCTTGTATCCAACACCTCTTTTGTGAAGACCAAGGCCTCTGTACATTGTCTATTCTTTCTCTAGGTATTCTCTGGATATTTCTCTGTTCTTTCTCTAGGCAGGTATTCTCTACCCTCTAGAGTCTTTTTGAATTTTACCTTTGGGACAATTTAAACAAATGTCAATCACTACAAGGTATCTAAGTATGGGTTTTCATTCTCTATTTTCAATGTGAGTCTTTTTTGAATTTTACCTTTGGGACAATTTAAACAAATATCAATCACTACAAGGTATCTAAGTATGGGTTTTCATTCTCTATTTTCAATGTGAGGTCTTTCATCTTTCCTTAGTTCCAAAAAATTAATGCCCATTTGTTTGTTTAAATGTCTTCTCTTCCTTTTTTGGTTTTTCTCACTCTTGTTAGAACTCCTATTATTTGGATACTGAAACTTCTAAACTTTTTATTTCTTAGATTTTATTTTCTCTTTTGTACTTAAAATTTTTTTTCTTTTCTGTTGCCATCTGGGAGAATTCCTCATTTGATCTTTCAGATCACTAATATATTCTTCAGTTAAATCTGTCCTATCATTTATCTGCATTTATTTGATCTCATGTGAATATTTCTACTAGGTTTTAAAATAATTTGTTGTCCTTGTCTCATAATCCAATTATTTATTATGTTTATTTAGAATGCTTGGTCTATTCTTCTATTTCATACAGTACATAGTGTTTCACTTGCCACTTTTATCGTAATTCTTTTTTTTTTTTTTTGTAGTCTTACTTTTCAGATGTCTAGGTTTTCCCCCCAGTGAGCTCATACTACTCTGGTAATGTATATTGGGGACTTTCCAACAGAGAGCTCTAGTCTTTGTCTGTCTTTGTGAATATAAACTGTGTGTAGTATATAGTGTTACCACAGGGCCACTGTCGATCACTCCTGATTGCTGACTCCCCATAAGGGAAGCATTTGGTTCAGGGTTTCAACTTTACACCTTTAAGGACTAGATGCAATATAGTATCTTGGATTGGATCTTGGAACAGAATAAGGACATAAATGGAAAAATCTGGCAAAATTTGAATAAAGTTGGTAGTTTCATTAGCAGTAATGTATGAATGAAAATCTCACTGCAGTTATGTAAGACATTAACATGAGAGGAAACTGGGTAAAGGGTATACAAAAAACCTTTATACTACTGCTGAAACTTTTCTGAAAATCTAACATTATTCCAAATAACAAGGTTTTGTTTCAGCTGCCTCTATGGCATATGGAAGTTCCTGGGCCAGGGATCAAATCCGAGCCAGAGCTGTGACCTATGCCACAGCTGCAGCAATGCCAGATTCTTAACCCACTGTGCTGGGCCAGGAATCAAACCTGCACGTCCCCAGAGACCAGCCAGAACATTACTTTCTGCACCACAGTAGAAACTTCCAAATAAAAGTTCTTATCTCTATATCTATAGATATTTTCGATAGCTTCACCTGCAGCATATGGAAGTTCCCAATCCAGGAGTCAAATCAGAGCTGCATCTGTGACCTACACCTCAGCTTATGACAACACTGGATCTTTAACCCACTGAGCAAGGCCAAGGATTGAACCTGCATCCTCACAGAAACGACATCAGTCAGGTGCTTAACCTACTGAGCCACAATGGAACTTCCTTTTTATAAATATTTTTGATAATAAGTGAGCTGGACATTCATGATATATGTATTTATCTATAGGTGTATTTCACTTTAAATATTTTAAAAGTGTAAAACGTACACATACATACTCATACCCCTTAAAAACTCTTTAAGTCAGAGAACCAGTGGGAAGACAAAACTTCTCTTGGTTGTGATCCACCACCATCACCCCAACCCCTGGCCACCTTAGAGGTTCTGAAAGGGGAGGGTTAGAAGAGTGAAAGCTCAAGACAAGCTGGGCCATCTTCACTTGAAGTTGTCCCATAGTTCACTGATGCTATACTTATTCTTTGTTTTGTTTCATTTTGTTTAGCTGCATCCATGGCATGTGGAAATTTCCAGGCCAGGGATCAAACCTGCTCCACAGCAGTGACCCAAGGCACTGCAGTGACAATGCCAGATCCTTAACAGGATGTGCCGCAAGGGAACTATGATGCTCTTCTTATTTTTAAAAGTTGTTTTTCTCTCTGCTTCATTTTGCGTAGATGCTGTTGCTATGCCTTCAAGTCCACTAATCTTTTTTTTCCAGCGCTGTCAAATCCACTGTTAATCCAATCAGTGTATTTTAAAATCTCAGACATAGTTTTCATTGTTAGAAGTCTTATTTGTTTTTTTTTTTGGTATATTCCCCACATCTACTTAACTTTTTGAACGTTGGGAGTACAGTTATGATATCTTTTTAAAGTCCTTCTCTGTTAATTCTAATATCTGTGTCAGTTTTGAGTTGGTTTTGATTAACTGGCCTCAGTGCGGGTCATGTTTTCTTGATTTTTTGTATGCCTGGTAGTCTTTGATTAGCTATAAGTCTCTGTGAATTTTTCCTTGTTGGTGATGGATATGTTGTATTCCTATATATCTTGAGTTTTGCTCTGGGAAACAGTTAAAGGACTTGGGAATGTTGTGACTCTTTCAGGTCTTACCTTTACAACTTGCTAAGAGGGTCTAGAGCAGTGCAGTTTAGAGCTGGTTTCTCTTCACTACAAGGCAAGACCTTCTTGAGCACTTCACCCCATGCCCTGTGAATTATGAGCTTTTTTGGTCTGACTGGTGGCTGTGGGCACTGTTCTGAGCCCTGTATGAGCTCTATGTCCTGTTTTCTCTCATCTTTTCAGGTGGTTCTTTCCTATCTCAGGTAGTTTCCTCACATGCTATGTGGTGGATCGGTGCTCGGAAAGGTCTATGCAGATTTCTGAGGCCCTCCCTCTGTGTGAGCTCTGCTCTGTATTATGAACTGTGACTGCTTGGGTCCCCTGGACTCTCAGCTCCACCTCCTCGACTCAGGGAGTCTTCAGGCTCTGCTTCTGTTTCCCCCCAAGTGCCACAGCCAGAGAACTCTCATAAGGCAGTACACTGGGGCAATTTGCTTCTGGTCTCTCAGGCACAGTTGTCCTCTGTTTTGTGACTTCTAGTGTTTTGAAACACACTATTTTATGTATTTTTTGTTGTCATTTCATATAGGGAGGTAAATTGGTCTCTGTTACTCCATCGTGGCTGGAAGCACAAGTTCCACATTCTCGTAAGGTTCCATTTATTTATTTATTTATTTATTTATTTATTTATTTATTTATTTAATTTTTCGGGCTGCACTCGTGGCATATGGAGGTTCCCAGGCTAGGGGTCCCATTGGAGCTACAGCTGCTGGCCCACACCACGGTCGCAGCAATGCCAGATCCGAGCCGCATTTGCGACCTACGCCATAGCTCATGGCAATGCCAGATCCTCAACCCACTGAGCGAGGCCATGGATCGAACCCACAATCTCATGGTTCCTAGTCGGATTCATTTCCACTGTGCCATGATGGGAAGTCCCTTGTTTCCTATATTTAAATGGTATGTTTAGGGAGGTTTCTGTGGTGAGGGCAAAGGGGGACCAGGAGAGCTTTCCCTGCTTTAAAGATCAGGGATCCCTCTTCAACTGTTAACCACAAAGAACTCAAAATGTGGCCTCTTTGTATAGCCACTTAGTCTCTCAAAGCTAAACTTTCTGCCCCTAGACCGCTTTGTAGAGCTCTGCAGGCTCTACCGTCCAAGATAGGGAGAGCACAGAGTCTTTAAAAATAGAGAAAACAGTAGATTGTGTTGAAGGGGACACATTTGTGAAATGGCAGGGCTGAGGGAGATGCTGAAGTATAGGCAGAGGTGAGGTAGAGGCAGAGGCCAAGACCAAGACGAAGATGCCAGAGCAGGGGCAGAACACAGGCCACGTGAAAACCATGTTTAAGGAAAAGTCCTCTCATTCACATACTCTACATTTGGTCAGGGTGGGGCACAGACTGTAAGTGTGACAAAAACGGAGAAGGCAGCCATGTATAAGAAAAGGCACACATGTCTATATAGGAGGTTGAACATTTGAGAAGAGCTTGGTGTTTGAAACACTTACGTGGCACAGACGGCTGGCTGCCCCCTAAGGATAAGGGCTTCATTTTCACGGCTCCCAAAGGGGTCACTGAGGAGGTGGACTACACGCCCAGGGATTCCCAGTCCCTTTCGGTGGTAGACATGCAGCTTAGAGGCAGGCCATGGAATGTGAGAGTCGGTGACGTGCGCCTCTCACACAGGCCAACCCACAGGCTTCTCCCCTTCCAGTCAGTTGGAATGGAGACCCTCAGGGCAATCCCTGAAGTCAGTAGGTGACAGGGCAGAGGCTGCATTATCTCAGGACTAGCCTACCTAATGAGGGCATGAACAATTTTGCTACCATGTGGTGAAACTACAAAGTTATATTAAGAACATTGTAAGTGAATTGATCATTTGGTAAATTGACCTTTGACAATCCAGTTTCCAGCAAATTTTTTCTTGAGGATATACAGGATATGTGTGTGTGTGTGTGTATAACTGGCTCAGTTCCTTTGGAAAGACCAAGTGGTGTCTTGAATAGAACAACACACCAGTTTTAGCTAAGAGCTGATTCTATTCATAGAGTTGCATATTTCATAGATTTTTTTACCCGATGGTGAGATGTGGAAGGCCTCGCCTTCATTCTTCTCCTTCCATTCATAGGATGCCAAGCACCCATAATGCTCCCTCTACTCTTACAAGGAAGAAAACTTAGCAGGAAGAAATCAAGGGAACTAGAGAGAGGCAGAGAGAGATAGGAGATCACAGAGGAAACTCAATGTTGCCAAAGCTAGAGTAATGAAGACCAGAGAGACTCGAGAAGAGGGACAAATGTTTTGCCCCTCTGTGTGTGTGTGTGTGTGCATGTGTGCATGCACATGCATGTGCACCCGCATCCTTAATTGTTGAATTACTAAAACATACATGTCTAGTAATGTCCTGCCTTTCTTGATGTTAAGAGCATAACAATGGAGCTATAAGTCTAACTCCTTTATTTTATAGATGGACAAGCTGAAACCCATCTAGAGACACAGGGCTGCTCAAGGTAACTGTTTATAAGTTGCAGAGTCGGGATTTCCCAAATTCACTTGAGTCAAAGACTTTACAGAGCCCCCCCGCCCACTCCTCATGCCCAAATGCACATTTGAGCTGTGGAATTGCCTCCCTGTGAGCTAGTGAAAAGCATAGGGTAAGCCTGCAGGGAGATAAGCTCCCCATCATATTTCAGCTGTCACCCAAACAGAATGTACCATGCAGGGAGAAAGACAGGGCAGAGAGGAGCTTCCCGCACAGGGCCTCCACCAAGGCCTCCCTGTTTCATTTTTCAGGGGATTCCCTTCTGCCTTCAGCTGGTGGCCCTGTGAGCCAAATGTCTTGAGTCACTCTCACTGTAGCACTGGGATGGTGACCACAGAGAGTGACCGCAGGTCTAGGGAGCTGAGGCTGTCTGGAAAGTAGTTTCCCTTTTAATGTCTGTCTAGTGGTGGTCCAGCCTGCCTTTCCCAGGCCCCACCCAGTCTTGCTGCTCTAAGCCTCACTGTGACCATGTCTGCTCTGGAGCCCACGGAGGGGCATGGAAACTCCTTGGCAAGGCCTCCAGGGAACCTCTCCAGCCCTCTGGGGGACCAGAGAGTACCAGTAACTTTCATATATCTGTGCTTCTATACAAGCTGTTTCTTCTGTCTAGACTTCTCTTGCCACTTGGACTGCTTAGAACATGGGCTCCTCATTCTTTCACTTTTATTTTTTTTTGCAATTATTTATCTTTAAAAATTATATAAAATATAAGGAACATAGAATTTAACATTTTAACCATTTTTTAGTGTCTGGTTTGGTGGCTTTAGGAATATTTACAATGTTGTGCAACCATCACCACCATCCTTCTCCAGAACTCTGCCTCTTGCAGAACTGAAACTCTGTATCACTTAATTAACTCCCCATTCTGCTTCCCCCAGCCCCTGAAAACCACTGTTCTACTTTCTGTCACTGTGAATTTGACGACTCTACGTACCTCATGAGTGGAACTGTATGGCGTTTGTCCTTTTGCGACTGACATTTCACCTGGCATGATGTCTTCACGTTTCATCCATGCTGAAGCATGCGTCAGAAGTTCCTCCCTTTTTAAAGCCAAGGAGTATTCAATTGTACATACACATCACATTTTGTTTATCCATCCATCTGCTGATGGACACTGGGTTGACTCCTCCTTTTGGCTACTGAGACATAGTTTGTGGCCTAGCATAGGATCTGTCCTGGAGAATATCCCATGTGCACGCAAGAAGAATGCATACGCTGCTGTTGTTGGTAGGTGTTCTGAGTTAGGTCTGTCAGACCTGGTTGGTTTATTTGGTTGTTCCAGTGCCCTAGTTCCTTACTTGCCTTCTGTCTGGGTTTTCTATCCATGATTGAGAGTGGGGTATTGAAGTCTCCATATATTTTGTTTTTTTTTTTTTGCCTTTTTCCAGGGCCGCTCCTGCAGCATATGGAGATTCCCAGGCTAGCGGTCTAATCGGAGCTGTAGCCACCGGCCTACGCCACAGCCACAGCAACGCAGGATCCCAGCCGCATCTGCAACCTACACCACAGCTCTACACCACAGCTCATGGCAACACCAGATCTTTAACTCACTGAGTGGGACCAGGGATCGAACCCGCAACCTCATGGTTCCTAGTCGGATTTGTTAACCACTGAGCCATGATGGGAACTCCAAAATCTCCAAATGTTATTGTAGAATTGTCCATTTCTCCCTTCAATACTGTCAATTTCTGCCTCGTGTATCTTGGTGGTCTGTGATTAGGTGTATAAATGTTCATCTAATCATTCTTAAGCCTCTATCCAAATGCCACCTCCTCCAGTGCCCTCGCCCTGCCTCCCCCAACCCCAGGCAGAGCCCCTCTCCTCAGTGTTCTCACTGTGACTTGGATACACCTCTGTGTCCCACATTCTGCTCCAGTGAGGACCTGTCTTCTGAGTTAGTTTGTCTTGGAAGACACGGAATTTTGTCTTATTTAAGTTTGCACCTCCAGAATCTGGGCAGTCAGTGCCTGGTGAATGTTTGCTGAATGGATACTTGCCACTGAACACAAGTGTGTCATTCATGTTCTTCCTGGGATCAAAATAAGTGTAGTCAGAAATTCTTAATACATCCTTGCTTTTTGTATCAGTATTACAGAGCCTTCAAGGTATTTGTTCTTCTCTCTCATTTGATCCTTACCACAATCCTATGAGGAAGGTTAAGCCAGGGGTTTATAGCTCCATTTTACAGGTCTATAAAACTGAGACTGAGACCCAGGCTGAGTGCCTTGCTAACAGTCAAGATGATAAGAGGCAGAGCTGGGACTAGAGCCCAGGTTAGTCTGGCTCCTGACCAGGGCTCCTCTCTCTGTGCCCACTGCCCGGATGGGCTTAACTGCTCTGGCTGGGATCACAGCCTCTGTGTGTGGAGACTGATTCTCTTTCCTCTTGGGGAATGTGAAGATTGCCTTTGGACGTGTTATGGGAGTTCTGAGTGAGTCTCTGCAACACCCCTCACAAGATCAGTAGAGACGATGAACACTGACTACTTTGCTCACTGAGGCACAGGCGGGAGCTGGGCCCCTTGTCTGGGCTTCCCCAGTGCCAGGTATGATGTACTTGCCATTTGTTCTGAAGTACCCTGGCCAGTCTTGGCATAGGCAAGAAGCTTTTTTCATGTTTTAAATAAAATCGGCCCTGTGTGACCACCCTCCCACTCTGATGTTTGAAGCCCTGCAGAGTGAATCAGCTCTCTCTGCTCCTGACATCCTTCCAGGAAAGTGCATGCATTTCCCTGAGTGTTTTTCCTCAGGCTGTATGGCTCCAGTGCCTTCAAGCTCCTCCACTGTTCTTCTGGGGACCTCCCTCTCTGGGCCACCTCCCCCTGGTGTGCTGCAGTTCATCTACTGGCTGAGTCTGAGTGACAGGGAGAGCACACCCGTAACAGGGCACCCCTGGGCTGGCAAGGAGAAAGGCTGCAGAGGGCTCTAATTGCAGCTTCCTCAAATGGACAGGCAGCTGGCTCTCAGGCAGTGGAGGAGGATGGGGAGGGAAGCAGAGCCCTGGAATGTGTGATAGGACAAAAATAGAGGGCCCGGGGTTACTGTAGGCCAAGCTCCTTCCCAGGACAGGCTTGCAGGAAGCTCTGATTTAGGTGAGCCCACCTAGCCCTGTGCTGACTGCAGGGTGAGCCCCCTGGATGTTCCCAGGCTGTTCCCCTTCAGTGGTTAGAGCAGGGTTTTGAATGGTGTTTTCAAAGAGTCCATATTGTGGTCCTCAAGACTTTGGAATTCTCTTTATGCCTCCCTTTCCTTCTCTTCCCAGGGTCCTCTAGGGATGACTGGCTTTACTGGTCCATTGATTGGCCTTGACAGTGAGGGGAAATCAAGAACAAGGGAAGGATGACTAGAGAGGTCCAGTGAGGGCCTCCTGGTTAATTTTCATGAAAACGATGATGATAATTACACACACATCTTGTAGGATTGCTGAATGTATTTAAAAAGGCAACAGATATATGTGTTTTGTGCAATCCTCACTCTGTAAAGGGACTTACAGGTAGCACTCACCCTGTGAGGGCACCTGGTGGCTCCTAGTGATGTTCTCCTTGCGACCTGTCAGGGGCCAGAGTGAGGTCTGTCACCTCCATGCTCTGAAAGCATTTGTGGGTTTAAGAGCTGGACTGGAAAGCAGGCTGGATTTCAGTCCTGACTTTAAGTTGCTGTGTGACCCAGGGTAAGCTCCTTCCCCTCTCTGGGTCTCCAATTTCTTTCCTGTTCCATGAAGGACTTGGGCTAGGAGATCTTTGAAGTCCTTGGCCCACAGAAGCTGGGGGATCTGGGCCATGGGTCAGGGTGCTCCTTTCTTGATGCTCTAGACTCTTTCTTTGGGGAAAGGCAGCTCTCTCCACTCCATCCTTTGCCGAGCTGGTCTGCTGGTTTCCTAGACAAGCCCAGGAATGCTGGGTATGGAGCTGTGGGTTCTATGGTCAAGGCTGTAGGGCAGGTTCCGGGCCCAGTGTCTCAGTGCTGCATGCCTGGCCCCCTGGAAAGGGATGCTGCCTGGATTGCTTTCAGTGTTCTTGCCCCACCTACCCTGGACAGCCGGACCCATGTCCTCAAGTCACAGGGAGAGTTCAGCATGTCCTGCTGTGACACATGGCCAGAGGGCAGTAAAACTCAAGCCCTCCTGGCGGGCAGGTGATCCTCACGGAGCTAGCCAGGCCTGACTCAGCCCCAGCCTGCCAGCCCCTGAACCAGCTGTTCCCTCAGGCACTACACAGAAATCACGCCGTGGGGGATGGCATCGGGCTGCAGGAAAGCGTGTCCCTGGCTCAGGGGCCAAGGAGAAGAATGCAGTATCAGCCTGGCACCAACTGGCCTGAAAGAACAGCTGACTCTCTGCAGGGAAAGCTGAGACAGAGTCCCAAGTTCAAGACTGGCTCGTAGCCCTAGGACAGGGATTGCTGATAGTCTGATTCAGTGCAAAGGAGAGAGCTGGACCAGACCCTCTCAGGCCAAGCACCTAATCCCCCCTCCACCTGACTGTGTGTGACCTTCATTTGATGCCTGACCCTTATTTGGGCCTCAGCTTCCCTGTCTGGGCTAAGTATTAAGGTCCTAAGGGAACAAATTTTGTGATGTCCTTACTTAAAATTTGGGGATTCCGTTCCCCCAGCCTTTAGTAGAAATGCTCCTGTGAAGACTGCATGTCTGATATGTCACTATGTGCTGCCTGGGACAGTCTCCCTCTTCATCCAGGCTCCTCTTGCCTCACCACCTTCTAGTCTGAGCTGATACCCATTCTCCTGTTTTCTAGAAGGAAAATGACCTTCATTCTAGAGTGTAGGTAATGGCAATCTGGACATTTCAAGGTCTTATTGAAGAGGTTGAGACTGACCTTATTCTAGTTCCAGCTCTCACAGTGGGCTCTTGAGCATTTCTCTTCCCCACCTGGGCCTCAGTTTCCCTCTTGGTTGTGGGAAGTGTTTGAGTCAAGTGATCTTGAAACTTCTTTCCAGTTTGGCCTCAGGGTCTCTAATATCCCCCTGGAAAATTAATTTTTTTTTTTTGGTCATTTGTCTCAAAATGATTAAAGCAATTGAGAAGCAAAACAACTTGGCTATAAACCAGCTCAGGAGGACAATAAGATGAGACCTCTTGCTCTAATGTGTGTGGGGGGGGGCAGTTAGAGAAATGCTGCACCACCCCCACTGGTAAAAAGAGGGAGGCAGCTTACTGTTCTAAAGTGATCTCTCTCACACACACTGGGGGAGGGAGGAGGTGCTGGGTCAGCAGGCGTGTCTGGAGAATGTTTGTCCCTGAAGGAAAGTCAGGCAGAAAAGTCCGCTTGGCACCAGGCCTTGCTGGGATTATCTTCATCATAGAGCCATAATTTATTTTTCCACAGACCTCGGGATCGTATAAGGGGATTCCAGAATCTTCATGTGAGCAGTGAGTACCAAGTATCCTGGGGCTGCCTGCCAGTAAGGCGACCTCTCTCAGTGTCTGCCGCCACCCGCCTGCTGATTGGGAGTTGGCTGCTGCCCGGGGCCCTCAGGGCTCCTGGGTCACCTGAGAGACTTGTTAGGAAGCTGGTGTTCATCTCTTGGGTATTTGGGTGGAATCTTCTCTGTGGGGGTGTCAGCATGCCGGTGTCAAATGGGTTCACCTGCATGTGCCAGGGGAAGGGCCTCACTCCAGACAGCCCTCTTGGCCATCCTTGTCACCTGCCCTGTGGCTGAGAGCGCTACCCCAGCCATATCACTTATCTTTCTGCTGACAGCCTGACTGTTCCTGTGAGCAGTTGAATCTTTAGATGCTGCTGGAGGGAAGCTTATGCTTTTGCTGCTGAGGAGCTGGGCTTTGAACAATGAGCAGGAGAAAAGGAGGAAGAGCTTTCTGGATGCAAAACTGCATGGGAGGAGTCATAGCCAATTTGGCTAAATACAAAGTAAACCACTTTGCCTAGACTAGATCAAAGGTTCCTATGTACCTGCCCATAGACCTGTGATGATTCATCACGAATGGTCATCAGTCACCGTTAATGGAGAAAATAGAGCCTATAGAATGAATTTTTAAAAACTAATGTAGCTTGTGGAATTCTTCTTTATTTTTAGAGATATTCTTGCTGCTTTTTAATGTTAAAATGTTTTTTCCCTTAGACATAATTCTCCCAGATGTCAAACAATGTTACAAAGCTACAGTAATCAAGACAGTATGGTATGGGTACAAAAACAAACATGTGGATCAATGGAACAAAATAGACAGCCAAGAAATAAACCAAAACACCTATAATAAATTAATCTTTGATAAAGGAGGCAAGAATGTAAAATGGGAAAAGACAGTCTTTTTGGCAAGTGGTACTGGGAAGACTGGACAGCTGTATCTAAATCAATGAAACTAGAACACACTCTCACACCATGCACAAAAATAAACTCAAAATGGCTTAAAGACTTAAATATAAGTCATGACACCATAAAACTCCCAGAAGGGAATATAGGTAAAACATTTTCTGACATAAACCATACAAATGTTTTCTTAGGTCAGTCTTCCAAGACAATAAGAAGTAAAAACAGAAATAAACCAATGGAGACCTAATCAAACTTATACGCTTTTGCATAGGAAAGGAAACTATTTAAAAAAAAAAAGAAATAATGACAGCCTGCAGAATGGGAAAACATAGCTGCAAATGATGCAACTGACAAGGGTTTAATCTCCAAAATATACAAACAACTCATACAACAAAAAAACTAACAACCCAATTGAAAAATGGGCAGAAGACCTAAACAGACATTTCTCCAAAGAAAACATGGACAGCAGGTATGCATGTGAAAAAAATGCTCAACATCACTAGTTATTAGAAAAACACAAATCAAAACTACAATGAGATACCATCTCACACTGGTCAGAATGGCCATCACTAATAAGTCTGCAAATAAATGCCGAAGAGGGTGTGGAGAAAAGAGAACCCTCCTGGAATGTAAATCGGTACAACCACTATAGAAAACAATATGAAGACTCCTCAGAAAACTAAAAATAGAATTACCATATGATCCAACAATCCCACTCCTAGGTATATATCTGGTCAGAACTACAACTGAAAAGATTCATGCACCTGTATGTTCATAGCAGCACTAGTCACAAAAGCCATGATATGGAAACAAACTAAATATTCATTGACAGATAAATGGATAAGAAGATGTGGTACGTGCATACAATGGAATATTACTTGCCATCAAAAGAATAAAATAATGCCATTTGAAGGAACATGGATGCAACCAGAGATTCTCACACTAAGTGAAGTCAGGAAGAGAAAAACAAATACCATATGATATCACTTATATGTGGAATCTAAAATATAGCTCAAAGAACCTATATACAGAACAGAAACAGACTCACAGACATAGAGAACAGACGTGTGGTTGCCAAGGGGGAGAGTGGAGGGAGTGGGATGGATTGGGAGTTTGGGGTTAGCAGAGGCAAACTCTTCCATTTAGGTGGATAACCAGGAGTTCCCGTCGTGGCACAGTGGTTAACAAATCCGACTAGGAACCATGAGGTTGTGGGTTCAATCCCTGGCCTTGCTCAGTGGTTTAAGGCTCTGGCATTGCCGTGAGCTATGGTGTAGGTTGCAGACGTGGCTTGGATCCTGCATTGCTGTGGCTCTGATGTAGGCTGGTGGCTACAGCTCTGATTAGACCCCTAGCCTGGTAACCTCCATATGCTGCAGCTGCGGCCCTAGAAAAAAGACAAAAAAATAATAATAATAATAGATGGATAACCAATGAGGTCCTACTGTATAGCACATGGAAATATATCCAGTCTCTTGGGATAGACCATGATGGAAGATAATATAAGAAAGGGAGTGCATATATATGTATGACTGGGTCATTTTGCTGTACAGAAGAAATTGGCACAACATTGTAAATAAACTATACTTTGAGAAAAAAATTATTAAAAATGTTTTCTCCTTATAAAATGATTGAAATATTAGATGATATCTGACAATCCTGTGTCAATTTTCTGTGATTAAAAACTTGTTTTTGTTATCTTTGAATTTCAAAATCTAGGACCTGCTGTATTCTCAGAGGAATTGGATAGAGGGTAGTGGGAGACAGGGCAGAAATGGTAGGCAAGGGCTGGAGGTGGAACACCTTGGTCTACAAGCAGCAGGGGACCATGTCTATTTCACTCACTGTGGAATCCTCAGCATCTAGCACAAGGGTCAATAAACATTTTCTATAAAGGGCCTGGTAGTGCATATTTGAGGCTTTTGGGGCCATACCCCTTCTGTTACAGCTTCTTGACTTTTCCTTCTTAGTACAAAAGCTGCCACAGACAATATTGTTTAAATGTGAGTGTGTTCCAAAAAAATTTTATTTATAAAAACATAAATTGGTGGGCCTGATTTGTTCCAGGGGTTTTAGCCAGTTGACCCCAAGCTAGCACAAGTCCTAGTATCTAACAGGTGTTCAAAATGTATTGAATTGAAGCAAATTGTTTTTTGAGGGCAAAGAATAGACACTGGAAGGATCTGAGGTAGGATTTTAGAAGGACCACTGTGGTGGGCTGTGCAAGGTGGATGGGGGAGCATAAGATAGAGTCACTGCCACTGTGCTCAGCAAGGGGCAGTTACAATATCCCAGGCCTGGAGTTGGGAGGGCTCAGCCTGGAGCAGGGCAGGTAGGAAGGAGTGAAGATATGGGAGTAGCTGAGTTGATATTTAAAGGGAGAAACAAAAGCCATGAGTGGCTAGAATTTCAAGTCCCAATTTCTTAAACTCTGCTCTTTATGTCCCAAACTATGCCTGTGGAACTCAGAGCTCTAGTCTATCTGAAAAAGCCTGGCTTTTCCAAACCAGAATCTTGGCTTTCAACACTATTCTTACTATGAATTTCAAAAGCCCTCCAGAAGCCAAGAATTTGATTCTTTGCTTTCCCTTTACATTTCCACTCTGCTAGATTTGCTCTGAGGCAGTAAGTCCTGAATGTCTTAGCCTCCTGATTTTTTCATGGGAGAAAAGTTGTTCATTAAAAAAAACTAAGGAGGAAAATGTATTTGCTAATGTAATGAAATATTTTTCTGCCATATTTGATACTAATGAGAGGCAGGAAAGCCAAGGGAGGGTGCCGCTCTTGGCGAAGGTAAGATGAGTCAGTTTGGACATCTGCAGTGATGAGGATGTTCAATGGGGCTACCTGGTGGCACTGAGAATTACCATCCCAGTTCACCCAAGTAGCGAATGCAGCTGAGAGTCCTAGAGTGAGCTGAGAGAGTAGAGGAATTCTCTAACAGTGGGAAGACTCAGAAAATCTGAAGTGTAACTTTTGAAAAATGCTATTCATTCGCGGGCATGAGACAGGGTTGAAGGCAGTGGAGGGGCCCCAGAAATGCAGAGCATCAAGACTGGGTCATGTCACTGAAACTGAAGAAAGAGAGACAAGGGGAAGGGCTTGGTTAAAGCATCAAACCCTGTGGTTGCTCTTTTGGGTTCACTCATTCCTTCACCAAACATTCAGAACTGCCTTCCTGTGTCTGACTGTATTTCAGGACATAGGGGTATAAACTCAGATCCAGCTCCTGCTCTTAGAAACACTTGATCTAGTGATGGAAAGAGATGCAAATGCAATTGCCATTCATTTTAAGGCCTCCCTCAGAGGTCTGGCTAAAGTACACCACTTAGAGCTCTCTATGTAGAGTAAAGGGAGATGGATTTCTATTTACCACAAAGCTGCTCAAAGATGGAAGGAAGATATTTTGGAGGTACCAATTTCTCTGCAATCCAGGATGTTCAAAGCTTGCTGGATGCCCATTTGATGAGACTCATTTATGGCCTTTCTTCCAACCCTGAGTTAGGAAACAGATCTTCTGAGTCTGCTATTCTTTCCTTGTTTCTCCAGACTCTCAGGCAGCTGTGGCTATGAATTCTGCTTGAGGGATGTGTTTGTGGGGCGGGGAAGCAAGGAGAATAGCATCAAGTGACATAAGGGACCCTGCAGGAGGAGGCAGAGCTGTGCATTCTAGTTCCAGTTCCCTGTCCCTGACTCACTGCCAGACTCTGGGCATATCCTTCCCTCCTTTGGGCCTTAATGTCCCCTTCTGTACCATGGGGGCAGGGGAGATGTTGGACTAGGTTTCTCTGTGGTCTGTCCTGCTGATTCTCATACTGACTCTGGGAAGGACCATTTTGTTTGCTTGTTCATTATAGCCATAATAAGATACAGTTCACATACCACACAACTTACTCATTTAAAGGGTACAATTCAATGGTTTTAGTATATTCATAGAGTTGTGCAACCATAACCAATTTTAGAATATTTCCATCATCCCCAAAAGAAACTTTTACCCTTTAGCTATCAACTTCTGGCCTCCCTGGCTCTAGGCAATCACCAATCTTTCTGTCTCTATGGATTTGCCTATTCTGGACCTTTCATGTGAATGGAATCATATGACAGGTGTTTTATTGTATCTGGCCTTTTTCCCATGTAGCACATTTCCAAGGTTCATCTGTGCTGCCACATGTGTGACTATTTCACTCTTGTTTATTGCTGAATGATGAATAACATCCCATTGTATAGAAATACCACATCTTATTGGGGTTGTTCCTACTTTTCAGCTATTCTCAGTAATATTGCTATGAGCATTAGTGTACAGGTTTTTTATGTGGAGCCATGTTTTCAGTTTTCTTGGGTACATACCTGGGAGGGCAAGTTCTGCATGATTACTTCTCTGAACTTATGTCATGCACCACTTTTACACTCCCTAAGGTCCAGCCACAGTGGAGCTATGTCTACCCCTCAAACCCATGCTTTTAAGGCTCCTCCCCCCAACTTTTGCCCACACTGTTCCCCCCGAGAAGCTCGTCCCTCCCCCATCATTTTGGGTTGAAATCAGATGTGTTACTGAAATCCCAGCTCAAATGTCGCTTCCTCTACTGCTGCCTCTTGTAAGAATCATGTGACCCCATGAGTCTGTCTGATAACACTAGGCCTTTCCACTGTGGACTGAAGTTATTCTGTGTCTAGGTCTTATTATCTTCTTAGACTATACCCCTCCTAATTTTATAGAGACTCTGGTTTTTGGAGTCAGTTTTATATTCCAAATGCTTGCACATAGCAGAACCTGCATAATTATTTGAGTATTTTCCATCGAGCATTTGATGTGCTCTGTTACTTAATGATTTTAAGGTGATACCTCTGTACCCTATGTGGCTATAGGAATCATGAGAGCCCTTCCCATCTTCTCAGAATGAAGACACATTCTCCAGGCAGCACTTAGGGAATAGGCCAAGCTGCCTTCTGTTTCTCTGGCCCACTCCCCTTGTTTCCAGGCTGACATGGGTATTTCAGCCTCTTCTTCACATTTCCCACTAACACCTAGTGAATTACTCTGAAAAACAAGGTTGTGCATTTTGGATCCCAACTTCTTTGAGGACTGCTTATGACTTTGAAATTTATAAACATAGATAGCTGTCTTCCCAGATGACCTACCAAATCATAGTCCCCTAGAAAGCAGGGCTCAATTAGATGTTTAAGGCATCAGATAGTGAAATGGACTCAATGACTTCCCGCCCTGTGCAAGGTGGGCTATGGCCCTGACCAGTAGTCACCTGGTCTCAGATTGAACATTTCCAACAAGTGAATACCTTCTGCCTATTGCCACTTGAAGGGTAGGAAAGTTCTTCAAACTAAAATCTGCCTTCTTGGAGCTCTCAACTACTGTGTCTGGCTTGGCCCCCTGAACAACGACCTATCACTCCTTCTGTTCCAGCATAATCCTTCAAGTTTTAAAAACAGGAATGTGACTTCTGTGCTTATTCTTATCCAGACAGGACAGCTCCAGTTCTTTCAGTAAGTACTCAATAGTTAATAAGAAACAATAAAAAAGAGATATTAAATAATTAATAACAATGCTTTTAAATAAGAAACATATCATAATACTACACTAAAAAGTGACAGTATTAAAACTGCAGCCTTTAACATCTGACCCCCCAGCATTCAAAGTATACTGAGCATTGTGCCAAGCACTTTACCTAGATTAACTCTTTTGATCTCACAACAACCATATATGGTAGGGATATGATGGATTCCATTTGACAGGTAAGGAAACTGAGACTTAAGAGTAACTTGACAAAACTCACCTAGCTAGGGTGGAGGTGGGTATTTTGAATGCAAGCAAGTCTTCTTCTTGAGCTCAAGGTCTAACTTGCATATGCTCAGCCTTATCACTGGGTCCTGCCAGGTGACCATGACCTTCTCCAGAGAGCTGTGGCTGGCCTTCTCCTCCGATGGTCAGGAGATGTGTGTTACAACATGGACACTCCTAAATTGGGGTGAGAATCTGCATGAAGTCCTCTCCTTGCCTGAAGTTCTGTAACTTCATACTAAACAAGGAACTAGCTAGTCTATAAGGTTACCATTGGCTTGCAGTTTGAATGTTCCAACCTCCAACCTCTGAATGCACTGAACTCTTTCAGCCTCTGGTCCTATTGCCCAAAGTTTCTTCTATTTTCTATTGCTTGACAAAAAATTCCTCATTTTTTGAGACCTGGTTTGAAAAATGCTTCCTCTGTGCAGCCTTCCCTGAACCCTGGGGAAAGTCAGCTTTGTCAGCCTCTGTTTGCTAAACACTTGCATAAATATCTGCTCTGGTCTCCTCGGATGGTGACTGTCTCAAGGATAGAGGTTTGTTTTTTCATTGTCGCGACCTCTGCACTTGGATGGACATCAGAATGGCCAAAAAGTCCTGGTATCATTTCATTGTCACATCTGCTAGATGGCGCTGCAGCCCACAGGAGTTTCACCCCAAGGTCCTGCAAAGCAGCTGGTCCTGCCAGCAGGGGCGGTAGCCTTAGGCCAAGCTGGGAGACCACTTGGCCAGAAGCCCCGGAAAAGTACAAGCTTCTATTTTCTCATCTGTTCAGTTTTGAGTGCTGCCTGGATTGATTCCTTTATATTTCCATTCCTGGAGGTCTAGGAGGGCAGAGATCACTCCCTCCTTCCCTTTCTCTGCTGCCTCATAGCAGGCGAATTTAGACCGTTCCTTTCCTCTGTCTTTGGACTGTTCCATGTTTACTGTCCAGTGTGTGTATTATCTGCTGGGTTTTGCCATGTGTCATTCTCACCTTCGCTCTGAAAAAGGAGGGAAAAGATATAGTTTTGTCAGTATCTCTTGGTAATATTTCTGATCCAAATGAACTTCCATTTCTGATCCTTTCACTGTTTGAATCCATTTTAAAACCTTTTTCTATTTTCCTCTATCTTCTTTCCATTTTTTTCAGTGTCTCAGCACACCATGTACTCTGCCTTTCAATAGAAGGTTGGCAGTATGGTAGTGGTTAATGGCATTGAAACTGGGTTGCCTGGGTCTGAATCTTGCCTTTGCTACTTGTTGAATGAGCTTGGGCAAGTTACCTCACCACTTGGTGACTCAGTTTTCTCATCTATAAAATGAAGGTAGTAACAGTACCTACCCCCAAAGAATTATTGTGAGGATCAAATGGCTCTTAGTGCTTTAATTAATTAATTAATTAATTATTTTGGCCATGCCTGTGGCACATCCCATCTTTAGCCCCCAGAAGCCCTGGCATATGAGAGAAAAATTAAAATTGTGAAAGAAACAAATCTTGTTTTTCCTTTAATGATAAAAATAAGCTGAAATTATTATTTATAAGTGCTTGTTCATTTTTTATTATTTATTTATTTTTTAAGGGCTGCACCTGCGGCATTTGGAAGTTCTCAGGCTAGGGGTTGAATCAGAGCTGTAGCCACCAGCCTACACCACAGCCACAGCCACAGCAACATGGGATCCAAGCCGTGTCTGCAAACTACACCACAGCTCACAGCAACGCCAGATCCCTAACCCGTCAGTCAAGGCCAGAGCTTGAACCCATATCCTCATGGTTACTAGTTAGATTTGTTTCCACTGTGCCACAATGGGAAGTCCAACTGCTTACTCATTTAAATTGTTTATAATTTAAAATTAATAATACTTAATGTTGGCTAGGGTATTAAATGCCTCATTTATTGCTGGTGGAGTATAAAATGGGAGATGCTTTCTGGAAGGCAATTTGACAATATGCAGAAAGAACCTGAGAAAAAGTTGACTCAATAATTCCACTGCTTTTTTTTTTTTTTTATTCTGAGTGCTTGGATATGCACAAAGTTTTAAGAAAGTACAAGGGTGTTCATAACAGCAGCATTTGTCCTTTTGTTCCCCCTTTTCTTCTTTGGCTGCACCTGCAGCATGCAGAAGTTCCCAGTCTGGGATGGAACTTGCACCACAGCAGTGACCAAAGCTGCTGAAGTGACAGTGCTGGATCCTTAACCTTCTAAGCCACAAGAGAACTCCAACATTTATTCTTTTATTTTTATTTTATTTTCTTCCAGTTTTATTGAGATATAATTGACATACAGCACAGTATAAGTTTAAGGTGTGAAGCATAATGACTTGACTTATACATAAGTCATGAAATAACTACCACCATAAGTTAGTAAACACCTATTATCTTATACAGATATAAAGTTAAAAACAAGAAAAAAATTTTCGGATTTTACTCTCTTGTCATTTTGCATATATAACATACAACAGTACTAATTATATTAATCACATCATACATTACATCTCTAATACTTATTTGTCTTTTTACTGGAAGTTTGTGCCTTTTGACTACCTTCATCCAGTTCCCTCCCTACCCTACCCTCTAGTAACCATAAATCTGATCTATTTTTCTGAGTTTGTTTTGTGAAGCATAATTGATCTACAAAACCATGTTAGTTCTTAGTACATAACACAGTGATACATTTCAAAATGATCACCATCAGCAGTATTTATTCTATTAAAGAATCACTAACAATTGAACAGAAACACTGAAATAGTGAAATAAATGATGACGCCCCCATAAGATAAAATATTAAGCTGCTATTAAGTGATCTCTTCCGTGGGATAGTTAATAATGTGGGAAAACATGATTTCCCTGATATAAATTTAAGTGATAAAAAGTAACCCACAAAACTGTGTACACAGAACAGGCCCATTATTTAACCCCACTAGTTCCAATTTCCTTATCTGTAAAATTAAAATAATAATA
Source organism: Phacochoerus africanus (assembly GCF_016906955.1). Lineage (NCBI taxonomy): Eukaryota > Metazoa > Chordata > Mammalia > Artiodactyla > Suidae > Phacochoerus > Phacochoerus africanus. Next base: position 242,996,678 of record NC_062545.1, read on the forward strand.
GTATTATCTTTTAGGATTGTTACATGGTTTAGTATTTTTTAAAAAGCTTTAAATAAAGTATTTTATTAGTTCTGGCATGGGAGTAAGTGCTGAGTAAATGTTGCATGTTAGCTATTGTCATAAAACATTTATCAGGAGAATTATGGAAGGAAATATAGCAGAGTGCTAATGGAGGTTAATCTCAGGTGGTGGGATTACAGGAGTTTTAATTTTCTTCTTTACAAAATAAAATATATGTAAAGTAGCTAATAACATTCTGGACTCCAGTAGGTGCTTAATAAAAGGTAGCTAGCATTATTCTGTTTTTTCTCTATCTTTTCAATAATGAACATTAAAGTTCAAATAGCTTTAACTTTTAAAGTAAAACTATATATTATATTACATATAATATAAATATTACAGTATAAGCCTCATCCATATATTAAACATATAGCTACAATGCTAGTTTTTTAAAAAATATTTGTTAATTACTTAACAACCCTGACATAAATTCTACGCCAAGCTTTGTGATGCCACTAGGTCATATGGCAAGGAAAACTGACTGTAGACCTTTTTTCTTCAGCTAGGAGCCCATGATAACCAACTCAATTCTGTTTGCATCATCCTCTTTTTGAGATGCTCACAAATATTCCTTCCCTATGGCTGTTGTTGTTTCGATAACACGTTCCTTCTATGACTCAGTAGTTTTCTCTTTTGCCATTTTTTCCCTCAGACTTTCCTTTTTTCACAACAAATTCCATGACAATCTTAACGGTCTTCTGATTTTATCCCACACTACACTCTCCTTTCCCATCCAAAACAAACAACAATTCATCTCTCCCTTGTAAATGAAGTCAAGATTGCTGATAATAATCATTTCCACCTCTTTCAAGTCCAAAAAAAAAAAATTTATGAGTAAGTTGGGATTACAAACCAGAAGGAAAGAATGACTAATTTGATGAAAGATATTAGGAAATTTGACCAACTATTTTGGAAAAAAAGATGAGATTCCTATGGCATACCACACAACAAAATAAATTCCAGATGGATTAAAGAAGCGCAGCTAGGAAAACTTAAAGAAGATATTGGTGAATATCTCATCTTAGAGTGGGAAAAACCTTTCTAAAGATTTATGATTTGCAAAGGCAGATATGTCAAAACAGACATAAAACCCTCCTCCACTCAACAAAGTCCAAAACAAAAAGGAAAAAAACATATCTGCAAGATTTATGCCAAAGACAGATATTGCTAAGATAGGAAAAGTCTTCACAAATCAATGGGAAAATTTGAGTAAGTCAACAGAAACATGGACAAAAATAAGCCAAATTATAAGCTACATGATAGACTGGGAGGAAATTTTTGTAGCATATAAAACGAAGTATTAAGAAAGTGTTAATTGTTTAAAGAGCTCCTGTAAATCAATATAACAAAAGACAAAGAAAAACTAGCAAGGTCTCTAAACAGGCCAATCGCTGAGTAAGAAGTAAAAATATTGTGAAAGATATTTACAAATGCTCACCCTCACCAATGACCAGGGAAATGAAATTCCTTTTTTTTTTTTTTAAATAAAAGTCCCCCTTTCCCCTAACAAACTGGCAAAAATTAAAAAGTTAGAAATAACCAGAGTTGTAGTGGATATGAGGGAAGCAGACACTCGCATATTCTTACTGGTGAGAATATATAAATTGGTAAGATCTTTAGAAGGGCAATTTGGCTAAATTTTAAAAATATTCATCATCTTTGGCCCTGCAATTCTGCTTCAAAGGATATAGCATTAGAAATACTAAAAAAAAAAAAAAAAGAAAGAAATACTACACTTGTGCCCAGAGATGTATGCAAAAAGTTCTAATTGTTTGTTATAGTAAAAAGTGAAGGAAAGGATATTCACATAGTCTAGAGAATGCTAAAAGAAGTGCATACATGTATATGTGCATAGAATTTTCACTGTGGTTTTGGAAGGACTTGGAAATAGCTCAGATGTCCAATAAAAGCAGATTATGTTAAATAAATAGTGCATCCACCCAATGGAATACTTCTCAGCCTGTAAAATGGATAAGGTAGGTCTACACGTACAGATATGGAAAGATGTTCATAATAATAAAAAACAAATAACATCCATAACTATTACTTTAAAAAGTAGGTTGCAGGACTTTAGGTAACATCTGATACATTTATGTAAACAAAACCATGACCTCTGCAATCAAGCTGTCACTCTGCTTGCATGCGTGAGGGCCCTCCTGATAGAGGCTAAGCCATGACAGCTGGCAGAGCTGAGAGGCAGTCTCAATTACCATTATCCTCTGCTCTTAACCTATCATGGTTCAGGGGAGGGCTCTTGCCTAAGGATTCTCTCTCTTTCTTTAGTCTTCTGGGTGGACTTGGGACTCCTCCGTCTTGTCAAGCTGGTTTAAGGAAGGACATGACCTCATTAGCAAATTCTGAAGGTTTCTTCTTAGGAAAGAAATGGATGGCCACTATTTCTCCATGAGTATAAAAATGGACAAACCAGAAGAAGCTCCTAGAATTCTGGTATAAGTCTTTTCCAACATTAATAGTGGATCATAAGTGGGCTAGGCAGGAAGACCCTCTGAAGCAAAAGGAAGGAAAGGTGACAACTGAGGATGAGATCATGAGCTCTGGACAGCTCTTTTTCTCAAGGTCATCTGCCTTATATTAACTTGAAATCTACTTCTTTGAGGTTCCAGGTTGAGCCCTCTTTCTAAGGAGAACCCTTTAGAAACTCAAAGATAGTGTCCTATTCTCTCATTTCAGCATCACAAAGTAGAATCCCCCTGTCACTGTGAGGTTCAAACAGAGGCTACCACTAGAGAAGCTAGAAAGGGAACCCTCATGGATGAAAGACTGGACTGCATGATTCCCACTAACCCATGGTTTCTTAGAATCTTCTTAGAGTCTATGAATCTAAGACTTAGTGATGAAGGGCTCTGTTCACCCTCATTTATTCACTTACTCCTGTGGCCTTTTTCTCTGTGAGTTGCATGAAGGGGCTCAGGAAACGTGAGTAGAGAAGGAATCTCTAAATGAATGGGCTGTGGGGAAATGTATCACAAGGAATCTCTAAATGAATGGGCTGTGGGGAAATGTATCACAGTCCCCAGTAGGAAAGAGGTCCTTGATGGCTTTGTGGTTCTTGACCTTGAAAGAGGAGTAATTCTTCTGATTGGTGATCCCCATGGAGAGAACTTTCTCTATTTTGAATTGGGATGAGAATGGTTAGGAATCTATATGAGGCTCTATAAACTACCAGTGAATGAGGGGTAAAACATTACTAGTTAGGGTCTTGCAAGGAGTCAGATGGTTGAGGCAGCCACATGGGTGCTGACCAAGGACCAGAGCAGCCTGGATTACTGTTGCTCCTGTGGTTCTTCTTTGAAGAAAAAGATAATGCAAATTGTTGATGTCTTATTTTCCCTTTAGATTTCCTTCCATCTTTCAGAAGATGAGATTGGAGAATATTCTAACAAAGTATACTAAACTATTGCTTTCTGAATTTTCTTTCTCTAAAATACCTGAATTTCATTTCTCTGAATAAATATAACATTTCTTCAGGTATCATAACTTTTGCATATGTTTATTACATTTTAAACATGTTTCATAGGGATTGAATATTTTAACATGGGAAGAGAGCAAAAAGAGGACAATACACATGTAAAATTGTAATTTAAAAAGTTTGACCTAGTACTACCAACAAAATAAAACAAAAAACCAGTTGCTAACTTTGCAGCCCTGGTTGAAACCCAGCTGTAAGGATTCTAAAACACTGATGAAGCAATCCCTCCTTCTGTTCTTTGGATCCTAATCCCTCCTGCCTTCTAAGGAACTATCAGTAACATTTTCTCTCCTGCATTCAATCATTCTATTTCAGCTAGATCATCCCATTGACATTAACCATGATAAATCCTTCCCCATTTAAGAAAGCATCTAATGTTCCACATCCCATAGCAGTACTGCCCATCTCTCTCCTCTCCTTTCAAAGCTAAACACCCTCACAGAATTGTCTTCAGTTGCTGCCACTTTTCCCCACCTCCCACTCAATCTTCACCCATTCTACCCTAACTTATGGCCCCATCAGTCTAATAAAATAATTCTTAATAGAGTCACCAAGCATCACTACTTCATGGTATCCAGTGGCCATTTTCAGTCTTTATTTTACTTGGCTTAGCAGTTCCTGATGCTGTTGACATCTCTGTCTTTCTTGAAACTCTCCTCCAGTGATTTCTGAAGTGTCACTTCCCTAATTCTCTCCCCCAGCTCTCTCGCTGCCAACCAATTCCCCATCCATCTACCCTTTCAAAGTTGGTATTCTTCAAGTTCTCATCTAAGGCCCTTTTATCCTTTTCATTCCATATGGTTCCTCTATGACTACCTCTATCAATCTTTAGAAAAACAACTCTAACTCAGTCTGGATGTCTCCTTGGAGCTCTGGATCTGAAAATACAACTGGCCCCTTACCTTTGCTTGGATGTCTCAATGGTTCCTCAAAGTCCCATGTCAAAGACTAAACTTATGATCTTCTTCTACCCAACCCTAATCTGTTCCCCTCTAAGTGAATGCACTGCCCATCCATGTGCTTTAACAAGTCAGAAAACTAGGCTTCATCCCTGACACCTCCCTCCTATGACTTTTTTCTGTGAATATCTCTTGAAAGTACCTACTTCTCTCCATTTCTACTGTATTACAAATGCAAAATGAAAGAGTCTGCCTTGGCAGGGAGTGAACTCATCACTGGAGGTAGTACCCAAGTAGAGACTGGTTGGCCCCCTGGCATAAATGATATGGCAGGGGCTAGATGCCTAGGTGACTGAGAATATTCCCTCATCCTTTCTTACCTGTCTAAGCTGTGAGGTGAGGATTCAGGCTTCTATTCTCTTAGACCACCGCTTTCTCTTGCTGTGTAGGTACTACTCCGTGAGACTTACAAGGCTCTTGGAGGCTGTGAGGCCAATTAGTAACCAAAGTCTTTTTTAGGAGAAAAGTTGAGTTCCTCTGAGCTGTAAGGCTCTTCAGACAGCAACCAGTTCATATGGAAAAACTGAGGCTCAAGAGCGAGGCAGGAACTTGCCTCAGTGTTAAACAATGAGCCAGAGGCAGAGCAGGGGCTAAGATCCAGCCTCCTGCCTTCCAATGCTTTATCTTCTCATTATTCCCTGCTGCTCCTCATCAGTCCACTCTGTCTCATTTAGGGCTGGTGAGTGATAATTTGCACCAGACCCTGTCAGCTTATAAATTACACCTGTCATGAGGATGGATGCTTCAGTATTGCTCTGGGCTAGGGTGTCTAAAGACAAGAGACATTTGTTTAAAACATAAACAGGGAGACTAGAGACAGAGTAACAATGTGGGGGAAAAGTTCCAATGGTTGCCTTATTTTTCTACCTTCATATCTGAGGAGCGTAAGTCCAGGTCGATAATCATGCGTTTCAATCACAGAGGCAAAAATAAACCAAAACAAAACCAAAGCAATCACCACTACTACCACCACCATCACCATCAACAAAACCTCAGTGTTTGTCAGCTGGGATTTTAACTGGCATAACTGTCAATTCAAACAGGTAACTGTTAGGTCTGGTTGAAGAGGAGTCAATGGTATGATTCATAATATTTGGTTGATAAAGAGAACAAGTGTAAGCCAAATAAAGTGGGTGTGAAACAGTTGTATGATAGGACTTGCCTGATAGTCTGTAGCTTAATGCTGTAGCCCAGTGTTCTAAAATTCCTTTTGATCTCTTCTGTAGTGTTTTAAAAAACCTTTCAGAGATAGATAGCTGAAAAATGGAGAAAATCCTCACATATTGAACTGGATCCAGAAGCTCCACCATCAACAAAGAGTTTGGATTTTGTAAAACTGTCATAAATCTATTTTTTGGTAAGTATAAAGTGACCTTCTACCAATTATTAATGTGTGTACACTGATATAAAACGATAGTATATAGGAAGAAAAGACAGATATGGCATTTTTTACTTATTCCATAAATATATCCAAGGTGAAGTATTCATTATTTTCTTGCCACTTTCAATTTTTAAAATCACCTCTACTGTTATTTCTCTCAGAACAATACGTAAACTGGCATGTCCTGGTGCTAATGCCCTCAGGTGCTGGGAAGAGTGGATGTGAATCTCATCTGATACATCTCCCTCTCCCCACATTTAAACAGTGTCATTATTTTTCCTGCCTAAAGTTGGGAAGGTTTATGAAATCCTTTGGTTCTAGGACATATCTCTGAGGAGCTTCCCTGTTGGTTACTCCAGGGTCCCTTTAACATATCACCTGAAGATTCTGCATTATATAGATGTATGTAATAGCTGGAATAGTGATTCTCAGAAAACAAGGAGTGGGGAGAGTGGAGCAAGTCTCCTGGGGGAGGACAATATTAGAATATATGGGTTGAGGTGCATGTCGTTTGAAAACATGTTTAATATTATCACATAATTTTATGTCTGGAAAATACAAAATAGCTAACATATTGTTAGTAAAAATTACAAGAATTAAAGCTCAGTAAAATCTTTATGATTGATAGGGTCATACAAAAGATGTAGAAAGAAGTCTTTCTAAATTGGCTCTAGAGGTAGCTGAGATGATGGCCATCCAAAAACAATAGAGAACAACAAGAAGGATAAATAAGATGATGACACAAAATCCATGTCTTTAGCATAACCAGAAGAGAATGCATAAATTTCAGATTTACCCACAAGTAGTGTAAAAACAAGTGTCAGCAAATTGTTTTTCATGCTTTGCCCACTGGCATTCATGAAGAACAAGAGTAGCAGGGGAAATGCTACATTGAAGAATGAAGAGGGTAGATAGTGGCATGCCCAGGCCTGATCTAAAATCATTCCCAGAAAGCCAAAGTCTGCTTTGAGTTGGGAAGTCACTGAAAAAGAGTCCTGGTAGACCAGAGCATCTGCTATAAAGAAGGAAGATAAAAATGTATGCTATTTGAGGCAGCAGTTTTCAAAAGGCACTGCTTGTAAGGGAAGACAATGTGAAAAGTTTGGGAGAGATGGTTCTTGGAGATTTGGTAGTCTGGGGAAAAATTTAAAAAGGAGACATTTTAGAGTCTTGTGAATAAGAGAGAACAAAACAATTAGAAGACACACAATTCCTTCTGCAATCTCAAAAAAAAAAAAACCCACCTTTTACAGATACTCTGCACTGACACATGGACATAAAAGGGCACCCTTGAATTAGGAATTAAAGATAATTGGTTTAAGGGAGTTCCCATTGTGGCTCAGTGGTTAATGAATCCGACCAGAACCCATGAGGTTGAGGGTTCGGTTCCTGGCCTTGCTCAGTTGGTTAAGGATCTGGCCTTGCTGTGAGCTGTGGTGTAGGTTGCAGATGCTGCTCGGATCCCGTGTTGCTGTGGCTCTGGTGTAGGCTGGCGGCTACAGCTCCGATTTGACACCTAGCCTGAGAACCTCCATATGCTGCAGGAGCAGCCCTAGAAAAGACAAAAAAAAAAAGATAATTGGAAAATAAAGAAATGTAAACAAAAGACCAAATTATATCATAAATCAAGATTAAGTGCCCTTTTACAAGTTGCCCAGGAAAGAAGAGACTAAAATGAAATTTGAATTTGGGAAATTAAAGAAAGGCAGGGAAATGACCAAGAGAATGAAAGAAGCAAAAAGAGTTAGGGAGAGGAGACAAGATGGCAGAATAGAAGGACCTTGAGTTCACCCCCACTCATGAGTATACCGAAATCACAACTGTTGAACAACATCAATAAAAAAGACCGGAACCTACAAAAAAAGATACTCCACATCCAAATATATACAGAAGAAACCACAATGAGATAGTAGAAGGGGCAGACTCATGGCATAATTAAATCCCATACCATCCAGGTGGGTAACCCACAGACTGGAGAATAATTATATTGCAGTGAGTACCCTGAGCCTCATATCAGGCTCTCTAGCCTAGGGTCTGTTATTGGGAGGAAGAGCCCCTAGAGCATTTGGCTTTGAAGGCCAGTAGGGCTTGATTGAAGGAGCTCCACAGGGCTGGGAGAAACAGAGACTTCACCCTTGGAGGGCACACTCAAGGTTTCACATACACAGGACCCAGGAAAAAAAGCAGTGACTTCATAGAAGTCTGGGCCAGACCTACTACTGGTTTTAGAGGGTCTCCTAGGGCAGTTAGAGGGGGCAGCTGTGGATCTGTCTGGGGATATGGACACAGATGGCCATCACAGATGGCCACAGGGATGTTAGGAGTGTTTATCTATGTAAACTCTTGCTGGAGGCAGACATTTTGCATGGGTCCTTAGCCAAGACCAGGCCTCACCCAACAGCCTGTAGGCTCCAGTGCTGGGATACCTTTGGCCAAACAACCAGTGCGTGGGAACACAGCCACACCTATCAGCAAACAGGCTGTGTAAAAACTTCCTGAGCCCATAGCTACTTCTAGACGTATCCCTTGACAATGGGTCTGCCTACCAGACCAAGGCTGAGCTCCACCCACCAGTGAGCAGACACTGGCGTCTCCCACCAGGAAGTCTGCAAAAGCCTCCAGACCAGCATCACCCACTAGGGGGGCAGACATTAGAGGCAAGAAATTATGATCCTGCAGCCTATGGAATTAAGTCTGCAGACAAGTCAGAACCTAACCTGGGACCAGATGGCCCCGGGTGATGAGAGGAGAGTGCACTGCTGGAACACATAAGGCATCTACAGAGGGCTACTTTTACCAGGTTGAGAAACATAACTAACCTACCATATATAAAAATTGAAATAGAAATTTAAACAGAATGAGATGTCAAAGGAATATGTTCCAGATGAAGTAACAAGGTAAAACTCCAGAAGAACAACTATGTGAAGTGAAGATAGCAGCCTCCCTAAGAGTTCACAGTAATAATCATAAAGATGATACAAAAACTCAGAAAAAGAATGGATATACAGAGGGAAGAGTTATAAGAAGTTTTTAACAAAGAGTTAAAAAACATAAAAAACAATCAGAGTTGAAGAACACAATAACCGAAATAAAAAATACGCTAGAATGAATAAATAGGAGAATGAATGAGGCAGAGGAATGGACAAGTGAGCTGGAAGACAGAGTAGTGGAAATCACTGCTGCAGAACAGAATAAAGAAAAAAGATGAAAAAAAAAATGAGGATCGTTTAAGAGACCTCTGGGACAATGTCAAATGTACCAATGTCCACATTATGGGGATCCCAGAAGGAGAAAAGAGGGAGAAAGAGCTTGAGAAAATATCTGAAGGGGTAATTGCAGAAAACTTTCCTAGCATTGGAAAGGAAACAGTCACCCAAGTGCAGGAAGTGCAGAGTCTCATGCAGGATTAACCCATGCTGTGACACATAGTAATCAAATTGACAAAAATTAAAGAGAAAATATTAAAAACAAATGTTGATTCCCATCAACATTTATGGGAATCCCCATAAGGCTATTAGCTGATTTCTCAGCAGAAACTCTGCAGGCCAGAATAGAGTGGCATGATCTGTTTAAAGTGATGAAAGGGAAAAACCTACAACCAAGAATACTCTATCAACAAGGCTCTTGTTCAGATCTGATGGAGAAAAAGGGCAAGGGAGAAAGTAGGTGAAATGGTAGACAGGAAGGCAAAGAAGAAAAATATATGTAATTGGAGTCACTAAAGAGATTAATTCAAGAAGATTTTTCTGGAAATGAAAGAAGATCAGGATCCACCTAGGAAAAAGATCCACTAAGTGCCTGGGAAAACTTACTTATAAAGATCAACTCTATAATATGTTCTAGTGTAACTATTAGACTTTGAAGTCTTTAAGCCACTGAGCAAAAAGACAAAAAAAATGTACAAGGGCAAGATAATTAGAATTGGTTATTTATTTATTGCTATATAACAATAAATAAATAATTAATACACAGGATTCTCATATATTACAAAAGAGAAGTACAGCTTTCTTAGTGTCAATAGTTTAAAAATGAAGACTGAGTATGTTTTGAGAGTCTCTCAAATTGAATAACACTGAAGTAAAATCATATTGACCTAATTAAAAAGACAACGAATTTTTTTATAAATTGGATTTCCCTGTAACATATAATACTGGATTATGAATGCACGAAAGTGAAATTATTATAAATTATTATACGAAATAGCTCATTTAATCACAAGGAATAATTTAAAAATCTATTTAATGGAGATATTCTCCTTAATCTTGCATTTGGGATACTGCCAACAATTATTAGGGGATGAAATATTGGGATTTTTTGTTTATTTGGTTCTATAGTCCAGTGTCAAACTGAGTATTCTTGAAAAATATAAAACTTCAAGTTTTGTAAAAAAAAGCCAATCATAACTCATTTTTGCTTTTAATTGTGATGAATCTATGGAGGACAGGAATTGAGTTAGTTATTTCCTTATGCATGATGTATGGTTAGAGATACATTTGAATAAGAAGTGCTATTTTTTAAGTTAAAGCTTTGGAGACCATCATTGAAGTTAATGATATCTTTCAAGCTGTGTCAAAATTATTTGAAGTTAATGAACTAAAATGGGAAAAAATAATCGTAGTGCTTCCTGATGGTGATTTAGTAAGGCTGGGTCTGAAATGATATTTTTTTTATGGGAAAAAATATAAAATTTTCATCTGTTTTGGGGATATATATTGACTTTATTGATAAAAAATTTACAAAAGGATCTTAATCTTGCTATCAAGATGGTAATTTTTTTTCAGGTCTGCCGGTATGGCATACGGAAGTTTCCAGGCTAGGGGTCGAATTGGAGCTGCAGCTGCCAGCCTATGCTACAACCACAACACCAGATCTAAGTCACGTCTGCAACACACACCATAGCTCATGGCAATGCTGGATCAGGATCCTTTAACGAACTGATCAAGGCTAGAGATTAAACCTGCATCCTCATGGATACTAGATGGGTTCATTACAGCTGAACCACAATGGGAATTCCTCAAGATGGTGATTTTTTAATTAACAAAATGGGGTGGAATTGGGTTCTTTGCTTTGCTTTGCAAAAAATTAATGCGGACAGCAAAGTTCTTTTGTTCTATATGAGGTTCATCATTGACTGTCATTTGCCTTATTTTGTTGTTGTCTTTTTAGGGCTATACTTGCAGCATATAGAAATTCCCAGTCTAGAAATTGAATTGGAACTGTAGCTGCTGACCTAAGTCACAGTTCACAGCAATGACGGATCCCTAATCCACTGAGTGAGGCCAGGGATCAAACTCGCATCCTCATGGATACTAGTTGGGTTTTTTACCACTGAGCTTTGTTGGGAACTCCTGCCCTATTTTTGGAATACCAGAGAAAAGACCAACTGTGTCAATTTTCAAAGTGATCAAATTTTTAGTAGAGTTTAGAGTATTTATTTGGGATATATTTGGAAATTAAAATGCACTGGAATTTTAAAATGAGTCATGTAAGCCAAGTTATCATTTGTTGTAATTAATTATGAATTAATTAATTATCATTCATAAGTACTCAAGGCATTAAAGTATCATTTTCCTTAAAGATACTGTAGTTTCTGAGGTATACACTATTGCTCAGGGTAGAATCTTTCAGACTGAGAAATGAAATTTCCAAAAGAAGCCATCCAGGGCAGACCTCAGAAATCCTCTGGAATCTCCTTCCCCTTCATCTAATTACAGTCTGGCAGTGACACAGTTACCAAAGGAAAGAGATTGGTAATGGAGGTGTGATATATTCCAAAAGGCGAGGATTTCCCAGATTTAAGTCCCAGGTCAGTAGTTCTCAGATTTTTTTTTTTCATGTGAAGGGTTTGAATATTAAAGTTTTTAGTACCACATATGAAGCACTTCCCAAATTATTTTTGACTAGCAGACACTTAAGCTAAGAAATATTATGCACAATCAATGTTCTTTCAGAAATACTTGGGAAACACTTTCCTAGATGACAATGAGCTAATACATATAAAGAGCTTGAAAAAAAAAATAGTGTGACCCAAGAATTAAACTCAGTCAAGATGTTCATGCATGAAGAAACTAGAGATAATAAGTTGTATAATAGGTCTCAGAAAGTATACCATATGTATTTCCTCTAAAATGATTACTCAAAGATATTCCTTCCAGTGCTATTTCTATTTGAAATAATAATAAAATATGAGAGAGAGAGCAAGAGAGAGAGAGATGAATGATAAAGCAAATACAATAGATGTACCTGGATAAAGAGTTTATGGATGTTCTTTTTCTTTATGAAAACTTTTATAAGTTTAAAATTACCTCAGAAAAGATTTTTAAAGTAAAGACATTTAAGGCTATATATTTTCATCAGAATATAGTTTCAATTGAGTCTTACAGGTTTTGGTATGAAATGTTGCCATTTTTTTTAAATTACTTTCTAGATAATTCATACTTTCTTTGATGCAGCTATTATTGAGAAGGACATTTTATAATGTCTGAGTAGTTAACATATTTTCATTATTTTTATATTGGTGTGTAGTCAGAGAGTGTGGCTTATAAAATTTCTACTTTTAGAATTTTATTGAAGTTTTCTTTTTGGTTGACTACATGATTGATTTTTAGAAATACTTTAGTGTTCAAGAAAAAAATGTTATTTCTACTTGTAGAAGTATGAGTTTTCTATTTATGTCTTAATTTGAATTATTGTTGTTGGTTGTAGTTGGTTGTAGTCATATTTGCTAGGTCTTTTTTGGCTATATTTTGCTTCATTTGCTCCCAGGTTTATAGGTTCTGAAAAGAGCATATTAAAATATCTCACAAGGTTGTATTTTAAAAATCAAATTCTCTTTGTATTTCTATTAGTTTTCGCCTTGTATTTATCTGCAATATTTTGAAGTGCAGAAGGTTTTGCTACTTTATCCTGCTTAATGTTTTGATTTTAAATGCACATTTGTGATATTCTGCTTTCATTTTGTTTGAATTTGCCTGGTTTCCCTTTAACTCTTTCCCTATTTCTTTGTTTTAAGTGTGTTTGTTTTTTAAATGAAATTTAATGGAGGAATTCAGTCTATCTGTATTTAGGGTAATAAGAAATACCAGTGTAATTTTATGTTTTCTATGTGTTTTACTTTGCTATGGCTTTGCTCTTTGCTTTAATCAATCAATTAGCTTGCTTGAACCAAGTTTTTATTCATTCATTTTTTTCTTTTTTGAAGGAAATGTTAATTTTGAAGCATTTCTCTGCTTTCCAACTCTGCAAATGGTTACTTTTTTTCATCCCAAGAATCATCATTACATATATTACCTCTTATAGTTGAATATGATAGTAATTATCAACTTGTTTCCACCAAATTGCTTTATTTACTTATGCCTCTGTCCTAACAGCAAAATAAAATGAAATATTTAGATAGATTTTGTTTCTTTACTCTCAACTTTCTCTTTATTTTTCATTTCTAAGTTTCACTCCAGTGACTTAAAACATTTAGTTAAAGCTGTTATTAGGTTTAGCTCTACTATTTTCTGTTCTAAAATTCCTCACTTAAAACTTTTGACAAAATCCCCAGTCATACTATTTATTTACATATACATACATTCATACATATACACAAGTTTTAAAAATATTTAACAACTTAGCAGAATGGTTGCCAACCACGAATCAGCATGGTTACCAGTGTTGCTCACCAGCATTTTTCTATTTTTAATTTTTCTGCTGGAGCTGCCATTTGGCTAGCATAGTTTCTCAAGTATGTTCCTCGGATAAGCTATGTGGGTGACACCTTCAGTATCCTTGCAGATAAATAAATATCTTTATTTATCCCATAGGTGTTATTCTTCTAACTAGTTATTTGTGATGGAAAAGTTTGGTTCTAGTCTGGTCTCTATTCTCCCTTTTTTATCTAATCTGTCAGTTGCAAGGGAAAAGATAGTAATTACACAGTGTGGAAACTGAAACTCAGTTTTATTTTTTAAACCAAGCTATGTCAGAGTGTCTATTTCTTTAGACAGTTGTGTCTAGGGGCCTGGTGGGTGGGGTGTGGGGGGTATGGGGAGATGTTGGTCAGAGTATACAATTTCAGTTATGTAGGATTAATACATTCTGGAGATCTACTATACAGTATGGTAACTATAGACAATAATACAGTATTGTATCCTTGAAATTTGCTAAGAGCATAGATCTTAGGTGTTGTTACCACAAAAAATTATAACCATGTGAGTGATGGATACATTAGGTATATTGTGGCAATCATTTCACAAGGTTATGTAAATCAAAACATCACATTGGACACCTTAGATATATATAATTTTTATTTGTCAATTTTAGTTCAATAAACTGGAAAAAATTGTGTCTGGGACTTGAAAACCCCTTTTAATTTTGAAATTTATCTTTCTGGACATAAAAACTCTTTATAATTTCTTTAGTTTTTATGATGATTTTATTTATTCCTTTCTATCCTTCTGGAACTCACATTACTTGCCAGCTAGGTCTCCTGTACCTGTCCTCCTAGAGTCTTCTATCTTTTCCCTTCATGGTTTTTGTCTTTGTGAATTTGTTGCTCTGCTGTGAGGAATTTCTTGTTCAGGCTACTAAATGTGTTTTCAGAAAAAAACTATCTCTTCTTTCAGTTAATGAGTTAAAAGTCTCAATGAGAAAGCTGCATTTTTAGACCCAGAAAGTCCTTTTTAGTCTCTAATGGGATCTCTTTAAGAGTTTTCCTTCCAGCTGTTTAACTTTCACATTTGACTCTGCCAATGTCCTGCTCCAGTGGTGCCCCTGCTATTCAGGCTCTGCTTTGTCTGCTCTGTTCTGGTTACTGAGCACTGGTTAAAATGGTTATTTTTTTCTTTAGCTTGCTCATGATGTTGTTGGGTCGACTGTTGGGTAAAATCGTTGGAATCTTTCTCCTGCTGGCAAGGCCTAGGAGGTTCTGGTCTCGTTAAGCAGTGGCGAACAAAATGGCCAGGCTCTGTTCTTCTGAGCAGAGGGAGGGAGCTTCTGACCAAATCTCTTCCCAGATCCAAGGGGCATCCTCTCCGCTGCAGGGACCAGGAGTATTTGTCCTACTTCCTAGTCTCCTGCAGGTCCTCTAAGGCCAGGAGGATTGGCTGGCCCTCCTAGGACCACACACGCTGGGCCCCTTCAGGTGCACAAGCCATCCTTTACCTGGTGGCCTCCCTCCAGACTCCTCCAGCCTCACTAACCTGCTGTTGCCCTTCTCCAGAAAGGGAGAGAGGAGAAGGGAGTTAGTCTTTTATCCAGAGGCTACCTCCCTAGAGTCTCAGTCTCAATATATTATATTTTAGGGCTTAAAAGAGTCATTAAAGTTTCCAGCATTGCCAGAAGGAAAAGGGAGGTAGGAATAAAAGAAAGCTCTGACAGTTCTGCTTGGCTAGGGAAGACTATATATGCTGTGAATTTATGCACAAGCGTGAATGTGTATCTACAGTAGTTGTAGGGCTGTATCTAAGCCATGCAAGGACCTGCTGTGACTTCAACTCGTCCCAGCCCTCCCAACAAACAAAGCCACTTGTTCCTTGAAGGGCTCAGTTTTCTTCAGGTCTTGAGAACAGTACTTCTACGAGGAAGCCAATTAGCCCACATTCAGGAGCTCAGGGGCTTAATCAGATTCTGCTTCCGGGAACCTGACTTCTGCTCTGATCCTGGCATCAGCCCATTCCTCCCTCAGTCCCCCCAGGGTTCAGCCTTGTTCCTCCTCTTACCTGTTCCCCTGCATATCATTCAGGGTTCAGTCAGAGAAGCAGAGCCACTAGCAGAATGTATACAGTAAGAGAATGACTACAGGGATTCCACCTTATGTAACATGGGAACTGGTCAAAGTGAGGCTATTACTTCTGTGTCTTACACTGGAGCCTAAAGTCAGCAGGGCAGGCAGTTGGGAAGGAATGATGGAAAGGAGGTATGGAATCAAGGACAAAGTGAAGCCTGCAGGGACAGGCTGGAACCCAAGGCATGGGCTGGAATCCACGTGGAACCCAAGGCTCCAACTTTGATGATGGGATGACTTACAGGAGTTTTGCCTTTCCTGGTGGAGTGAAACCCTCAACTCACCCAGGGGTCAGGAAATAGAAGAGATAGGACCAGCAGGAGCTGCGGCCTACAGGTCTGGATGCTGCCCCATGCCACCCAGGTGAGCTAGCAGGAAAGCAGCAAGGTATGTGAGGCCTTGTGCCCTGCCTTCTGAACCAAAAGAAGAAGGTTACTTCATTTGTACCTTCAAAAACTCCTGCAAAATGTTCCTGTGACCAGAGCTAACCTGGAATTAAGCAGAGAAGGGAATTCCAGGAAACACAGTTCCAGCTCAGCTAAACTGACATTATAAACGTCCACACCTTCGAGGCTGCAGTTCAGTCGCTGACGCACGACCATGGGCTGCCTGGCGGACTCAAAGCTCCTTACCTGGCCCTGTGCCTGCCCACATTAATGGGAGCCTCTTCCCCACAGGCACCAGGCATTCCCTGCTTGGCCCTCATTCCCAGGGCATGTGACGCTGTCTCTTCTGTCATGACCTGGCTCTGAAAAACCAGATCTGACTCCTGCTGGAAGTCAAAGGGATTTATGGACGATTCTTGGTGGTATCGGGGCCGCATGGAGCAAGGCTTTCCTTCTCTGTTCCATATTCATGGGCAGGCTTAGGAGGCTAAATCTGTGTGTGAGGAGTCTCTCCGAGATCCTGTAGAACTCAAGGCCTAGGAGCCCTTACCCGAGAGACTGGGTGCAACATCAACCTGGCCAAGGAGGCCCTCCTTTCCTCCCAGCCTCATCTGGGAAGGAGAAATGTAGATTATTCCTGGTGTTTCCAGAATACTGGACATGACAAAGGGCCTGGTCCAAACCCTTCATTGTTCATATAGGGACAATGAGTCTCAGAAAGTGACAGGAACTAGCCCAGGAAACAGAACAGCACTAAGCAACATCTGGAAGACGACACCTGGCTTCATGCCTCTTCCTTAACCTTTTTACCCTTGATTTTCTCAAACATTAAATGGAGGAAAACAATAGTGCCTAACTCAATGGACTGTTATGTAGGTTAAATGACAGCTTAAGTGACCAGCACCAAATAAGAGCTCAATAAAATATATTATTGTATGTGGATATTTCCCCCACAGCCAGAGCCCTCCAGTCCAAGGAAGCAGGCTATGGGGAACTTTCTCTAATCCCAGGTGGTTCTGCATCTCAGCTACCTCTGCACAACTGGCTGTTTCAATTCTCTAAGACATGCATCATTTTGCCTTGCACTTGAGTTAGCCACTGGCTTGTCCATCTTCTTACAAAGCTGGGACTCACTGAGGGTCCCCAGGGGCTTGGTTTATTTCATCTCTCCCAAGGACACAATCTGGCACAGACTAGGCCCTTTAGGAGAGCTTTGAATGAATGGATGTCTTCAATTCCTAGAACTTCTGATTTGGAGGGACTTAGAGGTTGTCTAACCCAATTCTCCACCTGATTTTAGGTATTTCTTTTCAGCTCATTCAGCAGATACACTTATAATCTCTGCTTTCATACTTCCAGTGCTAGGAGACTCACTATTGCTTAGGGCAGCCCATTTTATCTTTAAAAAAAGCTCTATTTTTAGAACTTTCTAATTTTATTCAATACACTTCTTTTCTACCATTTGCATCAACCTTTGGTTGGAGACTGCAGAAACACGCAGGGAAAGAACTGGCAAATAAGCATTGTTTTGGGTTTATGACTGAGGTTACAAAGCAGTGAAAAGGGTGACAGAACACACAGTATATATAACTTTTATAAGCTTTGCTCAACTAGGTAGAAATGAGCTCTCAGAAATGTCTATACTTTTCTCCCTCCAGTATTTACTGGAGAATCCTTATATGGTTTTTATTTACAAATCCAGACAGGAGTTTATAGAGGGCTTGAAGGCAAGAGTTTATAGAGGGTTTTAAGACAGATGTTTATAGAGAACTTGAATATTTGTTTGCATGCCAATCTTCTAAGTTATTTTTCTACTCCATAATTTTGGGAAGTCAAGTTGTCCAAGTTCTAAGGGGATTTTTGAAAGCCTCAGTAAGAAAGGGGTTGGGCTTTCATCTCCTAGGATAGTGTTGCTGCTTCTGAAAGGGATGCTGGGATTTTAGGACAGATGCCTCCCAGCCACTGAGCATGCTCTCTGGAGTTGAGATAGAACATCAACGCCCATGGATTAATCTGAAATTCACTCAGGGAGTTCCCATTGTGGTGCAGTGGAAATGAATCCAACTAGGAACCATGAGGTTGTGGGTTCAATCCCTGGCCTCGCTCAGCGGGTTAAGGATCTGGTGTTGCCATGAGCTGTGGTGTAGGTCACAGATGAGGCTCGGATCTGGCATTGCTGTGGCTGTGGTGTAGGCTGGCAGCTGCAGCCCCAATTTAACCCCTCGCCTAGGAACCTCCATAGGCCACGAGTGTGGCCCTAAAAAGCAAAAAAAAAAAAAAAAAAGAAGTTCACTCAAACAGTCTTTCTTAAATGCCCACTCTCTGGAAGAACTGCCTTCTAGGCAGTCACAATTGGATAGGGGGTAGACAAAGACAGGGTGCTGAGGATTCTAGTCCCAGGCTGAAAGTTCTCAGAGCTTCCCTGTGGTCAAACAGGTTAAGGCTTCTCAGAAAACTCCGGAGGATGCTTCCACTAAACCCAGCACTAGGGCAAGCAGGAGGGACTTGGAAGCACAGGGTGTTATAGCTGAAAGAACACCAGAAAGGGGAGTTGGGTCCCCGGCGGGTAGATGTCCATTTGCTGCTAACTCAATTTTTCTAGGGTTAAAGTGAAGCCCTTAAGAGAGATGCTCCCAGCATTAACAAGCTGAAAACTTAAAACTAACAAAGCAGTCAAAATCCACCCCCAGCAGCTGCATAGCTTCATGGTCCCCATCATGCCCTCGTTTGAATCTAATCTTCCCTGTACCCCAAGCAGTGGATGGGATGAAGATTATGATTTCTGCTCTACAGATGTGGAAACTGAGGCTGAGATTTATTGACATGCCAAGGTTACACAAACAGGGATAGGCAGATCTTTCCCTCCCACCATGACTATTATTAGGCCTCTGACGCTAACAATCTGTAATTATGTGGTCAGCCTTGGGACAGCAAAACATTTACGGGCGAGGTGAATATTTAGATGGCAAATGTGGCTTTTATGTAGAAGATGTTTCAATACAAAAGCATTTTATAAAAGAAGACAAAGAATAGGGGCTCAGACTATCTCAGAGATAGCGATCATTTGTCAGTTTATTAAATTCAGATTTATTGCTGATTCCCTGCCCCCAAATAGAGCTGTTAGTAAGTCCATAACACAGTAGAAATACGAGTTTTCAGTGAATCTAAGGAAAAAATAAAGAGAAGAAACCTTAATGACCTGTCACTTGGAATAAATCTTAGTGGTCACATAAACCAAGATGACAGGAATTTATATACTGTTCCTCAGCACTTGAATGACTAATGCGGTCAGAGTGGGGAGACACAGAAATTATTTCTCTTAACAAGCCAGCACCTGTTTGCACACTCTTGGAATTGCTTTGATGAAGTCCTGAATGTTGCCTTAGCATCTCTCAGTCATGCTGTTGGTGGGCAGCAACCTTCCCATACAGCTTGAGACAGAGCTGGCATTTCAGCCCTGCCCCAGGGGCTCAGGAAGTTTCTGAGTCAGAGGAGTAGCTCCAAGATGCTAGAGAAAATGGCTGGAGACACACTGACACAGGCAGGGCAGGGGCAGCCAAAAAGGCCCTCAGAGCATCTCAGGGTGAAAGTACATCTGAAAGATTCCTAATCCCACCCATATTCTGGGATTCTGGATTCTGCAGCATCAGAATTACTAAGTTAGAGCTGGGAGAGTTTCCACAGATCAGTTACTTCCATTTTTCAGAGGAGAAGACTCAGGTTTATAGGATGGAAGCAAATAGTTCAAAGTCAGAGAGCAAGGGAGGGTCAGGTGCAGAATGAGATCTCAGGTTTCCAGACTCCTGGGCATCACATAACCTCTGTTAGCGCACAACAGTCTTTTCTTATTTGAGCCTGAGTAAGTATACACCTGTATCCACTGATAACTATTGGAGGCCCCATATTCAGTGGTGGGAGTGCAATCCCTCAACCAAACAATCCCACTGAGCTGATCCCCATGAAAATCACTACTAACCCTAAAAATCCCTCTGACAGATAGTGTGTTACCTTCTACACCATGTTTTCATTGTCTTCTTCTTATGTGATCCTTACACACTGAAAAGGCAGACGGAACAGTTGCTTTTGTTCTTATTGTACACATAAGAAACTGAGCTTCCTAAGTTGAGAATAAGAAGGCTGCACTTCCGTTATCTCAAAGGAGCAAGAGTCTGGGGAACGGGTTGTAATGACATGCTGTTAATGGGTCAAGTTAACAACATTGCCAGGTGTCATGAAGAATAGACAGAATCTCCAGCTCCGACCCTGTCCCTGGAGACACTGCAGTCCACTGCAGAACCAAGAGGCCATTAAACCACTGTCCACCTCTGGGCTGGGCTGGGTCATCCCAGTCCTCATACTTAATCCTTTAAAACATTTCTATATCTGATTTGATGCTCTATTCTTTTTTGTCATTACAATTTTTTTTAACATTTTAAAACCTGTTCATCCCAGAGTACTTTCGGCTAAATTTTATGCTTCTATTCATTTATCAAATTTGCAGCATTTTATGAAGATGGTATTTCTTATTCATGCAGGTGTCTTTTCTATTAAGAGGTACAAAACCACCTTTTCCTCAAAATGACATATATCTAGCAATAAATACTTGAATTAAAACCTGAATTTCAGTCATTTGTTATGCACAGACACACCCGCTCCTGTCTTTGTAATTGGAGATGATATGTACCAATGTTGGGTATTTTTGTCATGTACTTCTTCATCAGCTATTAATTTATAAGCTAAAATATGGAGTCTATATTCTAGGTAGCTGCTGCAGATTTGATTTATTGGGATCTAAGAATGGGCATTAGAGGTTATCCAGGTAAAACACAGAGAACACAGTGGGGAGGCTGTCAGAACCTGGAGGGGAAGAGATCTTCGAACTCTGGCAAACATGGCATGTAGGAAGGTTGACAAGAGTTCTAGGGGCCTGTCATTGAGCCCATCTAGATCCTAAAAAGCTTCCAAAATGATGATTGAGGCAGACATTTCTTTCAGTCATTCCACCGATGAGCACACATTTATGGAGCATCCACTGTGTGCCAGGCACGATACTTGATTCTGGCAACACAACTGTGGGCCTCAGCACATATGCTTCCTGTCCTCATGGAGCCTATTCTCTAGTGAGGAAGACATGTCTTAGCTCACAATCACACATTTGTGTCATTCCCTTTTCCCATATTAACAGACTCTGAAACTGTTCGGGGTAGCAACACGCCCAACTAACCAATGACATGTCCCAGCTTTCCATGCAGATGAAGGGATTCATGTGATATGTTTTGGCTGCTGACATGTAAGTGAAGGTCTCCTGGGTTTTGCAGCAAAGTTCTACTTTCCTGAGGTAGGTGCTGCCCTTCTATCTTGTTGCTTCTTTTTTTTCTCCTTTCCTCCTGGAACGTGAATGTGAGGCTGGAAGTGAGCAGCCATCTTGCATCTGTGAGGTAGCCATACAGATTTATTAAGTGAGAAAAAAAATTAGCCTCTTCTCTTTGGTTAAACACATAGAAACTGCATCTCTCTTACACTCAGTCCCTACTGATAAATTTACCCATATCTTAGATGTGAGATTATGAGGCCAGAATTCTCTCTCTCTTTTTGTCTTTTTAGGGCCGCACCCATGGCATATGGAAGTTCCCGGTCTAGGTGTAGAATTAGAGCTACAGCTGCCAGCCCATGCCACAGCCACAGCAAAGCGGGATCCAAGCTGAGTCTGTGACCTATATCACAGCTCAGAGCAATGCCAGATCCCCAACCCACTGAGCAGGGCCAGGAATCAAGTCTATGTCCTCGTGGATACTAGTTGGATTCATTTCCACCATGCCACAACAGAATTCTCTTAATGGGTGGTAGGAGCCTGGAAAGGGCAATTCTAACGGTAGTCAATGGCCGGGACTTCAGAATTATGTACGCAAGGGCTGGCAGGTAAGTAAAGTCTAGTCTCCTATGTTTCAAGGGCTCCCCCCAAGCAGACAACATATTGGAGAGGGTTGTAAAAATTCTCTGCATCTACCATCTGACTACATTGTGAGATGGAGGGAACTGTGCCCTCATGCCTACTTCACAGGGCTGTCACAGATGAGGAGGAGATGGGAGCGTGTGGGTGGAAATCTGTAAAAGCTAAGGAGCTGCATGAAGGTCAATTAGCTCTCTTTTAATACCAGGCGGTCTGAAATTAGGAAGAGATAAGACAGGAAGCACTTAAAATGAAGGCCTAAGCAAGAGGCAGATTTTGAACTGGCACCTGAAGAATGGAGCTGACCATGATGGACAGATACAGAAAGGTACAGAGCTGGGGGTCCAGGACAGCAAAGGCTGAGAACCAGTGCAGAAAAGAGGCAGGTCAGGATCCAAGTACTCTCATATATTAAAGATTGGATTGGAAACCAGACAACCACTCAGGGTAAACATCCAGGGACACAGTGTAAGGGCTACGTGTACATGTATGTGTATGTGTGTCATGAGGGAAGGGAGAGAGGCACAGGGTGGCGTTTTTTTCTGGCAGTCAACTAAGCTGAAGGGATGTGGTGCCTCGGTTCAATTTTTTTTTTTTCCCTGTCTTTCATAGGGCTGCACCCGCGGCAAATGGAGGTTCCCAGGCTAGGGGTCTAATCTGAGCTGTAGCCGCCTGCCTATGCCAGAGCTACAGCAATGTGGGATACTAGCCGTGTCTGCGACCTACACCACAGCTCACAGCAACGCCGGAACCTCAACCCACTGAGCGAGGCCAGAGATTGAACCTGCAACCTCATGGTTCCTAGTCGGATTCATTAACCTCTGAGCCACAACGGGAATTCCGGTTCAATTTTTTGAAGCAGTATTTCCAAGGCCTGGGGGCCCAGAGCTACAACTTGCTCTGCAGCACATTCTTAGAAGAAATCCAGGCCTAGGATAGCTTCCCATTTCCTTCCTAGAGCCGCCCACCAACTCCGACATGCACCAACCGGGAAGTTCTTTCCACACAGCATGTCAGGGCCATGGAGAGAGTGCTCCCGGGTAATGAGACAATTAGCTCCTTGCATTCTTCCTGCAGGAACAAATCTGGGCCCCCATGGCATCTGTCCCCTCCTGTTCCTCCAGCTGGCCTCCTTGCCACGTGCACACCCGCCAGGAACCAGGCCCAGCTGCTTGCCGCTCCCCTGCCCACTTCCGTTTCCAGGAAGGGTTCCGGAGGCTGGAGGAGCAGGGGGCGGAGTGATTGATGACAGCGTGCGCGTGCCCCTGAACTCCTCGTCAAAGTTCTCCTACAGGGTTGGCAGCCCTATGTTGAAAGCTGCTCCGTAGCTGAGGCAGCATATGGACTGTTGACAGAGCAGCTGCTGGGGAAGAAGATGCTGAAAGGAAGCCTCGAGGGATAAACAGAGAAACCTACGTTACCACGTGGCGCCCAGGGTGCATTGTTCAACTGCCCAGCTCATGGATTCTCAGCTCCTTGCGGGAAAGGAAAATGATTTGGGGCAGCTGCGCTAGATCTTATGCTCTTAAAATAAGGATCATCATCTTAACATTTGTTGGGCGCTGACTGTGTACCAGCCAGTTCTGTAAACTACTTTAGGTATGTTATTGCATCTTCTACCTCAGACAGTCCTCAGCCAAAATAACTGCTATTGATCCCGTATTTCACAGATGAAAAAACAAACAAACAAAACAAGGCTAGGAAGTTTAAGGAGATCAAGCTGGTCAGATAGTTAGTGAGTGACCCAGGTTTAATGCCAAGCCTTTATTCCTAAACATGATTGTGGTTTTCTCTCATAAGCGTTTTGAGTGTCAGATCCCTCCCTGGACTAATATTAATAACTACAATGCACTGCTGGTGTAATCTGCAAAGCAATGGTACACATTTTCTTATGGGATCTCCAGAGTATAGGATTATAGTCATGCCTGTTCTCCCAGCTTCTAGACTAGAGTGTGTCACAGAGACATAGGTGAATTAGATGAATAACACATGAATCAATCAGTCCATTAATTAGTCAATGAATCAGTTCACCCTGGGGGGAGTGGCTTTCATATCCATTTTGCATATAGGAAAACAGGCTCCTCAGGGAGTCTTGCCTAAGACCTCAGAGTAAACTTGTCAGAGAGGAAATGAACTCTGATCTTCAGACCACAGGTCTGGAGCTCTCTCTGCCCTACCTGGAATGCCTTAGGTTAAGTGGAGAGAGAGGTTGGCTGGGTGAAGGGGGATGAAGGAGTGTGAGAAAGAACATTAAGCTGTGAGTGTGATTTATTTCAGAGTCAGTTGCTGATATCTGAATAAATCCCTGGTCTTTAGAGCCTGGAGAATATTGTTTCAAGAGCATCTAGTTTTAGCAAAGAGATGTTAATTTTTTTTTCTTGTCATCAGAGTCCTGTCTGGAACCCAGTCCCCTGGGAGCGATGGGCTAGTCTCTGTCCCTCATGTCTACTGAATGCCAGTTTCCCCAGGTGGATCAGTCACCCCAGTTGGAAGTCTGGACCTTTCAGACGTGAAGGCAGAAACCAAGAGTCCATTAATCACATTGAAAGCTGATACCCGACAGAGATTCAATCCCATCTTGAGGCTAGAAACTTGGAGAGAAATGAAGCAGACTAATTTTCCCAGACTCCAGAGGGAAGAGTCCTCAGGTATCAAAGGCAGCACCATAAAGCACATGAACTGCACTACATCAGGGTGCGGCAAGTCACACCTGGCTGTTGGCATGAGGACAAGAGCAGAAGTCTGCCACATCTGGACTGCAAATATTTTTTCTTTTTTTTTTTTGTCTTTTTGCTATTTCTTGGGCCGTTCCCACGGCATATGGAGGTTCCCAGGCTAGGGGTCAAATTGGAGCTGTAGCCGCTAGCCTACGCCAGAGCCACAGCAATGCTGGATCTGAGCCGCGTCTGCAACCTACACCACAGCTCAAGGCAACGCCGGATCCTTAACCCACTGAGCAAGGGCAGGGACTGAACCCGCAACCTCATGGTTCCTAGTCAGATTTGTTAACCACTGCGCCACCACGGGAACTCCTGGACTGCAAATATTTTTAAGGGTCCACTGAGACCAACGGTGCTTCTTCTCCTGCCTTTGTCTAATCTGGGAGGCCAGGGATACCCTGAGTGGGTCACTGCAGGCAGAGGCAAAGGAACCAGACTCCTGGGTCCTTTTGGGTTGACTCCCTCCTTTCCTTCCCAGCCTCCCCCCAGCTCCTCTCTCCTCAACCTGCTCTGATACTCTTTGACCTCCGGGTATTTGCTTATGTTTTGCCTGGAGTGCACATTCTTCCTTCCTGCCCAGTAAACTTTTATTTATACTTAGAATCCCAGCTCAAGTCACACCCCTTGCATTCTCCCTGGTGACTTTCTGCTCAAGACTGCCATAGCACTTTGCGAATTCTTCTGCTTCTCACATTCTGTTGCCTTTGTTTGCATTAAGGGTCTCTTTCCCACATGAGGCAGAGAAGAAAGCAGTCAGCCCTAGTCCCTTCCAGAGATCCAAGGACTTGGTAGATTCTGGTGCTTGGTTGCTGCTCCCTTTCGAATGAACTATAAGGCATGACATCTAATGTACTGACAACCTAGGTTGATTTCTTTTGAATTACTCATTTTGTACAAACTCCCAAGGGAGCTTTGGGAGACAAGTGGGGAGCAATTTGGAGGACTCATGAGATGCTGAGGCTCCTGGAATTTTGCCCATCCTGAATTTCTATCCAAGCAGAAATGTGTACCCAGAAAAAGTATCTTCCAGATGCTTTTCCAAACCTGAGTCCCTAGGGAGAGAAGGGGCTTGATGGGGACAGTAGATCTCAGTCCCGAAGACCTCTACAGGGCCTTTGGGCACCAAGATGCCTCCCTCCTCAGCCTTTCCAAACCCTGTTCATGTCGGTATCATCTCAGGCTTCCAAATCTGATGAAAGAGATTCAAGCCAGTCAATTCCAGCTTCCCTGTCATTCCACGCACCGGCCCTGGATCTAGGGCAAGCCACCCATATTCCAGTACTTTCACTTTTGGATAACAAAGATATTGACTGCAAAGGATAGTTACAAGGATGAAATGAGATGTTATTTATTTATCCATATCTATACTTAGTTCTTTTATTGCCATAAAAATAACAGAATAAAGTGTCCTGAAACTTAACTGTAAGCTTAGTAATTTTTCTTTCCACATATGCATATACTTAGATAACCACTACCCAGATCAAGATTTAGAGGTAAATGAGATTTTAAAAGCTGACATAAGCTTATAAACTGTAAAGTGCTGAAGAAATGTTGGTTTTGAATATTACCAGGAGGTGGAGCCTCTTTCCCATTGAATTCTCCTTCTTCTACAAGTTCTAGGTTTCTAGAAATCATTAGCATCAGTTGCAACCACCCTAGCAAATTGTTGTACGTGCCAGGACTTCAGTGCCCCAGCTCTGCAGAGTGGCCATGGAGACAGAGCCTACACAGACCCACTGCTCTCAGAACCACCACTCCGGGCATGCGGCCCCTGTATCCACCCCCTCAGGTGCCAGAATGCCCTCACAAGAGGGGCCAGTGACAACACAGTAGTTGTGTAGCTTCAATTCAGTATAACTTGACTCATAAGATATGCCAATATGCTAGGTCCTGGGCAGAGAAGGGGAGAAGGAGCTTCCTAGGCTGGGCACTCCAAGGGGGCTCACAGACCCTGGGGATGCTAACATGTACATGCCTGTGAAGCAAGGCCCACAGAGGCTGTAGCTCAAATTATCACCCTTCTCTCCCTTAGGACTCTCTGAGGGTTCCTAGACCTCTATCTTCAGTGCTGACTGCTCCTCTGGGCTTTAGCCAGCTTCTCTGGTTCATCTGCTAGGTGTTTCCACCTGGCTTCTCCCTGCCCCCCTCAAGCTCAGGTGTGTCCTTTAGACAATTCATCCTCTTACTTCCTATACCTGCTTCTTCCTCTTGGCTTCCCTCCTTCCTTCTGGCATCACTAACCCCCAAGCATCCAAGCAGAACCACGTCCGTGGTTGCCCTTGCCATGCTTCTTCTCTACTGCCACCTCTGTGTCACCTCTAGAAATCCACCTTCTTCTGGGAACCATGGAGCTGGATCTCTGCCAAAGCTGGAATCTACTGTCCCATTCCTAGACATTTTAAGACCTAGAAAGATGCTCTGCTCTAGAAGGAACCCCTGAGTCCTTTGATTGCATGTTATTTGACCCCTTCTGCCTGTTTACCACTGCCACCCTTTATCTGAACCTCTTTCAAAGCCTCTGGGCACTTTCTACCTTGTCTCACTCTGATCTCCCTGTCTTCTGGTGCATAGTGCAGTGCTGGCCCTGGTGTTGGTGGATGAACAGATGAGTGCTGTGTTCTTGACGAGACTACATAAGCAAAGGCAAAACCACTGAGTTATTAATCAAACCTTCAGAGACCCCAGCCTTTTTTAAAAAAGGCCAGGATATGTTAATTCAAGTGGGGGCTTTGAGTCTTCCTTCATCTTCTCCATCTCTGACCCTTGCACTAATGGAAAAGTACAGGTGCCCAAAACCTCACCATCCTCAGTGCTTGAAAATGCTGAATCTGGAGAAACTTTGTCATAATTACCTTCCCACTTGAAAGTACAAACTCTGTAATTTGCCTTTAAGTGATCTTAAATTAATATAAATAATGAAGTATGCTCAGAATACTCAAGTACTGGTACATCCAATTGAACACAATTAAAATTAAGATGGATTTATTAGTATTGTGACTACTATTGATTAAAATGGTAATGATAAATACAGAGAAATGTTAAGTACAACAGGGAATCAGTAATATTTCTTCAAAGTAATCATTTTGCTGTGACTACCCAATTATTAGTACATTTAATGTGTTATTCAGTGCAATTAATTACCCACTTTGCTTCTGGGAAGGAACTAGGAAAAACTGCTTTCTGCCTGGAGTGGTGGTTGCTCAGGAGGGACTGGAAAAGCCACTGCTTGCTGCTGGCTCTGTGATGAAGACCATGGTCTTTGGGGAGGTGGCTCCTAGCAGCTCTAATGAAAGCTGCAAGTGCCCTTGGGGAAGAAGAAAGGATATAAGAGAGACCAGGTCCTCCATCTCACAGCCCAGTGCTTTCGTAGTATGGGAGGTGATGGTGAACAGCCTGGAGAGTGAAATAAGAAAACCTGACTTGAGTCTGGACTGGGTCACCTCACGATGGGACCTGAGTTTATCCACAGAGCCTCCTAGAGGTTCATTTTTTCTCATTTGTAAAATGGGAATGATATAGCTTACCTGCAAAGACCTGTCTGTGAAGGGGATCTGCCAGAGGCACAGAAGTGCAGGGCCTTGGTGATTGCTTCTCAGAAGACAAGCCATCTCCTAGGCTCAGTCTGACTTATGGACTTGCTTCTGGTGCCTGTAAACTACCTCTGGGAGCCGCCCCTCCCAGCCTGTCCTAGGTTTCCAATGCCTTAATGCATGGCAAATGTGGAAGATTACACACTTGTCCTCCAGCTCATTTCACCCCATATCCCCGACCCACGTTACACTGTCCATGAACTTCCTTGCCCCTCCTCCTGGGAAGAATTAGATGGGTGAGATGATGAAATGACAATTGTTGGACACTTTTACAGAGCTCCTGCCCATTCCTTTTCTTATTTGTCTGTACAACCATCTTACTAGGTAAAGTAGTTCTAAAAATGTGGACACCAGGGTCTATCCAAACATGGAAAGTGACTTGCTCAAGGTCAGAGAGTGAAGTGGTAGCGTGGGGTCTTGAACCTGAACCATCTGACACCAAGAACCATGCACCTCTGCCTCTTTACCTTTCCTATATTACTGCCTGCCTTTCCTTATCCCCGAGTCTTCTGGTTCCCGTCTCCAATGCCAAAGATACACTGTATTGTTCCATAAAGCTAATTGCAGTTTTTACATACAGGTTTTGTTTTATGAGCTTCAAATTGCCCAAATTAGATTTTATTAAGTTCACACATATGATTTTCCTTGTTTTTATTAAGTTCACTCTCATTTGCCATTTATAAGGGAGTTTGAAATTAGGATAGCTTTGTATCCACGGAAACACAGGGAGAATCTTATATATGATCAGAGTTTTATCCAGAGAATAGGGAAAAAAAAGGCAGCTGGTAATTTGGTGCTTAGTTCATAGGCAAGCTCCTGGAGCACATTGGGCCTACTCTTCTGCTTTGCTGTTGACAGTTTACAGCAACTCTTTCTAGCATGGCTGTGTGGCAGGGAGGGATCGGGAAGATGAAGGGGAGGGAGGAAATGGCACCAATCCTCGCTCTGCCCCTCACTCATTCTGAGGCTTTGGTCAAACAAGAAAGACATGTTTCTTGTTTGGGGCCTCAATTTCCTCATCTGTAAAATTAGAGATCAAAGAAGTTAGGAAAAGAAAAAAGTCTTTGTCCTTGTCTCTATTCTTCTTGTTAGAAGCAAATAACCAAAGCACTGTGATAGGAAGGCTTTTAATGCCATAACTGGACTCAGAAGGAAAATGCATCTTGACTAATTGAGTCATGCATCAACTACTAATTGAACAACTACTAAATATCAGGAAATCTAGGCACTGGGGATAGATGAACACCTCAGAAGAGGCTTCTGTTCTCATGCAATTGCAACGATAACAACAAAAAATAAGACAACTAAACACATTATATTTAAAAATGATGACATTACAGAAGGTAAATCAGATAAAGTGATGCTACTTTAGATTGAGGGATCAGCCAAAACCTCTGTGAGGAGGTGGTATTTGAGCTGAGAACTGAATAACAAAAAAGGTCTGGTCATGAGGTGATCTGGCTACAGCCAACCTGTAGATTGCAAGGTAGGATGGATATCAGCATATTCCAGGAACACTGTATCAGTATATCAGGAGATGTGCAGATGGGCTCAGAGTGGTAGATGGGGCCTAGATGGTGATTGATTGGTTATGTCTGCATTGGCATAATGGGGAAGAGTGTTACTAATGTGTGCCTCCTACTTTCAATCCCTGGGCTAAATGATCCCAGCAATGGTATTTCAGTACCCAACTGACAGAAACCCCTTCCTGGTGCAGGGGTGAGGCTCCACTTGGGTGGATGGGGAGGAAGGTCATGTGAGGACAGGGGTGACATTTGAATTGGGCTTTGATGGATGCTCATTTCCATATCCAGGGCTGACATTTGAATTGGGCTTTGATGGATGCGCATTTCCATACCCAGGGTGACATGCCCCTCTCCAATGGCATCCAGGTTGGTCCTGCAGTGTCTGGAATGTACTTCTTTGGCAATTTAGGCAAGACACCCTCGATTGGGTAAGGAGGACTGTCCATGGAGGCAGAGAACCTGGGCCCCAGTCCATGCTCTGCTATTCATTAACCATGTGACTTAGCTGGTCACTTCAGCTTTTCTGAGCCATGTTTTCCTCATCTTTAAAATGGAACAGTAATAAAATTTACCTATCAAGAGTTCTGTGAGAACTAAATAACAAATTAGCTAATAGGGTCTTATAAAATGTGATATCAGAATTTTAATATTTTCAACTTATATACTATTTATAATATAATACTTTTACACTGTAAAATATTATTACTAGGATTTTAAAATTGTTATTACTGTTAGGCTGGCTCCTGATAATCATCCCTTAAAAGAATTTGATATTTTTTTCATGACTATAAATTGTCACATCTTTTTTGGAAAGTAATGAGCAGAAACAGCATGCTATGGCCAAAAAAAATTGCTTGTTTCTTTTTGCCGAAATATTCTACTTAGACTTTAACACAAAGAAATAAGTGGACTTCTGCTTTTGGCTAAGATGGAGTAGCTTGAAGTAGCCTAAAGCACCTACTAAGAAGTAGAAACACTGAAGAAAATACAAAAGGAATGGAGATGAATGAACTATTATAGTTATAAACAAAAACATGGATGAATCTCACAAACATAATGTTAGGCAAAAGAAACCAGATGCAAGATCTGCACAATTTTATATTTGAATTTTATGTAAAATTCAAATATAAATTTATGTACAAAGGATATACACACATATATATAATTCAACCTATTGGTGTTGAAGGTAGGATAAATGTTATACTGGGTGAGTTATAGTGACTGCATGGGGGCCCAACAGAAGCTGGGGTTCTGGTATACTGTTTCTGAATCTGAGTGGTGGTTCTATGGAGTCCTCACTTCATGAAAGGTCATTAAACAGTACAGTATTGAACTGTGCGCTTTTCTATATGTATGATTTACTTCGATTTAGAAAAAAGTTTACCTAAATTGAAAAAGGAAATAACTTGGTTTATGGATAAAGAGGTCTATCATGTATAATAGTGAAAACCAAAAATAATCTGATTGTCCAAACATGGTAAATACTAAATAAAATGTGGTAATGATACTCTTTAAAACAATCTTTTCAATATGGGAAAAGAATCTGAAAAGGAATGGATATATGCATATGTATAAATGGTTCACTTTGCTGTACACCTGAAACTAACACAATATTGTAAGTCAACTATCCTCCAATAAGATTTTTTACATGATATTTTTGAAGGATTTTTAACCATGTGGGAGAATTATAATATTACAATGTTAGTCTAGTAAACTACCATGAACCCTATGTGCAGAATCTGAGTTACCTCAGATTTATAACTGGCTACCTCCTTAGTCCTGGAGGGTGGAGGGGGTGGAAGGGGCTGAGTGTGAGATGAACCCCCTTCTGCTCAGCATCTCCTTTTCCCAGCTTTAAGGGAAGGTAAACAGATTCCATTTCCCGACCTTGTTCCTCCTTGTTCTCCTCTCTAAAAGCACCCTCATCCTTTCTCCACTCCCATCAAATCTCCACCATTTTGGGAACCCCGCCCAGGGACCCTGTCCTCCCCTCCAGAGTCCCTTGCCCTCCATGGTCTGAGCTGTCTGGTCTGGATCACTCCCCAAAGACTCCTACTCAGCACTCCTTTCCAGTTCTCATGGTCACCCAGGTGAAAGTCTCAGGGAAGAAGAGAAATATGTTCCTACCTACCCCATAGTTTACAAAACTGTTCCTGCCTGCAAAGTTAAGTGCTGCATGTTATTATATGGAGTTGTGTTTGTAAGTCTCTCCACGGTCGCTCTCACCACTTGGCCACCCACCCAATCCAAGGCCAGCCATATTGGATTTGATGGCTGCTCCCTTAATTACACTAAGATCTGGGAGAGGCTTTGCTCTCACCATGCGCAAGAGCCTATGTTCCTTTTTAAGTCACCTTCCTTCTCTACTCCTTCCTAAAGCATGAGAGTGGGGTGGGGGAACACTTTCTACATTTTCTACAATGACTTTTTACTATTTTTTTTTCCTTTTTTAGGGCTGCACCCATGGCATGTGGTAGTTCCCAGGCTAGAGGTCAATCAGAGCTACAGCTGCCAGCCTACACCACAGCCACAGAAACACAGAATCTGAGCTGTCAGGGACAGGGGATGCCCCCACCCCCGGCAATATTTTCACCAATAGGTGGGTCTGATTGTTCAGGAATTCTCCCAGGTGAGTGGAAATCTGACTCCTTGTGGTCTTCACCCACGGACCCAAGCTCTAAAGTAGGTGTTTTCAAACTTCCCTGGTGGCAAGTATTACCTGGGAGGCTTATTTAAAATTCATCCAAACTCCAATCCACACAAAACAGATTCCTACGTCATTCCTAGAGATTTTGATTCAATGGGACTGAGAGATGGACTTTTGGGAATTTTTTTTTAAATAGCCATGCTTATTCCCTTTAGGCACATGAAATCAGTGAAGGAGACATTTGGATACAAAAATGAATTCATTTGATTTAAGAGGAAAATCCACTAGTGAAAGTGGCAGATATAGACTGACTTCTTTATTTAATATTTATCATACAAGCTGGTAGGTGATACTGACTTTTCTATCTCTTAAAATATCAGATGTATACATTTCTTCTAAATATTTTAAAATGCCCCTGTCCCTGTGACGTGGAAAAGATCAGTGAGGCTGTTTTTAGGCAGATAAAACTGAACAAGGGATTGAGAAAGGAGTTACTAAAATATAAAAAATAACCTGCTAATATTATTATGATTAATAGTAGAAAAACTGAAGTTAATGTCCAATATTGAAGTTAGTGGATTAATTTTAATTTTAAATATGTTTGTAAAAACCTAGGAAAAACTATAAGGATATATATGTCCTTTAATCTAATACTCTCCCTCCCAGAATTTTAAAATAAGTAAATCATTCAATAGAAGATAAAGGAGACTTATGCACAAAGATGCTCGAAGTGGCGTTATTTATAATTTCAATAAAATTATGAAAAATTCAATGTCCAACCATAGAATATTAAGTAAATTGAGATGTAACCATAAATGTAATAGTATACAGCTAAAAAATCTACATATCGCCATGCACAAGTGCTTATGACAGTCAATGTAGGTTAGCGGAATAAAAATTTGGTCCATTTACACTTTTTTTGGTATATGGCTGAGTATTAGGAGAGAATATGGAAAAAGCACATTTTAATAATTTATGTATATGTGTATATATATATATATACATACATACACACACACACATAATTAAAATGGTTTCTTTAATACAATACTGTGACTATAAAGCCAATGAAAATTCCACTTGGAAGAACTAGAAGGTCAAGCCTTTGATAATCTCCACTGAAACCAAGGACCACAAGATCTTTGAGGTCTTGAGGGAGAGCCCTTAGGGTCAGCTGGTTAAAGCTCCTAAGCATTGTAAGAATGTTTATTTTAGTAACCTTGACATATAATATCCTGTTCTCTCCTTAGCTTGTGTAACTGGTAAGCAACCCAAGAAGTTTTCCTCAAAGTTCGCGTCTACCTTTGGGAGAGACCCAATGTGGAGGGTGGTGGGTAGAGGCAGATGCTCAAAAGCGCAACTAGGAAAGCCAGACTTCTCTTCTCGAGTTTTGTTTTTTCAGACCAAAATTCTTTTGTTCAGAGCAGATTGGCATCAACTTCTCAAAATTTGCATCGTAGAACAAAGATTCATGTTTGAGTAAAAACAAAGAGAACAGCACAGCTTGTGACTCAAAGGTTCCTCCTACCCCCACTACCACCCGCTCAATTCTCTATTTCTAGTTTGCCGGGGCAGAGAAGCCCATTGAGTCGGATTGGGAATGATTTACTGGGACGAGGACCTCTGGAATGAAGGCTGGGCCCAGGGTAAGGACTCTAAGAGAGCTGGTGTGGGGGCTTGCCGAAGGCATTAGGTTTCCTCATTTCTGGGTTAGGGACAACACTCATGAGCTGCATAAATGTGACACTACTGATTATTTTGCAATGAGCTGGATCTATGTAGTTTTGGAATCAGAAAGCCTGTGTTCAGTCTTGGTTCTGCCTCTTATTAGCATGGGGTTTTGGGCAATCACATCCCCTTTCCAGTCCTCAATTTCCTTACTTATGGAATGGGAAAATAATCCCTGTCTTGTATGACTCACAGGGTTATTGTGAAGATCATTTAAATATTAAAAGTGCTTGATAAATGCAAAGTATCATGCACACTAATTATTTTAATGATTAATAATGGTAATAGTGACATTGCAATTTATAATTTTATTCTGAAGTCTTAAGTTTTGATTCCTACAGGTTTATAATTATTTAAGGGGTGATCTATTGGTTGCCATGCAGGTTGCAGTATAAGTTAAAATTATTTTCCAGCTGTGCTGGTTGCAGTGGGGGATGTGTGCAGGTGGGGGTAGTAAACGAGAAAAGCTAAGAAAGCTTGACCAGACACCTTAGTCCAAATCCTTGAGATATATATAACAAAAAGCATGCAAGCCAGTGTCATAAATGACAGGAAAGCATCTTCAAGTCCTCTGTGAGAATGATGAATTGAAGGTGTCCAAGATGGGTCAGATGGGGAGCTGGCCATTTGAGGGACGCTCATTGACCACTGACACTGAAGCAGATCCAGCAAGTCCAAGGGGGAATATGCGGTGGCCAAGAAGATCGGTCACCTTCCACCTGAGCACTCTCTAGTTGATTTGTACTCCTTTCTCCCTTTCCTTCCTTCCCTACGTGTGAATCTCAAAGCCAGAGCCCTGAAACCCGGAGATGGAAATCTGCAATTCACTGCTCCCTCATTCCCTTTTATCCCATCCTTCAGCTATACAGTTATAGAAGCATGTAATGCATGCTTCAAGATGTACTTTATTACTCAAATGATATAATAATTCCATTCTTTATGTAAAAGAGCTAGAGATGGATGTGATATATTAAAAGAGCCAAGCTCCCCCTTCTTCACATCTCCCCACCCCAGAGGAAGTGTGGTGGATTCTCTTCTCCTCTCTTGATGCTCTTGTACATGTACATACATTATTCATATATCATTTTTGCTGCCTGATTTTTTTCAATAAGTAATATATTGTAGAGATCGTCCTATTGCCGTATCTCTAATGTGCTCTGGTTTCTAAGGAAAGATAGACCATAATTTATTGAATTCTTTCCCTTCCTATTAATGGTAAGTTAGGCTTTTATTTATTTATTTTTTTGGCAACTGCACACAATACTGTGATAAACATTCTTGGATC
This sequence comes from Phacochoerus africanus, assembly GCF_016906955.1. Classification (NCBI taxonomy): domain Eukaryota; kingdom Metazoa; phylum Chordata; class Mammalia; order Artiodactyla; family Suidae; genus Phacochoerus; species Phacochoerus africanus. Next base: position 243,032,169 of record NC_062545.1, read on the forward strand.
CATGTTCAAAAACCTGTGCAATGAGTTGCATGGGGCACGCAAACAAGTATTTCTTTTGGGAGGAGTCCTAGGAGTGGAATGGCTGGGCCAGTTGATATGTACATTTGAGATTTGGATGGATGTTTTCAAATGGGCTTCATCAACTGGCTTGACCATTGTACACACATAGTGTGCATGAGGATGTTTGTTTCTCCACATTTTTGCCAATACTTAGTATTTTTTTAACTTTTGTCAGATAATTGCCTTTTCCATGACTAATGCAGCTTTGCATGATTATTGTGTGAATTTTCTGTTTATTTTCTCAATTTTACAACTGAGTTGTCTTTTTCTTTCTACCTTGTTAGAAGCTGTATATGTTCTGGATATTAGTACTTTACCTGTTGAGTGTTTGGTAAGTATTTTCCCCCAGTCTTTTTAACTTGGCTTATGGTGTATTCTAACAGAATTTTATAAATTTTATAAGCTTAAATCTATGAAAATTTAAGTTTCTAGATTTTGTCTCTTTCTTATGAGGGTCATAATATTCTAAATTTGCAAAAATATTCACATATTCCCTTCCAATATTTTTATAGTTTTGCTCCCTAACTCATTCGAAGGTTATTTTCTGTGGATGGATGGGGTATATATTAGGAATCTAATTTTTCCCCAAATGAATAGATAATTGTCCAATTTCACTTGTGGATTAGTCCATTGTTTCTCCACTAATTTGAACTACCACCTTTACTGTATACTTAATTTTCATATATACTCAGCTTTGTTTCTTGGTTTATTAATTTGCTTCATTGATCTATTTGTCAATACCCACACCAGTACTAAACCATTTAAATCACTATAGCTTACAGTGTGTTTTGACATCTGGGGGGATAAGACCTGAATAAAAAATCCTTTTGAATTTAGAGTAGAATTTCATTGATGGATAAATATGGGATGGATCAGTGTATTTTCAATACTAAGTCTTCCCAACCAGCTTTGTCACTTCAGATATTTAAAAGGTTTTCATGTCTCATTTTATTTTCAAACAGATATTGCACATTTAAAATTATATTTGTTTTCTAGGGATTTTTTTTTCTTATAAGTTGAATCCTTTTAATCTTACTCTTTAATTAATACTAGTATACAGGAAAGTTATTGGATTAAGTATATGAATGCCTATTCATAGTTTTGAATTTTCTTATTAGTTCTAATAATTTTCAGTTGATTCCCTTGGATTTTTTTTTAGGTGGGCAATCATATTATCTTCAAAAAGTAAAAATTTTTTCTTTTTTTCCTTTCCAAGCTTCAAGTCTTTCTTTTCCTTATCTTTTGACCTCCAGGGCAATAATGCCTAGTATAAATGACAGCTACCATTTCTGTTTTGCCTTTATCTTTGGTGGGAATGCTTCTGAGATTTCACCATTAAGAACTTCACTGTTGATGATTTCCAATGGAGAATCCTTTTTTTTTTTTTTCCTTTGGCCGCATGTGGAATTTCCCAGGCCAGTGATGGAACATGTGCCACAGCAGCAACCCGAGCCACTGCAGCGACAATGCCAAATCCCTAGCCCTCTGCTCCACAAGAGAACTCCCTGGATACCCTTTTTTTTTTTTTTGGTCTTTTTGTCTTTTTGCCATTTCTTGGGCCACTCCTGCAGCACATGGAGGTTCCCAGCTCTAATCGGAGCTGTAGCTGCTGGCCTACACCAGAGCCACAGCAACGCAGGATCCGAGCCGCGTCTGCAACCTACACCACAGCTCATGGTAACGCCAGAACCTCAACCCACTGAGAAAGGCCAGGGATCGAACCCACAACCCTCATGGTTCCTAGTCGGATTCGTTAACCACTGAGCCATGACAAGAACTCCAGGTATCCTTTTTTTATGTTGAGAAGTTATTACACTCCATTTCTGATTTACTGAGATTTAAAAAAAATTAATTCTGAATGCCTCCTGTATTTATTGAGGTAATTAATATTACTGCATCTCTGTGAAGTAATTGTAGGAGGAATTTCTCTAGTAATGAATTGCCCTTTGCCCCTTGGATAAGCTCTTTTTGTTTCTGGTTTGTTTGTTTGTTTTTGTTTTTTGTTTTTTTCCCTGGGCATATGGAAGTTCCTCAACCAGGGATCAAACCTGCATAGGAAGTACTTCAGCCACTGAATATGGATCCTTAACCTGTTACACCATAAGAGAACTCCCTGGATACACTCTTTTTGGACAAAACATATTTTTAATATATGCTCCTGGATTTGATTTATTAATCAAATGTTAATGTTTGCATCTCCATTCCTGAGTAACAACTGGCTACCCTTTCCTATGATTCTTTTTTAAAAATCTTTATCATTTGTATTTATTTAAAAAATTTTAAATTATAGTTGATTTTCAATGTTCCTTCAATTTCTTCTATACAGCAAAATGACCCAGCCACCCATATAAACATGTTCTTTTTTTTCTTTCATTTTCCATCATGTTCTGACTCAAGAGACCAGACAGTTCCTTGTGCTGCATATCAGGACCCCATCACCTATCTGTTCTAAATGTAACAGTCTGCAACTACCAACCCCAAACTCCCCACCTATTCTTCTCTCTCTCCCTTACCCCTGGCAAACACAAGTTTTCCCTCCATGTCCATGATCTGTTTCTGCTTTGTAGGTAGATCATTTATGCCATATTTTAGACTCCACAAGTAAGTGATATCATATGGTGTTTGTCTTTCTCTTTCTGACTTATTTCACTTAGTATGAGAATCTCTAGTTCCGTCCATGTTGCTGCAAATGGCATTATTTCTCCTTTTTATGGCTGAATAGTATTCCATTGTATATACATACCACATCTTCTTAATCCAGTCATCTGTAAATGAACATTTGGGTTGTTTCCATGTCTTGACTATCATGAACAGCACTGCAATGAACATAGCAGTGCACGTATCTTTTTAAATTCTGATTCTTACTCTCCTGGTTCTCATCTGTGGTGTTATTCTGTTGCTTACTATCATCTATGGCCACTCCAGCTTTCTTACTCCAAACATGTCAAGCTTTGTCACAGCTCACAGCCAATACACTCACTGCTTCCTTGAGCTGGGATGTCTTCCTGAAGGGGTTTGCATGGCTGGATGCTGAATACCTAGCCAAATAGCACCATCACCTTACCTAAACTTGACACCCTCTGTCATCCTCTACTCCTTTAACCTGTTCTATGTGCTCCATAGATCAATTCCTATCAGAAAGTATATTATTTACTAATTTGTTTCCTTGTTTTATTATCTTGTCTTTTCCTACTAAGCTGTCACCACAGCAGATCAGGGCCATTGTTTGCTTGGGTGCTGTCATATGTCACAGAATAGATATTCAGGAAATAACTACTGAATGAATGAATGGTTTTGTTTGTTTTTATAGACAAGGGGCATGGGAGATAGAATTTCTCAGTCCCTTTGGGTTTGAAACACATTTAAATTTTATCTTTTTCATTGCATTCTAGTTGGTTGGCACAAGATTCTAATATTTAAGTGCCAGATCCTGCATGTGCAAAGTGAGGCTAATAAAGGCATTCATTTCTGGAAGTTTTAAGGGCACTCAATGAGAAATGTATACAAAGTATTTCTCATTATGCCAGACATGCAGGTAGCCTGTACTGAGAAAATACATGCTATTATTGATAGTTACTCCCTCACACAATACAGAGAAGCTTCCCCAGGTCTTAGTTTCTCCTCATCGCACAATATGGATGGTAATCCCTGCCTTGCTTATTTAACAGGGTGATATGAGGATTATAAGATAGGATGGAATTTAAAAACAGTGACGTGTCATGTGAATAATGTGTTCTTTCCCACCAGGTTCAAGAAAGAGCCTCATTAAGGGAACCAGGGAACCCATGTGCCCCTTGGGCAGAGAATAGATCTGGAGCTGGATAGACCTGGGCTCAAATCCTGACTCTGCTATTTACCAGCTGTGTGACTTTGGACAAATTACAAGCCCCTCTGAACTGATCATCATCATTGTTATTGCTGTTCATTCTATAAAATAGATGATAATAACACCTACTTCACAGGGTTATTGTCGGAATTAGATCAACATGAATATATCAAAAACCAAGTTTAGCATGTTTCACAGAAGTGGGTATTTAATAAATGATATCTATTAATATTATATTTGTCTATGAAAAGTATTGGCAAGCCATGATTTAGAACATTCTCTTTCCAATTTCCCATCATCGAAATAATCACACTTCGCACATCCTCACTGGCAGATTTCACAGCTAGTGCACTCAGGAAAAGTTATTTATTTGAGTAACATATTCTTTGCCCAATTCCCTGAACTGTACATTCAAGCAGAAGTTATTATAGGTCAATGGTGTGGGATGGACTGAGGAAAGCATGGTGATGATGGTCACCAACACATGTGGGGTTCCTCGCTATGTTCCAGGCACTGTGCTAAGAGCTTTACAGGCACTCCCTTATCCCCATCTTATAGATAAGAAAGCAGGAGTCCAGAGGGGCTAGATTACTTTCCTAAAGCCACACAGCTATTGGAGGCAAAGGCCTCTCTTAGGAATCTTTCTGTATTAGAATAGAACAGAGGCACTGGGGCATAACAGCCCTTCTCTTGAAGCTTACAGAACACAGGGAGAATCTCGGGCCTCTGGTGTGCCAGTTTTCATGGGTACAGATTACTTTTTCATAGTATGTGCTTGCCTAATATTTTTTTTGAGTGAATGAAGAATCAACAAATAAATGCACAAGCAAACGTAGTTTTCCTCTGTGACACTCACAAATAAGACCATAATTGAGTATGCTATGAGGTCTAGAAATAACAAACACTAGAAAGGACATGGAAAAAAGGGAATCCTCCTACATCATTGGTAGGAACATAAATTGGTACAGTCACTATGGAAAATAGTATAGGATGTTCACTAAAAACCTAAAATTGGAGCTGCCATATAATCCAGGAATCTCACTCCTGGGCATATATCTGGAAAGAATAAAAACTTTAATTTGAAAAGACACATGCACCCCAATGTTTATAGCAGCACTGTTTACAATAGCCAAGACATGGAAACAACTCAATTGCCCATCAATAGACAATTGGCTTAAGAAGATATGGGGTGTGTGTGTATGTGTGTGTGTATGTATTTAATAGAATATTACTCAGCCATAAAAATGAATGAAATATTAAAATAACCTCAAAATGGCTTAAAGACTTAAACATAAGACAAGACATCAAACTCCTGGAAGAGAACACAGGCAAAACATTCTCCGACATCAACCTTATGTATATATATATATATACATATATATATATAGTCTTTTTGCCATTTCTTGGGCCACTCCCAAAGCATATGGAGGTTCCCAGGCTAGGGGTCGAATTGGAATTGTAGCTTCCAGCCTACACCAGAGTCACAGCAATGCAGGGTTCGAGGCGCGTCTGCAACCTACACCTTAGCTCATGGCAATGCCGGATCCTTAACCCACTGAGCAAGGCCAGGGATTGAACCCGCAACCTCATGGTTCCTAGTTAGATTCATTAACCACTGAGCCACTACGAGAACTCCTTATGAATATTTTCTCAGGTCAGTCTCCCAAAGCAATAGAAATAAGAACAAAAATAAATCCATGGGACCTAATCAAACTGACAAGCTTTTTCACAGCAAAGGAAACCAAAAAGAAAACAAAAAGACAACTTACGGAATGGGAGAAAATAGTTTCAAATGATGAAATTGACAAGGGCTTAATCTCTAGAATATACAAGCAGCTTATCTCAACAGCAAAAAAGCCAACAACCCAATGGAAAAATGGGCAAAATACCTGAATAGACATTTTTCCAAGGAGATGTACAGATGGCCAACAAGCACATGAAAAAATGCTCAACATCCTATTAGAGAAATGCAAATCAAAACTACCATGAGATACCACCTCACACCAATCAGAATGGCCATCATTAATAAGTCCACAAATAACAAATGCTGGAGGGGGTGTGGAGAAAAGGGAACCCTCTTGCACTGTTGGCGGGAATGTAAGCTGCTACAACCACTATGGAGAACAGTATGGAGATATCTTAGAAATCTATACATTGAACTACCATATGACACAGCCATCCCACTCTTGGGCATATATCCGGACAAAACTTTCCTTAAAAAAGATACATGCACCCATGTGTTCATTGCAGATCTATTCACAATAACCAAGACATGGAAACAACCCAAATGTCTTTTGACAGATGATTGGATTAGAAAGAAGTGGTATATATACACAATGGAATACTACTCAGCCATAAAAAAGAATGAAATAATGCCATTTGCATTATTTCAAGAGACTCTCATACTGAGTGAAGTAAGTCAGAAAGAGAAAGACAAATAGCATATGATATCACTTATATCTGGAACCTAATATAAGGCACAAACAAACCTTTCCCCAATAAAGAAAATCATGGACTTGCAGAACAGACTTGTGGTTGCCAAGGGGGAGGGGGAGGGGGTAGGGTGGTTGGGGAGCTTAGGGTTAATAGATACATTCTATTGCCTTTGGAATGGATTAGCAATGGGCTCCTGCTGTGTAACACTGGGAACTATGTCTAGTCACTTATGATGGAGCATGATAATGTGCAAAAATAGAATGTGTACATGTATGTGTAACTGGGTCACCATGCGGTACAGTAGAAAAAAAAATTGTATTGGGGAAATAACTATTAAAAAATAATAATAATAAAAAAGAATGAAATATTGACATTTGCAATAACATGGATGAACCCAGAGAATATTATACTTAGTGAAGTCAGTCAGAAAAATAAAGACAAATATTCCACAAGTATAAGTGGAATCTAAAAAAAATAATACAAATGAATCTACATGCAAAATATAAATAGACTGACAGACATAGAAAAGAAACTTATGTTTACCAAAGGGGTGAGGTAGGGAGGGACAAATTAGGAGTATGGGACCCACAGATACAAAACTACTATATGTATAAAATAGATAAGCAATGAAGATTTACATATAGTCTAGGAACTTATATTCAGTATCTTATAATAACCTATAACGGAATATAATGAGAAAAAAATAGCTGAATCACTATGCTATACATCTTTAATATAATATTGTAAATCAAATATACTTCAAATACAAAAGAATATTCTATAAGACCATAAGCTTCTAAGAGTATAAGAGTATGATGTAAACAAGACTATGAGATCACAAAGAAAACCGTATCATTCACTTTTAGCTCAGAACTATAGGTAAGGCTTCATCTTAGCATCTATTATTGAATTTGATTCCTTCTATCAGTTATATTAATTTATTTCACAGGCTGGACAGCTGTTCACCAAACCCAGGCTGCATTTCTCAGCTTTTTTATGGTGAAAAGTGCTACAAAATGGATTCCTGCCAATGTAATGTGAGCGGAATTGGTGGATGTCACTTTCTGGCCATGCGGATAAAGAAGTAGATGCGTGCCTTCTCCTTTTATTTTCCTCATCTGCTGGCTGTATGAAGGAGACAAGGATAGAGCCACAATATGGAAGGAGCTTGGGTCCCTGGAAGACTTGTCTATCAACCAGCAACCCTGTGTTGGCTGTTCCCACAAGTGACAAAATATTTATTGGGTTGGCCACTGGTATTGGGGGATTTATAACAGTGCTTAACATAGCTTTCCTCAAAACTCAATTCCTTCTGAATTAGTTAGTTAATATCTTTTGTGGAGTTTCAGATATATATATCTGAACACACACACGTATATATATATATTAATTTTGTTTCTGATAATTTGTGAAAGTATAATGAATAGAAAACAGCAGCAGCAGAAGAATGCCCTAGAAGTTCGTTGTGTTTCTCTTCTCAAGGTACAAAAGTGGTCATTATAATTTACAAAGTAGTTTTCCATAAATATTTAACCCTTATAATTTAGTGGTATATTTATTTTTATACAGACAAGATTAAAGTTCAGCTAAAGGATTTTCCCCAGGTCACTCAGCTGGCAATTAAGTGGCGGTGTGGGTACTCAAACCAAGTTTGCCTGGCCTTGCCTCCTTTGCTTTTTTTTGTCACAGCACAGTCATAAATGTGAAGTGGATAAGTCCTCTTTCCATAAACAGGACTACGATGGTTCTGATAAGTGCCTTGTCTTTTCCTTCTTTACACCTTTGTCTCTGCCAGGGTTTCCTTGGGATGGAGTGCCCAATACTTGTGATTTAAAATAGCTGCAGAAACAAGAGGAAAACATCTCCTAAAAATAAGTAGTGCCTTGGAACACAATGTGCGTGGACGTTTAGAAGGTGGATGGGGGTGCGTGACATAGAGGAGCCACAGGGAGAGCTCTGGTTCTCCACAACCTGTTGTCAGCTGCTCCTGGGAGGCTCCACAAACTTGATCTAAGAATCAGGGGCAGAAAAACTGGACTCACCCTTCCATTAAGGAATGAGAAGTCTTCCTTCAGGAGTTCTAAATGATTTTAAGGTAGAGCCCAATTAGCCCACATAACTTATGTTTTTCAATTATACAGTTGGTTCAAAAGTATTTAATGAAATGGGAAAATGCTCATTTAAAAATACTGGGTGATAAAATGGTTTGATGCAAAATGGTATAATCAAAAATATTTGTTAATATTTCTTATATAGTTCCGCACTTGGCAAAAAGACTGAAAGAGAATATACCTCAGTGTAACAGGAATTATTTCTGGGTGGTGAGATCAGAATTAAAATGTATTAATTTTTAAATTCTTTTCTGTAACTTTAAATTTTCATAAAATAAAAAACTATTGTTTTTGGTCTTGTCTGTGGCATATAGAAGTTTCCAGGTTAGGTAATGAACTTGCACCTCCTCAGCAACCAAAGCTGCTACAGTTGGATCCTTAACCCACTGTACCACAGTGGGAACTCCCAACAAATATTTTATAATGAGAAAAAAAAGCTAAGAAAGAAGTAGAGGTTGATTTTCCTTGAATTGATTTAATTTTGTTATTTTTGTTCTACTTAAAAAATTTTTATTATAGTTGATTTACAACATTCTGTCAATTTCTACTGCACAGCAAAGTGACCCAGTTCTACACATATATATATATATATATTCTCATATTATCCTTAATCATGTTCCATCACAAGTGATTAGAGAATTGATTGAATTTTAAGGTTTTTGCTCATTTTCAAATTAGTTTTGTCAGGAGATAAAGGAAAAATAAATGACATAGATAATTTGCCACAGATAATAAATTGCTATTAATATGTTATATAGTAATTTATTAGATTAAAATTAAGTCACCATAATAGGTTATTTATACAACACTTCAAATTTTTCAATTTATTCTTAGTTACCTAGTCTATTACATAGAGTTTAGATAACCTATAAGTTGTTTCATTTTGTTATTGATGCTTTGGTTTGGTTGAGTTTCCCCCCCCAAATCATTCAGGCAAACAAGTCTAAATCTCTGTGGCTAAAATTAAAAAGCAGACTAGATGACAGAGCTTATGTATATGAATCTGACATAAAGTTAAGAATCGTATTTTCTAAAGAGTGTTTTAAATGTTATTTATAACAAGTCTCTAACAGGTAAATGAAAAAAGGCTGTAAGCATATTTTGCTCAATAATAACAAATGGATAAAAGTTAATTCTGACTAGGGATCAAAGAAGTACAATATAAACAACTACATGCAATAAATAAATAAATAACCAACCAACCAACTACGATAAACACCAAATGCTGATAAAGATGGCTGTGAAACTGGTGTCTCTACAGCCTTCCTGGAATCACCCGAGGAAGAGCTACCAAGAGGCATAACCACCACTCTGACCCTTATCTCAGTTACCTCAATTATGGAAATCTGAAGACAGCTTAACAGGAAAAAAAAAAGGCCAAATGAGCACAAAAACTAATTCTAGTATTTTCTCTAAGTATAAAGAAAAAATATGTGAAATAACCCAATGATAACTGAAAAGGAACGGAAGTAAATTCTGATATCCCAACTTAAAATATAAGGTAACAGTGATAAGGACAATTATGAGGACCACACAGAACTAATAAAAACATCATTTACTACACAATATTAAATGTAAAAGAATACGTTTCTGCTATGGCTGCTATTATTTCAGTGTAAAACTGTATGTGCCTATGATCAGCGATGGAAAAGAAGAAAAAATGAAAGCAGTTGAATCTGAGTGAGGTTATGAATGATTTTTCCCCTTTCTCAAACATTTAAAAATATAATTTTTGTTTGTTTTTTTTGTCTTTTTGCCATTTCTTGGGCTGCTCCTGCAGCATATGGAGGTTCCCAGGCTAGGGGTTGAATCGGAGCTGTAGTCACCGGCCTACGCCAGAGCCACAGCCACACGGGATCCGAGCTGCGTCTGCAACCTACACCACAGCTCAAGGCAACGCCAGATCTTTAACCCACTGAGCAAGGCGAGGGATTGAACCCGCAACCTCATGGCTCCTAGTCGGATTCGCTAACCACTGAGCCACAATGGGAACTCCTAAAAATATAATTTTGATGTGTGTTTTAATGAAAATAAATATTTATATTCCTATTACCTCTAGAAAGAAAAATCTTCTAAATGTGAGATCCTGTAAAATTTGAATTGATTTAAATCTTGTTTAGAAATAATGTTTAAAAATCACTACTATTGGCTAATTAAATATTTATTGAGCTTCATATTTGTTTTTTATGGTTCTTGTAACAAATTACCACAACTGTGGCTTAGAGTAATAAAAATTTATTATCTAATGGTTCTCTAGGTCAGAAGTCAGACATGGGTCCAACTGGATTAAGATTAAGGTATTGGCAGAGCTCTGCTCTTTCTGGACTCTCAAAGGAGAAAGAATCTGTTTCCATGCCTTTTCCAATTTCTAGCCCTTTTCTCCAAGGCTTTTCAAAGCCAGTCATGGCAGGTTGAGGCCTCCTCACATTGTATGGCTGTGATCATCTTTTCTGGCTCTTCTTCCATTTTTAAGGATGCATGATGTTAAATTGGGCCCACCTGCATATCTATCTCAAGGTCAGCTGATTAGTAACCTTAATTGCATTTGAAACCTCAATTCCCTTTTACCAAGTAAGGTAACCTGTGGATCATTATTCTGCCTGCCACATACCCCTACTCTGTGCTAGATGGGGTGCCAGTTGATGTTGGGGAAAAGGGGAGGTGGGCTCAAAGATAAAGTTTATGGTTAGAAGTTGAGATCAGTTGCGTAGGAAACACCTTCAGTACAATGAGGATGGTGATCAAGGTCATGTTCAGAGACTTACAGAGAGTAGCATGGTTCCTTTTGGCTAGAAGACTCAAGAAGGGATTTCATGGTGAATTGACATTTGGACTGGGTCTTAAAGGATAGGCAGGATTTGGATACAAAAATTGGCAAAAGAAGCCAATGGTATTTCAAGTGATATTAAATGAAAGCTAGTGAAAAGCCATTTTTGTAAGGGAAAAAAGTTCAAAAGTTGACTTTTTAATTCAACATCATGCATCAAAGCAAAAGTCATGGAGGCAAAAGATAGCAGTAAATATCACAGGAAAAATCCAGAAAGTCTCTTCTACCTCCTTTCTAACTCAGCCAGAACTTCAAGTTTGTTTGTTTTATCAGCTGTTCATACTCTTACTTTTTTCTTTACACAGCCTCCAAGGTGCCAGTTATGTAGTTCCCTTCCAAGTAAAGTAGCCTCTTGGCAACTTTTTTTTTTATGGTTTATAAAAGCTTCATGCTTTAAGCAGAACAAATTCTGCTGTTTGGATTGGACCAGCTGGAGTTAAAGGCTGCCTAACAGAGAAACTCCTGCTGGATGCCAATTGTATGGCCCCATAAAACTATCTCTGCTTAGGGAAGTTGAACAGAGATACCAAGAGAAAGCAGGAACCCTTGGAGAAAGAGAGACAGACAAACAGACAGACAGACTGGCTGACAGACTAGGCAAGCATCGTCTCAGAGTTGCTACCACATCCTCCCAATAAACTGCCCATTATCGAAGGTTTCCTAAACATGTATCTGTTTCTTGAAGTCAATGAAAATAGCGTTTGGCATGTTTTAAGGAGGAATCATGAGGCCCCACCAAACCTCTGAGTCTGTTGTATTTGCAGGTTCTTCTGGTTATTAATATTTTCCTATTGATATGATTATTCATGAGCTGGAAACATTCTTTCTGGTAGCCAAGTGCTTCTCTTTTGCACTTTATCACACACAGCTCCTATTTACTGATTTTCAGATAACTACCCACATAAATTTTTTCTGCTAAGCCTGGATAGCCTCTGTATCATATCACATCATAGCACTTTATCAGTCTGGATTCACAAAGGTGAGCCTGCTCCTGAATTTCCATGTCTAAAATCCAGAGGAGACTGTACCTGGTGGACGGTGTTACCATAAACTCCGTCTCAGTAACCAACAGTGAATAGGAGAGGAAAGATAAGATCAGAATGAATTAAAAGCCTTTGCAATCAAATTTGTGGGGTTCCTCCTCTATTAAAACGGAAGTCTATTAAAACTCAAAGCAGAAGATGACTCATGAGGGCTGATGAATTACAAGGCAGGCAAACCCCTAAAGAAAGAAATAGAAGACTAGTTAATAAATTAATTCAGGAATGAAAAAAGGCAACTTAAATGAAAGAAGATAGCTTTGAATAGTACCATTAATAATTACTGTTATAAGGTGGAATACAATGGAAGAGACAGGAAGGACAGAAAAAAGAAATGGTTCATAACACATTCCTTAGAAATATAGGAACAAGAAAATTTTGAGTCAACGCCTCTTTATAATCACAAGCTTCAAAGAATTATAAAAAGGACATTGAAATAATAACCAACAGACTGGAAATCATTAGCAGCCAATGGGAAGAAACAGAAAATAGATTTTCAGAAGAGAGGGTAAAGGCAACTAGACCTAAGAAATTCCATAAATACGGCTTTATGACAAGAGAGGGCATTGTGGACTGGCTGAAGGGGAATGTTCTCCGAAGCACAGGTAAATCTGAAGGAAGTGAAAAAGAAAGTGGGAGGAGAAGAGGAAGAAAACAAAGAGAAATTCTCACAATATTGTTCCGAAAGAATTATCGTAGAAACAATACCGCCTGCAAAGAGAAACGCAAATAAGGGTGCACCCAGATAATTACTGCCCAGAAATTCTTAAAGTCCATGTGTAAAGGAAAGATCTTAACAACATATGGAGGAAGAAAAATGTTATACTGTACAGCTCAACATAAAAAAATAGTACCATATTTAGCAACAGCCACTCGAGGCAAAAGCAAAATTTATAGTCCCCGAGTTTAATACACCAAGCAGGATAAGAGCCCAGCCCCAGGTTTTGTTTCTAGTTAAGATGTGTCTTTGTATTTAAGGGAAAGAGAAGATGTTTGCACACCTAGAGAGTGCACAAAAATGAACCAGTCTTATTGCTGAAAGAAAACTTCAGAGGTCAGAGAATTTGTTATTCGCTTATTCCAGGTGGGATTAAGAAAAGTATGGTGCTAGGTTGAGAACCGGCTACCCTAGAGTGTTAGAACTGTAAGGTTCCCTAGCATGAGGGACTTGTGCTATAGACAAGACAGCCCTGACCAAACGAGGATGGTCAGTCACCCTAGCACTAGTTTCCTCTACGTGATAAGCTGGACAAGCTGATTAGGCTTGAGAGTCAGTAAAATTAAGATACAGAATTCTCTAACTCTTCAGGTACTGAATTTTCAAGTTGGTTGTTTTCTTCTGTCTTCTCGGAAAACGTTCCTAGAATGTGCAGCATTTGCTCCTTCATTCACTGGTTAAATAGTGATTGCGGGCCATTTAATGCCTTGGGCTGGGAGTAAAGTTCCAATGGCAAGCAAGCCTCTGCCTTCGTGAGGCTTTAGAGGAGAAGTGGGAGAGCTAGGCATGAAATAAACATGAAGATGTTTATAATTGGAAATGTGATAGAAGGAAAAGGGTGGCATGATAATGATGATTGAGAGTGAGAGAAGATTAGATTGCGGGAAGGTAGTTCTGGCCAGAAATGACCCTCTGAGGAAGGAACATAAAAGCAGAGACCTGAAGGACGAGAGAGGAGCCAAATGAAGAATCAGGCTGCAGTAGGGAAATGTGTGTTGGGGTTGCGACAGAGGACAGAGAGTGTTCTGGACAGAGAGAGAGCACATGCAAAGGACCTGAGGGATGAAGGAGCTAGGTAAATTAAAGGAGTTGGGAGAAGCCTAGTGTCGCTCTTAAATTAAGGTTAAGAAAAATGCCTTCTTCCCAACCAGAAGTACCGGGAATGATGGTGGTAATAATGGTTCAAGCAGAGTTAGGGAGGAAGGGGGCAGGTGGGGGGGAGAGAAAGAGACAGAGAGAGAGAGAGAGGGAGAAAGTTTAGAAAAGAGGACCCAAGAAGCAAAGGCTAAAGGTCAGTGGTGGATAGTGATCCTTTTCGCCTATGTTCTTCTTATAGAAATTTTAAAAAATCGGTATGGTCTCTCTGATGAACACACATTATAAAAGGTTCTAAAATGAAGCTGAAAACAGGAGAATGATAGAGTTTTAGAAGAATGTGTCATGGCAGATAAAACCCTCTTTCATTTGAGAATTGCAAAACTGAAGGAAAAAAATACAAAGGCTATTTCTAGCTATGCTGTGTCAGAAGGATAAAGGATGTATTAAAAAATGGGCACAATTTTGGTGCTTGTGGGTGGTCCAGTGTCCAGAAGACCCAGAAATGCCTGAATATTGCTTAATGGTCACCTTAAAAGAGCTGAAGAGTTATACCAGAGGGTCTCTGGCATAGGAAATCAACATATTCTTGCTAGTTTTTTTTTTTTTTTTTAAAGCACAAATGTAACCAAAATTTGTTAATTATTCCTTCAGGAAGGACTTTTCTATGCTTCTAAACTCCATCTTTGGACCTATTGAATACTGTAAGATCGATCTCTGTGAAGACGTTGAAAATATATTTTACAGTTTTGAAGATGAAACAAAAGCAAGAATATTGTATTATAGAAACTCATAATCATGTTGAAAGGGCAGAATGATTGACCTACCAAGAAGATGAAATTTAGCAATGATAGGAGCCCAATGGTCAGCCAGGAAGAGTTCAGCACTGAGGAAGGTCAAAGGCAAGAAGACGATTCTCTGTTCAAGAGTCCAGGCTCTGGCTGGCCACAGACAACATGGGACCAAGGGGACAACCTAGACATGCACACGGACACAGTGCGACCTCTTCCTGGAAGACGGAGACCCAGGTGGCAGGTGGCCATTTCCATTCAGCCCTCCAGCAATTGCTTTTTTCTCAGGGGGTCTGTGTGTGCCCTCCCTGGTGACACAAGTCTATGGAATGGGGCACAGGTGCTATTCAGGGTTTTGTCATCTTTTCTTCCAGAGGGTGGAACATAAGCTTCCATAAAACAATGACAGGTCTCTCTCTCTCATTAACTAAATCTTCAGGTACTTACATGCCAAACAGCACAGGGGAACATTTAAAGGAAAGCCAAGTACATATATGGAAAAATGTCAGAAGCGATTCTAAACTCGAGGAGGTCAATACACTGTGTGGATTTTAAAATATAGCTCAAATGATGGTGTGACCTGACACTCTGAATTTTAATTTCAATTCTTGCCGTAAAATTCCCACTAGGCTTTTTTATTTTATATGCTTGAAAGAAATGCTAGAAGGTTTTTCTTTGTTTTTGTTTTTTTGTCTTTTTGTCTTTTCTGGGGCTGAACTCAGAGCATATGGAGGTTCTCAGGCTAGGAGTCTGATTTAATCAGAGCTGTAGCCGCTGGCCTACACCACAGCCACACAATGCAGGATCCGAGCCACGTCTGCGACCTACACCACAGCTGATGGCAACGCTGGATCCTTAACCCACTGAGCGAGGCCAGGGATCGAACCCACAACCTCATGGTTGCTAGTCAGATTCATTAACCACTGCGCCATGATGGGAACTCCAGAAATGCTAGAAGGTTTTAATGGCAAAACAGAACACACAGAAAAGTCATGAATGAAGTCAAGACCAGAGAGGATGAGCTCAGCCAAATTGTCAGGGTTACTGAAAGGCACCCAGATCACATGGTGTTAGTATTAAATACAGCAGAGCACAAACTCTAAAGTCATAAGGGCCTGGGTTTTAAGCACATTCTGCACTTGTTTCTGGGTTGGAGTTGTCATATGATGAATGGGTTAATGATGCTGATTATATGAGAATTAAATGAGATGATTATGCAGAGCATATAGCACAGGGTCAGGCATGTAATAAACACTCATGTTTATTACTATTGCTATTATGGTTATTATTATTATTGTAGAATGCATGAAATCATGTTGCGAATCCTATTATCCGATTTAAAAAATCAGTTTAATAATAGACCTCAGAGACAACTAATCCATTAAATTAGCAGGCCTGGTAAATATCCCAAGAAGCTACCAAATTAAGTAGCATATAGTGAAATCATCATTGCAAATCAAGAGAGGATTTCAACATCAAACCTAAGTGTTATGGACCGAATGCTTGTGTTCCCTTCCTGCCCTCAATTCATTTGTTGAAATCTTAACCCCCAATGTGATGGTATTGGGAGGTAGTTTGAGAGCTTCCACCTTCATGAATGGGATTAGTGTCCACAGACAAAGAGATGGGACAGAGCTTGCCTCCTATCTCTCTGTTGTCCACCAAGTGACGGGAGACAACAACAAGACAGCCATCTGCAAACCAGGAAGCTGGCTCTCACCAGATACCGGATCTGCCAGCACCTTGATCTTGGACTTCCCAGCCTTTCTGGAGAAGTAAGTATTTGTTATTTAAGCCACCCAGTCTCTGGTAATTTGTTATAACAGCCTGAACTGACTAAGACACTGACACAATAGGAGTCTAAAAAATAAGAACAATATTAGCCCAGTTGTTTTAGAGGTGATAAATTTATGCAGTATTCAGTATGTAAGAAATAACACTAGATAATATCACCTACTTAGAATATGCAAAGCTAAAATGTCTCTGCCAAAAGGCAGACAACGATGAGGTTTTAATGAAAAGAACAAATGGGATAAGATGACAACATGGAAAGAGAAAAGGCTAATAATAGATTAAGAATTAATCACAAAAAGATGACGTTAACATGAAAATAAGCTTAAAAATGTTCTCTATTTTCACAATCAGAGAAATTAAAATAATTTATTAAAAATATCTATAGCATCTAAATCCCCCATGCCAGCAGAAGACATGCATGGAAGTACTGATGAGACTATGCTGAGAAATTATTTTTACCAATTAAAAAGTAATAACAATAAACTTGAAAAAATATATCTAATAAGTGGAGCAAACTCAAACATGGAGAAAGAGGTCAGAAAGAACCTAAATATACATAGAAGACATCATACATCACATTTATCCATTTCTCAAGAAGTAATTATATTTGGTGGGAATTATTAATCCGGAAATTCAAGACAGAAATATAAAACCAAGAAAACGGATAATATTTGCAACGTGTTGGGTAGTCGTCTCTTTAAATGTGTGACTTCATAAATTGCAGGAGTTTTATTTTTTGTTTTATTTAGTTGAAACAATACAGGTCACTAGTGTAGAAATCTAAATATAATAACTATGTTGAGAGATTATTTATCCTTCAAGCATCACCAGAGTGAGCTTCCTAAATCAGATATATCATTTTATCCTTAAAGACATCTGAAAGCTCTCCAGTAATGTAGAAGAAGGTTTAAACGTCATTGCCCACTGCTATAGGATCCAGTTAGGAGCAGACGCTCTGCTTCAGGCTGCATGGAATGAAATCCGGGTCCATCACTGATTGGTGCTAGGTAGGAGACCTGGGACAAATTATGGTTTAATCCTTAGTTTATTCATCTGTGACATGAGGGTAATCATGTCTGAAAGCACATTTCTGGTGCATAGTGAACACACAGAGTAACTGCCAATATTGTATGGATTTCTCCCTGCACAGTTAGACTTCTCTTCCACAGTCTTCCAGAAGAAGAGCTGTTCCCTGAATACACCTATCATCTCCAACCTCTGTGTCTATAACCTGATATTTTTAAAGGAAATTGAGACTTGCTAAAATCATAAATCGAGTAAGTAGCAAAACCCAGATTTGAATTCAACTGTTAACACCAGACTTCTACTTACTTTACCTGCCTTACCTTACCCTACTTCTACTCTCTGTCTTAAACTCACTTCCATTTTTATGGATGAACTTGTAGCAGAACAACCCCCTTACAAGAAAACCTAGGGAAAACTGTTTGAAGGTGTTGGATGAGCTACCAAGTAACCAAGACTTGAAGGGTCAAGATCCTTGAAAGAAAGAGAACCCACTGAACTGAGCCTGCCATTCTGCATTGCTTTTTCTCTAAAGTATTTGCTGCTTCATAAGAGGAACTAAGCAAATGGAAATCTATTCCACATTCATGGTTTAGAAGATTTAATACTGTCTCTTCTCCCCAAATTGGTTTATAATTATTATAAGCCTGATTAAAATGTCAGAAGATTGTGTGTGTATGTGCGTGCATGTGTGTGCATGTGTGTGTACAGAAATAACAAGCTGCTTCCAAAATTTATATGGAGACACAGAAGGCCAACCATACCTAAGGCAACCTTGAATTACAAAACTGGAAGGCTACACTACCAAACAAAGCTATAGTAATTACAAGAGTGTAGTACTAAGAGAGAAACAAACCAGGGTATAGAACAGAAAGTCCAGACAGAGACTAACAATTGTCCAGTCACCTGACTTATGACAAAAGGAACATCACGGTACAATAAGAAGAAAATCTGTCTCCTTCACATATGGTTCTGGGTCAACAGGATATTCATGTGGAAGATTATGAATCTCATCACCTATTTCACATGCAAAAATTAACTTCAAATGGATTATAGTTATAAATATGACAGTTAAAATCATAAAGACTCTAGAGGATAACAGAATACATTAATGACTTTGAAGTAGACAAAGAGTTCTTAAACATTAGGGTGGAGGTAGCATTAAACAAAAAGGAAAATATTAGAAAACTGAATGGTATTAAAACAAAAAGCTTTGTTCATCAAATATACTATTCAAAGAGTAAAAAGCAAACTAGTAAGTGGGAGAAGATATTTTCAACAGATGTATTTGAAAATGAAGTTGTTTCCAGAATGTAAAAGGAATGTGTACAATCAATCAGAAAAAGATAATCAAAAGTTAAAAATGCAAAAAACCTTGAACAGAACTTCAAAAAATAGGATATTCAAATGGCCAATAAGGATACGAAAAAGTAATTAGCCATTATGAAAATGGAATTAAAATTAAAAAGCAATATTACATATTAACTAGAATAGCTAAATCTAAAACACTGACAATATCACATGTTGACAAGGATGTGGAGCAACTTAACTCTTAAATATTGCTGGTAGAAATGTAAATTAGAAGTTAAGCCATAGAAATTACTAATATTTAACTACTTTAACCTGCGAAAACTACAATTTCCTAAGGTTCGAACAAATACAACCATTTTGGAAAACTTTGACAGCCATTATTAGGACTGAATACACAAATAACTTATGATCCAGTAGCAATTTCTTTCTTGTTTTTTTTTATTTTTTTAATTTTTTTAATTTTTTATTTAGGGCTGCTCCTGTGGCCTATGAAAGTTCCCAGGCTAGGGGTCAAATTGGAGCCACAGCTGCCAGCCTACACCACAGCCACAGCCTCAGCAACACCAGATATGAGCCACATCTGCAATCTACACTGAAGCTCACGGTAATGCCGTATCCTTAACCCACTGACCGGGGCCAGGAATCAAACCTGCATCCTCATGGATGCTAGTCGGGTTCATCACTGCTAATCCACAATGGGAACTCCAATCCAGTAGCAATTTCACTCTTAGGTATAAATGCAACAGAAATGAGTACATGTGAGCACCATAAAACATGATTAGGAATATTCACAGCAGCATTATTTGTAATAGCTAAAAAACTATAAACTGCTCAAATATCCATCAATGATTGAATGGAAAAATAAAGAAATTGTTACATTTATTCTATAGAATACTTTGCAACAATGCAAATAAATGGACTATAGCTGCAGGTGACAACATAGATGAAAAACACAACACAATACTGAGTGGAAGAGGCCAGATACAAAAGAATGCATATTGTATGAAGTTCAAAAACAGGCAAAACTAATCTGTGATGAGAGAAGACAGGATAGCAGCTACCTTTGGGAAGGAGGTATTAATGATTGGGGGAGGGGGTGAGATGGGGATTCTGGGGCGCTGTGTCTATTTCCTGAACTGTCTGCCTGGGAAAATCCATCCAAACGTACACTTAATGCTTTATGCACTTTAAAAATAAATACATACTTAAATGAGTTAATTAACATGATTTAATTAAAATTAGAAGTGACAGAGAAACCCAGATAGGTTTGTAACCCCAGAATAACGAGGTGGGTGGGAGAGGTACTCCAGTTATCATCATGTACTCTGGGGGAGATGGCCTACTAGGTATTTTTGTAGATATATTTGTAGATGTGAAGGCACGGCGTGTTAAGACAGAGAGGACTTGAGGACAACACTGCACCACCCCTCCAAGCTCTCCATGCCTGCATGTACTTCAGAGGAAATCAAGACATTTCCTGACATCCAGTGAAGGACCCAGAGCTGCTGAAAAGTCCATGTTATTTTCTACTCGTATATGTATCCTGCATGCTACCTGCTCAGTGGTTTATGGAAAACACTAAAAACCGAGCCTTCTAAATTGGGCTCTTTGGAGCCCATACATCTTTTCTTCTTCCACCAAAATTTTGCTTTTGAGAATGAAATTCTTGATTCTCACAATTTTCAGATCCTAATTTGGAAGTTAAAGATTGAACTGACATCTTTCTCTGCAATCCAGCTCTAACAATCCTTACTTCCTCGAGGCAATCACCCTCTGGCTGAAAAGGCCAAATGTAATGTACAAAGATGTGGGAAAAAGAAAAGCACATCAAAATACTTTAAAATGTTATCTTTACAATTTCTATTACATTTATATTAACTTTCATATTCATCCAATTATAAGCAACAATAAAGTAAAATATAAAATAAATTTTTTATACAGCTGTTTTGGGATGCCAAAAAGGCAACATAAATAGATGGCATTGTATGCCAGTAATATAGTCCAGAACAAGGAAGTGACCTGCCAAATTTTCCATTGTTCTGTGTCCAGGTTTTGGTTACACACTGTAAGTAGGTCATTTATAAACCTGAATATGTTTGGATATGGACAAAGAATGGAGGGGGTCCTATATTAATCCATTCGAATTACTGTAACAAAATACCGTAGATGGGTGGTGTAAACAACAAAAACTTATTTCTCACAGAAATAAGAGATTGGGAAATCCAAGGTCAAGATGCCAACAGATTTAGCATCTGATTAGTACTGGTTTCCTGCTTCATAGATGGCTGTCTGCTCACTGTGTACTCATATGGTGGAAGGGACAAGACAGCTCTCGAAGGTCTCTCAAAAAGGAGGGAGTGGGAGGGACTGGGAGTTTGGGGTTAATAGATGAAAACGATTACAAGTAGAATGGACAAGCAATGAGGTCCTGCTCTATAGCACAGGGAACTATATCCAGTCACCTGTGATAGAACATGAGGAAAGATAATCTGAGAAAAAGAATGTAGGAGTTCCCATAGTGGCTCAGTGGTTAACGAAACTGACTATTACCCATGAGGACTCAGGTTCGATCCCTGGCCTTGCTCAGTGGATTGAGGATCTGGCATTGCCGTGAGCTGTGGCATAGGCTGCAGACATAGCTTGGATCCTGCGTTGCTATGGCTTTGGTGTAGTACAGTGGCTACAGCTCTGATTTGATCCCTAGCCTGGGAACCTCCATATGCTTCAGGTGCAGCCCTAAAAAGACAAAAGACAAATAAATAAATAAAAATTAAAAAAAGAAAAAGAATGTATATATGTGTATATGTATGTATATATGACTCAGTTACTTTGCTCTATAGCAGAAATTTACAGAACAATGCAAATCAACCATAAGGAAAAAAAAGTTGAAAAAAATAAAAAGGCATGAATACCACTCATGAGAGCTCCACTTCTATGACCTGATCACCTCCCTAAGTCCCCATCTCTAAATACCATCACTCTGGAGGTTAGGATTTCAATATATGAATTGGGGGGGGGGGAACATTCAGTCCATAACAAGTGCTGATACCACACCATATGGGGAATGATGGAAGAAACTATATGGTTCAGCCTAAAAAAACCCTAAAGAGGGCATATCTGTTGACTTCAAATATATAAAAGGTTGTCCCCTCTTAATACTTTAAATTATCTTTGCATGTGCATTTTGGATTATATTACCTTATGTACATTTTTGGATTATATTACCTTATGTACATTTTTGGATAAGAATGGACAGTTATACATTTCCAAATGAATATAATTCAGTTCTTTACATTGATCAGATCAACCTGTTCAACAGTCCTCTTTAAGTTAAAATTTTGTTTTTCATTGTTAAATACAATTTCAAATTAAAAACCGAGGCTCATTTTATTAAGGCAACTATATGTATATTGCTGAAGAACTTACTGCCACAGAACAGGTAACAAAGCTTGTTTGCTTCCTTAAGTGCTTTTATAGAACTGACATTTTCTGCCCAGTACAGCACCAAAAAAAACCACATTCTTAAAATTTAATATATACTATTGGAGACAATTCATTGTTCCTATTTGCTTCAATAAACTTTAGGAAATGAAATATCCATATTCACTTTTTTTAAAAGAAGTGAACTAGGATAAGCAAGACTACAATAAAAATCTATTAAAACATGCATTTACAGGATAAAAATAAACGCTTTTCTGTCTGAATCATGGAAAATAGGGATTCTGGTTCTTTCATATGGAAAAATTCCCCTTTTACAGAAAGAAATATGGATTCGCTACTTGCATTTTTCTAGCTAGTGTTTTATCTCATGAAATCAATTATAAATAAATCAAATTCTCTAAGCAATCACAAATTCAAGAGTCAAAGAAAAGTAGGAGAGGGAAAAAGCCTGGTTCATGCTCAGTTAAAGTGATTAAAACTTAAAACATCTTTGGTTTCACAGGTTTTACATAAGAACATAAAATAAATCTCTATTTAATAGCTGTTAAGTAACAACCACCCTAATGCCCAATTACTTAGAGCAAATCTTCTAGCAGTACTTTATCAGAACTCTCAAAAATACCTGCAGCACTTCATTCCAAAATTCTCATGTTATAGAGACCTAAGAGACACAGTGCCTTTAAAGTTATCATTCAGTTTAGGTGTTCCCATTCCCTTCCTTCTGTACCCTCCCCTCCCCTCTGCTTTGTTAGGTTCATTCCATTAAGATTCGCTGATTCCCAGCCTTTCTGTGTGCACTTGAACACTTCAGCATAGGGTGTCCCTCTAGAATAGGAAATTTATGTGGCAGGGTTGGGGTATTGGTGGTGTTCAATGTTTTGAAACTATTTCATCATGATTCCCTCTACTGGAAACTGTTATATGGCTTGTCATTCACATTTCAGCCTGTTTTATCTATTTTATCTCAGATAAGAAGTAGAGTCTCATTTAAGGAAGAACAATTTGTTTCTTGTCAAAACTCATTCACTCACAGAGCCACACGTGTTAAAACCTAATTGGTCTTTTATCTTTTTAGAGCTTAACACAACACTGAGATCTGAGAGGCCCCTAGATGCATTGTAGTGGGGCTTGGGAAAGAGGTTTTATGAATGATTCATTCGCTCATTTATTCTTCTATACACTATTGTCCAGTGTTTACTGTGTTTTGGACCCAGTGCTAGATGCAGGGAAAACTGTACTAAGGCACAAGGTCCTGGAGTGCTTCACAATTCCTCAGGTGCAGATCATTTCCTTCCTGTTTCATCTTTTTTTGAGCTCATTTGTAGTTTCTCCTAATTATCAGCTCTTAAGAAATGAGTGGAGGCCCAGATTCCAATTCTGTACAAGGCACATACATTGGGTGAGACTAGCCATATGCCTCAATTGGCACATATATCTTTTGTCAAGAAAGGATTTGTTATGTCTTTCATAGAGACTTCAAAAAAATAGATGCAGTTTTTATTCTATTCCATGATGGAAATATCACTAAAGTTCATTAAGAAAAATCAACATAGGGCAGTTGACACTGAATTTGGGAATAGGGATGCCCATGAAATACAGTCTTTAAGACATACTAAAAAGTGGTTGTTTATCTGAAATTTACATTTAACTGGGCATTGTTTTTTTTTTTTTCTCTAAATCTGGCAATCTTATTTGGGCATCATAAATTTTACAAAGTGGGTCATGTCTACAGTTCATCTCTCAGTAGGATCCAGTCCAAACATTGCCAACCAGAATTGCTTTATAAGAGGCCTATATTTTAGGATTTAGGAGAATTCTATCTTGCCCAAAAGTCACCAAGATTATGTCAAGAATGTCCCACTCTAATGACAGTCCTTAAATGGAGAGACACATAGGCATTAGAAAGAATGCAAAATGTCCAAGAACCAGGGGTCTTCCAATATTTGAGCCTAGGATGAAATTCATAAACATGAAACTGCTCTGTAGAGGGCATGATGGTGCTTCAGGTGAATCTCTGGGTTCAAGGCACAAACACTCTTTTATATAATGTTTATATCAGAGACTAGAACAGTTCCAAAAGAACTTCTCTCATTTGCCAAGAAAGATCTATTTTAAAAACTAAGAGTTTGTAATAAGATTACAAAAAAACCCACCCCTATTTAAATATCATGGCAATGATCCCCTGAAAAGGTGTAGTATTATAAAGAAAATTGTAAGATAAAAAGAGCTAGGAAAGGACTGTGAGGGAAAAGTCTCTCTTCCCAGCTGGGACTTTCTGAACTCACATAATCAACTCCAAAGAGATTCACTACTCAGTATTTTTAAGTTACTTGTACATGAATATTTTACAGTGATTTTAAAGAACAGATGTTCTCATATTTTTCCCTCTTACAAATTTTGCAAATAATCTTTTAAAATGTCTTCAGTATTCCAAAGTGCTTAACCTTTGCTCTGAGGTAATTACAGGTAAACATCTTGTTACCCACCAGGCGAGGTTTTCAAGGATGTTCCTAAATCACCTACAAGTCCTAGTCAACAGTTTCTGGCACTTGACAGAGTCTCCCAAAGAACAGGGTGAGGATGTGCTCAACACAAATGCCCAATAATATCACCGACAATCATTGATACGCCTTTCAAAATTGCCTCAGCACCCAGATTCACACCAGAAATAAAAGGCAGTAGGTTGAAATCAGCCATAGATGAAAAAAGCAGAAGAAACTGGGGATGAGTAGGTTGCAAAAGAGTGACAGAAGACAGGAGAGTTTTCATCCAAACTCTGAAATGCTATCAAGAGGAAGCAGGAAGGCCAGAGCCAGGATATCTTGGAGAAACTGGAGGAAGGTAGATGTCAATCTGCCCCATGGAAAACCCTCCAAGGATGAGAGCCCCCACTTCTCTGCTGTGTTGGAGGGGACTGAAATAACAGCAGGAGAATTGGTCCAGATGAAGCCTGCCTTTTCAACTCTATGATTCTGTGGTTCACAAACTTTCACAATAGTAAAGCCAGAATGTGCTATTTCAGACTGCAGACACTGAGGATTCCTGTTTGAATCTGAGTCTCAGCTCTAGCTGAGTGACCTTGGGTAAGCTGCTGAAGCTTCTCTATGTGTGGCAAAGCATTGTTGTGAGGATCGAACAGCATATAAATAACACCTGGCATATACCAGGCACTCTGTGTCTAATTTAAAAAATCCAAACCTACTAAAGAAACTATTTCACTTGGGTTGAGCTCTGTTTTTCTGCGGTCTGGGCCTCCTCTGATGAACTCATCATAAATACATTTGTGAGAGAAAAGAGTGGAATGCCCCCACAGTTTAGTGGGGACATTAGCTGAAGAGGTAAGCAGCCTGAGCCGTGGTGGATTCCTGGGAAGGTGGTTGCATATTTCATAGTGGGTAGATACCTGAACCAACTCTTGCACCTCTAGGGCTCCAGGGCATTGGAACATACATGAAAGGACTGGGTACTGAATGTCATGACTTCCCTTCAAAGACCCATTTTGGCCTGCAAGACTTTTCTGCAGAAAACAGTAGCAGCACTAGACAGATAGTGGGATGAATGGTATGGATGGTGGGGGGTACTGGATAGATTGTGGGGGACACTGGTTAGATGGTTGGGGAGACTGGATAGACGGTGGGGCACTCAACAGATGGTAGGGTACTAGATGGATGGTGGGGAAAGTAGAAGGGTGCTGGGGACTATTGGATAGATGGTGGGGGACACTGGATAGATGGTGGGGCACTCAGTAGATGGTGGGTATGAGATGGATGGGGGAAACTGAAGTATGGAGGGGAATACTGGATAGATGGTGGGGCACTGGGCAGATGGTGGGGCACTGGGCAGATGGTGGGGGACACACTGGACAGATGGTTAGTTCCAGTGTCCACCCAAGAGAGCCACAGCAGGTCTCTAAAGAAGAGTTTAAAAATGTATACTCTCTTGGATTTTCATACTATCCAGGGAAGGGAAGGGAGTTATGAGGAGCGAAAGATACTGGACCTCTTGCTTTTGGTAGATAGGACCATGAAACAGTTTTACTTTAATTTGTAAAATAAATGCGGCCTTCCTTGCATCCCTATAACATGTAGCCTCTCCATTTTCGCTGGCTCTTTTCCACACTCAGGCTCAGTTTCTCAGAACACTCCCTCTTTCTCCCCATTCCCTTCATCTGCAGGTATCTGCCCAGGGGCTGCATTTATGTACTATTTCCTTTTATTTCAATATTAGAGGGAGTTATAAAACATGATGGAGGAAAATTTTTTTGTCATAATACTAACTTTTTGTCTTTACATAGTTCAAAAAAGGAAACTGAGTCAAGCACGTTACCTGCTTAGGCTTTGGTTGCCATCTCTTTGAAATGCAGGGATCAGAATCTCTAAGATTCTTTCTGGTTCAAAAGTCTTGTGATCTTTGATATAGCTGGAAAGTGCTATTTACTCATGTTTACAGTTGCAGTGGTAAAAGAGAACTGCCATGATGTGTTTGGATATCCTGACTTGTGGAGTGGACCTTTCATGTCCACGGCTATCCTTGGGAAAAGGGCATGGTGGCCTGAGAGAGACCTGGGAATTATTCTCATCCTCAAAAAGCTTCAGGAGAGATCGATCTCTAATCTCAAATTGCTTAGAGCTATAGGCTCAGGGTCAGTGCTCACCTCGCCATGGGCAGCTTCTTGGAAGACATTCAAAGCCAAATGTGAAAGAATTTTTGATTTAACAAGTAATCATCAACAGTGTAATCACACTTTAAAAAAATACTCTGATGGTTCCTTTCATTCTCTATCAGAATTTTCAATATCTTTATGCATAAAATAGAGGTAATTGCTGGCAAAATTATTGGGGGGACTGGATAAAATAAGGTTTTAAAGGTTCCTCTCACAATTACTGTGAATAGAAGGTTCGTAATAAGTGGCAGCCTTAGTAAAAGTTATTGCTATTGTATCTACGCTCTCATACCTGCTGTTCTGTTCATAACTGTGAGAAGTCCTGGCTTTATCCTCCTTCCTATTATTCTGGATCCTGGAAGTGACTTTTTTGAGGAACCAGATTTCCCAGCTGTGAACACAATGAATCCAGGGGGAATTTTTTATCCAGTGATCCATTTCTTTGGAACTCTATTTGCATGATTTTCCATATTTAATGACGTTCCACCAGCAGGATAAACATACATGCAAGGTTGAATCATCTCTTCTTTCCCCTTGGATCAGGAACCCAGGAAGACAGGTGCAGGAAGCAGGTGGGGTCCCTGGTGAGCAGGATGCTGCTAAGCCATGCTTATACTATTTAGTAGCCCCGTGAGGATGTGTATAGAAGGAGTGAGGGGGCCCCTCAGCTAACGAGGGGCTCATCTCTGTAACATAGAGTAGGTCTGCAGAGAAGGTGATGGGGTAGAGTGCCTACCAGCAGTTCT
This sequence comes from Phacochoerus africanus, assembly GCF_016906955.1. Classification (NCBI taxonomy): domain Eukaryota; kingdom Metazoa; phylum Chordata; class Mammalia; order Artiodactyla; family Suidae; genus Phacochoerus; species Phacochoerus africanus. Next base: position 243,060,051 of record NC_062545.1, read on the forward strand.
CCCAGAAGTTCTTTCAATCAAGACCAGAAAAGAGGCAGTTTCCATGGCAGTGGTTGAGGGTTGTGAGGGAGTCATATCACTGGTGGTTTGTTATACTAACAATGAGGGGCCTGTTCTTTAGAGATTTAAGGCGTACCATCTGGCCATGAGGGGAGAGGACTAATTACATTTCTGAAATGTGCAGTTTCTCTTCTGGCTAGAGCAGAGGAGAGACCCTAAAGAATATCTCTTTGAGCTCTTTTAGAGAATAGAAGAGTTTATAGATTTGGATGAGAGAAATAACAGAAAATAAAGAATGAAAAGACCTCCAAACAGTAAAAGGAGGTTCCTCAGAAAACTAAATATAGAACTACCATATGATACAGCAATCCCATTCCTGGGCATATATCTGGACAAAATTACAATTCAAAAAGGTATATGCATCCCTGTGTTCACTGTTCACAACAGTCAAGACATGGAAAAAACCTAAATGTCTACTGACAGATGAGTGGATTAAGAAGATGTGAGATATATATGTATGTGTATACACACACTCACATACAATGGAATACTACTCAGTCATAAAAAGAACAAAATAAGGGCATTTGCAGCAACATGGATGCAAGTAGAGATTCTCATTCTAAGTGAAATAAGTCAGAAAGACAAATATCATATGATATCACTTATATGTAGAATCTAAAATATGGCTCAAATGAACCTATCCACAGAACAGAAACAGACTCACAGACATGAAGAACAGATTTGTAGTTGCCAAGAGGGAGGGGGAGGGAGTGGGATGGACTGGGAGTTTGGGGTTGGTGGATGCAAACTATTATAATTAGAATAGATAAGCCATGAGGTCCTACTGTACAGCACAGGGAACTATATCCAATCTCTTTAGATAAAACATGATGGAAGATAGTATGAGAAAAAGAATGTGTGTATGTGTATGACTGGGTCACTCTGCTATACAGCAGAAATTAGCACAATGTTGTAAATCATTTATACTTTAATAAACTAAAATAAAATACAAAAAATGGCACAAATGAACGTATCAACAAAACAGAAAAAGAATCAGGGACATAGAGAACAGACTTGTGGTTGCCAAGGTGGAGGGGGGAGGGAGTGGGATGGACTGGGAATTTGGGGTTCATAGACATAAACTATTACTTTTATAATGGATAGACAATAAGGTCCTACTGTATAACATAAGGAACTATATCCAATCTCCTAGAATAGACCAGGATGGAAAATAACACTTTAAAAAAAAAGAATGTATATATATATATATGTATGAATGAGTTACTTTGCTGAACAGCAGAAATTGGTACATTGTGAATCAACTATACTTTAATTAAGTAAGTAAATAAATAAATAAATCAAAGAACGAAAAGATTGCCAAAGAGATAAACAGAAATCAAGGTTTAGAGAGAGCAAATAGATGAAAGTGGCATTTTATTTTATTTTTTGTCTTTTGGGGGCTGCACCTGTGGCATATGGAGATTCCCAGGCTAGGGGTCAAACTGGAGCTGCAGCCTCTGGCCTACACCACAGCCACAGCAATGCTGGATCCTTAACCCACTGAGCAAGGCCAGGGATCGAACCTGTATCCTCAAGGATCGTAGTCAGATTCGTTTCCGCTGAGCCACGAGGGGAACTCCAAGATGGCATTTAAAAATGTATGTACATGTACCCTCACCTTATTCCATAGCATGCTGAAGCAATTTGCGGAAGTACACACAATACAAAAGGATAAGAAATAAATGAAGGGACTGGGTTAAAAAAGGCCTTTAGGAGTTCTGGATAAAGATAGCAGCATAAGGGCTTTAGTTCTTTCTCTCTTTACAAGCCCACTGAAAACAACACATTGTCTTAAAAGAGGTCAAAAAAAAAAAAAGTCCTTCATCTTCACTAAAACAAGGAAAGGGACATGAACTACAAAGCATACCTACCAAATACTGTGAAATCTGGAGGAAACGAGAGAGGAATGGAGTTTGCCTCTGGGCTTGAACAAGAAAGAGATTTCCCTCAATGTGAGATTTCCATCCTGAGAGGAGCTCCAGATTAGAATGACCTGGTCCAGGGATAGGTGGTCAAAGGTAGATAGGAGTGTCCCTGGAGAGGACTGATGCATCCCTGAGGACTACCAGGAAGCTGGTGCTGAAGGTGAGTCACTAGAGTCTACCGCTTCCATAATATGAAACGGACTCCTGGTCAAGGGCATCCGCCAAGGTGGGAAGTGTGGAAAGAGGCTGAGGAGGCAGCATTTGCTATTTGCCAGAGAGCCTGTGATTTTAAAGGCATTTCTGTGCACAGAACAGGCCAAAAATCCGAAGGGAAGTAAGTATCCAAGCGTAAAGAAAATAGTGAATTTGATGAAAGGGGTTTTAAGACAAGGAACCTGAGCCAAAGTTTCACTCCCTCCCTCAGCTCACTTCTTTGGCCCCTCCACACACAAAAAACCTTCAATAAATAGTTGATCTCATTAAAAAGTCAGCAAGGAATACAAAAGGATCTACACAAAAGACTTAGGTATAAACCCTGCGAAGAAAGGAGGCATATGATTTATAAAAGAGGCAAAAGCCTAAGAGACATCTTGATTATGTTCGATGAATCCAAGATGCTTCACTCTGGTGCGTCTGGTGATGCCAAATTAAAGTATTATTTCTGTTGTGAAAAAAATAGACTTGGTCATGGACTTGAGTTAGCCAAGTAAATATTTTCTTGGCAGTATACAATATCAGTGCAAAATGCCTATTATGCATTGACTGAAATTATAACATTCAATTACCATTCTCAAGTGATTATTATTCCTAGCCTGGTGGTGGTTAGGACTTGAGAGATATGAGCTCTGCCTGATATCTTTGCCTGGAAACCACTGACTGATATTTGAGTTTAGAGATTTGATACGGACACACTGGTCAGAGGATGGAAGGGATGTGTAAGTTGTGGCAAGTTTACATCATAACTTATTATGACTTGCTGTCCAATCTTTTTAGTGAAATTGATCTTACTAAGGTTTAAAAGACAAGTCTAATTTTCAATCCAATAGGCACTTTTTAATATTAGTTTACTTGACTTATTACTGGGGTATGTGGGGTTTTGACTATTCTTCAGAGATTGGAAAGATAATATAAAAGGAAAGGTCTATGAGGAGTACATATTAAACCTTTCTTAAACACAGGAGGACAGTGATTTACTGAGTGCCTGTTATGAACAATTTGTAATTATTTCTTAAGTTTACAAGCACTCTTTGGAAATGGTGGCATTATTCCCATTTTTTAGATGAGAAAACTGACTCAACTGAAGTCACCAGTTCAAAATCACACAGAGAGTAGTAATTGGAGGAGCCGAGATTCAATGATGAGAGAATGAACCAGTTAGCCAAGAAAAGGTCATTGTATTGAACATTTCTTAGTCGGAAATGTTTCTTGGGAGAAGTCTACCAATTTTTTTTTAAAACTTCAGTGGGGTTCAAGACGGAAATATGAATACATATATTTTATTCTACTCATGTAAAATAATATTAAAAGGGCCAAAGGACTATAATAAGAGGGGAGAAAATAAATATGCAGGAAAGAGGGAGTGGTGATTTCCACTTCCTAGAAATAAATGCTTTCTGAAGAATGCCCTGGAGACCCACATACATGATCTGAGCAGGGCAGTGGGGTTGATCAAGAATACTGGTCACATTCCATTAACATCTCCAGGCTCCATACTGTGCTGGAGGTGAGGATGGGCCATGGAACCTCCAGAAGTTTATCAGAGCAAAAAGTCTACCAGGTGCAGCTGCCTGCTGCATTTGATCTGTATGGCATGGTGACTGGGAGAGGCAAGGTCCCTATTTCACCAGCTTCTAACTCAGGCTATGCCTGGCCCCAAGAAGAAACAGAATTGGGTTGGGACTTGAATATTCTCTGAGATTCAGCCCATTTATGCCTGGGAGGCCAACTGTTTACTCAAATGGTGCAGAAGAGTCCAAAAAGTCCTTGCCTTCTAGGAGTCTCAATCTTTCTTGTGATACAGAATAAACTGAGAGCTCTGACAAATGGCAGGGAATGCCCCAGGGAAGGAGTGACACTATGTGTGAGGGGCAGGGATCTCCTTAGAAAAGGTGAGAGTGCTAGGCTGCACATTTGACAGAGTAACTATAAAGCTAATGGAAGGGAAACCTTAAATGAATGGAAGTATAAGAAAAGTACATGAGTAGATGGGACAGTGGGGGCAACAGTGTTCTCTCATGCTTTGGAAGGTTCTAGGATATTCCTCTGTGCTCTGACAGGAGTCATCATGGGTGTAGTTCAGGGAAGTAGGGATTGCAGCTCTTCATGGCAGAAGGAAACTTCCTACCAAGACAGGGATAATGTAGCCTTGGACTGTATCTAAGGTGGTGGATTATGTCACATCCCAGGGTCTCAACAAATAGGACCAAGAAGCAAAACAGTGCTGCTAGTACTAACTGAGCATCAGTTTCCCCAGCTGTAAATGGGGAGGTGTAATATATCCTCTGTCATACAGTAACTGTGTAACTGAGCCTTGCACAAACAATATAAACTCAGCAAATATAAACAGAATCATTAATTTTTTTTTTAGCTATTTGTACTCCAAATCCAATATTCAACAAGGACCTCTTTTGTAAAAGTAAACAAGCAGAGAAGCAAACAAATTTAAATTTCTTTTATATAAAAGCTTAAAATTTGCTAATTTCCTTCTTCCTACATCTTTAGCCATGCTTTCTCATGCCATCTCATTCCATGGTTTTGTACATGTTGTTCCTTCTGTCTTAAACACCCTTCTTTGTCTCCACAGTTGACTTATCCTTCAACACTCAGCTCAGCTGTCACTTCTGCTCCTGCCTCTGATCTGTAAGTCCCTCTATGACACACCTTCTCAGGGCATACCTTCACTCCAGAGCACAACCGCCTGAATATCAGTCTCCCTCACTAGACTGTGAGCCTCTGAGGACCCAGGCTGTGCTTACTTTCTTTTTTACCTACTACCCAGAATGCAGTAAACCTGAAAAAATATTTATTGAAGATTTGTCTTGAAGGAGAATCCATGAAATATGGAGGAAAATGCATTTTTAAACCAACTGTGGCATTGAGTCACTGTATTAAAAGAGAGAGAGAGAGATTGAGAGAGAGAGAGAAAGGTTCTAAAATGAGATAAACTCTCAAGATGCATTCATATAAGCATTTTTCCCCCTGAAGAATCTTCTACTGGGCATCGGTCCAGGCTCTGGGATGCAAAGTTAGGTAAGAGAGTCGGTGTCTACACATCAAAAGAGTGTGACATCAGAGCTTCACATCAGGTATTCAGAGGGAGGAGCCATGAACCTTCCACTTTGTGATGGGACAGGGGAGTACAGAGCTGTTGGATTTGGGTCCCTTTGTCTCCACAGTTAGAAATAGATGTAGAAAGAGTGGCAGTGGTTCGGGGGTCAAGAGAACCAGGTTCTTGTGTGAGCCTTGCTATTAAATGCTGTGTAACTTTGGGAAACCTGCTCCCTCTCCTTTGAAAGAGGTTTCAAACTTTTCTGTTTCTGCTTACACAAAAAAAGGGATGGGATGCGATTATTTCTAGGGTTGCTTCCAGGAAGCTTAGGTTTGTGACAGCTTGAAGCAGGCCCTGAAATCCAACAGGCAGGAGCACTTCGACTAGGAAGATACCCCACAGCCTACAAATTGTGCCTTCCCTATTTCCAGCTGTGTGACTGGCATCTCACCAGTATGGTCACAGCACCTGGTTTAGAGCACCACTGCACTGCCTCTGAACTGTCAGACCCTTACTGCCGGGCAATTAAAGCCATCTTGATGTCTAAACCAAAGCCCATGAACTAGATCAACCAACTGGCCTCAGAAAGGAAGAGGAGGAAATCTGAACAAGGGAGGTGAGTTTGTTTATTTGTTTCTTAAATCTAATTAGAGAAAGGAAAAGAGTGTCAGGAGTCTTCAATGATTCACATCTTAATAGCCTGGTTATAATTTATTAATCCTTTTCATCAAATTTTCAACATCCCTTTCCCCAGGGGTCTAAGAGTGACTCAAATGTATTTATTGTTTCTAGGTGGGGTGTCATTAAATATTTGGCATCTCCTAAAGCTGGCTGGGAAACTGGATTATATACCATGGAAGGCAAACTACTTCTGAAGGGAGAGGCATGAATAGATAAAACATTAGATAGAATGAGTGATAGATGCAGATACACATATGTTTATTTTTTAAAATATTAATGACCTCATATTTATCTCCAATACTGACAATGTTTTACTTCCTATAATCTTCCTTACTGGCCAATCCAGTGGTTTTCCTTAAAGTGGAATATCAACACTAATAGGAGATGTATCATCCTTTTAAAAATATATATATTATATGTAGTGTGATGTTTACTGCAATAAAGTTCACTAACACATTCATTACCTCAGGTAGTTTCTATATTTTTTTTGTGTGTATGTGGTGAGAATGTTTAAGATCTACTCAGGGAATTTCAAGTATGGAAAATACAGTATTTTACCTATAGTCACCACGCTGTACATTAAATTCTCAGAACTTATGTCACAACTGAAAGTTTATATCCTTTGACCAACATCCTCCCAGCCCCAGCAACCACCACTCTACTCTGATTCTATTCAACTTTTTTAGATTCTACATATAAGTGAGATCATACAGTATTTGTTGCTCTTTGCCTGACTAATTTCATTAAGCATAATACCCTCAAGGTCATCCATGTTGGTGCAAATGGTAGAATTTCCTTCTTTTTGAAAAAAGATGGAATAATATTCCACTGTATATGTATACATCACATCTTCGTTATTCACTCATCTGCTGATGACACTTAGATTGTTTCCATACCTTGGTTCTTATGAATAAAGCTGCAATGAACATGAGAGTATAGATGTCTCTTCAAGACAGTGATTTTGTTTCCTTTAGCTATTTACCTGGAAGTGGGATTGCTGGACCATAGCATAGTTCTATTTCTACTTTCTTGAAGAACCTTCATACTGTTTTCTATAATGGCTATGCCAGATTACATAACCACCAGCAGTGCACAAAGGTTTGCTTTTCACGACATCTTTGCCAATACTGTTATCTCTTGTCGTTTTGATAATGGCTATACGAACAGGTATGAAGGGATATCTCATTGTGGTTTTGACTTTAATTTTCTGATGATTATTGTTATTGGGCACTTTTTCATGTACCTCTTGGCCACTTAGAAATCTTCTTGGAGAAATGTCTATTCAGGTCCTTTGCCTATTCTTAAATTTGGATGTTTCGAATTTATTGAGTTGTACGAGTTCCTTATATATTTTGCATACTAATCCCTTATCAAGTATATGTTTTGCAAATATTTTTTACCATTATATAGGTTGCAGTTTCATTTCATTAATTTTCCTTTTGCTGTGCAGAAACTTTTTAGCTTCATGTAGTCCCGCTGTTTACTTTTGCTTATATTGCTTGTATTTTTGGTGTCATATCTAAAAAACTATTCTGACACCAATGTCAAGGAGTTTCTCTCCTATAATTTCTTCCAGGAGTCTTATGGTTTCTTTAATCCATCTGAAGACTATAATTTAGGGAGTCGATTTCATTCTTTTGCCTGTAACTATCCAGTTTTCCCAATATTATCTTTATCTTTCCCCATTGTGTATTATTGGTGCTTTGTCAAAAATTAGTTGATCATAGCTGTATGGATAATTTTCTGGGCTCTCAATTATGTTCCATTGGTCTGTGTCTGATTTTATGCCAGTAGGATACTACTTTGATTACCATAGATTTGAAATGTAGTTAGAAATCAGGTCCCAGTGGTTTTTATAGGAGGAGTGGGAGGGAGTGGGATGGATGGGGTGCTTGGGGTTAAAAGATACAGACTACTGCCTTTGTAATGGATAAGCAATGAGATCCTGCTGTATAGCACTGAGAACTATATCTGCTCACTTATGATGGAGCATGATAATGTGAGAAAAAAGAATGTATACATGTATGTATGACTGGGTCACCTTGCTGTACAATTGAAAATTGACAGAACACTGTAAACCAGCTATAATGGAATAAAATAAAAATCATTAAAATAAAATAAAAAAATCAGGATCTATTATACCAACAGTTTTATTCTTTCTTCTCAAGATTGCTTTGGCTATTTGGGGCCTTCTGTGGTTTCACATGAATTTTAGGACTTTTTTTTTTTAATTTCTATGAAAAGTGCCATGGGAATATTGATAGGGATTGTATTAAGTCTATATGTTGTTTGGTGTAGTATGGGCATTTTAATAATGTTAATCATTCCATTCCATGAACACGGGATAATTTTCCATTTGTGTCATCTTTAATTTTTTTAATCAGATCTTTCACCTTCTTGATTAAATTTATTCATAGGTATCTATCTATCTATCTATCTATCTATCTATCTATCTATCTATCCATCTTTTCTAGGGCTGCACCCACAGCATATGGAGGTTTCCAGGCTAGGGGTCCAATCAGAGCTACAGCTGCTGGCCTATACCACAGCCACAGCAATGCAGGATCCGAGCTGTGTCTGTGACCTATAGTGCAGCTCACACCAACACCAGATCCTTAACCCACTGAGTGGGGCCAGGGATTGAACCCACAACTTCATGGTTCCTAGTCAGATTCATTAACCACTGAGCCACGATGGGAACTTCCATAGGTATTTTATTTTAAATGAGATTTTTTTCTTTATTTCTTTTTCAGATAGTTTATTGTTAGTGTATAGAAACACAATTTGGAGCTCCCATTGTGGTGTAGTGGTTAATGAATCCAACTAGGAACCACGAGGTTGCAGGTTCAATCCCTGCCCTTGCTCAGTGGGTTAAGGATCTGGCATTGCCGTGAGCTGTGGTATAGGTTGCAGACGTGGCTCGGATTCTGCGTTGCTGTGGCTCTGGTGTAGGCCGGCAGTAACAGGTCCGATTTGACCCCAAGCCTGGGAACCTCCATATGCTGGGAGAACAGCCCTAGAAAAGGCAAAAAGACGAAAAAAAAAAAAAGAAAAAAAAGAAACACAATTGATTTTTGTAGTTGTCTTTTTTATCCTGCAACTTTACTGAATTTGTTTATAAGTCTAATACCTTTTTGGTAGTCTTTAGGGTTTTCTATATATGTTACCATGTCATCTGGAAACAGACAGTTTTACATATTCCTTTCCAATTTGGCTGTTTTTAAGTTCTTTTTCTTGCACAACTGCTCTGGCTAAGACTTCCAGTACCAAGTTGACTAGAACCAGTGAGAGTGGGCATGCTTGTCTGGTTCTTGATCTTAGGAAAAAACTTTCATATTTTCATTGTTGAGAATGATGTAGGCTGTGGGCTTGTCATATATGGCCTTTATTATGTTGAAGTGTAATATTACTTCTATAGATAATTTGTTGAGAGTTCTTATCATGAAAGAATGTGCAATTCTGTCAAAAGTTTTTTCTGCATCTATTGAGATCATCATATGATTTTTATCCTTCATTCTGTTAATGTGAGGTATCATATATTTTGCATATGTTGCATCCTCAGGACAAATTCTATTTGATCATCATCCTTTTAATCTGCTGCTCAATTCAGTTTTCTAGAGTTTTGTTGAGAATTTTTGCATCATGTTTATCAGGTTTATTAGCCTGTAATTTTCTTTCTTTGTAGAGTTCTTATCTGGCTTTGATGTCAGAGTGATACCAGACTCATAAAATGAGGTGGAAAGTGTTCCCCCTCTTAAATTTTGGAAGAGGTTGAGAAAGATTGGCATTCTTTAAATGTTTGGTAGAATTCGCCACTGAGGTTGTCTTGTTTCTGCTGAGAGGTTGGGAAGTTTCTAATTATTGATTCAATCTCTTTACTTGTTATTGGCCTGTTCAGATTTTCTCTTTCCTCATAATTCAATCTTGCCAGGTTGTATATTTCTAGGAATTTAAGTATTTCTTTTAGATTATATGATTTGTTGGTGTATAACTGCTCATAGTGATCTCTTATGATCCTTTTTACATATGTGGTATCAGATGTAATATCTTCTCTTTAATTTATAATTTAGTTGATTTGAATCATCTTTTTCTCTTATTCTAGCTAAAGGTTTTGTAATTTTTCAGAAACAAACTCTTAATTTCATGGATCTTTTCTACTTTTTTTTCTATTCTCCATTTCACTTATTTCTATTCTAATCTTTCGTTTGTTTTTTTGTTTTGTTTTGTTTTGTTTTTTTTTTGGGGGGGGGCTGTACCCATGGCATATGGACATTCCCAGGCCAGGGACTGAATCTGAGCTGCAGCTATGACCTATGCCACAGCTGCAGCAATGCTGGATCCTTAACCCACTGCACAGGGGATTGAACTAGTGCCTCAGCAGCAACCCAAACCACTAAAGAGACAATGCTGGATCCTTAACCCACTGTGTCACAGCAGGAAATTCGCTGCTCTAATCTTACTATTTCCTTTCCTTCCTTAAATTTGGGCTTAATTTGGTCTTCTTTTTCTAGTTCCTTGAGGTGTAAAGTTAGGTTATTTGAGACTTTTCTTTTTTCTTAATGTAGATATTCATAGTTACAATTTTCCTTTTAGAAGAGTTTGCTGCATCCCATAAGTTTTGATATATTGTGCTTCCATTTTTATCTCAAGATTTTTTTTTATTGCTGTTTGATTTCTTCAAGTCATTGGTTGTTTAGGAGTGTATTGTTTAATTTCCCTATGTTGTGAGTTTTCAAATTTTCCCCCAGTTACTGGTGCATACCATTGTGATTGGAAAAGATGCACAATATTATTTCGGTCTTCTTGAATTTGTAAAGATTTATTTTGTAGACTAATGTGTGATCTACCCTGGAGAATGTTTGATGTGCCCTTAAAAACAATCTACTCTATTGCTGTTAGATGGGATGTTCTACATATGTCTGTTAGTTCCATATGATCTATAATGTTTAAATCTGCTGTTTCCTTGTTAGTTTTCTTTCTGAATTATTTATCCATGGTTTTGAGTGGGATTGTAAAGTTCCCTACTGTTATTGTTTATTTAAGCTTTCAGTTCTGTTAATATTTGCTTTACTTATTTAGGTGCTCTGATGTTGCTGACACAAATATTTATAATTGCATCCTCTTCATAAATTGGCCCCTTTGTTTTTAATACAATTGACCCTTGAACAAAGCGGAGTTTAGGGGTGCCAACCCTCTGTGCAGTTGAAAATCCATATATAACTTTACAGTTGGCCCTCCATATCTGTAGTTCTCCATCCATGGATTCAACCAACTGTGAATCCTGTAATACTGTAGTGTATGTAGTGAAAGAAATTCATATGTAAGTAGACCCATGCAGTTCAAAACCATGTTGTTCAAAGGTCAACTTTATAATGACTTTTTGTTTGTTTCATGATAGTTTTTGACTTAAAGCTTATTATGTCTAATATAAGTATATCCATTTCTGACCTCTTTTGGTTGCCACTTGCTTGGAATATCTTTCCGTCTCTTCACTTTTGGCCTATGTATGTCCTCAAAACTACAATGAGTTTATTACAGGTAAAAAAACATTAGATCTTATTTTTCATCTATTCAGCTATTCTGTGTCTTTTGATTGGTAAATTTAGACCCTTTATTTAATTTTTTTCTTTTTTTTAATTTTCCCACTGTACAGCAAGGGGGTCAGGTTATCCTTACATGTATACATTACAATTACATTTTTCCCCCCACCCTTTCTTCTGTTGCAACATGAGTATCTAGACAAAGTTCTCAATGCTATTCAACAGGATCTCCTTGTAAATCTATTCTAAGTTGTGTCTGATAAGCCCAAGCTCCCGATCCCTCCCACTCCCTCCCCCTCCCATCAGGCAGCCACAAGTCTCTTCTCCAAGTCCATGATTTTCTTTTCTGAGGAGATGTTCATTTGTGCTGGATATTAGATTCCAGTTATAAGTGATATCATATGGTATTTGTCTTTGTTTTTCTGGCTCATTTCACTCAGTAGGAGATTCTCTAGTTCCATCCATGTCGCTGCAAATGGCATTATGTCATTCTTTTTTATGGCTGAGTAGTATTCCATTGTGTATATATACCACCTCTTCCGAATCCAATCCTCTGTCGATGGACATTTGGGTTGTTTCCATGTCCTGGCTATTGTGAATAGTGCTGCAATGAACATGCGGGTGCACGTGTCTCTTTTAAGTAGAGTTTTGTCCGGATAGATGCCCCAAGAGTGGGATTGCAGGGTCATATGGAAGTTCTATGTATAGATTTCTAAGGTATCTCCAAATTGTTCTCCATAGTGGCTGTACCAGTTTACATTCCCACCAACAGTGCAGGAGGGTTCCCTTTTCTCCACACCCCCTCCAGCACTTGTTATTTGTGGATTTATTAATGATGGCCATTCTGACTGGTGTGAGGTGATATCTCATGGTAGTTTTGATTTGCATTTCTCTTATAATCAGCGATGTTGAGCATTTTTTCATGTGTTTGTTGGCCATCTGTATATCTTCTTTGGAGAAATGTCTATTCAGGTCTTTTGCCCATTTTTCCATTGATTGATTGGCTTTTTTTGCTGCTGGGTTGTATAAGTTGTTTATATATTCTAGAGATTAAGCCCTTGTCGGTTGCATCATTTGAAACTATTTTCTCCCATTCTGTAAGTTGTCTTTTTGTTTTCTTTTTGGTTTCCTTTGCTGTGCAAAAGCTTTTCAGTTTGATGAGGTCCCATGGGTTTATTTTTGCTCTGATTTCTATTGCTTTGGGAGACTGACCTGAGAAAATATTCATGATGTTGATGTCCGAGAGTGTTTTGCCTATGTTTTCTTCTAGGAGTTTGATGGTGTCCTGTCGTATATTTAAGTCTTTCAGCCATTTTGAGTTTATTTTTGTGCATGGTGTGAGGGTGTGTTCTAGTTTCATTGCTTTGCATGCAGCTTAGACCCTTTATGTTTAAAATAATTATTGATAGTTGGACTTACTATTGCCATTTTGTTCATCATTTTATGTTTTGTTGTTTCCTTTTTTGCTGTTTTTCCTTGTGATTTAACAACTTTGTGTAGTGGTATGCTTTGATTCTTTTCTCTTAATTTTTTGTGTATCTACTTCAGGTTTTTCTTTGTGGTTACCATGAAAATGACATAAAATACCTTATGGTTATCATGTTTTAAGCTGATAACTTTGCATACAAACCTTTATACTTTTATTTCTGTTTCCTCAAGTTTTAGATTATTGATATTATAATTTATATCTTTTTAATATCATGTATGCAATAAATTATTAGTTATTTTAATACTTGTTTTTTACTTTTACTACAGTTGAAAGTGATTTATGTACCATCATTATAATATTAGAGAATCTTTTTGTTTGTTTGTTTTTTAGAACCCCCCACTCCCCACTGTGGCATATGGAGGTTCTCAAGCTAGGGGTCAAATTGGAGCTGTAGCCACTGGCCTACACCACAGCCACATAATGTCAGATCCGAGCCGCATCCACAACCTACACAAAGCTCACGGCAATGCTGGATCCTTAACCCACTGAGTGAGGCCAGGGATCAAACCTGCATCCTGAAGAATGCTAGTCAGATTCTTTTCCACTGAGCCATGACTGGAACTCCAAGAATTCTGACTTTGATATATTTATCTTTGCCAGTAAGTTTTATGCATTTATATGTTTCTATGTTGTTAATTAGTGTTCTTTCATTTTATCTTAAAGAACTATCTTTAGTATTTATTGTAAGACAGGTCTAGTGGTGATGAATTCCCTAAGCTTTTGTTTGTCATGTTTTATTCATTCTGTTCTCTTCACCTACAGAGCACCAAAATATGTGGCAACATTATTAAGGATCTATCATTATTACAGAGCAAGAATGGACCTTAGGAGTTATTTCAAAGATGAAGCCTGACCAAAAAAACAAACAACCCCATCAAAAAATGGGCAGAAGATCTAAACAGACAATTCTCCAAAGAAGACATACGGATGGCCAAAAAAACACATGAAAAGATGTTCAACATCACTCATTATTAGAGAAATGCAAATCAAAACCACTAGGAGGTACCACCTTATACCAGCCAGAAGGGCCATCATCAAAAAGTCTACAAATAATAAGTGCTGGAGAGGGTGTGGAAAAAAAGGAATCCTATTACACTGTCGGTGGGATTGTAAATTGGTGCAACCACTGTGGAAAACAGTATGGAGATTCCTCAGAAAACTAAAAATAGAACTACCATTTGATCCAACAATCCCACTCCTGGGCATCTATCCAGAGAAAACCATGACTCGCAAAGACACACGCCTCCGATGTTCACTGCAGCACTATTTTCAATAGCCAAGACCTGGAAACAACCTAAATGTCCACTGACAGAGGAGTGGATCAAGAAGAGGTGGTACATATACACAATGGAATATTATTCAGACATTAAAAGGAAAGAAATACCAGCATTTTCAGCAACATGGATGGACCTAGAAATTATGTTAAGTGAAGTCAGCCATACAATGAGACACCAACATCAAATGCTTTCACTGACATGGGGAATCTGAAAAAAGGACACAGTTAACTTCTTTGCAGAACAGATACTGACTCACAGACTTTGAAAAACTTATGGTTTCCCAAGGAGACAGTTTGGGGGATGGGGAGATGCGCTGGGGTTGTGGGATAGAAATCCTATAAAATTGGATTGTGATGATCATTGTACAACTATAAATGTAATAAATTCATTGAGTAATTTTAAAAAAAGGGATGAAGCCTGGAGTGAAGTGACTCAGATTCATAATTCTAAAGATGGAAAGGGACTTATTGGGTGTTTCCTCTTTTGAGGCTATAAACTCTTCTATAGCACTTCCAATAAAAGTTGACCTGTCTTGGCTAGTTTCCCTCCGGAAATAGAGAGCTTACAATCTTCAGAGAGGGTCTTTCCATCTTGGAGAGTTTGACCATTAGTAAGTTCTTCCTCAACCAGCTAAAATATTTCTCCCTAGCTTTTTCTCTGTGTTTTTCAGTTTTTTGCCCTGGTGAACAATACCAAAGCCTGATGCTGGTTGGACCTAGAGTGGGAAGAATCCTGAGAGAGGGACAGCCAAGTTTGACACAAACACCAGCAGTCTCAGGTACATCTGTCTCAGAGGTAGAGTTCCCTGGATACAGTGGAACATTAACCAATCATATGGCTCCTTTCAGTTAGAAGAAGGGATATCATCACATGGTCTAGCCTAGTTTATTAGAATTCCACAACAGATTTTAGAACTAAAGTCTGGACCAGTAATGTCATATTTTGATAGTTTTGAGCATATCCGTCTTCTTTGGACTCCTCAACGCAAATAATTGAGCCATGGCAATTACAGAGTATATCTGGTTCCCCTGGGCAAATCTCATTTTCATATTACCTTCCAAACATAACTTCTGATATAGCATTTACACTGTACACCTTTTAGCTTACATAAATTGACCTTAAACTTACACAGGACATCCTTGGGCTCACACTGCACCTTCTCAGCTTCCTTTCCTAATTACCAGATGCCTTGCTGGCCTCATATCATGGCATCACCCATGTTTTGGGGCCCCCTACTTCTGATTTCCTCCTCTCCTTGTAAAAGCAGAAGCCCTTTAAGATCTCTGGCCCAATATTTATTTATCCAGCGCAGGGCCTGGTCAGGTTTCTTATCTACCAGAGTTTTCTTTGGAGAACAAGGTCTCCAACATCTTTACTGACATATTTTGAAAATGTATGCAAAACACAGAGGTTTTTCCCTTTCCTACCAATAGCTAGGGTATAAACATAACTTACCTAAACCTGCAAATCCTATATTTGCAGTTGCTTTTAATGATGTGAACCAGTTATATCCCAAGAGCTGTCTCATCCACACTGTCCTGCTCTAATGGTAGGTGCTAAGAAGCATAGCCATTGCCTAATTTTATGGAAGGAACTAAGAAGTATACCCATTGCCTAATTTTTAGTCATCCTCAAGACAGCTTGCCAAAAAGCCTTAAGATTTCCTAATGGTTGGATACACCACATCTGGAGTTTGGGTACGTCTCAAATCCAGCCAACTGATGAGCAAGCATTATCTGGAGAAGCTCACTCCAGACCTCCTGAATATTTGTCAAGAAAGAAATAATGAAAACCTCACAAAGTACAAATCCTAGGAAGCAAAGTGTCTAACATTAAACTTTCCATTTATGTCTCAAAGCACTCACTGGAACAATGGAATTTGGTACAGAATTTGTATTGAATTTATTACTAATGGATCTTTAGAGGACATATGCACTGCCTGCTGTTGTCCAGATATTTTCTCAAGAAAGTTACCCTTCCTCTCTGGTACATACCAGTACTTATTGCTTTGGCCAAAAATCAAATCAGGTAAGGAAAGATTTGGTCTTCAAGTGATATTTGTCACTATTATAATGATAATAGTAATAGCTGATGACATAGCAGTTATCTGAATCCTAGGAATTTTATATGCATTGTTTTTAATTCCTACATCTCTAGGAAAATATATATTATTGGTGATAGCAATAAGATGTCAAGATATTTTGCTGATACCTCAAATCTATGAGTCCTTGATCACTGGTGTCAGACTGCCCACCTCAGTCTGACACCAGTCCTGCTAGCTCCATGAGCAAGGTACAAAAGGACAAAGCTTAATAATTACAGAGGGAGCTTTGGCACCAAAACTTCCCACCCTGATGAGAGGCTAGATGACATCTAAATCTTAAGGACTAACTTTGTGCTCCTAGATAGACAAAGTCCTACATGAAAAACCATCCTAGCTCATTCTAAGAGTTATCACAACAGTGAAAAAGAAGAACATACCCAAGAGAAAGAGCATAAAGGGATAGAATGTTTTCCTAATATCTAGTACAATAGGCTTAAATTGCCCCCATGCTACCCACCCTTACAAAATTAATGGTAGGAGAGTACAGTCTTCTAAGCTAAAGTAACCCTCAACCCTGCCAACTAGAGCTACTGACATAATCTAAAAAGGAAACGGATCCAATACGGCATGCCATGAGGAAGGAAGAAATTTTTAAGGTTTTTCTTCCTCCTTTTGAAAGATTTTCTTGTTAGTACAGAAATGGCAAATTACTGAGATGCGTGCAGATGCTCACTGCTCCTGAATCATGGCCAACATCCCCGATCAATGACGGCTCTCATTCTTGCCAAACCTAGACTCTTTCTCAACATGATGCCCCAAGCAGTTATATTAGATGACTGGAATTGGCGAGTGTTTAAAATCCTTTTACCATAATTATCTTAGCACCTCAGTAGAGCAGTGCCTGTTCACCATATCAGAAAACTCCTGCTGTGGGTAGAGGGTATGAGAAGGTACTTTAGTTTTCCTTCCCAGAAGCTGGGGCCTCTAGCTAATATACCCCCATATTTTGGATCTCTCTTAAACTTAGGGATGTGGCCATAGGCCAGAAAAATCAAGAGTATCAATCCTTGTCTCTTTTATGTCTAGACCTGGAAGAAGTGAATGGGCAGTTCAGCCTATTTCCTTCATGATTACCTGCTAAATTAAGCCACATAATCTCACCTATTCTATATTCCTTACAGAAAGTCACTTTGTATAATCAAGCTCACCAGACAGGTTTATAGAGTATGCATAGAAGAATGAAGTAGGTCTCCTCATTCCCCCCCCCCCGTCCCCATAAAAATAACATAATCTTGGATAAATGCCAGATCAGACAGGAAGTCAGGACAACAGGCATAAACTTGGACTTTCCTGAGACAACCTAGATGTAAGGTCACCTTATTCAAAAGTACCTCTAAGAAGAGTATGATATTAGTTCCTCACCCACAGAATGTAGAAATCACAAGAATATCTCAGGATAAATGTGACTTCTCATTTTCCTCCACCCTAAAAACTAGACTAGAAGCAAACCAATTGGCTTTCTGGTCCAATTTCCCTACCTTCCAAATGAAGAAGACTCTGCCAGCCCTTAAAAAAAAAAAAATACCGATGGCACATGACCTCCCAATAAGTAAAGCAGGATAGCCCCAGAAATGGAGAGAAGATGAAGCTAATCTCTGCCATTTAGATGTTCCTCGGTTCTCAGAGGTGGACTCTAAGGAGGGTTCTTTTAACCTCATTTAATCCCATGCCTTTATCTCCTGGAAGCTAGCATATGTCCTTGGTATTTGGCTTTAAGATAAGTTTGTGTTTTGCAGATGCTGCAAGTGAGTCCTGGCACAGTTTCCCTTGTTGATCCTTTGGAACCTTGGAGAAGTGGGACTACATGAGAGAGTTCATCGTGGATGGACCCAACCTGCGACACAGAAACGTTTTACTGAAGCAGGAGATGCCTGCCTGCGGCTACCAAGGAAAAAACCTAGTTTCCATCCCAGCTTCTACAGCTCCTGTGACTCCCACAGCTAGAATCAAGGTACAAAAGGAGCTTTTGATGTAATTGGAGAATGTTTTTCTCTGTGGCAAAGGGGGACTGATTAAAACAGAAAGAGATGCAATAACTTACAGTGCAGTGGCAAGTGTGGGTGTTTCTGCTGTGATCATGGTTTCTTGCTTTCAGATGTCTGTTATATAGTCTTCAGCTTGTTAACCAGGTGGTTAATGTGAGACAGGACTTTTAAGCTTAGTGTGGAGAGTGTGGGGCATCATGAAAGAGGCATTTGTAAAGACCTTGAGAGTATGAATCTCCTGTCTCAATGGTCCATGTAGGACCAAGTGGGAGCAATGGAAAGGAAAAGAGAAGAAGCACTGCCAAAATAATATTAGGACTGTTGTAGTAATCCATGGTTTTTCTTTCTTGCAGGGGACATCTATTCCCCTCATAGGTCTGGTCCTTGAACCCACTGGACGAACTGGAGATAAATAGAAATCCTGGTCTTTAGGTCTTGTCTGCTAGAGAGCAAGTCAAGGATGTGTTTGGATTACAGTTTTCCATGTAGACAGGCAAACCAAAAAATTCTGGTGTCTGAATAGCAGGCTCTGCTTAGACCCTCCTCTTTTTGCACCTTATTTTTTGAGGTTCCTACTTCACATCTTCCTCCCATTTCCTAAGTGAGAAGTGTCCAAGAAGCTGTTTGCCCTCCGCAGATGAGTGAAAACCAGAGTGTGGTAAGCAATGGAAGAGACTGTGAGTGGGTGGATTAGTCAGGTTGCCTTAAGCTTTAGGGAGGTGGCTAGTTTTCCCTGCTCCAGAGTTGGGCACAGCCTGAGGAAAGTGTACCCTATAGGTCGGTTAACCTGCTTCCAGTCAAGGATTCAAGCCAGGGGCTGAATGAAATTCTAGGCTCACACACCAGCCAGCCCAACTTTCCATGACATTCTATTAGGGTTTGGGGCCATGATTTTAATGGAGAGTGGATATCTGCCTGCCTTGGCTCATCCTTCAAGGACCACATAGGTCCAAGATCTAGAGGTTCCAGTCCTGGCTTTGTACAAAGCTAATCAATATCATCTTTAGTGTATAGGTAAGGTCATATGGTTTAGAAGTAGTGGAGCCAGGATTGACCCTTTCCCCCAACTCTTCATCCCATTACACCACTGGTCTGGGAATCGGGATGCATGCATTTCAGCCCTGTCTCTGCCACATTCCATGGGATATCAGGGAAGCTCTCTCTTTAGTCTCAGTTTCCTCATCTGACAAAGGTACGGCTCATTCTAGGCCTTCTACAAATCTGACATTTAATGATTCACTACATTATCACCCACTCCTAATGTTCTGATTGAGGGACTTGGTATTTTTATCTTCTTCTCTTTTTTTTTAAAGGCATCAAATCAGGAATTTAAGCCTGTAGCCAGTGAACTTTCCGCCCCCATTATGAGAAACAATCCTCAGAATCCCAAGGAAACCAGGTCCAGCACTTCCCCCAGGGGAGAATTCTGCATGCGCATAACTTATTCTGTCTTAAAAAAAACAAAAGTCTTGTGACGTCCTTCCCCCGCCCCAGTAAAGTCAGTGACTTGCAACTTCCTTTCCCTTCCCAAGTCCTCGTAGAACTTTAGGCAAGTTAAAGCATGAGGATTTGATCTTCTCCCCAGATGTTTTAATCACAGAAGGGCCACATATGCGCACACATTCCTGGATATTTTTAGATTTTTTACAGGCTCCAAAGTTCTAACTGCTTTTTCACTCTGTGCTTTGTGGCCGCTGCTGAGAGGTGCTCTGCCGAAGCAGCCAAGGCAGAGGCTGATGGAAGAGGGACTGGCATGGGGAGGCCCCCAGAAGTTGCTCTGAGCCATCCAGGAAGGCTGCAAGGCTTCAGTCCTTGAGGCCTCTCCGACCACCAAGAGGAAAACCACTGCCACTTAAGAATCATGGGTTACACAGACTCGCCCTGGAAGAGTTCTGGCTGCAAGTCTCCTAAAAATCATACCAAGGCTCCAGTAAAGAATTAACAAGATACACTGGAGAAAATAATGGGTCAAAAGACGTGCCCCTGGCTCCTTTATAACCAGTTACTTTTCTCTACTGGGCCTTAGTTTCTCTGTCTGCAAAATGGGATACCACATACATGTAGAACAGAGGTCTGCTAACTATGGCCTTCAGGTTGACTGCCTGATTTGCTATATCATGTTTTATTGGGACAAAGCCCCAGTCCATTTATTTACATATCTGTGGTGAAGCTGCAACAGCAGAGTGGACTAGTTGTGACAGAAAGGACATGGCCTCTAAATCTCAAATATTTACTCTATGGCCCTTTAAGATAATAGTTTGCTGATCCCCGATGAAGCAGATGCTGACTTCAGCATTCCAAGACAAGCCCAAGACATCCTACTGCCAGCAACTGGGACTCTCCTTTCTCTTGGGGGAAAGGTCATGGAAGTTAATGTGCCCAGGAGCAGGGGACAGCCAGTGATAAACGGTTGGAGGTATCTATCCCAGGTTCCTTACCTCGAAGGTGAGACAACCCTGAAATGACTGTCATATTGACTCCTAGATGTCCCAAGTAGGACTGAGCCCCAGATGCCCACAACAGTAGCCTCCTTATCACCACACCCTGCACTGACATCCTTCCCTGTCTCCCCCGCTTCCTCTTCTACCCGTGCTTCCTGGATGGATTCCATTCCCTCTAAACCTCCTGTACGCAAAACTTTGACTCAAGGTTCACTTCTGCAAGTGCTCAGCTTAAGACAGGGCATGAGTCTTGCGCACCTTCTTTTTTTTCTTCCCTGGCTGGCATTTCCTCTGCACTAAGCTGCTCACTGAGTTCTGGGCTTGGGCGAAAAGCCACAAGGCACCACAGTGCTGGATGACATACCCTGCAAGCCCAGAGGGAGTTTGTTTTCCCTGGGGGGAGCCTTGACCACAGGAGAAACTTCTTTTCCCCTCCTTGGACTTCTGTGAGGTGTGCCTTCTCTTTGGAAACTTTCCAGAAAACTTCCATGTGCTGAGAAAGCATGCCTGCTGAGAGACCTACTGTGTTTCTTTGGTGTCTCACTGAGAAGTGGGTAATGGTAAACTGCACAAGAGTCCCTGCATCCCTTGTCTCGCTTCTGAATTTTTCCTCACCCTCATCACCCTGAGTTTGCACCTCCCAAGTCAAGTCCCAGTACTATATCCTTGTCACAGGTTCTGCTTTCCAGAAGACCTGAGCTGAGGTTTAAATATCTCTAAGGAGTCGTTCAGCTCTGACATACTAGACTTGTACTAAATGCCATTTTTCACATAACTAGCAATAAAAAAGATACTGTATATCTACTGTATTGGACATGAAATGCCATCTAATTCTCCTAGAGATGAGTTTCTGAGATATGCCAAGGTCTTGCTTGTCACAATTCAAAACAGATCAGCAGAGGATGCCACCATAGGGGAGCTGGGAGCTAATAGATCCCACTCTGGAATTGACACAGACCATCTTTCCTCTGGTTTCTGCTTGTATGTGGCTTAGCTACCAAACCCCGTTTGGCTGATCCCTCAGACTCACTTATTTTATTTTATTTTGCTTTTTAGGGCCACGCCTGCGGCATATGGAGGTTTCCAGGCTAGGGGTCCAACGGGAGCTAGAGCTGCCAGCCTTCACCACACGGGATCCGAGCCACGTCTGCAACCTACACCACAGCTCATGGCAACGCCAGATCCTTAACCCACTGAGCAAGGCCAGGGATCAAACCCATAACCTCACGGTTCCTAATCGGATTTGTTTCCACTGCGCCATGGTGGGAACTCTTCTTTTTTTTAATTTCTTTTTTTTCAAACTCATTCTCTTCTCTACTTCCCACCTGCCTCCCCTGGCCCAGTTGGTTTCACATTACTCTCTGCATTGTCTCCAGTTCCCCATACATCTTCTGCCACTGAGGAACAACAGGCTAGAACCACCCACCCACCCACCCAAGATCAAGGAGGGACTGGCTACCCTTGTTCAAGCCACCCCAGACACTGTGGCGACAGACCTGGATGTCAAAGGAACCCACAGTCTGGTGGGAGAGACAGACGCACGGAACTAACATGCTAGGACCTGTCCTGTGTGATGATCCATGGTACAGGAGCCATGTGCTGCCCCAGGGACATGAGGTTGTAGGGGCTTCTTAGATAAGGAAATGGCACAGCTGGACCCAGGAGGATGGGTAAATCCTGGCCAGATGGAAGTAGGGGAACATTCTGGAGAAAGGATGTGGAATCCCCCACCCCCTATCCAAGGGCAAAGGCCTTAGGGTACTGGGACATTATGACTGGCTTGATCTGACCAAAACCCCACAGGAGGCGAGGCTGAAGAGTAAGCCAGATCATGGAAGTGTGGTTTGGTGCACCGAAGGGTTTGGGTTTGAATCTGAGGTCACTGGGCAGGTACTGAATGGTCCCAAGCCTAGATATGACAGTTCCAGCTCACTCTGGAGGGGCAGAAGGGTTCATTAGTGGGGTCCTGCTCAGATCTTCCCCAGGAGTGTTGCCTTCTCTCTAGAGCAGGGTTTCTGAACTGTGGCACTACTGACCATGGGGGCAGATAGGCTTTGTTATGGACGGCAGTCCTGTGCCTTGTAGGAGGTTCAGCAACAGCATCCTGGCCTCTACCCACTGGATGCCTGTAGCACTTCCCTAGTTCTGACAACCCAAAATGTTTCTAGATATTGTCCCTCAGGTAGCAAAACTGCTCTCTCTTGGTTGAGAACAACTCCTCTGGAGTTTTTTCTTTTATTTTCCTTTTTTTTTTTTTAAAGTATATTTGTATACAAATGGCCCTTCCTACATATGCTCCCTTCTCTCCTTCTAAGGCCAGGCAATCCCTGGCTTCCAGCCTTTCCACGAGGTACACGGCTGGTTGGTGGCCTTGGCTCCTCCACAGCTTTATCTCAGCACTTGTGGCTCCAGCTCCCTCCTCATGGGGGCTCTGGCTGGAGCTGGCTGTGCGAAGCCAGCTGCCAACAGCTCTGTCCACCTCTGCAGCAGGCCAGCAGGGCACCTAATCCTCACTGGGGTACACCACGTGGTGCTGAGGAGACTCCTGGACATGTTCCCACCGGAGGTCGGCTGAGATCAGAACTGTCCAAGTCTGTTGGCCCTGGACCCTCTGTCCCTCAGTTCCACTTTCTGCCAAGCTTAGAGCCTGGAGGGACGAGTCAGCTCAGGAAGCCTGCCAGAGAGGGCACCAGGCCGGGGACAGAGGGCAGGTGGTGGCAGCTGGAGGCCATGTGACTGCTGGAGGCTATGTGTGTCACAGGGCAGAGCTGGGCTGCTGGCTCATTCCTGGGCTCAATCTGAGAAGGTCTCACATGACTTTTCCATGGGAGCCTGTGTGTCAGGGGTGGGAGAGGAGGCTGGAGGGAGGGGGAAGTGATTTTAGGATCCAGGATGGAAATACGAAATACATTTGTGAATCACAAGCAAACATTCATCACATGACCCCACTGGCTTTGCCCATGCAGAAATCAGGGTTCGAGCACACAAACTGCATCTCACTCCCTGCTCTGTGCAGACTATGGTAGCTGAGAAGGACACTAGGAATGGAGAAGTTGGGGGAGCCAGCCTCTATCTCCCAAAGTGTCAGCAAAACTAGAGCACAAATCTGGCCCTCAGTTCCAGTGCTTGCCATACGCTCATTCACATGTAAATCTCACAACAGCCCCATTTCCCAGTGAGAAAACCAAGGCCTGGAAAGATTCTTCCACCTTCCCTTTCTTCTTTCCTTAGTGTTTTCAGGATTTAATCTGGTTTTGTTTTTGCTTTAATACTCCCACCATCAGCTCCCTCTCCCTTACAAGGGCCCCAAACAGCACAAGCTGGCAGATCTTTCTTGCTGATGGGAAGAGGTGAGGGTGCTAAAACCACCCTTTAAATCCAGGGGAGAGGCCTCCACACCCTGAGGCACAGAATCCCCAGCTGAAGGAGTCAGAAATGCAGGAGACCAGACAGGGGCACGTTCTAAGGCAACCTGGGTGGGAATGAGCCCTGTGAGGTTTCCGAGTGAATGCCTGAAGCTCCTTCCCTCAGAAATGGGAGGAAAGCCCCAGGGTTCCTCCAGCAGCCCCACCTCACAGCCCCTGCTGGGCCAGCAGCTTTATTTAGTTGCGCTGAAATCCCACAGACCTGGATCAGGACTCCTAAGCCCATGTCCTCACCATCCAAGAGGACAAAAGCTCGTGAGCGGATTCTGTCTCCTCTGGGAAGAGAGCCACTTACCCCGTGCTTGCAGAATGTTTCACCTCGAGGGTTATTACTTTCAAAACAACATTTAATATATTTAATCTCATTACATAAGCAAAACATGTTCGGTGCAGAACATTTGGGAAATCCAGTAAAGGAGAGAGATTAAAAATTCACCATCATCTCACCAATCAGGGACAACCACTGCTCAAATTTTGGTTTGTAGCTTCCTCGTCTATTTTATAACGACTGAAAGTTAAGCCAGACTAATACTTTATATACTTTTTTTAAAATGAGGCATAACATACAAAGTAAAAGGTATAAATCTTAAGTTTATAGCTCAGTGCGTTTTTACATATTATTGCACCCATGAGACCATCATTCAGATCAAGATATAGAAAGTCTCAGATCCCAGAAAACTCCCCCCTGCCCTTTCTCACCAATAACTATGTCCACCTCCAAGACGTAGCATATTCTGACTTTTCATAGTTCCAGATTAAATCTGCCTATTTGCAAGTATCACATAGCTGGATTCCCACAGTATTCACTCTTTTGTGTCTGGCTTTGTTTGTCCAATCCGTGGCATCTACCACAAGGTCTGACCCAGAAAAGGCACTTTATATTGGCACATGAAAATATGCTGGATGCCTGTTGAGTAACTGAATGAATGAGTGAGTGAGTGGATAGGCTTTGGTGATAGGGTGGTCTCCTGTGTTTTTCAGTCACCATCTGTTGGTCCTTGTGGAGAAGGGGGAGTGGTTGGGAGGCTCCTGGCATAATCTGGGTGAAAGCAGATGAACCTGAGCTAAAGAGGAGGCACTGGGGAGAGGGAGCAGAGAGCAGGTCATACATGCCTGTCTGCCTGGCACTCACAAGGGTTGGGTTGGTGCCCGTGAGCAGCAGGACCCAGGGTATTTTTAGAAAGTCCATCAGAGCAGCCACTTGACACTGTGGCAGCCTCACTGTCAGTGTCCCATGGCTTGATGTGGAGCCCCCACCTGGGTCCACCCCCTGTGCTATGAGCTCACTGGCCCCCTCTAAGCAGGTGGGAATAATGCTCAGCAGTGGCTTAGGGTGATGAACAAGCACATAGTGAGGGGTTCGGGGTGTCTATGGGGAGCCTTCTACTGAGACAGGAAAGCACTTGGCTCCTGGAGAAATGCATGCTGTCACCTAGCACCCCAAAAAGAGATGTGCACTGTCCAGGATCAGAGTCACAGCACCACTCCCAGCCTATGTACCCCTTTTGTTTAAAGTTCTCAAGTTGGGAAAGGACCTCTCTTCTACTCTTCACCCCATCTGAGGCTTGAACCCCCTTTGACATTCTTTCCAGCACAGGCTCACCTTTCACACCTCCCTACACCCAGCCACCACTAACCCTACCTGCTCTGCTCTAGCCACTTCCTATCCCCATCTACTCCTGTCTCCTGTTATCCATTCTACTCCGCAGCCAGGGGGCAGGTGCTCTCCACTGTTGTAGCCTTGACAAAGTGTCTGCACATGGTGGGAGAAGGAACAATACTCCTGGAGAGGGATGGAGCTGTGGTCAGCAGGGGAGAGCTACTGTGTCACACAGGTGGGAAGAGGAGCCACAGAGATGGTGCTGGGGCTGCGAAGTCATAATGGGGTGGGACAGGGTAGGTATTGCTGGTATGGCATAGGTGGGCTGGATACCTGGCAGGGTTTTAGTATTTTATGAAGATTCATTGCCCTTGATTCTTTTCCTTGGGCGTATAATGAAAGGGTTGTGGGAAATAAAGAGAAGGGGGAAGTGCTGATTTTTTTTTTTTTTCTCTATGACTGGAGAAATGGCTTTGGGAATGTAGGAAATCAGTTCTCTATGAGTTCATGAGCTATTAGGGTAGAAGAATGTCATGTTATAAACTTCTAAACCAGATGAACAGGCCTTGGGCAAGCTGTTAGAACAACAAGTGTTGATTATCGAGAGTGTTTGTGCAGCATGTGACCTGGCGTGGGTTGTTAATGCGGTCCCGGAGACCGTGAAATTTCAGATCAGCAGTATTTTGGGGTTCCACTTGGAAAGAGCCCACCCCTCAGCTGACTGATGCTGTCCTCTGCCGAGTGATTTAGTGGTCAGACTTGCTCAGCCGAGAGGGAGCAGCATCATGACAAGGCACCTGTGCCCATCTGCCAGTTCAGAAGAAGGGCCAAATCACAGGGTCAGTAATGCCTCCTGGCCAGAGTACATGAGCTGAGCAGCTGTCCCTGACATGCCGGCCAGGAGAGGTCCTCTTACCAAGGCAGCCAGGTCACCACAGGGAGTGTGAGGTCTCCTATGGTCAGAAGGGTATGTGAGTGTCACAGCTCTGGTTGGAGGGAGGCAGGAAGCCTGCTCTTGCGCCCTCACACAGATATGAATCCATGAAGCTGGAAAGGAGGCCGGTAAGGTCAGGATGGAGGATACTCCCAGCATCCCCTGCTGCCAGACGGATGGATCCTCGGTGCACTCGGGGACTGGCTGGGAGAACAGATAGGAGCTGAGCGTGTTAGAGTTAAATGATTCCTAGATTGCAGAGCATCTCTGAGCTTCATCTTCCTCTTTTGTAGAAGGAGGAAAATGAGATGAGAGATGAAAAATGCCCCATAAACTGAATGATATATGAATCTAAAGCATTATTTGCTCCAGGAATTTTCATGTTAGATATTTCTATCAGCAAGTTGGAGGAAGCTACCGGATGCAGGCTTATCACATGTGTGTGGAAAAATTCAGCTGGAAGGGCTGGCTGAGACACAGGTAAAGGAGAACTAGGCCCTACAATACCCTGGTTTCTCTCCCTGGTCATCCTCTCTGCAGGACCCTTATGCAGTGCCCCTAAAGGAGCTCCATCCTTACATGCCTGTTGCCTTTCTGTAATGTAAGCATTCTCCATCTTGGCACTATTGACATTGTGAACCAGACAGATCTTTGTTGTGGGGGCTGCACAAGGCACTGAAGGATGTTTAGCCATATCCTTGGCCTCTACCCACCAGAGGCCAGTAGTGCCAACCCTCCTCTCCTTGTTGGGACAACCAAATGTCCCTGGGGGACAAAACTGCCCCTGTTTGAAACTACCTTTCCAGCTACATCCTTTGAACATCTCTACCTGCGTCATATGTGGCTTGGCTCACATCAAAGTACACATGGCTTAAATAAACAAAGCTTTTCCACATTCTTCCTACACCTTTCCATATACAGATCCCTTCCTCCATTATTCTTTCCCACTCTTGCCTCTGAAGCGTCATAAAATCCTGCTCATCTTTGAAAAGTCATCTCAAGCATCTCTTCCTTGAGGGCACTGTCCCTGAGGCTCACGGCTGGCTCATGTATTTATGGCATACTACTCCTGGAGCCCTGGCTGCATGGATTTTAATTTTTTTTTTCTTGTTATTATATCTCTCACTGGACTCTAAGCTTCTTGAAGGCAAATCCTGGATCTTATTTACTTTGCTTCCCAGTGCCTGGTACACAGCCTAGTATAGAGGTGGGCTCAGTAAATCCTAGTTGAGTAATACAGTTTAATGAGTTACCAACCAGGTGGTCACAGGATGTAAAAAACTCTAGTCCAGATGAGACCACTTTTTAGATTTTTTTTTTTTTTTGTCTTTTCTAGGGCTGCACCCATGGCATATGGAGGTTCCCAGGCTAGGGGTTGAATCGCAGCTGTAGCCACCAGCCTACACCAGAGCCACAGCAACACCAGATCCAAGCCGCGTGTGCAACCTACACCACAGCTCATGGCAACACCGGATCCCTAACCCAATGATCGAGGCCAGGGCTGGAACCCTCAACCTCATGGTTCCTAGTTGGATTCGTTAACCACCGAGCCCCGAAGGGAACTTCCACTTTTTAGATCTTAATAAAACAGGGACTCTAGTGCTCCATCCTCAGGCAGTACAGCACAATCTCATTCCTTATGCAGAGAAAAACCAACTTATTATTATTTTAATCCCAGGATGCCATAGAGGTGTAGGGGAGTTTCCTCCTGTAAAAAAAAAAATCTCTTTCAGACTCCACCCTTACGAAAACACTGGTGTGGCTGTAAACAATGTGGAGTGAGGTCAGAGGCTGACCCCAGCCAAACTTTCTGCTTGTGTCTCTCCTGAGCAAGGGACTCCGGCCATATCTTTCTTAAATGCAAATATGATTCCTCCTATCCCAGAGCAAAGCCCCGCCCCACAGCTCCCAGAACCCTTGGCTATGGGACTTTCTCCAGCTCTCCCCTCTGCATTGTCAAAACGGGAACAGACTGCGCAGAAGGAACGCGTTTGGTGCTGAGACCGGAGCCAGGGCAGTACGCGCAGATCCAGACAATCTGCTCCACTCCTCCCAAGGAGAGAGGAAAGGCTTTTATTACTTGCTGACAACCAAGTCAGCGATGGGAAAATCTCTGGGTGACCAAAGCTAAGCAAAGCAAGAGACACACATCCTACAATGATGAGTTCTGAAAAATAAAGAGCATCTGGCTTTAAATACCCCAGCTTCATTGTGCATGTGTGTTATGGTGCTGGTGGTGATACATATATACTTAAAAAAAAAAAACAAAAACAACAACAACCCCAAACTCATGGTCTCTCAGATATGAAAAGCCATCAGGTCCAACCTCCCACCCATAGCTTGTACTGCATCAATGGCCCCCCAACCCCACCCCACTTCACTTGGACATCTTCACTGACAGGGACCTCTTACTGTTCGATAGCTCTGTCTAGTAGAAAGCTTTTGGTCACTCTTATGGTTTACCCTTTTGTCCTAGGCCCAATTCTTTACTCCATTTGGAATTGGTTCAATCCTTCTTCCCCAGGAAAGATTTTCAGAGGCAATTACTTTACCACCCAAATCTACTCTTCTGGCTAAACAGAGCTAGTTCTTTCAAAGGTCTTTCCCGTGACACAGTTTTGAGTCTCCTCCCCTCCTGATCACCCTTTTCTTGTCACAACAATAAGTAACACAATACTCTGGTTTTCTGTAGTTCTCAGAGAGTACGTTATTGGGGATGGATAAGTTTTCCAGAGGGTTGAGGCATTCTCTCTTTAGCACTACACTTTTAAAAAGCATGCTAGAAAAGCATGCAGGATGCAGATCCTTTTAGAAAACACACATACCTGCCAATTCTCTTTCTGACATTTCTCATCATCTCATGATACTTCTCCCCAAACATCTCCCTGAAGCTCTTTGTACAACCCTTTCCAACAAGACTGGACTTTCTGTACCATCAGTGAAAGAACAAGGACGAATGAGAGGAAGCCCCAGAAGGTCAGCTTTCTCGTAGACATTAGACACACCTTCTAATGGCTGAGGAGCTCGACAAAAGCAAGGGTGGTGCCAGCTGGGAGCAAGCTCTTGGCCTCCAAGGTGTCAGGCAGAGGCACCTGGCAGGGGTGTTTTTGAGGTGGCTCTTCTTGCAGGTCTGCTAAGGACTGGACGAAGTGCCCTGCAAGCTCCTCCAGCCCTATGATTTTATGGTTGTGGACAAAGACTCCATGATGGGGTTTATATACGAAACAAGGGCTTCTGGGTGTCCTTCTGACAGTCGTGGGAGAGAGAACAGAGAGCCAGTTCCTTCAGCCAAACAGCTCTGGGGCTGGCAGCTGAGCACGTCTCGACCATGGTCTATGGCTGACTCGAGCCTCCCGAGAAGAGGGGACAGCATGCACAGCGTGGTGACTGGCAGGAGGAAGGAAGGCATGACTCTGCCTCCTGTGTTTGGAGGACTTATGGGTCAGTTCTCACCTCCCTCCCCTCTCTGGAGAGCAGTTGGCCCTCTGGTTGGTCTGGGAGTGTTTGCAGTTCTGAAAAGTGTAGAAATCTGGGACATTGTCCTGGAACCATTTGCCAAATTCCTAGGTATCAGAGTGGCCACAGGCTTATTGTCAATGTTAGGATGTTAGTGTTTCCACTGAATCCTGGAATCTCAGATCTGGGGAGACCATTGCGTCATTCCAGTCCAGCCCCTCAGAGGCTGGCACACCCTCCCAAGCTGTCATCCTGCCTCTGCTGAACATCCCAGTGTTTGATTAAAGGGGATGATGGATGTAAATTATCTGCCATAGGCAGGTAGATAAATGCCTCCCCTCCCTCCAAATGATAGGAAGCTCACTACTTTATAAATTAAACACAAAGGTCAGGCTTATGAAAACTCCAAATCTCACTAGGTCACAGCTAGAACATGCTCTGATGTCATTTCATCTGGTTTTCATGTTCCAGAGTATAAAATCTAGGCTCAGCTATTAAGTCACCAACCCTGTCTCTGTCATGGATGGATTAAAGACATCTCCTTAAAGGAGGCTGTGGTCACAAGGACTTCTGGATGCCCTGTCTGTCTGAGTTTTCCAGGAAGCCAGTCCTGTATGAAGGTAGTCAGAGGTAGTGGCATCCGCCAGTGGCATACCACCAGAGACTCTCCTCAGGCCTGCTCTGCCCATCCAGTGACAACAGACTGGGCTAAAGAGATGTGTGCTGCAAAGTGCAGGGGGAATGGAGGGCCTTCCCAGGCCACTGCAGATGCCCGAGGAGCAATGACAGTCTTAGGTCAGGTTCCTTAGGAGCCGAGGCTGAGAAAGGGTGTTAGGTCCCCTGGAAAAACCTGCAGGGGAGGGAGATAGAGAAGCAGGATATGGAGGGGAAAGGAACAAGCACAGATCTGGTTGAGGGTGGGGCTACCAGGTAAAATACAGAGTGTCCAGTTAAATTTGAATTTTAGATAAACAGTGAGCAATTTTTTACTACAAGGAGCTCTAAATATTGCATCGGACGTAATTATACCAAAAATGTGCGCTTTGTTGATCTGAAATGCGAATTTAACTAGAAATCCTGTATTTTTGTTTCCTAAATCCGGCACCCCAGTCTAGGCCAACCAATCAGCTTTGTTTGCCCTAAACTGAGGGATTGGACTAGGATATGAGACTTTCAGAGCTCTAAGCTATGGTCTCAGGCAAACAGTGGCCTTGGCCTAGTCCTTGAAGAGGAGGATGGAAGTGGGACTGGCACTCTGGAGCCTAAAGCGCTAGGCCACAGTGTCCCCTACAGAGGCAGGCACCGACCTTTCAGATCCCTGTGTCACTTAGTCAGCCCTGTGCTGGTGGTTGTTAAGGCAGGGTGGGTAACCTACTGGAGAGGCAGCTCCTGTTTCCTGAGGGCAGCTCTCCCAAGAAAGAGGGTAGCTGTGAGTCAGGAAAAGGCAAGCAGGTCACACTCAGAGCATCCGGGGTGTGTGTGGGGGTGCACAGGCCCTGAAAAGGGGAACAGGGTAGATACCACAGTGTCTACTCAACCATCTACAGGCCTCCAGCCCAGGGCTCTGCTCTACCCTTCAAGAGAAAGGATGAAAACTAAGCCTGACTTGAGTCCCACAGACCAACAGGGCAGCTACTCTGTTCTAGGCTGGGTGTTCAGGAAATTCCAGTGCAAACCAGCTGGAATGTACTACCATGCTCACAAAATTCTGTGAGAGCCCAGAGAAGGGGCTTTCATCATTATTCCCAACTGGGAGGAGGACAGAACAGATTTCACAGAGGGAGTAATACCTGTACCAGGCCT
Source organism: Phacochoerus africanus (assembly GCF_016906955.1). Taxonomy (NCBI): domain Eukaryota; kingdom Metazoa; phylum Chordata; class Mammalia; order Artiodactyla; family Suidae; genus Phacochoerus; species Phacochoerus africanus. Next base: position 243,092,039 of record NC_062545.1, read on the forward strand.
CAAAAACGGGTGGGATTTTGGCAAGGGTTGGGGGTGGGGAGGCAAGGTGGTAGTTGGGGTGGGGGGAAGCTGCAGCGACATAAAGGTCAAAGTCATGGAGGTTGAGGTGTGGAGGTACAGCATATGAAGAGGTCTCATCAAATCCTCCAAGAAGCAGGTGCGTGGGGCTTTACTTTCTAGTCCACAAACTAGTCCCTAAGCTGAGGGAACATAAGCGCTTGCCAAGATTGTAGATTCTGGGGCAGGTTTTGTCTGAAGCACAAAGCATCTGGTCCATACAAAGGGCTGAAGGACTTATTTTCTGACCCAAGCTAATGCTTTGGAAAGTGCTGGCAGCTCTGCTGACCTGGGGATGCCCAGGCACCTGGGGAACGTCCCAGCTTCTGGCAGGGGAGGCCCTGCCACCCGGCCCTGGCCCAGATCCATGGGAAGACAAGCTTCCTTCTCACCTTTCCAGTATATCCTGAAACCAGAAGCCCCATGACACTGGCTCCTCTGTCCCTGCTCTGGGATTTCAGCTCTGGCTGAGGCAGGACACCCACACTGCTGAGAAGCCTGAGAAGCTTCTGGGACAAAGATGCAGAGAGGGTCAGCCGGGGAGAGCAATGGGACCCATCCCAGATCAGTGTCCCCATTTCTGGGCTGAACTTGGCCCAGCATTGTAAAGCTCAGCATCTGAGCCTTCCAGTGGCTCCGGGATTTCTTTTCAGCCATTTGCAGAGTGAAACAGGGCTATTAAGTCCTTATTCCAACAACTTACGTGCTGTGTGACCTTAAACATTTCACTTGGCCTTGCTGAATCCTCCTTCCCATTTTTACTAATGGCAAACACATCAGCACTAGCAACATTCTCAAAGCATTTGCCAGCTTTCACAACAGGATAGTTACATAAATTCTCTGATTTAAACTTCCTAGCAAATTGTGAAGTGGGTGAGTGGGCAAACGGCGTTAGTATCTCCATTTTAAGGAAGAAGAAATCAAATTATATAAAAGCAATGTATCTTGCCCTACTTGCCACAAGGTTCCTGGCTCCTGACTCTAGGACACCAAATAGACAACCATCTCTTATCAGAGTCTCCAGGAAATGTCTGAGCCAGAGTGAGCAATTTAAAAGTCTTGATGATGGGGACCCAGGGAGCATTTGGTTTCCATGAGATTTCTGACACCCACAGATACCCACCCACCCACAGCTGGGCTAAGGAGGAGAGGGTGTCCTACAACTGGCCCTGTATTTTGTTTCTGCTGCAGTCTCACGTGAATACAAATCTCAGTAGGCTTTGCTCTTAGAAATATAATAAAAATATTTCATTCTGAAGCCACAACCAAATTGATTGTTGGTAGAAATAAATTTGGATTTGACAACATGGGTTTTGATTTTTGTTTTTTGTTTTTTTCCCCTGTCAAGGCTGCACCTGTGGCATATTGAAGTTCCCAGGCTAGGGGTCGAACCGCGCTTTAGCCACCGTCCTATGCCACAGCCACAGCAATGTGTCACCTGAGCCACATCTGCAACCTACTCTGCAGCTCGCGTCAATGCTGAATCCTTAACCCACTGAGGCAGGGATCAAACCTGTATCCTCACAGATACTTTGTTGGGTTCTTAACCTGCAGGGCCACAATGGGAACTCCATGTAGTGTTCTTTTTAGATTCCAATGTGACTGTGTCTCAGATTAGTCACTGCTCAGAATCTAAAGAAACAAGCAAGGCCAAGGGTTCCAAGGTGGGAAAGGTCTCTTCTAGTTGGGGTGGGGGTTCAGGAGGGGAGCAGAGCCAGAGAAAGAAAATAATAAAAACAGCATTAATAAAGATTGTATTTTTTTTTTTTTTGAGAGGTGAGAAGGAAGTAGTAGGGAAAATGTGAGAATTGGCGCTAGCATGCATTTTGTAGCCAGACACAAGATTTCAGTCCCAGCAAAGCCAGTGACAAGCTAGGTGAATCTAGGCCAGCCAGTCACGACTCTCTGGGCCTGAATCTCCTCCCTTGGAAGCTGGGTGTGGCGGGACCCCCCACCCCCGAGCATCATTGTCAGAGTCCAGGTTTCCACCGTGCTTGCACAGTGCTTGACCACAGCGGGCACTTAATATGTGTTAATTCCACTGATTTTCCCTCCTCTTCCTGTAAGTGGATCATTCTCCTAGAAAGTATGAAACCCTCTTTCTTCAAAATATACAAAACTCTGTCTTCTTAGAGAAGTCTGACACGATTAACTTTTAAGCTAGAAAAAAAAAAAAAAAGGCTCTGCATGAACAATGAACCCATTGCTTATCTTCTTCTGATCTTGCTCGTCCTTCTCCCCCCAAAAAGCACATACACATGCACGCACAGAGCTGGAATGCCATGCAGAAGGAAGGCCAGGCTGCAACTGTCCCAGCATCCTGCCTAAAGTAAACAGGCCATTCTCAAGCCCGTGGGGATGGAGGTCTGTGCTCTTCCCCTGCCAGCAGGCACTGAAATCGAACCACAGGCCTAGTGCCCCCTGCCCACTCTGCCCGGTGTGGATGGTGCCCGGTGTCCCCGGAAAAACTCTGATAACACAGCCTGCCAAAGACCTCTCATTCTCATTTCCTCTTAGGAAAAGAAAGGACGCAAATGGGAGAAGGAAAGACAAAATGAAAGCAAAATGATGGAAGGAAGGAGGGAAGGTAAGAGACCTGGTACAAGTGTGAAATCAAAATAATAGACTCAGGATGGTGAGATGCATGTGAACGGAGTGTGACGTGGGCAACCCCCACAAATAGACCTTCCGTTAAAAATAGCTTTTGTCTAAATGTGGAAAGAGTGTAAATATAGTAGCGGTTTCAGCTTACTACGAGCTGCCCCAGCTCCAAGTAACAGAGGCTTATTATAGGACGAGTGCGTCAGCAGCAGGAGAGGAGGGAGGGCAGACAGAAAAGCCCTGGGCTGTGGGTACAGTACCCACCGGCCTGCAAGGGGTCAGCTCGCCTCTTGTGAAGTGGGATGGCCGAATTGCTCTAAGATGCTCTCACAGAAGTCTGCTGGGCAGAAAACTCTAGCCAAGCTGGGGAGGGAAGGAAGGAAGGAATCACAGAGCTGAAAAGGATCTGGGGAGGACTGTCTCGGAAATGCTCCTCGTTCTCATCTAGAGTCTCACCAGGGCATATGGTCACTGTCCAGGAGGCTGCTTACTCCTGGACACTGCAGGAAGCCTTCAAAGGAACCCCCTGGAATGACCAGCCTGGAGAAAAACCAGTTTCCCTAGCCCCGAGTGCTGGGCAAAACCCCTAGAAACCTGTGGGAAGTGTCAGAAAGCTGTTTGACTCAAATCTTAAAAAAAAAAAAAAAAAAAAAAGAAAAAGAAAAAAAGAAAAAAAAACCCCAAACAAAAAAAACAACTTTGGGTTTTTCTCTCTGTGCCTTGCGCATCACTTAGTGGGTATGGTGGCTGGGTGACAGATTGGACAGCTGGTGTGGCTGAGGGTGCTGCTATCCTGGGGCAGGACCAAGGGGAATAGAACAGTTCTGCGGAAAGCTCATTGATCTGCATTCTCTGGATTCAGGTGGCTGAAGGGTGATGGCCCATGTGGGTGCTTCTGTCTGTGTGTCTCCCATCTAACCTCTTAGGGGATGCTCATTATCCTCCTGGTCTGTCACCATTTAACCCAGGTCATCTCTTCTCCCTGCTCAGCACATGCTCCTGCATATGTCACATATCCACACAGACAACCTCTCCCCCCTCCTCTCTCTCTCTCTCTCTCTCTCTCTCTCACACACACACACACACACACAAACATGGGTGCATGTGAACACACAGAGTTAGTGGTCTGAGGCCCATTTCTAGCAAGAGCCCTTACACCCCTTGCTTCCTCCCCACTCCCACTGTGTCCCTCTGTTTTCCCTGCTCTAGCCCTCTGGTTCCTTCTTTTCATCCCTAACCCTGAGCTTGACACTTGGATCCACTTCACCAAGTGGATCTTCGACTTTTTCTCAGACACTATTGGGGTTTACTCTCTGGCTCTGCCCCCTCTGGATTCTGCCAGGTAGGGTGACGGCCCCACTGATTGAGCTCTTGCCTCAGGACTGATGCCCGTATCATCTCTCACCCACACACTGGCATGGGTACCATCCTTCTAGCTTCTCCCCAATATCATCCAAACTGCCCTGAAAACCACCTTTTCAAGATGCATGTCCAATGGTGTCACTGCCCCACTCAAAAAGCAAAGGCTCCCCATGGCCAAAGACTCAGAAGCCCTGACTTGCTGCCTATCTGCTTTCCCAGCTGTGTCTCCTGGTACCTTGCACCAGGACTCTGGAGATTAGCTTTTGTCCACTGGGCATATTCCCATTCATACCTCTACCAGGGACCAGGCGCTTTCCTAGGCTGAAATCCTCTCCAAATCCTTTCACATTAAAGTCCTACCCACTCCTCAAGACTCTAGCTTTAAAAGGCCCTACGCATCTTCTGGGAAGCATCCCTAAAACTCTCGTCCCACAGCCACCACCTCCTTTTTCAATTCTACCCCAAATCTTAAGTCAGTTCCATGTACTTGGAAAATCAATCAACAGAACAAGTACCAAGTCTGGGTGAGGTACCCTCCCATGTGTTCCAACAGCATGTATGTTCCTTTCCCAGAACACTTACCACTCTGTATTGGAGTTGCTTTTTTAACTTGGGTCTCCCCCACTGGATTGTGACTCCCTTAGGGCAGGGTCTAGGTGGTCTTGTTCATGCCATATCCCCAGTGCCTAGCATGGTGCTTGGTTCATTGCATCAGATGAAGTGAGTCTCCAAGGCTCTCTACTTCTGCTATGGCCTGAATATTTGTGTCCCTCAGATTCATATGTTGAAAGCCTAATCCCTGATGCGATGGCATCTGGAGATGGAGCCCTTGTGAGGTAATTAGGTCATGAGGGTGGGGCCCACATGATGGGATTAGTGCCCTTAGAAGAAGAGACAGAACAAAGCTTCCTTTCTCTGCTTTCACTACCTGCTACATGAAGATAGCAAACCAGGAAGAGGGCTCTCATCAGATCCCAACCATGCTTGTACCCTCATCTTGGACTCCCAGCCTCCAGAACTTCAAGAAATAAACATCTTTTGTTTAAGCCACTCAGTCTATGGTATTGGTTATGGCAACCCAAGGTGACAAAGGCAACTTCTTGACCTTTTACAGATGCTCCTTTTTCCAGGCTCCTCTGCTATTTTTCACTGACCCTGACATTGGCCTTCAGTACAGGTATGAGGACCACACAGATACAATCCTCAGATGAAAGGCCTGGAGTCAAAAGAACTGGGTTAAAGTTTCATCTCCACCTCTTAGCTGTCTGCCACTAGGCAAGTCACTTTACCTCTCTGACCAGTTTCCTCAGCTGTGAAAAGGGGTAACACCACTCATTGCATGGGGTTGCTGTGAGGACTGAGAGTGTGGGGTTGTAAGCATGTGACAGACTACGGTGCTCTCCAAATATCAAGGCCTTTGTTACAGCCCTCACCTGCTTATGGCCGTGCTTTGGAAATCTGTTCAGATCCAGCCATGCTGACTTTAGCTGTCCTTTGGGCTCCTAAGGATGTCCTAGAAAGTACTTTTGCCACTTCTCTGTGTTAACAGCTCAAAATCTCCAGATGCTTCTGATTTCCAGGACCCTTTTGAAGATATAATAGTTTTCTTCCTCAAAATCCTTAAAAAGAAAAAAGGCTTGAATGACAATTAGGACAGGCAGAGGTTGGACTGTCATTGTGAATGCAGAAAGGAGGTTGCAAAAGGAAATGGGAAGAAAGCGGATATGCTGATAGCCAGGCTGGTGCTCTTCCAGGTAAGTCTATCTGCCCTGGCCCCAAGCGGCCCTTCTGGGGTTGGCTGGTCCGGCAGGCTCCCAGCATACAGCAGAATTAACAAACTGTGGAACATCAAGCATTTGGGCAGATTGTGCCTTCTACTTAGTGTTAAAAGAGTGGAAGAGACAAGCTGTAGATCCAGCAAAGCCCAGCTTCAGTGTCTGTTCTGTCCACTTATGAACAGAGTAACTTGACCACGTCTCCTAACTTCTTATAGCCCTAGTTCTTCATCTGTAAAATGGGGATCATTTTGATAAGAACCAAATTCAAATACGGATGGTTTATGAAGATCTCAAGCACAGTACCTGTATTCAATAAATGGTAATTGATATAGATTCTAAATCCATTTCTCCAGACTAGTATTTCATTCTGCCAGGAAATAAGCAAAGACAAATGATTCGGAGAACTACAGTGTTTTTGTTTTTTCTTTTTTTAGTGAGTTTATTGTGTTTTTTTAAACTACCTCTCAATCAGGACAAAACAACCTCCACAAGTCGGTCTGAAAAAATTTCCATGGAAGCAAGGAATTGGGGAAAGGACAAGGAAAGGGACTCCTGTAGGATTATACTAGAAGAATCAGAGCCTCAAATTTCTTAGAATTTCTAAAATTTGTGCTGTAGCTTATTATATAGAAATTCTTATAGCAGGAATGCAGTATGTTTTCAGATGACATACACTAATAGAATTATATGGGGGGGAATGTGTGTGACTTCTGAGAGCATGTCCCTTTATCAGCCACCCATCTATAATCAATCTAACCTCTCCATGGTGTATTTCCCTCTTCTGTCTTAACCTTTCTTATATATACCTACATATGTGGTTTCATGCAACAAATGGCCATATGAGTAGGTGTGATGGGGAGGACAAGAGCTCAGATCTCAAAGAAAACATTCCTAACTCAATCCTGGGCTCTGCTTTTGTATTAGCTGAATGGCGTGGTGGGGAAAACATTTAGATTTATCTACCTTATCTACCTCAAAGATAGTTGGAAAGATGAAGATACTATGGTAAAACGTTTAGCATAGTTCTAGATATCATTGTATAAATTCACATGCATGTACACAAATATAAATGCTCATCCACATATGCTCACTCATATACATGCACACTGACAAATAAGCATGTGTACCCACACATGTGGGCACTTAAGTATAGACAGAGACATGGGGCATGTGCAGCTGTGCTATATAACCTAACCAAGAATATTATTTCTCCCAGAGTTAAGGTCTAGAGACATCTTGGAGCCCAAGTTCATAATGGTCTGGATGAGGGGACTGTGGGTGTAGGGTGCAAGTTTCCTGGAGTGGAGGTATGGGCTGAGAAAAGCACCTGCTGTGGGTGCCAAAGTGAAAGATGTTAGTATGGGGGATAGCTGCAGTGCCACAAGACATGCTTTGCAAGACATGGAACCAAACTGACCAAGGGTCCCAGCTGCTGTGCACATCTTTGTTGAAGCCACACTTCCTATGGGTTCATGCAGCCAATCAGCCACTGAGTGAGGTGGGGGTGCTAGCACTCCTAGCATCCAGGAGATAGGGCCTTCTCTTATAGCAGACTAAGATTTGAAGACTCCCTCATGGCCTTGCTGAGCCTGCTGAGAGCACATGGCAGGTCTAGAGTGCTTCTGCCCCAAATTCTTTCCCTACATCCTGGTTTCGGGTAAGACTTGCATCCTGGCTGGCCTCTCCCTTTTCTTTCAAGTGTTTCCCCAAGTAAAATCCTCATGTGTAATCCTGTCTTGGTGTGTGTGCTTCTAACACCATAGGGGAGCGTGGAAACCCAGGTCACAGGCGAGCCACGGATTTAGAAGTCCCAGGAGCCCATGGGAAGGAGCACAGACTTGCACCCTTGATCACGCATGTGTACCCCATTAACCTGAACACTCACATGGCCACGCAGCTCTTATTATCTTCCCTGTGAGGTGAGGAGAACGAAGCCTGGGATGCTCTGACACCTACGCAGGCTCATAGGATCAGAAAGTAGTTGAGCCTATGCTCTTTTTGCCCTTCGCTGCCCACTGAGCATTTTACCAAAAGCCTCCACAAGGGTGATATATCCTCAATTTCCCCCATGATGAGGCAGAGTGAGTTCACCACCCCCATTTCACAAATGAGAAGCTGTGACTTGGAAAGGTGGTCAACAGCCCAAGGTCACTTGGTTAGTGATTAGGACCCAAGTTTCCTGTCTCCCATCTCAGGGCCCCACCTCTTTTGTCCTTCCTCCAAGGGACTTGTCCCACTCCCAAGCCACTTTAGTCCCTGCAAAAAATCAGGGAGTTGCCTGTTCTGCCTGCCACGCCCCACAGATTCACATTTTCTCTCTCTTCCTGGGAGCATGAGCCCCAGGGTAACTGAGAGCCTGGCTGTACCAACTACATAGAAGCTTGGGGTCCTGCCTGGGGGTGTGCAGAGAAGCTCCTGCTCCCCTCATTGGAAACCTGCCCGCTGAGCCTCCTTCCTTCTTGCTTGAAAGTGCTCTAGAGTTTCTGTGCTCACAATGCATTTCTTTGGAAGTCTGCCCTCTGAGGGTTGCCATGGTGACTATTTTGGTACTGCATGCTAGAAAAAGCCGAGGCACCTGCTGGTCACACCACCAAAACTTGTCTCTCTGAAAAATCAGCAGATGGCATTTGTCAGAAATTCCTACTTCTTGATTAATTTGGGAAAAAGAAGAGTATGTGGCAATGCTGATATCCTTTAACCTGGATTGGCTGTGTTGGTGTTTCAGGGAAGATGTGAAATCACTGTGCACAAACCCCATGAGCTTCCTTTGAAGCGGTGGAGAGTCGTTTAGTTTTCCCAGAGAGGCTAAGAAGTTTGGTGATTTGAATTTCAGTAGATGAAAACAAGAGGAAGATCATGTCGATTTTCTGCTAAGAGGGGTTAGGATTTCAGGGCCAGTTCTGCAAAGGTCCATACCTCACGTCTAGTAAATCCTACAGATTTTCAAACATGCCTCAGGTTGGACTCCGCTTTTAATTAACATGAAGGAAAAAAATCCTGAGTTCCAGTCAAATCCCAGGTCTGCTGCCCTTTTATTGTATGATCTTAGGGCAGTCCCTCAGGCCATCTAAAGCTCAGTTTCCCCATCTATGAAACAGTGATGATAACAGTATTTATCTCACATGATTCTAATGAGGATTAAGATAGTTATTATTATTATTATCATTAACTAGAATTAAATTTAGGCTTGGGATTGCCCAATTCACAGGCTCTTATAGATTTTACATATAACTGTTCATGAAAATAAATCAATTAATTTTACTGTCTTAGTTAGTCTAAGCAGGGATATTTTAGTTAGAACAATATAACCCCTCCCGCCCCCTCCCCCCAAAAAAACCCTACTTCTGGGTGCGCATTGTACAGTGTGTCTCTAACTTAACTGCTATCTTATTCTGCTTTTCTAGGAACTTGTTCCCCCAGCTCTCACATCCTGGCTTTCACATGCCCTTTTCACAGTTTGCAATTCTCTTTGTTTCCAGTGTTACTTAGCAAACTTTGAATGTAGGTGTGAGGTGGTTCCCTAAGCATACACTGACTATCACCTCTTAATTTGGGGCTAAGTACTTTCAAGAGTCTTCTGCAGGACTAGCTATATCGTTTTCCATTTTTCTTTCATCTATTGGTTCTCAATGGAGAATGAGCCTCTAGTTCCTCACTGGCAATTTGGTTCTATGAGACCTGGCAAATTAGGGATGGCAAAACCCAGGTGACTATTCTCCTCTCCTGTGGTCATGACAGACATTGCTAATCAGTTGCAGCACTCTTCCCACTGAGTCCTGAAAGACCTGGGAGCCTTCCTAAAGACCATGCTCAAGGTAGCCATTGCTATTTCATTAGAATTAGCACAGGAAAGGGAAGGAAATCAGTTTGTCATTCCTGCACTGGGGAAAGAACCCTGGAATGGAAAGCAGAAAAGCTAATGCTATTCCCAGTCCTGCCTTTAACTAGCTCTGTGACCTTAGATTCATTATTTCCTTCTCTGAGGCTGTTTCCATAATTGAAGTAAATGAGAGAATGAGAAAGCAGGAAGGAAGGAAAGAAGGAAGGGAGGGAGGAGGGAAGGAAGGAAAGAGAGAGAGAGAAAGAGAAAAAGAGAGAGGGAAACCTGAATAGTTTTTAATTCCCTCTAGTTCTAAAAGTCTCCATACTCTCATCAGCGACCTCCCTACCTCCCACTATATACACATATTCTCCCATCAGGTGGGCTTCCAACACCAATGCAGGCTCTGATCTGTTCTTTTCCTGGGACTTGTCCAAATGATCAGATTTTACCAAACATCCTGGGGTGGCTGAGTGCTAAATAAAACATTCTCAGATGCTTAAAATTACCAAATTACAGCATTTCTGAGCTAAAAGTCACCTTAAGAGCACACTGAGCTGAATCCTCCATATTAAGGATGAGGAAACTAGAACAAATGAATTCAGTGACTTCCCTGAGGTCACTCAGCAAGTTAACAAGTTGACCTGGTCCCCATTTGGGGATCCATTAGGTCTGAGACCAGGTCAGTCCCTTAGCTGTGTGACCTGGGCTCCATGAATCAGATGTGCCCATGGAAAAATCCAATTAGGAAGTGGAACAGAAAGCCTTGGAGGTGTCAGAGCCTGCGGTTCTGGTTCTGGTGTTCAGCGCTCAGTGTGTTTGGTGTTTATGCGAGGCATGTTGCCTGTGGGCTCTTTGAAGGAGTAATCGCACCTTTTGGTTTGGGCATTTCCTGGTTGGCCACCTTTATGCTGAACTCCTTGGCTGTCCTGGAGATTCTGTGAACTATGTAATATTCTTTAATAATTTCTCTTTCTATTAAAATGAGCTAAGTGGATTCTGTTGTTTATAATAAGAGTCCTGACTGGCACACCAACCCTTGAAAGGAAGGAAATTCTAAATATAAATGCCACTTCTTAGACACTTGTTAATCCTCTCTCTTCTCCTCCGCCCTCCTGCCTTTCTTCTGTCATGACTGTCAAACTCATCATCACTAAAGCATTGTGGGACCTGTGAAAAGAGATATGTTGGATCTAAATTTCCAAAAATTAAACTGAGTGTTTGGAAACGCTTACAGAAAGGTATTGCTCCTCAATGGGGAGGGGTAGGAATTGCAAGGGTTTGTGAAGTCTGGTGGGGGAGCAGAGGGCGAGGATCAAGAAGGCTGCAGATGTCCCTTTAACACCTCTCCTTCCATCTGTTCCATTCTAGAGTTTAAAATATTGGTAAGAATGGAGGAGAACTGTCATTGGCTCATGTATAAGCTTCAACAGGAGTTGATCCCCAGGTTGGCTGTCCTGCTCTTTTCCTAGATCCCTCCTTGGAAAGACGTGTGCTACATAGCAAGAAGTACCTACAGATTCATTTGCTTGGAAGGATCTTCCATGTGATAACAAGGTAATTACAGATGATCCAAAAACAAAGAGGGACAGAGAAGGGGCAACACAGACTAGTATAGTGAAGGAGAGGCTAAAAACATCTGGAGTGAATCCTCCTTACCCAAATTCTGCAAATAGCGATTGTTCACACAACACTTTTGGCCATGAACCCCCCTAAAAGGCAGAAGGTAGTAGTAGATGGAGCATGGACTCAGACCTGCCTGGGACCCAGGAGATTTGTGACCTCGGGCTTTGGGGCAAATTCTCTAACCTCTATGAGCCTCAGTTCCCTTTATTTTTTATACTGTATATATTATATAATAAATCTGCACTGTATTCTCATTATTTCTGACAGTTTGGCCTATAAAATGTGACTGGGAATGCTGTATTAACAAATATTTGAACTGCTATTCTGAGGGGAAACATAACCTTGTTTTCTGTGTGTTCTTGTTTAAAGACAACTTGCTTAATATTATTGTTGATTCATTGACATTGAACTCTCAGCCAACAGCACTGGAATTCATGCCTGAATGAAGCTCATCTAACATATATTTTCTCTATAAGACACATGACAGCCTCCCTGTGCACCACTATGTTTAGGGACATTTTAAACAGCAAAATCTCTACCAAAAAGAGCACAGAATGTGGAAAATGTGGCACTAAATAGACAGCAAAAAGGACACTTGTTTGCAGTATGAGAGCTGAAGTAAGAAGGCCAAGCGTCACCTTGTTTGATCTCAGCTGGGAACGCGTGCAGTGGGTGCTCAAATATTTCACTGCTCTGCCTGTGTCTGAAAATGACTGAAAAGTACTGCAAGTGTTGATTTGGGGATTACAGATAAAATTTAACCAGCAGGCGAACTGGTACTTGTGGAATCTGTGAATAATGCAGATTAGCTACATATAAATTTATGTATTGCTTCCTTACTTCATTTAGGTTTTGTCAGGACCAAATGCATGGGAGAATTCATTGCAAACCACAAGGCACTGTAGAAAGAAACTTAATGGCTTACGTAACACATGTACTGGTGGATGCCTGCTCACTTTTTTCAGTTCAGGTGTCACTTCCTCCAGCAAGTCTAGTACAAAGGCAAGGACTTAACTATAAATACAAACTAGAATGGGTTCCTCACTCGCCTGGATAAGGTGGAAGGAAAGAAGGTCAAGAGGAAAAATTCGTTTACTTTATTCAACTTCTCACCTTGTCCAGGAACCCAGGTGGAAGGGCACACTCTGCCAAGTGGCAAAGTCAGGATTTGCATCCAGGAACTCTGACTCCAGGGTGTGCAGTTTCAACCTCTAGGGTGTACTAATACCAATTTTTGTCACGTCATAATTGAAATAAATACACATCTCTTAAAAAGCCCCAGAGAAAACTCATGGACCCTTGAGAACACATCTCTGTACCTCCTCCCATCACCCCCGTTAGAGAAACATTGATCTACTGGAGTCCCTCTGAAGCGTGCTAAAGAAGATAAGCCTCTTTTTCTGCCCCCTTCACACCATTACCCCAATGGTGACATAGTGGCTCCAAGATGACACAGGGTGAGAGTGGTGTGGGATAAAGACTTAGCCTATAATCTGTGGGATCATGTGAGCTGGGAATGAGTTGGTGATTAAGAATGGAGATGAAATCTAGGAACTGGCTAAGCATGAGGAGAGAAGACCAAAGAGGCTTCTGAGATGCATACCCTCCCTGATGGCCTCACTCCAGCCCCATTTCCTCTCTGCTGCCTGAGAGTTTATGGGGATATGGATTGCCTCCACAAAGGCAGGATGTTCTACAACTAGTCACCTGAAGAATTCATTCCTTTTCAAACGTTTACTGAACACCTGCTGTGTTCTAGGACTTGTGGAAATGGTTGGGAAAAATGACATTAGCATTAGGGTGTAGTCCTATCCTATCTACCTTAGGAGAGATGGGCAGGCCCAGGAGTTAAGAGCAGTATTCTGTGCCTCAGTTTCTTCACAGATGAATTGGAGAAAATCCTAATACTTATACAGTCAACATGGAATTAAATAGGCTGTATATATAAAAGTTTAGATCAGTGCCTACCGTGGCATAAGCCCTCATTATTAGTTGTTATAAATTTGAATGGGCCAACCCTGTAAGAGAGAAAGTTGTGCTGGCAACTATGGGAGATTTTTCTTTTGAAGTACATACACTTCTAGGGACACGCAAGGTGGGATTTTGAAGTATCGTATCAATCAGGTATGGATTTCACCTTATGAATTTACTTTAGAAACTAACCCATACATTACAGCAACCCTCACCATAGTAGTAGTAGCAGCAGCAACGGCAGCAAATATTTACTGAGCACATATGTATATATTAGGCCACAGTGCTAAGCGGTTTGCACGTGTTATTTAATCTAATTCAAACACTAATGGTTATTACCATAAAGAAACAAAACTATGGGTCAGAAAAGCAAGCGTCCAAAGTTACAGCTGACACATGGTCTGGTGAGGAGGTGAACTCAGTTTTTATAAGTGAAAATGATCAGTCTTAGCCAATGAGCTATTCTGTCCCTGAGGAGCTCACAGCCTAGGGCGGCAGCTGGCAATTTTAAACAAATTATTATGAAAATGGGAAAAGTGCTGGAAGAGGTGACATGATAATTAAGCTTTTCACCAATCTGTTCCCTCCCCATCACTTTCTTGTTGGTATCTAGATGGCGGGGACCGGATCTCACCCATCTTGGTTCTCCTTGCACCAGCGAAGTACTCGGTAAATATTTGCAGGTTTGGTTTGATTCGAATGAGATATAACGACTCTTTCAGATGGTTCTCAATAACTGAGCTAAGGATTTCTCTAGTGTGGATCACAAGCCCTAAGGGTACGTTATTGTTTTTGAAGTTGGAGCCAGAAATGACAGTCTCTGTTTAAGGATGTAAGAATGCTGGAAATAGGAATGATGTTTATTGCAAGCAAATTTACTAAATGTAGGCGCCTTTGGTTTCCGGGTCATTTACAGCTGGTTACCTTGGACTCTTGTATGTTCCAAAAAGTTCCTGGCTGTTATGTTTCCTTGAGTCATGAATTGAAAATGCAAAAATAAGAAGGCAGATCCTCTCTTTGCAATGAAAACCCCAAGGGCTCCATTTCATCTGTAACCGGTGCTTGGTGCCAATCTGACCCTTCCCCCAGTCCCATGCTCCTTCTGCCTCTGCAAGGACACACTCAGACAAAGAGAGATCATCACCATTCATTCCACCTTTAGGAAGTTCTGTGCCACAGGCAGGGTCCTCTTACCAAGTGAAACCTCCTGACTAGAGCTTTCTCCCACTTGTCCTACCTCCCCCAACCAGGGCCACCGGAAGCCATATCAGAGTTCTTTGCCTCAAGACAATCCTTTTGAGATTAGGTATTACCACTGCCATATTCACGGTTTCTTTCAGCATCCTCCAGAGTATTGTTTCTGGTCTCCTCACAGCCTGCTCAGGTTAAGTAGATGTGTGAACCCAGAACTGAACATGATACTCTGGACATGGTTTAACTAGCACAGTAAACCTGGACCATGTTCTTTTTTTTTTTTTTTTGTCTTTTTGCTATTTCTTGGGCCACTCCCACGGTATATGGAGGTTGCCAGGCTAGGGGTCGAATTGGAGCTGCAGCCACCAGCCTACGCCAGAGCCATGGCAACTCTGGATCCGAGCCGCATCTGCAGCCTACACCACAGCTCACGGCAACGCCGGATCATTAACCCACTGAGCAAGGGCAGAGACCGAACCCGCAACCTCATGGTTCCTAGTTGGATTCGTTAACCACTGTGCCACGACAGGAACTCCTGGACCATGTTCTTTAAAACAGCTTTCTTGTTTCTGAAACAAGACTCCACCTCTGATGCAGCTTGAGTGTACAGTGAACTGGATTCCATAGTTCTTCTCCTGTTATTGCTGTCAAGACAGATGGCCAGTGCCACATAATAAGGATGCATCAATCTGAGGACTCTGAAAGCTGGTGAGAAACTGCCATGAGTGGGGAAGCAAAGGAGGTTGCCTCCTCTCCCTGCACAAGTCCCTGGATGTACGGAGTGAATTTATGTGATGGGGACCAGACCCCAGGAGAACAGGCAGAGGAAGAAGGCCTTGAGAAAGAACATAGGCATGGGGTGAGAAGAGTCAGGCTTGAAGCACACTATTCTTCATGCCATGAAGTGGAGGTGCCAACACCTTTGCTCACAGGGAGGAGATACGACAAGGACAAAGTGGCACGTAGCCTAAGTATTCTGGATGACTTCTGGTCTCAACTCATTAGATCATATGGACAAGAAATATCAGTCTGATATCCAGAAGGCAGTATTGACCTTTTGACATTTTCCCTGAGGTCTCTTTTAAATAGGCAAAATGAAGAGATTTCCTGAGTCATGCCCTCATTATTAGCTGTTATAAATAATTTTGCTGAGTGAATCACAGCAAAATTCTTCTTTGCTTATGTATCTCCCCAGCACTGGCCATGCTTACATAGCTGCACCATTTTCCTCAGACAGAAGTTCCTTTCTTCCCTTCCTCTCTTCCCAAATCTATAAAACAAACTCTCTGATTGGGGGAGCCAGTGGAAGAAAGCCTAACTCTTGATTCTCTAGCTCTTTTCTCTCTCCTACCTTTAACTGTATTGTTCACATTTATCTATTCTTTCAAGAGTTGCTTTGAAAGTTTTCAAAGCCATTACAGGATGCATGTTTTGGTAGGAAAAGACTGTGCTTGTAAAGCAGTGTTTACTCACCTAAGTGAGTTAGTACTTCTGACTTCTCCCACCCTTCAATTGCAGGTGCCTGTAGGGGTTTGGGGGCCTGGGAGGAAGGAAAGGAATATAGAATAAAAAAAAAAAAAAGCCTGGATTTAAATTCAGTTCAGCCACTTGCCACCTATGTGATCCTGGGCAAATCATTTTAACTTCTCCGAGTCTCAGTTTTATCATCTGTAAAAGGGGATGACATAGCTATCAGATTAAACAGGATAATGAATGTGAGGCATTGAGTGTGCGCGTGGAAATGATATACCCCTTTCATAGCAAGTCACATCAGCCAACAACATTAGGGTTCAGCCTAGGAAATGTGCTCACGTGTCTCAGACTACATTCGTTTCCTGGAAAAATTCGCATTATAGTGGGGGAGATAGGTGGAGTAGAGTAAGAGCAACATAGCAGAGCATGATGAGAGGACAATTCAGGACTGTGAAGGAGGCAGAGCTCAGCAGGCTCCCTGAAAAGGCAAGTTTTGAAGGGAAAGCTGCTGGATGGCCAGATGTGACCACAAAAGAAAACAGAGGAAAGGAAAGTGTGGTGCCTGTACAGGGGGAGAGAGTTGTAACACAGAATGAGTAGGTGGTAGGGCTGGAAAGCAGATGGAAGGTAGATATTCAACTGATTAAGGTCTAACTTTCCTGTTCCATTGTTGGAGCTACAAACAGGTCCACTAAATGGACTTTTGCACAGACCCACAGGGTATGAGTGAAAACCAGTCCAGAAAGCTTTAATGTCAAGAACAAGCGGGAAGAAAGAAAAGAGGGGCAGGTCAGAGAGGGGTCCCTGTTTCTCACTTTTCCAGGCAGATTTGGTGCCAATGACTCCGACAGAGGATGGAGGTATTCTGACAGCTTGTGGTCCCCAAGGAAACTGGGTTCTTCTGCATCTCCTCACTTAGCCAGTAATAGGATCAGTGTGGCTATCACTGCCTCAGCCTGTCTCAGAAGAATGATCTTCAGCTCTTCTCTTTTATGGGACCAGCTCTAACTTTTACGAGAGTCATCTGTCATTCAGACCTGAACTATTTAGGTAAGAGTGACTGTGAGTTCTTTAAAAAACGTATAGCTAAAAGCCTGTCCCACTTTTAACACTCTAAACAGAGCACTGGTTCCTGCATGTAAACTGCTGGTGGCACCCATAATCTTTACATTTAAAGTCTACTTGTTTCAACCACTTTAGGATAGTGTTATCTGCTTATAGACTCAAGGTCCCTTCAAAAGAATTTTTCATTCCAAGATGTATGAATACCAGGTTCAGGCTGTCAGAAGGTCCCTCTATAGGTTCAAGAGAAGGTGTGTGAGATAATGGGGTGGGGAACAGAAGGCCCAGGAAGGAGAAGAGAGCAGGAGCAGAAAGAGCACTGTGGGGAGGCCTGGGGGATATTGTAAATACCCAGAGGAATATCTGAGAAGCTGGGATGGGCAGTGGGCAGGGGAAAGGGCAGACTTAAGAAATAAAGCCCAGGACAGCCCACAATGCTAAAAAGGTAAGACAGATGTCAATCACAGGGAAAATCTGGGGCAAGGAGGTAGGGCTCCTCTTCCATGGAAGTAAGATGAGAGAGTTTCTTCCCAGTCAGTCGATTCTATTTTCTCTATACAAGAGGAGAGGTCATTCTATCTGGGGGAGAGATGCTGGGGTGAGAGTGGGGAGAGGGAACGACATAGATGGTCCCTGAGGGCCCCAGAGGAAGTGCTTGGATAGAGGATGGAGACCGCAGGGGCAGGAGCAGGAATTAGGGCTTTTGCTGTTCATACCCTCCATTCCCCTAAATCTCCCTGTAGAAGCGAAGTGCCAAGTACAGATGACCAAGACCACAGGGGAAGAGACTGGGTTGCTCTGGGGTCTTCAGAAGGCATAAGTGACTGGGAGTTCCCCTCATGGTGCGGTGGAAATGAATCTGAATAGGAACCATGAGGTTGCAGGTTCAATCCCTGGCCTCGCTCAGTGGGTTAAGGATCTGGCATTGCTGTGGCTGTGGTGTAGGCTGGTGGCTGCAGCTCCGATTCAACCCCTAGCCTGGGAACCTCCATACGCTGTGAGTGCGGCCCCAAAAAACCAAAAAAAGAAAAAAAGAAAAGAAAGAAAGAAAGAAAAAAGAAGAAAAGAAGAAGACGAAGGCATAAGTGATTGAAGTGATCACTGCCTTCAGGAAACTGGAAGGTCAACCTCAGGAGGTTGTTGGAAAACGATGGATAAGAAATGACCAGAGAAGGATAAGACATATCCTCTGTGTCAACTCACAGTTTCCTTCCTCTTCCCCATTTTTAAAAAGACATTTCCAATTTTAGAATGTTCGAGCTGGAAAGGATCAAGTAGTCAAATCCTCACATTTTGCCACAGGGAAAAGAGGCAAGGACATTACAGAATGATGGGTGCTCCAACAGAAAGAGCAGGGTCACATGGGAACACTTGTGAAGGACACTTAATTCCAGCCAGGGGGTGACCTCCCCAGGGAGGCTCTCCAACTCAGATGCAGGAAGGTGATCCAGGAGTTCCAAGGACTTTGTGGATCAGTGTCAGCTACTGCCCACACAGCCTGTCTTAGCCAGTGAGTTTCTCCTTTTCCCTCCTTCACCTCCAGGCGTGACTACCTGCTGGGGTTCTCCCACACTCACAGGCACACACCCACACTGGCTTGGAGCCCTGGCTGCCCCTGGGAATGGTCTTACAGGGTGGCAAGCTCTTAGGGTACTTGACTGGGACTAGAATTTCATTGTGGAAAATCTCCCCAGGCTCCAACCGCTGACTCATCCCTTGAGCCTTGTCCAAGAAATCATTTTCCAAGATTGCACAAACTCACATGCAGAAGAGCTATCAATATGTTCGCATTTGTATCCACGTCAATCTCCTTTCCTTATTCCTTGATATAATGAGTTATCTAATTATGGTGACATCTGTTGAGGAGGAATCTAGCTTCCCTCCCCCGAACAGAACCCAGTACAGGGCTCTTTTGGGGAGATCACATGCTGTGGGGTTTATGGGAGATGGGGCAAAACCCCACCAAGAATCAGCCACGGCTGCCACATGGCTCTTGTTATCCCCAACAGCCAGCTACAACCTATCATGGCACCATCTCAGACACCGGCAGACCCACAGACTGAGCCGATATTAGAGCTACAGGCTCACTGCTCACACACCTCTCTATTTCTAGCCCAGGCTGACTGAGAAGTCAAGAACAAAGGCAGGAGAACATGTGCTTACGTCACCTTTGCCTAATAATTAACACACATGCTTTCTTTTAATCCAGAAATGAGTTCGTATTTGTTAATATCATGTGACCTGGAAATTAAGGTATTTGCAAATTCTCTCTCATGTCAGCACTCCTTAAAGCCAGAGTTTAAGGTATGGTCAACATTCATTTATTCAACAAACACTGAGCAATGGGACTGGGTACCAGATGCTGGGTTGGGAGGGTGGTCTGGAGACAAGCAATCTTTGGAGAATTTAACATCCAGTGACACAAATGAAAGCTACATAGGCAGATGGGGCCCAACATTTGAAGAGGGTGCTGAGAGAGAGAGACTTAGAAGACAGGGCCATCCAGTCCAGGGCTTCCGTTTTGTCATAGCTTCAAGGTATCTTTAGAAACTGAAGCACCTTCACCTTCTATACTGAAATCCAAAAGACTCGCAGTGGCACAACCCAATAAGCCAAACTACATTCAGCAGGGTCAGTGACTTCCCAGTACACTTGGATTCATTTTGCTGGTGCTTCTCACTGTTCATTCTCCCAGGGCAATTGTGAGTGGCTTTGGATTTTATTTTCAAGCTTCCTATGTCTTCTGGGTAAATGTCACTGTAGTACACTGTAGTACATATTTCTGCAGCATTTCTCTTCTTGATATACCAGTCCTAATTAAAGGGAGGGGACAGAGGACCCACGTCAAACACAGGCCCTCGCTGTTTGGTAAGATCTTGTTCTCTGCTCTAGTACTAAGTGTCATTTGGAAATATTTTTCAATTAAAAAAATTCTTCCACTGACTTTTGTAGGAAATTCCTAATGGCACAGTCATCAAAAAAAAAAAATAAAATTTTAAGAATCTAGTGATCCCAGTAATAGAACTTCAGGGCTATGTAGGACTTTGAAGATCATTTAATCAAATCTCTTCATTTTTCAGATGTAAAATTCAAGGCACAGATTAGGGCCTAGAAAACACATGCTGTAGGATTTCCTCTGTGTCCTTTCCATACTCAGATTCTTAGGTCCCTTCCATTACCCACACAGTTTATTTTTTCCTTTAAAGACCAAAGTATCCTTGAATACAAATAATACTTTGCTTATAGCACCGCTAAATTCTATTCAAAAACTTATATCCATTCTTCCGATCACTTATTCATTCTACAAATATTTTTTTAAGTACATACTATGTAAAGACATTTTGCTACTCACTAAAGAAGAGTAGCAAAAGTAAAAAAGGCACAGTCCTTGCCCTCAAAAACTCAGTTCTGTTACATAAACACAAATAATGTAAATATAATAGTAATAGTAATAATAATTATAGCCATTGCTTATACAAAATTCACTATATTCTAGGGACTGTTCTAAGCCTATCATATATATTAACTCATTAAATCCTCATAGCAACCTTGGGAGAAAGGTATTCTGATTACCCCCATTTCATCAATGAGAAAACAGAGACCTAGGAAGGGTGAGGGACTTGTCCACCTGGGGCCACAGAACCAGGAAGTGGTAGAGCTATGATTTGAATCCAGTCTGGTGCTAAGATAAAAAGCAACCACTGCTATCAGAAGAGAACATGTGAAGAGGTGTGAAAGCTCCAAGGAGGAAGATTCTTTTCAGGTAGGAAAATTGGGAAAGATTTCATGGCAGAAGTGGCACCTGAGTAGGGTTGCCAGATTTAGCAAATAAACATACTGCTGCTGACTTGTGACCCTCTCGGTGTGAAGGTAGATTTGGGGGCAGTAAGACAACATGTATAAAAGAGGGATTCTTAGAAGTAGCAATCCAAATGGTCTCCTTAAGCTGAAGATTCTCCCACTCCTTCCAATCCCTCCACTCATTTCATCTAGAAAGAGAGATATGGTTCTGTCGCTCTCTACTTAAAACCTTTTAGTGGCTTAGGATTCAGTTCTGACTCCTTCACTTGAGATTTACCCCTCTCACTCATCCACATCCATTTGCTCATGCAGTCCATTTCTCAACCTTATTGCAGAAGAACTTCCATCATCATAACAACCAACTCCTCAGAAACCTCGGTTGTTTCCCATGGCCCAGACGGTACTAATTCTCCAACTGGCTTTCAAGGCTGTACACAGTCCAGGCCCTCATAGCCAACACCCTTTTGCCAAAGAAATAATCTTCTCTAACTGGGTCCTTCGGAATTCGGGAGCACATTCTGCTCATGGACAGCTCCACACTTTGACCCATCTCATCCCAGAAAAGATGAGAATCATACTTCTATTTGGCTTCCGCCTATTCCCTCCAGCCTAACCCAAGTTGACCTCCCCTCCTCCACAATCCTTTCAACCTCTGCCACTCATTCAGTCAGACCCTGACCTTTCTATTTTTCCAACACCAAAGTGCGGTGCTCAGTTCTGTTCCCTGCAGAGCTGCAGCAGGGCCATTGATCCCATGGGGGCGTCTGGAGTGTCATCCCTAGGCCTTTGCTTTCAGAGATGATTATTTTATTTCGATGTGTTTTTGTTGGCAGCGGTCTGAAGCATCACACATCCAACTCAATGTGCGATGTGCATCATACAGTGCTCTTAGGAGAGGAGTAAACAGTGAGACTCGCAAGCGGCTGTCATTTGTCTCAAAATGTCTCCATTCTGAGAATTGCAGACTGCAGATAAGATCTGTCAATCAATAGTCAGGAACATTGTTAAAACTGGCAAAGATTCTTTTCAAACTTTTTTTTAAAAGAAGAAAATCCAAACTCCTTAGTCAGGCCCTTAAAGTCAAGGGCTCTCAAGAGATCATTTATCAACTAATAAATCAATTAACTAATTCAATAGATATTTATGGACCGCCTGCCACATGCCAGGCACTTTGGCATACGTTGCAGAAGGTATTAAACAAAAAAGACAAAATCCTTGCTCTCCTGGAGCTGCTTCTCATTTTAGTAGAGATATAGATAACAAATGCCTAAACCAGGGTCTGCTGATGGGGGTCATGGGTCAAATCCAGCTTTCCACCTGTTATTATAAATAAAGTTTTATTGGAACACAGCCATGCTCTTTTATTTATGTACCGTCTATGGCTGCTTTCACACAACAACAGCAGAGTTGAGCAGTTGTGATGGAAACCGTATGGCCTGCAAAGCCTAAAATATTTACCATCTGGCCCCTTTACAGAAAAAGTTTTCCAACCTATGACCTAGAAAAATAAGTATATATATTTTATTATTTTTAAAATTATTTTTAGGGCCACACCTGCAGCACATGGAGGTTGCCAGGCTAGGGGTCAAATCAGAGCTGCAGCTGCCAACCTATGCCACAGCCATAGCCACACCGGATCCAAGCCGCATATGCAACCTACACCACAGTTCACAGCAGTGCTAGATCCTTAACCCAGCGAGCGAGGTCAAGGATTAAACCCGCATCCTCATGGATACTAGTTGGGTTCATTTCCACTGAGCCACAATAGGAACTCTGTAAAATAAGTGTATAATATATCGGGTGATAATTCATTTCATGAAGAAAAGTGACGTGAAGATAGAAATAACGGAGAGGCGGGGTCCCTGGATGCACACTCTGATAATGTGACCATGGAGGAGAGATCTGAATGGAGGAAGGAGCAAGCCATAAGAGACAAGATAACTGAGGAGGGGATCCAGAGAAGAAACAGCAAGTGCAAGCACCATGCCACAAAAATAACAAGAAGGCTGTGGGCCTGATGCTGAGTGAGTGAGAAGAGACAAAGAGATAGGGTCGACCAGATGTTGAGGGGCCAGATTATGATGTTCTGGACCTTGGTTTTATCCTGAGTATGATGTGAAGCCATAGCAGGTTTGGAGCAAAAAGTGGTTTGATTATGTTTTGAAGGATCTCTTGGCTGTGTAGAGAGAAGGGTGTTGGGTCAAGAAGCAGAAAGGCCAGGAGTTCCCGTTGTGGCGCAGTGGAAAAGAATCCGACTAGGAGCCAGAGGGTTGGTTGTGCGTTCAATCCCTGGCCTCGCTCAATGGGTTGGGGATCCGGTTTTGTCCTGAGCTGTGGTGTGGGTCGAGGATGCGGCTCGGATCCCTTGTTGCTGTGGCTGTGGCATGGGTGGGCGGCTTCGGCTCTGATTAGACCCCTGGCCTGGGAACCTCCATGTGATGCAAGTGCGGCCCTAAAAAGATAAAAGACAAAAAAAAAAAAAAGAAGCATAAAGGCCAGTTAAGAAGGTGATACACCAGTCCAGGTAAGGTTCACATCTTGGACAAGGTCCATAGCTGTGCAGTGATGAGAGGAGGTCTAATTCGGGGTACATTTTAAAGGTAGAGGCGCTAGGATTCCCTGAAGTTTAGCTGTAAAGTAAAAGAGACCCCATGGTTTTTGGCCTGAGCATCTTGAAGAATGGAACGGGCATTTATGAGATGGGGAAGAGGAGGAATATTAAGGGATTGAGTGAGTGGGTGTCAGGACTTCTGCTTTGGAAGTGTAAGTGTGAGTGTTTATTAAATGGTGACGTGGGGTAGGCAGCTTTACCATGACTGCCCTCTCTGGCTCACCTCCTACAGCCTGAGGTCCTGCTGACCCTTCCAGCTTACTTCCTACTCTCTCCTTCTCAGCCCTACTGTCCTGCTCTGCAGGTCTTTCGCTCTTCAGCAGGTGGCACACCTTTTGGCCTGATGGCCCTTCCAGTGTGGCTTCTCAGAATGCCCTTTCCACACTCCCTTTCTGCTGGCTGCACCTCCTCCTTAGGGTTACAATTTAAACATGAGCTCCAGAGAAGAGGCCTTTCCAGACCACCCTACCAACATGGTCCCCCTTCCATCATTCCCTACCTCAGCTCCCATAGCTTACCTACCCAGTACTTACCTACTACAATGATTTTATCTGCTTGTTTACTTCTCTTCTGTCCACCCTCCTGGCCCCTCTCACATCCCACAAAACTGAAAACTACAGACAATATGTAAATAAATGAGAAGTCTGTATCTGCCTTGCTCATTATTGTTTGCCTGGAGCTTAGCATAATCTCTGTCACATAACTTTTTAACTTTTTCAACTACAGAACCCTCCCCTCACGCTGAAATTCTGTGCAGGAGAGTGGTATACTCATTCATTTATTCATTACTCAGATAAAACAGGTGTGACTCTGGTTGAATTGGCACCGAGGGGCCTCATATTGTGGCCCCTAAACTGAAAACTGTTGTTCTCATCCAACTGGATACCTCCCATACTCCAGTTATCAGAGCATAAGAATGTCCAAGGGGTTCTGTTTCCTGGGGCTGTTAAATGCCAAAAGGAAAAAAAAAAAAAAGGAATACTAACATAAGATTGGTAACACTTTATTTTGCTAAATAAAGACAGGAAAAAAATAAACAGCTACTCTATTAGTCAGACTGGGCTGCAGGAACAACTCCCCAAGCCTCAGAGCCAAAGTTTATTTTTCACTCACACTACGTGCCCAGTGAGGCTGGCAGGGTCATGATCACTGTGGGAGCCAGGTTGACAGAGGCTGTGTCTTGACACATGTTCCCATCATCTCTGAGGAAGGAAGGTGGAATTGCCCAACTCTCAAAAATTCTGCCCGGAAGTGACATGTTCTTTCTACTTATATTTCATTAGTGAAAACAAGTCACTTGTCTAGATCTAACTGTAATGGGAACTGGGAATTTTTTTTTCTTTTTAGGGCCACACACATGGCATACGGAAGCCCCTAGACTAGGGGTTGACTAGCTGAAGCTGCCGGTCTACATCACAGCCACACAATAAGGGGTCCGAGCCACATCCGTGACCTACACCCCAGCACACAGCAACACCGGATCCTTAACCCACTGAGTGAGGCCAGGGATCGAACCCACATACTCATGGATACTACCTAGGTTCATTATGCTGAGCCACAATGGGAACTCTGGGACTGGGGATATTAACTTTTCTACATGCCTGAACCCACATCCTTATGGAGACTAGTCAGGTTCATTACCACTGAGCCACATTGGGAACCGACAATACCAATCTTTCTACATGCCTGGAAGGTGAGAGTCAGAATAGTTTACGGCCAGCAACCCCAACTCCTCCAACTACCAGTGACTATGACAACTATTTTTGTTGTTGTTGTTGTTGTTGTTGTTGCTATTTCTTGGGCTGCTCCCTCGGCATATGGAGGTTCCCAGGCCAGGGGTTGAATCGGAACTGTAGCCACCGGCCTACGCCAGAGCCACAGCAAAGCGGGATCCGAGCCGCATCTGCAACCTACACCACAGCTCACGGCAACGCTGGATCATTAACCCACTGAGCAAGGGCAGGGACCGAACCCGCAACCTCATGGTTCCTAGTCGGATTCGTTAACCACTGTGCCACGACGGGAACTCCCTATGACAACTATTTTATAAAAGGAATGGCACTGTAGCACCAAGAACATAAGAAGAACATCATAGAAGAATGAAAACAAAACTTCCAGTCGAATAAATTCTCTTTATTGAAAATTTGGGTCTTTGACCTTATTTTTCTCACCTTCACTGCAGACTGAAGGAAAACCATCACAGATTGATGCAGTCTGCAGGGCAGTGCTGGTTAACCAATGTTCTAATTCACTTGAGTGGTCCCACCCTCTCACCCTCATACTGCGTCCTTTACCTGCAAGCCTTTCCTGTGCTTGATCTCCCAATCTCTCCCTTTTTCAGAGACCTGCCGGAAGTCATGCCCAGGCAGGATGAGTTCCCTCTAGCGTCACTATGCCCCTGCCTCTTGGGGCTCTGAGCCCTTTCTGTTTTGTCTGTGCATGATGTTGCGGGGTTCAGACTACAGAGGAACAGAGAAGTTACAGTCTGTCGACATTCCTACTTTTTTTTTTTTCTTTTTAGGGCCACATTGTGTGGCATATGGAAGTTCCCAGGCTAGGGGTCAAATCGGAGCTGCAGCTGCCAGCCACAGCCACAGCCACAGCAATGCAGGATCCAAGCTGCATCTGCGACCTATACCATAGCTTGCAGCAATGCCAGATATTTAACCCACTGAGTGAGGCCGGGGAATGAACCTGCATCCTCATGGTTACTAGTCAGGTTCGTTACCACTGAGCCACAAGGGGAACTCCTCCATTCCTATTTGTTCATAGAAAAGGTGAACAGGATAAGGGCAAAGGTTCATAAATTAAAGTTCCCTTATGCTAAAGAAGAGATATTCAGAGGGAACAGATGGAAACCCTCAGAATGACAATTTCCCCCAGACAAAAGTATCCACTGGGAAGAAAGGTGATAGAAGGCAGCAGTGTAAGCCTTAGGCATCTGGGCATCTGTGTGCTTTGGACCACCTAGATTTCTTCTGTGGTCCCAGGCTCTGATTTTCCAGGAGAGGTTTCTCCTTCCCTAGGCACTTTTCTCCTGACAGACTTTGGGCCACTTCTATTTCCCTGTAGGGGATCCATCTGAACTTCAATAGGACAGAGGGAGGACAGAGTACCTGTGCATGTTTCTGATGCTAATGTGGCTACAAAAAAAAAAAAAAATGAACCTAGATCTACTTGATTGAAGTAGAGCTGAATGTTGCATAAATCAGTGATACAAAGAGTCTTATCAAGAGACCCAATAAGACCAATGCACATTTACCAAAGCTTAAACTTACAATAATAATAATAATAGTCTAAATTGTCCAGCTTTATATAATTCTTTTGAAAAAGTTCTTTTGAAAAGTTCCTTCATATGTTCTTCCTCACTTGATCCTCATCGAGAGTATGCAAGGGTGGATTATAATAAAACTCAGAGAGGTAGGTGGTTTGTCCAAGGTCACACAGCTAACACATCACTTCAGACACTTTGGGTTACAAATATTGGAAACCTAGCTTAAACAAGAAAAAAAGATTTATTCTCTAATATAATCAGAAGTGTAGGGTAAAGCAGGTTTCAAGTTTGGTTGATTCAGCAGCTCAAGGATATCATTAAGGGTCTGCACACTCTCCACGTCTCTGCCATTCTTGGGTTGGCTTTGTCCTCAGCTGGCAACAAAATGGCTAGTGATAAGACAGCTACAGAGGTGCCAGGCTTCTTGATCAGACATAATCACAGCAGGATAAAAAAGAGAACATGGCTTCCTGGGTCTCTCTAAAACACTGGAAAACTGCACTGGGAGCAAGTCCGCCTACTCCTGCTCCCAATGATGCTTTTCATCTCATGGGTCATTTCTGAGCCACTTATTTGGATGAGAAATGAGGTTTTGCTCAGACTGCTTGGGCCTGGCCTGGAAAGTGGAAGGGGTCAAATTTACCTGAGTTATATGATTACATGGGTTGTGGCCACTTTAGCATGTACAAGACAGAATTAACACTGAGTTTTGCTCTTCCCACTATATCGTAGATGTGACCTTGCTCTTAAGAGATTACCATACTATAAAATAACAAAAACATGACATTTTTGAAGTAACAGATTGCTTTAGTGTTTTCAAAATAGCTTGATTTTATCCCTATAGGATAATAAATGTGTTGTTCTAGCCATTAAGTTGGTGGAAATTTGTTATAGCAGCAAATGAAAACTAATACAGGTTAGCAAGGATTGAGAGCCTATCTGGCTCTGACAGCCTTTATTCTACTAGCTAGGAGATCTGGGTGCTAGACCTGCAACTCCCTCTTTGAAGCCCAATTTCCTGCTCCATAAAATGGTGGGATTATGGGATTGGATTGTCCTGGTTGGTTTCAGCTATAGGAGAACACATGGGGAAGCACCTGCCATGATCCAGTAATAATGACCTGAGCCATGAATAAGACAGCTGGACAGTAGAGGAGAATGCAGGAGCTGGTTATGAGAAAATAACAGAGATGGGACCTCATGAGTGACTAGACATGGCAGGTGTCTTGTGCAATAATGTGGGCTGGGAGGTATCATTCACCTGATGGGACACACAGGAGGTAAATGCAGGTTTAGGTGAAGATGAGGTCAGACTGGGGCCTGTTGAGTATGATATTTATATGGAACTAACCCATGGGAGAGGGAGGGACCATCTGGATCTAGGGTCAGGAATGGGGCTTGGGGGACTGCTAGAGATCTGGGCATTCCAAGTGAACAAGTGGTCACTGAATCCATGGATCTGGTGAGATCACTGAAAGAGAGTGAGGCATGTGAGAAGAGAGTCAATGATGAACTTCCAGGGAAGCCAACACAAGGAGCAGCCAGAGGAAGAGGACTCAGAGATGGAGACTGATAAACAGCTAGGCAGAAGGCAAATCAGTGAAGAGAGGGAGGGAGAGAGAGAAAGGGGAGGGAGGGAGAGAGAGGGCATATGACAACATCAAAGGCTGGCTGCAGCCTGGGTAAATGAGACGCGTCATTAGGTTTTGGGAATTAAGAATCCACTGATTACCTTTGGGAGAACCATTTCCATGGAGAGTTGGGTAAAAGCCAGACTGCACTGGGTCGAGGAAGGGAAGGAAGGAGGATACCTGGATGGTAAGTTATAGAGAGACTTCTTCCTCTCACTGGGAGAAAGGTGTGCCTAGATGTGATACAAAACACACCAAAGACTTCCAGGAAGCTTTCCAAACAACAATTAGAAAGGGAAAGAATTCCCTAATAAAATAACAAAAACTACACAGAAGATGACAGTGATACTACATGGTAGTCAGAATAAGAGGCAGATAAAAGCTTCCCAGGAAAAGTAGCAATATTAGGGGCCCTGGGGATCAGCTGTATGGCCACCATCACCCCAGGCTGCCCTTCACACAGCCTGCTCTGTCCTAAGGGCCATGAGCCCTGGAGAGCAATATTCAGATCATGTCTTCCATCAGCCTCAGTTTCTAGCTGCCAATGCCAAGCACTCCTCTTACCTTCACTTTTGTCAGATGCTGCCTCCTACATTTCCTAAACTTTCTGCATTATCTGGGCTCAGGGAGATTCCTGAACTGCAGCTACTCCAGCATTCACTGGAAGTAAAGACCAGGGGCTCAGGGTAGGGGAGAAGATGCTGCTGATGCCCCATCCCAGCCCTTCATGACCACAACCTGACCTCCACTTGACAGCACCTGCAGATCATCACATGTGGGTTCTCTTTGGTGACCAGAGCCTGCTCTCTATGCATGCATGCAGACAAATGAATTAATTCCACTGTTTCTCCCTCCTCAGAATAACTCTCAATGAAGACTGCAGGGGGCTGGTGTATCCACACCACAGCTCTGTTACCTGTTGGGCAGGAGAATTGCAAGGCTCTGCATTGCCACCCACAGTCCCAGCAAGACTGAGCTGCAAGTGTCTGCAGTGGCAACTAGCTTGATAGCACCCTTTCTTACTTTCCTTTCCTTGCCTGTCTTACTTTCTCTGTTTCCTGGGATTACCTTCCAAAGAAACCATTTGCACTGAGATCCTTTCCTCAGGGTCTGCTGCTGGGGCAACCTAAAGCAAGTGAGAGGGATAGTCTGACCTAGAGCAGAGTAAAGCTCCTTTGCATGTCAGTGGAGGCTGGTTCCTGATAGCTGTGACACTAGCCAGCCAGATTTGCCAGTTAGCCACATCTACAGTATCACCAGGATCCAGACCTACTAAATTACCGCTCTGGGCTAAGCGCTTCCCTGTGTGGAAGATGGGATAATGGCTCCCCTAAAATGTTCACATCCCACTCCCCTGAAACCTGTGAATATGTTACCTTACATGAAAAAATACTTTTTTGTAGGTATGTTTAAGGACTTAGAGTTGAGATTATCCTGGATTATCATATGGAACCTTATAAGAGCAGGGCAGAGGAGTCAGAGAGGAAATGTGACAGTGGAAGCAAAGGTCCGAGTGACAAGGCAAGGAAAAAGATTTTCCCTGAAAGCCTCCAGAAGGAAAGTTGCCCTGCCAACACCTTGATTCTAGAACTTCTGACCTCTAGAATTATAACTCAATAAATCTATATTAAGCCACTAAATTTGTGGTAATTTTTGTTTGGTTGGTTGGTTGGTTTTGCTTTTTAGGGCCACACCCATGGCATAGGGAGGTTCCCAGGCTAGGGGTCGATCGGAGCTGTAGCTCCCAGCCTATGTCAAAGCCACAGCAACGCAGGATCCGAGCTGCGTTTGCGACCTACGCCACAGCTCACAGCAATGCCGGATTCTCATCCCAGTGAGCAAGGCCAGGGATCGAACCTGCATCCTCATGGATACTAGTCAGATTCCTTAACTGCTGAGCCACGACGGGAGCTTCAGTTTACAGCAATTTGTTACAGCAGCCATAAGAAACCAATACACTTGACATAGAGGTTAAGTGTATAAATTTTGGAGCCAGAATGCCCAAATTCAAAGCTTGACTCTATCACTTAGTAGCTGTGTGACCTTGAGCAAATTATTGAATCTCTCTTTGCCTGTGTGGGCTCATCAGTAAAATGAGAATAGGAATAACATCTAACTCAGGGTTGTAGTGAGGCTTTAATGAGTTTATACAGGCACCAGAACAGTATCTGAAGTACTGTAAGAAACAATCAATGTCAGCTATTATTATGATAAATATTCACGATAGCCCTTTTTCTCCACATTTTCATGCTCAGAGAACTCAAATGACTTGCCCAAGGCCACAGGGTTAGGAAGAGTCAGAACCTCAGCGCCACCTGCCCAGGTGCAGATGAATTGCAACTGTCCCAATAAGAACCTGGTTTCCGTTCTTCTTACCTACTCCTCGCCTCCTCTGACCTGCTCTGTTTGGACACTCTCCTTTCTGCAGTAGGTCATCAGCTCAGATTAAAGGCAGCAGGAAAATACTGTGATTTGCATCAAATGTGTAAAAGGCCTTCTCACGTTACCCTTGAAACAATTCCAGTTAGGAGGGCAGCAGTTGGGCTGGGCAGAGTAGCACCTCCATTTTGGGAATGAAGAAACTGAGGTTCAGAAAGCTTAGAGGACTTGCCCAACGTCAATGGGCCCTTGATAGGCAGAGCTAGAGGAGGAGGCAGGCCTCTAGGCTCCTGGTTCTAGGTCTTTCCTGCTGCCTGTCAAAACCTTGTAAAGGCTCCTGCGAATTTGCTGCTGCTCAAATTCCAGCCAGTGAGAAATGCCATTGATTTAATGCTTGTTTAAGCGAATGTGATATAAATCCTGCGTAGGTGGTCAGTGCCATGTACACATTTTATTTCCCTTAATACTGCTTTAATTGAGTATCACTTGGGTAAATACTTGATTAGCAAGTGTTTATACTTTGAGGATTTAACAAAGTTAGACTTTTCCAGTGGCTGCAAAATACTGAGTGACGTAATTATTTTGATTTCATGATGAACCCAATGGAAACCAATGTCCCTTGTCAGGGTTCAGTGTCCTACGATGAACCCAGCATGGGGTGCCTGCGTCACTGACATTCCCAGTGAACGTGAACAAATTCCTTCCCCTCTCTAGGCACCAGCAAGTTGCTCTGGGAAATGAGGGGATTGGATGAGATAATCCCTAAGGGTCTTTGTGGCTAGAGGTTTTGACAACCCACCCCCCAAGCAGAGGGTTCCTAGGATCACAGGGATTCTCTCCCAGCCTGTGTGCTGGGTCTCTGCCCAGAGACCCAGTGCAGGAAGAGCGTCAGGCAGCGTCATCAGAAGCTTAGTCCTGCACCCCTCCCACATCCTGGATGCTTTTGTTTGCTCTCAGCTCACACGGGGAGCCTGCCCTGGCTGGCCTCAGCTCTTCCAGCCTCGAGGGGAGGTTGCCATGAGCTGCTGGGCCTCTTCTTGGCAATGCAGAGATCAGACAGGAGTGCCCGTTTCCTGGGTCCCTCATTCTGCCTGTTCAAGAGCCTTGACTGAGGGAGTACTGTGGATGGTTTGAGGGCAAATGTGACTCCATAGGTCAATGGATGAGATAATTAATCCATCAATTGACTTTAAAAAAAAAAAACATTATAAAGATGACCTATGTCTTACTTTTAAAATTGAACACTTTTAACTTACTGTATTTTGTGTTGCCAATAATCACCCAGTATGCAGCAGTCTTTGAAGCTTGAGGTTATTTCATGCTCTTGAGGGTATCTTAGAGCTACAACATTCTCAGGCCTCAGCAGCTTGGGGATATAAGTGAAATTCCGGTAACATTAATGCCTAAGTCTTGGTGGCCATTAGCTCCAACCTGAATCTGAAATCAGGAAGATCTGAGTTCAAAGTCTGTTTCTGCTTGCTCTCCAGCTATATGACTTTGAGCAAGTTGTTAAGCTCGGCAAGGACTACGTGAAATGCCAGACTGACTGGCAATAGCTGCTCAATGGATATTACTTTCCTTCCCTTAGTCACCATCTTGTTCAAGCCCCACAGGGGAAATGGATATCTTCCCAACTCTGAGCACCCCGAAACTTTAGAAAATTTTGTAGAGGAGAAGGAGATATTGAGCTTGCTTTGGAAAAATGGGAGAGTTTGGAAGTATGGAAATGGGGAAAGAACAGTCTACAAAAAAAAAAAAAAAGAATATAGTGAACGAAGGCTCAGAAACAACCATACATGCTATGGTAGGGGAAAATGGGGAAAATGAATCGATTACATTTGGGCCCTACTGGGTCAGGCAATTTAAATAAAGCTTTTTATTTTTTTTTCTCTTTCCTTTTTTTCCCGTTTGCTTCTTCACTTCTTAACTATCTGTGAGAGGTTAAAGCAATCTGAATTAAGTTAGTTAAATTGACTTTTATTATTGAATTATAATCATTTGTGCAATTATGAAACCAGGTGTTCCTGATTGAGATCAATTATTCCTTCACCTGATCACTATAGAGCTAATAAGGACTTAGAATTGCTGTTCAAGTGTACTTCCAGCCGGGTTTAAGCCTTTTGGAAAGGCATTTATTAAGCCAAAGAGTGGTGGAAAAAAATCCAGGGGAGAACAAGGACAGAGATTAAAATCCTTTAGGAAAAGGCCTAGAAAGGCTGATTTGATCATTAAGTAGCCTTGATGGGTGGCTGGCTGATGACAAGGAATCTTTGCAGTGTTCCTCCAGGAACTTTGATGGGGGTAGGGTAGAATGGGGGCAGGGTAGGCATGGGGTGGGGTGGGGTGGGAGGTAAAGATACTCTGTGTGACTGCAGTTTATAGACGCATTTTCGGTTGTGTTCCTCCACTGAGGTGGTGTTGCCCTCTCTCCCTCCTGAGGCTTCAATACTAACTCTAATAAAGACATGAAGATGCCCTGGTGTCCTGTCCACTGTGTGAGGAGTGTGTGAAGTGGATGTGCAGTCTGTTCTAGGAGGTTTTGGTTCCTAGAGTTCTAGGTTCCCTCATATCTGGTCCCTATGAGACTTCTCTGAGGAGGTCAGAGCAAGAGCTATTAGTTCCAACTAACAAGTGGGGACCCTGAGGCTTGTTCGACAGACTTGCCTACACTCACAGAATTAGTGACCAACATGGGGCTGGGACCAAGCCCTTCAGATGTCAAGACCACAACCTTACTGCTACATGTCCCATTTCATAGGCAAGGAGAAAGACTCCATCATCTCTACAGTGGTTTGCAAGCCAAGATACGTGTTAAAATCACCTGGGGAGATGAAAACACACCTGTTGCTTGCACAGTCCTCTAGATTCAGTTAAATGAAAGTTTCTGGAGTTGGTGGGGTACCACAGTGTTTTTAAAGCTCCTGAGGTAATTCTATTTCGAGCCAGGGCTGTGAACCACTGATCTAATGGGCGACTAGTTAGTGAAGTGTAGCCCGGATGGCCTTGGGGAGTTAGGTAGCTGTATAAGGCCCTCTAGGTTGCAAATGACAGAAATCTAATTCAGCTAAGTAGGCTTGATTATTTGCAGGGAGATTTATTAGAAGGCTCATTATTAAGAGGCCTGTAGGGGATAGAGTGGGATCTCAAGGACAAATGGTATGTGGGAGTAGAAAACTACCTGGTTTCACCTGACCTATCTCCACAGCCCTGGTCTCTCATGCCAAGTTCTGTGTGACCACTTCATTCTCTTCCTCCTCAGGCTGTTTCTTCCCCAGTACAAGAGACCTGGTCACGGCCAACTCTAGACGTCTCCACTGTTGGAGAAGATCTGAGACTTCTCTCTCCCCGACCCTTGGGCAGGTGCCCACTCCAGGTCAATCCGTTTGGTCACATGGCTGTGTCACTAAGATGCTGACCCCCATTCAAACCACATGGCTAGAATGAGGGAAGTGGTTATTTTTCAGAAGAAGGAGGGGGTACCGTTCCAGAAAGATATATGGTAGAGGTTCCCTAGCCATCATTTGTGACCTTCACATAGGATTTGTACAGCTGGATCACTCACTCAAAAGAAAATCCTTCAGTAGTTGCCCTGAAAATCCTGCTGGTCTGCAACCTCACACTATCAAGGAGCAAAAATGGACAGCTTTGGAAGCAGGATGATCCTGGGCTCAATCATTTCATGAATTCTGAGCAGCGGGACCTGCAAGGCAGAGGAGCTGGGCAGTGAGGCAATGTGGATACCATTTATTCCCCCCTAGTGTGCCAAAGCCTTGGATTTGGACAGGACTCTATTAGTGGAAGATTTGGGGGTTGCACGGGACAGAAACCTAACTCAAACTGACTTATACATATAAGAAAAAGGAATCCCTAGGCTTACATGACTATAAAATTCAAGACACTCGCTTTCAGTGGTGACTGGATTCAGAGCCCAGACAATGTCCTGAAGACTCAGTCTTACCCTCTCCCTCTCTCAGCTCTGTTCTCCTCTGTGGGCTCCCCCTCAGGCAGACTCTCCCTTCACAGAAGCAAGATGGTCATCAGCTACTCAGTGATCCCCCAAGGAAAGACCAGTATCTTTTCCTCCAGTAGAATTAACAAAATTCTAGGGTTGAGTATCATTGGAATAACACAGGTCCCAACCTGAGCCTAAACCTGTGGTCAGGGGAGGAAACTGCACAAACTGAGAGTGGGGGAGGGGAAAGCTTTGTAGGAGTATGGAATGGGTGCCAGGAAGGACAGGACAACATGCCTCCTTTAAAGCCCCCATAGCTCATCTGGCCCAACAGGCTACAACCCACCTGCCCAAACACAATATTCTGTGAAGACTTCCCTGACCAACAGCCTAGCCTGACCATAGTTAACAGTCTCTCCATGTCTGTCTCTCATTTTTTGTATAGGAAACATACAGAAATCACTCTTGGAGTGAACTTGCTGAGAGGCTGGGTATGAATCTGTTCCTTTGGTACCCTAGCACAGGACTGCAATAGTGAAGTTTATCAGAGTTTGTTGAATCGCAGGACTCCCAATAGCCATCAAGCTGAGTAGGTGGAGTTCTGAAGCTGGGTCCAGATCACTAGAGTGGAGTTACAGATCTGCTCCTGATTCAATGTACCCCTCAGACAAGTCCCTTCTCAAATCTGGGCTTTGTCCACAAGATCCACAAGATCTTGTTCACATACCTGTTGGGATTACTCAGAGGTTTGTCTTAAGACACATGGGAACAAGTTGTCATGTCAAGTAGTATCATTTTGGGTGTTTTTGACTTTTTTTTTTTTTGTCTTTTTAGGGCTGCACCCACAGCATATGGAGGATCCCAGGCTAGGAGTCTAATCGGAGCTGTAGCCGCTAGCCCACACCAGAGCCACAGCAAAGCCAGATCTGAGCCACGTCTGCAACCTACACCACAGCTCACGGCAACGCTGGATCCTTAACCCACTGAGAGAGGCCAGGGATCAAACCTACAACCTCATGGTTTCCGGTCGGATTCATTAACCACTGAGCCACAACAGGAACTCTGTGTCATTTTGTTTCTTGTCCATAAAATAACCAAAGTCCACTTTTAGAAAATACAGAATTATCGAGTTCCTGTTGTGGCTCAGCAGTAAAGAACTAGACTAGTATCCATGATGATGTGGGTTTGATCCTTGGCCTTGCTCAGTGGATTAAGGATCCTGGGTTGCCGTGAACTATAGTGTAGGTCACAGACCAGGCTCAGATACTGCATTGCTGTGGCTGTGGTGTAGGCCAGCAGCTGCAGCTACAATTTGACCCCTAGCCTGGGAACTCCCATATGCCACAGGTGTGGCCCTAAAAAAAAAAAGAAAGAAAGAAATATAGCATTATGAAAAAATAGTTTAAAGGTGAAAATCTCATGCAATGATGGGATTCCATACAGCATGAAAAAAAAAGTCTAGAGAAAAATGATTTTAACATGAAATATGTGCTTTGAAGAAGACAATGCAGTGGAAGACGTAGAAGAGCAAAATCAGAAGCCAGAAGTCTGTGGAGCAAAACCAGAGAGGATGGCCATGCTGGAGGGGAATCCTGAGCACAGGTGGCTGCTGAGGAATTAGCTGGAAAAACCTTTAGGTGTGGTCTTTCCAGTCCTGGCCATGAAGGGATGCTGATTTGAAAGCCCTTCTGAGGCCTTTTGCTCCCTTTCCAGTCTTGAAAATGAAGGCTAAGGAGTTGGGTGAGCTTTGCAGGCAGATTACAACCAGATCCAGTCCTGTCTGCTGACACCATGGCTGCTCCCTTCCCTGACACCAAAAGCCGTCTGGCTTTCTTCACTCTGTCATCTTGGGCTGTAAGTAACTCACTTAAATTACCATTGGACAGGGAGAGGCTCACAGCCTGCTTTGCAGCTCTCCTTCCATCCAAGCCATTAGTATGTTTAATAGCTCTGGCCCCATGCTGATTTCTGACATGCAGTAATTAATTCCTTTCCACTCAGAGATATAGCCATTCACAGGTCTTGATTCAAGAATGTCTCTGCTCTGTTCCATTTGGGAAACACTTAAAATGTTGAGTAGGAAAACTGTTTGGCCTTAAGTGAAACACTACTGATTTCTATCCCATCCTTATATGAAAATAAATTCCAGATGTACTAACGATCTAATGTAACATACAAAACCATAAAAATACTCTAAGGTGAACATAATCTTAGAATGGGAGAGATCTTTCTTCTTTTTTTTTTTTTTTTTTGGCTGCACCCATGGCATGCAGAAGTTCTGGGGCCGGGGGTCGAACTTATGCCATAGCAGTGACATTACTGGATCCTTAACCCACTGAGCCACCAGGGAACTGCAGGGAGAGGTCTTTCTAAGTGTGCAACCACAGGCAAAAACCATAAAGATCAAGGTTCATGAGTTTGTTCACATCAAAAATTTAAACCTCTGTGTGGCCTAAATTAATAAAATTGAATTAGATTAAAAGAAAATGACAAATTTGGGGAAACTATTTGCAATGTACAATGGCTACTACCAAAAACAATGATGCTAATATTTTTTTCTATGTGCAAGTGTGTTAATATATACAGAATATACTAACAGTTTAATTCACAAAAGAATGAACATCAAATGGTAAAGAAACATAAGGGAAAATACTGTTGTATGCCATCTTATATGAGAGACATGAGTATCTGCAGATTTGGGTATCCACAGGGGTCCTGGAACCAATTCCCAATGGATACCAAGGGATGACTATATTCTATCTTATTTATGATGAAATTAAAATAGCAATAAAAGGCTGCTTGTGAAATTAATCAAGACAATAAAACAACCATACCCAAATGTTAGGGTATAGGAAAATGTTCACCTTCACACATTGTTGTTGAGAATCTAAATTAGTACAAACTTCCTGCAGGGAAAATTTGTCAAAATCAGAAGCATGGATCCATTTTCACATCAAGGAATCTATCTTGGAGAAATAATTAAGGATATACACAAAGATAAAGATTTAAGATTCTATTTTAATTGTGAAGATTGAAATTAATTTAAATGCCTAATGACTGAAGGTTTGTTAAATAAGTTCATAAAAGCAAACTATGTAAACATTAAAAATTATATTGTGCATGTATGTTTACTAATATGGAAAGAGATTCACTATCTCTTGCTAATGATTAAAAATAGGTTAAAAAAATACACTGAGTGCACAAAATTTCATTTCCCATCCCCAAAAAAATCATGGAAAAAAAATCTGGAGAAAATATAACAAGCATTAACAGTGGTGCAGTTATCTCCAGATAGTAAAATTTGGGGTGATTTCGATTTTATTTTTTGGTTTACAGGTAATTTATAATTTTTCTATAATGAACACCTATTATTGTTATATAGGAATAATAAAAATGATTATCTTGCATGATTAATGTGAAGATTAAGTGGTTTATGTGCCTCAAATGGTAACTGATTTCCAAAGAGAGAGCCCCAAGAAGGAGATGATCAGAGAAGCTGGAGGATGAACCAAAGGAGAAACAAACTTGAACAAGCTGATGACACGCAGTGAAATTAGGGTGAAGGAGTTATAAAGGGTGAGGGTGGACAGAAAATGTGGCCATAGACCTCCCTTTGGAGCATTTGTTAGAATAGAACAAGGAGAGAGGATAAACAGAACCAAGAAGGAAAGAGAGTCAAGAAACTAGTGTCTCCTCATTTTATTTTTGAAGATTACAAAGTTCTGAAAGTAGGGAGGGCTTGTGCAGACTCATGCAGAAGTATGCAAATAATCCGTCTCAACCACAGTTCCTAACGTTTCTTGAGTCCATGGCACCTGATGTCCCCCAGATAGTCTCCCTGTTTCATTTGGAGTATCCACAGATGATCCCATCTTTCTGCCACTATTACACAGTTATGGTGTTATTTATCCCAGGGCAGTGGGTGATTTAGTACCCTTAGGCAGGATTCTCAATCTCAGACATGAAAAGTTAAGTTAGAAGGAACACTAAGGGCCCTGGCCAACTGGGGGATGTCCCATTCTTAGGAAAATATTTTATAGTATCTGCACCCCAGAGAGACTTGAGTATTACCTGGCTAATGCTTAGTCAACACTGCTCTCCCGTTTTCAATGATCCTCATAGCCAGTTGTCTAGCCTGTGCACACACTTTCAATGACAGGTAACTCACTACCCCAAGTCAGTCATCCACAAATGGATGAGTGCCAGGAATCATGCTAAAAACTTATGTCTAGAATTTTTAAGGCCTGTTTTAAATCTTCTATGAACTTTTTATAGTTCATATTTTATATTCACTACAGATACTTTGAAGTCATTTAAAAATTTTTTTTCTGATCCTTTTCATACATATATATTATGAATATAAATTATTATTTTATAGACTGCATCTAATAATTCCACCATGTACAGTCTCTGTAGTTCTGTTTATATTGTCTGTTGTTTCTGCTAGTTCTTTCTTGTGGAGCCTAGTTTCCTTTTGTGACTTGTTATCTTGGACTGTTTACGGGAAATTGTATTAGAAAAACTAATTTCAGGAATACTTGGAGGCTGACAATGAAAATACATTTCTCCTGAGAGGATTCAGATTTTGCTTCTAAAAAGAATGTTGTTAAGGTATATATACTATATAAGCAGTTGGTCTTGGGTGAGCCCCAGGAATCTGCATTTTTAGTAAGTTCCCAGGTGCCACTGATGTCTTTGATCCATGGATCACACTTTGAGTAGTATGGGATTGGAAGAGGACCCAGAGGTTTGAAACCAGGGTGTAATTCTTGGGACTGTGTCACTTCTGGCCTCAGCTTATTATGGGAAGGGTATCCTAGGATACACCTCACTATGTGGGGCCTGGGCTTTGCCCTCTGTCCCTCTCACCTCTTCAGACTGCCAGCACAAAGCTTTGATTTTGAGGTATCAGCAAATATGTTCAAATCAAAACACTTACAATGCTTGCTTATCTCGCTAGGTTTCCATTTTCCCTTTACATTTTATCTAGTAATTCCTTATTTTCTTGTCATCTCTTTGATGCTTTTGAGAAGATTCTTTAAAAATATGTATTTTTAGTTGCTTTCAGTGGGATGATTGGTCTAAGTAACCTACTCTGCTGTTCCTAGAAATAAGAAGGTCTACACTTAGCACTTCACATCTTCACATTGATGAACTCTTTAATTCTCTTGAAATAATAATATCCAAAGAACCTCCTACTGTTACCTCCATCATCTAGGTAAGTCTTTGTATGTGTCTATAATGATTTGTTTAGAACATATTTGTTAAGTTCTTTCAGGTCACCTGTACTTGTTCTTCTTTTAAGGCTCCATGTGAAGTCTCTTTCATTTAGCAGGACTTTCCTTGCTGCTCTAGCTTTCCTGGCTACTCCTCTTTGGACAGCCTTCTTGCCAGTGTGTCCCAGGATTTCAGAATGTGGCTGCTAAAAGCAAATAGTAAGATACACTTCTCACTTGCCAGGTGAGAAGAACAAAACCCAGAGAAGAGAAACAACCTGCCCAAGATCTTACAAAGAATTACTGGTGCTCTTGAGACTAGAACCCAAATCCTCCTCACCCAGCCTGGCAATGTTTCCACAATCATATGCTAGTCCTTCATTAGATTGAGCCAAGCTTGCCTCTCAGCAACTTCCATGTAATAATTAATCAAGAAATGGAAAGATGTGTGTCTTCTAAATCTGGGAAAAACACCAAAAGAAGTCAGTACATTTTAATGTAATTTTTATCTGCCTAGTTCTGAGGATAAAGGTCTCCATCCCCTAACAGCTGAAGGGGAAGTAGCAATCAACAGATACTCCTGGAGAAAGTTAACAGTTCACAGGGTTATATTTTAACTATCCCCTTTTATTTAATTTCTATCTGTGAGACCTCTGAAATCTTAAGAGCCCTAAAATGCTGTAGAATACACCCACTGTCCTCCTGGAAGGATTCCAGTAAAAACAGCTTCTAATTAAATAAACGAGCTCTGCCATGTTCGCTTCAGATAACAGAATAACGCTTCCAATGACAAGCACATTTGACTGCAGTCAGTTTATTACTTGTTAAATAATCATTGAATCTTGCTGTTCCTATCCATCTTACAACCTTTCACTAACTGAACACAGAAGAATTGTAAAACAAACAAACAAACAAACAAACTAATCATAATAAGAAAAAAAATGGCAGTGCTTAGGGAAACTGGAATGTCTATAATGAAATCCATTAAGAAAGGAAGCAAAATGACTAATTCAGGAACTCATTCAATCTAATTTCTTAAACTCCTGAACTCCTGGCCCCCAAACACTTCCCAGACCATATGTCCTCCTAAGCACCACCACCACTATCACCACACACACAACACATACACACAACACACACACACACACACACACACACACACACACAAAATACCTATGCCCCAGCCATCACTATCTTCTCTGTGGCTCTCAGACATGGCACATACTCCCATATTTCTGTTTCTTAGAGCAACAGCGATTACCCTCACCTATCAAAATCTTTCACAGCCTGCAGGGCCTAACAATTTCCCTGAAGATTTCTTAGGGAGAAGCCCCCACTCCTGCTTTTTATCCCTTGACAAAGAGGCCATGGAGATCCAGCCTCTCTGCAAAGGACTCTCGCTCCTATTTGTGACTGGAGTCACATGGACCCTCCCCCCATACTTATAATAACATTTTTAGCAAAATTAAATTGAAGATGACACAAACAGATGGAAAGATATACCATGTTCTTGGATTGGAAGACTCAATATTGTCAAATGATTATATCACCCAAGACAATTACAGATTCAATGTAAGCCCTATCAAATTACCAATGGCATTTTTCACAGAACTAGAACAAAACACTTTAAAATTTGTATGGAAGCAAAAAAGATCCTGAATAGTCAAAGCAATCCTGAGATAGAAAAACAGAGCTGGTGTCCTAACCTAAGATGATACTACAAAGCTACCATCATCAAAACAGTATGGTACTGGCACAAAAACAGAAACATAGATCAATGGACAAGATAGCCCACAAATAAACACACACACCTATGGTCAACTAATCTACAACAAGGGAGGCAAAAATATACAATGGAGAAAAGACAGTCCATTAAAATAAATGGTGCTGGGAAAATTGGACAGCCACATGTAAAAGAATGAAATTAGAATATTCTCTAACACCATATACAAAATAAACTCAAAATGGATTAGAGACCTAAATGTAACACTGGATACTATAAAACTCTTGGAGGAAAACATAGGCAGAAAATTCTTTGACATAAATCACAGCAATATTGTTTTGGATTCACCACTTAGAGTAATGAAAATAAAAACAAAAATAAACAAATGGGACCTAATTAAACTTAAAAGCTTTTGCATAGTAAAGGAAATCATAAACAAAACAAAAAGACAACTTACAGAATGGAAGAAAATATTTGCAAATGAAGAGACTGATAAAGGATTAATCTTCAAACATACAACTGATTCACGCAGCTAAATATAAAAACAAAACAAAACAAAAACAAAAAACAACCCAATCAAAAAATGGGAAGAAGCTATAAATTGATATTTTTCCAAATAAGATAGACAGATGGCCAAAAATCACATGAAAAGATGCTTAACATCCTAATTATTAGAGAAATGTGAATCAAAACTGCAATGAGGTATTACCTCACATCAGACAGAATGGCAATCATCAACAAGTCTACAAACAATAAATACTGGAGAGGATGTGAAGAAAGGGGGATCCTCCTACACT
The DNA here is from genome assembly GCF_016906955.1 of Phacochoerus africanus. NCBI lineage: Eukaryota > Metazoa > Chordata > Mammalia > Artiodactyla > Suidae > Phacochoerus > Phacochoerus africanus. The sequence continues at coordinate 243,134,367 of NC_062545.1, forward strand.
ATTGGTGGGAATATAAATTGGTATAACCACTGTGGAGGACAGTACGGAGGTTCTTTGGAAAACTAAAAATAGAACTATCATATGATCGAGCAATCCCACTCATGAGCATATATACAGAGAAAACCTATTTCAAAAAGATACATGCACAGTAATGTTCACTGCATCACTATTTACAATAGCCAAGACATGGAAGCAACCTAAATGTCCATTGATAGAGGAATGGATAAAGGTGTGGTACACATATACAATGGAATATTACTCAGCCATAAAAATGAATGAAATAATGCCATGTGTTGCAACACAGATGGACCTAGAGATTATCATACTACGTGAAGTAAGTCAGACAAAGATAAACATGTGATACCATTTATAAATGGAATCTATAAAAATGATACAAGTAAACTTATTTACAAAACAGAAACAGACTCACAGACTTGGAAAACAATTTTATGACTACCAAAGAGAAAAGGTGGGAGGCGGAGGGATGGATTGGGAGTTAGGGATTGGCAAGTGCACACTACTGTACATGGAATGGATGATCAATGGTGATCAGTTGTATAGCACAGGGAAATCTACTCAATGTTCTGTGATAACCTATATGGGAAAAGAATCTGAGAAAGAATGGATGTGTGTATATGTATAATTGAATCACTTTGCTGTACAGCAGAAATTAACACAACATAGTAAATCAACTATATTTCAATAAAAATTTTAAAAAAATTTAGCTGGTTGTCCTGTATCTTCCCTGGCAACCTTACTTAGGTGGCTTGGCGTGCCTGAGGCAGTGGTTCCTACTGGAGGACATTTACTGCTCTGGGCATAACCTGGGCTACATGAAACTTGCTGGATAATAGCTCACTCTGGTCTTGATCTCTGCCATTTAGTAAAGCAAATGAATATAAATTATATAAAACATTGAATCTCCTCGAATGTGTAAGACTTCAAACTCTTGCAGCAATTTTAAAAAAAGACAGCAACAGTGATGATGATGATGATGATGATGATGATGTCTATATTGGAAGCTATTCTTCCAAGTGTTTTATAGATACATGTTAATCCTCATGACAAATTTATGAGGTAGGCGACATTATTGACTCTGTTATACAGTCGGTCCTCCTGGGTTCTGCATCCAAGGATATGGAGGGATGCTGTACTGTGCCATTTTATATAGGGGACTTGAACATCACTACATTTTGGTATCCTGGAACCAATCCCCCAAATGAAGAAGTGGACCCACTGAACATTTAATTTGCCCAGGGGACTTAGGTGGCTTGTAGTTGCTAAGTGGCAGGGCTGGGATTGAATCCCCACAATCTGGCTTCAGAGCCTGCCTCTCAACCACTCTCCTCTATTGCATCTTTAATGGCCAACACATTACTCACAGCCCTTCACGGCTGATTGTAGCATACGGTATGCTGTGAGTTGACACTTGTGAACAGGGGCACACAGAATCAATCCCAAATTCATTATTACCTGCGAGTTATGACTTCTAGTAAGATGATACAGATTACCTTTACACACCCACCCCCTGATACTCCCCTTCTCCATGTAGGCTCCAGAGAACCTCACCATGGAAGGAGAGGCCGCTCTGTCTAGCGCAAGCATTTCACATGGTCTCTGGAGGGGATGAATAGAGCCTCAAAAATCTTGCCTTTCACTCTTCCTGGTTTGGCACACACTCTTTGCGACACATAACCAATATATTCTTTCTTTCAACCATTCTTTTCTTCTCCAAAAGGAAAATTCCTACTCATTCTTCAAGATCTAACTCAAATATCACTTCCTCTGTGAAGGTTCCCCTGATTTTCCTTGGTCGTGTTAGATCTCCCTCCTTCCTGTATATTCCCTTGGCACTTGAGTCATGGCTTAAATCCTTGTCTCTGATTCCCAAATCCAGTCTTTTCCTGTTGACTCTATCTCAATGAAATGTTTCTCTGGAACAGAGCTTGTCCACTTTGACTGAGGACTGAGGCTTTGAATCAGCCAGGGATCTTGGTAGTATACACAAAATAGGTTCCCACATTCCAAAATTCTGATTTGGCATGTTGGACGTAGAATCAAGAGACATTGATATTAAAAAATAACTTCACAGATAGTTCCAAACTGCAGTGATGAGCCATGGTTCAGAGCCATGATTCTAAGTTGAAGTGATATTCTACATAAGCTTGTTGAAGTCAAGTTCCATTCTTGATACCTAGTGAACACACTCTTCTCTTGCTGGCCATGACCTTAAAGGTGGTTATGACTGAGAGTCTGAAAGAACTTTGGGGAGAGTCCTTAAGGTCACTTCCAATCCAACCTTCTATTATTTGGGTTATATTTTCTGACATGATGTTCAATTTCACACACCCAAAGCAGTGCCCCCTACTACAACGATACTATAAAAAGGGAAAGGTGTCTATTTCAGAGATCAAAAGAAGCTGTCTGGAGGAGAAAGACTTTTAGAATCTTCTCCTATAATCCCAGATGGGGAAATTAAGGCTCAGAAGAGTGAAGGAAGCTGCTCAAGTTTCCAGTTTTCCTACCCCTATCCCTTCCTACCCCTCCTCACATACCTTGTCCACTGCACCCAGTGCCAAGTCCCTACGGTTGATATTCGAAAGTGAAAAGAAAAAGGGCTTGAACTACGCACCCAGTTTATATCCAAGCAAAGAAACTACACTCTGGTCATCTAGTAAAACACATAATTGAAAAGGAGACCTAGCCTCATAAAAGACATACACACCACAAAATATCACAAAATTTAACAAAAACTGCAATATTATGCAAACCGGTATAAAGCAGATGCATTTAAAAAAATTTTAAATTGAATTCTGAGGCCTAATCCAAGAGATAAAAGTCAAAAGAAGCCAATATGTGATGATTGAGTATGCACGACCACAACCCATAATCTCTGCCATCCTCTGCAGTGTAAACAAATCTGCTGATTGTTGATGATATTGCTGAAAACATCACTAATCAAACCTTAAATACCAAATACATTTAAGCAAATAACACTCTAGTTACAGTCATTCTAGCTAATCGTGAAGGAAATCCAAATTGGAGCCCAGTTTGAAAATGGCCAGAGCTATCTTGTAGCTGCGCATTAATTGACCAACATCCTAGAGGCAGTGCTTTCTCTTAAGTACAGAAGGCCTGAAATACAAAAGGAAATAAGGAAGAAGTCCAGGAGGCAAGCGCTAATGCAATTTCAAACTGGAATTACATCAGCAGCTTTAAACAGATGGCAGAATGGGAATAAATGTGTTAGCTCCTTTCTCTTACTTGGGCTTTCATTGTTTATATCATTAAAAATAAGGAGAGTTTAAAATAACATATATCGTCATGTACCGACTCACAGACACACGCAAAACCAGTTTGAAGGAAAGACTGAATTTGGTCATACTCTTGGTTGTTTTGAAAATAACTGGGTGAATTCAATTAAGTAACCAGCTGGCCATTTACAAAAGGGGTTAAAACCTTTAAAGGCACACTGATTATGACTGTGCTGGTCACCAAAATACTGAATAATCTAGAGAACATTTTTCCTTTGTGTGAGAAGGTGATGGTGAATTATGAAATGTTATACTTCCAAAGTTCAATAGACCTAATTGATTATCTAGTTCAGTGATAGCAAAGGAATACACAAGTGTCAGCACTTTCTGTTCTGAGACGTAAACAGAGACCACTAACCTATTCTTGTATCATTCCTGCCACCAGAAGTTTAGTCTCAGAATTCTTCTCCAGACAGCCCATGTTGGTTTATTCATGATGGAGCAGGTACATAGGAGCCTTTTACCCATCCCTGCTCTCATCCAACTCTTTCATTTTTCAGATAAAGAGACAGAAACCCAAGGGAATAAAGTGCCCAGTAATATCGATAACGTTTTTCTCTATGAATGTTTACTGAATGCTCAAAAAATATTTATTTACTGTGCGTGACCTGTGTGCCTGGCACTGTGCTAAGCACATTACATGAATCATCCCATCTGACTTCACAGCAATCCTATAGAGGCAATTTTTGTTCCTATTTTAAAAATGGGGAATTAAGGTTAGAGAGATCAAATACTTTTCTTCTTCTCAGGATGTTGGAGTAAGCTCCCATGAAACACCTTTTCTCATCTTTGAATTAATAGGAATGTTAATAAAATGCTTAAAATACACTGTAAATAAAAAGGGATATCTTTGTGGATCAGGAAGAAAGAAAAAATCTATTAACCTATTAATGATTTTTAGGAAATGAAGTGGGGCCATGGGGAGTAGGAACCAGATACAAGCTCTCCCAAATACTGAGGGGCTCTAAAGCATGTTTGAGCTTGCATTCTAAGCTATATACTTCTACCTCAATCAAATTTTGTCTCTTTTTTTTTTTTTTTTTTTTTTTTTTGCTTTTTAGGGCCATACCTGCGGCATGTGGAAGTTTTTCAAGCTAGGGGTCCAGTCAGAGCTATAACTGCTGGCCTATGCTACAGCTGCAGCAATGCCAGATCTGACCTGCATCTGCAACCTACAACACAGCTCACAGCAATGCCAGATCCTCAACCCACTGAGCAAGGCCAGGGATCGAACCCACATCCTCACATATCCTAGTCGGGTTCATTAACCACTGAGCCACAATGGAACTCCCCACAGTTTCTCATGAAGTTAGGCAAGTGCCTGAGTGGCACTGAGACCTACTGGCCTCTATTTTTTAAGGTGTGGACAGACAACCCACAGAATTCTTCTCCAGACAGCCCATGTCTGGAGAAGAATTCAAAGGACCTGGGCTCATATCCACATCCTTGCCTCTATGGGATAAAAAAATTTCTTCATCTTCAAAACAGAGTATTAGTGCTTCTTCTGTGTACCTACAGCTTCTTAAAGAAGTTATGGTAGGCAGCCTCCAAGATGGCCATCAATGGTCCTCAGTGATGAGTGTTCATGCCCTTTAACAGTCGCCTTACACACTGAACAGGGCTGAATGGGTAATCATAGAGTATTAGAATAATTATGGTGTGTGTCTTCTGAAGCGAAGTCATGGAAGGAATCACAACTTATTCCTGTGCTCTCTTGTAGCATCCCTCTGGGGGAAGTGAATGCCAAGCTGTCAGACACTCCAGCAGTGTTATGGAGAGGTTCAGTGTGATTAGGAACTGAGTCCTTGAGCCAATGGCCAGTACCAATTTGCCATCCAAATGAGTAAGCCATCTTAAAACCAGATCTTACAGCCCAAGTCATGTGTTAAGATGACAGCCCCGTTAGCCAATATCCTGACAGCAACCCCATGAGAAACACTAAACCAGAACCGCCCAGCTAGGCTTCTACTGAGTTCCTGGCCCACAGGCACTGAGATAATAGAGATTTGTTGTTTTTAAGCCATTAAGTTTTGAGAATAATTTGTTACACAGCACTAGAGAACTAATACAGACATAAATAAGATAATAATTGTAAAGCACTGTCTAGCTTAAGGATAATTTTGATATCATCTGAAGGTCTGAATTTCAGGTCACTGCATTTCTACTTTATTTTGTACTTGACCTATCCCCTTGCTTACTTCTGCAAGTGGGAGCGGTGGAATTAATATAGCACTGGAAATCATTACTAACAGAAGATGTGAAATCTCAAGCCCTGGAAATGAAGTGCAAAGGACTTAAGTCAACACTGTCTCCCTAACCCCTGGTATGTGGAAATCAGGATTTGAGATGGTGTGCTCCTAGATGACACCCCCGAGACCTCATTGCCTATATTAGCATCCAGACTGGTCAGCTTCTTGTTAACATTTCACCCTAAGCCTGCTGAATCACCTTGATGACTTTTGCATGTACTATAAGGCTTTGCTTTAAGAGAGAAAATAACATACATTTTTTCACCTACTTCAGGTATTACCAAAAAAATTATGGTATTTTGTCAAAACGTCACATTATTACTCCTACTGAACAAGCTAATAAACTTATTTCTTGTTAGTTTTTTTATCTTTACTTTCCTCCAAAACCAGACATGGATATAGAATTCCTCATTAGAGCTAAGACTTTTATAAAATTAATTGCTTTCATAGTCACTTAGGAAATTTTTTTTGTCCTTTTTTTTTGCCATTTCTAGGGCACTCCTGCAGCATATGGAGGTTCCCAGGCTAGGAGTCTAATCAGAGCTGTAGCCGCCGGTCTACACCAGAGCCACAGCAATGCGGGATCCAAGCCGCGTCTGCGACCTACACCACAGCTCACGGCAACGCTGGATCCTTAACCCACTGAGCGAGGCCAGGGATCAAACCCACAATGTCATGGTTCCTAGTCGGATTCGTTAACCACGGAGCCACGACGGGAACTCTCTAGGAAATTTTTTTAAAATTATAACCTTTGTTAAGGGTTAAAAGCTTTTCAAACCTCTTTATCCTTGGGTCAGAATAAGATTTTTTTTTTGTCTTTTTAGCTATTTCTTGGGCCGCTCCCGTGGCATATGGAGGTTCCCAGGCTAGGGGTCTAATCGGAGCTGCAGCCACCGGCCTACGCCAGAGCCACAGCAACGCGGGATCCAAGCCGCGTCTGCAATCTACACCACAGCTCACGGCAACGCCGGATCGTTAACCCACTGAGCAAGGGCAGGGACCGAACCCGCAACCTCATGGTTCCTAGTCGGATTCGTTAACCACTGAGCCACGACGGGAACTCCAAGATTTTTTTTTTTAAATCACTTTGGGATCCCAAATATTAGCTAGTTATTTAAATCATGATATGTCTTCAATTGTATGTGTGTGTTTATCCAAATATTTCTGATTAAGTAACAATAGTAAAAAAAACCACAAAAGACCAAAACAAGTAACTAACATCTGTGGTATGCTTGCTCTGTGATGATACTGTTCTAAAACCGTACCTATATTAAATCATTTCATCCTTACAATAAGCCTCTGAACTAGGCACTATTACTCTCTTCATTTTACAAGTGAGCAAACTAAGGCACAGAGAGATTAACAACTAGACTGAAGGCAAATAACTCAGCTGGGATACAAACCTGTGTAACTTGTGCCCTTAATCTCTCACTGTACATAAGAAAAGATATAAATCTTAAAAATTATCAGTAGAATGAAAATAAATGACATACTATTTGTTTTAATCCATCCAAGCAGCAAAAAGTTTAAAATTTTTTAAATTAGATAATATCCAAGGTAGAGCAGTGTATGGGATATTTTCACATACTGTGGTAAGAGTGTAAGTTGGTATTGCAATAAGCAATGTAAGTGCTTAAAAAAAAAAATCTTCCTAGAATACCACCCACATATATGTGCAAGATTACGCAGAGTGATATTGTTATAAAACAGTAACAAATTAAAACACTTGGGCAATAGGGAAAGCAAAAAAAGTTGCATCAGTTCCCAGGGATGGGGCCTGGGCATTGGTTTGATTTTAAGACTCCTTACATGATTCTAGTGCAGGATCAGTGGGACTAAACCTGTAGTCTCTCCATTTGATGGAACAGTATTTCTTTTAATGAGGTATGTTTATATGCAACTGATATGGAACAAAAATTGCAGAATATGTATTGTACGATGCCACCTATGTAGAAACAAAACAATACTGTTTTATATGTGCATATATATGTATGTGTAAATATATATTAAGAAAAAATCCAGAAAGATGCATGCCAAAGTAATGTGATTACCCCTGGGAATTTGGGGATGGTAGCCAAAAAGGATTTTAGTCTTAATAGTAGTGTATTTAATGTCTTACAAGAAGATTAAAAATAAATGTAAAAGTATTTATAGATGTTAAACAATGAATACCTTAAACCAATTTAAAAAATAGAAAAGAAAAACCCCAAATCATAATCCAACCAGCTAGAAAAAGTCATTAAAACTTTTTTCGTTCTATTTATTCCTATCTTTTGTTTATACTTACATATACATTTATTTTAATCTTTCCGCCCCTTTATAGACAAACTAGGAATCATTCATGATGCATTTCTCTTTAAAGTTTGCAGAGGTTTTCTCCACAGATGCTCCTGAAGCTTGTGCATCAATCCCTGACTGGGCCTGTCCTTCCATGAGAGCCTGGCTGAGGATGGAGTCCAGGGTTTGGGTCAGAGTGGGGATGAGGGTTATTAATATTACGTGGGTCATCACTCACGGGGTTTGCAGGGTTCCCACAACCCTGTCACAGGGCCCAGTGTTCCTGATAAGGGATTTAAAGTTTTGGAACATGGAAACCATCCCTTTTAGCACATGAGTTTGTTACTAGACTTGCAGGCACATTTTCAATCTGTTTGAAAGTAGGAGGTCATCTACAACTGATTTCATCCCAAGAAATGGGGCCAAACTGCATAAAAAGGACAGGAACCAGGTCACATGGTTTAAAAGGGAGGCATCTGACACCTCCAACCCTCCAAAAGGATGCAACAATCTTCCAGTCTGCACGCCTACATCATGACCCAATTGGTGGTATTGCAAAGTGTCTCATGGTTTATTCCACTCTACATGTTTATGAAGCACTGGCACTGGGATATACACTGGATGGAAACAACATATTAAAGATCTGGTTGCTGGTCTGTGAGCTCTCGTGGTTCAGAAAGGAAGACACGTACTCATGTAGAGCCCCAATTCAAGGCAGGCTATGATGCACTATAACTATCAGAGCTCTAACCAATCTGTCAAATGTGGGTGTAATAATGGGGACAATACTACATTCTGCTATTCCTTAATCAATTTTCAAGGTGGGGAGGTGAGTACTTTTCCTACATTGCTTGCGTTGATTCATTCTTGAACTAATAAACTTGAAATCACAACACTACTGTGGCTAGAATGCCACCTCTGTGTTGCATCTCCATTTGGGCTCCATTTAAATTCTGATTCAGGAGCAGCTAACATTAATTACACACAGTCTGTTAATACCTGGGAGACAGTGTGAGCTTGAATCTTTCTGGGCTCCACTTCCTCATCTGTAAAATGAAGATTTTTTTTTTTTAACATTCCTCTCATTTACCTCTTCCCATACTATGTACACGCGCACACACACTTGAGAATCAAATGAGTTAATGGATGTGAAGGCAGGCTCCATATTTTGGACAGCTATAGAAATGTAAGGCCATTATATAGATTTTTATCAGAGCTGCAGGTTTATCAAATGTTTATATTTCATCCTTGGAGACTTCTGCTTTTATTTGAAATGCAGTATTCATCTCCTTGTATTTTGTGAGACTAATCTTTTTATCCAATGTCTTCAGTCTGTTTGCTAGAAAGCTGTCTAGGTAACAATGTTGATATTCAAAAGCCAATCTGAAAACATTTTCCATCTAAGAAGTGTCAAAAATCACAAATGTGTATCTTTTAAAAAACTGACTTTATCCACTGTTTTACAACCCTGGAGAAAGTATTATCTGTTTTAGGTGTATGTCTGCCCTGAATATTTCTGACATCCTTATAGGCTTGAATGTGGTTCCTGATTTATTCCTTTTAAATAACCTGGTGATCCCAGGGGGGATATCACAATCTATAAGTATCACAATTTACAATAAGATAGATTTTCCTACCTTGCTAATTACAGTATTAATTTCCATTTACGAGCTGGTAATTCCTAGCATCAATCCTTTCCCTGTCGTTGGGGTGGGGCTATTGTTTTCAGAGAAGGCCCCAGGAACATCTCTTCTATTCTAATCTCCAGTTGTGCTACACAGAACAGAAAACAAGTTTAAAAAAAAATAAGGGGGGATAATTTCCTTGATGGTAGACTAAAGTAGGCAGAAATTTCTCAGGTTTCTTAACAAATTCTCCACTCAGAACCACACCACTCTGGGTTTCATCAGTGTCTCAGAACCATTTTCATCATTCTCCCTACCTCACCAGGTATGAAAGCATTCTCATTATTATAGCAATATTTATATTCCCATTCCACTCCCCCCTTGCACACTGCATCCCATCGTCAGGAATGAGAAGTAAATCATAAAGTAAAAGCATTTCCCCCACGTGCTCAGTTTTTCTGCTTTGAACCTTCAATCCCAGCTGCCAGCAGGAGCACCTCAAGGGCTTTTAGAAATTCAATCAGTTCCCAGATAAGAGCATAACAAGATATTAACTTTCACATTGTTTTTCTCTATGACTTGGATTTTCCACTTTTTGAGTAAAGTCTAATAATTTTTGCTTCTAATGGGACAAAGGAGGAGCAAGAATATGGAAGTGCTTCTAGGGCTGGATCTTGGGAATTCAGGAATTCCTAAAAATAAGGCTGCTCCTCACTCTTCTTCTTTTGTTATTGGTTCCAGGATAACAGAAGTCAGAGGACAACCAAGATCTTGAAAGTTGTGGAGTGGAGAAGTCAAAGTAGGGGACCAAAGCCTAAGATGGACCAGTGAGGACCCAGGCCCAGTAGCCGAGCTGGGGTAAATGAGAAGCTTTGGCCAGGGGGCAAAAAGCAGAGCCAATCCTTGGAATTTATTTGGGCTTCACATAATATTCATCTCTGTGTCACAGTTCCAGAACAGAGAGCAGGGATTTCAGAAGTCATCTAGTCTTTTTTTCCCCTCTTCTTGATTAGAAACCTGCAGCTTTAAAGGAATAGGAATTGTGGGTGTAAATAGACTTAGAAAGTAACCTGTCACAAATCTGGATCAGGAGGACAGAGGGCCAACAAGGGATGTTTCTGAGAACAGAATGAAGCTAATGAAGGGCTCAGTGTGTCTGAATGTGTTAAGAGAAGTTTTATAGCTTGGTCAGAGAGCTCAGGGAAAATTAATAATAGGTGCACAGAAAACTAAGCAAATGTAAAAAAAATGGGGGGGGGGACTTAATTCATGTTAAGAAGACAATGCACGAGAAAGACAATGAAACCATAGTATAAATGAAACCATAGCTCAAGCTGTATGTGATGTTTACAGGATCATGATGTTGTAAACATGACGTGTGAGGAAGAGAGCTAAGTTGAACCTTCCCCACCCTTAAAAAGATGGTGGCTAAAATGGAAAAGTCGGGAAATAGAATGATACACATGTTATTTAGAAACTTGGAGGTAAATCCTGGGAGAAATCACTGAAATAATTTAAAGTGGTGGCTGCTAGAGAGTGGAGCAGGGGACTGCAATTTCTCACGATAAAGCCTATGGTTCTATTTTAAAGGATGTGGACTTTTGAAAGGATGTTTATGTATGTTTAGAGGGAGTCACTAGGTCTATCCATAAATATACAGTGAGATGTTGAACTTAGATTTGGCCAAATGCTGTGCCTTTGTCGATGAAATGCGACCGGAAGTGAAGTTTCAGGAATGAGCGCACAATCCACCACATTCTCTTCCTTTTCTCAGCCTTTGCAGATTGAGGAGCTGACTTTCCCTCCACTGTTGTCCCCGAGTAAGAACAGCACAGAGCAGAGCCTTTCGGTCTCCCCACAAGGGAGATAAAACACGAGGGAAATTAGGCCCGTGTAGTTTTAAGTTACTGCTGTGGTGTTTATTCATAAATACTTATAAACACAGCCTATCTAACAGCTATAATCACTTCAATAAAGGCAGAATCAAGTGAAAAAATGAAAATATAGAAATATGCCATTCCATTCAAGTCACAAGTATGGAGCAAGGAGTAGAGAAGTAAGACTGGTGACAAGCAACTATGAAAAAAGACTCAGATATTTCACTATTTCATATATGTGTGTGTGTGTGTGTGTGTGTATAAATACATACAGAAATTTTTATTTTCAATTTAAATTTTCAACACATATATAGAAATTTTTAAATTATGTCATATTTTATAATATGTAATATATGATACAGGTAGAGTTAATATCTTTATATACAGAATTTGTTATATAATATACTTATATATATATATATATATATATATATATATATACACACACACACACACACAGTGATATGTAGAATAATGGCCCTCAAAGATGTTCACATTCTAACCCCCAGAACCTGTGAATATGTTAACCTACACGGCAAAAGGGACTTTGCAGATGTGATTAAGGTAAGGACTGGATTATTCAAGTGGGTCTAATCTATTCGCATGAGTCCTTAAAAGCAAAGAATCATTCCTGGCTGCAGAAAGCTAGAGAGATGGCAACAGGGAAAGGACTCGGCCTGCTTTCACTGGCTTTGAAGATGGAGGAGGGGCCACCAGCCAAGGAATATGAATGCTGCCCAGCACTGTATGTAGCAGCCAGAGTTCTTATTAGGACACCAAGTGGGAGTTCTTAATAAACTCTGGTAATACACTCCTTTATTTATGAATATCAAATCTTGATATCTTTTTAATAATCCACTTATTGGTTTACTAAGTTTCTCTTGGTTATAAGCAAAACACTTATTGTTGTTCTAGGAACTCTTCTGAGAAATTTTCACACATTAAAAAAAGAGCATTCATGGTATTTCCCACCACTGATTGATAAGAAAGCAGTTGTATTTTTGGTTCAGTTTAGAGCAAGTCAGAAGGACACTTAAACACTGCTTTAAGATGATTTTGTATCTCTCTGTTCTAATCCATATGTGCTGATTTTGAAGCTTAACTTCTCATAGCCAATCTTATTTCCTCTTCTTTCAAGTTTTGGAAACTATTCTTTGTCACTTCCAGGTCCGGACTACAACATATAAAAACATTTTGCAAATTGTAAAGTGCTGCATGTATGTAAGGGTTTTAGAATGGAGCCTGGAATTAAACCTCCCATCTCCATTTACAAGCACAGAAACTGAGGCCCGAACAGGAGGTGAGAAATTTTCAAGGCCACTCGGTGAACAGAATTGGGGTGAGGCCCATCCTCACAGCACTCTTCAGGGCTCTCCTTCCGAGCTGCTGAAATCATTCCAGACCCTTCCTGGCCCCCTCCCCCATATTATCAGAAGAGCACATTTTTCCTTTTCCTGATCATACCTCAACAAATTACCCTAAAACGTAGAGGTTTAAAGCAACAAACACTGAACTCACCGTTTCTGTGTATCAGAAATCCAGGAGTGGCTTAGTTGGGTGCTTCTGGCTCAAGAGCTCTCAAGAGACTACAGCTAGGAGGTCTGCCAGGACTTCAGTCACCCGAAGGCTGACTAGGCTGGAGAATCTCCATCCATGCTCATTCATGTACAGAGGACTGGAAGCCTCAGTTTCTTGCCACCTGGGCCTCTCCTTAGGGCTGCTTATGACATGGCCACTGACCAGAGAGAGAGAAAGAGGGAGAGACTTGACTTGAATGCCAAACTGACGAGCCTGAACTTTATTTTACATAAAATGAGGACCCACTGATAATTGATGAGAACTGCTGAGACGTTTCTAAAGTCTTTTTGGGAGTCATCATTGGTGTCCACTTACTGTTTAACTATTTGGGCTGAAACCATTCTATGTTGTCTAAAATTCCTAATATCGGAACGTAACTCAAGAAAACAAAATTCAGTAGTAAAAATCCTATGAACACCCTGTTGTGGCACATAAGCACCACAAAAAGGGAGGCAGGGAAAAACCATAGTAAGTATCTCATTAAAATAATATTCTAGGAGTTCCCTCCATGGCTCAGCAGAAACGAATCTGACTAGTATCCATGCGGATGCAGTTTCAATCCCTGGCCTCACTCAGTGGGTTAAGGATCTGGCGTTGCCATGAGCTGTGGTGTAGGTCACAGATGCCGCTTGGATCCCAAGCTGCTGTGGCTGTGGCATAGGCCAGTGGCTGCAGCTCTGATTCAACCCCTGGGAACCTCGATATGCCATATGTGAGGCCCTAAAAAGACCAATATATATTCCAGGGAGAGAAGAAAAGTTTACTTTTGGACTTTCCCTTTTACACAATTTATAATCACAGATCCTCTGACTTAAGGTTTAGAACGAAACTTTGAAATTATCTAGATCAATGTAAGCTGATGACATCCAGACCCTCCTCTCTAGCTTCAACCACAACTCTGCATTTTATACCTATTTAGCAAACTGTCTACTGGATGTGGCAATTGGTTGAATTACGGATAGTCTTATTTCAACCTGTCAGCAATTGGGTTTATCATGCTTCTATCCTCTTCCACTTGGGCGTTTTATTTAATTCAATCATCATCTTCTCAATTACTCAAGGCAGGAGCCAGTAGGCCATCCTCGTTGAATGTGGGAAGCCACATTCAACTGAGTGGTACTACCTACTGATTTTACATCTAAAACACATCTACTCTCAACACTCTTGAATTGACTGTTTTCCCCTCACACGGGTCTCACCAAATCTCCCCTCCTTCCCCTGCCTCCAATCCTTGAGGAATGCGGGAGTTCCCATCGTGGCTTAGTGGTTAACGAATCCAACTAGGAACCATGAGGTTGAGGGTTCGATTCCTGGCCTTGCTCAGTGGGTTAAGGACCCGGCATTGCCGTGAGCTGTGGTGTAGGTTGCAGACACAGCTTGGATCCCATGTTGCTGTGGCTCTGGTGTAGGCCAGCTCCGATTAGACCCCTAGCCTGGGATCCTCCATATGCCTTGGGAGCGGCCCAAGAAATCGCAAAAAGACAAAAGAGAAAAAAAAAAAAATCCTTGAGGAATGTGTTACCTGGCCCAGATTATTTTCTCTGCCTGCCTGGAAAACTCTTACAGCTTTCTCTGGACCCAGTTCAAGTGACACTTTCTTTCTGTGGAATTAACCTATTCTTCATCTGGACTTCCCACTCATTATCACCAACTTCTAAAATCATTGCTATCAGAATGATCATACCTTCCACAAAATAATGAGCTCTTTTTATTTTATAGTTAGGGAAACTCTGGCCCTCAAAGTCTAAGTGACTTATCAAGTTCAAGTTCACTCATTTCATCAATAGCAGAGCCAGAGCTAGAAGATACTCTAAAAATATTCATGCCCAAGGACTCCCTACAATAAAATGTGCACTCCTTCCTTGGCCATGGAGAAGTATCTGTTGGGCTGAATCTACGGTTGTCTTTGAGGTTAAATCTGTACCCCTAAAGACCTGTCCTGCACTGAGGATGGAAAGCTTGCCTGCTAATATTCCAATCAGTGGCCCAGGAGTGTTTGCATTGATGGGCTGGGTGGGGATGTTTTGGCTTTGCTTGCAGGACGGCCCGTGGAGAGGAAGTGCCACTCCGATTTGAGAGTCACCCATTTCCATTCCACAGAGGTCTTGTCAAGTAGGAGCCTGTCAGCTTTCATTTCCATCTCTCTTGCCCCTGGGGCCAAAAGTCAAATTCAGTTTCTGCTCACTTGTTTGAGTTTTAGTGGCCCCTCTGGCATCCCCAGCTCCAGAACCTTTAGCAAGTGGCTTCTTTTAAAAGTTTAAGGTGGAAATCTCTGAGCTGGGCCTGTGTTTCTCCTGACAAATGTGTAATTGATGAGAAATATCTCACTGGAAGCTATCCTTTCCTAAGTCTCGCTAAAAGGCACTTTCAGCCATGGGAAGTGCTCTTAGAGACCTTTTACAATGGACTAAGCTGGGCTAAAATCGTCACCTTTTTCCTCCTGGGTGACTATTCACTATCACCAACCTTTCTGGCAATGGGAGAAGAAAGTGAGGATACAGACAGAAAGGACATCACTCCTTTAATACATACAGGACAGAATGTTCTTAGGGACAGACAAAAAAGCAGTGACTTGGAAGAAAACTGTAAAGGGTGGGTAGGTGCTAGGAGCTGGGGCAGGCTGAAACTTTGAGCTTTGGTTCTGCTCCCCCTCCCAAGTATCCTGTCCTTCTTAGGGTTCTCTGCTTCTGATTCCTGTGGCCACCACCACACCTGGCCCCTCCCCACCAGCCTCAGAGGGAACATAAGCCTTTTTCCCTATTTCCCTTGAGCATAATTAAAATAGGGTAATACCTCCAAAGGGGCTTCTCTGACACACAAAAGAACACAAACACAGAAAATGTCAACAGCATTGAAAACCATCCAGCCTACTCAGAATCACATCTTGATTCTAGGAATCTCAGGAGCAAGCATAAAAGAACGTCATCAAGCTTCCCCCAATGCCCTATCCTGTTCCATGCTTGTCTCACTTCTCCTACAGGTTTCCTGACCTTCTCTTAACCATAAAGCCTATGGGTACTGTTTTGTTTTCTGGAAGATGGTGTGGAGGATACTTTTATTCAAATCAGATTATAGCAGGAAGGAGACCAGTTGGGAGATAACTGAAAGCTAACTTAAGGCAGTGGAGGTAAAGTTAGGCAATAGTGTAAAGATGCAAGAAATATTTAGGAGTCAGAATAAGAATTTGGGGACCTACTAGATATAAGGCAGAAGGGTTTATTCTTATTTTTCATCTTTTATAATGTATCTATTGAACTTAAGCTGGAATTCCCTATACCAATTGCATGTTGAAAATGATACTGCTAAAATTGGAAAGAAGAGGGAGCTCAGAGAGTATATGGGGTAGAATAGAACTTTTGCTATTAATGAAGATACCTGTAATGGCATGTCACTTTTTAAAAGTATAACTTTTTAAGATATAATTTACATACAATAAAGTTTCCACATATGAAGTGTATAGTTAATTGAGTTTTGCTAAGTGCATACACCCATATAACTACCACCTCAATCAATATATAGAATATTTCCACCACTTCAAAAAATTCCCTCGTGCCCTGTCCAGTCAATAGCTCCACCTCCATCCCTAGACAACCACTGATCAGCTCTCTGTAACTAGAAATTAACAGTACATGTTCTAGAATTTCATATAAATGACACCATACAGCATATGATCTCTTGTGTCTGGCCTTCCCTCATTCAGCATTGTTTCTGAGATTCATCCCCACACATCGTGTTGTTTCACTGCTGAGTAATAGTCCACCATCTGGATATACCACCATTTGTTTATTCATTCCCCTACTGAAGGGTTTGGATTGTTTCTGGGTTTTAGATATTGCAAATAAAGCTGTTCTGGACATTTGTGTGCAAGTTTTTGGGTGGACAAATATTTCCATTTTCTTGGGGAAATACCTACAAGTGAAACTGGTAGGTTATATGGAAAGTACACTTAACATTATGAGAAGCTGGCAGCTCATTTGTTAACCAATAGAACACTTCCTACCATTATTCACCTTGATTCAAAGATGAAGAAAAAAACAAATTTAGCCTGATCTTACTTGAATTATCTTAATATTTAAATTAGTGGGATCTAAATTAATGAAATCATCCATTACTAAATGTTAACTTAATCCAAAAATGGTTTGGATTTCTTTTTTAATTGTTATTTCCCAAATACTGTTGTTTTTTTTTTCTACTTGTACAGCATGGTGACCCAGGTACACATACATGTATAGAATTTTTTTTCTCACATTATCATGCTCCATCATAAGTGACTAGACATAGTTCCCAGTGCTACACAGCAGGACCTCATTGCTAATCCATTCCAAAGGCAATAGTTTCCATCTATCAATCCCAAGTTCCCAATCCATCCCACTCCCTCCCCCTCCCACTTGGCAACCACAAGTCAATTCTCCAAGTCCATGATTTTCTTTTCTGTGGAAAGGTTCATTTGCGCTGTATACTAGATTTCTAAATCATATGAAAAGAGTAGTTCTAAAAGAATATGATATGCACCAAAGGAGAAATTTTGTTAACTTTAAGTATTTCCCCCAGAAAAGAACAGCAATATATCACTGTTTTATCAATGGGATTCAGTTACGTAATATAAAACTGTGACATGCTACATAAACATACATAGGGTATTACCGTTTTACTTTAGTGGAAGCTGTCCTTGGACCTGTAGCATTGTTTTGCTTATAAAATCATGTGGATCTAGTATATGTTTTGATATCATCCTTTTGAGTTGACTCAGCCAGAAAGCTGGGGCATGTATGCTGCCAGGGAAGCCAGCAACTTGAAAATATTAGCTGTACTCCCCTTAAGGGTTTCCCTATGATTGGGAGGCTTAACATTGCCTCTAGGGGACTAACATCTCCAGGAGCAGCCTAATCATTGGCTCAGAAATTTCTTTAGAAGCTGATTGACAGCAGCTGTCAATCTAGATAATCACCAGAGAGCCCCAATTAAAGCTCTGACCATCGATCTCACCACCAGGACTTGGGACTTTAATATAAATCCACAAGTGGAAAAAAAAATTACCCCCTGAGAAAAAAGCAGCATTTTTATAGTATGCACTATATTATACAGTCATATTATACATTATTTATAATTCATAGATGCATTTTTAAGCCACCTTCTTAAATGTTGCATTGTTAGTCTAATAAGGTTGGTATTCAGAACCTTTTTCCAATTCTTCTCTTTGGAAAGGGACATGGTAAATCTGGAAGAAAATACAAATGACAGGGTATTTTTAGCATTGACAAAAATAGGAACTATTTTAAAGTAATTTGTACTATTGTCATTGCTGGGGCCTTCATTAGCCACCTAAGGAGGAAGCGCCCAGTATTTTCCCTAATCTTCCAGATGAGGCAAAGTTTAAAACACACTCTATAAGGTTTATGTGAAGATGTTAAAACTTGGCCAGAAAGGTGACAAGGTATCTTAATAATTGAGACAATCCTGGAAGTTGGCTGGTCTGTCCAACTCCTATGAACTAATGGTGGGTAATCCAACACAGCAGGTCTGCGCAGATACAGGCAAATGCCAAACAGCTTCCTGTATGCACAGAATTCAGTTTAATTAGTCACAGAGGAGAAATATGCACATTTAAGCTAATCCAAGAAATCATTATTGTTCAAGCTGCGTACATACAAACATAAAACTGGTTGCCCACTTAAAACAAGTGGTTCCTAGCTGCAAAGGGAGGGCATAGGAGATAGCCAACTGACCTTTATATAAAAGAACTGTCCAGAGGATGAATTTTTGTCATCATTTCTTTTTTTTTGTGGTTGTATCCCAGGGTTATTTCTCAGTAGCTCTATTTCACCTAGTAGATGATAAATGTATGATACATGCTAACTCAGGGCCAGCTACTGACCAGAAATACAAATGGACTTTTAAAGTGTTTGGATAGTTTTATGGATGAAGGGCTATAAGTGCTGCTGGGAAAGGGTGATATAGACCAGAGTATTAAAGTTGGGATTTCTGGAGTTCCCGTCGTGGCGCAGTGGTTAACGAATCCGACTAGGAACCATGAGGTTGCGGGTTCGGTCCCTGCCCTCGCTCAGTGGGTTAACGATCCGGCGTTGCCATGAGCTGTGGTGTAGGTTGCAGATGCGGCTCGGATCCCGCGTTGCTGTGGCTCTGGCGTAGGCCGGTGGCTACAGCTCTGATTCAACCCCTAGCCTGGGAACCTCCATATGCCGAGGGAGCGGCCCAAGAGATAGCAACAACAACAACAATAACAACAACAACAACAACAAAAAATAAAAAAATAAAGTTGGGATTTCTACAATTCTCACTGAAGGTCTTCATTGGCAGCTGGGACAGGACTGGCAAGTGGGGGTCTTCCTGTTACACTGGAATTAAAACTAAGGATCTGAGTGGTAGGCAAAAGGCACTTAGCATTACACTTTCTTTTCTTCTTCTTTTTTTTTTTTTGTCTTTTGCTTTTTTAGGGTCGCACCTGTGGCATATGGAGGTTCCCAGGCTTGGGGTCAAATCGGAGCTGTAGCCACCAGCCTACGCCACGGCCACGCCAGACCAGAGCTGCGTCTGCGACCTACACCACAGTTCTCAGCAATGCCAGATCCTTAACCCACTAAGCAAGGCCAGGGATTGATCCCGCAACCTCATGGTTCCTAGTCAGATTCATTAACCACTGAGCCACAAGGGGAACTCCACATTGCACTTTCTAAGTCCTAATCTCTCCAAGGAGGCTTTGCATTGTTGGGCCCAGCCACAATGACATGGGCTTAGTGAGCATTTGAATTGGAGAAGCAGCCTTCCTACCCATCCTCATTCTATCCATGCCCCCACCTCGCAGGAGAAAAGGACCAGGAGGTGAGCGAGGGTCAGCCTGGTGCATTCGGAGAGCGAGGCTGTTCCCTTTCATGAGTAAAGTTAAGGAGGTATTTTCTGTTCCTACACCAGCTGGAAGTAATGTGCTTCCCCTCTATAATGATTCACAAAGATAGGCGCCTACAAGAAGAGGGCCTGGCATCTCATTGCTTTATCACTGCTTAGGCTGTGTATCTTGAATGAGAAAACCAAGAGAGAGGGTCCCTTCGTGGCACAGTGGAAACGAATCCGACAAGGAACCATGAGGTTGCTGGTTCAAATCCTGGCCTCACTCAGTGGGTTAAGGATCCGGCATTGCTGTGATCTGTGGTGTAGGTCACAGATGCGGCTCGGATCTGGTGTTGCTGCGGCTCTGGTGTAGGCAGGTGGCTACAGCTTCGATTAGACCCCTGCCCTGGGAACCTCCAAATGCCGCGATGTGGCCCTAAAAAGACATTAAAAAAAAAAAAAGAAAACCAAAAAGAGACAGTCTCCCCATCTGCATACCTGTAACTGGGGGCTACAGCTGACTGCCCCAGAGAGAGGGCCAAGAGTCATCAGCATCAGAGGGACATAGTAGGAAAGCCACCAGCTGGGGTTCAGTGGAATTTTCTGGTGAATTTTTCAAAAGATCTTTAATGCACAAGGTTGCTGCTTGGGCACAAGCTCCTTATCAACTGACATGTTGGAGCCACTACTGTCCTTACCAAACCCACAGAAAATGAAATAGAATAGCAGCTGGCCAGCTAAGAAGGCCACGTCTGTACCCAGTTAAATAAAGAGACATTTGTCCTTTCCTTCTCCCTCCTGCCTGGCTTGTATCAAAGCTCAGTAGTCAGAGGATGGAAGGGAAGGTGTTCGAAGCCACACCTGATCTCTCTCCACCCTGTCCCAAGCACTCAGGGCCAAGGCATGGACCTCTGTGAGGGCTATTATTTCTCTACCCTGGATGAAAATTTAAGCAAGTCCTTCAACTTTCCTAGGCACTCTCAAGTAACAAAAAGTCCTGATGTTTTCAATCACAAAGATGTTCCGGAGTTCTCGTCATGGTGCAGTGGTTAACGAATCCGACTAGGAACCATGAGCTTGTGGGTTCAATCCCTGGCCTTGCTCAGTGGGTTGACGATCCGGCGTTGCCGTGAGCTGTGGTGTGGGTTGCAGACGTGGCTCGGATCCCGCGTTGCTGTGGCTCTGGCATAGGCCGGTGGCTACAGCTCCGATTAGCCCCCTAGCCTGGGAACCTCCATATGCCGTGGGAGCGGCCCAAGAAATAGCAAAAAGACAAAAAAAAAAAAACCCAAAAAACAAAAATCAAAGATGTTCTCCTTTCAGTCAATAAAATGACGACGTGACATGTATTTGTCAAAATGTTACTTCACTCAAAGTTAAAGCTCTCTACTCCCTGAGTCCTGGCCTGCCTCAGGCCTGGTGACATGGTGTGTCAGCTTCAGTCCCCGTCTTTCCCCACCTGGCTCTCCTACTTCTGAGCCCCTCACTGGGCTGTCTCTGGCTTCCATGGGGTTGGAAATAAGATGAGGGCAAATGGAGAGAGGGGTGGAGAGAGAAGTGGGGGACAGGCCAGCTGTAGATGCAATCAGCTATGGTGCCCTCTGGGCAGGGGAGGAGTCCCATTGCTGATTCTGTCTCCTGAATGCCTCAGAGACAACCCCTCAGCAGCCTCTCACTGTGGTCCCTTGATGGGAGTGAAGCCCACTTTAGCCCCTGAATATCTGGAGGCCCTTCCTATTATTCTTCCAGGCCAGTCCTCCCTGGGGGAATCTGAGAAGACCCCAGGCTAACTCTACTTCCCCCTTCCCTAACACGGCCATATCTGGTCCCTGAATGACCCTCATGCATCCAGTGCCCCACGATTTACAGAAGCACTTTGCTCCTGACATAATCTCCATTCTGTTGCCATAGACCCTTTTAGCAGGGTCTTGCCTGTGGATTGTTCTTGGACCAATGTGTAGACTTTTGCCTGGTAGAAATGCAAATGATTTTTGTTTCATGGAACAGATAACTCAATGGGTTATAATTTATGGTCCTGTTGGAATACTGACAAGTTTCGTATCTAACCCAGCGATCTTATCCTAACATTGCTATAAATACTTAGCTTCTCAAATGCTCTTTGGAATGGTTTTCACATCTTAGTGGCTCCCTTGTTAATTAGCAAGTTGAATAAAATCTTTGACTTGTGTTTATTTCATTTTGAAAGAGAGTCATAATTTTATCTCTTTGAAAATTATTCCTTACGTTTAAAATCCAATACACTCTGCTAAGAAATTCTACTACTACTAGTATTTGATGACAGTACTACTTCACATACCTACAGCAATTTATATTATACAACTTCCTTTCTGCAATGAGAATCTTCTTGGAGGTTGGAGGCTATGGCTGTCTTATGCAAAGACTATGTTATTTCTGCCTGGCATAGTCTCTAGTACAAAACAGGAGCCCAATGAATATTTGCTATGAACCGCATTTGGTATTCATACAACCCTGCAAGGTAGGTAGAGAGATTTTCTTTGTTTTACAGATGTAATGTATTTGTATGG
This sequence comes from Phacochoerus africanus, assembly GCF_016906955.1. Lineage (NCBI taxonomy): Eukaryota > Metazoa > Chordata > Mammalia > Artiodactyla > Suidae > Phacochoerus > Phacochoerus africanus. Next base: position 243,156,679 of record NC_062545.1, read on the forward strand.
CATGCCTAATGTCACACAAGGAGTGAGTTAAGAACTCTGGGATTCAAACAGACCTCATTTCTGGGGCAGTACTTTTTGAAGACACTATAATTGTCTCTAAGTTTATAAGCATGTACCTAACACTCCCAAGCAAATTAGAAGTACTTCCCAGCTAAAAGCTTCCTTAAGTTACTGATTTTTGTTAGGATGCTTCTAAAATTCTTGTAACATTATTCAACATATAAAACTTCACAATTTATGGTCATAGGCATGAAGTTATCTAAGGTCATAGCAATAATTTCTAGAGAAGTAATTAAATAAATCTGCAGAGGATGATTTGTGACTGAAACACTGGAATCGTTTTTGCCCTAATAGAGCAGTATATCTTGGCCTAAGAAAAATCCAAATGTATGGAACATTCATTTTCTAAGCAAGTCACAATTAACACTGGAAAATCAGAAGCTGACTCCATCTACAGCTGTAATTGTCTTTAGTCCATATTATTTCCTTGGATGCCATTGAACTCCCCTCTGCCTTGCCAAAAGACAAATAACAAACAAAACAGAGAAGTTGTTCTGAGTCCTTGTTTCTTTCCATCCCTACTGCCAGCACCCCATTATAAACCACTGTATGTTCTTATCTAAAGTGCTGCAAAAATCTCCTACCTGCTCTCCCTGCACCTGTTCTTATGCCTCTCTCACATCACCGCCACAAGTAAAGTAACCCCTGGGGTCTCCTACTGCTTTTCCATAAACTTAATTCTTTAAGGTGGTTTGAGGTTCCAAGTGATCTGTCCCTGCCTAACTCTCTTTCCAGTCACCCTCATCCTTGGTCACACTGGACCTTCCCAACTCAGAGCCTTTACACACTCCAATCCCTATTCCTAGAAAGTTCTAGTTTTGCCCTTATTTTGCTAATTCCTGCTTCCCCATCAGGTCTCAACTTTAGTTCCACTTTATCGAAGAAGACTCCCATGCTCCTCCTGCAAGTGCAATCACACTTGCGATTGCTTTTTCAGTATCTGTCTTTCCCTACCAGACTATAAGTTTCTTGAAATCTATCTTGTCTGTAGCCTCAAGTTCAATGCTGAGCACGGTGCCTGACATATACTGTATTTCACCAGTTCTAAGACACAGATTTTTGAAAAAAAAATTTTTTTCTCTTTTTTGGCTGCCCCGAGGCATATGGAATTCCAGGATCAGGGATCAGATCTGGGCTGCAGGTGCAGCAACACTGCCAGATCCTTTAACTCACTGTGCCGGCCAGAGATCTGACAAGCGGCCTGGTGCTGCAGAGACGCCACCAATCCCATGGCAGTATAGCAGGAACTCCATTTTTTTCACTTTTTAATTATCTCTGAAATCAAGATGCAAATTTCCTTTTCCTTTTCTTTTTTTTGTCTTTTGTCCTTTTAGGGTCGCATCCACGGCATATGGAGGTTCCAAGCACCTCCCCTATGCCAGAGACTCAACACCACCAGATCCGAGCCACATAACTGTCCTCTTGCACCACAGCTCACGGCAACGCCAGATCCTCAACCCACTGAGCAAGGCCAGGGATAAAACCTGCAACCTCATGGTTCCTAGTCAGATTCATTTCCACTGTGCCACAATGGGAACTCCTAGGATGCAAATTTCAGTCATTAGTATGTCATAGTTCATTTGGCAGTATTTTTCTTCCTTAATGTAAGTGGAATAATTGCATATCATACAACCAATATTTTTTCATATTTTAAGAAATGCAATGGTTGCATGCAATGCATGTGACTACCTGTAATTAAAAACCTTTAATTACTTGGGTTTTTTTTTTTTTTTTTTGCCTGCATACTGAAATTTTATTACTTATAAATGGCTGGGTTCTGAAAGACAGTTTGAAGCAGCAAATCAAAATAGCCAATTGCTATTTCCGCTACTGGTAGTGGGCAGCATCAATACATTTTTGCATGAGTTCCAGCTAGATGTCATGCATGTTGGAAGTTTATAGAGAGAAGAGCATTGTTTCTGGGACAACTCACAAGATCCTGCCTGCTGCTCCAGTGTCTGCTGATGTGACTTCTGTCAACACAACTCCATATCCAACCACTGCTGTCAGCACCTCCCCTGCCAAAGCTGATGTCACATCAGCTGCCCCAGCTCAGATCAGCTGCCCCCATCTCTGTCCTCCTTATACTCCAAATAGCTGCTTCTCTCTGCTAGCTGAGCGGTACAGCCCTTTGGTGTTCACAAGACACTTCGTCCTGTCATACATTCTGCTGGGAGCCCAGCCAAAGCCTCCTGGGAGAAGAAGCAGGGAGCTTTAGAGTACTTGGTCACTCATCATATTCCTGCTTCGACCATTGGTTCAGCAGCCTCAGGCCACAAGGATGGTTGAATCACTTTTCTTTAGAATCTTCTATCAAAGGAACAGTGATATATAGGGTCCAATAACTTCAGTTTTGCCTTTATATAAAACATGAGCCTGGTTTTTTTCCTCTTCTTGGAAATCAGCTTTTCCTTTGGTGGAGATTGTTCCACCCTGACAATTTATTGAGAAAATTCCCTCCTTATCCATAGGCATGTCTCAACCCTAGCCCAAGTAGATTTAAGTAGAACAGGTTTATTCAATTGACTGCCGCCTTGATAAGCTGTACTCATGATTGACGAGGCCTCTATTTCTGGGTGTCCTCGCCCATCATTACCCCTGCCTGGGGCTTTACAAAATAGCTGGGTTGAATCACACTGACAGAATCTTTTAGTCACTTTCAATTCTGCCAAGGAAATATAGACGTGGGCTTTCAGCTTCTAAATTAACTTTGATTCCCTCCAGACCCTGATCCCTTTTAGGTCACAAAGCATCTTAAAACTGAGCAGAACACTTTCATTTAAAAGAAAAGGAATGGAAAAGGAAAAAAGGGAGAAATAATTGAAGCAAATGTGACAAAATTAAGATCTGTCTCAAAACTTTATTCAAAATGTAATAAAAATTAAGATCTTAATAAATAATCGAGATCTGTCCAAACTTTCCAACCCCGATTGGAAGTGAGGACAGAAATATCCAGTTAGAGGATGCTACTGAACTGTGACTGGCAGAGTGCTCTCCCTAGAAGTACAGCAAATTAGTGGCATTAGGAAGTGGTACTGAGCCAGGAGTCATGTGTGGATTTGAATCCAAAAAGCCAGAGAAGAACATCTGATGAAGTTGCCGCAACTGAGGGGCCAGAAGCAGAGAGAAAAAGCTAAAATATTGGGAGGGTGTTGAAGGAAAAGATATTGCTGTGCACATTGACATTAATCTCCCTTAAGAAACCAAGTGAAATCATCTAGTGGAACATTTTAAACAGGGACAAATAACATCACTTGTGATGCTAGATTAGTATTTTAACCACACAAGTTTGAAGAGTTCTTTTGTTTTTGTTTTGTTGTTGTTTTTCTTTTTAGGGCTGCACCAAAGGCATATACAAGTTCTCAGGCCAGGGGTCGAATCAGAGCTACAACTGCTGGCCTACGCCACAGCCACAGCCACTCAGGATCCGAGCCACATCTTCGACCTATACCACAGCTCACGGCAACGCCAGGTCCTTAACCCACTGAGAAAGGCCAGGGATTGAACCCACATCCTCATGGATCCTAATTGGGTTTGTTAACTGCTGCGCCACAAAGGGAATTCCCACAAGTTTGAGGAGTTTCTGACCTTCAAATGGAAAAAAACTGGGCATCTTACTGAAGGAAACCTCCAAGGCAAAGAAAGGGCATCTCCAATTCCTGAAGCATTCAGGCCATAGGCCAGGCTGGGCCATGAGAGAGCAGAGAACTCTTCATTTGAAGTACGTTTGCTACCATAGAAAAATCTTTGATATCTGTTGTGCTGGCAGCCCAGGGGCAACCTGCATCACCTTACGGCAAGCCCCAAGGAGCAGGGTTTCTTTCTAAGCAGGAGCCTCTCTAAAGTGGTTCTGCTCTTCTCTGATATGGCCAGACATTCTCTGATGTGGGAGACAGAAGCATAGGAAGGCTGTCGGGCACAGACAGTCCACTTACGTGAAATGTAGGCTAAGCCCAAGAGAGATAGGGGTGCAGAAAGTTTTTTGTTCGTTTGTTTGTTTTTGTCATTTTAGGGTCACATCCACAGCATACAGAAGTCCCCAAGCCAGGGGTCAGAATGGAGCCATGGCTGCCGGCCTAAGCCACAACAACAGCAACGTCCTCATGGATACTAATTGGGTTGTTACCACTGAGCCACGATGGGAATTTCCTTGAAAGTTTTAACATAAAGCTCCTTTGGTACAAGATCTTCCTGATACAGTTGCATCCCTGAGCTAGGAAGACTAGAAATTGGTTGAAGTTGAGTTCCCATCATGTTTCAGTGGTTAACAAACCCAACTAGTATCAGTGAGAACACAGGTTCGATCCCTGGCCTTGTTCAGTGGGTTAAGGATCCTGTATTGCCGTGAGCTGTGGTGTAGGTCGCAGATGCGGCTGGGATCCCACACTGCTATGGTTGTGGTGTAGGCTGGCAGCTAAAGCTCCAATTAGACCCCTAGGCTAGGAACCTCCATTTGCCAAAGGTGCAGCCCCAAAAAGACAATAAAATAAAATAAACTTTCTACAACATAGAAGATAAATGTAGCACTCAGAGATAGACAAAGGCCATTTCATTCAAGTCATGGAAGGAAATTTTAGAGAGAGTTCACCTTATGCTATTGAGAAAATAAAAAAAAACATTCTAAAAAGGAAGAGATGAAAGATGGCAAGACAATATATTAATATGTAATGAAATAGTTAAAGAATATATGCAAAGACAATACTATAGTAATTTGATAAGTGGCATAAGGTAGTAAAGGACAGAGTTAACTTTTCAGAAAATCAGATATGTAATGTGGAGAGTAAACTTGAGGTGATCTCTCAGAATGCAGAGGAAAAAGACACAGAGATTAAAGTGATAGAAAAGATATAAATGGAAGAGTCAGAAGATGAAGAGTCAACATGTGTGTCTGCTGCTTACTAGAAACTCTGTTTCTCTGAAGTTTTAATTGTATCTCCAACTATAAATGGGGTGAAGGAGTTCCTGTCATGGCACAGTGGAAACAAATCTAACTCTGAACCATGAGGTTGCAGGTTCGATTACTGGCCTTGCTCAGTCGGTTAAGGACCTGGCGTTGCCATGAACTGGGTTGTAGGTCGCAGACGCGACTTAGATCCTACATAGCTGTGGCATAGGCCAGCATCTGTAGCTCCAATTTGACCCCTAGGCTGGGAATGTCCATATGCTGTGAGTGTGGCCCTAAATAGACAAAAAGACAAATAATAATAATAATAAAATAAAATGGGGTGTCAATATTACTATTCCATAGGGGCCTGTAAGGACTGAGTGAGATAATGAATAAAAAGTGCCCAGCATTTAGGAAGCAACAAATAAATGGTAGTTGCAATTACTATTACTATTACCACTGTTACTCCTATTGTTCTTATACGATTATTAAATAAATGAACACAGGGACACATGGAGAAAAAAAATTAGTACTGTGGTTTATGTCCCAAGATCAACTTGATTTTATCTATAGATATTGTTTTTTCTCAAGAAGGGCTCATGACTGCTATATTCCTTGGATTCTTTTTGTTTGTTTGCTTGTAGTGATACCTGCCTATTACCTTTACACATAAATAACAATTTGATAGATATAAAATATTTGTGTAAAACATTCTTATAACTCTGCATAGAGTGTTACAATCTTTTGACATTTAATGTCCCAAAAGAGAAATCAGAGGCCAGCTTGACTTTTTTTTAACTTGGGATACTTTACATAGAATAAAAATTACAGCCACAACACTCTTTTATCATTACAGTAACTCGAGATATGCATCAAGGTTTTTTGATTCTGATTTTCTTTCTGGAATCGGTGCTTTTTTTTCCTGCAGGTTCAGCTCTTGCTTTATACAGAAGTTTTCTTCTATGTTATCTTGCAATGCATTTATATCTCATGTTCTCTTTTCCAGAAACTCTAATATGCTTATGTGGGTTGGCCTTTCTCTTCCACGTCCATAGTTTTCCTTTCTAGCGATTTATAAACATCTTCTTTCCACTTTTCTGAATTTAACTTATGTTCTAGTTACTGCAATTTCTAAGGTAACTTCTCTATTTTCTATAGTAGTTTTACTGTTACGTTCAGTTTCTTTCATAATCATTGCCAGCTTACTTTTCCTCCTTTGGCCATCTTAGAATCTCTTCTTTGACCTCTTTATCTCTCAGCTATGCCTACCTTTTCCAAGGAGCCATGTTCTTTATAACTTCTCTGAGGGTTGAAAAAGTACTTACCTGAAATTTTTACTACATTCTGAAGTAACTTTCTCTTATAGCTTGGTATGATGCTATTTCAGATGTGAATTCTTCATCTAGTTTTCACTTCTTAACTTACCTCATATATTTTCCTTTTTGGAGTCTCTATACATAGGGCCCATAGTGGGTCTTTTTATTCACCTATCCTTTGAGTTGGGGGGGCCATTTTACCTAGTCTTCTATTTGCTCAAAAGTGGTGTATATGGATGGGGCAGAGGCGTCATCTGGAGCAGCTGACAGCTTTGGTACAGACACATTGTTTCTGAAGATACTCAGAGAATCTTTTTCTTAATTTTTATTATTTGCCTATTTCAGCTGAGCAGATCACCCAGATAGGAGGTATGTCTGTTCAAAACAAATCTCTAAGTCACAACTGATGACCATCTCATTTACTTTTAGAGAATTCTGGACCATGCTGAGGTCTGGAGGGTTTTATAGCATCTCTCAGCATTCTTCTTTAAACTGATCCCAAATTCACTGATTTGGCAGATATTCTCTTCTGCTTATGAGTTGGAGGTTGCAGTTCTAAATCTATTTGTTAGAAATGCAGTTTTTCTTCTCTGAATTCTTTGGATTATTTTAATAGGTTACAAACTGGACACTATAGTAAACAGGCTTTTTACCAAAGTCCAATGTAGTATTTTTAAATAAAAGTCTGATGACATCACCTCCTTATTCTGCTGCCCTACTATGAATCTGCTTCCCATCTACAGCTCCAGCCCCTTCCTGTACTTTTTTCTCCTCCACTCTTTTGCATCATGTAACATCATTCACTTGCTCTCCCTCTGAAATCTGTCCCCTTGTACCTTTTGTTCTCTCTACCTGGAATGCTCTCTCTCCTCCACTCCCTTTGCTTGGCCAACTCCTCTTACACTCCAGGCTCAGTTTAAACATCACTTGTCAGAGGATGCTTTTTCTAAACATTCCATGTTTTACATTCATGCTATGTTCCTGCACTTGTTGTGTCAAACATTCTTTCACATTTGGTTAGCAGGTCCAACAATAACATCTTAATTTCTCTTCATGTTGTTATAATGTGGTTTGGATGACAAATAATGAATTCAAATTTACAACTGCAGTTTTCAAATGAATACTCTTTCATCTAGACTGGATACATTAGCTTCCAAGTACAAACACATCGTGAATTGATTTTGAAATATTGCATGTTTATGTCTGTTACAGATATTCATGCTAGAACATGTATAGTATATTGACGATATGTAAAACAAAAGGAAATCTGTTCTGGAAATCTGAATCATTAAGTTCACTGATGCATAGGTCAGTGCCTGGCATACAGAAGGTGCTCGGTAAATGTTTCGTTGAGCAAATGAATGATTGGTGTACCCTTGAGGTTTATGTTCCTACACAGTACAGTCCATTTATATCCAAATAAAAGGTAATTCAGAAATAGGAGGTTCTGTTCAGGTGGAAGGGAGAACAGCTCAAGATAAACCAGGGTGTTGTTTCAAGTTGTTCTGTCAGCTTGCCTCGTTTTGTTTTCATACTTCCTGTTCATAGGTAACCACTTTGTAAACCTAGATGCAAAATGGAAGGCCTGTGAATTCCCACTAACAAGCTGTGTAAGGCATTCTCAGCATTTCTCCAGGCTGTCAGAGGGCTTAGATCAAGTGTTCTCACACATTGCCTAAGCTCTTCTCAGACATATTTGCTCCAGGCTTTTATCAACTGCCAGGAAATGAGCAGCTGTGAGTTCCAAACGTAACAGGTATGTAGAGCTGTCAGCATGTCCAGTTCTGATCAACTGGAGTTGCGCTGGGGTCAGCTGTGTCTGATACCCCTTCCCTCTGACCAGAAGGATTCCGTGCAAGCTCCATGCTCCTGCTAAACGGGGGGATTGCTGTGGAAGGCCCTCAGCCTGGGGACTTCCGCCAAGCAGTGCCTGGCTCCCCAACTGCACTAGCCCCCAGTGCCCTGTCATTCGAGCTGACACGTGGGATTCCTAGGACAGGCTTAGCTCTGGTAGTCTTCACTGCCAGCAGCCCATGAGCTACTCTAGATTAATTCTAATGTCTGTGTACTATTTAAAATGCGGTTGACACTGAATTTGTTTTACCTGGTTTTAAAAAATGAAGAATTTAATTAACTTTTTTTTTTTCTTTTCAGCTCTTTATGGCATTGAAAGTCAACTACTTTATGCTCAGGGAAGTTTTTCATTGTTTTAATAGTTTTCAGGTTGTGGCTAGGTCTTAGTTTTTGCATGTGGTGCCTTTTTTCAACTAATTACTTCTTAAATGTGTTCAGACTCCTTTTTAACTTTAATCTGCCTTAGAGTGATATTACCATTTTATTTTTTAAATTTTATTAACTTCTATTTGGGTGGTTTTAAGAGTTTTCATAGGGTTGAGATTTCATTCTGCTACCTAGAATTATAGACTTTCAAAGCGGGGAAGGCCCCTGGGATCTTTGCTAAATCTCTTCTTAAGAGGTGAATAAACTGAGGTAAATATGTTAAAAGACTTGCTCAGATTCTCATAGCCAGAGGTAGAGCTGGGATGAGAAAACTCAGGCTTCCTAGCTCTCAGTTCAAAGGAATTTCCACTACAACTGCTTATTTTTTTAAGATATTTTTACAGACTAGTATTTTACTCTGAGAGTCATCACTAACACCTTTGATAAAAATACATATGCCAGCTTTCATGAAAAAGAAAAAGGCAGTGAAGCGTAACTACTGTTAATGCGATTTTGTCAAATCTTCACCCAAGTTCCAAGAAATGCCAATACCCATGTCAAACAGTCAATCAATGGCTAATTAGTATTAAGTCCTTCTATACATCAGGTACAACAACCACCAAAATGTAGAAGCCCTTGGTTCTCATGATAGAGTCACAGGAGATATGAAGTGTGACATCCTGGGAAGCATATCAATAATGTTGATAAACTAGACTTGATGGTGGATATTGGGGGACAGTGCAAGGAAGCCAGATATATTCAGATCTTGCATCGTAGGCTAAGAATAGCATAAAAAAATCTGATGCACTCTTTCAATTAGTAATACTGATAGGGTACAGGGAATTTAGTAAGCCCTTGCATTGTTACAATAATGATAATGTTTTCATGGCATCTTACAGTTTGCAAAGCTCTTTCACATTTACAATCTCATTTAATTGTCACAATAAATATTTCAAATCAGTATCTTCCTTTTCAAAAAATGACACTGAGACTCTAAATCTCACAGCATATTTTTGGGAGAAATTAGATTTCAACCCAGCTTCTTTCCATTCAAAATCTCATGATATTTTCATTGTCATGTCTTTCTTTGTCACTTCTTTCTTCCTCCCTCCTTCAACAAACATTTACAGAACACTGTTTACATGCCAGAGACTGTAGTTAGGAATGATTCCATCAAAAGTGCAAAACTGGTTCAACACAAGGAAAATTATTAGCTTAATCTATCACTTCAATAGACAAAGCTGTAAAAATTAGGTTTTGTTGCTACATTAGAGCAGTAAGAAACAGCTCTCTTTGGATTGGCTCATCCAAGTTCACATTTTACAGATGAGGGAAATATGGGGGAAATAGTTCAAACACCCAGTGAGACAGAGGCAGCTTAAACCAAGTACCTTGGGCATTTCTAGTAGACAACGTGCTTCTCAGGAGACACACAAAACCATTTACTTGGTAAAAAAAACTGCATTTCTGAAGAATCAGAATGGGTATACATATTCCACACGCACGCACACACACACACACACACACAGATAAAATACATATACGAGCAAGTTAATATCACTCAATGGAAAAACCACAGAAAGGCATGCTCCTAAAAGAATAGGCTATTATAGTTTTTAATTAGATTAGAGATGCTCTATAGAGATGTCACAAAAGGGAATTCACATAGAAAAGGAAGAGAAAAATATCACCTTCTAAAAATCCAAGGGAATCCACCTAAAATCTAGGTAAGATAAACAAAGTAGCAGAATGTCAAGTAGATGCATAATAATGAATTCCTGAGAACCTGAGATAGCCAGAAACTATTATAGAAAGAAACCTGGTTTATAATGGCAACAAACAATTAAGCATTTGCCTTACTAATTTAATAAATGTTTATTGAGTGTCCACAACATGCAAAACGATGTTCTGGTTTACAGCAAAGGACAAACCGACAAAGATCCTGGCCTCAGGGAGCTTTTGCTTTCAAGGAAGAGATAGACATGGCATACGGAAATTGTATCACACCTTTGAAACTGGTGCTATGGGAACAACAGTGGTAGGAGGAAGGGAAGTGAGACCATAGGCAATGAATATGGGGTTGAATAAGACAGTTAAGACCATTGAGAAGGTAACATCTGAGTCAAGACCTGAAGGAGGTAAGAGAATTAGCCATGCAAATATTTGAGAAGAGTGTTCAAGAGGAGTCAGTCAGCACAAAGGCCATGAAGTAGGAGTCTCTCTATTGTGTTAGAGAAACAGCACAACAAAGTGACAATCACAACAGTTGGATCAACACTGAGGTAGGAGTGGGGGATAATCATGGTTAGCCCTGGAGACCCTTGATCACTGCTCTGAGAATGTGGGCTTTTGCTGTGACTGAAACACAAAGTCATGTGGGTATTTAGCAGAAAAGTGGCATGTGTGACTTGAACATAGTCACTTGGGCGATGTGTTGAGGCATTGCTCTACTTGATTACTGTCCTACCCTTCTCTCTGACCCTGGATCAAACCTCCATCATCTCTCACAACAAACACTGTAGGAAAGAGTGGCTTGGGACAAGGTCGGGGCAGTGGAGGTGATAACAAGAGGCTGAATTCTGGATATATTTTGAAGGGAGAGGCAATAAGATTTCCCAAGGTTGAGTATGAGAAGAAAAGAATGACACTAAGGATTTTGGCCTTGACCAACAGAAGGACAGTTAATAATTAACATAATATCGGACTTCCTGTGTGGCTCGCAAGCTAATTCACATAATGTGGGGCACATGAGAATGATGGAAAGGAAATGCTAGAATCCTTATAGGATGGTACCAGAACTAGGACTCTACCCTTCCTATTCTCTATACTCCTAAAGTCTATAACCATGTCTGGCACACAACAGACACTCAATAAATATCTGTTAAATTGATAAATGAGTGAATAACTATTGGAATCTCCTCTCTGGGCTACGGTTTAAATCAGTTCTCAGATTCTCACATGCAGCAGAACCACATTATAACAGATTTGGGGTCTCATCCCCAGAGTTTCTGATCCAGTAGTTCTGGGATAGAACCCAAGAATTGACATTCATCACACATTCCAGGGGGATGCAGCTGCTGCTGGCTCAGGGACTACATTTTGATCCCTGTGCTGATGTGCTCTGATGGTGGGCACATCCCTGCCAAGCCTGAGGCACAATGAAGTCCTGCCTCCTTGTGCACTTTGATATCCCAGCCCCTGTATCAGCTTTCATGGGCCAAATGGCTTTAACCATTCCTGACCACTATGGGTGCCCTCTTAATCTTGCCCCTTAAAACTTTGCCTTTTGTTTTCCAGTATAACTATGTTTTGTTTTGGGTTTTTTTTTTTAATCTAAAAATGATTTTACCCATTTTCTTTTTCCTTAAAATAGCCATTTTTGCCACTGAATTTTAGTTGCCTTTCATCTCTTAGAGCTGTTTATTTCTTTTAGTTCTGTCTCAACCCAAATGGGAAAATAGCACCTTTTCCTTGATTTTTTCAAAGTACTGCAATTCCCCATGAGGCAGTGGTGTAGAGTAGATATTTACTGAGGATTCCTAGCATAGCTCAGCAGATAACTTCAAATATAACAGAAGACACCAACCACATCTCTATCCCCAAATTTCATAAGCCATTCTCAGAGACCAAATTGCTTCCCTTTCCTCTCCCCATGACTCTTGTTGACTAAAAAAAATAAAACCTGGAAGTTGAGACCTAAGTTTTATTTGGGGTGAAATTAGGACTTAGGCCCAGGAGACAGCATCTCAGGTAGCCCTGAGAAACTACTCTGAGAAGGCAAGGGGGGAAGCTAGGATATGTGTTTTTGCAACAAAGGGAAGGTAGTAGGATCAAAAGGTTTACAGAAAGCAAGATTTACAGTAAAAGATTTACAGAAAAACCAGTTTCTATGGGAAGCTGTAAAGGTCTAGGCTTACTGGAATTACTCCTTTGATATGCACCTCAGCTGTGGTCCAGTCTTCTTAGTTTCTGCCCTGAGTTCCCTCCGTGCTCCCTGGCCCAACCTTGGGAGTGGCTGCATTCATAAAGGACCATGACATCTTTTGTCTGCAACTATAGCCCTGAAATACTGCCTCAGATAGCTCTGAAATACTGCCCCAAAGAGGAAAGATATAAGTCATAAAGGTGAAGGGGGAGGTGAATGCAGCCATGCACACATTTACAGAATTTTGCTGCTGGTCTCGTAAAGGTTACTCTGAGTCACAGATATCAGCCGTCACTGAAGGACTTTAGTGTTTTTCTAGATATGAGGAGACGCAAGAATTGGGCTCATAAGATCGTCTCCTAAAAAAATATCTAACTATCTAAAGACCTGTTCTTTCAGTTTTCCCAGAGCACAGGGTGCCTCACTCCTGGTCTCCAACCTGAGCTTCACTGGGGGGGTGTTGCAGGTCAGCAGATGTGGTGGCTCATGTTTTACTCCATGTGGAGGCTGATGGCAAGTACCGAACTTCACTTCACACTTTCATTCTTCAGTCTTTCTCTCATTCCCTTCAGAATGTCCCCCTGACATACCCACACACACACTGTCCCCTAAACTCCAAGTCCTTCCCATTTGCTCTACAGAGCAATCCATCTCTTTCTCTCACCCAGGCCCATTCATGCCAGGCCCTGAGGGCTTCCCTTCCTACCAAAGTGATTTATTTTTCCAACACAGATGACTTTCCCACTAATGGGATTTTAGCACCCATCTTTAAAATGAAAGCATTTCTCTCTACTGTAGTGGGTGCACACACAGACACACACTTAACTAATAAGCAAAAGTCCATACCTAATTATGGTTCTAGTTTGCATATCTTTGATCACTTAGGTACTGAGATCCTTCTTAGTGGGATTTTTTTTGTTTTAGTTCATGTGTATTTTTCTAATAAATGCTAATTTTCTATCTTTCTGATAGTTTGCATTTTAGTTTTCTCTATTTTTTAATTTATGCTTAAGTGTTTTAATTTTTACATAGTCAACCATCAGTCTTTATTCTTTGTGACTTCTTTAATCATTTGTAATGTTCCTTGCTTTTCCCTAAGCTCTGGAAGTTTTATGGGTCTTGTTTGTATGTTTGTCCGTGGCTATTCTTTTGTATTTGATCATTTATTACACCTGGAATAATTCACCTGTGATATAAATTAGTCTAAATGAATTTTTTCCCCAATTGCTCATCAACCTTTTTTTTATAGCCCTGTCACCCAGCACAAGCTATGACACATATTGTATTCTCACTAAATGTTTTTATAATCAGTGAATGTATCTCTGTACTTTCTAACACATCTCTCTCCTCTTCCCCACTTAACCCTGTTTTACTGGGTGATTTGATGAGCATGATATTTCACCATCCCACCAGCACCATCACTGCCTATTTACATGCATACACTTCGGGAAAAGCAAATTCTTCTCAGAAATGTCCTTCCTGGGTTGTGAATATGCAGCCAGTTGGAGGCAGTCAGAAAAAATTTAAGCAGTATTCAGAGGGCAAAGTCCAAATGCCCTCCTGGTTCTGTGACAACAGGAGCATGAGAATTGGAAAGGAAGAGAAAAAACTACCTCTCCATATGTGCAGCTTGTCTGGTTCTGTATCTGGAAAACCCAAGAGGTTTCATGAAATAAAAAAAAACCTACTGCAAACAATAGGAAAATGTAGTGCAGTAGCACATTATAAAAATCAACATATGAAAATCAATAGCTTACCCTGAATCTAATTATGAATAAACTGCATATCAACCCAAATTGATGCACATTTTACAAAATAACTGGCCTGTTTTCTTCAAAAACATCAAGGTCAGGAAAAATAAAAGAAAAAAAAAAAACAAAATCAAGGAGGAGTTCCTGTAGTGGCTCAGAGGAAATGAACCTGACTAGTATCCATGAGGACATGGTTTAATCACTGGCCTTGCTCTGGGGGTTAAGGATCCAGCATTGCTGTGAGCTGTGGTGGAAGTTGCAGACATGGCTCAAATCTGGCATTGCTGTGGCTGTGTCTTAGGCCAGCAGCTACAGCTCCGATTTGACCCCCAGCCTGGGAACCTCCATTTGTCGTGGGTGCAGACATAAAAAAAAAAAAAAAAAAGAAAAAGATCAAGGAACTGTTCTAGAATGAGGAGATTAAAGAAATACACAACTGAATGCATTGCTGCAGTGCACAATACTGGACTAGACTAGATTGGGGTGGGGGTGGGGCAGAGAGGGTGGAAAGGGAGTGGCAAAAAATATAAAGGACAGTGTTGGTTCAATTGATTAAATAACATGTATAGATTAAATAGTAGTACTGTGATGTTAAATTTTCTGAACTTGATAGGAAAAAAAATCAAATGTGTGGTTATGAAAAGAAATATATAGGAAATAATGAATATCTAGTGATAAAACATCATGATATTTCCAACTTACTCTCAAAATAATTTCAGGAAAACAAACAAACAAACACAAAAAACCCATTAAACAAACCCCAAAACAAAACCATATATATGGGAGGTAGGGAGGTAAGGAGGCAAACAGAGACAGAAGCAAATGGGAAGAATGCAAACAATGAGTGAATCTGGGGAATGAAAAAATACATATATGGAAGTTCCATGTACTATTCTTTCATGTTCTCTATACATTTGGAATTATATCAAAGTAAAAACATATATACATATAAAAGTAATGTAAAGGAGCTAGGGCCCTATGGAGCTCCTAGGCACACAAGTCTTTCTGTGTCCCCCATTTCTTGTTTTTAGGAAATAAGCTTCAGCCTCCATGACCTTCCCTGAGTTCTAAAGGGTAGTTGCTAAGCAGGGATGGGAAGGGATGCAGAGACCAGGGAGTAGCAGTCAAGAGACAATAGTGCAGCCTTGGGGCAGGGTCCCGGTTTCCCTTCAAAGTATATACATAACAATATCTTTGAGCATTTTTGCAGAACTAAAACCCCAAACAAATGGAAGAACTACTTGATGAAGCATTCTTCATTCGAGAGGAAGGAGGACCATCAGAACTAGTCCTGGGGTGACTAGACACCAGCTTCAAGAAACAATGCAAGCTTGCCTCTCCTTGATCCTAATCTACAGGTCCTGTTTTCCACTCCCCAAACTATGAACCACCTCCTAATCTCTCCCAAGGGGAGCGCGGTCTTTAAGGCATTAGCCTACTGTGGCCCTGGTAAAGCAATAAAGCTATCACTTTCTCCTTCAACCAAAACTCTGTCTCTGCGTTTGTATCACCAGTGGATAAAGCCTGAGTTTTGACAATTTTAAGAACCCTCATATTTAACAAACACAAACTAGTTAGAACATAAAATGGAAGACAAAGCCTATTTATACAAACAAGTACCTAGCATAAACCTTGTAAGAAAAGTCTGGATTTCCCGTCATGGTGCAGTGGAAACAAATCCGACTAGGAACCATGAGGTTGCAGGTTCAATCCCTGGCCTCACTCAGTGGGTTAAGGATCCGGTGCCATGAGCTGTGGTGTAGGCCGCAGACGTGGCTTGGATCAGGCGTTGCTGTGGCTGTGACAAAGGCCGGGGGAAGCTATAGCTCCCATTAGACCCATAGTCTGGGAACCTCCATATGCCACGGTGCAGCCCTAAAAAAAAAAGGAAATGTTTAAAACTTTACAAGAAAAGGGAAAAAAACAAAACAAAACAAACCAACACTCCCCAAAGACATATAAATCTTTTTGTAAATAGAATGTTGTTCTTGGTTAGAAAGACTCAAATTTGGAAAAGTCAGTTATCCCTAAGTTAAACTACAAGTTTATCATGATCCTAATAAAAATATTATCATATGTTTTTCCCCAAAACCTTGATAAATTGATCATAAAGTTTATTTTTAAAAACAAGCAGGCAAAAGAAATAAGGAGGTCTGTAAAATAATGGCAATTGGGTATTGGGGATAGCTTTATCAGGTATTAGACATGTTAAAAGTTCTACAATTAAACTACGGTATTGGCATATAAATAGGCTGATAGAAGAGAATAGAGAATCTAGAAACAGACCAGACCCAATTTAAAAGAAAATTTAGTGTATGATAAAACATATCATAGAGAAAAGATGACCTGGGATAATGGATGGCCAGATGGGAAAGAAAAAATATGGTTCATTCCCCACATCAAACACCGTGATAAATTCTAATTGAATCAGAGTTTTAAATGTAGAAAGAAAGAAAAGAAGGAAAGAAAAAAAAGAGATAAACCATATAGGTACTAGAATAATGCATGGATCAATTCTTCTATAACATAAGAATGGGAAAAAAATTTAACCTATGATTCAAAATATAGAAGCCATATGAAAAAGGTTGATATATTTGTCTATATAAAAATTTAAAAAATAAAATTTTACACAGCAAAAACACATCAAAATATAGTAAAAGACAAATGGCAAGCTGAAAAAATATGAACCTATATCACAGACAATAGGTTAATATTCCTAATGTATAAAAACTAAAAATAGAAATAAAAAGATAAATGACCTATAGAAAAATGAGCAGGACTGACATGGAAAAACAAATGCCCTTGGAATTCACTCATGGCTTAGCAGGTTAAGGATCCTGTGTTGTCACTGTTGTGGTTCTCCCTACAGCTGTGGCACTGGTTTGATCCCCGGCCCAGGAACTCCTGCATGCCATAGGCTCGGCTGAAAAAAAAAGAAACGCTCTTGATCATAAAAATGGCTCTTGATCATATGAAAGATGCTTAATATAACTTGAAATAAAGGAAACACAAATGAAAAGGACATTGAGATACCGTTTAAAAGTTGGAGTATTGGCAAGATTAAGAAATAGACATTGTCGGGAGTTCCTGTCATGGCGCAGTGGTTAACGAATCCGACTAGGAACCATGAGGTTACGGGTTCGATCCCTGCCCTTGCTCAGTGGGCTAACGATCTGGCGTTGCCGTGAGCTGTGGTGTCGGTCGCAGATGCGGCTCGGATCCCGCGTTGCTGTGGCTCTGGCGTAGGCTGGCGGCTACAGCTCCGATTCGACCCCTAGCCTGGGAACCTCCCATATGCCGAGGGAGCGGCCCAAGAAATGGCAAAAAGACCAAAAAAAGAAAAAAGAAAAAAAAAAGAAATAGACATTGTCATACATTGCTGATGGGAATGTAAAAATGGTATCACCTCTATCAAAGGGAATTTGTTAATATCTATAAAAATCATGTATGTGTTTACCCTTTGACCCAAACATTCCAATTCTAAAACTCTAACTCAAAGACATTCTGGCAAAAATAGAAAAAGATATATATATACAGGGCTACTCATTATAACATAATTTATTTTTCCCAATAATTAATTAATAAACTATGAAATATTTATACAATTGAAACTCCAAAAGGAATGAACATATATACATATCCTTAATAATATATATGTACATCCCTAAGATATACATACTCTTTTTTGTGTCTTTTTTCTTTCTTTTTTTTTTTTTTTTTTTTTAGGTTCTCATCCATGGCATATGGAGGTTCCCAGGCTAGGTGTCGAGTTGGAGCTGTAACCACCCGCCTATGCCATAGCCACAGCAATGCAGGATCTGAGCCTCATCTGTGACCTACACCACAGCTCACAGCAATGCCCTGTCCTTCACCCACTGAGCAAGTCCAGGGATTGAACCTGCGTTCTCATGGATACTAGTCAGATTCATTTCTGCTGAGCCACGATGGGAACTCCTACATACTCTTCATCTTAGCCATTCTATTTCTAGGAATTTATCCTACATGAATAATTAAAAACAATAAAATTTGACTACATGGCTATTCATTTTAGAATTATTAAACATATTGAACAAGTACTTGGCTCACCTCAACCTCAGGGCTGTGACAAGAGTGCAGTAAAATTAAAAGGTCAAAAAAATTTTTAAAAAAATAATCTAGGAGTTCCCGTCCTGGCTCAGTGGTTAATGAACCCAACTAGGAACCATGAGGTTGCAGGTTCAATCCCTGACCTTGCTCAGTGGGTTAAGGATCCAGCGTTGCCATGAGCTGTGGTTTATGTTGCAGATGAGGCTCAGATCCTGAGTTGCTGTAGTTGTGGTGTAGGCTGGCGGCTACAGCTCCAATTAGACCCCTAGCCTGGGAACCTCTATATGCCATGAGTACTGTCCTAGAAAAGGCAAAAATACAAAAAAAAAAAAAGAAAGAAAGAAAGAAAGAACCTAAATGTTCGAAATAGGAGTTTGGTTAAGTGTGTGCAAATGAACACAGAATAACTGGAGAGATTCCCTCCTCCAAGAAGTGCTACCTAACACCCTGCATTCACACAGCTCATTGTGATGGCCACTTCAAGGAACTCATCACCTTACGCCTTGCTTTTGAAAAATCTGTATATGTTATGTTTCTTCCCTAGGCTCTAGGTTTTTGGATCCAGGGAACCAAGCATTGCTCACCCCTGTACCTATTCCATTCCAACTCTTACCTTTGAACCTGAAGACTGACCAGTACCTTACACACACTAGACCACAAATGGCAAATAGCTTTTATCTGTAGAATTAGTCCTTTTTTTTTTTCTTTCTTTTTACAGCTGCACCTGCGGCATAAGGAAGTTCCAGAGCTAGGGTATTAAATCAGAACTGCAGCTGAGGCCTACTCCACAGCCACAGCAACATCAAATCCGAGCCAAATCTGCCTTGCAGCAACTCCAGATCCTTAATGCAATGAGGGAGGCCAGAGATTGAACCCACATCCTCACAGAGACAATATCAGGTCCTTAACACATGAGCCATAACAGGAACTCCTGTAGCCTTAGTGAAACTGAAAGCATTAATGACTCAAACCCAGCCTAAACGCAGATTGGGACTTAACCCAAGGTTTTTTTTTTTTTTTTCCCCCACTGTACAGCAAGGGGGTCAGGTTATCCTTACATGTATACATTACAATTACATTTTTCCCCCAGCCTTTCTTCTGTTGCAACATGAGTATCTAGACAAAGTTCTCAATGCTATTCAGCAGGATCTCCTTGTAAATCTATTCTAAGTTGTGGGAACCCAAGGTTTTAAATTAGAATCACTCACCCTGTGTCTGCACTCACTGAGGTTCAGGTTCCTCATGTCTCCATGCAGAAGGAATTCAGCAAGAGACAAAGCGATAGGCAAGAAATAGATTTATTAAGATAGGACACTTGTGAGAGATGCAAGAGGGCAGGCATGAAAGCTCTGCCCCCAGGATAGGTGGGCTACAGTTTTACCATCCAAGGGGTGTGGGGGTCATAAAAGCCCACCTCTTCCTTTCTGGGAGTGGGAGCTCCTCCTTAGTATCCAGTAAAGTGTGTATTCAGATCCGCAGGAGGGTGGTCCTCAAACTCCAGCCCTTGGTCTGAATCTGAATGCAGGCCTAATCCCATCCCCTACCCAATGACCCGAGGCAATTCTCACACCTTCACTAGTCAAGCAAGCCTGCCCTGTTCTGATGGCTTTTTTTTGAGCAATTTATTTACTTACAGCGATCTCCCAATGTCCCCTAAACTTCCCTGTTATCTGTGGTCCTTTATTGGGACTTTTAAAAATACCCGTGTCTACTCCATCCTTATTATTAGTATTAATCATTTAATAATGACTTCCTGGAGCACCATGTTGAGAGTGATTCTGAGGTTGAGTGCAGGTAACCTGATTTAAAATCAGTGCTACAGTCAATTCTATTTGTTGTACACATGGGAGAGGAGAATAGAGGCACATATGTTATGCCTTCCGCAGGAAACTACACATTGGTCATATGGATCTTGAATAATTATTCTAACTCACTGACTCATCTTGTATTCCCTAGAATGTTTAAAAAACAGACACACTCACATATAACCATGTATATGGTAGACTATGTTAAAGGTGATTAGGAAAAAATAAAACACACTACAGTTTTAACTACAACAGAAAAGACATCACAACAGAAAAGACATGGAAGATGCAGCCTGAGTCAAGCTATGAAAGATGGACAAAACACCAAAATCTGAAAAAGAATTAGCAAGAAGGGCATTCCAGGCAGGGGAACCAGTGTGAACAAATATGTGTTAGAAAAGAAGGGGTCAGTTTGATGGAATGGCCTTCCAGCATTCCCCTTCTTCCTAAATGAACCTCAGATCTCTTTCAGACATCAGCCCCTCCATCATGCAGCCACATGTGTCAGGAAGACTGACTCTCCTGGCTCTTAGCTTGGCCCTGACTGGCTGAAGAGTAATGTCACTCACGATGTCAGTGATCAGTCAGTCTGGGAACAGCATGTGTTCATGTGGTTTTTTTTGTTTTTTTGTGAGTGTGTGTGTGTGTTTTGTTTGTTTGGAGGGCCAAATAGTCCTCAGATCCCAAGAGAAAACCACAGGAAAGACAGTGCTCCTTTCTCTTCAAGATTTCACCATGTCTGGATATGATGCTTGGAACTGCTGCAGCCAATTGTTTCTGGTCTGAGGTTAAATCCAGCACCAAGAATGGCAGAGCAGAGAGGTGAGGTCCTTGATCACGTCACTGAGCTGCTAACTCAATCATCCTTGTAGCCCATCCAATCTCTGAAACCCTTGTTATGCGACAGAATACACTTCCTTTCTCTAGAAGTCAGTTTGGGTTTCTGATCATGGCATCTGGAAGCATGCTGGGCCCTTAGAAAATGGTGAGCAGTGTCCACTGGTTAAAACAGAGGTTACCTGAGAGCAACTCACTTGAGGGAGAGATGGCTGGGAAAGTAGGCTGGGGGCAGACCTCATAAGACCCTAGATGCCAGGCCAAAGAATTTATAAATAATGGGGAGTTGATGAAAGTTTGGTAAGTAGTGGGGCGCAGACTCTCAGAACAGATGGGATAAATATTGGTGCAAATACGTGGTGTAAGTTAGCAAAAAAAAAAAAATTTTGATTCAAACTTCTCCTGAGTGAAATATGCATCTTCTGAGCAGCATCTTAACCAGACTGGGAACAATATGGAAAGGACGTGGGCGTGAGTGATGATCAAGTTCCCGGGCACTGGTCTCAATGGTCACACTCATACACAAATGCTGCCCTTGGCTGCAGTCTCGCCAGCATCATGTGTGAAACCAAACAGTTGGTTTCTCCGCTTTCCTTGGCAATGGCAAAGCCCCAGTTGGAGCCCCATGTTTGTGCTAAACTCCAGGCGGCACAATTCTGATTTATAACTTTTTAAATTATTATAAATGTGATTTCTTTTCATTGTAGAAAAATTGGAAAATACAAACAAAAAGAAAATTAAGATATTATGCAACCTATTTCCAAAAGATAAATCACAAGATAACATTTTGTTGTATCCCTTCCAGACTTTGTCTCTTTCTATGCATATACATTTAGTAAATAAAAATGATATTATAATGTATACATTGCTTAATCTTTTTTTTAACTCACCAATATGTCATGAATGACTTCTCATATCAATAAATATTTTTCTACAAGATAATTTTTGATGGCTTCATGAATTTCATTCTAAGGAAGTATCATGATTTACTCAACCCCCCCTTGTGAAATTGTTGAATATTCATATTATTTCCAGTGTTTGCTATTATATACACAGATGCTGCTGCAATGAACACCGTTATACATATACACAATTTACATACATTGTTCAGTTATCATCTTAGAATACTGGAAATAAAACATCTAAACAAAGGTAGAATAACATAAAAAAGGTTTTAAAAAAAATCATTTCAAATTCTCTTCTTAACAAAGCACATAAATAAACAAAAGTGTCCCTTCCATGTGAGGTTTTCCATTCTACATTTTTTCCAAGTTCTTAAAATATCTATTTAATATCTATTTAGGCTTCTGTCTGGATATGCTAATATCCATTTGTATAAGTTATCTATTCATATAATTCTATATATACATAGATCATTGGTCTTTCACAGGAACAATAGATTTGTTGTGAAGATTTCTAAGTAGTACATGTCACATTATCCTACCAAAACTCTAATCTTTCTCTTGAAATTGGATGGGATTATGCTTTCAAGGCAGAGCAACCAACTCTGCCAACAGGGATAGCACTGGAGCACAAAAGGTAATTAAAATTATTGCCAAAGGCAGGTGACTTCAAATACTATGCAGCTCACTGAACTTCCATTGTGAATGACTCTTTAAAATCTTCCAGGCTTCCTGTTCTTTCCACTTAAGAATGACTGAATGCTACCTCTACCTTTCTCCTTGTTGCCATGGTACACGTAATATCACATAGTAGCTGAGGACTTGGCTGTATCACTGACTTTCTCAGTGCTGTCATCCAGCTTCTATGTTTCTTGATTATGCAGCCTGTGAAATGGGACTGCAAGGCATGATACAGTGTGGCTGGAGTGGACAAACAGCATTCTAAGAGGTCTGATCAGGGTGGCAGAGTAAAGTCAAAGCTGCTTTCTGGAGTCAGGATGGACCAAGCCAATGGCAGAGCCAAACACAAGAGTCACTGTCAATGCAGTGATGAGGCAGGGAATGGGTGCTGGAGGATTTGCACAGCCAACCAAATCATCCCACTGGGATGTGATTCCCTGGCATGAGGCGTCTTTGCAGACCCAAGCCCATACCTCTCTGATTGTTTTGTGAACTATCTTAAAGGTACCATCTGCTAAGAATAGAACCAATCATCTGTGAGTCAAACTATGACATCAGAGTCACTCTGCACAACGCTTAGGCCAAGAAATCAAACTGCTGAATTTCACTATATTCAACCACATCTGTTCATTCGTTTAAAAATGTTTATTGAACATTTACCATATTGAAGTCCCGTGTGAGGTTCTGAGGCAGAAGTAAATAAAGCATAGCTCGTATTTTAGAGGGACTGAGACACGTGCACACAAGACTACTTCAGTAGACCATGCTGGTCACAATGACAGGGACCAAAAAAATTGTTCTGGAGTACTTTTGGGTAGCACATGGAAGACTACATGGAGAAAATGGCATTCAAGCAAAGAACTCCAAATATGCAGATACGAATCAGATAAAGACAGAGTGGATAAGAATGTTCAGGTGGAAGTAGCAGCTCCTGCAACAGTGAAAGCTTAGCAGGCTCTGTCAGGAATTGCTTGGAATATGTAGTAACCAAAGCAGAAAAGGCAGCGGATGTGATGAGAGCTGAAGCCGGAAAGGTAAGCAAGGGCCATGTAGGACCTCATAGACTATGCTAAGGGCTAATGAGAGCCATTGAAATGTTTAAGCAGAAAGATGGCCAGACAGGCATTTTAGAAAGATCACTGAGGCAAATGGATTGTAGAAAGCAAGGCTAGAGGCAGGGAGACCACACTTCTAAAGACTGATGGCAAAATAAACAGTTTTCTTGTTCTACTTCTCTGTTCTTTATTCATTAACATTTATGGAATATCTGCTAAGTGTCAGACCTTGTATGAGGCACCAGAGGTAGACAGAATAGGACATTTGCTTTGTCAGAAAGTGTCTGACTGCCTGGGGGCAGCTATGTGCTTCTGTGATAAGTTTTTTCAAGGGTGCCAGTCATTAGAACTTAAGCACTAAATTCTCTACGAAATGCACAGCAAAACCTCCTACTTAGCTTTGGTTTCTGTACGAAGGCAGTCCTCCCATCCCCCTTAATCCAATTAAAGGAACTCTCTGTCACTGTGGATGCCAGCCTGGCCATGCAGAAAGCTCCTGGACATGGAGGATGTCCTGTTCCTCGAGCTCGGCCTGGGCTGTTGGGCCCTTGCTCCTCCCCTGAGCTGTTTCCATGGGCTGCTGGCCATACTCTGAAAAATGCACAGGTTGCCAAACTGTCAGCAAAAGCTTTAATGAATGGTTCTAATTACATTCAAGTAGCAGAGCCCACTGCCATTTTAATCAAATCTGGGCCTGGCAAGCTCTTTGGCAGGAATACAAGAGAAAGCCTCATGAAAATCCTGCCAAAACACTAATCACCTTTTATCCGAAATTTGCCTGATGGAGGCCTGGATGTAAAACGCTTAGGGGGGAAGGAAAAAAAAACCAACAACAACAACGTTTGGATATTTTAAGGAGCTTATTTTGGGGCTTGCCATAAATTATTCCATGTGGGGAGGGGAGAAAATTCCAAATCAGGAGTTGCTGGGTGACTTCCCTTCAGGAACAAATCCTTGCAGAGGCTGAGGGGGCGAGCCTCTCCAGGGCCTGAGACAGGAGGCATGCTTAGCCAGGTCCAAGTGTACCTTGCACAATGACAGAGACATGACCACATGGCCTTGTCTGAGACCTTATCTGAGACCCCAGCTTTGGGAGGCAAAGACCTCCAGCTCTGCTGTGTCCTGGAGTCACCTTGAACCTATACTCTGTCACTAATTGGAGTTCTTTCAACTTGACCTCGGGTGGTAATAAATAACTTTTTTCTTTTTCAAAGATGGCTTTCTTATTAATTACTGAGATTCTCAAAGGCTAACGGGACAGGGCTTCTCTATTGAACCATGCAAGGAAAGGACGAAGGCAACAGGGGAACTAAATAAAACCCAGATAATTCTCAACTCTGTTCTGGCCAGAGGGAAACAGAAAGCAAAGGTTTGAGACAAACCAGGTTCCCCCTCCCCTGGGGCAGCACAAGAAGGACTCAAATGGCAGCAAGAGGGAATTCGTTTACAAATAAAAAAGAGCTTCCTGACAATGAGGAGGAGCCAGTGAATAGGGAACAGAGATAAGCAGTACAATCTCCTTCACTCATTGATTCTGCCCTTGGAATACACTGTAGGTGTTTCTACACATGTTCCTCTCTAGAAGCTAATGTCTTCGGATAACAAAATGAAAGTCTCTAATATTTATTTCTAATACTTTAAATATCTCAGCCAGTGGTTACCCATAGCTAAAATCATTTTAACCTTAGATTCAATTTTCCACATATTTTGTGTCTTTTCTCCCAGTAGGGAGGGCTCCAAGAGCCCTGGGATACAAGGGAGTCTGGGGTACTTGAAAATTGTTTGACACAAGGATTTGGAAGGTCTGTTTTTATATCTAATTCCTGACATTGACTAGTTATATGACCTGAGCCTCAGGCTTTCAGCTTTTGTCACTCATAAAGTGAGGATTAAAATACTTGCTCTGCCTATACTACAGAATACTTGCAAGGATTAAATAAGATCCTTGGAAATATACAAAATAGTCTATATATTATGTATATAATCCATATAAAAATGCGTTGCAAACATGAAAGCACTTCACAAATATTTGCTCATTTCTTTACTTTTGTAGTAATGTAGTTGTGAAAGAGTGAAGATCAAAAAGTCTACGAGCAATAAATGCTGAAGAAGGTGTGGAGAAAAGGGAACCCTCCTACGCTGTTGGTGGGAATGTAAACTAGTGCAACCACTATGGAGACCAGTATGGAGATTCCTTTAAAAACTAAATACAGAGCTACCATATAATCCAGCAATCCCACTCCTGGACATATATCCAGAGAAAACTCTATTTCAAAAAACACATGCACCCCAATGTTCACTGCAGCACTATACAATAGCCAAGACATGAAAGCAACTAAAATGTCCATTGACAGAGGACTGGATAAAGATGTGGTATATATACACAATGGAATATTATTCAGCAATAAAAAGAATGAAATGATGCCATTTGTGGCAACATGGATGGACCTAGAGATTATCATACTAAATGAAGAAAGTCAGACAGAGGAAGACAAAGATCAGATGATAGCAGATATGTAGAATGTAATAAAAACAATACAGAGAAACTTATTTAAAAAATAGAAACAAACACACAGATTTCCAAACCAATCTATTGTTACCATAGGTGAAACCATTGGGGAGAGGGAAGAATTGGGAGAGTGGGAATAATAAATACACTAATGTATAATAGAGGAAAATCTACTCAATAGTTTGTAATATCCTACATGGGCAAAAATAATGCGTATATTTATATGTAGGACTGATTTACTTTGCTGTACACCTGGAACTGATACAACATTTTAAATCAATAAGATTAAATCTAAAAAAAGAACAAAGATCTAAAGTTGAGTTCTGAATATTGTTTATTCATGGCCACATGAAGAGGCATTTTTGTTTCTTCGTCTGTCAAACTGATAGGGATGGAGTAGGCACAGTTGTCAAATTCCCAATAAAGGATCGTAGATAAAGAGGGAAATCTAGGGGATGTTGGGAGATCACAGTAAGTTAATAAATTGCTCAAAAAAAGCCATCAGAACAGGGCAGGCTTGCTTGACTAGTGAAGGTGTGAGAATTGCCTCGGGTCATTGGGTAGGGGATGGGATTAGGCCTGCATTCAGATTCAGACCAAGGGCTGGAGTTTGAGGACCACCCTCCTGCGGATCTGAATACACACCTTACTGGATACTAAGGAGGAGCTCCCACTCCCAGAAAGGAAGAGGTGGGCTTTTATGACCCCCACACCCCTTGGATGGTAAAACTGTAGCCCACCTATCCTGGGGGCAGAGCTTTCATGCCTGCCCTCTTGCATCTCTCACAAGTGTCCTATCTTAATAAATCTATTTCTTGCCTATCGCTTTGTCTCTTGCTGAATTCCTTCTGCATGGAGACATGAGGAACCTGAACCTCAGTGAGTGCAGACACAGGGTGAGTGATTCTAATTTAAAACCTTGGGTTTAAGTCCCAATAGTCTGGGTTCAAGTCCTGGCACATGGGTTCAAGTCTCAGTTCATGTTCTGGCCATTAGCGCTGTCAGTTTCAAAATGGCTGTAGTGCTTCTCATGGAGTTGTTGAGAGAACTGGATAATATAATGATCCAGTTACATCAAGCACTATGAAAAATGAAATAGGAGTTCCCATTGTGGCTTAGCTGTGGCGAACCCAACCACTACCTATGAGGATGCGGGTTCAATCCCTGGCCTTGGCTCAATGGGTTAAGGATCTGGCATTGCCATGAGCTGCTGTGGTGTAGGTCACAGACGCAGCTCAGATCTGGCATTGCTGTGGCTGTGGCACAGGCCATCAGCTACAGGTCTGATTTGACCCTTAGCCCGGGAACTTTCATATGCCACAGGTGAGGGCCTAAAAATAAACAAACAAATAAATAAATAAATAAATAAATAAATAAAAGAAATAATAGAGATATATGATTACATTAAAACATGCTTATTGTGGGACCTAAATTACACTGGTTGGATCCTGGAGATATGCCAGGAATAGAAAGTTAATTCAAAGCCTGTGGTTTAATTTGGGGGAGAACAAACATTTCAACAGATGGGATTCCAACAAAATGAATGTCTATCCAAGCAACAGTTTCTCTGATTCCATTCAGGTGGTAGAGTCTAGCTCAGGTTACCACGTGGAGGAGGAGGGAGAGGGGTGGGGGGAGGAGGAGGGGGAAACACTGGCTTGGTTTAGAGATTCAAAACAGAATATGGTTTCAGACCAAAGGAGCCTCTGGAACATTAGAGATTTTGCCATTCCATTGATTCATGAATTCATTCCGAACATATTTCTCAGCATTTACTATGTGCTAGGCCCTATCCCAGGCCCTGAGAACACAGGAGTGAACAAGGCAGATGAGGTCCCTGCTCCCATGGAGGGTCTATTTTACTGAAGGTGGAAAGGAGCATAAGAACATAATTAAGTAGAAAATCATTACTGGGAAGTATGTCTGGTCACTGACAATGGAGCATAATAATGTGAGAAAAAAGAACGTATACATGTATGTGTAACTGGGTCACCATGCTATATAGTAGAAAATTGACAAAACACTGTAAACCAGCTATAATGGAAAAAAATTCATTATAAATTGTAAAAAAAAAAAAAAAAGGAGACAATTATATGAACAAGACTGTGAAAGACAAGATAATCGCCCCTAAGGAAGTCCACATCCTAATCCCTGGAACCAGTGAATGTTACTTTATATGACAAAAGGAACATTATAGGTGTGGTTAGGTTAAGGATTTTGAGTTGAAGAAATTATCCTGGATTATCCAGGTGGGTCCTAAATGTAAACACAAGGCTTCTTATAAGAGGGATTCAGGAAGTGAGATGGGAAAAGGTGATAGGATGGCAGAAGCAGAGGGAGAAAGGCTATGCAATGCAGGACACAAACCAAGGATGCAGGCAGGCTACAGAAGCTGGAAAAGGCAAGGAATGGATTTTCCCCTAGAGCCTCCAGAATGAACCAGCTCTGCCAACATTTCAGAGACTCATTCAAGACTTCTGACCTCCAGAACTTTAAGAGAATATACATACAGATAGCCCCCAACTTACAATGGATCTACTTAACAATTTTTTGACTTTATGATGGCACAAAAGTGGTGGTATGAATGCAGTAGAAACTATACTTCACATTTTGAATTTTGATTTTTCCTGGGTTAGTGATATACAGTAAAACACTGTCTTATGATCCTGGCAGTGACAGCCCCGCCTCCCAGTCAGCCACGTGATCACAAGGGTAAGCAACCAATACACTTAACAACTATCCTGTACCCAGACAACTACTCTATTTCCCACTTTAAGTAAAGTGTTCAGCAAATTCCATGAGATACTGAACAATTCATTATAAAATAGGCTTCATATAGATGATTTTGCCACACGATAGGCTGGTTGTAAGTGTTCTGAGCATGTTCAGGGTAGGCTAGGCTAAGCTATGATGTTCAGTAAATTAGGTGTATTAAATGCATTTTGACTTAGGATATTTTCAAATATCCTAACAATGGATTTATTGGGATATAACCCCAATATAAGTCTAGGAAAATCAGTATGTTGTTTTAAGTCACTAAGTATGTAGTAATTTGTTATGGTAGCAGCAGAAAGCTAATATAAAGATCACATTAGCTGATGATAAGTTCTGTGAAAAAAATTTAAGGGGGCATGATGGTGTGACTAACTGGGGTGAGAACAGGCTACTACTTTCACGTGGGTGGTCATGAAAGCGGTCTCTGAGAGGATGCCAGCTGACAATGTACACAAGGCAGTATGGCTCAGCTTCTCTGTTGCCTTGTCCCCCTAGCAAGGAAAATGAGGCTCACTGGCATTTGACAGTTTGACATTGTTGGTCCAAAGAATAAAGACTCACTTTTTAAATTTTTTTGGTCTTTTTATGGGTGCATCCACGGCATATGGAAGTTCCCAGGCTAGGGGTCGAATCAGAGTTCTAGCCACTGGTCTATACCATAGCCACAGCAATGCCAGACCTGAGCTACATTTGTGACCTACACCACAGCTCAAGGCAACACCAGAATGTTTAACCCACTGAGCAAGGTGAGGGATTGAACGTGCATCCTCATGGATACTAGTTGGGTTCATTATCACTGAGCCGTAATGCGAACTCCTCATTCAGGTCACTTTAAAGGATGAACTGCTTATTGAAAGGATACAGGTAGAAGCAAAGAAACCAAAATTATCACCCTTGACCAAATCCTAAGGAAATGGAAGGGAAAAATCCTTAGTAAGACTCCCAGACAGAAGAACTGCATTACAGAGATAGGAACAGAGTTGCTCAGAAATGGAAAGTTGCTCAGAATCCAGAGCAGGTCAGACATGGTCACTAGAGGAACAGACGATCCTTAGCCTAAACCTCCCTGTTTAGCTGACTTCTGTGTCTGTCTCTGATTCTCTCCATGTATCTTTCTGCCTTGGATCCAAATACCAATGGTTTACTATACTAAATTCTCTAAACTTTCATTAAACTCCCCAAGAGAGAAAATCTGATAGGTCAATTAGTTGCCATCCTCCATCACTTGTCATTGGTCAACCTAAAGATTGGCTGTCTGTGGGTCAAGTTCTCCCTGATCCAATCAGCTCTGGCGAGAGTAGCCAGATTGCTTGGCCATCAGTGCAGGAGGAAGTTCCCAGGACCACAGCAGAGAGAAACGAGGTCAGGTCTGGCTGCTTCCTTCTACAGAGGCTGTGGGTGGAGCTAGAACTCAGCACAAAGACTCATCTCAGTAAATCCAAATTCCTGGAGAAGGGAACCTGTTTCCCTGATATCTTATATCAAGAACGTCTTAGTGCTATTTGTAAACAAAGAAATCTATGTAAAATTATAGTACTAAAATTATACACACACCCTTATCATTTGAGTTATTCGAGCAGCCACTCTTTCAAGATGATACAGAAAGGATTTCTTGGAGTTCCCATTGTGGCACAGTGGAAATGAATCCAACTAGGAACCATGAGGTTGCTGGTTCGATCCCTGGCCTTGCTCAGTGGGTTAAGGATCTGGCGTCGTTGTAAGCTGTGGTGTAGGTCGCAGATGCGGCTTGGATCTGGTGTTGCTGTGGCTCTGGCGTACGCTGGCAACTAAAGCTCCAATTTGAGCCCTAGCCTGGGAACTTCCATACGCTGCAGGTGCAGCCAAAGAAAAGACAAAAGGACAAAAAAAAAAAAAAAAAGGATTTCTTCACACTGGTGTCTTACCTGAGAAGTTTTCTTAGAAACCACCTGCATTTCTCAGATACGTGGAAGGATAGTCTGTGTGGAAGGTAGCTGTAAGGGCAGTTGGTCCAGATGACCTCTAGGTTGTGACCCTGGCTGAAAGGAACAGAGAACAAGAAGGAACAAGAGGTTAAAAGAAAATCAGAGTCCAGTTCCTCTTTCTCCATCAGAGCTTAGACATGAACTCAGGTGGAGTTCATGGAGTCCAGATAAATGTTCTCCTCCACTCTCATCCCTTCAGCAGATGGAGCCCACCAGATGGAGTGACTGTGGAGATAGGAGGAAAGTTCCCAGGGGTTCCTGGATACCATGAAAGATGGAAAGGTTTAGGATTCAATCATCTTAGGGATCCCAAGTATGAAAGTCCTTTTATAGTTTTCTTTTAACCCTTACGATAGACTGGAATGGTAAGAAGATCTTTATTAGCCCATTTCACTGATGAGGAATTGGAGGGTTACAGAGATGAATACCCATGATGTCCAGCAACCCCTGACCTGGAAGCAACATTCCCATCTGGGCAGCTCCCAGAGCAGTGGGATTCCCATTCCCAGCTCCTTAGTGTCAGCTCCCTTTTCTCCCACCATACACACAGCTTTCCTTGCGCAGACCTTCAGGATCTAATAATCACAACTGTGCAGCAGAGAACAAGGGAAAACGATACCCTAGAACACTGACAAGCTCTGGCTTGGGACAAATGGCCACCAGGCACAGTGTGGGCAGGAGGAGGAAGAGGGAGCCCAGGCTCCATCACTTACAAACAGAGAGCCTTTGTGAAAGCCACTTCACTTCCCAATCTCCGTGCTCTCAGCCATAAACTGTTGCCATTCACCCTGCCATGTTACAGAGCTAAGGTAAGGGGTAATACCAAGAAGTTTGTGGAAGTGCTTCTCAAACAATAGATTATTGTAGCTGGAAGGAAGGTTGCTTGGCCAGACTAGAATCTCTCTCCAGGAAGCTGAATCTTCTCACCTACTCATTCGCTGTCCTAGGAGACTCTTTGCTCTCTCATTTCCAACCAGCTGTAATCAGCAGTAGTGGAAAGTAGGGCCTTTGCCTGAGCATTTTTATTTCCTCAACAGCTCAATGACTCTTAACTGAATGGTGTTTGTGCAATGTTGTACAGCCTATACATATTTTCCTGTAAGCCATTTCATTTATTCCTCACAAAAAACTAATATTGATCATAACCCTCTTTAGTGAGTACTAACTATGGGCCAAGCACTGCTATTGGCTTTTTTCACTGCATTATCTCATTTATGCATCACACAGCACTATGAGACAGGTGTACTATTATAATCTCCTTATTCCAGATGGGAAAGCTGGAGCACAGAGAGGTTACGGAACATGCCCAAGTTCAGAGTAAATAAGTGACAGAACTGGGATACACTCCCAGGGAGGCTGGCTCCAGAGACTATGCCATTTATAGCATGTTAACCTGGTTAGCATGTTACAACATGCTAAGCTTGTAGCAGCTATTTCATTTTTATTTACACATGCCATGTTATTCAAACTTCGCAATAGCCCTGCAAGTCAGGTAATTCCATTATACTGGAAAGGAGAGGTAAAGTGATTTTTATGAATCCTCAGTGTAACAGAGCAGGATTCTTAATGGGTCTTCTCACTTAAGTCTGGTTCTCTTCCCGTCACACATACCTCTCTCATAATAAAGGTAAAAACAAGCTCTTTTCAAGGTGCTCTGGAGATAATTGAGATAACAAAGGGCAAGTGGTTTGATTTTCTTTGGAAGAAAGGTTCTTGAGAAACTTAACATTTGATTATTGTTCCTGCGTTTTCAGTGAGGAGCAGCAGTGTGGGGGTGATGCCAAATATCAATCAGGCAACGAACAAATCAGTCATCTTCTGGGTAAGTGCGCACATCAAATTAGCATTTTAGGAGTGAGGCAGAGAATGATGTCTCTAATAAGTCTCTCTCCAAAACATACACCAGCTTTCAGAGATATTTCTAATGTCTAACATTCATAGGATTTTCACAAGAAAGTTAGTAATCCAAAAACTCTCCTAGGCAATCAGTGTTTTCTCTTAGAAATTGTAACAACAATAATTCTGAAGAAAGCAGTAAATTTTACTTCCTTATTTTCCAATTTCACATACCCCGCAGTGGTCATATGTGGGATGTTGTTGATTTCTAAAGAAAAAGCTCATTTTACCCAGTGGAATTTTTACAAGAGTGGAAACTTACAAAAGATGATCCCTTAGAGAAATCAATAAGCCATCATTTACCATAAATATAAGAAAGCAAGATATAATCTTTTACCTTGAGTAGTTAGAAATGACCTAGAAACATGGAGGGACATGTGGTAGTGATAGAGGCCTTTTAAATTCTTCTTGTTGATTCAACTTTTATTCTTCTGTTGAAATTAGGGTAAAAATTTTCAATTATTTTTATAGTACTTGCATATGTTCCATGAATTTTTTCCAGCCTTATTGAGATATAATTGACATATAACATTGTATAAGTTTAAGGTTGTTGAAAGTGATGGTGTGACTCACTTACATATTGTGAAATGATTACCACAATAAGGTTAGTTAACACATACTTTACCTCACATAATATGATTTTTCTGTATGTGCTGAGAACATTTCAGATCTACTCTCCTAGTGAACTTTCAAGTTTACAGCACAGTACTGTTAACCATATTCACCCTGCTGGATATTACTCCAGAACTTACTCATCTTACAGCTTGTACCTTTTGACTGACACTTCCCATTTCCCTCTACTTCCCAGCCCCTGGCAACCACCAATCTATTCTCTGTTCCTTTGAGTTTGGACTTTCTTTTCTATAGATTCCACATATAAATGAGATCATACAGTATTTATCTTTCTCTTTCTGACTTATTTTACTCGGTACAATGTCAGCCATTTTGGAGCACATAGCTCTGACACTTAATAGCTCTCTAATTTTAAATAAGACCATCTCTTTTACCCTTAAGCTTCAATTACCTTATCTGTAAAATGGGGACAATAACAACACCAACTGGATCATTGATTGGGCAACTACCATGCATCAGAGACTGGCAGAAAGCTGGAGATACAGCATCTAACAAGACTGGCAAGGTCCTTCATTCTACGGAGCTTATGTCATAAAGGGACTCAACAAGTTGTCTGTAATCACAAGATATTATTACTGTTATTGATACTTCTTGTTGATTGGAATTTGGTCCTATTTTTCCATAACATCTTCCTTAGAAAAGATTCTATCATTCCAATAGAAGACATTTTCTTTTTCTTGCTTAGTGTTTTGTTTGTTTTTTACTGTTGTGAAAAGTCTGAGTTGCTTACAGCCAAAAAAAAAAAAAAAAAAAAACAAAGAGAGTTCCCATCGTGGCGCAGTGGTTAACGAATCCAACTAGGAACCATGAGGTTGCGGGTTCGGTCCCTGCCCTTGCTCAGTGGGTTAACGATCCGGCGTTGCCATGAGCTGTGGTGTAGGTTGCAGACGCGGCTCGGATCCCCCGTTGCTGTGGCTCTGGCGTAGGCCAGTGGCTACAGTTCCGATTGGACCCCTAGCCCGGGAACTTCCATATGCCGCAGGAGCAGCCCAAAGAAATAGCAAAAAGACAAAAAAAAAAAAAAAAGGATGAAATTTGCTATACGGACCAAGCCTGGCAATTTCTCCAGAAGTCAGAGAATCCTGGAAAGGTAGAAGGTCTTCTTAGAACAATCTCTGAAGAAAGCATGCTTACTACTGAGTGCACAGGGAATACTTTGAGTAGAAAGGATCCTGGAAGCATCCTAGGGATACAGCATCCTCCAAGAAGATGCACGGCAGCTGTGGCCTCTGGAGATAGGGATGGATATGCTTAGGAAGGGCCAGGCCTAAAGGTGCCCTCAGACATGTGTAGGTGAGGAGACCTGCCACAAATAAGAGGTGTACCTCCTCTCCAATGGTCTGCTCTGAGAGGGACACTTAAAGAGGTACACTGACCACTCACTCACCTGTGCACCCTTGCCTAGACCCACCCACCTCACATCTTCTCTGTGGGATGCAAGCAGATTTCTCTGCTTCTGAGGCATCTGGATGGTTTCATCTGGAAGCTACTACATGGCTCTAGGACCTTATTTCCTAAGTTTGCACATCACCTCAGCCCAATCTTTATTGCTGGCCACAAAGCTTTGAAACAGAGGGCACAGGGATAAAAATTCAACTCCCAATTTACCTCTGCATTTTTTTTAATGGACACTCACGGCATATGGAAGTTCCTGGGCCAGGGACTGAACTCGAATCCCAGATGTGACCTGCATCACAGCTGCAGCAGCTCCAGATCCTTTAACCCACTGCTGGGGCCTGGTCAAACCTGCACCTCCACAGCAACACGAGCCGCTGCAATATAATTTCTACAGAGGGAACTCCTACACTTATTTATTTACAGAGATATTCCTAATTAATCTTTTTGATAAAGGGGTAAACAGTCTCACAGTTTATAGAGTTTTTTAAAATGGAGTAAACATTCCTAGAACTTCAGAATAACAAAATATTAGAGATGGAAGGACATTTCAGCCCATTAATCCAACCTCCTTTGTTCAAAGCTAAGGGAAAAGGGGTTTGGAGAAGAGAAGGGACTCTTCTCAGGTCTTCTCATTAATATCTTAGAAATCTGGGACCATGAACCAAGTCCTCTGACTCCCAGTCTAGTGCTCCTTCCACCTCTTGATCAATTTACAACCTGGAGCAGGAAATTTGACTATCCTTCTAATCTCCTCCCAACTTGTGCAGCTACAAAAATAGATACAATCTGGAAGCCCAGCCATGCCAAATATTGTGGCAGACTTCCCAGCCTCACTCTCCTCCTCCCCCAGCTGATGAGAAGTTGAAGCTCCATAACACTCTTGCTAGAAATATGAAAATTATTTCTCTTTTATTCTTTCTTATATATAAATCCCACTGCCCAACCAGGATCAAAAACCACTCAGGATCCACTATTCAGAGAGGAGGGATCAGATAGATCATCAGATAAACAGAGGCCCCTGTTTAGATTCTATAAATTTAAATATATACAACAATTGCAAATATTTATATTTTAAAAAGACCTAGACTAGTGATGAAAAAAAAAATGAGGTCTTCAAGGGAAACCTATGTGGCTGCATGAAGTCTTCCTATAAAGAGGAAAATCCAGAAAGAGGTTGGACTTATTTAAAAAGTAATTTCAAATTGTGACTGGACCTTAAGAGAGAAGCATCCTAGAAACAAAGACAAGAATCTTTGAACATAGATGGAAGACGAATTTGAGAAACTGTTTTTCTTCATGCTGATACTTGGCAGCATACTAGAAAGAATCTATGAAGATATACATACAAGGTTGTTCACTGCAGCATTATTTGTAATAGAAAGAAAAAGAAATAATCTAAATCTCCTTCCATGTGAGACTAATTAGAACAAACTATGGGGCATCCATACTGAGGAATATCAGGCAGCTGTTTAAAAACAGAAGGTTAGGCTCTATGTTCTAACATAGAATTGCACCCAATGTACATCAAGATACTATGAAGTAACAAGTAAGTCATAGTATATATAGTTTGATTCCCATTTGATCTAATAGGAAATGTATATATTTGTGTGTGTACAGAAAATTTCTACAAGAATATGCAAGATTATTTGCTGAGAAATGCTAATAGGAAGAAAAGGAGAATGAGAAGCTTTTGTCATCTTTTATCCTTCTGATGTGAAAGTTTTATCATGAGCATAGATTCTTTCTAATATATTTTCTATAAACCACAAAAATCTAATTTTTAAAACCACAAAAAATTATCTAGAATTTATTTTTCTCATATATTTTAATTTATTAATAACTCTTCTACAGCATAAAAAATAATGAGTATAAGCCAAGAGGTCTTCTTCAAATCCCTTTTTTTCCTTTCTTCCTAAAGTCTTCAGCCCTTGGATGAAATTTATCTGCCCCATCCTTGCCATCACCTTGTGTAGCTTTGAAGGCTGCCTATGTAAAATTCCTCAATCACATGCTTTATTGGCCTCCTTCACATACCCCAGTTTCACTCTACATCAGCCACCAGCTTTTGGATACTTGATGGACGTTATTGCGATACCTAGAGCTAGAACCTGGACTTTCCTTTTTCTGGTCAGAGCCCAGAAAGCTAAGATCACAAAAGTGTTGGCACAGATGCCTCAGTAAGTTCAACCAAATCATCCTTAATCTCCTCTTTTGATAAAAGTATACAGATCAGGGAATTTCCTTAGTGGGTGCCAGTGAAGTGCAGCAAGGCCTTTGCCCAAGTATCTGCAACATACTTGTGGAATCACATAGAGAAGAGTGGAATGAAACGTTAAGGGGACAGAGCTACAGATTTAACAAGTATGTCCTTAAGGTAGAGGTTACTGGTAATGGCAACCTGGACGGAGGCATCTAAAGGTCTACATAGGAGTTCATATTTGGGCCTTTTCTTTTTTTTTTCTTTTCTTTTTTTGTTTTGGTGGGGAAAAGTATTTTAAAAACTATTTCTTTCAGGGGGGGAAGTGTGTGGAGGGGTGCTTTTCTTGCTCAACCCATTTTTCAGTGATTCAGAAGAAGACTGGAAAGCCATGTTTTCAATATACTAGCTTTTCACCTATCACACTAATTTTCTTTTCCTTCTAATTTTATGAAAGCATTCTAACCTGTGAACTTGAAAAGGTACACATTGGATCATTTCTAGTCCATGTTAACAAACTGACTGTCTACATACCTACATACTGTGTGATTCCATTTATATGCTGTTCTGGAAAAGGTAAAATGATAGAAATAGGGATAGAGAATAAGGGTTAGGGGTGGGAGTGGGACTGACTACAAAGGAGCAGCATGAGTGAATATTTTTGGAAAATGGAACTCTCCTATGTTATGATTGTGGTACTGGATGCTATGCATTTCGCAACCCATAGAACTATACATATAAGAGTGTAAATTTTACTGTCTGTAAATTTTAAAAAAAACCTTGCTTTGTCATTTTGAGATCCTAATATATATAGTAATATTAATAAATGATAATAATAATACATTTTTAACATGAATGTTAGCTTCTCAGTTCAGCAGTGTACTGTTGTAAAGGTAATATTCCTCCAGTTTCTCCAGTGTTGGAGTTGAAATATCTGACTGGACATACACATTATGTCATCTTTTGCATCCTGTCTCCCATTTTCATCTCCAGTCACTGCTCTTTCCTTTCACTTCGCATTCCCAGTTCTAAATATTCCAGGATGTTTCTTGCTCCTGTGCCTTTGCACAAACTCAACAGATAACGTCTTTGCCCTGCCATCTCCCTCCATCAACCGTGAAAACCTGTCACAGCCTTTAAAACTGAACTCAGTTAAGAGCTTCTTTGGAAAGGCTTCCTTGACTCCTGATACAAATTATGCTTACTTCTATGGCCACTTCTGCAACATTGAAATGTGAGTATGTATCAGTGTACCACTCACTCCCTAATGACTCCATCACACTGAGCTCCTAGAGGGTAGATACTGCGTGTTCTTATTTGCTTCTGCATCCCCAGAACTCAGCACAGTGTTGGATACATAATCTAGCACTCAATAAATATTTGTACATTTTAAATAACTTTAAACAACTCATGGGTTGTTGTTGTTTTTTTTCTGATTAGGCAAACTAAATCACTAATTATGTGTTTGAAGAAGGGGGCATTTTTCCAAAAAAAAAAAAAGATTCCCTAACAATATAGTCATTTTCCCTGTTCCAACATTTTGTTACCACTTGGGAACAATTTCATATATTAAGAGGATGCAATCAGCAGCAATCCATTTTACATCATGTTTTGCAAGATAGAGTCCTATACCTCAATTTAGTCAATTTCCTTACTTCGGGTACTAGTGTAAAGAAGCTTGCCACAACTTTATGCAGTAATTCCCAATTCTTCCCTGAAATCCTTAATGCTTAAAATAAGAGGACAAGTGCTTCTGACTTCAGCTGGGCTTATCCTAACGTACCCAAAAGCAAAGGGAGAGATATGGATAAACCACACAGACTCTCTTGCTGCAAGAATCTCAGACTAGGGTTTACAGTAAAGCCCATGTGCCTTGCTCAAATACTAAGGGATATGAAGGGATTTGAGGGAGGGATTTCCCATCCCCCATGTTCCATATTCACCAAAGCTGATCTCATTCCCTGGCTCCTGTAACAGGATAGGTCAAAGACATCTGGCTGTTTCAGGCTGGGATTCTGGCAATGGCTGGGATGAACCCTTGCCACAGGCTGGTCTGTAAAGAGAGCTGCCAGCCTTGTTGTCACACTTGCCTGGGTCAAGGCTAGACCAGAGACTGCCTGAGGCTGGGGATGTGGGCAGACTGCTAGTGCAAGTAATGACAAGGCCAAAGCTGAGGGTATGGGAACATGGCCCAGGGCCTCGGGCAACACCACTATCTTAGAAGAAGAGTGACACAGGAACATGTGCTGTCACCTCTCTTACGTTCAATTTCCCTGTCAAAGACAGATAATTAGAACCAGAGATTTCTAAGGCTCCCTTCTCAACTCTGGCGTAGGTAAAATGGCTTGGTCACAAACAAGGTCAGGCAGAAGCAGCGAGCTAGACCTCATGCTGAGCTAGAGGAGGACATATAAGAGCAGCCTTCAGGGATTTCTGGATGGCTCCTGAGGACTGCTGCTCCAATAGGCCTTGAGGAAGTAGTCTCCTAAATGGCCAGCTTTCCCAGGCCAGCTAACAAGCTATCTGCATAGAAGATATATGTCTACCCAAGAAAAGGCCTTTAGAGGCCCACAGAGCAGCACACGCACGATCTACTACAGAATCCTGGGGGCAGGATGGACATTTCTCAGCCCAGCTGCCCCATTCCATGCTGGCCCCAGGCTTGGCACAGTCCCTCCACCTCCTTTAAGCACCACCCCCTCCTCCTCTATCTCCAATGTATGCTTCATTAGGAAACAGCACATGTGGTGGAAATACAGCAACTTTAGAGTCTGAAGCCCTGGATTTGAGTCTCAGCCCTGTTGTGCATTCATGTGACCTTGGGTAGATTATTTCCCTATTACTACCTCAATGCTCTTTATCTATAAAA
Organism: Phacochoerus africanus; assembly: GCF_016906955.1. Taxonomy (NCBI): domain Eukaryota; kingdom Metazoa; phylum Chordata; class Mammalia; order Artiodactyla; family Suidae; genus Phacochoerus; species Phacochoerus africanus. The sequence continues at coordinate 243,196,443 of NC_062545.1, forward strand.
TGGAAATTATATCATCCACCTCCAGAGATGTTTCCATGATTCAAATCAGATCACTAAATAACTATGCTCTGTAAACTAAAACATCAGATAGACCTCAGCCATTAGCCATGTCAAATTATTTTGGGAAATTGTTGGGGTCTAAATGATGCATAAATAAAACCAGAGCTGGAGAGAAAGACTCTCTAGGCTCTGTGCAGACTCGCTGTCTCCTATCCGTCATCTGGCGATCCCCACAACCCTCCCCTCCAGCCTTCCGGGCTTGGCTGCGGGGCCAGCCAGCCACTAACAGGACGGCTTGCTGCTCAAACCAGACAGTCCCCAGGGCTGGAGGCTTGTGCCTGTCAGCCTATCAGCTGGCAAACTGACAGACAAGGAATATGGCCAATAAATATCTAATCAGGATGGTACCAATTCTCAAATCTGGAGACTCAGGGCAGTAAATCCTAAGGGGTAACAGAGTAATGCTAAATGCCAGCGATCTGGTGGGCCATGAACCTTGGAACTTCAAGGCTATGAACAATTATGGAAGGGTGGGGGATCTGGGGGAAAAGAATGCCAGTATTCCTTGTACAGAAGGTAGTGTGGGGAAAAATGCATGAAATTTGAGTCCCAAAACAATGTAATATCAAGTCTACCTCTGCTATTTACCGACTATCTTTGGTCAAATCTAAACTTTGGTTTTCTTGTGGTGCAATGGGTATTTTATATATATATATATATATATATATATATATATATTTTTTTTTTTTTTTTTTTTTTGCTATTTCTTGGGCCGCTCCTGCGGCATATGGAGGTTCCCAGGCTAGGGGTTGGATTGGAGCTGTAGCCGCCGGCCTATGCCACAGCCACAGCAATGTGGGATCCTTAACCCACTGAGCAAGGCCAGGAATCAAACCCGAAACCTCATGGTTCCTAGTCGGATTCGTTAACCACTGAGCCACGACAGGAACTCCCAAATTTTGGGGTTTGTTTGTTTGTTTGTTTCTCTTTTTTGTCTTTTCTAGGGCCGCACCTGCGGGATATGGAGATTCCCAGGCTAGGGCTCCAATGGGAGCTGTAGCTGCCAGCCTACACCACAGGCACAGCAATGCAGGATCCTTAACCCACTGAGCAAGGCCAGGGATTGAACCCGCAACCTCATGGTTCCTAGTCAGATTTGTTAACCACTGAGCCACGATGGGAACTGCAATGGGTATTATAATCATAATATCATTCTAGTAGCTAATAGTTGCTAAAGGTATATTATGTGTCAGGAACTATTGTTTCCTGTCTTCTGTGAGCGTAAAACATGTAACCTGCTTTTCAGGGTTCTTCTGAGGTTACTGGGTAAAGTATGTGATAGGTTACTAGGCACTTGACAAGGATCAGCTTCCTGTCTGCGCCCCTTTTACTGTCCCATAAAATCCTACTGCCCTAGTGCAGCAATTTCTTTATCCTTTGTTAATCCTGCTCCACCACTTAGCAGCTGTGTAGCCTTGGGCAAGTTACTTAACCACTCTGAGCCTCGCTTTTTTTAAGAAAATGAAGTAAAAGAATGAGTGATGACATTACAGAATTGTTGTGGGAATGAAATGAGATGAAGATAAAGTGCTTAATGCAATGGTAGCACTTAGTAAATTATATGAATATTTGTTGCTTTAATGGTTACTTATAAGCCCTCATATTTGTGTCACATTTTTTACTTCACAAAGCACTTGCACATCTCTTAATTCTCTGGATTTATACTCTGTGAAACAGATACGGCAAGAATTATTATTCCTATTTGACAAAGAAATGAAGGCTCAGAATTGTGGAGTAAGCTACCTGAGGCCACATGGTGAATAAGAAGTGGAGATGAAACCTCCCAGATCTTCTTCCTCTAAACCCAGTGCTTCTTTCACGTTAAGAAGCTGGTTGGAGTCACAGCCAACTGCCAGAGCCAACCCTTCTGAGATGTCCCTTTGGCCTGAAAAGGAATCCTGTCTGGCAGCCAGTGGTGGCTGATGGTGGGTGAACAGAGGGACCCAGAGTAAGCCCAGAGTCTCTGTAGATGCTCTATAAATGGAATAAAAGGCCCATCCCAGGCAACTAGAGGCCCTTGCGGATAATTCATGGCAGGGACATTTATGAGCTAGGGGCATGGTTCTCTGTAGAAATAATTCCTGCAGAGCTTGGAAGTTCTCAGACATTTCAGGGCCCCACATAAATTGAATGTAAAATTGTATGTATAGATACACCAGATATTTTTCTGGGGAGAACATCCAATGCTTTTATCAGATTCTCAGAAGCATCCTTGACCCACAGAAGTGAAAGAACAGTTGTTGTAAGCTGCCCCTTTTTCTTCTACACCTGAATCGCCCTCTTCCAAGTCCTGTTCCCTCAGGGTGGCTTTTATGAACAATGACCATGACCAAGAGATAGTTACCAACCTCTGTTTGCCTTGCCTGGCATGGCCTTTATTTTCTTCTTTTCTTTCTGTGTATATTTACCAAATTTACGTTAGTGAATAGAGAGTACCTTTATAGTCACTCAAAATAACAAAGTTTTTTTTTTAAGTTTTAGGTCCATTATTTAACCCAAGAAACAAGAATTAACATAAGCAGGGTTTACCACTTTGTTTCAGCAAACACAATTTAGATGTGCTGTTTCTAATGAAAACCAAAACAGAGCAAATAATTAAGTTAAGAACAACAGCACCAATTTAGTAGTTTACCAATTAGCAATTCACTCCAACATGTATTGAGTAAATGCTGAGCTTACAGAACACCATGCTTAGTGCTTCCAGCTTAATTGGCCTCTCTGCAACACTTGCATGGCTGGCCTCTGTTATCTACACCACCACCTTCCTTTGGTCTTGGTGACACATAATTCTCTGATTACCTGTGGGTTCCTTGTGTGCGTTCTTGTGCAGGTTCTTCTTCCTCTGCCCTCTCCTTAGATATTGACTCTGCTCACATGTCCCTTATTTTCTGGCTAGCTTTCTCACTGATGATTTCATTTGCTTTCATGAATTCATTTACCATTCCTATCCTAATGATTCCCAAATTTGTAACCCTAGCCCAAATATCTCAAAATATTTCTAGATCTATAAAGCCAACCTCCTGTTGGATACCCTCCATCTGAAGGTCACACAGACACTCAAACTCAACATGCCACAGGTTGAACTCCTTTATCCCAGGGTTAACCCACTTCCTAATCATGATCTTCCTCTTCTGCCTCCTGTTAGTGAATCCAAGTAAGACCCTTGGAGCTTGACTTCCTCTTTCCAATTGCCACATCCAATGATTTTACACTTGTTAGTTCTTCCCCAGCACATTTAGTAACCTTCAGATAGCCTGGTTATTCTCCTAACTTGACTCACCTGGATGAAGGCAACAACCTTCTTCTTCTTTTTTTTTTTTTGTCTTTTTGCCTTTTCTAAGGCCGCTCCCGCGGCATATGGAGGTTCCCAGGCTAGGGGTCTAATCGTAGCTGTAGCCACCGGCCTACGCCAGAGCCACAGCAACACGGGATCCGAGCCACGTCTGCAACCCACACCACAGCTCACGGCAATGCCGGATCCTTAGCCCACTTAGCAAGGGCAGGGATCGAACCCGCAAGCTCGTGGTTCCTAGTCGGATTTGTTAACCACTGCGCCACGACGGGAACTCCAGGCAACAGCCTTCTAATAAGGTTTCTTTGCCTCCATTCTTCCCTGCTTCCATCGATTTATGGAGCAGTCAGAGTGATTTTCCCAAAATGCAAACTAGATCATGTTACTCTTCTGCCTATGACTCTTTAGTGGTTCGCCAGTGCCTTCAGGATAAGGTTCAAATGTCTGAGAATGTCTTACAGGTTCCTGTGTCTCCAACCCTCAACTCCATGCCTTTCTCTAGACTCCATCTGCTGCCATCTGTGTTCGTTAAAATTGAGATTCCAGCTGCTAAAACAAAGATGCAAATATCATAGTGGTTTTAAACAAGAGAGGCAATTTCTTCTCTCTCTTACATAGCAATCCAAGCAATAAGCAATTCAGAACTGACAGAAGAACCCTGGTTCCTTCCATCTTGTTGCTCTACTATCTTCACTATGCAGCTTCCATCTAAGGTAGTTTATGGTGGTTGCTCTCGCTCTTATCATCGCTTGCCTTCTCAGCCTAAAATAAAGTGCTAAAATGACAAGGGAAGCATCCAGAAGAGGCAATATATTACACCCAACCACAATCCATTGGCCATTACTAAGTTTTTGCCCACACTTGGCTTCACTGGTAGCTATGAGATGCGGTATTTTGCTGAGTTGCCATGTGCTCTTACTTGTTTTGACATGAGATTTTGCAACCATTGAGAAGCCATTCTGTTCCCACAGGATAACATTCTTCTTCTCCCATAGAACTTGCTACACTCAATTTTAATTGTTTATTTATCGATATTCCCATATAAGCTATGATATTCTTTAGTGCTTGTACTTCATCTTGTTCATCGTTGTCTCCTTAGTGCCTAGCACAATGCCTCCTGCATAACAGGTTATTCATAAATATTTTTTGTTTGGATTAATTGATAAAAATTAAAAGTAGAACCCTGAATTGTATATACACAATATGAACTTAACTACGAAAAAAAAAAAATGCCACCAAAAACCAAACAAATAAAAATACCAACATGAAAAGAGTCTTGCATGGAAACATGTCAAAATGTTGAGAAGTTGTTGATAGGCAACAAGATTATGGTGGTTTCTTTCTGCTTCCAGTAGTAGTATTTTAATTGGGGGGGATAATATTAAAATCAAAGGGGGACATAATGCTCCTTTTAATTCATATTAACATCTTGAAACACCTCAATTAAATAGAAAAAGAAAAACAAACAAAACATAAAGTCTGCAGAAGGAAGGAAACCATAAAGATCAAAGAGGAAATCAATAAAAGAGAGATTAAAAAAAACAGTAGAAGGAATCAATAAAACCAAGAGCTGGTTCTTTGACAAGGTAAACAAAATTGACAAACCTCTGGCTAGACTCACCAAGAAGAGGAGAGAAAAAAACCAAATAAACAAAATCAGAAATGAAAAAAGAGAAGTCACAATGGATACTACAGAAATACAAAAAACCATGAGAGAATACTATGAACAATTGTATGCCAACAAAATTTGACAACCTAGAAGAAATGGACAACTTTATAGAGACTTACAGCCTGCCGAAACTGAATCAAGAAGCAGATCAACTGAACAGACTGATCACTAGAAACAAAATTGAATATGTTATAAAAACACTCCCTACAAATAAAAGTCCAGGACCAGATGGCTTCACAGGTGAATTCTACAAAACATACAAAGAGGAACTTATACCCATCCTCCTTAAACTTTTTCAAAAGGTTGAAGAAGAAGGAACACTCCCAAAGACATTCTATGGTGCCACCATAACCCTAATTCCAAGACCAGACAAAGATACCACCAAAAAAGAAAACTATAGGCCAATATCTTCGATGAATATAGATGCAAAAATTCTCAACAAAATTTTAGCCAACCAGATCCCACAACATATAAAAAAAGATCATACACCACGACCAGGTAGGATTCATCCCAGGTTCACAAGGATGGTTCAACACACACAAATCAATCAACGTCACACACCACATTAACAAAAGAAAAGTCAAAAACCACATGATCATCTCAATAGATGCAGAAAAAGCATTTGACAAAGTCCAATATCCATTCATGATCAAAACTCTTACCAAAGTGGATATAGAGGGAACATACCTTAACATAATAAAAGCCATTTACGACAAACCCACAGCAAATATAATACTCAATGGAGAAAAGCTGAAAGCCTTTCCACTAAAATCTGGAACAAGACAAGGATGCCCACTCTCACCACTGCTATTCAACATAGTATTGGAAGTCCTAGCCACAGCAATCAGACAAACAAAAGAAATAAAAGGCATCCAAATAGGAAGAGAAGAGGTAAAACTGTTACTGTATGCAGATGACATGATACTATACATAGAAAACCCTAAGGACTCAGCCCAAAAACTGCTTGAACTGATCAACAAATTCAGCAAAGTAGCAGGATATAAGAGTAATGTTCATAAATCGTCACATTTCTGTATATAAACAATGAAATACTGGAAAAGGAATACAAAAATATAATACCTTTTAAAATTGCACCCCCAAAAATCTAATACCTGGGCATATACCTGACCAAGGAGGTAAAGGACTTACATGCCAAGAACAATAAAACATTAATCAAGGAAATTAAAGAAGATGTAAAGAAATGGAAAGATATTCCATTTTCCTGGGTTGGAAAAATTAATCTTGTAAAAATGGCCATACTACCCAAAGCAATTTACAAGATTCAATGCAATCCCTATCAAATTACCCATGACATTTCTCACAGAACTAGAATAAACAATCCCAAAATTTATATGGAACCACAAAAGACCCAGAATTGCCAAAGCAATCCTGAGGAACAAAAACCAAGCAGGAGGCATAACTCTCACAGACTTCAGGCACTATTACAAAGCCACAGGAATCAAGACAGTGTGGTACTGGGACCAAAACAGACAGACAGACCAATGGAACAGAATAGAGAACCCAGAAATAAATCCAGACACCTATGGTCAATTAACCTTTGACAAAGGAGACAAGAATATAAAATGGGAAAAAGACAGTCTTTTCAGGAAGTATTTCTGGGAATCCTGAACAGCTGCATGAAAATCAATGAAACTAGAACACACCCTCACACCACGCACGAAAATAAACTCAAAATGGCTTAAAGACTTAACTATAAGACAAGACACCATCAAACTCCTGGAAGAGAACATAGGCAAAACATTCTCTGACATCAACCTTATGAATATTTTCTCAGGTCAGTCTCCCTAAGCAACAGAAATAAGAACAAAAAGAAACCAATGGGACAAGCTTTTGCACAGCAAAAGAACCCAAAAATAAAACAAAAAGACAACTTACAGAATGGGAGAAAATAGTTTCAAACGATACAACTGACAAGGGCTTAATCTCTAGAATATACAAGCAACTTATACAACTCAACAGCAAAAAAGCCAACAACCCAATGGAAAAATGGGCAAAAGACCTGAATAGACATTTTTCCAAGGAAGATATGCAGATGGCCAACAAGCACATGAAAAAAATGCTCAACATCACTGATTATTAGAGAAATGCAAATCAAAACTACCATGAGATACCACCTCACACCAGTCAGAATGGCCATCATTAGTAAGTCCACAAATAACAAATGCTGGAGGGGGTGTGGAGAAAAGGGAACCCTCTTGCACTGTTGGTGGGAATGTAAGCTGATACAACCATTATGGAGAACAGTATGGAGGTACTTTAGAAATCTATACATAGAACTACCATTTGACCCAGCAATCACACTCATAGGTCTATATCTAGACAAAACTTTCCTTGAAAAAGACACATGTACCCGCATGTTCACTGCAGCACTATTCACAACAGCCAAGACCTGGAAACAACCCACATGTCCTTCGACAGATGATTGGATTAGGAGGAAGTGCTATATATACACAATGGAATACTTCTCAGCCATAAAAAAGAATGACATAATGCCATTTGCAGCAACATGGATGGAACTAGAGACTCTCATACTGAGTGAATTAAATCAGAAAAAGAAAGACAAAATACCATATATCACTTATAACTGGAATCTAATATATGGCACAAATGAACCTTTCCCCAGTAAAGAAAATCATGGACTTGGAGAATAGACTTGTGGTTGCCAAGGGGGAGGGGGAGGGAGTGGGGTGGTTGGGGAACTTGGGGTTAATAGATACAAACTATTGCCTTTGGAATGGATTAGCAATGAGATTCTGCTGTGTAGCACTGGGAACTATGTCTAGTCACATGATGAAGCATGATAATGTGAGAAAATAGAATGTGTACATGTATGTATAAATGGGTCACCATGATGTACAGTAGAAAAAAAAATGTATTGGGGAAATAACTATTAAAAAATAATAATTAAAAATAATCAGGAACAAATACAAAAAGTAAAAACATCTTGATAAGTCTCACTTAAGAATTGATAATTATATTGCTTTTGAACATTGCTCTTCCAAAACACTAAGGCACCAACTTGGAATGAACTTTTTTATGCTAACATTTAGAGTTAGGAATTACCAAGTCCAGCCTGATCATTTCACAAGTGGGAAAATCAAGGTACAGGGAGAAGAAGTGAGAAGGGTTTTTGTTTTTTTAAAACTGTGGTAAGAACCCTTGACATGAGATCTATCCTCTTAACAAATTTTTAAGTGCACAATACAGTACTGTTGACTATTGCTACAATGTTGTACAGCAGAGCTCTAGAACTTATTCAACTTGTATAATTCAAACTTTATATCCATTGAATAGCAACTTTCCATTTACTTCTCCCCTTAGCCCCTGGGAACCCCAATTTTACCCTCTGTTTCTATGAGTTTGACTATTTTAGTTATCTCTTGTAAGTGGAATCATGTAGTATTTGCTTTCCTATGACTGGGTACTTTCATTTAACAAAATATCCTTTAGGTCCATCCACGTCATGGCAGATGGCAGGATTTTCTTTTTTTAAAGGCTGAATAATATCTCATTGCATGTGTATACCACATTTTCTTTATCCACTTGTGACAACCACTTATTTAGGTTGTTTTATATATTGGTTATTATGAATAATGCTACAATGGACCTGGGCATGCTAATATCTCTTCAAGATCCTGATTTTATTGACATAAATATTGATTTATATAGTATATAAGATATTAAATAATACATAATACATAACATATAATATATATTAAATATTCAGAAGAGGGGTGATTGGATCATATGATAGTTTATTGTTAGTTTTTTTTAGGAACTTCCATACTATTTTCCCTAGCAGCTGCACCATTTTATATCCCCATCTACAGTGTTCTTGGGTTCTAATTGCCTCACATCCTTATCAGCTCTTGTTACCATTTTTTTGTTTGTTTGTTAATAGACATTCTAAGGTATGAGGTGATATCTCACTGTGGTTTTGATTTGCATTTCCCTGATATTTAGTAATGTTGAACATCTTTTTATGTGCCTGTCGGCCATCAGTATGCATTCTTTTGAGAAATGTCTATTCAAGCCCTCCATCCATTTTAAAGTCATTTGTTGTTACTGAGTTGTAGGAGTTATATAGTTTGGATATTAACACCTTATCAGAGATGTGGTTTAAAAATATTTTCTCCTATTCTATAGGTTACCTTTTCATTCTGTTGCTTCCCCATTGCACAGAAGTTTTTAAGTTTGATGTAAGCCCAATTGTTTATTTTGCCTTTCTTGTCTGTACTCTTGGTGTTAGAACCAAGAAATCCTTATCTAGACCAATCTTATGAAGATTTTCCTTATGTTTCCTTCTAGGATATTTATAAATTCAGGTCTTATGTTTATATCTGTAATGCATTTTGAGTTGATTTTTATGTATAATGTAAGATAAGGAACTAACTTCTTTCTTTTTGCATATGGATATCCAGTTTTCCCAGAACCATTTATTGAAGAGATTATCCTTTCCCCATTGCGTATTCTTGGCTCCCTTATTGGAGATCAGTTCACTGTACATGTGTGAGTTTATTTCTGGGATCTCTATACTGCTCCATTGCTTTATGTATGTTTTTTTGTTTTTGTTTTTGTTTTTTGCCAGTACCTGACTGTTTTAATTACTGTAGTTTTGTAATATATTTTGAAATCAGGATGTGTGATGTCTTCAGCTTTGTTCTTCATGATTGCTTTGGCTATTCAGGGTCTCTGGTGGTTCCATATGAATGTTAGGACTGTTTTTCCTATATATAAAAAATGTCCTTGGAATTTGATTGGGATTTTGTTGAAGTGTACATCACTTTGGGTAGTATGGACATTTTAACAATTAATACAAACCATGAATACAAGATGTCTTTCCATTTATTTGTTGTTTTAATTTCTTCTATCATTGTTTTACAGTTTTCCATGTATAAGTATTTCATTTTCTTGGTTAAGTATTTTATTCTTTTTTGCTGCAATAGCAAATAGAATTGTTTTCTTAACTGTGGTGGGATAATTCATTGTTAGCATGTAGAAATGAAACTGATTTTTGTATGCTGATTTTGAATCCTGAAATTTAGGAAATTAGTTTAAACTGATTAACTTTGGCTCTGGATATACCAGGCTTGGTTTTATTCTATAGGGGATGCCTTTGATTAATATTTTAAAATTTCAGTTGTTCTCATTTTCAGTCATAATGAACTGCCAGTCCAGAAACAGTGCATCACATTGTATGCATGGCTCAATTTGGTGCCTTGGCCAGCTCAATGGAAATAAATGATGAATTCAGTCCTAGTGTCCCATTACAGATGCCACCACATCACAGCATCCTGAGACAAGGCTATTTGTCTACAGTTTTTCTAGGAATAGGACTCTGGCAGAGCCCATCAAAATAAAAAGCAAGGCCACCAAATGTATTTCTTTCTTTGACAGGATTGTGGAGGCCATTTCATGGTGATTTTAAAAATATATGGATTTATTCTTCTTTCCACTTAGCTGTTTACCCATTGGATATGTGGGTATGTAGAAGGCACAGATGGGCAAGTCATTTTGTAAAAATGGTTTAAAATGAAACAAATTCAAGGAGAACTGGAGCTTGTCTGTCCATCTCTTTCTTGTGCACCATGCTCTGGGAGATTAGACTCCTTCTTTAGCCTAAACATACCATCATCTTTACTCACAGCTTCTCCTGTCCCTTGAATTCTCTCTCCCAACCTCCATACCCAATGGTTCTACCTCCTACAAACCTTCTTGATCTTCCTGGCTCTCTCTGGTCTCATTTGTCTCAGAACTCCTAATTCATGGTCTATGCACATGTACTGCTTCTTTTGCACTCCCATATATACCTCAGGTTGTGATAAAATTTTTTATGTGAATTTTCTGTTTCTCCAGATGTGTCTTTCCTTAAGGCAAAGACTATGTCTGATTCATCTTCATTTTTTTTAGTGACTTGCAATCACTAAGCATTAAGAAAATTCTAGTTGAATCAATAAGTTCATCCAAGATCCAACCCTCGAGGGCAGCTTTACTTACACTGGGGTTTGAGTCAAGATTTCTTTTGCAGCTAACCCAGAGCCTCTAGTTATTATCCTTAGATCTTTTGAACTAAGTTATTCTTCTAGAGGAAAAGCAGAAAAAAAGAGTGCAGAACTGATGGGGAAGAGTCCTGGGTTCAACTCCAATCTCATTCATTGTTAACTGAATGAGTCATTTCATGTCTTACAAAATAGTTGTCTTATTTTTCCCAAATGCAAAATAGTTACTGTTGCACTTCATGAGTTGTAAGGATTCAATGAAGTAGTATACATAAAAGAGTATACTTGCAGACAAGCTAAAACACAAAAAGGTACCTTTGTGTGAATATTACCTTTTTCCTTCTCCATTTACAGGCATCACTATTTTTGTTCCCTTTCTATCCATGTCTGACCCATTCAGAACATCGCTATTCACAAAATTCACCCTAGCATAAGATGCAATTGCCTATAGCAAACAGCAGCCTTTAGAATTTCAAATTTTATAACTTCAAATGGAGTCATTCAAGAATACCAGGGTCAAGGCCATGGCTGGCATCCATAATGAGGGTCCAAAAAAGGAATAAAAATCCAATGACCTCTCTATTATTATAGAGAATTGGTATGTCCTTAGCAGTAGGAATGTCTAGATGGTGACAATAAATAGGATGTGCAAGTGGAATTAATGCAAATTATACTGGACATCCTGTGTAAAGATCCAGTGTTTATCTCTCTTTGTGCTGTTAGCACACCAGCATCCCACATATCCTTATCTACGGCTAAGTGAATAGGGCTTGGTCATATGGATCCTTCATCTTTCTACCATTTGATATGTAGCATTTATATAATGTGAGTGTTCATCTTATCTCTTGATTCTAGATTTAAGGGATCTCATATATGAGTCTGAGAGAAATACTGTTGGTGCCAAGATCTCAGGAGGGCCAGATCTATGTGGACAGTGCAATATGGCTTCTTAGCAAGTCCACAGCACCTTGAGCAGCCTTGGTAAATAAGAAGAGCTCAAATGAATGCGGAATGGGGAGAAGTGGGTAGTGGGCAGCCTTGTTCTAGCCTGTGCTGGTCAGTCCATAGCTGGATCACCACTCTTTCCATTACAAGTCCCTTTAGAGGGGACAGATAATTTGAATCTGCAATAGGAAGAGGATCAGGGTGGATAAAGGTTGGACATATAACAGAGCTGAGGAAACTGGGAATCTTTAGCTTGTAGGGGAGAAGGCTTATAAGGCTCTTTAAGATCTGCCTCCAAATATCTGAAAGGTTGTCATTTGGAAATGAGATGAACCATGTTCAGTGTGAAAACTGAAACCAATGGCTGAAGATAAGTTAATTTTGACTCAATGTTAAATACTCTTTTGTCTAACAAGCAGAGCTGGATGTCGTTGGAAGAGGCTGCCCTGTGAAGGAAGGAGGCCTCTAACAGTGGGAGTGTTCAAGCAGAGATTCGATAAGCCATTAAGAGCATGGACTAGGAGATTCCAACTTTGGGGACTCAAACCTAATGGCATTCAATGGCCTTCTCAATTTCACAAAGTTTTGATGCCAAAAGAGAATACGGAACCTAATTCCAAAGAAGAGCTCTCTCCAACCCCCCTTCCCTTTCTGTTCCCAGCACACTAATTTTCTCTTCTTCGGTGCTGGTAGGAAGCAGGACTCTGTGAGAGGTGGTAAGTGAGACAAGGCTCTGCCCAGCCCTCTCAGCATGACTGGCAATTAGCTGGACTCCAGCCTTCTAGGACTCACAAGCTCTCAGCAGGTCATGATACTCTACTGCTGCTTATTTAGAGCCCAGGGAAGGAGGCAGCCACAGGTAGCAGGGACTTAATTCTGAACCCATGCTAACCAAACATTAACATTTGCATTTAAAAACAGGAGCAGGAAAAAGAGCAATGAAAACTCTACTCAATTAAAGCTGTTTGCAAATGCAAATATGCCTGACACAGAAGAGAAAGGGACTTCTGAGTGGCCACCCTCTCTGCTGACATTTGTGACCAGACAGAAGAGGAGAGTGTATATGTATGCTGGAAGAAGAAAGTGGTGTGGGTGGGGGAATGGAGGATGAGGAGGGACAGAAAGATAATTTTGCTCTATACCATGAAACCTATAATTTCACTTTGACATGAAAATTAGTTCTGTAGCTAATTAGCTTTCTAATATCACTTGCTGCCATAGAAGAGATAAAAGTTTATGAATTTATGAACCTACCTGAAAAAGAAAAAAGGACTGTAAATTTGCAAGAGGAGATTAGCTGATTCAAATCACAAGGGCCATTTCAGGGGATTAGGCCTGTTACTGCCTTTGTGACCTGAAGAGCCCCAGAGGCAGGCCTCATGTTGTGTCTACACACCATCACTCCTGTGGCTGACTAGGCTTCTCTGAAGAGCCCTCCAATATTTGGAAAACCCAAATGCAAAGGATCTCCCTGTACTGTGCAGGACTCCATCTCCTTCCCACCACTGGTCCTAATTGTGCTCTCTCAAGCTACTAAGCAAAACACTTTCCCTCCCACTGCCCAGGACAAGCCCACTGTGACTTGAAGTAATTTATGAATTAGGCCATAAGTCCACTTAGTAGCTGGCCTGCTTACCCTATCAAACATCTTCCCTTCACCTCTCTGGACTATTCCAGCACCCTTGGCATTCTCTACCAAGATCAACATGATCCACTTAGGTTTAGAGGCTTATGAAAACTTTCAGAACTCAGTGTGGCCTTGGGTAGTCTCTCTTTGATTTTTATTTTCTTTTAAATGTAATTATAGTATGTCGGTAAGATGATGGAATATGAGGCTCTAACCTCCATAATTCTCCCATAAAAACTGATTTTAACCACCAGTCACAGATAAGAATACCTTTGTTGGAGTTTGAGAGTATAGCAAAAAGGTTTCAGCACCTAGGTAGAACAAAAAATAAATCCAAGAAAAAGTGTATTAAAGAGCGTTAGATGAGCAGTTTCTCTTTACCTATGCCAACCCTTCCCCAAGGTGGCACAGCTCAGGGCCAAGAGAGACCCCCTTGGCCCATGATTTCTCCCACAAGGGAAGGTCAGAGTGAAGTAAGTATCCAGTTTCATCAGCCTTGCAGGATGCTGCCTAAGACACCCACTTCTATCTTGTCCCACCCACAACACTGAGGGGATGGGCAGGGCTGAATCATCTGAGAACAGCCAGAAGTAAAGAAAAGGGGTAGGGGTTCAGAGCAACCAGCATTCGTATCTCAACAACCATCCAGAGATCCTACTGACTAGCTTGCAGTCTCCACTAAGAACGCTAGAACAGATCAACAAAACTAAAAATTGTTTTTTTAAAGATAAATTGACAAATTATTAATTAGATGAAAAAAGTGAGAAGACTCAAATAATTAAAATTATAAATGAAAGATGATACATTACAACTGGTTCCACAGAAATACAAAGGATCGTAAGAGACTATTACCAACAATTATACACCAACAAATTGGGTTACCAAAAAAAAAAAAAAAAAAAAGGCTAAATTTCTAGAAACATACAACCCACCAAGGTTGAATCACAGAAAAATAGAAAATCTAAACAGACCAATAACAAGCAAGAAGATTGAATCAGTAATCAAAAACCTCCCAAGTGATGAATTCTACCAAACATTTAAGGAATTAATGCCAATCCTTCTCAAAGTCTTCCAAAAATTTGAAGAGAAGGGAACACTTCCAAACTCATTTTACAATGCCAGCATTATACCCAAGCCAGACAAAAACATTAGAAGAAAAGAAAATTACAGGCCAATATCCCTGGTGAACTTTGATGTAAAAAATCTTCAATAACATACTAGCCCACCTTTTCAACAATACTTCAAAAGGACCAAATACCATGATCAAGTGGGATTTACCCCTAGTATACAACATTACTTCAATATGTACAAATCAATAAATGTAATATGCCACTTTAACAGAATGAAAAATAAAAATCATATGATCATCTCAACAGGTGCAGAAAAAGCATTTGGCAAAATTCAACATCCTTTCATGGTAAAAACTCTCAAGAAATTAGATACAGAAGGAATGTATCTCAACATAGTAAAGGCCATATATGACAAGCCCACAGCTAACATTAGACTCAATGGTGAGAAGCTGAAAGCTCTTCCTCCAAGGTTAGGAACAAGACAAGGATTCCACTCTTGCCACTTCTATTCAGCCTAGTGCCAAACATCCTAGACACAGCAAGTAGGCAAGAAAAAGAAATAAAAATCATCCAACTCAGAAAGGAAGGAATAAAATTGTCTCTATTTACAGAAGACATGATCCTATATATAGAAAATCCTAAAGAGTTCACCAAAAAGCTGTTAGAATTAATAATTCAGTGAAGTTGCAAGATTCAAAATCAACATATAAAAACCAGTTGTGTTTCTATATAGTAACGACAAATTATCCAAAAAAGAAATTAAGAAAACAATCTCATCTACAATAGCATCAAAAAAAAAAAAAAACCCTTAGGAATAAAAGTATTCAAGGAGGTGAAAAATCTGTACACTGAAAACTATAAAATATTGATGAAACATCTATCAATCCCACTTCTGGGCATGCATCCAAGGAAAATGAAATAAGTATCTTGAGACATTTGCACTCCCAGGTTCATTACAACATTATTCATAGTACTCAAAATATGGAAACAAACTAAGTGTCCACTGACAGGTGAATGAATAAAGAAAATGTATATATAGTCTATATATATGGAATAATATTCAGACACAGAAAAGGAGGAAATCCTGCCATCGTGACAACGTGGATGAAACTGGATGACATTATACTAAGGGAAATAAACCAGAAACAGAAAGACAGATACTGTATGATCTCACTTATATGCGGAATCTAAAAAAATCAAACTCATAGAAGCAGAGAGCAGAACAGTAGTTGCCAGGGGCTGGGGAAAATGAGATGTTGGTCAAAAGGTATAAACTTTCAGTGAGATGAATAAATTTTGCATATCTAATGTACAGAATGATGTTTATAATTAACAATGCTGTATAGTACACTCAAAATTTTCTAAGAAAAAAAAATCTAAAGTGTTTTCACCAGAATTTTTTTAAAAAGGGAACTAAGTAGGTGATGGATGTGTCAAGTAGCTTGATGTGATAATCATTTCACAATGTACGTGTATACCAAATAACTTGATTTAAAAATAAGCAAAGGAGGAGCTCCTGTCGTGGCGCAGTGGAAACAAATCCGACTAGGAACCATGAGGTTGCAGGTTCGATCCCTGGCCTTGCTCAGTGGGTTAGGGATCCAGTGTTGCTGTGAGCTGTGGTGCAGGTGCTTGGATCCTGCATTGCTGTGGCTGTCCCATAGGCTGGTGGCTACAGCTCCATTTCAACCCCTAGCCTGGAAACTTCCATATGCCACAGGTGCAGCCCTAAAAAAGAAAAAAAAAATTAAAATTAAATAAAATTTAAAAATTTAAAAAAATAAGCAAAGGGCTTGAACAGACACTTTTCCAAAGAAGACATACAAATCATCAACAAGTTCATGAAAAGATGCTCAACATCACTAATCATGGAAATGAAAACAAAAACCACAATGAGATACCACCTCACACCTGAAAAGATAAAAAATGCTGGCGAGACTATGGAGAAAAGGGAATCCTAGTATATTGTTTGTGTGGATGTAAACTGGTATGGCCATTATGTAAAACAGAGTGGAGTTTTCTCAAAAAATTAAAAATAGAACTACTATTTGACTTTGGGGTATTTATTCAAAGGACTTGAAATCAAGATCTCAGAGAAATAGCTGCACTTCTACGCTTACTGCAGCCTTATTCATAGTAGTCAAGATGCGGCAATAAAATAAATGTCCACTGAAGGATAAATGTGTAAAGAAAAAAATACGGTATATATGTATAATGGAATACTATTCAGTCTTAAAAGAAGGAAATCCAGCCATTTGCAAAAACAGGGATAGATTTAATGGACATCATCCTTCCTAAGTGAAATAAGCCAGACACAGAAAGACAAATACTGAGTGATTTCACTTATATGTGGAATCTAAAATAGTCAGTCATAGAAGCAGAGTAGAGTGGTGATTGCCAGGAACTGGGGAGAGGAGGAGATGGGGATGGGAAGGTTAAAGGGTGCAATGTTTCCGTGATGCAAGATAAGTAAGTTCTGGGGATTTACTATACAGCACAGTGACTTTGTTAACAATACTCTACTGTATGCTTAAAATTTACTAAAGGGGTATATCTTCTGTTAGGGGTTCTTATCACAAAATAATAATAACAATAATAACAATTGGAGTGGGAGGAAACTTGGGGAGGGGGTGGATATGTTTACAGCTTTGATATTGGTGATGGTTTCATGAATAAAGCTTTTTACACATCAATCATACCTGAATAAAGTGTTTTTTAAAATATGTATGTAATTACAGTCACACTAACTGAGCACATCTTATGGCCCAATCATGTTATGTGCATTATTTTACTTAACCCTCACAGGAACCCTGGGAGTTAGATTTTGCTTCCATTTAACAGTTGAGAAAACTGAGTTTCTGAGAGGCTAACTGACTTGCCAGATGTGACAGGCCTGGTAAGTTTTACAGCCAGGATTTTGAACTCTGGCCTTTCATTTATCATCAATATCACTATCTCACACATGCAAGACCTTTCAAAGCTCATTGTTTATCATCATCATTAGGGTTGTGGATTCCCCCATTCCCCAGGTGTGGATAAAGAATGTGAGCATCACAGGAATGGAGTGGCCAGCTCTCTGTCCACAGTTGGTAATCAGTAGTTCTGGGGTTGGAACTCAGATTCTCGGTTCCATGCTCTCTGTACCAGAGCACACTGACACACACCTGTTAAACATCTTGTCCTAAAAATGTTTTCTTTGGATTATTCATGTCTTGGGATTATTATGACTTCCATAAAACACAATCAAAAAGGTTAGTATGTGAGATTAACACAGAAAGGATGTCGAATGCCTGCCTGTAATAAAACTTATTTTAAGGCCTGTTTCCACAGGGCCCTAAACATGATGTAACTGCATTCCAAGGCTTCTAACACACAGATAACACCTCCCGACCACATGTAGCCACCAGGCTCTGGCTCCAAACGATCCCAGTCCAAGACCCTGGGGGTGGGAGTCCTTCGAAGGAGGCCGTGAGACTACAGAACCTTGACCAGTTCCCCATCAATACAAAGCATTTTCCTGCTCTCCCTCCTGTTTCTCGTCCCTTTGCCTGCCCCTCCCACTTTGGGACTGGATTTGCCCCATGACTGCAACTCCCACACTGATTCCTAAGTTCTCATATCTATTATCTCCTGGGCTGGGGTCCATTAATCTTTCCTTTTTGACCTTTCCAACCAGATCTGGGCACTGTGTCACATGCTTCCTATAATCTGATTCTACCCCTTCCCAAATTTCTTAATACCTACAGTTTATAGCAACCTCAACAACAGATAAGACACTTTAAAGAATAATATCATTCATTTATCTGATAACAACCACAATACATAAAACCCCCATTGAGTAAAAGTGGGCCCTTAGTAAAAGCCATTAATTAAGCTGAATTTTTAAAAATATCAAGTTTCCACTCTCTTTCCAAATATCATTATGAATTAGAGTTTTTAAATGATTACATTCACTAGTTGTAACAAATTTATTTTGGGATATCTTAAAAAACAAATGTGAAGATGAATCGAGCAATGTTCCCTGATACTGAAATTGCTAAATTTCTCATGGAATATAAAAAGCAAATTTACTTTTAAAACATCCTCTTCCAGGTTGTGGGGCAGGGGACTGACTGCAAATGTTACTTGACTACTTCTATAAAAAGGGTTGTGATATCCAATAATAGTGCTTTTGAATAATCAGCATCTTTAGAATAGGATTCATGCATATTACTCACTGTAGCTTGTGGAATCTAACCAAAAACACAGTCAAGGGACCAATGCCTGGTTGATATCCAGAAATAGCCAGGTCTGACAGTCTGGTCAGTGGCCTTAACAGTCCAACCAAGGAATGGAATAGGACTCAGG
Organism: Phacochoerus africanus; assembly: GCF_016906955.1. Classification (NCBI taxonomy): domain Eukaryota; kingdom Metazoa; phylum Chordata; class Mammalia; order Artiodactyla; family Suidae; genus Phacochoerus; species Phacochoerus africanus. Next base: position 243,215,473 of record NC_062545.1, read on the forward strand.
GGACATGGGAGTAAAAACTTCCTACAGCATCCCAAAGATGGCCATCTGGATCAAGCGACCCTCAGATCAAATTTCTTCATTCCCAATAGTGTTCTTTAAAAAAAGTGAGCCTTGGAGTTCCCATTGTGGCTCAGAGGTCACAAACCTGACTAGTATCCTTGACGATGCAGGTTTGATCCCTGGCCTAGCTCAGTGAGTGGATTAAGGATCTAGCAATGCAGTGAGCTGTGGTGGAGGTTGCAGACATGGCTCGGATCCAGTGTTGTTGTGGCTATGGTGTAGACCAGCAGCTGCAGTTCTGATTCGACCCCTAGTCTGGGAACTTCCATGTGCTGTGGGTATGGCCCTAAAAAGAAAAAAAAAAATCAGCCTTAATTATTTTAATAAGGGTGCATCCAGTTTTGATGTTCACTTGCCTAAGATTACATCCCCACTTTCTGGTTTGCTTGTTTGTTTTTAATGTGATTTCTATTACACAGTTGAATATCACCCATTTGTGGTAATGATTTCTATCTTTCAAAATTTGTGCTGAACCTCTTTTGCCTGAAATGAATGACAGTCCCTGATTTCCAGGCAGCCTCTCCTTTTACCTCCTTGCTCTGTTAAATTCCACCATTCCCTTTCTTAGTCCCTCCAAAAGGGTTTTCACCTGAAGTAGACTTGCTACCCTACCCACCCACCCCTTTTCTAGAAGAATCCTCTATTCATTTCTCCATGTATCTCCCCCACCCATCTCATTTCCTCTGTGGACTTCAAATGCAGCTGATTCATCTAAACTCAGTCTGACAGATTGTCCTCAGAAAGAACTTCTTTGACCCTGCTATTTCCTTGCTTTATCTGATATTTAGTCTTAATGATTTTGTGTGCTTGTTTCATCTCATTCTTTTTACTCTCCCCAAATCCTCTTGAAAAGCATCATCTTGGTTTCTCCCATCAATCACTAAACCCCTTTAGAAATACAGTGGAAAGGAGGGTGCAGTGGAAAGGATGGCTTTAGAAAACTTGAATGCAAATAGCATCGCTAACAAGCTGTGTGCCCTAAGACAAAAATCATATAGCATCTCTGAGCCTCTACTTGCTGGTTTGTAAAAGAGAGATTATCACCCCAATTAACGAGAGTTGGAGTAAGATGATCATGAAATGATGAAAGGGAAGGACTTCCATAAACCATGAAGAACTCTCCAGAAGTAAACTGATATTATTCTCCTAGCAAATCCCTGCAGCTGTATTAGTCTTCTACCTACAGCACCCAATATTCCCATCTCTTCCCTTGATAAATTACTCCAGGGAGGCCTGTCCTAATTACTCAAGTTTCAGTTTCACAGAAGGTACAGCTAGGTCCTCATTAACTATAGTTGAAGCTCTTAGCTTGCTAGTGATCTGCCCCAAGGATATATTTCTGAAAAATGTCTCCATGGCATGACTTAGTCCCTGGAGAGAAGCACCTGCTAATTGGTAATCTGAGTCCATCTTCAGCATCTTGCCATTTCACACATTGAGGGGCAACAGAATGGTGCTGCAAGGGCACAGGCTTTGAGGTATGATGGGCTTGGGTTTGAGTTCTCCCATCAACCCTTACTAGCTATGTGATCCTGGGCAAGTCTTTAAACTCTGTGAGCCTCAGTTTTCTCATCTATAAAATGGAGACAATAATATCTCATTATGATGATGATTATATTACAGAAATATGAGGAACTTGTTTAAGGAGCATCTAGTTTGCGGCTTCTTTTTTTTTTTTTTTTTTTGGCTTTTCTAGGGCTGCTCCCACAGCATATAGAGGTTCCCAGGCTAGAGGTCTAATCAGAGCTGTAGCCGCCAGCCTACGCCAGAGCCACAACAACAGCAACGTGGGATCCAAACCAAGTCTGTGACCTTCACCACAGCTCACGGCAACACCGGATGCCTAACCCTCTGAGCAAGGCCAGGGATCGAACCTGCAACCTCATGTTTCCTAGTTGGATTTGTTAACTACTGCGCCATGATGAGAACTCCTAGTTTTCTGCTTTTAATGGGATTGTTCATTCTTCCTAATAACTTGTTAGCCAAATCTCAAGGCTTCCAGAAGCCACTGTGCCATTCACAGGCCAAAGGAGGGAAACCCTTCAGTGTTCCCCTAGATGACCTATTTCTCTCCTAAGACATCTGCCAAGATAAATCCCATTTCTCATATTGTGTTCCACATTACCAGAAAATGGAAATAATACAAATATAACTCTTGGATTAATCCTAAACTGAACCACCGATCATTCCCCAAATAAGCCCCTTATATTTTTGCCCAAAACCTGCCCATCTTCCAAATCTCACACTCTCTGCTTCCCCTGGTGTTCTTGGCTAACATATCTTATCTTCTTTTTTACTTTGATACCTCCTGGAGGGCAGAGACCCTGCTACCATCTCACTGGGGAAGTTATAAGCGGGGCTTAAGGGGAAGGGTGGTGGGGAAGGTGGTACCAATAACCCATACAGGAAGCAGAAAGACAAATTACTGAAATCAGTGAAAATTTGAACCCAAGTGTAACCCTGTGTTCAGACAGGATTTTCATGAAGGGACGAAATCAGATGAGATAAGAATAAGAAATCAAATAAGAGAAGTGCTGTGGGGACACTTTACCTTGAAAAGATGCAAAATATAGGTCTTTTAATATACAATGTTCTCTAAGGCCATGACTAAAATCCATAAATAATGAGAAGTGAGATGTGAATGTGGAATAAACTTTAGTGTTCATTCACTGCAGAAATGATCATCAACTAAGCCAAGTGGAGAGCCTCCGAAGTGTAAAGATGTGCAAATTATGCTGTAGGGAAGAGGAGGCCAAGAGGTTGGAAGGTCATCATAAAAATATGTTTCCATCTTGTTATCTAGTCTCTACTGCTCTAGGAGCTGCATAATATTCCATCAGGTTTTTATACCACAATTTACTTAACCACCTCTCTATTTTGGGACACTTAGTTACTTCCAAATCGATGCTAAGTAATACTGCAATGAATATCTTTTTTTTTCTGGATTTAGAATTATTTTCAAGGATAGATTTCAGAAATGGAAGCAATAAATCAAAGAATAAGATCATGTCAAAGACTCTTAGTACATAGTATTTAGAATTAGTGGGGTATTTTTGATGACTACATTGCTATGAGCAATGTATAAATTAGTATTTCAGGTTTATCACATTATTGAGTATGATGATTATCTAAAATTTTTGCTAATTTGGAATGTATGGTAGTATCTCTTTAAAAATTCTTTTCATTTCTTTAATTACCGGTGAGGTTGGTAAGTTTCCTTTATATTTGTTACTAACCACATTGCCTCATATATTTTGACAGCACGAGAATTTTTGTTCTAGTCGTCTAGATGTTTGGGTTCTTGCATTTACAAACTTTTCTCCTCAGCTCTGGATTTATGACCTATTTGCTAATCTCCTTGACACCACTTGATCTCATATTTGTCTACTGTTTTAACTGAAATCTACGAGCTTGGGTAGGGACTTACAGTCATGGATTAAGACAGTGTCATTTGTAGTTAGAAGTCTGGGCTCCAGTACAAACTCTGGGGGTTGGTTGGTTGGTTTTTAAGCTATGTAGCATTAATTCACTCACTTTTTCTCTCAGAGCCTCCTTTTTCTCACCTGTAGGAAAGAGTAACACCACTTATCTGCTTACCCCACAGTGTAATATGAGCACTGTGAGCCTTCTAAAAGCACGGTCAGACAACTTTTTCTGTAAAGGGCCATATGGTAACTATTTTAGTCCTACAGATCATATGGTCTCTGTCATAACTACTCAACTCTACTACTGTAGCCTGAAAGTGGCATACACAGTTACAGTACCTGAATGAGCATAACTGTGGTCCAGCAAAGCTTTCTTTATGGATATTGAAATTTTATATTTATATATAAACATTTAATTTATATTTAAATATATTTATATTCATGTATAAAGTATATCATAACACACTACATTTTATATAATATATATTATCTATAACATTTGATGTTATGTAATATACTTACATGTTATATAATTACATATAATTTTATTAAAAAGTATAATTTAATTTTATAAAATTTTCACATCACAAAATATTGCTCAGTTTTTATGTTTCAACCATTTAAAAATGTAAAATGTAAAACCATTCTTTGTTCATGCTCTATACAAAAACAGGCAGGAGACTGAACTGGCCCATAGCTTGTAGCTTGCTAATCCCTGCTCTAAAGCCCTATCCAGCATAAAATCTCACGGAACAGTCAAAACAAATAGGTATACAGAATAGGCAATAGTATTATTACTGATTTTTTGTTATGAAAACAAGGAACAAAGAAATAGAGTGACTTGCTCAAAGCCACACAGCGCTCCAGAGGCAGAACTGGGATTTCCATCATATGGGTCTGATTCCAAACTCCTAGCAATGTCTGCTGAAGCAGTTACCTCCCCAGTTAGGGATCCCAGCCCTGGGTCAACTCTTTCCTGCCAGAACCTATTCCTGACCTCCCCTCCTTCCTTAGCTGCTCCACACTGCTCCCACCCAAGGCCACAGACTGCCATGCAACATCAATATTTAAGAGAGAAGGAGCAAATCCAGCTCTTTTGGCTCCTACAAAGAGACCCTTGATTCCCCATGTATTTGCAGGATCAAGCACCAATTTTCCACATTCATGGAGATGATTAGTGGTATATTGACAGAGCTCAAATTTGCCTGCCATACTCTGCAAACACTCACTTGTCAGGCATCTCAGATTATAAATCTTCTGTCTCGTGATGTGTGACCATAATCACATCTTTTTCTTTCGTCTGCTTTTGAGGAGTTCTATACTCTTGGAGGAAAAGCCCAGCCACAATAACAAATCACCACTGTCAGAAACAAGAAACAGTACTACAACAGAAGCCGGAGTAGTCCAGTGGAAAGAGAACATAATTTGGAAAAGTATCACCAAAGTTCAAGAGTTGATTCTGCCACAGATTGCCTGATCTCCTGAGGGGTAGTTTCTTAGTGAAAATGAGGATACCTAACTTCAAATGAGAACATTTATGTAGTGTGCTTTGTAAACTGTTGAGTGCTAAGACACTTTAGTCAACAATACTATTATCAGGCTTATACTATTCCAAACAACACTCCAACTTGAATCATGACTTTCTCAGTCTTACTTGAAATGTGATGTTTGTCATTTTCTACAGAAGCTCCAAGGCAATGTTTTCAGTTTTTTTCCCCCCCTCAAGCTTTACTTTATTTCCTGAATGACTAGGAAACTGAATTCATTATGAATCTCCTGGCACCAGTACAAATACCAAGTTTATATGGTTTGAAGTGACAAATGATGGGATGTTATTGCAGGGGCTTGTAGGGGCTGGCAGCACAAGTGGAGGAGCGAGCCCCATCTTCCCTGGCAGTGGCATTAACAGCCTCTACAAGGCACTAAGGCTGCCGTCTACACTGAGCACACCACAAAGCCTCCCCCAGCATCAGCTCTCAGCCTACCCAGGCTCGAAACCCTGGGGATGTCAGACCCACACCTCACCCTGGCACTCTGGGAACTCCGTCACCTAGACAATCCTTTCCTTAGATTTTGATAAGTCCCTTACTTAGAGCTTTAAAAGACCCTGTATCACTCAGTCCAATTTATTCAGTTTACTTACAGGGAAACTAAGACTCAAATAGTAAAGATGACTTGCCCAAAGCAATGTAAGTGCTGGTCTTCTCACTAGAAGACTTTGGTGTAAGTTCCTATTCTGCAACCAACTATCCATGTGATCTTGGTGGACTTACTGGTGAAAAGTGATTAACTCTACCATTAATGAAAACTAGGATTTCAATAGCACTTTGGGGTTGATCAATTGTATTCATAATCTAATCCTTTCAATAAACATTAAGACAGGGTAGGTAGGCACTGTGGTAATCTACATTTGTATAAGAGGAAAGAGAAGCTCAGAGAAACTGATTTGCAAGGTTACTGAGCTAAAAGTGGCATCTTCTGATTCCAAATAACATTTTCTCCATCGATGCATAGGGCTCAAATTCCTCAGTAATGAAACAGAACTAAAATTTGTCTTGAAAGACATATATGTGAAACTCGTCTTGAAAGGATATATGTGAAAATATGCTTGAACTAAAAACTATTTATTTGACCACTGGTTCCCAGCATCTTGAAAATGAGGGCTTAGATTAGTTATGCATTGCTGGGGAACAAATCACCCCCAAGCTTAGCATTTTTTACAACAAACATTTATATTCTCATACAATTTCAGAGGATCAGAGACAAGAGAGCAGCTTAGTAGGGAGACTGTAGCTCAGAGTCTCTCACAAAGTTGCAGTCATCTCAAGACCTGATGGGGGCTGGATCCTCTTGCAGGGTATCTCCTGTGATTGGTGGCTGGAGCCTTCCATTCCTCTCCAAGGGCGAGGGCAGTTGTGTTCTATCCCATAGCCTGAGTCTCCTCATGATGTGGCAGCTGGCTTCTCTCAGATTTAGTGATCTGAGAGAGAGAGAGCAAGAATACACCCAAAATGGAAGCTGCAGTCTCTTTTTAACCTAATTTGAAGAGTAACAAACCATCACTTCTGCTGTATTCTATTCATTAGAAACATGTCACCAGGTCCAGCTCACTCTCAGGGGAAGAGGTTAAGGCCCATAGATGAATACCATGGGATGCAAATCATGAGGGCCATTTTGAAGACTGGCTACCACAGGATCCCTTTATAATTCTAAAATCTTTGTTGACTTCCATGAGCTCAAGGTCGTAATTTTTGTATCACCTGTTTTACTGATATTAGATTAAAATTCATGAAATTTCCTGGATTTGACTATTTGTGACTCACAAAAATGGTAATTTCATTATTTATGAAATGTATAATTTATACCCTCTAAAAGTTCTCAAATATTCACCAACACCTTTGACTAAGCTGTATTTTAGTAATTATAATAGTGTATGTGTTTATTGGAAAAATGTTAATATATATAGTGCAGGTTGTGTTATTTATTTAGTCTTCGGACAATGCTTGGTGGAAAATGGATTGATGCCTATCCCCCATCTTTCTAGAATAATTGCATAAACAGAGGTCTAGCACTCATAAACTCAATCATTGTACAAGATAGGTGTAAGGTACAACTAACTATAGTAGATGCCAAGATTCCTTTCCAGTATAGCCTACTGCCTTTCAGGAGGTCTTCTTATAGACATAGAAACAGTCCCTTCTGTTTAAATGGACAATTCTAATGAATCAGTTCCAGTTTGCCAGTAGCTGCCCAGACCAGACAGAGGCTTTTGCCATAACTATCAGCCCCAAAACGATGAACTTAAAGCAATAGTATCTTAAGGTTATTTATTATTTTATCCTCTCAACTTTTCATAGTCTCTACCCGAAGCCACAGGACTTACTGATTTACTTGGTTAATGCTATTACTATTAATACCACTCTAAAAAATAAGCAGGTGATGCAAACAGTTCAGTTAGGCAGTTGCCATTCTACATAGTTACTAAGAAATTTCTATGGGCAGAAACTGATCTAGCTCCCGGAAGGACAAAGACGAATGAGACAAGCAAGATCTTTGCTTTCATGGACTTTACATTCTAATGGTTTGCAAACCTGACTCTTTAGAGATATGGATCCTTAGGACCCACCCTAGGCTTGCTGAATCAAAAAATGTGGGACTGAGGCCAGGAATTTGCACTTCCTAAATGCCCCACAGGTGACTCTGATGCAGTTGAGTCCATGCTGCAGCATTTGGGAACCACTAGTACATATTTCAGTTCTCAAATGCTTCACATCCCATTTACTCCACAGCCCACAGCAATGGTTTCCACTTTACCATTTCACAGAAATCAGTCTTGCTAACATCACCTTGAACTCCTGAGAACCAAGTCACTAACTATTCCAGACGTATCTTTCTCCCTGTGGCATGATGTTTCTGGCCTCACCCTGCTTCTTGAAATTCCTTCCCTTGGCTTTTGACAGTGTCCTCTTTTGGTTCTCCTCCTCCCTTCACTCTGGTTGCTTCCTGGGTGTCCCACCATTGATCCTCTTCCTTTCCACTGGATAAATGGTGGCATTACTCAGCATTCTGGCTTCAGTCAACCCTTCTCAAATCCCAAGTATTCCAGGGAGATTTCTTCCAAACCCTGGTTTAAGTAGTCTTGAAACCCTGTACACTGGACCTCATTCCCCAAGACCAGGAGCACTCATCAGCACATAACAGTCAATAGATCATGATGTAAGCCATTTATTCATGAAGGATATATTTATTAACTCTGGACCACAAGATTCTAATAAAACAAATAATGTAATTTAATTCAAGTTACATGATGAACTTCTTGAGAGCAACAACTGGGTCTTGTTTATTTCTGTGCCCTCACATCATTCAGGAAACTTTATTGACAATATGACAGAATATCCAATTGAAAATTTGACTTGCATCTTGTTTCTCACTACCCCAACTCATCAGGAAAAAAAAAAATAGAAAATGTCTATGTTCCTGCCCCAGGAAGTTAACCAGCCATTTGTTCTATATAAGTCACCAGGTGAGAGTGAGCTTCCCCAAAAATGAGTGCTAAATAATATTTTTGTGTTTTAAATTCTGAGCCTGTAAAGGGAAGAGGGGATGGAAGCTATTTATTGAAGGCTGAAGGGAAGGACAGGGAAGAAGGTAGAATGGTAAAAATGTGACATGATTTGTACATGTATATGTTTGTATATGCATACATGGAGATAACATATACAGTGCATATATACATATACACACATACATGTACATGTGTTACATGACACATATATATAGATTATATAATACATGATATATACCTCACATGATTACTATGAAAAGTAAATGGGAAAAAAAGTAAATAAAACAGTGAGCATACACCTGGTGCATAGTAAGGGTGTTTCTGATCTCTCTAAAATCCTACTTGCTTAAGCAAATACAAAAAAAAAATTCCATCTGAGTCAGACTCAATTGTTAAGTCCAACATCAGGCCAAAGAGTGAATACCTGCACTCTTAAATTGTGTGTATAATTCATATAACTATGCATATGTTTGTTTTTCTGAGGAAAGAAGGCATAATTTTCATGAGATCCTCAGAGGAATCTTTGTCTCTAAAAATTTCCAGAATGCCTAGATATCATGTGCTGGTCAACATTTCAACAACTGTTACCATTCTTATTTGATCCTAAACACACTACATTCCCAGTCAAGATATGAACTCAGTGGCTCAAAAGATGCTCCTTTTAAGGAACCTTGTGGAAGCATCAAGCATGCATGCATGCATGCATTTATTTATGCAATAGGCAATCATTTGTACTAATCCTACATCTGACATTACTAAGTTCAGGGTACAGAGACACACAGACTGTGAAATCATTCAAAAGACAACTACCTAAGCTGTGATAATGGCTTAAAATGACCATAAGATTTGAAAAAAAAGAACAGACCAGCAGCTTAGCAGCAACAGCTTTAAAATCTGCTACTGTCAACAGTAACAAAAATTGTTCTAAGGAAGGGAGATCACTCAGTATGGAACAGAAATGTAACAGAGAATGTTTTTACTTTAGCTGGGCAGAAGCTAAGGAAAGAGACTCTCCCAAACTCTCCCACCCACCCTCCCTCCCTCTTTATTTTCAGCAAAGTCTTCTCTTTCTGTTCTATATTTTTTCTTTTAGCTCAGTGTGAAATGTGGGCTCTTGGAATCTTTGAAGTAGGAAGGTCCCTAATCTATAGACACAGTATATAAATTAGGTATAATCTTGAAAATATCCAACAAGTGTCTCACTATCTTAAGAGGCCCATTCTATATTTGAGTGGGCCTAATTATCAGTTGTTTCTTCCTTGTTTCAAGGAAGAATTCATTCTAATTTTCACCTCAAACTCCCAAATCCATCCTTTGGGATCATACAGATCTTCTACATCAGTATTTTATTTTATTATTTTATTTTATTTTATTTGCCTTTCTTGGGCCGCTCCCATGGCATATGGATGTTCCCAGGCTAGGGGTAAATTCGGAGCTGTAGCCAGCCAGCGGCCTACGCCAGAGCCACAGCAATGCGGGATCCAAGCTGCATCTGTAACCTACACCACAGCTCACGGCAAAGCCGGATCCTTAACCCACTGAGCAAGGGCAGGGATCGAACTTGCAACCTCATGGTTTCTAGTCGGATTCGTTAACCGCTGAGCCATGACGGGAACTCCTACATCAGTATTTTAATTGATGGATCATAAAATAAATTTTGGAACTATATTCAGCATTCCATTTAAAAAATCGAATAGGATAGGATAGGACAGGATAGAATAATAGAATAGAAAATATTAGTTATAGCATGTGAAACAGGTTTTGTTCTTCAAGGTTTTGTTTCAGTTGTTTATAGATTTATAAGAATGTGTAATAGGTTTGATATAAAATATCTTTCTTACTATGAGCTGCCACTAAAGAGCCTGAAGAACACCAAATCCTTCAAATAGCTGTATCATGGAGCCCTGCCTTCTATTCTCCAGATTTAGTATCCCAATACGCTTTAGTACCCCTCGTTTGTCTTTGTTTCCAGTCCCTTCCCTACCTTTGTCTCTCTTCTCTGACTAGGCTCTCACTTGAAATGGAAGGCACAGAAGCTCCACGCTAGGACAGGTGGGATACAGGGGCCATCTCTTGAGGCTGGGAAACAGGTGGGAGTTCTCCTCCCTGCTTCAGTGTTTGCTAAGTTCTCAGATGTCTTCAGCAGTGGAGCACCAAGGTCACTGATCCTATCACCAGAAAGCTTCCAAGAGGGTGTTTGTGGGATACCGGGATTCAAAAATAAGTACTTCACGGCTGCTCCACCAGGTCTCAGAGTAATGCCAAGAGACAGAGAAATAAGATCACCATCCTGTGCACTCTAGGCACTCACACTTATTACCTCACTGGGCGCTACACAGTATCATTTTCACCTCATTTTACCATAAGAAAACTGAGGCTCAGGGACGCAGATAAGCAATTTCTTGATGTATTTTAGGACTGTCATAAAACTTGCAATAAATGGTCATCAGACAAGCTACAATGTGATATGGGTGACATTGGTGGTATCTCTCACTTAAATAACACTTCACTTTTTTCAAGACACTCTTATATTCCTTATTCTAATCATTCAGGGATAAATGTGGGGCCCATGATAGGATTCCTATCTTCCAGGTGAGAGCATGGGCCCAGGGAGATCACGTTATTTGTCTAAGACCTCACAGCCAGTAGGTAGACAGCTACCTCTAATTTGCATTCCAACTCTAAATCCAATGCTATTTTCATGAGCCTCTCCACCTAATGCTGACAGTTTTACCCAGACTTACTGAAGCAAACTGCTCTTTATCTTCCCTGGTCCAGAAATTTACAAAGAGATTCTAGGATGCTAATGCTCTATCCAGCTATCCTGTTATGGCCAAGATGGCATTAGCCTTTGTGACTCTACAATAAGACAGATTCTTCCCGTAAGTGGCCAACAAGTTTGGGCCAAGCTGTAAACATTATTTACATCAACCTCAGGCAGCAGCTGAATCTGTGGTCAGGGTGCCAGGGAATATATGAGAAAATCAGGCAGCCTTAATCTCTGTAGCATGTGTGAGGAAATAAAGACCACCTTGACTGATGGCTGGCTTGATACTTCTGAAGAGGATTAAGTCTGGCTGCAACAGAAGTGTCTGGGGAGCCAGAGTGAAGAGAACTCAATGAGGTATGGCCTTCAAAGTTTAAACTTCTAATCTCCAAGGACCAGAGTGACTTCGTAAGGAATTCAAGAAGAACGCAATTCACTCAACATATAATAGGATCCTGAAATCCTAAGAATGTTTTCCTGAGCCCAGAAAAAGAAAAGAAGTGTACTGGTGCCCACCGTGGGGTGACTGAAGTCTCAGGCAGACTGTGGCAGTGCTACTCTGATAACTTAGTGCTACAGAGGTATTACAGGATTGATGACATTTGCAGGTGTTGACACCCACCCAAGCTCGTCTTCTAAACGAAGAGCTTAATAGATAGAAGCAAACAGCTAAACATATCCATGCATTCACCCAAACTAGCAGACTGGCAAAGTCAAGGCCAGCAATAAATGGAATTTAATCTCTGGAGTTTAACTTTAAATACTGTCACTGGATTTTTAAGGTGATTCTCTGATCTCCCCCTCAACCACTGTCCACTGTTTTACTTCCTTTAGGGGTTTGTCTTTTGATAATAAGTTCTACTTGCATTTGCAAAATATAAAAAGTGAACTTCCCGATGGACTTTTTAAAGTGCAATCCAAACATGAGGGAAACAAGAACTCCAAAAGTCAAAGGCAAGTGGGAGGTTTTCTTCTCCCCCAAGTCTCTGGGGAGTCCAATTCATTCAACATGCTCACATTCTGGTTTCATTTCCATTTTCTACAATAAGAGATGAAGATGTAATATGTCAATGTTGATGTATCAGAGAGATGATGAATTCCAGGCTAAAACACGGCGACATCTGCTTGGAAACGAGATGGAAGAAATTAAGATGCTTACCATGATTATTTTCCTCCTGAGCAAATTTATAGTATCTTTGGTCTCAAGGGCAGAAATTCCAGACAGATTAGCTTTTCATCTCCTAGGTAACTCTCCGAACTGCATAGCTATAGAAATTCATTGCTTTAACACTGGGTGTCCTTATTAGAGAAATATCTTAAATTCTGTGCCAACAAAGAAACTCATTGACTACTGAGCAATAGTCGTGAAAATATTTATGACATGGATTACAAACAGGTGCTCCAAATAGAACAAAAGCTGGGGTTATTCACCACTTGGACTAATGGGAAAAAATTATTTACATCTAGCACAGTGCATTTTATGCTTTTAGTAATTTTTTTTTCTGTGTTGTGTGTCCTCATATTCTAGGGATGGTAAATTTGCTTAAGTTCCAGAGGGAACCAGCAAATGTAAATAGGGCTATATAAATAATAGGTGCTAGAGCTATAAAATTGCCTATACTATACTCATTCATAAAATATTCAACAAAAATGTAGTCTCTACTACATGCCTGTGTTCAGCACTGTGGATGCAAAGTTAGAAACAATATGTCCTCTGCCAAGTTCAAAATTTGCTTCATTTGTTCTTTCCAAACATCTTAGGAGGCTATGCAGGCATTAGCATGTCCATTTCATAGATGAGGAAGCTGAGGCTGGGTGAGGTCACGTATCGGGAAGTACCAAAGTCAAGACTGGTACCCCAGCCTTCTTTCTTCAAGTCCAGCTCTCTGCTTACTCCCTCATACAATGGCATGATTGAGATGGTACACAAAGGGGGTTTGGATGACCCAAGGGCAACCACTCACAGTGGATGAGGATGTAAAAGCTGGCTTCTGACCCAGTATATTTTTTATCCAGATGTTTAGCACTATGTAGACACAGCTATAGTCTCAATCAGGACTAAATGATACTTTGCACGAATTACTGAAATGTTCATTGAAAAACTATTCTCTTCTACTTGCATTCTGAAATAATCCAGTAGGGGAAAGGGTTTAGACCTCTTTCAAGCAGTTTCTTTAAAAATTTAAACAACAAGAGTTGTAAAATGTTCCCAAAAATATTGCTTGGCATGAAAATGTCTTTCAATGCAAATGAGCCATTGATAAAAAGGAACTGTTAAGAGAGACAGGAGTTGGGGTGAAGCTCATTAGCCACTTAGTTGCGCCAGGAAAGTGACATTGCCAGAAAACCCTGTAGTGGAGAACATGGGCTACAGTTGGGTGTGGGTATGTGGGGGCTGAGTACATGAGTCACTTATGGTCAATAAAGGACAAAGAGAACAGTTTAAACCCTTATTTGGTTTGATTGATTTGGTTTTTTTATACTGGGAGGATCAATATATAACTACTCCAAAATAACCATGATGAAATGGAAACAACAAAATAAAATGGAAATGACTGGGGGGCGGGGGTCAGAAAAACCTAGATTTGAGGATTCCTTCACCTGTTAGCTGTGTGACCTTGGGCAAATCTTTGTACATCTCTGAACTTCCATTTTCTCATCTTCAAAATGAAGATAATCCTACCTCGTAGGATAAATATAATGATGGATTTGAAAGCATTTATTAAATTATGAAACAGTACATGAATCTGTTTTCCTTTACTATTTATAAAAAATATTCAAATCCAAATACAGTGTTGAATATCTCTCCATGCTCAAATATTGTTCATCTTTAAGGCTCTCTAACTTCTAGCTGCCCCAGGTTTAGTCACACTTGCTCTGCATCCTTCCTAGAATGATCATGCAGGGCTCCTTCTGTGGGTGCTCCCAAGCCTTCAGTTCTGTGATCAGAGGCCTGAGAATGTTGGCTGCATCTCTGATGTGGGAAAGCAAGGCCTTCCTTTAGTGTGTGTTGGCTATCTTGATCTTGACTCCTGATTTCTAACCTCTCCAGCCTGTTTCTTCACCCGTTCCTCTCACTTTAGTCAACAGCAAATTTACTCACTCAGTTACTCAAATCAAAAGAGTGCGAGTCATCCCTGACTCTTCTCATTACTCCCCATTGCTGTCTGATCCAAGCCCCAGTACTGCCACTCCTACCTTTGAAATACGTCTTGAGTACAACCTCTTCTTGCTGCCTCCACCAGAGCCACCCGGCTCCAACCCACTCACATCCCTTGTCTGGAATACTGCCAGTCTTCACAGGTCTTTCCCACCCTTTCCTCTTTATAGCCTTTTCTCCCTGTAGCAACAAGAACGATCCTATAAAGATACGTTAGGCTAATCACAGGGCCTTCAATAATTCCCTCTCATTCAGAATAAGGGCCAAGGTCTTCACCACACCTACAAGACCCCAGTTGAGCTGATCCAGCTTCCCACTACCTCGCAACTTCTTTTCCTTCCATCTGCTCACTTAATCTGGCCACTCTGGTGCTCTAGCCCATCAGTTACCCTCTTGTCTTAGGAAATGTGTGCTTGTCATTCCTCTTGCCTGGTTCATTTTTACCCCATGTATTCATGTTTCATTTTTTCCTTTTATGTAAGATTCTGCACAAACATCACTTCCTTCCTCAGAGAAGTAACCTCCCAATCTCCTCATTTCCTGATCTCTTCTGCAGCTTATTTTCCTTCTTAGCACTGACTTACATTATACTGTATAATATCAGGTCACATGATATTGTATTCTATTATTTTATATATTATATTATTATTTATTATTTGTCTCCATACTGGAATATAAGCCCCACAAGGGCAGGCATTTGGTCTCTTTCATTTGTCACCATATCCTCACCATGTGGGTTAAATTGGTATGTGATAGAAGCTTTCAAAGGTTGTGCGATACATCCTTGAACCCATCAGGAAACCAGAGCTGGCTCTCAGTTGGAGGCATACTTAATCAAGCTTGGTGTATGGTATAATCAAGGGTTTAAAGAGGACCAGGTATCAACCAAAAGGTTCTGCTTGGAACTGAGGAATAAGGAGGAGTTATGAAAGAGCACAAAAGTCTCAGCTCACAGAAGTTCAGTAACTTACCCCAAATTATGCATAGAATATAGAAAAACTGAAATTTGAAAATGAAGGGGTTCAGAACATGCCTCCAAAATATGCCACTTTGGCATATTGATTATTTTGAGCAGAAGGCACATTCAGGAGTTCTCTGAAGTCTACAATCTGACCTAAAAACAGGTTATAAAACTTCCTGTAAGCAAGGTGTCCGCCCTACACCAGGAAGAGAAGAATATTCCTAGCATCACGTAAACTGACACCAAAGTGGATCTGTACACACAAACCTACTAAAATAACTCTTATATTCCATTAATTTCTCCCAAATATTTCCTAGTCACTTTCCCACAAATCACTACCCCTAGAAGCTTAAAATACCCTTTCCTTTATCTTCTCACTTTTCCAGAAATATATCATTCTTTGGTTAAAAGAGGGGAGGGGATGCTATATAAGCTCTCTGTCCTAAGAGCTTCTTAGTCTTCATTTATCTTCTGAAGGCTCCCATGCACATGTGAAAATATTAAATAAAATTTGTATGCTTTTCTCCTTTTTAACCTGTCCTATGAGAGTTTAATTCTCAGGTCCAGCCATAGAACCTAAGAGGGTAAAGGAAAAGTATTTCCTCTCCTATAGAATCATGCTCTAAAAAACGCTACATCCTTAATGCATTTAAAACGCATTGAATGTTCCCACAGTAGCCCCCAGATGTAGGTGAGTTGGACCTCTGAGTTAGTTCCTGCAATACGAAAGTGTACCATAGAATTTCTAGAGCTGATAAGCAGAGACACCAAGCCTGGACTAGGATGACCAATCCAGGGACCTCTGGTGGCTGCTGCTTCTGACATGCAGGAAGCTTCGAGAGGTGTGGCCTCCTCTCAGGCCTTAGGAGGGTCTCCAAAAGAAGACTCTAGCCTATTGGCCCGCTCGGGCTGGTATCATGGAATTCACCCAGAGGAAAGGTGAACTTTTGCTTGATTAATGAATGTGAAACTCTTTGGGTTTCAGTTCCTGGGGATTGCTTCTTTCTATAATTCTCTTGAACTCTCTAAGCTATGAAAGCTGGTCACAGGAAAATGTTCATAAATATCCTTCAAAGAGGCTGTCCTCTGGGCCTGAGACACTGTCTTAACTTCAGAGGCTTACCGAGTCCTCTGAATTTGGAAGAGGAGATGGGCTAGTGTTTGTCCATATAGCTAAGAAAGGAGACTTTTCAAGCAGGCACCACAAAACCTAGATAAAGGCACTTCTCTTCTGTCTTGGGAGAGGCTGAGTCCTGTCCCCTCTGTAGCTCCCAAATCCTAGGGCACCCTGGACTGAACTGTCTTCACCAACAACAGAGTAAGTGAAAATCCTCACCGAGACATTTTGGTCTCATACAAATATCAGTTCTTAGGATCCCAAAACTCTCTCACTGTGCTCTGCACAGGCATTACCAATAACCAAAGTTATTCTTCTCTCCAGAGCATGCTGAGAGAGAAAGCTATTTTACTGAAGATTGTTTCTTTGACATTCACGCTCCAACAAGGATAGTCTCTTCTGGGCCTAATTTGACTTCTTTATGTGCCAAGAGGAAACTTTCTATCTGAAGGGCAGGCATACAGATAACTGAAGAGCCTTTAGGAGGTACTTTATAATTTCCTTGAATTTCCTAGAATGTTTGGAGAATAATGTGTATTGATTAGCTGTCTTTTTCAAAATGCTTAAAGTTCTCCTATCCTTTCCATTTTTTTTTTTAAAGGGAATTAACAGGGAAGAGAAAAAAAACAAATAGAATATACTGACTCACTCCCCCATGTTTTCTGACTGAAAGTAGTGTCAGTTAAAATCCTGTGAAATGTAACGGAGTCCACACAAGGACAGTGGAAGCCAAGTGGCTATTCTTGATAAATGTGGAATTGGGTTCATGGAAATAAGAGAGATGGCAGTGACTCCTTGAGACCACAGCATTATCTGAATCTGATACTAGGATGGCCAGCATGATTGCATGGTGACTTCGGGAGTCAAGGGTTGAGATCACATTACCTTCAGCTGCCCAGAACAAAGGGAAGTGGAGCTCTGAGCATACCACAGACCTAGTTCGTGCCATTTAACATGCAAAGCATATGACACTCTTAGGGCAATGTTGTGACAGAGAATTCTGATTCCAACTGATGAGCTGGCACAAAAAAACAAATAATTAAAGCTATGACCAATGATGGTCACATAATAGCAAAACAAGCACATCAGAGGGTTTTTTGTTTATTTGTTTGCTTACTATAGTGCCCTATGGACAGGACTTCTGAATTTTTTTTTCTTTTTCTTTTTATTGTTATTTCCCCAATACATTTTTCTTCTACTTTACAGCATGGTGACCCAATTACACATACATGTATATGTTCTTTTTTCTCACATTATCATGTTCCATCATAAGTGACTAGACATAGTTACGTGCTACACAGCAGGATCTCATTGCTAATCCACAGAAGAAAACATAGGCAAAACATTCTCTGACATCAACCTTACAAATGTTTTCTCAGGTCGGTCTCCCAAAGCAACAGAAATAAAAGCAAAAATAAACCAATAAACCAACTCATCAAACTGATGAGCTTTTGCACAGCAAAGGAAACCAAAAAGAAAACAAAAAGACCACTTTGGGAGAAAATACTTTCAAATGATGCAACTGACAAGGGCTTAATCACTAACATATATGAGCAACTTATATAACTAAACAGCAAAAAAGCCAACAATCCAATTGAACTTTTTTTTTTTCAGTGCAGGCCTTACTTGGTCACCCCAGGGGGATCCACATTTTAGTATAGTGAAGACCTCCCCACCATTCATAACACATCATTGAGCCATAGTATACAGGTTGGGCACTAAATTTAGAGATAGAAGACGTGGACTGCATTCCTGATTGTTGCCCCTAGCTGCACAAGTCATCTAATTTTCTGAATCCTGTTGCTACATCTATAGAATGCAAAACTGGGAAAATCCAAAGGATTAATCTTATGAAGTGGGCATTATCATTCCCATGTTACAGGTGAGGAAAAGAACAGAAACAATGGAAGATTTTTCAGATTACATTTCTAAGGTCTGTCTACACTGTGATTTCCTGAGCTGGCCTTGAACAAGGAGGAGGAGTGATTAGAAGTAGACTTCACATTGAGAAGACCAGGACAGGGTGTGAGTGGAGAGGAGCAGGAATTTCAGTGAAGCTATAGCTTATCCCACTCAGCACTTAAGCCCACTCATGCTCTTGTCCCTGGGATAAACCCTACAGCTTCTAAGGTGAGGAAAAGGCCAGTCTCTAAATCTCTGAGGACCACACTGCAAGAGAATGTGTCTCACAAGTGGAAACAAAGGCCTGGAGTCCGCTCAAGGGACTGCATGATTGTGGAGCCTCTGTTTTTACATTAAATGCCTTTTACATTTAATGCACTATGGGTTAATTAAAATGCATTACAAGTTTCACATTAAACTTCCTCCCCTGAGCCCAGTTTCAATTGTGAGGTGGCAAAAATAAATAAATAAATAAGTAACAGCTCCTGAAACCATTTTCTCTTTTTTTCAAGGCGTCCTTTGGGGAAGTTGGAGTTACAACAAAGGAAGTAAAACAGAACCTTTGTTTTGGTCTTCTTTCCAGCTTTCCTATAACCCTTGGATCCACCCTCATTACTAGAACAAGCTCCGCCTCCTTTCCTCCAGACAGGTCTCAGCTGCAGCCTCGCCTCCTCAGATAAGCCTTCCCTGGCTGCCCCTTGAGTCAGAGAACCTC
The DNA here is from genome assembly GCF_016906955.1 of Phacochoerus africanus. NCBI lineage: Eukaryota > Metazoa > Chordata > Mammalia > Artiodactyla > Suidae > Phacochoerus > Phacochoerus africanus. The sequence continues at coordinate 243,234,645 of NC_062545.1, forward strand.
TTCAGCCTTCCCGCCCAAAGCCACTGGAACCTCTCCACTACAGCATATCCCATGCTCATACTTGCTCCATTAAATCTTGGTAATTATTGGTTAGGCGCCTGTCTTCCTGAGAGACTCTGAGCTTCTTGAGGACAGTGACTGGGTCTGTTTTGCTCACTCCTGATCCCACAGAGCCAAGGGCAGTGCCCAGCACATGGCAGGAGGTGCTGGATAAATACTTGTTGGCTGAACCACACCCTGATCATTAGTTTCTCCTTCCTCCCCAAGGTCTGAATTACTCACCACCAAGAGCTATTCACAGAGCATGCACAATGGCTGGGTTGAGGAGAAGCCCAGGAACTCATCTCCAGTCCCAGAGTGAGCTGGCACTGAGCCAAGGGGCAGCCACCATTGTTGCTACTTTGAAACAACACTGTGTTTGTAGTCAGGACACTTTCCCCATCTGTAAAATAGGAATACAAATTCATAATGCACCTACCTCACTGCGTAGATCATATGAGAAAAACAGATGAGAGAAGTTTATATATCATGCAGCATCTTAATGCGATGTTCCATTTTTATCATTGGAATGAGAAGCAGGTGACTTTTCTTAAGCCCTACAGCAGAGCTCTTTTTATCACTTCCTTCTCTCCAAGCCCCTCAAAGGCATGTGGTCCCAAAGCTCTCATGACCCAACCCCTTATTTTAAGGGGAAACTGCAACCCAGACAAGAGAAACCTACCTGAAATCTCACATGCAATCAAAGGCAGAGCTGGAACTAGGACTTGGGTATCCGGTATTCTTTCCACCCATCCACCTGGTGCTGCCTCCTTCCCATTTCTCCTTGAGTCAATTTCCTTACCCCTGGATGGCTCCTTCTGCCCCTCTTAAAACCATTCCTACCCTCACTGCACAAGGTTATAGATACACAGGTATCAGCTCCATTGTTTGTTAAATATGAGTTTAGCTGGATGTATAGTTGTTAGAGGCCCCAAAATATTTTTGCATAGGCCACCTTGATCCTCAAACTGCTCCTGTTTTCAATTCATTGATTATTTTAATGAGGCACCTTATCAGCATCCCTTCTTTATTCTCTCCCTGCAAAAACACCTTTTTCCCTATTGAAGAGAATTTTAGATTGTTACCTGATCATTTCATGACTGGAGAGAGAAGAGTTGAACAGATCAAAGCCCAAGTCTGTGAAGCTGAGAAATGGCAGGGAGAGGGGGATCATGAAGGAGGAAGAGCAAACAGTGTGACAATGACAGAGTGGCAGTAATAGCACCCATTCATTGCAGTTTCTATAGCAGTGCTGTGCTAAGCCCTTAGCCTGTTATTTAATTCTTGCAAAAGACAGTGAGGGGCTATACTGTGTTAAATAGTGTCCCCTCAAAATTCATGTCCATTTGGAACCTCAGAATGTGACCTTATTTGGAAATAGGGCCCTTGTAGATGTTACTAGTTAAGGTGAGGTCATATTGTATAAGAAGAGGAAATAGAGACACAGACACACAGGAAGAACAGCATATGACTACGGAGGCAGAGATCAGAATGATGTATCTACAGCCAAGGAATGCCAAAGATTTTTGGCAACTACCTGAAGCTAGGAACTGGCAAGGAAAAATTCTTTCCTAAATCCTGTGGAGAGAGAGTAAGGGTCTGCTAACACCTTGATTTTGTATTTCTAGCCTCCAGAACTGTGAGAGAGTAAATTGATGCTGCTTCAAGCCATCTTATTTGTGGTAGTTTGTTACAGAAGCTGTAGAAAATGAAGAGAGGAGTTATTAAAACTCCCATATCCTAGGCAGTTAGAAATTGTTTCAAATCCAGCATCTTTTAACTTGATAACAACCACACAAGGAAGATGGGGGATTCCTGTGACTAGTCTCTATTTTATGGGTTAGGCACCAGAGGCCAGAGATATAAGACAAAGCTATGGTCCCATAAGAGTGAGCATCAGAGTTGAGACATCCATCTCAACAGAGGCCCTGAGAGATGCTCCCCCAACCACAAATTCCTTTCCCATTGCCTATCCTGGGAACAGAGGGAGAAGACTACATCTCTTTCCTAGCACCATCAAGGCAAGGGCAGACCTCACAAAAGCATGAGCTCTCAGGATCCTCCAGCCCTTCAGCCAGGCCTGTTTCTGGGTATCAAATCAACCCTTCTCAGATCTAACTTTCTAACTCTGACTTGTGGGGGCCAAAAGAAAACACAAAAAATCCTCTCATGCATCTTTAATAAACTAGGAACATAGTCTTGATGTAATAAGACAAAATTGGACTACATTGGAAAAGTAGAGCGCAGTCAGCTTCTTACTTGGCCATGAATGTGAAAACACTTCAACTAAAGTGGTTTTTCCTTGTCATTAATTCTCCTAAAGAGAAATTTAGCTAAAAGCTAAAACATCTCCCTTAAGATGTTCTGAAAATTAGATGAAATTAAAATGATGATGTCAAAATGAAATTTAGTGATTGTTTTGGGGGGACAAGATTTTAGTTAACTGACCTGGAGCTCAAGAGTTCTAACTCTTCTAGAAGCAACAGGAGAGATCATCAACAGGCTGTGAGTCAGAATGGATGTGTGCTCTGCAAAGGCTAATTTGGCAGCCATGAGAAGGATGGGTTAGAGAAGAGACTGACTGGAAGACCATTCAAGGAAGTTGTGGTAAAAACCCAAAGGAGAGATCTGAGGCCAGGGCTGGGGCCGGAGGGGTGGAGTGAAAGAGCAGATCAAAGACACATGGCAGATGTACAGTGTCATTTACTCCTGTTTGATTGTGGGGAATCAAATGGTATAAAACCTGGATTTTAATAGTCAATGAAAGTGAAAAGGGGATAAGGAGCAAAGGGAGGCTGGAAGGTGAATCTGATTTTGGCAACACAGAGATCGAGGGACCATGGGAACCCCAGCCAGTTATGTGAGTCCTGGTCTGCTCGTTTCTAGACTCTGTTTTAGTGACAGAAATATAAACTTCCATCCTCTTTAAGTCATTGATATTTTGGGATTCCTGTCTCTTGCAATCAAATTTAAGCCTAATACTAATACTGGAGCTCTTTCCACACAACTAAAATCTCCTTTGAAAGATAACTATTTCATTCCCAAAATGTTGATAGTTTTGAAAAATCTTCTTCCTCTCAGAGTCCCCTCATTCAATCCATCCACCAAGGTTACATTTTATCCTTTAAAGATAACTTTTAGATTTTCAAGTTTAGTGTCTTCGATGGCTCACCTGATACAGCATCCCTCCTCTCCAGCCCACCAGTACAGATACTGCTGATGGCCTGCCACCATACACGGACCTGACTGACAGCCCTCCAACCTGCTCCAACAATTCCAAATGCCCTGACTTTCAAGATCTTTCAAAAGCTGGATTTGACTGATCTGACATTATTTCCCACCTTTTTCCAAAGTGAATTTTAATTCTAATCAGGCTGGTCTTCCTTCCAAAATACTATGTCCGTTCCCAGATCCTCAATTCATTCCACTTATTCTTTCTACATAGAATATCTTCTCACCCTTCACCTGGCTACAGTGTATATTTAGCTATCTTCATCTTTCAAAGACTTGAGAAAATTAGCCACCAGACAGGAGCAGGTATCAATTTGAACCAGGACAAAGATCTTGTAAGGCTGCAGGCAAGCTCCCAGCCAGAGACTCTAAGTAACTTGAAAGCAGTGATCCTGTTTAAGGCCTATTTAACATAACCCCTAGTTCTGAGAAGAGTGATCAATACTGAATCTGGAGAGATTCTCCAAATGAGGGAAGAAAATGTTGCAAAGTGAAAGTGAAATCATTTAGAGATTCACAGACACATAACTAAAACTAAAATTATGTGATAGACTCCCCCACACAAATATAATTGGATTTAAAAACTGGAATCTACAACCACATACCCTTGAGGATGGATACCATCAAAAAAAACCCAGAAGATTACAAGTGTTGATGAGGACGTGGAGAAATTGGAATCCTTGTGCACTGTTGGGAATGTAAAATGGTGCAGCCTCTGTGGAAAATAGTGTGGCAGTTCATCAAAAAAATTAAAAATAGAATTACCATATGATCCAGAAATTCCACTTCTGGGTATGTATGCAGAAGAATTGAAATCAGGATTTTGAACATGTATTTATACATCCATGTTCATAGTAGCATTATTCACAATAGCCAATGTTGGGAGTGTCCAGTGATAGATGAATAGCTGAACAAAATGTGAAATATACATATAGTGGAGTATTATTCAGTCTTAAAAAGGAAGGAAATTCTGACACATGCTACAATATGGATGAACCTAGAGGATATTATGCTAAGTGAAATAAATCAGTTACAGAAACATAAAACTGTATGATTCCACTTACATCAGGTACCTAGAATAAACAAATTTATAGAGACAGAAAGTGGAAATGTGGTCTCTAGGGGCTGGGGTGGGAGAATGAGGAGTTATCGTTCAGTGGGTTCAGAGGGTCTGCTCGGGAAGATAAAAAGAGTTCTGGAGATTAGTTGCACAACAATGTGAATGCACTTAACACAACTAAACTGTACACTTAAAATAGTTAAGATGATAAATTTTATATTGTGTATTCTGCCACAATTAGAAATAAGTGGGGGGGGGTTAAGTTAGAATTTATAGTATTTGGTGTTCAATTCTGGAAACACATTTGAATCACCTGAGGAATTTCTAAAACAAGACATTTATTCCTCCCTCCTCCCTCCCTCCCCCCTCCCTCCTAGAGATAGTTATCTAATTGGTTTGAAGTAGAGTCCTGGATGATTCTAATGTGTAACCAAGGGAATTACTGGTACAGGAAATGGGGGGGAAATGTCAGTAAACTCACACATATTTTACAGACATGGAGACTGAGAAGCAATGTGTGAGAAGAATAAGAGTGTGGACTTCAGTTTAACACACCTGAGGTTGAGTCTCACCCTACTAATTCACAGCTTTGCGAAACTGGGCAACATATGCCTCAGTGCCTAGCAAAGTACTCAGTGTCTAGCCTGATGCCTGGCACACAGGAAACTCTTAATATATATTAGATAAACAAATAACACATCTCTCTGGGAGCATAATAACTGTATTGTCACATTATTCTGAGAATTGGCTACTAGAAACTATGAGTAAAGTCTCAAAATAGCACATGGCACACAGTAGGCATGTAGTAAATAACAGATATGATTACAAATATTATGGAAGGACTTCGGAGATCATTTAATTCAACCTTTTCATTTAGGAGATGAGAACACAGGGGACCAGTTAAGAGAAAGGATACTTTATCCAGTGTTCCTTTGATTATATAATAGACTTCCACTTTTTAAACTTCTGTTGTCTGTGTGTTTGCCTGTAAATACTTACACTAAGACTTGCAAAAATCAATGCTGCTCTTCAAACCATCGCTTATGACAGGAACTGGGGTGTGTTCAGATAAGCCTGCAGGTGCCTTGCTCAGCAGTGTAAGATGACAGAATATATCTCTTTATGACAATCTATAGAACATCAAAACCTGAGAAGATGACCTCGAAATCCCACAGGTCTGAGTCACTCTACATATCGAAGGCAATTTCCTGGGAATCCCTGGGGAATAAATCACTCCTTGCTGATTTTCATGGGTTTTCTCTAAAATGAGGCTTCAAAGCTTCCAAACTGTCAAGACTTCAGTGACCTACCAGCCACCTGTGGTGCCCTGTGGTTCTGTCATTTACTAACAGTGCCTATAGAGTTTGGCCAGAGGGAAGAATGCTGACCGCTTCGGGGGCCTGTTAAAAATCAAGATTCCAAGACCTGAGGGTGCAATCCTGCAGCTTCCATGTTCCAAGACTCCCAGGTGACTCTTATGGATACTAAAGTTGAGAAGCAATGTCATTCCAGGAACCATCTGATGGTCCATTCATTCCAGTGTTCAATATTTCACTGAGCAGTTATTCCATGCAGGCCCTGTCCTTAATTCTATAGACAAAGTCAAAGAAGACATTGTTCTTACCCTCAAGGAACTCAGAATCTGCTAGAGGATAGATAAACAGGAGGTGGTGTAGTACAGTGTGGTCATTCATTTATTTCATTTCATCATTCACCAAATAACCGTCAAAAGCCCACTATATTCTAGGCATAGATTCACATACAGAAAGGCTGTATTGTGCAGAGCTTAAGCCATGGACATTGCTCTTCTACTCACTATCAGTGTGACCTTGGGCAAGTGACTTAACTTTTGTATGTTTCAGTTTCCTCATCTGTAAAATGGAGACAATAATGACAACTTCTCTCACAGGATGACTGTGATGATTCGATTAGTTAACTTATGTAAAGTCTGGAATAGTCTCCTGGCACATAGTAAGTCCTGAGCAGATTTCTATAGGAACCTAAGCTTCAAGAAGGTCAGGAATTTTGTCTCTTTAATCCCTAATACCTAGAGTGGTACCTGCTAAGTAGTAAGCAATTACTACACATTTGTGAATGGATAAATGAATTTCTGTGGGAGACTGCCAGTAACGTGGCAAACTGAGCTGGAATTAACTGATTTTTGTCCCCACTTTCAACACATATATGTTGGGCAATATAAATATAAATATATAAATATATATATATATATATATATGGGCGCAAAAGAAAGATAAATCCCCAGGCACTAAAAAAATCGAAGAAAAAAAATCACAGGCAGAAGTGTAGGCAGAAGCTGGCACATTAGAAGTCTCAAAAATCACCAATTCTGTTAATGACGGTGGTGGTAATGATGGGGAAGGGGATGATGAAGATGATGGCTGGATGAAGATAAGTCTCAAGATGAATTAGGGGGCATGGTCTTTCTAGACCAACAATTTGGAAAGCCTTATTTCCCCTGCTTTTACCTGTGATAAATCTAACTTGCATATTTACTGGATTTCAACTTCTGTGAAGATGGAGCTACCCAGCTCATCTCTATCTCAACTGTTTGTTTTTGTGTTCATCACACAATCATTTGACTTCATACACTAAACGAGGCTTAGAAGTTTTCCTGAGAAACGTTTTACTGGTCCTGGGTCATCCACAGACGAAGTCATAGACTCACAGACTCTAATGTTTAGAAGAGACATAGCAAGTCAACAAAATCAAACTCCCACCCAGTGTGTCACTTCACTGCTCACCACGGCCACTAAGTTTGCCCAGCCTACCAATCATTTCTAAGGAAAAGGTTCAAATTTTCATGAAGAGATTAGCATTGAGATTTCTTACAGCCTGCTATGACCTGTTCTAGCTCTAGTTGCTTGGCATACCAATCCAAAAGGGATGATGAAACATTGGAAAAATAGTAGTATGATGTCTGCAAACTTGAGTTTCCACATGACTCCTTTAAATAACTGGCAAAATTTAAGTGGAACTTGCTGAAAACAATGTAACACATTGGAATAGAAATGTTAAAAAGTATTCTTAGCTATCACTAACCAGTCTAAGGTATTTTCATTCTTTGCATATGCAAAGTGTACAGTGTAACTACTGGGTGTACCACCAAGTCTGCGACCAGCCAGCTAGTAGTCTAAAACCAGTACAGTACTGTTCATTGGGAATGAGTGACTCATTTTATTATTTAAAATGTAAACCCTTTAACATACCCCCAAAGCTATCAGATCTTGAAAACTCACAATTCCTAGACAATTCTAAATAAATAAAATTATTATGATACATTGAATAGACATAATCTTTTACTTTTTTAACATAACAAAGCAGTCATTTTATTAATAGAAAACCAGTTTCTCTCTGAACCTAATATTTAAAAAATATGTAGAGATTCTCCTTTTCAAAGGTGCCCACATGCCTAAGTCTAGCTCTGGTTCTGTCACAGCAGACACCCTTTCATTACTTGCCTCTGGTCCCCAAACATTAATCCCCATGCTTGGTCAGCCTCTGAAAACCAACCTTACTTCTAGAAAATCAGGGATTTCCAGAGGAAGGTAACTACTGGGAGGCCTCGATTCCCCTTCCCACTGTCAGAGGTAGCACAATAAAGTGATTAGGGTGCCAAGGTCAAGCTACCTGGGTTCGCTTCCTGTTTGTAGAATGCACATGCGACCCCTCAATAACCATCTGACCCTGGGCAAGTAACTAAACATCTCTGAGTCTTTTACCTCATCTGTGCAACACGGATGACTGTAATAGTACCTTACTCATTGTGCTGTTGTGAGCTAAAGCTGCATGTAGAACAGTGCTTGGCACATAGTAAATGCTCAATACATGTTAGCTATTATCACTGCTGTCATTGCGCCCTCTTTGATTCTAGATGACTTTGTCCTCTCCACTCTATCTCAGGTTTGTATTACCTCAGAAACAAATTTGTGCCATGATTTGGGGCTGGGGCTAAGAAATACAGTAGCAGACATTGGGGTAGATATCAAGAAGGCAATGACATTAAAGTTGGACAATAAAAGATTTCTTCCTATTTGAGTGCTTATCAGAAAATCAGAAAAAGAGGAAATTTAAGAATTACATAATTCCCTTAAAACTCTTTATAGCCCAATCAGGGTCCCTTCAACTTCCTTCTATATATTCTCAGACTGGCATATTTAGCTAGCTCCTTCTCTTTCTCTCTCCCTCCCTATATGTCATATCTTCCCAACTTTATCCTTCAGAGCTTTTTCCCTAACTCTATCTTTTCTAAACTTTCTGTGCCCAAAGGCATGCCATGTGCCAGCTGCAGTAACACCATGGCTTAGCAGAGCAGAGTAACACATTCAAATTTTCCTGAGCTATCTGCTCCTAAGAATATGAATAACTTTGAAGAAACCACAAATAAGACTTTAGTTAGGCAAAAATAAAATGAAATAGCTTATTGAACTCAAAATGCTTTTTACTTGTACCATTTCTGTCAGTGTCACACATAAATTTTAATTATACTAAAAGTAGAATTAAGGAATAATTTTCAGGAGGACAGACTTAAATTGACAGGGCTTCTATAGCTTATGAATATTGTTCACTGCACAAAGGCAACCAGCTGAGGGGTTAGTGGGGCCACTTTTCACTCAAAAAGCCATGCACCCTAGGACAGGTAGGATTAACTTAGAAGGGATATCTTTTTCTATTTCACACAAAGACACCATATGGATTAGGAGTGCTTACATACAGGGTTATTGAGTATATAAAGCAAATATACTGAGGAAAAATGGGATTTAGATTTCTCACTGTCAAAGAAAAGAGTTTCCAGTACAAAAAGGGTATTGGGTTGGTAGATGTATCAATGTGAACTTATGACTTTTAACACAGATATAATTTATGTGGGTGTGTGAAGGTGTGTACATGGATACATTTCCTAGCTCTTTCTACCAAGAAGGCCTAGAATCCATGAAATACCAGTAGCAATGATCCTACTAGCCCAGATTTCTGTTTCTAAAATACCACTTTCTGCTAAAAGGAATCAGAGCCCATTGGAAAGATGGAGGATTCCAGAGCGAGGACAATGAAAGTGTAAGATACACCAGGAACATTTTGTGGTTCTAAAAAGTGAAAAAGTGCTCAAAAATCTCGGGAACATGTCAAAAGCTCAGAAGGCCAGCTTGAAAGGCCTTTTTCTACCTGTCTCTGATCTCCCAAACACCTATACTCATGCTTGGCCAAATCAGGGAAAATATGAGAATCAAAATAAGTAGTGGCAATCATAGATTATTACACATTAAATAAAATTATAATCTATCAATCCATATGAACACAAATAAATGAATAAAAGATAAATGGGAGAGAAAGAAAAGCTGTACCTTAAAACAGAATACCAACTAATAAATAGAGAATGAATAATAACAGTTAGAAAATTGTCATTTTGCTAACTATCATAGTAATAATTCATGCCAAATGGTCAATGGATGCTAAAAGTAATGGGTGAAAAATTTAAGGGGGAACAGGATATTTATATCCCAAATATCACCTCATAAAACATTTGTTAGAGACAGGATTAAGATGGCAGAATAGAAGGACTGGAGCTCAACTTCTCTCCTAAAAACAACAAAATTCACAACTAAAGACTGAGCAATCTCCACCCAAATGGACTGGAAACCTTAAAAAAGATACCCTGCTCCAGAAGAAAAAGAGGAGGCCACGTCAAGAGGTAGGAGGGGTGATTTCACCATATAAACAACCCCATACCTCCCAGGTGGGAAGCTCCACAGACTGAAAACTAACTGGTTCACAGAGACTCACCTATAGGAGTGAGAGTTCTGAGCCCCACATCAAGCCCTCACACACAGGGACCTGGCACTGGGAGAAAGAGCCCCCAGAGCATCTGGCATTGAAAGCCAGTGGGGCTTGTGCACAGGAGCTCCACGGGACTGGGGGAAATGGAGACCCCTATTCTTAAAAGGCGCACACAGACTTTCACTTGCACTGGATCCCAGGGCAGAGCAAGGTCTCCATAGGAATCTGGGTAAAACCTGACTGTAGTTCTTGGAAGACATCCTGGGAAAACAGGGGTGAATGTGGCTTGTTGTGAGGGAAGGACATTGAAGGCAAAGCTCTCAGGAATATTCAGCAGCCGTGCCTTTCTCTGGAGGTGGCCATTTTGGGAAAATCTGGCCCCACCCATCAGTCAGCACTGAGAAGCCCCAGGGCAAACAACAATCCAGATAGGACCACAGCCCCTCCCCTCGGTAAACAGGCTACCTAAAGACCCCTCAGGCACACAGCTGCCTCTAATCCCATCCAGAGACTAAGCCCCACCCACCAGAGGGATTAGAATCAGCTCCACCTACCAGTGGGCAGGCATCAGCCCCTCCCATCAGGAAGCCTACAGCAAGCCGCATACTGACTTCAGCCACAAGGGGGGCAGACACCAGAAGGAAGAGAGGCTACAACTCTATTATCTGTAAAAAGGTCACCACACCAAAAACCTATAAAAATGAAAAGACAGAGAACTATAACTCAGATGAGGGAGAAAGAGAAAACCCCAGAAAAGCAGCTAAGCGATGAGGAGATTCTCAGTCTCCAGGAAAAAGACTTTAGATTGTTGATGCTGAAGATGATACAAGACACTGGAAATAAACTGGAGGCAAAGATGGATAATTTACAGGAAACACTGACCAAAGAGATACAAAATATAAAATTTAAACAAGAAGTGATGCAAAATACAATAATTGAAATAAAAAAACTCACTAGAAGCAGCTAACAGCAGAATACAGGAGGCAGAAGAATGAATAAGCGAGGTGGAGGACAGATTAGTGGAAATTACGGATGTGGAACAGAAAAAAGAAAAAAGATTGAAAACAAATGAAGAAAGTCTCAGAGAACTCTGGGACAATGTTAAACACACAAACATCCGTATTATAGGGGTGCCAGAAGGAGAAGAGAGAGAGAAGGGGACAGAAAAAATATTCCAAGAGATAAGAGCCAAAAACTTCCCTCACTTGGGAAACGAACCACTCACTCGAATCCAGCAAGCACAACGAGTACCATATAAAATAAACCCAAGGAGGAATACACCAAGACACATATTAACCAAACTGACCAAACTGACAAAGAGAAAATATGAAAGCAGCTAGGGAAAAGAAACAAGTAACATACAAGGGAATCCCAATAAGGTTATCAGCAGATTTTTCAGCAGAAACTCTGCAGGCCAGAAGGGAGTGGCATGATATACTTAACCTGATGAAAGGAAAAAAACCTCCAACTAAGATTACTTTACCCAGCAAGGCTCTCATTCAGATTTGAAGGAGAAATCAAAAGCTTCACAGATAAGCAAAAGCTGAGAGAATTCCGCAACACTAAACCAGCCTTACAACAAATACTAAAGGAACTTCTCTAGGCAGAAAAGGAAACAAAAATCCCCCAAATGACAAGGCTCACCAGTAAAGGTATATATACAGTAAAGATACGAAATCATCCATGCACAATTATACCACCAAAATCAGAAATCATGAGAAGAGGTGGGTACAAATGCAGGACAGTGGAGATGAACTTGCAATTAAGAGAACAACAACTTAAAACAATCTCTTATACATGTAGACTCATATATCAAAACTTCAGAATAACTGCAAACCAAAAATCTACAATTGATACACAAACAAGGAATCTCTGGAGAAGAAATATATCACTTAGTAAATAAGTGCATAATCCACCATGAAGGGGGTCATTTCACATCATTCTTGCAATGCCAAAGTCTTCTTAGATCTGATTCAGATTTCCTCTCCATCAAGAATTTATGATAATTATAATTAAATAATGCAACTGTACAATTAAATAATACAGTTCTACAATTGTATTATCAATAACCATTTCTCTCCATGGAATAATGTAAGGTCTATAATGTCTTGTTTATCACATCACCTAGAATGGTTTAATGCCTATATTGAAGAATCAATAAGATGTAACAAATTGTGAGGACATATTTATATAGTTACACTGTTTTTTAACCAATTTATGCATTTTATATTTCACTTATTTTCAGAGGGTGTATTATTTTTGTTATTCTTACCAGTTAAGTTATTCTTTTTATTATGCTATATAAAATATTTAATGGTATATAAGGCTTTCTTCTTTATAAATTTTAGTTGCATAATATAACAATTTTAATATAATGCTAATTGTCAAAGAAAAATTGAAATGTAATAGATAATACTAAATAGTAAGGATGAAAGCCATATAAAATGGGATAAAGTATAGAATAAATTTCCTATTTGTCTCAGCATATTTTCCATTCCACTTCTCCAGAGGGTGTCACTTAATCTGTTTCTTAAGATGCATGATATAATAATCTGTGTGAATGTAACTGTGTTTAAATGTATGTATTTTACTATGTAAAAAAAAATAAAAATTTCAAAAAAAATTTGTTAATTAGTGAATACAAAATACTTATTCATTGCTAAGTATAAAATCATTATTAATTAAGCTTAGAGTAGGTAACTTTGCAGACACCATCTTAACCAGTGATAAAACTAAACATCACCAGTAAGGGGACAAATCAACATTATGTGCCACCAGATATGATGCAGAGAAGAACATGTCATCACATTTTTCCCTGACAAATGTATATAACCTGGACCTAATCATTAGAAAATACTAGAAAAATCCAAACTGAGAATCATTTTTCAAAATTATGGGGCTAAACTCTTCAAAAATGTTAATGTCATTAAAGCTAATTAAAAGGTAAAGAACTATTCCAGACTAAAGTGATATGATGACTAAATGCAGCACAAGACCCTGCAATGCATCCTGAATATGTGAAAGACACTATCAGGTCAATTAGAAAAATCCTAATGTCTATGGATTTTGTCCTTGTTTCGTGAGTATATAGGAGAATATCCTACATGTAAGCTAATAGGGAAAATGTGATAATAATAATAAAAGAACTTCATTGATCCAAAAGTGGGGGAAAAAGAAAATAATCAAACATAAAATAGGTGGAACAAATGGGAAAATTTTTCAATTATAGGTATAAACTGTATGTATATATAAATATATCATTTACAAAAATATAAGTAGTAAACACTTCCCTTAGGAGACAAAGATTGTAAGCTGAATAAAAACAAAATACAAAATCTATTCACAGGTACTTATAAGAGTCTCAAATATAGGGACACAGAAAGACTGAAAGTAAAAGGATAGAAAAGATACATCACACAAACACCAACCAAAAGAAAGGTGATATAGCTATATAAATATCAAAGTAAATTTTAATTAAAAATCATTGCCGGAAATAGAGATACTTTTGATAATAATAAAAGGTTCAGTTCATCAGGAAGATATAACAATTTCTAAATTTGTATGAATCCAACAACATAGTTTCAAAATACATAAGGCAAAATTTTATAGGACTAAAAGAAATAGTTAAATGTGCATCATTATGGAAAACTTTAATATACTTTTCATAAAAACAAATAAAATCTGGGAAATGAAGAGGCATGAAGGATGAAGACCTGAAGTGACAGCATGTGCAAAACCTGGTACTCCCTCCCTGAGAGCTAATAGTTTGAATTAGGGATCCTGAGGTGCAGTGCTGAGGAAGCAGGCAAAATAGTAGGGATCTGTCATAAAGCAGCCTTTTGCACAAGTCAGAGTGCAAAGCTTTGGCTAGGTCCAAGGGGACTTTCTCTGAGTCAGTAAATGAGAGGAAAGAATCAAAGTCTCTCAACAGAGAGAAAACAAAGATTAAGAAAACAGAATAAGGGAAAAATTAATGAGAAAGATACAAATCTATGTAAGTGGGAATTTTTTTGTTTAAATTATGCTATTCATTTATAACATTAAAATCATTTAAATATTTTTAAAAATAGAATAAGCAGGAAAAATCAATAAGAACAAAGACCTAAATAACGCAATTAATAAATTTAACGAATTCACATATACAGAACACTGTAGACAAAGATGGAATTTATGTTCTTCTCAAGTGTATGAGGACCAGTTACTCAAATTGACATATGCTATACCATAAAGCAAGTTCTAATCCATTTCAGAGAATTGAAATAATTTAAATTATGTTTTCTGGCCATAGTAGAATTAAGTCAACTATCAGTTACAAAATGATGCTATAGAAATTCCCATTTGGGAACAAACCAATATAATTCCTATAACATCCATAGGTCAAAGAAGTGATAGTAATGAAAATTAAAATGTTTAATTGAATGAAAATAATTACACAACATATCTAAACTTGGGAGAGGTTAAAATTGTACGGAGAGGAAGAGAGATCTAAAAGCTTATGTTAGAAAATATTAAGAACTAAAAATCAATGGCCTCTATATCTATCTAAGAACTTAGAAAAAAGAACAGCAAAATAAACTCTAAAAAAGGGAAGAAAACAATAAAGTGGAGAAATTAATGAAATAGGAAAAAATACAAAACCCAGAATGAACGAAACCAAAGGTTGTTTCCCTCAAAAGAAGGACAAAACACATAAACTTCTGGCAAGAGTCATCAAGTAAAAAGAAATACAGGCAAATCTGAGGTATCAGGAATGAAAAAGTGCATCACTACAGAACCTATAGAAATCAAAAAGCTAGGAATAGCATTTTATGAAAAAATTTGTGCCAATAAACCTGACAACTTGGATGACATAGACAAATTCCTAGAGCACAGCTTTCCAAAACCAACACAAAAGGAAATTTTAAAAATGTGAAAATTCTGTTTCTACTAAATAAATTGAATATACTATTTTTTTTAAATCCTACAAAGAAAACCCTAGGCCCAGATGTAAATTATCCTAAACATTTAAGAAAGAAATGACACCAATTTTATATAATTTCTTCCAGATTGTAGAAAAAGAGATAACATTTTCTAAATCATTTTGATAGGGGCAGCATATCCTTGATACCTTCTTACTCTGGAAGTCTATGAAATAACTCTAAGATATTTGATAGTTAATAATTTATGAAGAACTCGCTACAATGTGCCAGGAACCATTCAAAGCCACTCCAGGAAGTCTCTCCCATCTTTTTTTGCTCCACTAATTGTTAGAACATATTTATTATTATCATAATAAAATCTTCCTTTGGGTGCCTTCCTTACATCAGTCCTATTTCTACCCTAAATGTGTGAAAATTGGATGAGTCAGTTCAAATGGGGCACATTTTCATGTAGTTTAAAGAAACAAATTTTCTGCCCTCTTTGGGAAGGAGGGTCAAGTACTGTGCAAAACAGACCACAGACATCCTTACTCAATCTCTGAATTTTACACCATCACTGACCCTGACGCTTAGAGTGTCAAAGGAAAAAGCTCATGTTGTCTGTTTCACACGTTATTTGAAAAAAGATGCAGTAGAACAAAAGGAAGTAAGCAAAGAGCTTCCCGAGCAATGATGGCAACTCTTGGCTGTGTTGTACTTCACACTTCACAAAGCATTTTCACATCTCATTTGTGATTTAGAAGAATCCTGGGAGGAAACCAGAGCACTTATTACTCCTGCTTTACATGGAGGAAAGTTGAACTCAGAAAGGGTTAAATACTGGCCCAAAGTCACACTGGTAATGACTGATGAGGTGGATTTTGAACCAAACGCCTTTCACCTCTAATTTTATGCACTGTCTGCAATACCACACAGCCCTCAAATGGTTAAGTAATGAAAGTAATGCATTTGGAAACACTTTAACTATCTAGGATTATTCAGTCTGGAAAGATGAAGGCTAAAGAGGGATAGACTGAGAGAAGGCAAAGAAAATTTATTATCTCTTGTTGACAGTGTGATTAATAGCCACCTTCTGCATGTGTGCTTCCTATAGGCAAAACACAGGCTATCTTATACATCAAAGTAAGCACATAAGGATCCTCAGCCTCCAAGATATCTTTCCTACCAGCTTGAAGTTTGCTCCCTTATTATGACAGCACTGGAAAGCATAATCTTCCCTGCTGCCTAATATTCCTCCTATAGTTCTGCCTTCTGGGATCACCAACTGCTTAGTCACAGAAACTAGATTATATTGTCTTTTTTTTTCCCCAGGGCTGCACCCATGGCATATGGAAGTTCCCAGGCTAGGGGTCTAATCAGAGCTGTAGCCGCCAGCCTTTGCCAGAGCCACAGCAACATGGGATCTGAGCTGCATCTGTGACATATACCACAGCTCAGGGCAATGCCGGATCCTTAGCCCACTGAGCGAGGCCAGGGATCAAACCCACAACCTCATGGTTCCTAGTCAGATTTGTTAACCACTGAGCCATGATGGGAACTCCCAGAAACTAGATTATATTATCTTCAACCACTTCCTCTCTCTTTCTCTCTAGCCAAACTTTAGATAATCATTAATTCTAATTCATTCAATAAGAATATAAAAGCCAGCTATGCGCCAAGCCCACCTTATATACTGTTTAACATACCACCTCACATAATAATTTGTACTTTACTTGTGTATCTCTCTCAGTAGACTCAGGAAAACCCTTGGGCAGGCCCCTATATTATACATATTTGCATTCCTAGAACCTAGCACAATTTATGCAAATAAGAAATGATTGGTAAATATTTGAGAAGAAAGGAGAGAACCCATCTACCTTCTCCATGTTAGAACTATTTACTGATCTCTCCCTTGGGTCCAGGTTTTCCCCTGCTGCCCACCCTACTTACTGCTTGCATTAAAGGGTATCTATAAAACACAGATATGAATTCTGTGAATATGACTTAACTCTGCTGAAAAAAATCTTTAAATTCCTTAGTTTTGTCTTAATTCAGGCCACCTACCTATATGAAGGGGCATAAATACTCCCTAAAAGAGAACTGGCTCTATCAACCCCAACCTCCTGGCCACTTTCTCCAACCCTACCACTTCTTCTGGCTGTGCCAAAGGCGTACCTGGTCCTTTGACCCTTTGAATGGTGGGCCTTCTCATACTGTAACACTGGGCCTGGTCCTGCCTTACTTCCTGGAAACACTCTGTAGACCCTCGCCCCCCATGTCTAGAGATACGCCTTCACCCAGCCCTCATGTCCAGAATCCCACACAAGGTCAAAGCTCTCAGTGTCCATTTGCTCAGGAGAATGTGAGTAAGAGAGTAGCATGTTAGACTCATGATAATATGGCTACAGGCCAACCTCATGCCTCAGTTCTCAGAAAATCTATATTTCAGTCACCTAAGAATATTTACCACTCACTCAGGGTACTATGTTCTTTAACACATGCTCTTCCTGCTGCCTTTAATGGCTCATCTCATCCTTCCCCCACACAACCATCTTTCACCTGCCTTACATCCCTGTGAAGCTCCTACTCATCCATCAAAGCCCAGTTCAAACTTCATCTTCTCTCTCCCTGAGCCCCAGTATAGATTAAATGCAGTTTTGGTGGTTATGCTTCTACCGCATTTTACTCTGACAGTAGTGTATGTCTGTCTCTGCCTGTGGACCAAGAACTCCAGGAAGATGGGGACTTTCCTGTTCAATGTTACATACGTAAACATTGAAGTAAAAGCAGGAACTGCACCACTGTTGAATAAACAAAGATGGTAAGCATTAACAAGCTGTATTTTCATAAATGAATAAATGTTTTAGAGGTAGCTTCTATTACACACTTGAACACCAATACTTGTCATCTTTGCCATTAGTAACATGAGGGTATAGATTCATTCATTCATTTGCTGAATCCCTAATATTGCAAGAAAATGGGCTAGGTGTTGGAGACATGGAGGTAAATAAAACATAGACCTCCTCAGATTCTCCTAGAGCCAATTGTAAAACAATGTGAAAGTGCATTAATAGACGTGTACTTAGGGTTAAAATACTTCAAAGAAATGTATTTTTAAAAAAAGCAATATGGAGTTCATGTGCTTGTTGATAAATGTATTTAGTGGCTGATCACACTGCAGAAATTTGGAAATGGTTCCATCACCAGCCATTTCATTTTCCAGTTGACACCAAGATCATCTAACGAGCTTTTAAATAATACTTCTTTCAAGCTGAAAATGTGAATGAGTTTCCACCTGAAAGAAATGATGAATCCTTTTCCTAAAACAGAGATAATTGTTAGCAATTTCAGAAGGTGAACTAGTAGAGGATTCATTCTCACATCATTCTCATCTGTCTGATGGAGATGGAAGGTTTATATAGGTTTGACTAGTCCCCATGGCAACAGCCTTTCTCCTGGGTTACCATAGGAATTGTGAAGGCCTTTATAAACCTCCATTAGCAGAGCCTAGGCCGGCAGCAGTCAGAAATGTCTGCTGAGGAAGACACTGCAAAGTGTCAGGGCATTTGGGAATTAATTTTACCCTAGAGTAGCAATGCAGGTCTGTTTAGCCCCCACATCCACAGCTACAAACCCAAGATAACACTAGAATCAGTCCAATGCTTTGAATATTTCACACGAAGAGGTTTTCAAAATCTAGCCACAAACAGATATGACTATGTTTCAAAAGATTTTGAGAGACAAGCAAGGAGTCTACTCTGAAAAAGCCTCACACAGGAGAGGTAAATTCATCCTCCCCCCACCCCCATCCTCAGGAGAGGGCATTAAAGCCACAGTAATTATTAACACAGGGAAGGTGGTGATAGCTATAGCAGAAAGCATCAGATCATAACAATGTGAATGATCTTTATACCACTGAACTGTACACTTAAAAATTGTTAAGATGGTAAGTTTTATGTCTTTCACCATAATTAAAAATAAAAAAACATAGTTATAATTATGATACTACCAATACTGAGCATCTGCTATATCACAGGCACGGATGCTAGGCACTTCAGATGTTCTACATCGTAACATCCCACAAGCCTGTGAGTAATTATCCCTGAAGATTATTATTATCCCTACAAGGAAGATGAGGACACTAAGGCTTAGAGAAATACAGTAAATTGCTCCAGGATACACAACTAGTGAGTGCTAGAGACAGCAGTCAAGCCCAGGTCTCTCTGACTCTGGAATTTTGGTTCTCAACTACACAACTTCAACAACAATGTCACATCCAATAGCAGCTCATGGATATGGTAAAAACACATTCTGTTAAATTGATACACAAAAGCTCTTGTTGAATTCCATTTAATGTTTGTTGTTTCTAAGACCTATAGGATAATTTCCGAGAGTATGATTACAGGAAGACTTTGACTGTTATTCTAATTTTAAAATTCCTTTTACAATAATCATATATTTTCAGAAAATATAAAAATATTCTATTTTTTAAAAAGTTGCATTGTGTAAAAATTAAAAACTCCTGGTACTTTCAAACAAGTCTACTTTTTTAAAAAATTAAAGTTTATAGGAAAATTGCACAGATAGAGAAATTTTTTAGTAAATAAACTGGAAAATGGCAGACAATTTTTAGGCACTGGGAAGCCCTTCTCAACAGGGCAAATAAACTGATCATGTTTCATGCTAGAAAGTGTGGAATGCATGTAGTAAGAATCTCCTCTTTGGGCTGTGGTCAAGCTGTATGGAAGACATATTTTTTAAAAAAAGAGTATGAGTTTGAAAGAATAGAAGAAGATGTAACAAGTATATGTGCACCCAACCCGAGCACCATGATATTTAAGACAACTGCTAACAGCCATAAAAGGAGAAATCAACAGTAACATAATAAAAGTGGGGTACTTTAACACCCCACTTACATCAGTAGATCATCCAAACAGAAAGTCAATAAAGAAGTACAGACCTTAAATGACACATTAGACCAGAGAGACTTAATTGATATTTCTAGAACATTCCACCTGAAAGCAGCAGAATATATATTCTTCTCAAGTGAACATGCAACAGTCTTAGGATAGATCACGTCTTGGGCCAAAAATCAAGCCTCAGTAAATTTAAGAAAAATGAAAAATAGTCAATACATGGAAGTAACCTAAATGTTCATCAGCAGAAAGATGAATAAAGAAGATATGACACACATATACAATGGAATATTACTCAGTCATAAAAAAGAAATGAAATAATGCTATTTGCAGCAACATGGATGGACCCAGAAATTATATTAAGAGAAAGACAAATGTCATTTGAGATCACTAATATGCGGAATCTAATAAAAAAAGGATACAAAATAACTTATTCACAAATAGAAATAGACTCAAAGATTTCAAAAGCAAACTTAGAGTTACCAAAGGAGAAATGCTGCAGGGAGGGATAAAATGGGAGGTTGGGATTGACATATAACACACTACTATAAGTGGAATATATAAGTAACAAGGAGCTACTGTGTAGCACAGGGAAATCTAATCAGTACTCTGTAGTGACCTATATGGGAGTAGAATCTGAAAAGGAATGGATATATGTATAAATGAATCACTTTGCTGTACACCTGAAACTAACACATTATAAGTCTACCATACTCCAATAAAAAAAAAAAAAAAAGATTATGAAAAAACATGGAAAAAAAATCCTTCTGAGGAGAAGGGCTTCTAAAATCCCAGGGAATTTCTTCAGTAGCAAAAAGGAAGACAACAATAGGAGTTGGTCCTTTAAAATCAGCCTTTGGGGCATGCCACCAGAGAAGAGACACTTCCTCCTTTGAGGTTTCTTCCACATGCCAGACATAGCAGTGAAGGACACTAACTAGGATCCTTCTACCAGGCCTCAAAATTCTGGATCCCAGACCCTGATGCTCTCAATGCTCAAATAGGTAAATGGGAGAAGGAATTACCTTTTTTCTCTTCGAAGACTTAAATGGAAAAAAGGACACTAATTAGCAAGCAATGAAAATATGCCAATTTGCGTCTACTTTATTTTTTGGTTTTGAGGTACTGTTTCTTAAATATTTGGTAGTGTTTCTCTTTAGCTTCTTTGATAATTTTTTGTTTAAAAAATAAAATTGAGAGGAAATGGGGAGATATTAAGTGGTTTTGGAGTTTTAGTTTTGAAAGATGAAAAAGACCTGGAGGTCTATTGTACAACTATGTGAATGAACTTAACACTACAGAACTGCACACTTAAAAATGGTTAAGATGGTAAATGTTATGTTCTGTAGTTTTTATCATTTTTTTAAAGGTAAAATTGATGACGTCTGTCTTAATTCAGGCTGCTACAACCAAATACTATCAACTAAGTGGCTTAAGCAACAGAAATTTATTTCTCTTAGTGCTTAAAGTTAGGGGTTCCAAGGTCAAGGTGCTGGAAGATTCCAGTTCTGGTAAGTCCCTCTTCCTGGCTTGCTGATGGCTGCCTTCACACTGCATCCTCACATAGAAGAGATAGCAAGTTCTGATCTCTCACTCTTCCTATAAAGATACTAGTCCTATCATGGAGGCCTCATCCTCAAGAATTCATCTAAGTCTAATTACTTCCTGTAGCAGCATCCAGAAAGAGAGTGCTCTGGTCACTCTCACCATCTTAACAGGTAAAATCCAGAATTCCCTTGCTCTGCCCTCGTTAACCTCACTTCCAGTCCTGCTTCTGCAATAACTCACCCTCTGACCTCGTGCTCTACCTTTCTCCATCACAATGATGACAGACATGGTTTCTTTGACCTTGACACTTAACTCTTCTCCTAGGTCCTCACGTTGAACCTGTCCTCACGTTAGATCTACTTCTGACCACTCTGAGATAGCATCTGGGCCCAAGCCTCTGAATCTTACCCCACATGAGGGCCCACCTCAGCCCACCTCAAAAGTGGGATGCATTGGACATGAAGCCAAAGGCATTATCAATACACTGGACATGTGTTTTCTGGCCATCCGTATATCTTCCTTGGAGAAATGTCTATTCAGGTCTCTTGCCCATTTTTCCATTGACTGATTGGCTTTTTTGCTGTTGGGTTATATAAGTTGTTTATATATTCTAGAGATTAAGCCCTGGCCAGCAAATATATGAAAAAATGCTCAACATCACTGATTATAAGAGAAATGCAAATCAAAACTACCATGAGATAACACCTCACACCAGTCAGAATGGCCATCATTAATAAATCCACAAATAACAAGTGCTAGAGGGGCTGTGGAGAAAAGGGAACCCTCCTGCACTGCTGGTGGGAATATAAACTGGTATAGCCACTATGGAGAACAGTTTGGGGATACCTTAGAAATCTATACATAGAACTTCCATATGACCCTGCAATCCCACTCTTGGGCATATATCTGGACAAAACTCTACTTAAAAGAGACACATGCACCCGCATGTTCATTGCAGCACTATTCACAATAGCCAGGACATGGAAACAACCCAAATGTCCACCGACAGATGATTGGATTCGGAAGAGGTGGTATATATACACAACGGAATACTACTCAGCCATCAAAAAGAATGACATAATGCCATTTGCAGCAACATGGATGGAACTAGAGAATCTCATACTGAGTGAAATGAGCCAGAAAAACAAAGACAAATACCATATGATATCACTGGAATCTAATATCCAGCACAAATGAACATCTCCTCAGAAAAGAAAATCATGGACTTGGAGCAAGAGACTTGTGGCTGCCTGATGGGAGGGGGAGGGAGTGGGAGGGATCGGGAGCTTGGGCTTATCAGACACAACAGAATAGATTTACAAGGAGATCCTGCTGAATAGCATTGAGAACTTTGTCTAGATACTCATGTTGCAACAGAACAAAGGGTGGGGGGAAAAAATGTAATTGTAATGTATACATGTAAGGATAACTTGATCCCCTTGCTGTACAGTGGGAAAATAAAATAAAAAAAATAAAAAATTTTAAAAAAGAAAAAAATAAAGTGTTTATTAATACACATGTAAAAAAATGCACTGGACAAAAAATTATGAAATGAAAGTCTAAATTTTATTAAGAATAAATTTAAAACTCTGTTCTTTGACTCTATACCAATTACTTCAATCTAAGATTCAAGATGTGGCTTGAGAGCAGTTCATATCTCTTAGACCTTGGGCTTTTATTGACCATTACTGACAAATCCAGTATTAATAAACATTCATCAATAATATAATGAGGTCACTAAAATTACTAACATGATGTTAGCTACATCTGAAAGCCAGCAAACTTTTTAGTGAAATGGCAGTAAGCATATCAGACTTTGCAGGCTACCCAGTCTCTATCACAATTACTCTTCTGTTGTTGTGTATCAAAAGCAGCCAGACAGTGTGTAAAAGGATGCCTATGGCTGTGTTCCAATAAAACTTTTGTTACAAATGACAGAATTTCATTCCTTTTTACAATCAGGGGTAGTTTGTATCTCTTAGGAGATTAAGAGATACAAACTACTATCTATAAAATAAATAAGCAACAAGGATATATTATACAACAGAGAAATACAGCCATTATTTTGTAATAACTTTAAATGGAGTATAATCTATCAAAATATTGAATCACTATGTTGGATGCCTGAAATCAATATAATATTGTAAATAAACTGTACTTCAATTTTAAAAAACTTTATTTAGGGAGTTCCCATTGTGGTTCAGCAGTAATGAACCTGACTAGTATCCATGAGGATGCAGGTTTGATACCTTGTCCCCTCTTAGCGGGTTAAGGATCTGGCATTGCCATGAGCTATGGTGTAGACCACAGACACAGCTCAGATCTGGTGTTGCTGTGGCAGTGGCGTAGCCCAGCAACTTCCATATGCCGCAGGTACAGCCCTAAAAAGCAAAACAAAACTTTATTTATACAAACTGAGTCAGTTGCTGACCCCTGGGTTAAGAAAATACCAAGCCAAGATCAGGTAGTTGTTATTTTCACTGTACCCTATAGAAATCAAGCCATAAGCCAGTTTTGGGGTTTATTTTGGGGCCCTAAGAGTTTAATTGGTCAAAGACAAGGGAAAAGAGCTGTTCCTACTGGTCAGTACTGGTTTATTAATCAATTAACCCCAAGCACAGTTTTTCAAGTCAGCTAAAAATCTACCTAGAAGTCCTGAAATTCCATATGAACTGCTCCATCTGGTCCCCAAGGAGATTATGGCTATCCTTGTCAGAGCCATTCTGGTATCAGAGCACCCAAGTCCACCACATCCCTCTGCCAATCAAAGAAGTGGGAGAGGTTTGTGTGTGGCATATTAGTGTTAGACATATTAGTCCTAGTGAACCCACACAGGTCCTGAGAACCATCAATTCCTTTAAAATGTTTACCAGGTGTACAGACTATCCTGGCTTCTTAACTGTAAACTGGCACATCTTCGGGCAAAAGTCACAAACTGATGGCCCATTGGCTCTGTCTATATACCACTTTAATTTAACCTCACTATATTATTCTAATTTGAAAAATAATAAAAGTTGACATGAAAATATTGAAGTTCTAGCACTTCTGGACATGGAAACAGCCAGCCAGAACTCAAATACAGCTCTGCTGTTAAGAGACAGCCTGCCCTTTCCAGCTAACTAAAGTCTCCAACTGCCCTACTTGATGCTTAGTTATTTTATGGTCACCACAAACACTTAAATTTACAGTTCTTCTACATAACTCACTTTTTCCCATTTTAGAGAATCATGACTATGTTTATCTGATTCCAGTCTCCTGACATCCCCCATTTTTCATAGATCCTCCAAGATAACCAAAAGTAACCCAGTAATCTCATCTGCAAGGTCTTGCAGTTCCCTAGAATATAATGTTCCTGGCAAGGAGGCTTGAAGCTCTATGCTCACTCACAGTCTCTTCACCAGTTTGTCCTTCAGTGATCTTTTTTATGCTCCTGTTTGTTCTACCCTTTCCATTCATAATGTCATTCTCCTTGGCAGAGCAAATGAAGGCCAAGAGTTTTTGAACAGCTTTGAAAGCATTCCCCCAAGGCATTTGCTTTTTCTTCTTTTTTTCTTTTTTTACTCTTCAGCTTGCTCCAGACAGAATTTTGTGTCTTTTGCGACATCCTGAGCATTGTCCACAAGTCACAGTTTATCCTGAGCTTTTACTTTTCTGACGTCATTTGCACAAATCTTCATCGTCCTCTATATTCATTCTTTGGTTTCTAGTCATGTCCTTTGAAGAACTGAACTCACATAGAATTGCTATAAAGCCAGAGGAGTCTTTCTATTCAGAGACCACTCTTTCTTCTTCATTAGAATGGTATGCAATTTCATAGACAAAATATCCACAAATGGATGTTCCCAACCCTTGTGAGACACTCTAGAATTTCAAGCTAGCCAAATGTTTTCTCCAGATTTCTTTTTTCCCCTTGACTAAACAAGATCTTTCTTTCAATTGTCTCTCCTTTCTGATCACAATTAAATACAAAAGAGGACTTCATCCCTTTATCTACCTGGTAGGAAGAAAAAAAACTGTGGGGCAGGTAAGGATTTATTAGAAACTGAGGGGAATCTGAGATTTGCTTAGCTCTAACACCCTCTTATCCTTTGAATTATATGGGTTTTTGAGACGTATCCTAGGGAAAGAACTCAGATATTTGGGTCACATCAGAATAACCAGTGAGGAAGGGGTGCTCAATAAAAAGTTAATTGTAAGAGGACTTGCAGGATCTCTTGGAGATAATTTACTTCAAAAGAATAGAAGCCTTGTATGACTAGTTAGACCCAGTGATAGAGCTTGAGAGTCTACGAGAGTTTCCAAATAGCAAGATGGGGAGCTATTACTTGAATCCACTCTGACTCCTCCTTCTAGGCAGAGATATATACCCTGGAAAGAAGGGAAAATGAAACAACTAGAAGAGCTTTTCACAAGAACTCATCGTGGGCTCTTCTAAGAGACTAAGACGTGGAAAGAAAGGACCAGTCAGCCAGAGTGGCAGTGAGCATCAAGGGATGATGTATAAGTAAGCTGAGGACAATCAAGATATAACACCTATTCACCTTGCTCCCTGACCAGACCTGTGATCTGGGTCAGAGATTCATTTCTTCCATTTGGCTAGATGATCTTCAAGATGTCAATCATAACTTCTTTTCTTTCATACTTTTTTTGTCTCTCTCAAGATTTGACTCAGTGCATTTCTATTCCAGTATTTGTCTTGTAATATGTGGTACTACCATGCCTCCTCTTCTAAAAACACCCTTTTTAACAACATAAACACTTTCATTGTAATATTTAGTTATGAGGATCTTCCTACCAAGTCTCTGAGACCCTAAAACTATATATATCCCTTCTTGTATTAAAATATCAAAATTATTCTACTTCACAGTACTAATAAGCTTTTGCAACACCTTGCCTAGTTTTCACCTTTCATTTCCCAAGCTTCTTCCCCTCAGTCTTATGTTTCTGAATAGGTAGTAACCAGCTCTATGATTTTACCTGAATAGTCACTGAGGGAACATCATAAGCTTGCCAGTCTTCATGTGATAATAGTTACTACTAATGTTGATGATGAGAGGCACCACTTACTAGGTAGCTACTATGTGCTGTTTACATAGATTCATATATATATATATATATATACACACATATATACATACACACACACACACACACCACACACACTTTATGGATAAAAAACTGAGACTTGGGAGCCTAAACAATTTTCTCAAAGTTCCAAAGCCATTAAGGAGCTGGGATGGTTAAAGAGGGTCCAAATGACATTCTCAAAAGATATGAGTAAACAAAGTTTAATGAAGGGACACTTTTCAAGTGTAAACAGAGTTATAGAAAACCTACAAGAAGTGATAAAGCAAACCATGGACAGAAACAGCAGAAAGCTTTTACCATCTTTGGGCATGAAGGGGAAAGAGAGGTCAGTGGTTACTAGAACCTGGAGAGAAAGCTGTAGGAGACGGACATTTGTCAGGAGCAGTGACAGCCAAACTGCTGCCCAGTGGAGAAGGAGCTAGGAAAAGAAATACCCTGACCTCAGTTCCCTCAGATCACCTGCCAGAGCCTCCAAATGGCTAAACCCAACAAGAAGCAAGAGAACAAACCTCCTAGTACAAAGAGCAAGGTGAAGGGCAGAAAGTGGATCTGGAGTAAGATGGAGAACATCCCTTGGAGGTGCGATCTGAACCCTGGTTTGTCTAACTCCAAAGAGCTTGCTTGCCCTTTTCAAAATGTCATTACAACTTTATCTCAGACTAAGAGTGCATAACATCAGTTTTTAATGCTTGATCTCTAACTCCAAATTCCATTCTCAGACATGTGTCTAAGACAATCATTCATTTTCCAGATAACCCTATTTCTTCCAAGTTATTCTTCTAAATAATAACCTGAAGAAGCAGAGAAGAAAGCTCTACTGGCACCTATAAGTTCTGCAGTGTCCTATTCAGCATGGAAGAATTCCTGAAGGTATTGATGGTAACATTTGCCCACACAAATGATTCATAAAAAGTAGGTTTTCTTAGCAGACTCTGCCACAGCCCAGACACATGCTTCAAGAAGGCGGTCCTCTCCTGATTGGGTGACTGGTATGACCCACAGTCCCTTCAAATCCTTTACTCCTGGATTTTCTCTTTGGTCTTTATTCTCCTACCCAATTTACCTCTTTCTTAAGGAAGACCACCATGAGGCACTTATCAAACCTTTATACAAGCTCCTCAATCAGGGAAATCTGTCACAACTTCCAGTGATTGCTGGTTATTGACTCACTATATAACTAACATGCCCTTGTCCATGGGTGACACCTTCTATGACTTTCCCAAAGATGAGGAAATATATTGTATGGGTCAGTTCCCAACAAGAATTGGGCTACTTTTTTTCAAGCAGGCAATATCATTGCTTTAAAAAAAAATCACGTGAAATAAAACACAATTATGTGTGCAGAAAATCCTAAGAAATATATTTTAAAAAATCTTCTAGAACTAATAAATCTAGCAAGGTCACAAGTTATAAGGTAAATATATAAAATCAATTGTAATTTTATATGGGGTTATGATGATCATTGTATGAATATAAACATAAAATTTATTGAGTTTTAAAATTGTAATTTTATAGACTATCTGTGAAAAATCAGAAAACAAAAATAAAAGAAACACTTCAATTATAGTTTTTAAAATGAAATAGGTGTGCAAGACCTGTACACTGAAAACAACAAAATGTTGCTATGATAAATTGAGAATACCTAAATTGAAAGAAATATATAGGTTCACGAATTTCAAGTCTCAACATTACTAATATATCATTTTCTCCAAATTGATTTATAGATTCAGTGCTATCACTGTCAAAACCCCAGTAGTTTGTTTTTTTTTGTAGAAACTGACATACCAATTCCAAAATGTATATAGAATTTAAAATGATCTAAAATATTCAAAACAATTTTGAAAAAAAAAAAAAGCACCAAGTTAGAAAACTTATCCTACTATAAAACTAAAGAAATAAAGACTGTGTAATTTTGGTATAAGGATAGAAAAATGGATCAATGGGCCAGATGAGAGAGTTCACACGTGTCCCTTCTTGAAGGGACAAGGTAATTCAATGGGGAAAGGGCAATCTTCAACAAATGTGGCAGGAATTACTGGATATCTATACAGGAAAAAAATGAACCTCAACCCTTATCTCATATCATATAAAAATTAACTTGAAATAGATCATAAAACAAAACCAAAGCGAAAACCATAAAACTCCTAGAGGAAAACAAAAGAGAAAATCTCTGAGACCTTGAGGTAGGCAATGATTTTTTTACTCAGACACAAAAGACTTGAAACATAAAATTAAAAAACTAATAAATTTAATAGCATGAGTCCTCAGGCTACTGCCTAGGCAGTTCGGGCCAGCTTGGCACCTAGATGAGTCTCTCTCTGCTTATTTTTGCACTGTGTTAACAAGCATGTTGAACTGACCCTTGGCTGAAGCTCCTGAGTTCTTCTTAACTTGAGGAAAACTGCTCTATCCCAGCTTGCCAGAGCTCTCTGTACTGGACTGGGTCTCAATCCCACCTAATAATAAAATGTGAATTTGCCTTTCTTTCCCTTTGCTCTTTGTAAATGTATATCTTTGTAAATACATACGGAAAAGGAGAGGCTGAGCTAAGACAGAATTTATGTTCTCCTGGGTCCTATGCCAAAATAATATCTAACACCATCAAGACTCCCTGATTAGCACAATCTTCATGTACTGCTGCCATGTTTTGTCTCATTCCGTGGTTTAAGGATCAGTGTCAAGTTAAATTAGACTCCTTAAACTTACTTAATTGGAAACCATACTTTTGACCCTTCCAGGAGAGGAAGAACTCTTCCCAGAAGGATGTGTCTCCCATAATCCTCACTGTCACCTTTGGAATACATTATATCAGATTGCTGTGGATATTGCCCCCATTATTGAACCTCAAGTCCACTAGAGGATGTAGTCCTGGCTTAAGAAAGGGACATGGACATAAAGATGTGTCTCCACTTGGTGATATGTTTTAGCTGCTTGAAACTCCCATAAGGTTTCTAATCTCCTGCCCTGAGGGTCAGGCCAATGAGATGGGCCATAAAAACCTAAAGATAAAAGTAGTCGAGGCTGAAGACATCCTTTGAAGGGAGAGCACACATCGGTGGTCTCATAGCTATGAATCCATTCACCCTACTTCTGGCTTTGTTCCTCCCTAGCCCTGTACCAGTGGAACCTAGCAATTTCTGAATTTCTGATCATGCTGAAACCTCCCTTCAGAACCTTAGGGTTTGTGAAATGTCTGTAGCATCAGAGATGTTCCTTTGGATGCAGTCCCAGTTGACCTGTTGTACCCAAACATTGGTTGCTATTTTGTCATTAATAAGAGCACAGAACTGAGGAGAGCTTTTGAGGTTTTGCAGCATCTCTATCTCAGTCTCTTCAGTTCAGTCATTTTCTGGCCCTTGGAGACACAATATGGTCCTTAACTTCCAGATAATTACCCCCTGGTTAGTGAGAAACTAGTCCCATAATTTTTTGAACTAACACCTGCTCTGTTTACAAGGCAGGTATAAGAACCAAATGAGAAAATGTAGTAAACTACATGCTTGATAAATTCACACACATTCTACATAAAGGAAATGTTGGATAAAATGTCTTCCATTAGAGGATGCATTAATGAGATCCTAGCAGAAACCTTACTTGAGTTCTAGATTTAAGTGACAAAAATAATCATTTAAGCCATCCACTGTCTTGATCTCCTTATAGATCATTAAAGATGGTATATCAGCTGCTTTTTTATGTGTTTTCCCTGTTTCCACTTAAACAACATGGCCCCTTCCACCAGAACTCTGGATCACTCTTCTAGTCAAAAAGGACAGTCTACACTTAATAGGTCTGAGATGGCATTGAAATGGGCTGTCTACCTGTCCCTACAACAGTTTTGGACTCCACCATCAGCTTTCTGAAGAGAAAGGGAGTATAAGTACCTATCCTCAATGTAAAATTTAAGTCTTATAACTGATAAGTTGCAGATTTAACTCATGCTTAGCTTTCCACCCTCCTCCTCCTCATGCCTACACTTACTCAGCCTCACTTGTCTCCTTTGTGTACATTTCAATATCTCCACTGGATCTTAACCTCACTTAAAGACTCCAAACTATGTATGTCTCCCTCATCTTGAGGAGGCCTCCAGCATTGTCCAGTTCAATGCTTTACACACAATAAATCCAAATAGATATTTTAAAATAAGTTGATTAATGCACTAAGCTTCTCTCAAAAACCACAGGTCATTTGGGAACTGAGTATGACTCAGTGGGACCCTTACTCCTTTGTCTGGGGTTTGGATGGATGTGAAGTGTGAAGTGGTCAACAGAGAAAGGGGGTTTCAAAAGGCACTGTTGCAAAAAAATTGAAAAGTTGTTAATATGGGCCCAATCTTGGAGTTCTCACTGTGGCTCAGTGGTTAACAAACCTGACTAGTATCCATGAGTAGTGGGTTTGATCCCCGGCCTTGTTCAGTGGGTTAAGCATCTGGCATTTCCATGAGCTGTGGTGTAAGTTGCAGACCTGCAATGCTCTGGCTGTGGCATAGGGTGGCAGGTATAGCTCCGATTGGACCCCTAGCCTGGGAACCTCCATATGCCGCAGGTGCAGCCCTAAAAAGGGTTATACATATATATATACTATATATATACTATATATATATATATATACACCCAATATTTCCCAGAGGCACCACTAGCAACCTGGGGATTACAGACCATTAAACCTCAGCTTGGTATCAGGACAAGAGATGAAGAGTTAAAGAAAGACAGAACAGTACAACACAGATAAGGTGGATGTGACACGAGGTCTCAGCGTGGCTTTCCCTAGAGAGCCTGAGCTCTGCAGCCAGGCTGTTCTTTGATAAGGAGAATGAAGGAACAGACTGTTCAACAGGGTTGTACAAGGATCAGATTTGCTCATGTTTTCAGCCAGTCAGCTTGGGTGGGGAGTAGAACACAGACACTTTAGGAAGAAGAGAGAGGAGTTTGCATGGGATCCTGCCTACATTCAAACATCTTAGCAGAAAACCAATGTGATAAACCTGGGTAACACAGCAGTGAACTGGAAAGTCCTAAGGAGTAGCTTAATAGAGAGATGCTTTCCAGCCAGGTTTGCTGTAGTGGATATTTCTGTTAGTGAATCCTGCATCCCTACTGATTGCATTTTTTAAAAATCAGACATAGATTACATAGATTCCTTTTTTTTTTTTTGTCTTTTCAAAGCCCGCACCCGCGGCATATGGAGGTTCCTAGGCTAGGGGTCCAATTGGAGCTGTAGCAGCCAGCCACAGCCACAGCCACAGCAACTCAGGATCTGAGCCTTGTCTGCAACCTACACCACAGCTCACTGCAATGCCGGATCCTTAACCCACTGAGCAAGGCCAGAGATCAAACCTGAAACCTTGTGGTTCCTAGTCAGATTCGTTAACCACTGAGCCATGACAGAAGTCCAGACATAGATTCTTTAGAAATAGGAACCAATAGCCCAAAAGAGTATACCAAAATATTGATCATAGACAGGATCCTAGAGAGTTATTATACCCACATTTTCTCAAAACCTTCAAATTCTCCCCACTGTCTTAACAGAATCTAAATTTTATAACCTGAAATTCAAGAGTGGCATAATCTGGCCAATATCACATATTTCTAATCTTCAAATAAATTTAACCTTAATTAAAATAATATCTACTATTTATTGAATATAGGCCTGGTTCTCTCTCTGTCTTTCCACCACTCTGTGAGATATCTTATAATTGATTCCCTGTGACACATGAGAAAACATAAATCCAAACAGATAAAATAAACTGCTAAGGTTACCTGATCAGTAGGTGGCAGAGCCAGGTCACTACCTCCAAAGCCCAGATTTGGGCCTCTGCCTGCCCCCCCCCCTCATAGAACTTTCTCTGCTCTGGAAGCATGTGCACTGCCCCTTCCTCATGAAGGGGAAATGTTCATATTCCTCTTGCCTGATGCTTTTAGTTCTTTGAAGATTTTTTGTTGCACAACCTGGAACTAGAGTTTTGCAGTTCCAATGCTCTATAAAGAATTTGACTCATTAGAACAGACCACTCCTAGTGATTGCTTTGTCATTTATTTCTAATTCCATTTATCTGGATTGGGAGTTGTTCTTGCAGAGTGGAACATTTTTCCTTCTATTTTGCTAAGCAATAAAGAAAAAACTGGATAAATAATGTGTATTCACTTACGGTAAATCAGGTTGGTATGTGAAATCTCATCTGAGTTGTCTCTTTTCCATGGCCTGATTTTCACAAAGAATTGAAAAGCATGTAAAATGTCCCCTGTTTGGAAGAGTTAAGTAGAAGGGACAGTCTAAAGGCATGGAGGAAAGAAGACACATCTGCAGATGTTAGATCATGGAAGCCCTCATACAGACATGTGTCTATAGATACCGGGGAATTAAGCTTTAAGCATAGGCTTGGCCTGGTCAGATTTATATTTCATTAGACTGGTTGACTATGGTATGAGGATATATGGAAGTAAATAAGAATGAAAGCAGGGAGCCTGGTATGAAGGCTGTTGTAGAAGTCCAGGAGACAGAGAGGAATAGTGTTTTCTTTGTAAACTTCAAAGTTTACAAAGAACATTTATATTACCTCATTTGATCTTTAATTTTTCCTTGAAAGGTAAATAGAATAATTAAAGATAAGGGAATGTGACTCAGACAGGGAAGGCAATTATCTATGTAACAGTATGATGCATAGAAGAGAAAGGATTTGAACCCTGTTTTTAATTTCAAAGCCAAAGGTCTTTCCAAGCATTTTCTAGATAATCAGCACTTGACTGATCAAGAGGGACAGACTGTAGAATGACACCTCAAGAAGCTTACGATGTAGTGGAAGGATGGACAGAGAAGCCAGTATAAAGCAGTTTGAGAATATATACATAGGGTGTAATGGAAGCTCTGAGGAAAAGTTCATGTATCAGCCAATGGGCTTGTATCAGCCAATGGGCTTGTGGAGGACTTGTGAACTGAGTCTTAAAGATTGAGTGGGATTCAGTCACACAAAGGATAGGCCAAAAATAATGAGGAATTTCAGGCGGGAAAAGAATGCAAGCAAATGCACTGAGGCCTCCACAGCTGGGTGGTGGCAGGTGTGAACTCTGTGCAGTTAATTGTTGCTGAAGCAGAAAGGACCAGGCAGGGAAGGCTGATCAATGAGGTCAAAGACATCTGCAGATGTTGATCATGGAAGCCCTCGTACAGACATGTGTCTATAGATACCGGGGAATTAAGCTTTAAGCATGGGCTTGGCCTGGTCAGATTTATATTTCATTAGACTGGTTGACTATGGTATGAGGATATATGGAAGTAAATAGGAATGAAAGCAGGGAGCCTGGTATGAAGGCTGTTGTAGAAGTCCAGGAGACAGAGAGGAAGCTTGACTTAATTTGGCAGGATTTGATCACTGATGTGATGTGGCAGGCAAAGGAGAAAGAGAAGTTGAGGGTTACTTATAAGTCTATTTATAGGTACAAATAGAAGTTGTGTGGGTAGAAGAGCTCACTTAGGGAGAGTATGAAAGAGTGGGCAAATGTGGTGACTTCCAAAATGTAAAAGGAAGAGAAATTCACAAAGAACCAGAGATAGAATTGCCAGATACTATGAAAATCTCAAAAGGATGAGTGCCCCAGATGAGAGGAAACCAGAGCTTCAAAAAGGAAAAGAATGATTAACAGCATCAAATACTGGAAAGAGATTCAGTGAGATAAGCACTGAAAAACTTATTTTGGATTTGACAACTAGGAAGTTATTACTGATTTCAGTGACAGCTGTTCCAGGGAAATGATTGGGCAAGAAGCCACACTGTAGCAGGTTGAGAAGTGAATAAGAGATGGGAAACTGGAAGCTGTGAGTGTAGGCAATTCTTTTGAGGTATTTGGATAAAGATGCTACCTAGTTAGAGGTGAACATGAAATAAAGGCATTTATATCTTGGTGGGGGTTTGGGGGGGTGTTTGTTTTGTAGGATGGGGAAAAATATATTTTTATATTCTGAGGAAGAAGATTTCATAGAAGGAATGAGAGGTGGTGACTGGTAGAAAAAGGAACAGGAGAAAGGAAAAAGTGGTATCAAGGATACATATACTTTGAGGCTGAGGAAAGACGAGGCAATCAATGAACAGTAAGCTACTGAAAGTTGGAAGAGATCATACCAGAGGGATCAATTTTTCTCAGTGGAGTTAAGAGACATGAAATTCTGCTAAAAATGTAGAGCATGGGGCAATGTGTATGAAACTCAAGAAGTGTAGTAAAGGTTCAGAGAATTGCTGAGAAGGAAAGGGAACTCAATCATGGACGCCTAAGTGGGAAAAGTGGAGATAAAGGCTAGGAGAAAGCAAAATGATGGAGGGACCAGGAGTCTGGAGGAGGCAAATGCCTGGGGCTACCAGAAGGGAGTTGAAGATTCCTAAGGGGCAGCTCTTCTAGGAGATGGTCCTTGAGTCTGTGACTGAAGTTGAGGCAAGGTGATGGCCTCTGGAAATAAGAGTTCCAGAATTATAAGACTGGGATGGTGAATGGTCTAATTCTTATCACTGAAACTCCCAGGATGATGATGGCAGGAGTTGGAATTGAAAGAAAGATCATGAATCTGGTGCCAAAGTCTCCAATAAATAAACAGTGGTGAATGGGAAACCAGCAGATGACAGCAACATGGAAGGGACAGTATCACCAGCAAAGCCCATTAACAACTCCCAGAAAATAAAAATAGAATCTGGGTAATAAAATAAACTCTAACCTTATATTCCTTTTCCTTTCCACTTAGTCCTGTTTCAGTTGCTCATAGGGTCCACATGCAGAGGCCTCGCAGCACCCAGAAGCCTTGCACCCAGCACTTCATGCCAGGGTTCCCGGGGCGAAGCTGCTGCGCTGACGCCTCTCCTCAGGCCGGCTGCGGGCTGTACGCAACTCAAGATGGCGGCCACGTGGAGAGACGCCGCGCCCTGCACCGTGACCTAGAGCAGGAGCAACAGCTGCGCCAGGCTTGCCAGGACTCCGCCCCCTGCACCTCCCCTCCAAGAACCCAAGAAAGCATCCCCGCACACAGCTGCCTGAAAGCGTGTGCTCTAGAGGGCAAACTAAACTTGCACCTCTTCTTAGTTCGATCAAAGACTAAAACTTCCTTTGCTTCTGAACCAAACTCAGTCTCCTACTAGTTTGAATGACAATGGGCAGGAGGACTCTTGTTGAGGCCTGACTATAAAGGGTCAGAAACAATAGTGGGTTACATAGCCAAATAGAACGAAACTCTAAATAAATCGTAATTTTTGCTAAGGTGAAAGCGTAAGGTCTATAAACACAAGAACAAATCCAGGAGTAGGTCAACTCCCTTCCCAGCTTAATGGGACACGAGAAGTAGAAGAATGAGTAGCTTCCCTTGGGGAAGTCCATAGAGGGCAATCCAGATCTCAGCAAATGAGGGAGATGAGTGTGGAGTGGTTCACCATGAATCAGGGACCCAGGGGCACAGAGCAGAAAAGGGGGAAAGTCTCAATGGTGAAAAGAAGATTGGATCAGCCTTTCAGCGACTGTGAAGCTAGGAGATCCCGGCCGGGAGGACGTCTGATCTCGTTGTTCTCCCAATCTTTCGACCCTCCCCAAAGCCCCTCAATAAAGTGCATTGATCTCAAAAAAAAAAAAAAAAAAAAAGATTGGATCATTCAAGAAACAGGTGGGAGAGCAGCAGGAGGAGTCAGGTGTGGCCTTTCATTCTATGATAGATAATTGCTGAAATGATAGATACCCTGGGTCAGCACCTCAGAGAGTATCTGCCTGGTCTCAGGGAGACCATGAGGGCGGCTGGAGGTTTGTACACAGATTTCCAGAGCCTTCCTCTTGTCTCCTAATACTCAAAAAAAAAAAAAAAAGTATTTTTAGCTCATCCCACATTAATTTTTTAACCAGAATAAATTTTGCAATTAAAAAAACCAACTCTCAATCTTTTTAAATATGTTAAGTTAAAATGTGCAAAACAACTATTATCTTCTTCCTTTAAAGAGAAACAGAGAAGCCTTTACATCTGCTTTTTCATATTTCACAGAAGACAAAAAATGGAGCAAGTGATGTGATTGAAGCCAAGGTTGTCTATAAAGTGTGAAAGCACTTCCTTTCCTTTCCCAGGAGCCAGGGCTAAGTCTAGGAGGGAAAGGAAATTAGCATGAAATTTTACTTAAATTACAAGATGGGTGAAGACCTTGCCCAAAGATGGTATCTCCATGTCTCCTGTGATAGACAATGAATGGCTTTCAATACCAAGGTCATTCTTTTGTTATGTAAATAGTCTCCAAGAAGCTCAGAGACTGTTTTTTGGAATAAGTGTGATGGTGCTGAAAGCCTGCTGACCCAGGAGTTTAGATGGTCTGATGGGTCCATCCTTGCTCTGCTGCCTATTCATTGCGTCGTAACATGCAGTTAGATTCTCTGTTTCCTCATTTTCAAAAAAAATTAGAACCTATGCCACAGAGTTGCAGTGAGGATTAAATGAGATGATGATTGCTTGAAAAGCACCAGATGCATACTTTTCTACACTAGGGTGGGCTGAAATTGATGCTTCTGCATCTACTAAGTCTTGGCCAAGGAAGAAATAGGGAGCAGAATGCAGTAGGGCAGAAACTTTGGGCAGGCAGGGTCATAAATGTTTCTCAAATCTACACCAGATGGGAACCCATCCTTTTTCTGCCTACAGCTGCCTCCATTAATCCATTTGAAATATTTTCAGAGTAAGAGTAGGACAATACACCATTGTTAACTTTCTTCACAATCCAGTCAAGAAACAATAGAACTTTTTTCTTAATCATGTTAAAGGCTCATATATATCTAACTGAAAGTTCATCAAATTAGTTTTTGCCAGAAATACATGCATATATACATAGATATACATGTATATACACAGATACATATGTAAATATATACATAAGTATACATATATGATTATAATTATTATAATATATAATTACATATTTTAATTCCTTTAAAGATATTTTTATTGAAGAATTAATTTACAATGTTGTGTTAGTTTCTGGTGTACAGCAAAGTGATTCAGTTATACATATTTTTTTTCCTATTCTTTTCCATTATGGTCTATCTCGGAATATTGAATATAGTTCTCTGTGTGATGCAATTGGACCTTGTTGTTTATCTATTTTATATATGGTAGTTTGTGTCTGCTAATCCTAAACTCCTAATTTATCCCTCCCCTACTCCCTTTCCTCTTTGGTAACCATAAGTTTGTTTTTTTTCTTTCTTTCTTTTTTCTTTTTTTGTCTTTTGTCTTTTTTAGGGCCACACCTGCAGCATATGGAGGTTCTCAGGCTAGGGGTCTAATTGGAGCTGTAGCCGCCAGCCTACACTACAGCCACAGCAATGCCAGATCCAAGCCAAACTGCGTCTGTGACCTACACCAAAGCTCATGACAACGCCAGATCCTTAACCCGCTGAGCAAGGCCAGGGATCAAACCCACAACCTCATGATTCCTAGTTGGATTTGTTTCTGCTGCGCCACAGTGGGAACTCCTCTTTCTTTCTTTTTTTAATAAATCTCATTTATTTCAGGTTCTCTCTTGTTTTGGGGGGTTCTGTTTTTGTTATGATATTTTTTTCTTTTTTGCCACACAGGCAGTATGTGGATGTTCCTGGGCCAGGGATCAAACCTTTGCCAC
The DNA here is from genome assembly GCF_016906955.1 of Phacochoerus africanus. Lineage (NCBI taxonomy): Eukaryota > Metazoa > Chordata > Mammalia > Artiodactyla > Suidae > Phacochoerus > Phacochoerus africanus. The sequence continues at coordinate 243,272,835 of NC_062545.1, forward strand.
ACAGCAGCATAGGCCAAAGCAAGTCATAAGGCCAGCTCAAGAGAGGAAAGAGGATCCATGGGATGAAAGGAGCAGCCAGCCTCCCTGCAAAAGGCATGTAAGATGAGATATGTTTGGGAAATAACCTGCCACATCCAATTCCAGCCTTCTTCTTTCTTTCCTCCTTTCCTCCTATTCATTAAGTTAAGACCTCTTCTAAATGCCAGGGATACACTCATGCATGAGACACATGAAACCCCAACCCACATGGAACTTGAATTCTAGTGGAACTAAGCAAATAGCCAAATGAGCTCATTTTAGCTAGGGATAAAAGAAAAAAAAATGAGGTAAATAAAGACTGAAGTGGGAGCAGGGCAGAGAACCTACTTTAGACTGGGTCATCAAAGAAGACCTTGAAAGAGGTGACAGTTGAGCTAAAATTGGGCACAAAGATCCTTAAATGCAAAAGCCCTGAGGTGGGAGCAGATTTGGGCATGGCCAGTATAGTGACCTGGGAGAAATGGCAAGGAATATTTTCTATATTAGCCACAGACAAAACTGGGCATTGAACTTGCAAGCTAGAAACATCAATATCGTTCTCAACTCCTCTTTCTCTCATCCCCAGATTTACTGGGCCCACATCCAATTGATTCTTCTAATACCTCTCAGATGGATCCCTTCCTTTTCATTTCCACTCCCACTCTTGTTGTTCCCTCTCACCTAGATCCAGGATTCACTCTCTTGCCTGCCGCTGCTTACTTCTCAGTTCAATCTGGTCTTAAAAAGCTGCTTGGATGACCTCTTGAAGATCTAGTGCAGACAAAAATATTCAGTGGCTCCCTGTTGCCAATGTATGAAGTCCAAATCTCTTAGCTTCTCTTTGGAAGTCTATATAATCTAGTCCCCTGTTTACTTTTTGAACCTATCTCCCCACTCTCTGTCTAGACCCTATTGTGAGAGGGCCATTGTTTTGAGGTTGAAGTATTGCTTCTCTCTTAAAATGCAAGTGAAATAACCGAAGTTATAAGCTATTAATCTTTCAGTATGCATTAGGAAAGCCAGCTCTTCATGACACCAGAAAATTAGACCATAAAAGAATCAAAGTGAAGAGGGAGGAGGGAAGAGACAGGCTTAGTGCTAGGAGTAAGGATCAAGTTTAAGTCTGATCCTGAAGTGAATAGTTCTTCGGGACAAGTCAAATACATGAAGAGTGGAGGTGACAGAAAGTAGGATGGTAATTCACATACTTTATAATTCACAGAAGGCCAGGGCTTGAAATGACACTGGAGGTCATCAAGTCCCATCTCTTATCACACAGAGGAGGGTAATCCACCCAGAGAAGGGAAATGCCTTGCACATGGTCCCACAGCTAGTCCATAGGAGATCCAGCCTGGTCCTTAGTTCCCAGACTCCCAGGCTGTGCTGCCTCATGTCACTTCCGTCTAATGCATCCTCCCACCAGCTCTGGGGTGGAATGACCTCATGGAGTAAGGCCCAGAAACAGGGAGCATGATGTTTCTGTAGAATGTAACAAAAAGCCAAGAGGAGGAGGGTTTTCTCCAGCCATCAGGGTTGTATTTTCCCTGGCATACAATGGAGGCACCCAGGTCCAAAGCGTCTGGGTCAGAGACAGGGGCTCCTTATCTTCGGCTATTCCAATGTGACACATCAAGAAGCTGACAGGAAAATAACCAAGTCCATTTATTTGACTGCCATGATAAGTGAATTGGATCAGCTCTGCACCCAGGCCAAGGAATTGCTTGGAAAGATGTCATTAGGGTGACCAAGAGAAAAAAATCAACCTCTGGCAGCCAACCCAGTGGGCTCTTATAGCTAAAAATAGCCGTAGCATCACAATCTTTCTAAAGAGGTTTCACATCCATTATATCAAATTCTCCACCCAACACGTCTGTGGGGTAGGTACTATTTTCACTATTTAAGGATGAGGAAATGAGAAGCAGAGGGCACAGTCAAGGTCACATGAGCTCATAAGTAGAAGAGTTGGAATTGGGGCACAGGTCTTATGATTTGAAATCCACATGACTAATATTACTTTGCCTTAAAAAGGAATGAAATTCTAGCACAGGCTACAACATGGATGAAACTTGAAGAGATTATGCTAACAGAAATAAGCCAGATACAAAAGCACAAAAATATTGTATAATCCCACTTATATGAGTTACTTACAGCAGTCAAATTCATAGGAACAGAAAATAACATGGTAGCTGCCAGGGGCTGGCAAGAGAAGGAGAATTATTATTTAAGGGGTATAGAGTTTCATTGGGGAATATGAAGAAGTCATGGGAATGGATAGTGGTTAAAATGGTAAATTTTATGTTATATACACTTTACCACAATAAGAAATAAAATTAGAAAATATTTTTTAAAAATCCACATAAATGCAGTAATGCATGTTTTCTAACAATTCTAAGTCATACTTTGTACAATGCTGGAAGTGAAAGGAGCCCTTGGTTTATAGAAGAGGAAACTGAGGCCCAAAGAGGGACAATGATGAATGTAGGTCAGTGAGAAGGTTAGGAGCAAAGTACATCCTCCCCGCTCTCCCAATGCTTTCTGTCCTAAAGTACTGTTCTGGCCTAAGTCACCTCTGCCTCTTGTCCAATTTCCAAGGCCAGTGTCTCAGTCAGATGTTTGGGTTGCCACAGCACAATACCCCAGACTGGGGGCTCAAATAACAGAAATGTATTTTCTCACAGTTTTGGAGGCTGTAAGTCCAAGATGAATGTGCCATCCAATTCAGTTCCTGGTGAGAACCCTCTTCTTGGTTTGCTGATGCACCTGCTGTCTGTGTCCTCATGTGGTGGAAAGAGAGGGATATTTCTCTTTCCTCCTCGTCTTATAAGGCCACCAATCCTATCAGATCAGGGCCCCACTCCTATGACTTCATTTAACCTTAATTACCTCCTAAAAGCCCTGTTTACAAGTGCAATCACTTGGGGGTGGTTAGGGCTTCAACCTATGGATTTGGGGGGAAACAGTTCAGACCATAGCATCTAGCCACCTTATACTAGGCACTTAACCATGACCCAGGCCTTGCGTTTTGCAGGAGCCTCCTCTTATCTTTCCAGTCTTTCATTTATAGAGTGCCCTAGGACTCAGTCTTGGATTTCTTCTTTGCCTATATCCACTCCCTAAAGTGACTGAAGTCAGTTCCACAGCCTTCTCACAGTTATGTCTCCAGTCCTGATCTCTGAATTCAACACTTCCTGCCTTGACACTGCTAACACATCTCAGACTTAATATATCTAAAACTAAACTCTTGATTGCTCTCCCCCAAACTTGCCCCTAGCTCAGTTTTTCCCATTTTAGCAATCCTATTCCACTTGGTGGAAGTCAGCCTTTGACAACTCTCTTTTCATTCTAGGAAATCTTTTTTCAAATTCTGTGAGATCTGCATTGAAATGATTATTTCTCAATTATACTTCTGGGTATTTATCTGAAGAAAATGGAAATAATTTTAAAAGATTATATATATATATATATATGTGTATGTATGTATATATATCTCACATACACAAATATGCACACACATCGCTATGTCCATTGTAGCTTTATGTACAATTTCCAAGATATGGTAGCAATCTATTTGCCCATCAACAGATGAATAAAAGAAGATGTCTGAATATGTATAAATATTCCTGAGCCATAAAAAAGAATGAATCTTTCCATTTGAAACAACATGGATGGATCTTCATGGTATTATGTTAAATGAAATGAGGTGAGGCATATAGAGAAAAACAAATACTGTATAATTTCACTTATATGTGGAATCTAAAAAACCAGACAAGGAGTTCTCACTGTGATGCAGTGGGTTAAGATTCTAACTACACCGGCTCAGGTCACTGTGGAGGCACAAGTTCATCCTCGGCCTGGCAGAGTAGGTTAAAGTATCCAGCATTGCTACAGCCTTGGGGTAGGTCTCAGCTGCAGCTTGGATCAATCTCTAGTCTGGGAACTTCCATATGCTACAGGTGTGGCCATAAAGTGAAAAAAAAAAAAAAGGAAAGGATAGGAAAGGAAAGACCAAACATGAAGAAACAGAGCAAAACAGAAACAGACTCATTGGTACAGAAAACAAACTGGTGGCTACTAGGGGTTGGAGGATTGGGTAACAGGCTAAATAGGCGAAGGAGATTAAGAGGTCAAACTTCTAGTTACAAAACAAATAAATCATGAGGAATATAATGTAAAACATAGGGTATATAGTCAATAATATTGTACTAATTCTGTCTGGTGGCATTTTAACTAGAGTTATCGTTGTGATCATTTTGCAATGTATAAAAATATTGCATCACTATGTTGAATACTTGTAATTAATATAATGTGGAATATAAATTATAATTCAATAAGGAAAAATTATTTCCCACCTTTTCCCCTCCAATTCTCCTCATACACATTATCATCATTTCTTGGCCGGACTACTGTAACGGATGGATGTAGCGGCTGCTGTGATGCACTATTCAGGTGTCCCATCAGACTGAGGCACGTGTTCCCCCAGATGCTGGGGGTTTTGGCTGCTGGGGTCTCAAAGTTGCATCCTTCTTTGGGAATGGCCCTTATAAAGGAGATGACTGACTCAAGGTTGCTCTTTCCCCTAGATATCCACCTGGGTCAAGTCCTTACTTAATCCAGGTGTCTGTTCAAATTCCATCTCATTACAAAGGCCCTCTGACTACTTGTATGCAAAATAATATCCCCTTTATTCTCCAGCTCCCTTACCCTGTTTTAATTTTCCTTCACAGCATATATCAGCCTCTGACACAAATTTACCTGTCCATTTATTTACTGTTCTAGAATTTAAGCTCCAAAAGAGGGGGGGAGGTGGGTGTTTGTGTGTGTGTACATGTGCATGGGTGACTGCTTAGTCCCAGCATCTAGAACAGAATATGGGTGCACATGGTAGACATTTGTGTCAGTTTCCTCTTGCAGCTGTAATGAATTACCACAAACTTAGTGGCTTAAACAACACAAATTTATTACTGTGAAGCCCTAGAGGTCAGAAGTTTGAAATGGATCTCATTGGGCTAAAACCAAGGTGTAAGCTGGGCTGCATTCCTTCTGGAGGCTCTAAGGTAAAATATGTTTCCTTGCTTTTTCCAGTTTCTAGATGCTTCCTGCATTCCTTGGTTTGTGGTACCCTATCTTCAAAGTCAAGCAGCAAAACATCTTCATATCTCTCACTGACTCAGGGCCCCTCCTGCTGTCCTCTTCCACTTCTAAGAATTTATGAGATTATATTGGGTCCATCCCATTAGTCAAGGATAATCTTCCTATTTTAAGGTCAGCAAATTTGCAAACTTAATTCCCTTTGCCATGTAACCTAACATATTCACAGGTTCTTGGGGTGAGGACATGGATACCTCTGAGGGTGCCATCATTCGGCCAACCTCAACACTCAATAAATATGTTATAAATAAAATGATTAATTATGTAATTTCACTCATTCAGCAATCCCTTAAAATAAGTGCTATTATTCTCCTTTTTTACAATGAAGGAAATAAAGCCTAAAAGGTTAAGTTGCTCGCCCGAGTTCCCCTAGCCAATAAATAATGGAACAGAATTTCAAATGTAGACAGGCTGACTTAGTCTCTGCCCCTACTTGCTTCATTTTCCTGTAATTGTCAACTCACAAATCTAACTCTCCTACTAGATTCAGAGCTAATAGAGGGCAGAGACCATGGCTTCACATATTTGCAAACTCAAAGCCCAGGCTAGGACCTGGCAAATAGCAACAAAAGCAAAAACAATGACAGTGGGAATTTACTGAGCACTTGACATGTGTCAAATGCTGTTATAAACATTTTACCTATACCCCAAAATATTTATTGAGTGCATGTTGAATGGATAAAACCATCTTTTCTCACTAAATCTCGATAGCCACATTTTTAGCCCTATCTAATACTCAAGCTCTGTACTAAATGTGCAAATTGTCATATTGAATTGGAGAGGCTCTAAAATATCATCAAGAGTAGGTTTATTTCTGTCTTCTGGTCTGAATCCAGAATTCCAACTCATCATCAATCAGTCTGTCTAATGAATGAACATTCACTGTGAATAGATTTATCCATTCTAGATGAAGACTTTGATTTGACAAACTGGAAAATAATGACTAAGATACACAGAGGTCTTCCCAGTTCCCTAAGCATGTTCATATATACATATAATTCTCACAATGGCAATGTACAAAGAGGAAGGATGTATTAAGTATTCCCATTTCATGACACAAAAGCCTAGACTCAGAAAACCTGTATAGCTTGCTCAAGGTCATCCAAGTAGTGAGGACCACAGTCCAGATTTCTTCCTTCTAATTCAACACTTCCCTGCTGTATCGTGCTGCCAAGTAGAATACATATGCCTTTTAGAAAGGGGACTGCCCATGCAGACTGGCAAAGCTCAGCTTCCATGCAGATCCGTGGGACTGTGCCAGCTCCTCAAATCTGGTTTGCCCACTCAGATCACCCAGCCCTCTCAATTACGAGGTTTACAATTTCTCAGTCTGCACAATGAAAGAGAGGCCCTATGAATTCAAATCACCCTATAAAATCCACCCAAAAAAAGGAGAGGGAACAATTGCCATTGGGATAGTTTATTATTTGTCCTTAAATACACACACACACACACACACACACACACACACACACATATATATATATATTTTTTTACTGAATGTAAATTCTCTATAATATAGATCCAGGGGAAGAATTTAGCAGATTTAGGAGATTTCTATACTGTTTTGTTTTTATCCACTTTTCTAAGCATCCATTCTATTTCCACCGCACTTTGAATAGAGTGCAAGAGAACTCAGGCTCTGGGATAAAGGGAGAAAGGAGAATCCTCGAGTTACAGAGCCTGGCTAACCCCTTTTCTGTGAATCTCTGTGTGCTCCTTTGTGCAATGATGAAGAGATGGGAAGAAAAGCACTGTCCCCACATTATCCACCACTAGGCCAGCCAAAAGGACCTCTGATTCAAGGAGCACAGCATTCCCCACTGCAGGCTTGTTCCCCTTGAGTCCTCACTACCAGATGACACTCTCAGGGAGCTCTCCCCACAGCAATTGTCCATGATTTGGGGGTCAGGAGCTGCCACGGGAAAAGTATCTGATTCCACTTTCACACACATGTTGTGTCAGCCATCCAAGTACAGAAGACTGTTTTAGCCACATTTTCACTACTCAAAGGCAACAGCACAGGGAAAGAAACCCACTTGTCAGAATCAATGAAGAAATCTTCCAATTTATTTCTAGGCTATAATCATACTGAATTCACCTCATCAAACATCCTACAAGGACTGTTATTCCAAGTGACTCTGGGGTTTCTAAGTTCGATCTATACTGCACACTCTAGCCAGAGAGAACTTTCTTCCATTCATGTCTGTTTTCCGAATTGTCACCAGAGTGATTGTTCTAAAATACTTACTCATTTATTCCACGAGTTGCATTTATTCAATTGTTAGCAGGTGCCAGCCACTTTTCTAGGTATGGTGAGTGATCAAGGCAGGCAAATATCTGTTTGTCTAGAGAGAGGAGACGACATTAATCTAGTAAAAACAAATAGACAAGATGAATTCAGATACCATATTATTAATAGAAAAAAAATAAAAATAGGTCTTGGGATAGAAAGTGATATGGGTTTAGGGTTACTTTGGTGGTTACGTCACATTTGAACCAAGGCCTTAGAGATGAGAAGGAAATTGTGCCAAGATCTAAAAGAAGAGCATTTCAGACAAAGGAAGGAGGAAACCCAAAGGTGGAAATGAGCATGGCTATTTTCAGAACACAAAGAAGGCCCAGGAGGCTGGAAGATACGACTAAAGAAAAAACAGTGAGAGCTGAGGCAAGAGAAGTAAGGTGGAACAGTAGCAGTAGAAAATAAAATACGTAGGAATACTCAAGACAGAGCTTAGAGATAGAGCTCCTAGTACTTTCTGATTTATTTGACATAGGACATAGGGGAAAATCATCAATGATGACTGAATTTGTGGCTTAAGCAATTGAGTAAATGGCAGTGCCATTCTGAACAGGGTTATGAAGGGAACAAACTTGGGAGAAAACAAGTGTTTTGCTTTGAATATATTACGTGTGAAATACCCACTAGACAGTCAAGTGAAAATGTCAAGTCAATAGCTGGATATACAAATCCAGAGGTAAACAGACAGTTTAGGCTAAACATAGATTTAAACGTCATTGGCATATGTAACTATTACTTGCAGCCATGAAATTCTGGGGGAGAAGGGATTAAGAAGAGGGAATAAAAAGAGGGAATAGTAGAGTCCTAGAGCACTCCAATTTCCAGAGGTTCAACAGTGGAGGAGGGACCAGCAAAAGGTATTAAGAAATCATGGCCTGCGGGGTGAGAGGAAAAGAAAGTGATCAAGAAGAAGGGAGCAATTGGTTAACTGTGTCAAGAGTTGCTAGGCAGCTTCGTGAAAAAAAAAAAAAAAAGGAAGCTAAGTGACCAGCAGATTTAGCAAAATGAAAGTCCTTGGTGACCTTGAACTAAGCGGTTTCAGTAGGATGATTCACTCCCTACCTGGCATGGCACTCACCTGTCTCACTGGCTTCATCTCCCAGACTGGAGCTGGTAGATGCCTTCCAGGCAAGTGAGCAGGTGCTGAAGGGTCTTAAAGGAGAGAACAGGTGACAGGGGCCAGTACCTCCTGGAGGGGAAGGCTTTGTGTGTGAGGGATGTCTGAGCTTTTACTTTAAGGTGCAAATGAGTTTGGAGAACGGTGAAGGACATCAAAGATAGAAGGCAGAGAAACCTATGTAAAGACACAACAGTGAAAGGACTTGCTTGGTATGTCTTGGAACAGTGCAGTGGTTGAGCAGGAGCTCCCAAATAATAGGTCCATGATCCTAACATCTGGAACCTGTGAATATGATCTCATTTGGAAAAAGAGGTCTTTGCTGGTATAATTAATCTAGAGACGACGTGGATTATCCTGGATTATTAGGGCACGTGTCCTTATGAGAGAGAGACAGAGGGAAATTTGAGACAGAACAGAGGGGAAATATACAAAGATGGAGGCAGAGATGGGAGGGATGCCATCACAGAAAGGTGTGCCTGGAGCCATGGAAGCGGGAAGGATTCTCTCCCAGAGTCTCCTGAGCAAGCGTGGGCCTGCCAACCTTGATTTCAGACTTTTGGCTTCTAACACTGCAAGAGAGTATATTTTTGTTGTTTTAAGACACCAAGTCTGTGGTAATTTGTCTCTGCAGCCCTAGGAACCTAATGCAGATAGACAGATGTTCATCACAGCAGGAGTTCAGGATGCTTTGCTGGGTGCCCCAGCGACCACTTTGTGACCTCCTTCTATCAGATGTGTATTGGAACCATGCTCACCTTTCCTGGTAGCAAAGAAAGCAGCCACTTAGAGCTAGCCTGGCTTCTTTACAAGGAAAGCCAGGCTTGTTAGTTGAAACCAGACATAATAGTGAGGACACCTATGTTCCTAAAGAGACAAGGCCAAAATATGCTAATGGAAGGGAAAATCCTTTCCTTTGCAGGACTTCCAATGTGGTTGACTCATTTTAAAAACAGACCAAAAACCCTCCGCTGCCTGGATGAGGCATATCTGCCTCATGTAACCATGCAAAGAAATTAGCCTCTGCTCTCAGTGGAGATAATCTGAACTGGAACTATGGACTCATCGTCACCCAGGGGATCAGAGCCACCCCCGTGTCTTGCTGTGGGACTCACTGAAACCTGAGGTGTCACTCACGTTTAGAGGATCAGAAAGAGAGACAGAATAGACTCTTGGGCAGAAGACTGCAGTGAGGACCCCACACTGCAGAGCTGAAGAAGAAACTCTGTGGGGAAGGATACCCCACAGAGATAGGAATCCATCATCAGAAGGGAGACATCTTCCAGGAGGACCTGAGGCCCCCTTGTGTGACATAAAAGAACAAGGGATCAGTATCTGGATTTCGTGTCTGATACTGTTTGTCCCTTCTCAGATCTGGGACAGAACCTTGTCGAATGTCACCACTGTCCATTGTGGAGGTCTGGTGAAGGCTGGCGGGGCAGGCTGGGGAGGGGAACATGGGGATGGGATCAGGTTAGTTGCTTCTCTTCTCTGGGACTGGGGGTGGCTGCTGTGTCTTGCACCACCCTGTCCCCCCCCCCACCCCGCCCCAGGCCATGTTCTAATGTGAAAGAAGTCACCATGGGTGACGAAAGCAGCATAGAAACCCCCACCCCAACTAAACTGGGAGTAAAACCAAGGTACTGAGGTTTTCTAGCCATGATTAGATTTGCTTTTTATAGAGATCATTCTAAGAGCAGTGTGGAAAATGGAGTGCTTGGGAAGAAACTGGTAACAGAAAGATCACGTTCCAGAATGTTTAAGTAACAGTCCAAGAGAAAGTGAAGAAGACCAGATGAAGGCAGCGGTAGTGTGGGCAGAAGCACCCACTGAAGAGGGGGCTCTAACTTGGGAGACTGAACTGAGAGCTGTTCTGTTAACCAAGATCTGGACAGAAGGCAAGGGGAAGACTTCTCCATCCAATTCCTAGCCTCGGGAAACTGGGGTGTTGGAACACCAGGGCTCCTCGGGGTCAAGAAAATTCCTGGCCATGTCTATGTTTGAAGCTTTTGGTGATTTAAATAAAAAGAAGAAATGCAAAAACAGAGCCAAATAAACCGTGGTATCTCTTAAATATTTGCTTTTTTAAAATCATGGCTTAAACCACAAGCACAATGCTGAGTATGTTTGTTTATTCTTCAAAGGAAGTCATAGAAATTATCAATTTATTTACTATATCGTCAGGGCTCTGTTCTCATAAAGAAACACAATTTTCTCTTGTATGACAGGAGTCTTCTCCTAGGTTTGGCAGTGTCTCACCGAGACTGTGTGCATGACCCCAATTAGAAAGGAGGTTAAAAATAGACATCGGGGGCTCAGCACGATTGTGAGGCCTAGGCATGCAGTCCTCTGGATAGACACTGAGGCCTGGCTGTGGATGTCAAATCCTTGAAAAACTGCCCAAAGAAATAATTAATCCAAAGTTGCTGGTTGGAAAGAGCTAGAAGCCAGAGAGCGCAGGCTGAGAATAAAAAGCAAGGAAGCAAAGGGGGCAGAGCCGAAAAGCAACCCCAGGCCTCCCAGCTGGCAGCCACTGGGTGGGGATGTGCTCTGAGAGTGTCAGGAGAGTCTGGAGCTGAATCATTCTGTCCTTGCCATAAACTGGGCAAGAATAAAAGCATGTTTCAGGGGGTACCCAGAGATTCTGATCAGTGGGAGTTTGTCTCCTTACCATGGCACTCTTTTGAGCCCTATGTCCCCTAGATTGGCCTTTCTTGATTTGGATTTTTTTTTTTTTGTCTGTTTGCTATTTCTTGGGCCGCTCCCTTGGCATATGGAGGTTCCCAGGCTAGGGGTCCAATTGGAGCTGTAGCTGCCAGCCTATGCCAGAGCCACAGCAATGCAGGATCCGAGCCGTGTCTGCAACCTACACCACAGCTCACGGCAATGCCGGATCCTTAACCCACTGAGCAAGGGCAGGGATCAAACCCGCAACCTCCTGGTTCCTAGTCAGATTCATTAACCACTGCGCCACGACAGGACCTCCTGATTTGGATTTGACCTATATTTTCTTAACCTCTTACTCTTCTATCACTAACACTTGGTACATGTACTATGGAACAGTAGAGAACAGGGAGAAAAGCATTAGTTTCCAGGTTACAAAGATCTAGCTTCAAATTCTTAGGCACAGCAGTACATTATTCTGAGCCTCAGTTTCTCTACCTATAAAATGGGGGTTATAGCATAGGATTTGTTGCAAAGATAAAGAGATGGTTGTGAAGGCGCCTTGTGATTTAAAGCACCACAGGCACTAGCCCAAAGTGAGGTCATCCTTATTGTGGTTGGTGTGGGAACTCCCCCGGCCCAGAACCCAGAGTCAGGGGTTGTAGCCACAGCATTATGACTTGCAACCTAAGGTTCCACACAGCTGCAGCCCCCTCCCTGTGACTCAGTGCCATGAGACACCCTTCACCTCAACTTCTCTTTCTTTGCTGCCTGTAACTACCTGTCTCAGTCCAGCTGGCTCTTGCATGGCCTAAATTGGATCTGCTCTTGCCATATAAAATGCCTTGAACACTATCCTGAGTGGTCTTTCACCACCGTACCTGTCCTACAAGGGCCCTCATTTGGGCACTGACTGTGAACATACTTGGTCTCTATTGGTGGGAGGAGAAGAATGAGGGGAAACAAGACCCTACTGACCCTCCACCAAGTACACTCCCATGGACAAGGCTTTATGTTCCAGCCTAGTTGTTCAAAGCCCAGCTAACATGTAACCTCCTTCAGAAAGCTCCCTGATGTTCCAGATTCTGAATTCTGAGTCCCATCTGCCTCTTCTAATGGGCATTTCAAGACACTGATGTGAATTCATATAAATATTTCCCCCACCATAACATGTGCTCCTTGACTTATCTATGATTTACCTAGGTCTCCCTCACAGTGCTAGACATGCAGCAGATGCTCAGTAATGTTTATTGAGATTAAAACAAATCCTCTCATTAAGATTTTCTATTTACCAAAGGTATCTTTTCCCTGCTACAATCTGAGTGCATTATAGCAGAGGTCAGCAAACCAAGGCCCACCACCTGTTTCTGTAAATAAAGTTTTGTTCGGACACAGCCACGTACTTTTATTTGTTCAGTGTCTATCTCTGCATTCGTGCTACAGTGGCAGAGCTTAGAATCATAATAGAGACCTTACAGCCTAAAATATTAAAAAATTTTTTTTGGTTGCCCCTGTCCAAATGTTCTCAACTGCAATACAAGGATAATAACAAACATCACAAAGCTGTTGTGAAGATCACAAAGGATAGTAGATGCATGGATCTAAAACTGTTCTGCAGACAGCATCCACTCTGCCCATCACAAGGGTCAGGATGAGGCTGGACATCTCACGTGACGATGTGAGACGTGTAAAGATTCACTTGGGGGATGGCCTGTCCCACCTAAGCTGACACCTGGTAAACATACAGTGCTGCACAAATTCGGAACTCGAGTATCTGCCCACCAGGAATCCAATCCCCGCCCCCAGCCTCCAGGGCAGACTCCCTACATATGACATTAATTCAGATGGGGCTCTGGCTGCTGGAAAGAATGAAATAGGCCCTTGAATGTTCCTGTTTCTTATTTATGATAAATGCTCTGAGAAGTAAGGAAGTCCTTTAATTAATGCCATTGGCAGATTTGCATAACTGCTGGTTGTGGTAGATAAGAATGATTTTTTACTTGATTTGACAGAGCTAACATGCAAACTCCAAAATATTTTCAATTAGCCTCCTAGCTAGTTATCAACATGGATCACACACTTCCTAAGGTGGGCCTCTGAGTCTTGAGGAAGTGGCATGTTTCAAGACCCAAGGGAAGTGTGGGTGATGGGGTAGGCTGGCGGGGACACAGCTCGGATTTGTAAGGAAAGAGACATTTCCCTGTGACTGAGTTGGAAGAGGTGTTCATCATGAGGGCAGAGCCGTGACTCTGATTTGAAGGCCATGCTCTTTCTGGCTTCTGGCTGCCTGTGGGCTTGGCTAGTAGGATGGGAGCAAATCTCCTCATTGTGGACATGAAGGACAGCCACCATCATCAAGCTGAGTTGTTTCATCCTCCTTAATGAGATGTGAAATCTTCCCCAGAAAAGGGAAGTTGTGTGGGGATGAGCTTGACTCCAGGCCCCTCATACCCACTTGGCTAGTCTCTCCCCAACTCCTGCTGTGTCCGTACTTTACTGCCCATCAGAAAATGTCACTGCCATCATCACACTGAACCTGGGGAGACAGGGATCTCAACGCTGATTGTGTAGAGGAGGAAACTGAGGTCCAGAAATAAAACACTGCATGGGGCTCCCACCAGTGGCCATACACATAGGAGCCTGGCTCCCAGCCCCATGGTCCGGCTCTCCACCGTGCTGCCCACTGTAGCCATGGTCTCCTGCTTCTCCGACCCTGACAACAAAACTCCAGGCTGGCTGATGCTAGCACCAGCAGTGAGGCTGGATTCTGCTAGGACCAGACTTTCTGCCTGAGACTCCCCACCCTGGGTGCCCCCAAACCCTCCTCCATGTGTTACTGACACCCAAGTCCTGCTGGGGCTAGGGTAAGGAGGGGGAGGAAGCAGGGCACAAAACTTAAGGAGTTGCTCACTCTTGGGGTCATGTAATTCCTTGTTATGAGGATTAAATGAAATAACAAAGTGCATAGAAACAGAACATGCACACGGAAAGTGCTATGAAACCACTTCATATTGTTATCAATAGTAGTAGCACTAGTAGGCGTAATAGTGAGAGAATCTCTGTTAACTAGAGATGAAATTAATTTTTGTCAGTGAATAGACTGTGACGATCATAAAGCTATACAAATGTAAACTATTGTTCCAGAAGTCCTTATGCTACTTTGGGGGCTCAACTGTCCCTGAATGAGAGAAATTTGGCTTTGCCTTATTCATAGCCACAAGTAACCTGCTAGGCTGCCTTGCGCCTCTTACATGCCAAGAAGCCTGGACTCCATGCTGGAGCTAATAGGAGCCACTGAAATATTTCAAGCTGGAAGTGATACAGAAAATCTCTGTTTGACGAAGATTTCTCCGGCAGTGGAATCTTAGACAAGAGATGGCTGGAACTGAGGCAGGGAGTCCATTGAGAGATAATTGAATGATCCTTGAGAGACAATGAGGTCTGAAGTAGGGCAGGGGTATTAGGGATAAGAAAGGACCAAGCAAGAGAGTGTAGATGAGGAAGTGAAATCTGTTCATCACTCCTGGAAAAACAACTGTGAATCAGTGATACCATCTTTATCCCCCAAAGCAAACAGATCCTTCATTAGTGCTAGCGATTGGGAGCTGTGTGAGGTTTGGTACCCACTAGCTGCTAAACATGCATATAAAAGGAAGCACACCATATGCTGTGATGAGTTTATGCCAATTGGCCCCACTCAGATATATACTGCTTTAATTTTAACACTTTATTTGAACAAAACTCTACTTCTAATGAAGCATAGGATTCCCAGAGTTTCTTCCTGCTGGCCAATTTGACTTGATTTCTTTCCTTGGTGATGAAATGTCTCTTTCATTAAGTAAGGATTTAGATATCAACCCAACAGAACAGGAAACTTCACAGACAGATAAAATGAGATGACTCTGAAGGCAATGAGCCCCCTGTCACTGGAAGTATTCAAGAAAAAGCTGGATGGCCACTTGATGGAGTGGTTGCAGAGAAGACTCAAACATTGGAAGGTGAGGGGGATGGTGATGTTAGACTTGATGACCTTTAAGTCTTTAAGAACCATGAAATTCTAAGAGGTTGAATCACAAATGTAGTAGTTCTTGGCTGAGCAGGGGAAGCCCATAATCACAGAGTCAGAATAAGGATCTAAGGTTCTTCCAGCAAATTCAGAAGTTAAAACTGCATTTAGGGAAGAAATATGGACAATAAAGCCATACAGCCTGAGACATAAGAATGGAGATGTTAACTTTCGATGTTATCCTAAAGACCCTGGCACAAATGAGAAACTTCTTTTAGGGATAAGAACTAGGGAAACACTTCAGTTTTCTCTATTTAACTGACCATGTATCTGTTTTTACTTTGGCCATTAGGAAGCTCAGAACTTAATTTGCACATGGAAATAACAACCATGCAGATCAGTCTGTTTGTCCTCAGTGCTCCCCTCTTTTCCTACCTCACCACCATGCTAGCCTCTTATTTTAATGTGTCCCTTTCCTAGACCTAATACTGTTTTTAATCCATAGTTTACCTTCTGCTGCTTCCTATAAACTACATCAACTGTTCTGAGAAACACGGAGGGAAATAAATAAGAAAATAAATAATAAACCACCATGTTATTGGATTCCACTGACAAATTGTGAGGAAACAGCAGGGGGAGCATTACTCTGGGAGCTGCTTGAGGTGTCCGCCATCTCTCTGCTGTGGTGGGAGTGTATGGAACATGCGTCTTGAACTTGGGCCCCCTTCTGTACAGTGAGCTGAAGCACCGGCTGGGACTGGGCTTTAGCTCCCAAGATCTCCTCCTCCTAGTGTCCTGCCGAGGTTCCCAAGTGCATCTCTAGATGCTGCCCCTCTACCATGTTCAGGCCTCCCCTGGACTTTGGGGTTTCTTGCCTGTAGACAATATTTGAGGCTTTTTATTTTATTTTACTTTCTTTTTTTATTTTTTAAAACAACACACACATATAGTACTCAATATGTTTCTTGCACTACTTTGAATACTTTCATATAGTGATTAATGTAAATTTCATAATGATTTTATGACAGAGGTACTCTTTATGCCCATTTTATAGATAACTGAGGCCTTTACAGATTAAAAAAAAAAAAGTCACTAGTAATTGACAGAGCCAGATTCAAAATTCAGGCAACCAACTTCTGAGTTCATGCTCTTAACTACATGTTCCTTCAAATCCAATTATGACTTTGGTAAACTCCCCGACCTTACTACAATCCCTAACCTGGATTATTTGCTCTGCTTGATTACCGCCCTCCTGCCACCCAATTAAGCCAAGATTTTTCTGAGTACCTACTCTGGGTCAAGCTCTATGTTGCATCAGAGACAGGAGTCAAACATATACCTCACTCACCCAAATCCAAAGAGAAATTAAATAAATGCTTATGTGGAAATTTCAAGATGGCCTATTTCAATGGGACTTCCACTGGTGGAGATGGTAATAAAAACTGGTGAGGAAGAGCATTGAAGGCAGAGAGGAAAGCATGAACAAGGCCACTTTGGACATGAAAGTACATGGTATGTGTTCCAGGGTCTGGCTCTTGGCTATCTCTCCAGTCGGGTCTGTCTCACTCTTCCAATTCAGCTGTTTTTAATACATATTTATTGAGTGCCGACTATGAGTCAAGCAATGTTCTAGGTGCTGAGAACACAGCAATCAAGAAGATGGTTTCATTCATGACCTCTACAAGGTAATAGAGAGATACAGGTCATTATCAAATAAAAATATAAGCCAAGTAGTGGTAAGTATAATGGAGAATAATATGCAGCATAATGGGACAGAGAGTGGCGGAGGGTCACTGTTACAGAAAGAGTGATCTGAGAAGGCCTCTTTGATAAGACAACATTTAGCATAAACTCAAATGGGATGAAAGAGTGAGCTAGGAAGGTATGGTATGAGGGTGTTATAGGTAAAAGGGAGAAAAAAAATGCAGGTGCCCAGAAAATGAACTATGTTTATCATTTTGAAGAATAGCAAAACAAGGCTGGTGGGATGGGTGAAGGGTAAGGAAATGGGATCTGATCTGCAGAAGGGCTCTGGACCATGTGGGGTCTTATTCACTGGAATAAAGACTTTGGATTTTATTCTCTAGGCAATAGGAAGCCACTGCAGGCTACCGTGGGCCAAAGCATTACACCCACATGAGCCTTTCTAAATCTCATTGGAAAACCAAGTTCTGTCCTACCACAGGGCCTTTACTCATGATATACCCTCTGCCAGGAATGCCCTATCACTTTGCTGAGTTAGTTCCTGTTCTTCTCAATGCAGTCCCTCAGGGAAGCTGATCTTGACCCTCCTAAATAGATTAGATTTCCGTGCTAAACAATCTCACCATTCTATACTTCCTCTTTGCGGCACTTATCAAAACTACCATTACATAATATAAACAGTTACACAATATAACTTTCACTTATTATTGTTTCTTCCACTAGACAGTGAGATCCACGAAGCAAAACTGTGTGTTTTTTCCTCTCTAACCCCATATCAGTACCCAGCACAGGGTCTGATTCTTAAGAAGTGCTCAATAAACATGTGTTCAATGAATGCAAGAATAAATGAAGGATAAGGATGAGAAGCCAGGTTGGAGCCTCTAACCCTGGGTTGGGGAGAAATTTTGGCCTATAAATCATAGAAAAGCCACATACAAAGCATAGGAGGGATCTGGTTCGATATACAATGAGGCCAAGCTCCTGATAGCTACGAGCAGGAGAGATGGAAAGGTGTAAAGATTGGAAGCCAAAAGAATAGAAAGCAATTTTTAAAACTGTTTGGTGGATTCCCTGCCCTGTGTAAAGTTCTCATATTAGAAAAATTTTTATGTTGTGGATGCTTTCATGAATCTGAGGATTCACAAAGTCCTCAAGGTATATCCTGTAGGATTCCACTATGGATGGTGATAGTAATCAGCTAGCACTATGACCAAACAACAGCAAAAACAAGTACCAAGTAGCAGAAATCATACTCTATGGGGGTCCTGAGAACTGGGTTTGTTCATTCATTCATTCATTCACTGTTCATGCAATAAATATTGATTACTGACCACAAACTAGGGGCTAGGCCTTGGATAGGCATTAGATTCAGGCTTTGTTTGTTGCCTAAAAGTATACAAACTTGGACAAGTCATTTCAGTTCTCATATAAGGAGGAAAAGAGCTTCCATTTATAAGGGAATGACCTTCCCTAGCACAGGGAAGTACAGAGCTCTCCATTACTCGAGCTGGGTCTCTACATGAGAAGAGATGATATAGTAAAAGGCCTTAATTCTGTGTCTTTGAGTTTCCTTTCCCTCTTGGGAGTTCTCACTTTGATTTCAGCTGGCACCCTCAAAAATTCTAGAATGGTTGTCCTCACCTGCTTCGTGACCTCACAAAACCCCTCCTCACTCTTCAAGGCCCACATCAACTGTCAGGGCTCTTGACAGCTTTCCTGGCTCCCTACTCCACAAGCAAAATGAATCCCTCTCATCCTGCCCTGCTTTAAATACTCGATGCAATGAGTATTGTACAGCTGACTACCCCTTGTGACTTACAGTTGGGTTCATCTGAGAACTGTGCTTTCTCTCCTAGTTTTCCAGCCTTCAGCTGAGTTTCTGACCCCAGAGCACATTCTCTGTAGCTAAATGGATAAAAAGCCACGAGGCCAGCAGAATAGCTGATAAACCATACTGGGATAAGAAGTAGTTCAAACAGACTTACTATGACCATAAAAAAGAGACTTTTCAACTAAAAAAGCCAAAAATAGCATGTAGTGTCTCTGTAAAAAGAAGAAAAGACAATGGCAGTTTACTGAGCCATCTGTGTTGGGATGTGCCCAGGTCTCCAAAGAGGAGTTTAAGCCTGAGGTGACCTGCCTTTGACATGTCTTTCAGGCCTTGGGATCCCTAACTTAGGGTTGCTAATAACTTTTCTAATGTTAATAATTAAGGGACAAACATAAGATAAATTTTTAAGTCAAACAGTTCTTCCAGGTATACCAAAGATACATACATCTACTACATTGCTTTCACTTTGTCTAAAAAGCAAACTTGTTTACTGAGTACTACTCTGTGTGGGCATTGTCCTCAGTGTCTCATATGTATCATGTAAAACCAATATGGTGAAATGAGGTAAGTTGTTTTTACACCCCCCACCTTGGGACACCTCTCAGGGACAAAACTTGAATATAATTGTAAGCAATATTTTGACAGACCATTTGAAACATGAGACCCCAAAGGACATACTGAAGTAACAAGATATGAGTGCCCAAAATTTTCTTATAGACAGTCAGATGATTACTAAATGGCAGGGCTTTTGAACTACTGAGTAACAAGATGACTTTAGATTGTGCAATGGTGTGCACGTTCTGGGAAGAATGAATTGTTCAGAAATAATAGAGAAGAGGCTGAAGACAGTGTTCTGGAGGGATCTTGGGGATTGTGCAAATCTCACTGTGGGATTTCCCGTCCCTCCTGGGAAATCACCAGAAAATTCTTCTTTATTCTCCAATGCTCTTAGGACAAGAGGATTATTTGATAGGATATAAAGAAAATGAAAGTCAGCATACATAGAGGAATAGTCATAAATCTAGTTATGTTTAATCCACAACACAATGAAGCAAAAAGTATTGCCCTCATCCTACAGATGAGAAAACTGAGGCTTTTATAGAGTGGCTGTGTAGCCATTCAAAGCACATCTGCTTGATTCCAATGCCTACAATTTTAACCATAGTAAATATTTCCCTCTATGGTTCCATGACCATTTCCTGCTTATCAAAAGTTTGATAAATTTGGTTATTGATCTGCCTAATTTTAAGCTATATTAATAACAGGAGAAATAGTTGTACACAAAATAGAAGGAGAGGAATGCTTCCAGCCATGGAGTGTAAGTAGCCTACTGATCCCATCTTCAGAAAGAAACCAGAAGTGAAACTTCAGCAGGAGGAGTAATTGCATGTAAGGGAAGGGAGCAGCCACTGCACACATGGGCACATGCTGCTGAAAATGAGATTTGAGTTATCACCGCCATAGTCTCGACAAACGCCCACCATGGAATGACATCACTGCCAAAGTCCAATTAGCTCAGAGAAGACCCTGGCACTGGATGATGTTCCTTCAAGATGGCATGAGATTCCAGATATAAATTGGGTCCGCACTGGGCGATGATTCAAGGAATCATATTGGCCAGTTCACAGGACAGCTTGGCAACCAGAAATACTTTAAACAGGCTTTTGAAAGTATATCACCCCCTAAAAAGACAGGGGTGTAATTACACCCCAGATCCTTCAGTAAACATCTAGAAAAAGAAATGCAGAGGTTCTCTGTAAATGGTGTGGTTATCATGGCATAAATCATACTTATAGATGGAGGAAATTTTCTGGAGTTACTTTGACTTTTCAGGAAAACAATTGTTAAACATTTAAAACAGCAAAACTTCCTCACACTTCATAGATCTTTATGAAAGCTGCATGCTTTCATGTCCTTCATCTCATCTTATCCTCACAACAATTTGGTGTGATTATTTCTGCCATTTTATAGATGAAACCCTTATGTTTAGAGAGGTATATTTTGAGGATTATTTGAGAGCAGGAATTCTGTATCACTCTTGTTTGTGCCATCAGCATGACATATCACAAGGATGCTATGAATGTGAATAGAATGGAATATACTTGGATAGAACTGAGTGACTTTCCCAAGCCAGAAAGTAACAACAGAACTCGCAGCTCGGTATGCATTTCCTGATGTGCTGCCACATCATTCAGCGCCACGTTTACCATGCACCTGTTTTGTGCCTGGGCATATGATAAACACTGGAGGATCAGAAAAGCATGGAGAAAGGCCAAGCATAAACAAAGCATAAGACATGGTTCCTGTGAGAAACAGAATATAAAAATGGACAATGGCCAGACCATATAAGAAGACAAAACTCTGATCAACAATCTGCAGCCATCAGTCTAGGAAGCCAACCCACTATCTACAACAAACAGTCGAGGCAGTCAAACAGCAACTCCTGTAGTAATTAGCCCTAAATGTCGGGAATTGATTGGTAACTGATGGCTTCCCTAATTTTTGTTATTTCTTCCAACTTAGAACCAACCAGAAAAAGCCAAACATGTACTACCAGCCAATCACATAGACGGCCCCAATCCTAGCTACTTGTCTCCAGCTTCCCCATGCCAGCAATCTTCAACAGCCGTACTTGAAGCCTTCCCTGTTTTCCTCTACAAAGCTTTTCAATCTCTGCCAAACCCAAGAGATGGCAGCTGACTCCCTTGCTACAGTGAACTTTGAATAAACAGCCTTGGCTTATTTTCAATTGGGAGGTCTTTATTTCTACATCTGTACTTAAGAAACTTATACTACAGTGAGGAGAGAAGAAAGAACAAAATATATACATAGGAAATAATAAACCAATAATATAGAACACTGCAAAAATAAGTGGTCAATTGCTTGATAAAATAAGGATTTTTAAGGACTAGTGGTGCAAAGAAGACAGGCATAGCGGCCTGGAGGAACTGTCTTTTACCAATGTTGACTCATCTCTGGTAAGCGGTATAGAGGTGGCCTAGATGGACAGGGCGTGAGGAATACACAGTCACAAGGTGACACAGAGATGTCCAGGCTTCCAGACTCCAACTACTACACTTGTTTATAGATACAAAAACTAAAAGACCACCAATATCTCTCTTGTAATTTTAAGTACTAGATAAAGACTCAAAGACTAGAGGGCCCACATTGTCTTCCAGTTAAAAGGTGTAACCTTGAGAGACAAGCAACTATAAAAAGTGGAGATTTAGATACATAAGAGGGGTGAAGAGCTAGATGTTATTAGGACTTGATTGATAATGGGCTTTTGGAAAAGTACAAGGGAATCCTATCACAACCATGAGATTCTTCATCAACCTCATAAAACATTAATTCATATATTACTTACTGAGCAGTTAAGTTACATCAGGCATTCTTTAAGGAGCTAGAGACACAATAGTAAATAACATGGACTATGCCTCACAGCCCTAATAATCAGTTGCTTTGAGTTAAAATTTGAAAGAAAAGGAAGAAAAGTGCCCAGAAAATTCTAAATAAAATCATAGCAGAGTTATACAGAGAAGATATAGGAAGTATCCAAGCTGAGATAGGAGAGGCAACCCAAGTATCCTTGGATATCTATATACCAAAACCCAGAATATGGACATGAACAAAGTTACCCTAAAATATTAACATTGACTAGGAAATATGTAGAACTTAATAGGACTCACATAACAGTACTGGTAACAATTGGCTTTAGATTTCTATCCTTCCGATCCTCCAAAAGCCATCTGAATAATTTCTTGACTCTGACATAGTTGTGATCATGTCACTCTCCTGCTCAAAACAGTTTAGTGAATCCCCATTACCTAGAGCATGTTTTTCAAGGCCCTCTGCTATGTGGCCTCAATAAATCCCCCAAAGCATTCTTCCAAAAACCCTATCCCCCCAAAATCTCCTGCTCCAGTCAATCTGGATCTATGTTGTCCCATATGGTAGCCTCTAACCACATGTGACTATTTCAATTTAAAT
This sequence comes from Phacochoerus africanus, assembly GCF_016906955.1. NCBI lineage: Eukaryota > Metazoa > Chordata > Mammalia > Artiodactyla > Suidae > Phacochoerus > Phacochoerus africanus. Next base: position 243,295,615 of record NC_062545.1, read on the forward strand.
CAATTAAAATTAAATTAAAGATCCAATTCCTCAGTTGTACTAGCCAATTTTAAAGTACTCAATGGCCACATGTAGCTAGTGGCTACTATGTCACACAGCACAGATAGAGAATATATCCATCATCATAGAAAGTACTATTAGACAACACTCTTCTAATCACCAGTCTCCAAACACATTCTTTGATTTCTCACTTTGTCTTTAGTCATTCTGATCATTCTGTCTAAAATGCCATTTTCCCCATCTCTACCTATAAAAATTCTAGATATCATTAAATCTTCCACTCAAATGGCACTTCCTTCAGGAGGCTGTCCTGAATGAAAATGAATCATTGTCCTCTGTGTTCCTTCAAGCGACATAGAACTACTATTTTTGTCACCATTCAAACTCTGCCTTGAACTAAGGTCCTTGTGAAAGCGTCTTCCAATAGAGAGAGTTATTTTAGGGCTTCATATATGGTAACATGTCTTACACATAGTGAAGGACCAAAAAATTTTGGTTTTAGGTTGAATCTTGGTTGAACGGACCCCTGACTAAAGCAAAGCAATAGGAAGGAAAGTGACAATACCCAAAGGAAGGAATGAGTGGTAGACAGAATAATGCTCCCAGCCCCAAAGATGTTCATGTCCTCATCCCCAGAAGCTGTGAATATGTTAGGTTACAAAGAGAGGGGGAATTAAGGCTGAAGATGGCATTAAAGTTGCTAATGAGCTGACTCTAAAATAGGGAGATTATCCTGGATTGTCCAGGTAGGCCCAAAGTAAGCACAGAGGTCCTTAAAAGTAGAAGAGGGAGGTGGAAGAGAGAAAGCCAGAGAGACGATAGTATAAGGATTACTACCTTCCAACATCATTGCCCTTGAAAATGGAAGAAGGGGCTCATAAGCCAAAGAATGCAGGCCGCTTCTAGAAGACAAGGACATGGATCCTTCCTAGAACCTCTGAAAGAGGGCAGCCCTGCTGACAATTTGCTTCTAACCCAGTGAGACCCATTTTGGACTTCTGATGCCCAGAACTGTAAGATAATAAATCTGTACTTATTTAATCCACTACATTTGTGGTAATTTGTTACAAAAGCCATACAGAGTGACAAAAGGAATATCATAAGTTTGATACATGAGTTTTGCATGGATCAAAAACTGGCAATATTTGTATTCTTCATTGAGCACTTTACCTCCAAACATTTGTCCTAAGAAAACAATAAGAATTCTTGGGTTTATACCAGGATGTTCATTTATAGCATTATTTATGCCAGTAAAAAGTCCAGTAAGAGGGGACTGATAACTATCCACACAACACAGTATTATGTGGCCATTAGAGAATATCACTTCTTTGAAAAATATTCAGTGATGTGGGAAAAACTGATGATCAAGTTTAAAAATGAGGATACAAAACAATATATTATACCAATCTTGTGAAAGTGGAAAAAAATGTTGATGAATTTTTTTCATTTTAATGTTATTAATAGTAATCTTCATAGAAAAAGATTAGAGGAAATCTTTGGTTTTCTCTTTATACATTGTTATTTCTTCCAGTTTTTCTATAATGAGCATGAATTACTTTTATAATAAAAAATAAGCAAAATTTTTATATAAGGCAAGCCCCTCAAGTAACAAGAACCACAAAATTAATCATGCTTTTGACTGAGCAGTCTCATTCATGAAAATGTATCCTAAGGAAACAATTCAGAAGAAAAAAAAATCTTATAAGTAAAAAAGCTTTCACAGCAATGTTACTTATAATGGTTTAAAATTGGAAGCAACTTGAATACCCAGCAACTTAATTACGATAAAGCAAATTATAATGTATTTGCCTGACAGAATATTGAGAAGTCATAAAAATAATTAATGCAGACTATCTCTGAATACAGATACTGCAAAATAATGTGAACTAAAAAGCTCAAGCAAAAAGCGCAGTGTTTACAATTATAATAACCCCACTACACACAAAGAAGCAAGAGGAGTAATAAATAGTTACTATGTTAAAGAAAAGGGATTCTGAGTGTAATTTATATAAAGTTGTTTTGATAATAAGTACAACTACTTGATAAAGACACACAACATCATGTAAATCAAGAAACATGAGTAATAAAGACTGGTTAAGAGCATTGGAATAATAATGATAACAGAAATAGAGCAATATCTTCAAGAAGGGACACAAGAGACCACCCACACAATGTATTTTCATTGATCTACCCAGCAAATATTTACCAAGCCTGTTTCCTTACATGTGAATAAAACTATAATAAAAAATGAGGGAATGACAAACACAAAATTTAGAGTTTGAGTTGCTCTTGGGGAATTAGGCAGATTCTATTGAGGAGGGGAACCCAGTAAATTTCAAAAGGATTCGTAATTTTTTAAGTTAGTTCTTAAATTGGGTACACAGATGTTCTTTTTATTATTCTTCTGATGTTTCATAAGTGCTTGCAGCAGTGCTTGGCATATACTGGCTCAACACAAGCAATTAGGTGTAGAATGAAACTTTTCAGTGGCTCCATAAAGAAAGCTCGAACTTTTAATATGGCATACAGACCCCTCCAAAAACTGGTTTGGACCTAATTTATCAACACCTATGATGTTCCACCTAATCTACAATCACTCTTGTTAGCTATTCACCAGAAACACAGGAACATTTTGGTGTCTCTAAGACTTTGTCCAGCTCCTTCTTCTGCCTGGAATGTTCTTCTTCACCTAGAGAGCCCATAGACCCAAGGCCAAGTTCATCATACCTGCTTTGTCAAACCTTGCTGATCTCCCTAATTGCTTTCTCCTTTGTGTCCCCGTGGTGTTTTCTCTATTAAATTCTTTAGAACCTGACTTGCACTGACCTATTACAGTCTCTCACATTAATGCTTTTTACTGTTTGCAAAATCCTTTTAGCTCCATTACATTTGCAATAACACTGTCTTAATCAGCCCACTTAACAGATGCAAAGTCTAAGCTTCCAAAGGTCAAATGACTTGCTAAATTCACAGCTAATAAATGAAAGATCAGGACTTGAACACTAGTCCTCAGATTCACGTGGCCTCTGAAAGGACAGAGCTGTCAGGGCAAGGAAGGGCAAAAAGAGGCTGAGGGGTTAAAACGGAAATCTCTAACCATACAATTAGCATTTATAAGATGAGAAAGGGCATTTTCATGAGAATTAAAATGGGCCATGAAGATCAAATCCAGTGTGGTTAAGACACTCAAGTTATACCTGTTAAGGTACTAGGTAGAATGGACTAAAGGAATGACCATGATGTTTTAAGTCAAATGAATTCAACTCAAGGAGCTCTATATCTCACCAGAAGATTCCAAACTGGCAGACCAGTATGTAAAGTTGGAACTGTGTCTTTTTTTTTTCTTTTATTCCAAGTATCTAGAATAAAGCTTGGCTCTGAAGAATGACTCAATATATGCTTAATTAATAAATGAATGAAAGGAGGTGTTATTAACAACTACAATTAGTCTAGTAGTTTTCCTGCAACTATTTCTCCTCAGCCACTTGGCCCTTTGAGTTCAGGGGAACTGAACCTCAATTTCTCAAGTGTTTAGTGATTGAGATCCTGAGGTACCTCTCTAATGTTCAAAATCAAAACAAAATATTCAGTTGTTTGAACCAGTCAGCAAGTATTTGGGCAGTAGACTGGATTTAGGCAACAGAAACCTGCTCTATCTTCTACACTGTCTTTAACATTTAAGATATATACAACACCTGATTTGAAATATATCCCCCTAAAGAAAAAATTCTCATGTCAAAAGTCATAGATCCAAGAACAGAAAATCTACAAAGCAAGAAACCTTGACTTGCCATAGATAAATGGCTCTGATGAAACAAATAGTAATTTGGAACAAAAAGATACCATTGAAAAACTCAAGGGCTTTGAAACAATCCCATCAAGCACCAATGGCTCTTCACTGTGTAAGCCAATCATAGAAAACATGATTTTGGAAAATTAGTCATTGGACAAACCCACTTTTAGGAAATCATTTTTTTGGTCAGTTAATTCTTGGAGAACTGACCTTTAGCCAAGGCTGGAAACTGGAACTAGGCAGTGTGTGGTGTTTCACAGCCTGGCCCCTTGAGGCCATTCATAGTTTTTGACTGACCATGGTTCTGGGATACACTTCAGAGAAAGAACAGGGCTAGCAGTGTTCTCACTAAGAAAGGATTTAAAGGATGTGCCATAAATAAGGTAGTAAGTTAGTTAGTAAATAAATAAATAAATAAATAAATAGGATGTGCCGGGGGTACCTGTCCTGGAATGGGCTGAGATATTACCCCCATTGCCTTCTCTCTGTGTCTCACTGTAGGTTATCATTTAGCCAGGGAGAGGAGGATGTGGACAGCAATCCTTCTAGAAGAACTTGGGCTGGACTACCCATATTTTAGTTTGTATGTGCAGTTACTCTGATGGGTTCTGCCATCCCCAGACCCAAACCTCACACATTCATTCTCTCGTTTAATAAACACCTAACAAGTGTCCGAGGGGATAGGAATACATTAGCGAAGAAGATGGGCAAGGCAAGGTCTGGGTGCTTACCAAGCTCATATTCTAGAAGCAGGAAATGATAATAAGAAAATATCATGGACTGCACAAGCTGAAAACCCCAAAAGTCTCTGCTACTGCAGTCAACAAGGTGTTTAATCTTCATTCCACCTCCTAGCGACACCAGACAAATGCCTGCTGTTAAACTAAACCAAACAGCAGACCTACTCAGATGCTCAGCTGTCCTTGGAAGATTTGATTATGGGGGATGGACAGGGGGGAATTTCTCTAACTATTTGGTCCAATTTCTAAATGGAAACTCACAGTGTTTGATGAATAATGAATGTGAATAATTAATGCATTTGAGAAAGGAAAATTTCTTACCTGTCAGTTACTTATCTTGGAGGTTATACATCCATCACTCCTCCCCCGAGGGGCTACACTCATCTCCATAGAAACTAGGGGCAACCCGGAATGTTAATTATGCTTCAGTGCCAGATTTCCCTGCTCAGAACGTGACTCACCGGAAGACCTTCCAGGGCTAACTTGTTTTGAAAAGTAGAAAATTTAATTTATTTGACATATTTTAAAGCCCCAAATAATGAAGTATTTTAATAAGCTTAAGAAACTATCAAAAGACTGACTCTGACTCTATGTGCGCACACATTTGGGAAAGTCTTGCAAAGAAACACATGCATGCTCTAGGAAAGGCTGAATGGAAGAAATGGATCTTTGATCCATTAATGACATCAGTACCAGCATCCAGAACAATGACGAGTGCACAGGAGATGCTCATTGAATGTTATTTTTATTATGTTGTATGTTGTTGAAGGAACTGCTAATTCTGTGCTAAGGACATAACAATTCTCATTTTATGGTGATACTGCATACAACATAATTTTACACACTTTTTAAAAATTTATTCCTTACGACAACATGAAAAAGAGGTAAAGGTCCACAATATATTACTCATAATTTTTTTAAAAACTCTAGAAACCAAAAGTTCGAGGGAACTTATATGATGACAAAGACTGAATATGGCTAAAATGAGCCTATTCATAGTCTTTACCCTATTTACTTAAATACTGATGTATCTTGCTGTATAAATATTAATATGATTGCTTTTGGGGGGTTAGTCAGGTCCTGATGGCTTTGTTTTGACATACATAGCATTTAAAATATACTACGGAGTTCCTGTCATGGTTCAGCAGAAACAAATCTGACTCATATCTATGAGAACACAGGTTCGATCCCTGGCCTCACTCAGTGGGTTAAGGATCCAGTGTTGCTGTGAGCTGTGGTGTAGGCCACAGACATGGCTCGGATCCCACGTTGCTGTGGCTGTGGTGTAGGCCAGAGGCTGTAGCTCCAATTCGAACCCTAGCCTGGGAGCCTCCATATGCTGTGGGTGTGGCCCTAAAAAAAAAAGACAACAACAACAACTAAATTAAAAATAAAATAAAAGATATTACCTCCCTAAAAATTCTGAAAAAATCCAGAATTCTGAAATACATCACACCCCAAGAATTTTGGTTGGAAAGATCATGGACACACATTGTCATCCCAGTTTCACTGGGATTATTTATAAGCAATTTACCCAGGATCATAGAGCTAGTAAGTAAAATACTTAACCCAAAATTCTCTGATTACAAATCTTCCAGGTTTCATTTTCCCCACTGCACTAAAATGTCAATTAATATGAAATTGAGTAATAAGATAAAATTGTTTATTCTATTAACATAAAAGAGGTAAAATGATCAGAGGCAGCACACATTTGGTCGGTGCAACAGAAACTGGGGAAGAACAAATGGCATAGGTCTGGAGCTAGGTGAGGGCTGTCTCATGTGGTGAGACTTCTGCTCCCTGAAGGAAATGACTTCTGAAACTTAATCTCATTCTCCTTGCCATTTCAAGTGCACGTGAAATAAGAGTTGACCAATTGTTGTCCTATAGACTTCTCAGAATAAGTCAAATGTGACCCAACATAACAACACCACATCTATTTTTGTCTAATCATGGGTCATTTATTTGAAGGCAAATTATAACCAGATCCCTCTTTAAGGGAGATAGGATAAACCTAATTATAGGGTTGGTACTTTTATCCATCAAAATAGCCTAGGTTATGCTTCAGTAGCAAAAAACTCACAAGGCTCCATGGCTTGAAACAACAAAGGTGTGCTTCTTGCTCATATCACATGCCCATCCCAAGAAATCAGGAGAGGTTCCATTCATTGTAATCACTCTGGGACCCAGAATGACAACACAGCTTCTCTCTCAAATATTGTCAGTTGTCAGCATGCACTGGCTCTTTAAGTTTCCACCCAAGCTTGTAGCTTGTTGATACTTCCTCTCACACTGTCCATTGGTCAAAGTAACTATTTAGTCACACCTAACATCAAATAGGCAGAAAGCACAAAACTTAATGACTTCTGAGATTTTCAATAAATTTCTCTATTCATTAAGTATTTTCTTGAGTGCCTGCTAGTGTTAATCTTGGTTCCGTGTACTGGGGTTTTAAAAATTATATTGAATGCTATGAAGAAAAATAAACCAGGTTGAAGGGTGGTAAGCAATAGGTTTGGGGAGGGGGAGATGAAACATAAGTCCAGGGAAGGAGTCTCTGTGTCAGCAACTTGTGGAAGAATTGAGGGAGAGGGTGGGGTAAGGGAGATTCTGCCTTTGAAGACAAAACAAGACACAAAGAACTCGAAACCCAGGAAAATCCAGAATGATTCCTAAAATAAAGACAGAGAGGTGAGACACCAACAGTTTGTATCTGTGGGGCTGAACTAGTTGGGCTCTTTCTCTTCAAGCCCCATAATACACCATCCCACTTCCTTCTTTTTCTGACTGAAACAACACATGCAAAAGAACATTTCCTTTTTTTCCCATGGTGAAGTAACATGCGAAAGTATTCAACTCCAGGAGAGAAGAGCAACCAGCAAGAGTTCGGAAAACAAGCAAAATTATCCACCATTTATTAAGCAAAATTTATACTCTAAGAAGGGTTCTGGGTGTTTTAGATACTTTATTTCATTGAATAGGGTTGTTGTAAAAGGAATAACATATATAGGATTAGTATTAGAATTTTACAAATGAAAAGATTATAAAGAGGGGTAACTGACTTTCTGGAAAGGGGTACATATTTTTTTGTGGCAAAGATGGAATCTTACTGCTAAGCCTGTGCTCTAAATCACAATGAAATATAGTAAACTTCAGACTTTCTGGAAGGAAAAGTTGTGGAAATCCATGTTCATATAAATTCTTATTTGATAACTTAAAGATGGAATTGTCCTGGAGTTCCTGTTGAGGCTCCGTGGGTTAAGAATCCAACTAGTATCCTTGAGGAATGTAGGTTCGCTCCCTGGCCTTGCTCAGTGGGTTAAGGATCCAGGCCATTGCCTCAAGGAGATGCTACTCAGATCTGCCATTGTTGTGGGTGTGGCTAGGCCATTGGCTAAGGCTCCCATTTGACCCCCAGCTCAGGAACTTTCATAAGTCATGGGTGCAGCCCTAAAAATACAGAAGAAAAAAAAAAAACCCACAGTGGAATTGCCCCTGTAACAGGTGAAAGGAACCTGCCTCTTTGCCAAGACATCTGCAATGGTAATCAGGTCCTCCTATAGGTAAAACCGAACCCATGGCTACATCCTCACACCTTCAAATTTTTGTCCAAAGATCACCCTCTTAGTGAAGTTTTCCACACTATCCTATTTAAAATTGCAGTGGCTCACCCTCAGCACTTCCTACCTCCCTCTCCTCTGGCTTTGTATCACCCCATAGCACTTAGGACCTTTTCATAAACCATATGATTTATTTGTTTACTGCTTATTGTCTACCACTAGAAAGTACACAGTACAGTGAAGGAAATTCTTGCCTGCTTTTTTAATCATTTTATTTCCATCGAGAGCATAGAAAATTAATACTAATTATGAATGGTCAGAATAAATGAATGAATGAAAGGATTCAGAGAAGTTCTCTTACTTGAGCAAGAGTTCTTTTTTTTTAACTGAGGTATAACTGACATGTAACAAACACTGCATTAGTTTTAAGTATACAATAAAATGTTTCAATGTTTGTATACACTATGAAATGATCACCATAATAAGTCTATTTGGAGTTCCTGTCATGGCGCAGTGGTTAACGAAACCGACTAGGAACCATGAGGTTGTGGGTTCGATCCCTGCCCTTGCTCAGTGGGTTCAAGATCCAGCGTTGCCGTGAGTTGTGATGTAGGTCGCAGACACGGCTTGGATCCTGCATTGCTGTGGCTCTGGCGTAGGCTGGCAGCTACAGCTCTGATTAGACCCCTAGCCTGGCAACCTCCATATGCTGCAGGAGCGGCCCAAGAAATGGCAAAAAGACAAAAAAAAAAAAAAAGTCTAGTTATCTTTCATCACCATATAGAGTTACAAAAATTTCTTTCTTCTGATAAGAAATTTTAAGATTTAATCTTGTGGCAACTTTCAAATATGCAATACAATGTATTCACTGTGCTATACACTACATCCCCAAGAATTGCACTTCTTGACCCCTTTCACCCATTTTGCCCACTGAAGTAAAGGTTCTTAATCTGGGGCACATTAATAGGCCCAGGGGTGTATGTTAAGCCTTTAAATGACATGCAATTGTGTGGAGAGAAGAGTCTATTTGTGTGTATAGTCAGAATCTCAAGGCAATAAACCAAAAGTTATTAACCCATCACTTTGCATGATATATCCATCCATATAATAGGATAGTAATAGGCTAGTTCTCAACCGTAAAAAGAAATGAAGTACTGTTACACGCTACAACATGGATGAAACTTGGAAGCATTAGGCTAAGAGGAAGAAGCCACACACAGAAAGCTACATATCATATGATTCTATTTATATTTGGGAAATGCCCAGAATAGGCAAACCTAAGCAGATAGAAAGTAGTTTAGTGGTGACCAGGGTCTAGGGGAGGAAGGGAGAGCAAAATAGGATGAGACTGCTTAATGGATTGGGGGTTTTCTCTTAAAGTGATAAAAATGTTCCCCAACTGGTGTCAAGGGTTTTACAACATGAATATACTAAATGTCCCTAGATCGTATAATTTTAAATGGTTCAAATGGTAAACCATACTATGTGTATCTTACCGCTTAAAAAAAAAAAAAGAAAGAAAGAAAGAAATGCTTTGTGAATAAGAGTAAGAAACAGATGACAAAGATAAGGCAAATTGCCTCACACATTTAACAAGATGGGTGGTAGAATCTAAGTCTGAGAAGCTATCAGTTGCAATCAAACATTCTAATAATATATGGAATTAGAATATTTCTAATACTAGGAATAACAACATATTTTTATAGGGTTTTGAATTTTTGAAAAAATTTCCAAGTGTTTTTTTTTTTTAACTTCAACCTTGTGAGGTAGGTAAGGTAGATTATGGGATTATCTCCAATTTATAAATGGGAGTAATGAAGTTCAGAGACATTAAGTAATTTTCCTAAAGTCACATGGCTAGCAAAGGGTAAAATGAGTATCTAAACCCAGCTCTGTTTATGCTTTTGGCCATTTGATTCCTCTAGCTCTTTTCAACCTGTCAATATCTTTCCAGAAATCACAAGTTTTCCCCTGGTAAGACTTCTCAGGTAAGGCCAAAAAGGCCAAGTTTCTTCTCTGACATCTGGAATCATATCATCTCAGTGTGGTCACGCTGGGTACTGCACTGTGACCAGAAGTTCTGATCAGAAATGATATATATCTATGGTAAGTGAAAACACTAGTAAAAACAGATTGTTACATATGTAAATTTTTGAGAGTGAGGAAGCTTTCTTTGTTTGTTTTTTGTTTTTGTCTTTTTAGGGCTGTACCTGCGGCATATGGAAGTTCCTGGGCTAGAGGTTGAATTGGAGCTGCAGCAGTCAGCCACAGCCACAGCCACAGCCATACCAGATCTGAGCCACATCTGTGACGTACACCACAGCTCACAGCAAAACTGGATCCTTGACCTGCTGAGGGAGGCCAGGGATCGAACCTGCATCTTCATGGATACCCGTCAGGTTCGTTACTGCTGAGCCACGACAGGAACTCCAGAGAGTGAGAGGGTTTTAAAATGTGGGGTCAACAGTAAGAAAAAGAGGTCATTAGAGCTAATGAATGAAACCAAACATCCTCATCAATGAAAAAACTCAGATACAATGAGGCTAAGAGCTTGTCTAAGATGACACAGAGTGTTAACGTCCAAGGAAAGACTGGGATGCTTGGTGAAAACACAAGGGTTCCTAGGGAACCAGCCTTCCAACAGAACACCTGGGAAGAGATTATTTACTTTGTCTATTTAGCACTCCAAGAATAACTTGACACGTATTATAAACACAGAGAGTAAGAACTGGGGATTCAATGGTAGTAAATGACCCAAATGCTTATATTTAGCCTCACATGAATCTGTTTTCTACCTTTGTCATCTCCACTGGGCTGAAGTAAAATGACATTTCCTATCTGAAGCTTTTCTATCTTACCCAGGAGTGGTCACCTATGCAGAATTTACCAGTCATGTTGTGTAAGTATAGTTGGTGGCTGGGTGATTAATAGACCTATAGTGTTACTTCCATCCATGGAGACACAGTGCTGAGGGCTGAAGGGGCCTTAGAGACCTTCCAGTCTGGGGTTTCCCAGCCACAGTCAGCTGACATCCCTGAGCCAGCGCCCAACTCCACCTTCCTTTTCAGAGACAGAGCTTACATTTGGCTCTTCCCCCTCCTCATCTTCCACTCCCTCACTCTGAGTTCACAATAACTGGAGCATCAGCCATCTTAGGGAGGAGAAAATTAGAAAGAAAAGAAGGAATCTGCTAGAACAAAGTTAATTTAGCAAAGCTCCTCAGTGTATGCTTTGAGCTGGAAGGAAGACATTCAAAATCATGTGAACAGGAAGCTTCACTCCTTCCATGAAGAAACTCAGGCCCAGAGGAGGCATATGATTTGTCCAAAGTCACAAAGTCAGGAAGTAGCAGAGTCAAGACTAGAACTCATATCCTCCAAATCTCAGTCCAGTGCCTTTTCATGATCCTTTTCGGTCTCCATTATCCTTTTTAAGTAGAATAATCATGAGTGATAGCACACTGGTGCCACATCAGCATTGACTGTACTACATATCGTTTGCATATTTCACAGGGGGTATTTTGACTCCTAACATATGAATGAGATCATGGGGTTTTGTCTTATGCACCTATATCTCTTTGTAACTAGTACAATGGGCATATCTCATAGAAAGTATGCACGATTTGAGGACCTGGATACTAGGGATGGGGCAGATGAGACAGGTGGGATTCTAACATGGTTATTCAGTTCTTTCATGACGTGCCACCCTTTCTTCAGGTGAAAGTTTTCTCTTCTTGTTCCCTCTCCCCCACATTTTTCCATCTGTTGAAATTTTTTCAAACACCAACCAAAAGCTGCCTCTTGTTCTTTTTAGCAGAAGGGGAGCTGCTGAAACTCTGGGATCAAGCAAACTTGGAACAGGATGCTACTCTGACTAATGCTAACTGTGTCATCTGGGTCAGTTACTTAGCCTCACTGAGATTTAACCCAGTCAGTTGTAAGAGTTAATAATATTGCCCTCATTTGATTTTTCTGTGGAAGAAAGGATCTGTGTAAACTTATCCAGCACAACATGAGCCACATAGTAACTGCTTAACAAATGTTAACTCCCTTTGCCTGGGAGATTCCTCCCTTCTCAGTGTCCGTGGCTCTCTGTCTACCCCTCACCAGTTTATTATACATTATTTTACAGATCATCAATGACTTTAGAATACTTTTGTTTTCCCACTAGATCATAAGATTTCTTGAGGGCATTACTCTGTCAGAGAAATCACTGCATTTGCCCCACTGTGACTTTCCACAGCATCTAGAATGATGCTTAGCAAAAACGTGGCAGAGAGAACTTGTTTTTGTAGAATTGAACTGAAGGGTGTGTGTGGTGGTGATGGAGAACATAGTGCATCAGGCCTTTTAGATAATTTGTCTGAAAAGTGATCATTCTTAAGCTGGCATCTTATGCGTTTCTTCATCTTATGTCTGTTTCTCCCCCAAGAGCAGGTGGCCAGGTGTTTGGTAATGATGACCTTCCATTAAGAGTGAGCATCTGAAGAGCTGACGCCCCTTCTGTGAGTGACCGAGATGCGTTTCTGCGTTGGGTCCTCATGCCCCCACGAAGAGGAAGTGGTATTTCAGGGATGACAAGGTGACATCACCCATCTCCGTCAGTGCTCATCTCATTTCTTCAATTTCAACAAGGAAATTATAGGAACAGTTGTTCCTTTATCGTAGGGGCGGCCTCTCTTTATTCTTTACTGAGGAAAATAGGGAAGGTTCTTCTCAGCCTGCCCTTCACTAGACCTTCCCATTTCAGCACTTACCTCTCATCTCAACTTTCTGGAAGAGGCAAGGGCCAGTAACTGAAACTTAAACAATAAATACACAGGGCATATCTACTAAGTATCATAATATAAAAGAAAAAAAGAGAAATTTGAAAAAAAATTAAAGGATTGATACATATGCATTCTTAAGATAATAACTAAAATTAACAAATGTCTGTAAATTACTGTGACCAGACAGCATTTATTGAGCTCGTTATGATCAAGTCACTGTGCTTTCTATTCAATTATTTTGTCCACCAGCCCTATGCAGAGGGTAGTATTAGCAGAGAGATAAAAAGTAACTTGTCCAGGGTCCTCCATGCAGTTAACAAGAGGCAGGGGTGAGATCTGGACCTATGTTTGTCTAACTCAAGAGTCTGCATTTGTAATCATTACCTATACTGCCTCACGTATTATGTCTAGGATTGAGTCATGAGTTAGTAATGTGGAAATTAATGCCACACAGTCCCCTTCCTCACATTTATCTATACATAGAGAGAATATATACATGCATGCCTTGCTTTATTATGCTTTGTTTTATTGAACTTTGCAGATATTGTGTTTTTGTAAGTTGAACTTTTGCGGCAACCCTTCATGGAATGAGTCTATCAGTGCCATTTTTTTCATTTCATGTCTGTGTCTCATTTTGGAATTCCCACAATATTTCAAACTTTTTCATGATCATCGTATTTGTCATGGTGATCTGTGATCAATGATCTTTGATGTTATTACTGTAATTGTTTTTCTGTTTTACTTTAAACTAAGATACGTATATTGTTTTTTAAGACATAATGCTATCGTATACTTAATAGACCACAGTTTAGTGTAAACATAACTTTGATCTGCTCTGGGAACCCATAAAAATCTTGTGACTCGCTTTATTGTAATAATCAGTGTACTGTGGTAGCCTAGAACCAAATCTTCAATATCTGAGGTATGCCTGAATATAAAATTATATAATTATAACGCAGAGCGACTGGTGCTGTATTAACACTATTTTAAAAGGGCTATAGCCTATCCCAAGAGGCAGAACTTACTTCTAAGTTGAGGTCTGGATAAGAGAGAGAACTGAATATTTATCAGAGGTTGTTCTAGGTGTTTTCACATAGATAATCTCTTATGATTTTTTTTAATTATAAAATACTCCTGGAGTTCCTGTCATGGCTCAGTGGTTAACAAATCCGACTAGGAACCATGAGGTTGCAGGTTCAATCCCTGGCCCTCCTCAGTGGATTATGGATCCAGCGTTGCCATGAGCTGTGGTGTAGGTCGCAGACGCGGCTCGGATCCCGCGTTGCTGTGGCTCTGGTGTAGGCTGGCGGCTACAGCTCCGATTCGACCCCTAGCCTGGGAACCTCCATATGCCATGGGTGCAGCCCTGGAAAAGGCAAAAAAAAAAACAAAAAAATAAATAAAAAATATAAAATACTCCTGTGGCATAAATGAGTAACACTATCCCCATTTTACAGATGTGGAAACCAGGTCTCACATGATCATAGCAAGCACCTATCCAGTACTTACCACATATTGGATGCAGTTCTAAAAACTATACCTGCATTAATTCATTTAATCTTCACAACAATTCAACCATACAGGTGCAAAGCCCATTTTAGGGATGAGGAACCTGAGTTCTAGAGTGTTTAAGTCATTTGCCCAAAATCTCCCCACCACTATGATGAAGTCAGGTGGAAGGGCTCCTGAGTCCTTGCTCTCAACCATTGTGTTACTGCTCTGTAGGGATTAAGTAATGTGACAAAAGTTACCACCTAGAAAGGGGCAGAGCCAGGATTTGGTCTGTATCTGCCTTTTGTAATAAAGACAATGCCCTTTAAAAATTATTTTTAAAATTACATACCAGAGAAAGAGAGTGGAAATACAGGCTGGAGTAAAATGCCCTGATGCCATAGTGAAGAGTTAGAACTCTATTCCATGGCAAGGGAAACTTTCAAGGAATTTTGAGCAGAAAATTTAAAAAGTCAATGTGATTAAATATGCATTGAGGAGGGAAAAAAGCTCACTAGAGTGTAATGAGCGAGTTAGACTTTTGCTGCCAAAGTCCCAGTGATGAAGTTCTGAGAGAGGACAGGGTCACAGTTAACAGAGAATGGGGGAGGGGAGAGAAGATTCAAGAGAATTCTCAGAGGCAGCATTGGCAGGACTTATCCAGTGTGGAGAGAGGGGATAAGTCAAAGAGGAACCCAAAGTTTGTAGCATGGATGACTCAAGAGAATGGTGGTGCTCTTAAATGCCCTGGAAACAGAGAGGGATGAGAAAGTTTTAGACACGTGGAGTTACTGATGTCTGTAGAATCCTCTGTGAAGCTAACCAGGAGAGAGTCGTTTCAGGAGGTAAACAATATTTAGTCTCCTGGTCTCTAGCAGTGACCTTCCTACATAGACTTCAGGACTGAATAAACCAATCTGCTCTTGTAAGCCCTTCTGGCCCAATAAAATAGCAGTTGCAAACTCTTCTTGGCAGCAACACGTTATAAGAGATGCCATTTTGGGACACAGCAACCCCTTAACCACACCCACTATGTCTTAGAATCATCAAGTTAAGGGAGCTGGGTGGTACACGGTATGCATAATTCCCACAGGACTAGCTATCATTCCAAATCACAAAGTTCTTTTCTTAGGAATTTCTAACGACTTAAAAAAAATGTTTAGGGCATTCCTGTCATGGAGCAGCAGAAATGAATCCTACTAGGAACTATGAGGTTGCGGGTTCGATCCCTGGCATCACTCAGTGGGTTAAGGATCCATCATTGCCATGAGCTTGTGGTGTAGGTCACAGATGCTGCTCGGGTCTGGTGTTGCTGTGGCTGTGATGTAGGCCAGCAGCTGTAGCTCCGATTAGACCCCTAGCCTGGGAACCTCCATACACCGCAAGTGCGGCCCTAAGAAGACAAAAAAAAAAAAAAAAAAGTTTAGAATGTAATCAGGTTAAGTGGAGAGGAAAAAAAAAAAGAACAAAAATTTATATAAAATGTATTCAAAACCATAAATCGTAACACACAGAAACACACAAGAAGGAAATGCACCAAAATGTTAACTTCATGTTCACTAAGCTAATATTTATTGAGTACCTATCATGTGACAGGCACTGTACTGTTCATTAGGGATGGTCAGGAAAAAATAGACCTATTCGATATCCTCATACAGCTTACAGTTCGGGGATCAAGTTAGGCTATGAAGTAGTATACAGATCTGAGTATAATATCCTTCTAATCTTTTATAGTTGACTGAGTCCTTACTCTCAACCATCATCTTACTTGGATATCAAGTAAGATATCCAAAATTACCAGTGAGAAAGGGGAAGAGCCAGGACCTAAACCATGTCTGTTCTACACTTCACTGGCACAAACTCTTTTAGGGGCTCAACATTATCAAGTGTTTCTAAAACATTCAAAGTTCTCTTTTGCACTTGTATTTCATTGCTTTACATAATATATGGTTAAATTCTATAATTATAATAACAAGTATAACTGCCATTTCCATATCTATAAATATACACAAGGGATTCTTGGTGAGCATGGGCCCATCTACATGGCACAAGTGCCTAAATACACTAGAGAAGAGCCCCCCTGGCCACCAGCATCCAGCAAGCTGTGGCCATTGGTTGGCATAACTACTGAAGTGATCAAGGAAATACATCAATCCAGTCAGTTGATTAAATGGAAACTTATTAAGAGAACATATATTGTGTCATGTATCTTGTCACACAGATTGAGATTTCCATAGCATTGGTCAGCCACTTAAATCATATTGACTTCCCTGTCAGCTGAAATCTTATTTTCATTATTATTGTATCTGCCACTAAATCATAATTTTGTGCGTGTTATGGGCTGAATTATGTTCCCCCCACAAATTTGTATGTTGAAGTACTGACCCCAGTACCTCACAATGTGACTTTATTTGAAGATAGAGCTTTTAAAGATGTAATTAAAGTAAAATGAGGTTATATGGATGGACCCTAATCCAACATGACTGGTATTTGTATAAGAAGGGGAGATTAGGACACAGACAACACACACAGACCAAGTGACAACTGTGTGGGGACACAGAAAAAAGGTGGCTATCTGCTACCCAAGGAGAGAGGCCTCAGAAGAAACCAACCCAGTTGGTTCAACCCTTGATCTTGAACTTCTAGCCTCCAGAATTGTGAGAAAAATCTCTGTTGTTTAAGCCATGCAGTCTGTGGTATTTTGTTATGGCAGCCCTTGCAAAGTAATACAGTGCTTATCTCAACAACTAGCACTTGGTCAGCACTCACATAGTGACATAATGAATGAGAAAATGAGGACTGGATCTGTCTCTCACCTTGCATTTCTGCAGTTGACTTCTTTTTTTCTTTTTCTTTTTCTTTTTTTTTTTTGTCTTTTTGCATTTTTCTAGGGCCGCTCCCATGGCATATGGAGGTTCCCAGGCTAGGGGTCTAATCGGAGCTGTAGCCGCCAGCCTACACCAGAGCCACAGCAATGCGGGATCCGAGCCGCGTCTGCAACCTACACCACAGCTCACAGCAATGACAGATCCTTAACCCACTGAGCAAGGCCAGGGATTGAACCTGCAACCTCATGGTTCCTAGTCGGATTCGTTAACCACTGAGCCATGACGGGAACTCCCTGCAGTTGACTTTTTGAGGACCTTGTAAAAAGAAGTTTAATAAGTAGAGGTGTGCTTGAGTTATCTGCCAACAGTGAGATTTTAAGATAAGAGAGTGGGCCTTCTATTTTCATCCATTTCTACCTCTTGATCCTAGGACTAGGGAAAGAAGCTCCTATAAATTCCAATTTAAGAAGATGTCAAATGATCAGAGCTGAAATCCCAGCACTATTAAAACCGAACCAGTCCCAACAGCTTCAGAGAAGCCTTTAGCCCCCTCGTGTTGGGCAATGATGTCTCTTGGGGCTTCAGTAAGGCCCTGATACACACAGACAAGGCTGGGAAGTGAAAAGGGCCAAGAAAATTGGCAGACAGCCAAGAAAATCTCCAAGGCTTCTAATATGTGGCATATGAGGTCATGGGAACAAGGTTGAACTTTCTCCCTCTCTTCTCCCAGAAGACAAGAATTAAAGTACTCAAAGAAGCTTATACATCACCTGAATGTGCTCTTAGCAATGTGACCTCAAAACTGAATGATAAATTACCTGGATTGTTAGCATTAGCACAGAATGGAGAGCCTACCTGAACTTCAAGGGTCTGCGGTGCGGCCTTCTCATTTTGAAAGGAAGGAAATTGAGGTTCTGAAAGGGGAAAGATCTACCCCCACTCTTTTCATGGTCATTTCTTAAGACTTGCCATAGGAACCAAAGACATAGTTGAATATTTCAGTTTTTCATATTGTTACTTTGAAAAAAGAATTTCTTCCCCAGCATCCCTAGTGAGTGGCCACTAGACTTGGCTCAAACACTTCTAGGAATGGGGAACTCACAGTCCCCTGAGGCAGTGAGGCCATCTCTGAACAGATTCAATAGTAGGTAATTCCTTTTACTGAGCTCAGATCTGGCTCCCTGCATCTTTTACCCACCAGTTCTCATAATGACTTCTTAAGCTTCATGGAATCCATCTAACTCCTCCTCTCCATGGTAGCCTTCAGATATCTGAAGACTAAGAAGACTTTTAACAGTATCTCATAGGTGATGGTTTTGAGTTCTGTACTTAACCTTGTCGCTATTGTCAACTGCCTTAAATCTTCAAAATACATCAACAGACAGAAATATAACATTCTAATAAAGGTATCCTAATCCCTTGACCTGGAAGGAAATTATCTATGAATCACCCCTAACTGGGTGGGGAAAGTGGACTGCTTACCAAGATAGAAGCAGAGCCCCTCCCAGTTTCTAGTTCTCTTATCTGAAACCCAGTCCTTCCCTGAAAAACTCCTAGGCCTATTTCCAGAAGCTTTGCCTAAAGTCTTCCTTGCCCTCTTCCCTATATGCTGGTACTGTTCCTCCTGCCATCTGCCATCCTCAGCCCTGTCAATTTTGCTCCCAAACTTCCAGTGGGTCTTAAGACTGGAGATACGTGAGAACAGTCATGAAGCCTCAAACATCTGCCAAACTTTTTCTAAGGGAAGCTACCTCAACCAATTTTCCCGCTTTCTCTTGCTATTCCCCTCCCAATGTCCTTATTATAGAAGTGAAACCAATATTGCTACCCTCCTCACAGCTGATGAGAATAAGGAGTGGGGATCTTACATGAGCAGGCCCATAAAGACCAATTATTCATGAAATACTTCTTAGTGAGCTGACCCAACCAAATCTTCCTTGCTGGGAAGCAAAATGAGGCAAATTGATAGAAAGAGGAGGGCTACCAGATCTTAGTAGTTCTTTTGAATTGTTTACTGAGACTGGATGGGAAATGAGTACTAAAGAATGGAAGCCCAGGTGACTGAGTGGTTGACAAAGGGACACTCCCATATTTCTTTGTAATAAGCCTACATGTCTAAAATGAAAACTCAAGAGTGGAAGATTTTTAAGTCTGTTCCTGCTTTTTTCCCCCTGCAAAGCTGAAGGGCAAGATGTTTACACAATATACTTTTTGTTCTCATTACTTTAGAATCCTTCCTCCATATTTAGGACATCTTATCAGGGATTTGATTACAATTTTTCTGGTAAATGAAGTCCATGTAGATTGCAGTTTTTCATGTTAGAATATAGATACTGGGAGGATATAAAAGGATTTAAAATTCTATTAAAATAGGAATGTTTAGAGATTTTTTTTTTTAATTATTTTATTTGGGGTTTCTTCAAGGAAGAAAATAGTGCCCACATCACATAATCAGAGCTTCCCCTTTGCCTCTTGTTTTGTTCATTTGGGGATATGACAGAGAGGGATGGGCTTAGAAAATGGCAAGAAAAGAATAGGCTCCATCTCATCTTAAACACTAGATGCTCCTACCTTGACAGAAATAAATACCTTGCTCTCCATATCTACACATAGGATGCATGTGAAATGTGAGATCAGATTTGGACAAAAGAAGTCATTCAACAAGCTAAGTGAACAACTGTTCAAGTTGTTGAAGACATGCAATGGAGATGTAGTAACAAATAGAGCATACATGGGTCTTGCCTTCATATAGCTCATAACCAAATGTTTCTTTGTTGCTTCTTCAATTGACTTTGAAAATAGAAATCTTCACAAACTGTAGTGATGGGGAAGTAAAACAATCAATCATCTTGCTAAACATTTTGCTATGGACCGAATGGTTTTTTCACCCCAAAATTCATATATGGAAACTTTAACTCCCAAGGTGATGGTACTTGGAAATAGGGCCTTTGGGAGGTAATTAGGTCTAAGAGTGGAGCACTCATGATGAGGTTAGTGCAATTTTAAGAAGAGACAGGAAAGAACTTCCATCTTTTCTCTGCCTTCCAACACATGAGGATACAATAAAAAGATGGCTGAGAAGCAGGCCTTTACGAAGAACCAAATCAACCTGCACCTTGATCTTTGACTTCTCAGCCTCCAAGGCTGTGAGAAATAAATTTCTGTTGTTTAAACTACACAGCGTATGGTATTTTTTTTCACAGCAGCCTGAACTAAGACATATCTGCATGTGCCCAGCCATGGGCACATACCACTGGGGAGGAAGGGATATAAAAAAGATACATAAAATGTGGACTCTATCCACAGTGAGCTCAAAATCTAATTGGGAAAATCAGACACATATGTGTAATTATTGGCCAACAGGGCAGTTTAAAATAAAGTGCCAGTTTGTTCTTTAAATCTTTAGGATGGACCTAGAGATTATCATACAAGTAAAGCAAGTCAGACAGAAAAAGACAAATATCATATACATAGAATCTAATAAAAAATTATACAAAAGAATTTATTTATAAAACAGAATCAAACTCACAGATTTCAAAATCAAACTCATGTTACCAAAGGGGAAACTGTGCAGGAGTGTATGAATTGGGATTATGGAATTAACACATACACACTACTATATATGAAACAGATAACTAGCAAGGACCTACTAGATAGCACAGGGAGGACTACTCAATGTCTATAACAACCTAGATGGAAAAAAGAATGGATATATGTATATGCATAACTGATTCACTTTGCTGCACACCTGAAACTAATACAACGTTGTAAATCAACTATACTCCAAAAAAATTTGAAAATAAAGTGCTGGATTGAATGGTATAGGTGGTTAATAATGAGAAAATGTACAATAAATTGAAAAGTATATGATCTTAGAAACAAATTATGAAGAAGTGTAAGGAAAAACCATATAGGATAGAGGTAGCAGAAAGGCCTGTCTCAGGAAAGTGGTACCAGAGCTGTCTTAAAGGATAGGCAGGAGGGGTGGGCATTCTGGGCAGGAAAGAAGGCAGAGAGGAACAGAAGAAAAAGAAAAAGAAAAAGAATCCGACAGTCACTGGGTGTGGATAACAGAGGAGAACCAATTAAATAACCACAAATTGTGAATGTTATCAAACAAAGCCAAACAATTCAGATCACACCTAACAAACAAAATTATAATAGAAATACCATGTCTGTTCCCCAAACACATGCACATTCTAACACATTCTTGGAAAGAGTGCTGTAACATTGATTTATATCTGACAGTCCAAGTAAAAAATGAAAGAGCTGCCAAATCTGCCTATATAAATCCCAGTGATTTCACATGTTTTTATCCTATGAACTGAAGGCAGAAAAAGAGATTTAAGCCTTTGAGACAGCAGACAATAAAACGGTACCCTAGTGGAGCTTCTCAGAGGAGCCCCTGGAATCATATTTATCATGTCCAAGACTGACGTTAATTCTAATGTGCAGACATTCTTCAGCGTTCAGATGCACAATATTAAGTAACTCTTAGGTGAATTTATCGAGTTATGCAGAGCTGCATTGAGCTGTACAGAGGGACCATGTAACTGCAGAATTATGCAGTTATCAAACATTCCATAGGGGCCATGGTGAGTTGCTTCTGTGGACAGCCAGCTAACTTACAGGAACCACTTCCAAAAATCCTCCTGGATGAAAGTACTTCTCTTTTGCTTGTGGTATCAAACCCTTTGGATGCAAAAGCCTGTAGCAACTGATCATAATCAAACTGCTACCTAAGTAGGGAGGTCTGGGCCATGATTATAGGCAATCCTTACTGGCCCATGAAAAGGAGTGATCCTGTGTCTTGGTGAGATTACAAATCCAAATCCTTAACTCTCAGATAAACTGTCAGATACAAATCTCAAATTCACTTTAAAGAATGCCTGCCTTCTAGACTTCACTCAAGAGCCCTAATTATTAGCTTTACAAGCTTCTGCTCTGCTCAAAAACCTTGTAGAGGAGTTCCTTTCATGGCTCAATGGAAACAAATCTGACTAGTATCCTTGAGGACACAGGTTCGATCCCTGGCCTCACTCAGTGGATTAAGGATTTAGCGTTGCCGGGAGCTGTGGTGTAGGTTCCAGAGGCGGCTCAGATATGGCATTGCTGTGGCTGTGGTGTAGGCCACCGGCTACAGCACGAATTCAACCCCTAGCATGGGAACTTCCACATGCCGAGGGTGCTGTCCTAAAAAGGAAAAAAAAAAAAAAAAAAAAAAAGCCTAGCAGAGAGACTATGAATCCAGGGCATGAGGATCTCTGGCAGCACCAGAAATCTGCTTTTCTAACAAGCATCCCCAGGTAGTTCCCTAACTTGGGTGATCATCAGAAGCACCTGGGAGAGGTTTCAAAGTATGGATTCTCAAAACACATCCCAGGCCTCCTGAATGGAATCTCCAACAGTTTGTATGTTGTAACTGACGTCATGGTTATTATGCTGTTCAGAATTGTTTACACCATGAATCAAAAAGAGAGATTCCAGTTGGTGAGGGTGTCACTTCTCTCTAATTGTTTACAAGAAAAGGAGAGTTTGGTAACCCATTATGTTTCCATTCTTACCTTGGACACTGGGAAACTGAAAGCTGATAGTAACTCTTCCTGGTTTACATTTCTAGGTATAACTGTTTCCCTTTCTATTATTAAGTTCTTGAAGTATCCTTTTAAAATGCAACTTCGAACTAGGTCACGTAGAAATAGAGCATAAGTTCCAAATTAGTGCAATGTAAGGAATACCAATTCAAGCTTTACCTTAAATTTCAGAAAGTCACCTTCTCTATTCAGCTTATAAATATGGGTGAATCATGCATTTTAACAGCTTCACACCAGTGATGGGGCTGCCATCGACCTACTTCACTGGACAAACAGCTGAGGACAGAGGGCCCAGAGGGACCGCTGAACTTGACAGAGTGGAGGAAACAAGGACTTGCTCAGATGCTTTATGAGTGCAATTTTTCCCCTCCCAAACCAGTTATCTGCTAAACAGAGCCAGATGTGTGAACAATGTGTGAACCTACAGTCAGAGAACGGGGGTTGCAACCCCAACTCTGAATGGTATTCCATAAGTCTGTGGGTCTGCTTTCTTTGTTTGTGAAATGGGGGTCACAACTTTGACCTTGCCTGTCTCTTGGGGTTATTGTGAAAGTTCTTTGTAAAATGAAATGTTTATAAGATTTGTTATTTAACAAATAATAGACATAGCTCAGAAACGCTAAATAAAATATACTCAAAAATGATAACCAACTCTTCATCGAAGAGGGCTTTCCGGTTCCAAGGAAAGGGTAGTAGGTTTTTAAAAGAAAACTAGAGTGTTCTAATGTGCTCCTCAAACAGATGAAAACTTGCAAAAGAACAATGTGCAGAGTGAGGTCCCAGCAGGGAGGATGGTTTTTGACTGTCAGGGTGTTCAGGCGTCCTTTGTGCAGTGATCAGCTTGAGGCACTGTATTCAGTCCTTGACAGCTAGCTTATTGCCAGACGCCTTCACCACATACAGTGCATCCAAAGGAAACTGACCAGAGTCTAAGGGGCCTGGAAACCATGACCCATTAAAAACAGTTAAAGGAACTTGGTAAACGTAGGCTGGAGCAGGTTCAGGGACAGGGCCTTGTCTGAAGATGAACATAATGACATAGGATTGTCATGTAAAAGAGAAGTTCATTTCTTTCAGTATGGATTCCCCAACATGTGAAAGTGGCTGGAGACAAGATGCCAATTAGGGAAAGACAAATTTCAGAACAGAGTGCATTAACAAGTGAAATGGTGAGCTCCTACAACATCAATTGCCAGATATTTCAAAAGGGATTCTTGCCCTTAGTGAGAAGTTGCAATAGATATTCTTTGAAATATTCTCACCATAATATCCCACAAGCCACTCCCTTCATCACCGGCAGACACAAAGTTTCTCATTCTTGGAGACAAAATAAAATTCTACTAAAGAAATGAAACTTGACTTCAATTCACAGACCTTGGGAGTTACCACTGAGAAAGGCTTGACTTTGGGACTCTATGCCTATTACATGCCAAAATTGGTACTCTTTTAACATCTTCTATACTTACCACTTCACTATGATTGCTAGGTTTCTCAGATCAAAACTTGATGCAGTACCATCCCCCAAAGCTTCCTCTCTTGGCACCAAGCCAGAAATCCACTGCTGCCACTGTGTTTTCATTTAGTAAATAAAGATCAGAAATGGCTGCTGCTTTAATAGATTGAAATAGATTATTTGGTCTGCAAATAAATATCTTGGGGGAATTAGAGAAGATTTGGAGAACAACAGTCAATCGCAATATAATTAAAAATAAGCTCTCACCTGCTACTAATTTCCTTCTTGTTTCTTTGCTAACAGAAATCTTTGTTTGAACAAAGAGGTAAAAGGCACAGTTAGAAGCTGTTTACATAGTGCAAATGAGAGTGCTAATTGTAGGGAGCCTGCATGTTAATGAGAAAGAGGTTATTTATCAGTGTGAAATTCTGAGTGCAATAAATTGCAGGTGATATTTCAGGAAACATTCATTTTCTAATGATTTCTTTTCACCTCCAACAGTGGCCCCAAATCAAAGTGCAGTCTGTTGTAATGAAATAAGAATTGGTCTGAAAGCCAAGAGATCTGGTTATGGTCTCTCTTGAAAGAGCTGCTTTCCCTCTCTGAGTTTCAGGCTCAATATCTATGAAAATTACACATCTCTAAGCCTCCTTCGAGCTCCAACCATGAGTATACCCAGTGCTTCTACTAAGAAATAAGTTTCTCTTTCTTGGGGTAAACTTTGTTGTTCTGAAACCAACTTACAAAAATACATTCTTGGAAAACGCATGGCTTCCTAGCTCCCAGGTTTTCCCCTGCCCTGGCTCTGCCCACCTCTTTTTGAGGAACTCACTAAAGATCCCTGGAAGAAAGCCTCCTGGCAGCACCACAATATCACATGCCCCCCCATCCCACCCCACCCCAGGTGCCTTCAGACACACTCAGAAACTCTGAAGAGACTCTAGGCTTCCCTGTGACTCATTTATTGGACACATATTCTCTGAGCACCCGCTATGTGTGAGGTACCAGGCTAAACATTAGGAACACAGAATCGTGCAAGGCAAACATAGTCCATGCCTGCATGGAACTATCTAATGGGGAAGTCGGATGTCAAACAAATAATTATCCAGATAACAATGAGATAAGTGCCAAGCAGCAAAAATGTGAGATGTCATGAAAGGGGGACCTCACTTTTCCTGGAGGGTCAAGAGAGGACACCCTGAATGATATTTTGGTTAAAGTCTAAAGTAGAAGTATACTGGTCATGGGGGCAGGGGAATACAAGCCGAGGAAATGGTAAACAAGATGCTGAGGTAAGAAGCCCAGCACATCCAACGACTAGAAAGAAGGTCCATGTGCCAGAAGTCTTTGACTAAATAGAGAAGGGACAAATAGATATAAATAAAGGTGGTAGGGCCAACTCAGGTAGGACTCTGGAGGCCTGGTTAGGACTTTCGGATTCTGCCTCAAGGCAACTGGAAGCCATTAATAGATTTTAAATGGGGAAGAAATGTGATCAGACACAAGGGTTGTGTCAAGCTCTCTCGACTGCTGTCTAAATTCAGGGTTGTAAGGAAGTTGGCAGAACCCCTGAAGCTCTCTTACATTCCCTCCTAGGGCTACACATGTATGCTAATCCCAAAAGAAAAAGGAACCCTAGTGTTCCAAAGAAACAAAATGGTCTGAGTGTCCAGGAAAAATGAATCCACAAATAATGCTCTGGTAGCCATCATCACTATGGGAAGAGATTCCAGCAGAGACCTTAGGGAATGCTTCACCCCACCTCCTCCCTCCTGCTCTCTTCCTTCAAGTATCTCAGGTAAATTGGATAGGTAAACAGGAAGCACCCTACTCCAAAGGGAAAGAGCAGGACAGGAAGTGATAAACAGGGAACTCTGAATGCTACGGTGCAAAATGAAGTGGAAACATAGGAAATGGTGTAGAAAGAAAAGACATGTGTCAGCTCTGGCTCGGGACAAATGTAGCTGTCAATTTCTGCTTCCAGAAGCCTCTGCATGAACTGTTGCCAAGCACTTGTGGGCACAAATGTTGGTCCCATGAGAGGCAGCAGCAAGAGGTGGGTCATAGGGAGCTGGCTCCCTGAGCGCATGGGGGATGCTGAAGGCTGAGGCTGAGCATGTGTGGTATTTCTTAAAGCATTATCCATAGACCAAAAGTTTCTGAATCAAATAGGATGTGGTGGCAAATGTCAATCCCCAAGACCCCCAGAAATCAGGCCTTATAAGTGGTATGGAGGTGGGGAGCAGCACCCAGGCCCTAAAGTCAGACTAACTGTTCCAAATCCTGGTTCCACACACTTACCAGCTATGTGAATCAGGCCAACTGCCTCATCTATTTCAGCCTGAGTTTCCTGGCATGTAAACTGAACAACATAACAGTACTTACTTTACAGGATTGTTGTGAAGATGAAATGAGATAACGCATGCAAAGTACTTAGAATGGGGGCCTTTCTGGGGACATTATAAGACCTTGATAATTGATAACTATTGGTATAACATAGTATAGCAATTCTATTATACTAAGTCAGAATCAATAAGAGTGGCCCTGGGAACTCACATTTTTAACAAGCTTTCTCCAGATGATTCTGAGGACCACTCATTAATGTTCTCTCTTCAGTTTGTATCTTATATGTCAGCCTCTGAGCTAAGACTTTTAGGTGTCTTATCTTATTTAACCTCATGAGGTGGCACTAATAATTATGCACTTTTCAGATGAGGAAACAGAAGCCTAGAGTGGCTAACTACTTTGCCTGTGGCCAAATCCTTAAGTTCCGGACATGCTTTAGAGTCAGCATATTACACCAGGATGGAGACAGAGAGGGCAGTCATAGGGAACCAGAGCAGGCTGCCGCTGCTGAGCTCAGAGAATGGCGGTGAGCAGAGTCTGCAGCCTTTGTCCAGCTGAGGGGTCAGGGAGGGGAGAGAGTGGATTTGAGGAAGGGCTGAAGCTGATGGGTAGACCTGGCACCCAGAAGCAATGGTGCTTCAGTCCCAGTGATTAGGGGAGTCAAGGAGAAGGGCTCAGCCTGAGTGTTGTTGAGAGTCAACTCAGCCCTGCCCATTGCCCACAGCCAGGCACCCCAACTGCATCACAACACCTTTCCAGCAGTTTGAACACCTTTCTCAAGGCACAGACTGTGTCATCCCCTATCAGGCCTGACTCCCTGATTGAAACCTGGCTATGTCCTCAAAGTTAAGCCTTGTGACTGGAATATAGGGGGCAGGAATGAATGAATGAATCATCGGGGCAGTGGAAATCCCCAAATCAAAGTAATTTGATCCTCCAGTGGCACAAAGATAAGACTGGCAGTCACGAGTCTTGTGTTCAGTCCCAAATCTGGCCTGCTATGCACCCCATATGCTATCTAACATCCCGATATCATTGTCTATAATCATTCAAATGAGAAAATGGATTAGAATGATGCTTGGACATGATAAACTAATTACCAAGACAATATTTAGCCCTTGTGTATAGAGGGCCCTATCAGATCAGAGCAAAATGTGTTAAGTGCTTAATACATGTTGCCTTCCTGGCAGAACTAGCCCTCCTTTCTCTGTGTCCCACACACCTTCCATACCCTTTCACTGTAGCATCTGTAACACTTTATCATACTTGGTAGGTGTTTACTGGTCCCTGAGCTAGACTGAGAGTACAGCATCTGAAGAAGCAGCCCTATCCATTCTCCAGGGTGGAAGTGGAAGTCTACCCAACATGCCAAGGCATGACCCACCTGAGCGACCTGATCCTTTGCTGAATCACCACAAAGTCCTTGGTAAAAGGAATTGAAAGTTCTTGCTTCTAATCAACAAGCCTTCCCTGCCACACCAGCTAGGACACGTCTGCAGAGGAGGTCTCATGCCCTTGGACAGGAACCCATACCTGTCTCTGAGACTCCCCTCCATCTGCACGACACCTCTGGATTGTGGCCCACCTGGTGATCCAAGCACACAGGCATGGAGTAGGAAATTGAGCAGAGCCCAGCCTCCCACCAGAGCCAAGTCCAACTCTGGAGTGTACAGGATGACACTTAATGAAGTTTTGATGAGGCAATGAAATTTTGATGAATGCATGAATGAACAGACGATCCCTCCCAAAAGAGGACCTTTTCATTTCAAAAATTCTAGAAGTAACATTTCAAGCTAATTACGATTTTTTCTGGAGATACAGATGCCAGGCACAGGAGCACTGGTTTCAGTAGATACCTAGGAGGGCATCGCATAGTCTTCATGAAACCCCACAACAATTCTATGGGGCAGGAATTGCTTTGGTCCAATATACTATTCTCCACTCCTACCTGCCTCCCTGGACCACCCACCCCACTCCCCAGACCTTTGGCCTCTTTAATTCATCCTTCAGATCTGATCTGAGCTCAAAGGTCAGTTCTTCCAGGAAGCCTATTTGATGGAGGACCTGAAGGAGTAGGATGCCCAGGTTCCTATGACAGCTCAGCTGCTTACCAACTCATTGCAAAGGTATTGGTCTCCAGTGGAGAAAGAGACTGAAATGTAATGCTTATACCCAGGGTCATGTTTACCAGAGGAGGGAAGGTGAGACTGCTGTTGGACTCATTACTAGCAAACCATCAGGTTAATGGTAATAACAGCAAAGAAAGCAGGGCAGCCAGGCAGAGTGAAAATCAGCTCTTCTGTAAGAGAAGGAACTGAACTGACAGGGCAGTTTTCTGTGGCAACACGCTGGGAAATTTGAGGTGGGAGGTGGACACAGAAGTCACCTAAACCAGAAGAGAAGGTTTCTATTGCCATCCTGTTTCCTTTCCTATTGGAGGTGGAGAATGGTGTGTATTACAAATAAATGGTCTCCCCCCACTACCCACCCCCAGGAGTCACAGTAAAGGGTCTCAAGGAAATATCTTTCTGTATATTTGGCTTGTAAAGGAAACCATAGTCAAGAATACAGCTGAATGTGAAACAAATCAGAAAATTATTCCAAAGAGGCAGAGACTTAAAAACCATTAGTAGCCTAAAAAAGTGGTAAAGAAAGGAACGAAACCCCCACCAGTATTACCATGATGGGAAAGTCACAGTTTTCTTAAAAAGGCAATAATTTATATTCCTTGTAACAAATTTAGTGAGTCTCAGGCACCAGGAAGTAGGAAGAACCTTGTTACCATCCCCTGTAATACACACACACACACACACACACACACACACACACACACACACCTCCCAGGAAAACAAGAAGAACCTCCTGTACCCTAACTGGGTCCTACCTTCCAAAAATAAGAAGCCCGTCAAGACTCAAACATCCTGTCTCAGCATTCTATGGAGGAAAGGGCTCTGAGGACAGCCAGGCTTGATTGGAATCACTTTCAAGTCATGCAACGAGAAGCAATTACCTAACCTTTCTGAGCCTCAGTTACTTCATCTGTGAGGTGGGAAAAAAGTATCTCTCACACAGGGTTGTTAAGGGCTTCAAAAGATACGACTAATATAAAGCACTTGGCATAAAGCCTCTGGGATAGTAGTGCCTCGTAAGATGTTCTGAGTCCTTCCTCTATCCCTGTAGATTTACTTGAGAACAAAGAAGTCAGAAGAAATTGGAAGGATGTCTCTATTAGGTAAAGGAAAATTAAAAAATGTGGGAAGTCATTTCTTCTTCTAATTGAAGGTCATGAGTATTAAGAGCAACTTATATGATGTACCTGCTTTTGGTACATCATATAAGGTGCCCCTAACAGCACCTTCAGACCATCTCAATCACAGAACTTACTGGTTGATATGGTATGATCACCTGCTTAGTTGTCTCCAACACCTACTAAAGTTTAGAATCTTCTTCATGATGTTTATCTAGTCCTTTTTGCCAGGTCTAAACATACGTTAAATTATTGATATCAACATTTTAATTAATAAATTAATATTTATTATTATTTAAGAGGAATATGTAATGTAAGAATATCTTTCATTATTCTGGAATAAAAATCTGGATAAAAATCAGAGGTAACATCAATACTAAGATTGGAGATTGGAAGGCAAAAATAAAAGATGAGTTAAGGAGTGAAGTTCCTTGACTCCAGGAGGAAAAAGTGAAAAGACACTGTTTACTCTCTTTAAAACAGACAACAACGAACTCGACTAGTATCCATTGGGATGTGGGGTTCAATCCCTGGCCTTGTTCGGTGGGTTAAAGATCTGGCTTTGCCATGAGCTGTGGTGTAGGTTGAAGATGCAGCTTGGATTCCGCCTTGCTATGGCTGTGGTGTAGGCCAGCAGCTGCAGCTCCAATTTGACTCCTAGCCTGGGAACTTCCATATGCTGTGGGTGTGGTCTTAAAAATAAAATAAAAATTTTTTAAATTTTAAATAAATAAAACAGACAAAATAAGTTAGAAAATGCTTTTGAATTATAAGAGTAATGCAGAATTTATAATATGCATATACTTCCCAAATCAGTGAAGTTAAAAGGAAGGAACTATATACCGTAAATAAAAAATGACTCCCTAAAAGGTAAGAAAAGGTAGAAAAAAGGGAAGTTAATGAAACAAGATGATAAAAAATGGATAATATAATCTGTTTTAATAAAGACATGTAAATAAATTATAATGACCTATTCAAAGGTCCTCAGATCAGATCAAATAACAAAACCTAGCTATTTTTTGTTTACCAGATACACCTTAAAACAAAGTGGCACAAAAATATAAATAGGTAAAGAAGGAGTTGCTGTTATTATGGCTCAGCAGTAACAACCCCGACTAGTATCCATGAGGACACGAGTTCGATCCCTGGCCTCGCTCAGTGGCTTAAAGCTCCAGCATTGCCTTGAGCTGTGGTGTATGTAGGTTGGCTTGGATCCAGCATTACTGTGGCTGTGGCATAGGCCAGCAGCTGCAACTCTGATTCGACCCCTAACCTGGACACTTCCATGCGCCATAGGTGCAGCACTAAAATGAATTTTAAAAAAGGTAAAGGAATATTATGCTAATGCAAATAAACCATAAGGCATAATTACAATATTACTATCACATAACATTGAATACCAGGAGTTCCCGTCGTGGCGCAGTGGTTAACGAATCCGACTAGGAACCATGAGGTTCCCTGCCCTTGCTCAGTGGGTTGACGATCCGGCGTTGCCGTGAGCTGTGGTGTAGGTTGCAGACGCGGCTCGGATCCCTCGTTGCTGTGGCTCTGGCGTAGGCAGGTGGCTACAGCTCCGATTGGACCCCTAGCCTGGGAACCTCCATATGCCGCGGGAGCGGCCCAAGAAATAGCAACAACAACAACAACAACAACAAAAAGACAAAAAAAAACAAAAACAAAAAAAACATTGAATACCAGGCAAATGCACGGGAAACTATCATTTTATATTGGTAAATGGTTCAATTTACAATGAAAATATAATTGTCTTGAACATTTATATGTCAGATAATACTGCATTAACACATGTAAAGCAAAAATTATTAGAAATACAATGAGCAAAATGACAGAAATGTGATTATATTCAGAACTGCTAACACATCTGTCTTTGACAGATAAAATAAATGAAAATCAAGTCTATAAAGGTACTGATTAATTTATTTTTAAAATTGATTTAATATACAATTTTATAAAATTGTACGATACTGTATAAACAGAAAATCTCTTCTTTTCCAATACCTATAGTCTACTTATAATAATTTATCCTATAATAGGAATATGGAGAAAATTTCAAAGTTCCAAAACCAGAGTTTTACAAGCTGCATTTCTGAATATAATTTAACAAAATTATAAATTAATAACAACTTTTTTTCTGCATGTGAGGTTATGGTGAAAAGATAGCAGTCTATGAACCAGGAAGTGAATTCTCACCAGACATGGAATCTACTGGCACTTTGATTTTGGACTTCCCAGCCTCCAGAACTGTGAAAATAATTTCTGTTGTTTACAAACTACCCAGGCTACAGCATTTTGTTGTAGCAGGCTGAGTGAACTATGACACTCAGTATAACTGAAATATCATTTCAACATTAATCAACATAAAGAAATTATTAATAAAATATTTGCATTCTTCTTTTTTTTACTCCTAAGTCTTTGAAATCCAGTGTGCATTTTTCCTTAACAGCACATCTCAATTGGGAATGGCCATACATCAAGACTTCAATTGCCTTCTGTGGCTAGAGGTTATACCATATTGGACAACAGAGTTCTAACCCGTAACTTAATCTTATAATCCAGAAAACTCTAGGAGTCAAATGTATCAAGATTTTTAAACAAGAATATGAACTGGCTTCTTTAAAGCAGCTTATTGAAAGTCTGGTGCACAAGATGTGAGCCCTCTCACCAGGGCAAATGAATAAAAGTCCCAGCTAGAACGTGGGCTTTCAGGCCATGCCACCAGACTGCGCAAATCCAGGAGACAGTGCAACTGACGTAGAGGAGCTGTGGGGCTGACTTCAGGGATGATAGGACAGGCTGCCCTGAGCAAAAAGTAACTCCTCATTAGAGTGCCTTGGTAGGAAAACTCCACACCACTCACTTCTCTAGGGCAAGAAACGGCAACAGTTGTCCACAAAGCAACTCTTACCCTGTTTATGTATTAAGCCGTCATCAGCTAATAAGGCATTTGTTTAAATGTCTCCATTAGACAATGCATCCAGTTTTACAGGACAACATTGTATGACAAAGTGGAGTGTGCAAATATTTCTTTGGTCATTATCTTACTGTGTTTATCTAATATAATTACATTATCATTGCACTGAGGGAAAGGAACAAGAAATCTTTAAGTTGTGATAGGAGTACCAGATCACTTTATATCATCTGACTCTAAGTAAATGACAGAAATATAAACCATTATTAATATAAATCTTTTTTCTTATATATGTTGAGGTTTCCAAATTAGATGGAAGAAAACATTTCTAAGCTCATTAGCACATGTTAACATAGAATAGTCATTAATCGTTTTTTTTTCCCTGCCAACAAAGAGAATGTTAAAATAAGTGAAATCTCATTTTAAATAGTATTAAAGTTAAAATTCTCCTTCATAGAAAGTGGGCATTATTCACAGTCATTTTTTACTCATCAAGACTATAGTTCTAAAGTATTTACTCTTGTGAGGTAGGTAACAGAGGAAATCTTTGCCTGGATGCTATATTAGTGAACTAAAACACCTGTTTTCTCTCTGTCACCATTTCTCCATCACCTATTATTGGAGTGCTTAGACATTTTGACAAGGGTGTTATTTCACTTTGAAACCTTACAAAAGGGTGGAAGAATATTTCAAAAAATACGGTGAAAACATCCAAGGTCATTATGCTCCTCATTTCTTTGCACTGAATTTATTTCCTTTTGGTATTTTGCTGTGCACACAAAAAATCTCAATGTAGAAGAAATCCAAAAACTCCCTTATTCTTCCAGAATAAAATCTTTAAAAATCATGTATTTCTTCCAGCAATTTGATTTAAGTAAAACAGAATTGAATGTTCAAAATTCGGTATAAGAGTATCAATCAAATAAGTCCTTTTAAATAAAAATTCTCTATGGCAAGTGTAGCATCTGTATTTTAGAAAGTCTAGTCAGTAGTCTAGTTGGTACAGAGTAGCCACTATCTCTTGAAACAACTACTACTATATTCATAAACTGTCTCACTAATGTCTGCACTTTTCCTGTGGAAGACTCAGTATATCTGGCTGCATTTGTTCTGCATGAACACACACAAATAATTCTTAATAGATGCCTTTTGAAAGGTCCTGTTGACTAAAGTCTAAGTGAGGAAGGCCTAAGGAATTGCCTAATGAGAGTAGCTCATAAGAACAAATAGATGTGGTAGATTTAGGAGTAGCAATCTTAAGGAAAACCATGCCAAAAGGGGGGTTGCTTATTGGTAAGCTGGAAGCAAAGAATATGAGTCGAGCACCCCAAAGTTAAATTTGAGTGGGTAGAAATGCAGAGAAGTGAGCAGGTATTGAAACAGAACAAAATGAGATAAGATCAAGAATCAGGTGAGTTAATACCACCCAGTATGGGAAATCTGGTGAGCACTGTACCTTCAGGTGTGTTTATCACTGAGTTGGATAAGAGCCTGTTTTAGAGCAGTGTTTTCCAAACTTTGATGTGTATGGATTTCCCTGGGAAACTTGCTAAAATGCAGTTTGGAGATTATGATTCAGTAGATCCGAGGCCAGGTGGAGATTCTGTATTTCCAATAAACGCCCAAGTGATGTTGCCACTACTTGTCTAAGGGCTGCATTTTGAGTTGCAAGTAGGAAGGACAGAATCTTATCATAAGTCAATAATGACTGTGATAGTAACACTTTCATCTTTGTTCTACATAATCCTAATGGCTTCTAAAAAAGACCTTTTAATCAATGTTCTTTAGGAATAATATTTGGATAAAGAATGCACCAAGACTTAACTTGGACAAGGGCAGGAAACTGCCAGGCAAGAAATATTCGGTGTCCTTAAGGAAAT
Organism: Phacochoerus africanus; assembly: GCF_016906955.1. Lineage (NCBI taxonomy): Eukaryota > Metazoa > Chordata > Mammalia > Artiodactyla > Suidae > Phacochoerus > Phacochoerus africanus. The sequence goes on from NC_062545.1 coordinate 243,330,241, forward strand.
CATGATCTATAGAAAAAGTAGAAGGACCCCTTTGAACTGCTGCCTATTTAGAGAGTGACCTAGGGTGCAGGTAGCAATATAAAAATGACCAAAGACAAAGCCTGTGTGAATGTTGAAATTGGCATAAAGAGAGTCAACTCTTTAAAGTGACTTAGCTTTGAGTTTCTGCTTAATGGAAACTCAAAGAAGAAAGTAAAACAAGAGCAAAAAAAGTTCCAGGAGCAATTCTCCCAACAGACCTGTGTAGTAGGTACTGCTGTTAACGTCATTTTATGAAGAGAGACTTGGGTTCAGAGAGATTAAGTGATCTGCTGCAGGTCATTCTCCTAGTAAGGAATAAACTAGGATTCCAAACTCAGGCTGGCTAGAATATTTTCATTATAATAAGATTTTTTTAATTAAAAGACTAATTCTAAAGCCAAAATGAAATTGAAAATGATCATAACTATATCTGCTCAAGCTACTTCATAAGGTGTTTGTGAAACTCCAACAAAATGATTTGAAATTTGAAAGTGCTTTGAAAATATCTGTAGCAAAGTAAAAAAGAAAAACAGAAAAAGAAAGAAAGAAAGAAAGAAAGAAAGAAAGAAAGAAAGAAAGAAAGAAAGAAAGAAAGAAAGAAAGAAAGAAAGAAAGAAAGAAAGAAAGAAAAGCTGGCAAACAAAAGTACTCTGTAAACCACAGAGGATGAGTTTGATGTGATTTATCATCATTAGGTCCTGAGATTATGGAGACAAGTCAAGGCTGCAAATGTAAATCAATGCCTCTTCCAACTTCAGAAGATAAAAGAACCTCTTTGAACTCTAAACTTCAACTTTCTTGGCCTTGGCAACGCCCTGTGGTAATTTATATAAATGAAGCCTAATTGTTAGGAAGATTATTTCTCTTTCCCCAAGGAAATACCAATGGAATTCCCTCTCTCTCTCTCTGTCTCTCTCTGTCTCTGTCTCTCTTTCTCTCTCTCTCTCGCATACACACACAATCAGACCTAAGACTTAACTTCTTATGAAAGCAACAAAACTGAGATCCATAGAATAGTGATAAACCCAAGGTCAATAGAAGACAACAGAAAATTCAACATTTTAACCATCCATTTGATTCCATACTGCTTCTTCTTCAAAGAGGAACTTCATGGAAATATATTGTTTTTCTTTCAGTCATAATTCAACACATGTTTATCGAGCTAGGTGTGAGTGCCTGGATCACAAAGGCAAATGAGACGTAGTCTCTAACCTCGTGAAGCATTTCTGTGTGCCAGGTACTGTCCGAGCCATTTTGAGAATACAAAGTCCTTACCCTCAAGGAGATACTACCTAATGGGAAAGGCAAACACATAAACAACTACATTTAAATTTACATAGAGATGTGGGATAATGAAGAATGAGCAAAATTTTGATAGGAAAGAACAAGAGCAAAGGGACAAAGCAAAGAGTGTTTTTGCATGTCATTCTAAGTTTAGAATTGATTTTGTAAGCAATGAAAGAAGTTATTGAGCATGGGAATGTGCCAATAAACACAGAGCTTAGGGATGCTGCACCAAAGAGTGTAAAGGAGAGATAGGAGGGAGGGAAACCAGTTAGGAAGGAGGTAAATACAGTGTCCAAATGTACGGTCCTGGCACATAGGGCCTCCCTGCTACAGAAAGTGGTGGAGAAAAAGGACCTAGATCTGGAAATGTTTGGTTGGGAGGCAAGTGTGATGAGGACTCAAAGAAGACTGGGATTTTAAGAGGCTTTTTGGAAAAGCAGCACTTAACTAAGCATGGAAAGAAAAGACTATAGGCATGTAGACTTGGAGAAGAGTGAAAAATGGCCAATCCTTTGAGCCAAAAGGTAGGGCAAGACTAGTTTGGCTGAGGGAGTCTGAAGGGCAAGGTGAAGCCACTGAAAGGTGATACATTCAGAGGATCTGCTCTATAGGGAGAAAATAATTTATATTCATACTTAGTCTAAGTGCTGTGCTAACCTACAATCTGTCAAATGAACCTGGATTCAGAAGGACAATACATAAGGGTTTTTTAATTTTAACCTCAGAAGAGGAAGTTTCTACCAGAAAGTTGTGGGGGGTGGGGGATCTAAAATGGTAAGGTGGGACAAAGGTAGGAGGTTTCCCCTTCTTTCAAGAGTGGTACCAAGGCAAGGTCCCTAAAGTTCTACTTACATAGCTACACCAAGAGAGTGTCTGGATGAAATATCATGTTTTAGAATGAAGTCCTTCTTCGATGTTAGCAACATCTTAGATGATGGCAACACATAGGAAGAATGTCAGAGCAGTTGATGAAATAGGAAAACAAGCAAATCTCCTTAAAATGTGAGTGTCAGGAAATGGTCATTATCCCCCACACTTGCCAGGCTGAGTAATGTGCCTATAAGTTTTATCCAATAACATCCTCAATGAGAAAAAAAAAAACAAAAAACCACAGAACAATAAAATTAGTGAAGGAACTGGCAGCCAAATTAAAGACTCACAGGGGAAAAAAAATCCCCAAAATAAATGTGTTGGAAAACCTATTTTGCTAATCATGCCAAGAACTAAGCCCCAGTTGAACTACTTGGGCTTATGTGTGACCCTCTTTAAAGCCATTTTCAAGAGAGTGCACCTAACAAATACAAGTTTCCAAGGGAGAATCACAATGGTGCAATGGCATTTGTGTTTGTTTAGTAAAACGCCTTTTTGTATGTCCTTTATTTTCAGAAGGGGCTTCTTTTTGTAGAGATACTGAGTCCTTTCTCTACTTCATGCAACTCTGTTGGTACAAAGAAGGAAGGAAAACATTTATTGGGGGAGAAAATTAAGAATAAAAAGCTAATATCTTGAATAGGTAAAACTGATGGTAGATATTTTAAAACCCAGCATAGCTTATTAAGAAATATAGATCAAGGATTCTTTTAAAACTAAATCACTTTCATAAAACTAAACATGGCTGCTATAAAAACAGACTTGCATTTTCATTCAACGAACAGACCATGTCTGACAAAGTTATCCTATTTGGAAAATATTGGTGATTACCACTGAAAACAACACAGCTAAACAGAGGTGGTCCAAGTTATCCTTCCCCAATGACAGCAAGGCAAGTTGAGTCAGTAGGACTTTTCTTTGCCCTATTTCCCACTAATTCAAATTTTCTAATGGAGAAAAATAGTCAAGGCAACAAGTACCTTGTTTGGAGGAAGGCACTGAACAAGGCTGTACAAGATCATACAAGTTTGTAAACATTGGCCTCTGCCTTTCCATAAGCAAAGGGAGACAGAAAATAAAGCCCCCCTCCCTTTTTGGACTCGTCAGCAGCTTATATGTGTTCTGGGGCCAAAGACCCAATCTGTGTCACAGCAGTGACAACATCAGATCCTTAACCTGCTGAGCCACCAAGGAACTCTGAAAATAAAGTCTTTTCATTACATGAACTTGCTAAACTGAAAAAAGGAAGAGAAACAGAATAAAGGTAATTAGCTCCCACAAAGGATCACTACATATATTTTTGTTTAAAAGTACTAGAGACTGGGTCCCTTTGCTGTACAGCAGAAATTGACATAACATTGTAAATCAATTATAATAAAAAATTTAAAAAATAAAAGTACTAAAAAAGAAAGGTGTGATCAGCAACTAGTATGTGTTCCATAAGAGTTATCAAAGCATGTTTAAAATAGTAGCACATGCATATCTCTCTCTCTCTCTCTCACACACACACACACACACACAAACACACACACACAACAATCTGGCATTCTGAATGCCTATGACATATGCATCCTACCGTTTTCCCTAATGAATGGGCCTATATAATCAGCAAAACCATAGATCTCAATCCAAAAATATAATTGGGTAAAAGACTCTTAGGAAAAAAAGGATGTCTTGATTCCTTAAAGTTTGTATTTATAGAGCATTTTAATTACCTCTCACTTTCTGCACCCACTTCTGACCCAAGTGAATTGTATTGTCAGTAGAGAAGAGCCACTTTCTCTGCTTTCTGAGGCCAACATACAGCTGCCTTTCCTCTTCTCATTTTGAACTACTGGAGGAGCTACTGTTTTCAAGCCACAATGACAACCCTCCAGTTTTGCAGAAACTATAAAACCAAGTTACATAAAGAGATTTGCTGGATTTTCTGGCTCTAGGTATTACAGACCTACTAACCACTTCATCTTCAAAGCACAGTGCCATCCTTACTGTCCTTTCCTTGACTGCACTCTGGATGCCATTCCACTTTTGGAGTACTATGGGAAAGAAAGATGAAGTCCTCAAGAGAGCCTGAGCATCCATTGAGATGTTGCTGAGAGCTTGTCTTTACCTTATATAGCATTTCTCAACTCGGAAGCAAGTAGCCTTTTGATTAAAAATACTACAATTTGGAGTTTCCGTCGTGGCTCAGCAGAAACGAATCTGGCTAGCATCCATGAGAACACAGGTTTGACCCCTGGCTTCACTCAGTGGGTTAAGGATCCAGTGTTGTCATGAGCTGTTGTGTAGGTCACAGACACAGCTCGGATCTGGAGTTGCTGTGGCTGTGATATAGGCCAGCAGCTACAGGTTCAATTCGACGCCTAGCCTGGGAACCTCCACACACCATAGGTGCAGCCTTAAAAAGACCAAAACAAACAAACAAACAAACAAGAACATACAATTTCTTTGATTTATGTAACTACTTTGGATTTTCTTTTCTTTGATATTACAAACTCCAAAAGAGCAAAAGTCAGCCTAAGTAGTCTCGGGGGAGAAAAAAAATGGTCAAATACTATGGCTAGGATTTAATCCCTTAGCAGCCAGGAAAGATTTAGATGGCAACTGTACCTTGAACAGAGTTCTGTCTGTGGAACATAAGCATGCATAAGTTCGTCAAGAACAAAAAGTAAATCTCATCTACTTTTTCAATACAGAAAAAGACCATAGATGTAAAATATATCTCTCTCAGTATTATATCTGACCAAATGTCTCATAATATACTTATGTATCAAAAGAAGGAATGCAGACTGAACAATCCCATAGTTCCCAATGTGTCTTGTCTACACTACCAAGGTCAATCAGGAGAGATATCTCCATTGGTGTAAAAGTCTGTTTAACTAATTTCAACTCCTAACAGCTCTCTCAGACCCTACGAATGTTGTATCAATCTAGAGGGAGGTTTTTAGAATCACAATGCATTATCTGTCAAGGTTACTATGTTAGTTATACATTTTCTGTGTACTGGTATGAAAATATTTGAGTACCTGACCTGTAATTTTCTCCTGAGAATTTCTAAGCACTGTCTCCCACTGGCTTCTTCTAGGTTCCACCTTCTGCAATCTATGTTATTCTTATAGCCAGCATTTTTTTATCCTCTCCAATATTCAATTAAAATCCTTTATAGATAAGTCTCCTACAAAAAACAAACCTATTTCTGTCTAGGCTTTATAAGAGATAGTTTGTAATCTTAGTTTGAACCACTTTGTAAGTCAAAAGAAATGGTCAAAATCAGCACATTCATATTGTTCTACAAAGGAAACCAATTCCAAATGTCTTCTGCTAGAAATTCATTGGAAATCATGACAATCCAGAAGGAGGAAAAACTGTAGTTTACAGGAGTCTGTGAAGATGATAAAGGCAAGCATTTGAACAAGTAAATATTACTACTAATGTTAGCTCAGGAAAAAACATGAATTAGGCAAAGTTCAATGAACTTCAAGTGCATTTTCCCCCTTCTCTTCACAACTCTATTCCTGAAGATGAAAACTTTCTCTTTCTGCTTGACACCATGAAGGTCATTACTTCCAGCAAACTTAAGAATTTACCATGTTATACTCTAATGTTGATGTTTTACTCTGTCCTCAATTTTTAAAGCTTCCTCTAAACAAGGGAAAACAAAGAAATACTCTCTTCTTTAGAATTCAACAGCTGGAAATCCCATTTAGAAAGATATTGAAAACAGGTAAAATTCAATTTAAGAACTTCCATTTGAAGTTCTTAATAAAAATGAAGTTCTTAATAAAAATGTTTTCTTAATCAAATAATATTATAAATGAAGTTCTGCAGAAAATATTTTATAAAGAAAAGTAACATTATAATCTGAAAAGAGTACTTTATTCATCTAGTCCATTTTCTAGAAATACAACTGCTTTTTTTAAAAGTATTTTTGCTATTGAAAATTCATAAAAATGTATATTTATCTTATGTCTACATTCAAGGTGTTATTATCTCACAAGTCTGAATTACAGTTCACTAATAATCCATCAATGAGCTCCCAAAAGATAGCCCTGAATTATTATAAAACGTGCCTTTCCATTAAGTATTTCAAATACAATTTTCCCTCAAATTATAATAAAGAAAAATTATGAACAGATGGAATAAAATGTAAAGATCTAAAATGCTAACCTATTTATAGTATATGACCAATTAAAAACAGGAAAGGGGAACTGAGACTATGTTGCCAAAAAGAAAAATGACTAAAGGGAGATTTTGATAATTTTTAATAAGTTTCTGATTTGATCATTTTCACTGTTTTTATAAACACTGAAAATATGAAAGCATAATTTAACAATCTGTAGAAAACTTAGGATTGAAGAGATGGGAGGGAGGTGAATGGATATCTATTTTACTCTTAAAGTGTCCTATTTTCTTTTTCATGGTTTTTAAAATAGCAAAATAGCTTATGGCTGGATTATTAAAGCTACAATACTTAAAAAACTTGAAACATAGATACCAAAGAGGAATTCTCCAAGCCTGAATTATTTTTCTACTGTCTTTTCTCATCTTTATATCTAAGAATCTATGACTTGAGCAGAGCAATTCATTGTGAAACAAAAAAATGAATGTGAAAGTAGTTGAAACTATTACAATGTTAACCTCCAATGACATATATTTTAGGCAGGTATTATTTCATCTTGCCTAGTTCTGCAAAATTCTCTCATAAAAGTCCCTGACTCTCAACAAAACAGTCAGGACATAATGGAAGAACTCCTTTTTTGAGTTTGTGACTCATATAGTTAAAACTTCACTTGAAGTATCAGAGTTTCAGTTTAAGTTCCTTTTATTATTCCCTCTGAGAAGGTACAAAGTTAGAAGTTATCCAGACATTTCAAGTAGAAGAAACAGTTGTCAATAGAATAATTATCATTAGCTACAGGTAGAAATAGAAATTACCATATAAATTATTTATCTGTCTCATTGAATCTGTCTGCACTTAAACAAGCCAACTATGGGCAAGACACAACGCTAGATGATGCTGAGAATTAAAAAAAAAAAAGCATTTATCTATTTGTCTCTTTTATTCTCTCGTCATTTCACAATGTAAACAGAGAAATGCTTACAATAAAATTTCAAACTATAAATTAAAAATAAAACAGGGCAAAGTAAAACACAAATAAGAGCTATAGGCCAGGGGAAAAACAAGCTCAGATAGGCAATCCCAATGCCCTCGCACACTGTGGACTATAAAGTTCACTCTAATCTTTTGGAAGGCACAGCAAAAGGGAAGCATTTTTCTTGCTATTCATGATGCTAAAATGTAGCTATCCCTCTAGAGAAGGAAACCTTTTTTTTTTTTTACCTCTAAAGTAAATTTTACTAAATGGGATTGAAGAATTTGGTATAATTCTTAACCATGGTGCTAGCTATTTTCCAGTTCTTCCTCCATTTCACATTTCCCCTCTACCTTTCTCTCTATTTTGTACTAGAGGAGACTCACCCCATAGACTCTCTCTCCCAGGCTCCTTGCTGGGTGGCTTCAGGTTGGGTTTGGCTGGAGGGTAGAAGTCAGGAAAAGAGAAAGAGGTTGGAGGTTCCTTCCCTGCTTCTCTGCTTTGACCACGTTTCTGTTAGCAGCCATGTTCCATCAGGGACATAGCAGTGTTTGGTGATACTTCCCACAACTCCAATAACTCTTCAGCCTGAAATAACAACAGCTTCCTCTGGCCACCTCAACATTTTCTTTGTTAGTTCTCTCAACTTTATCCACATATGTCCTCTTAGGAAAGAATGGTGTGGTTTCCTGATTGATACAGACAAATTCCTAGAGCAATGCCTTATTTCAAAAGCTTCCTTCTCAAAAGAAAGTCAGAGCATAACAATTGCCCTCAGCCACATTTCAATAAAAATGCCTCTGCAAGAGATGAGAAATTATTGTTCAGGTATACAATAACAGTCTAGAACAGTGCTATCCAATAGAACTTTCTGAAATGATGGAAATGTTTTATGTCAGTGTTGCCCAAGATAAAAGCCATGAAGTCATTAATACAGTAGATGTTAAGCTCCTGAAATGTGGGTACTGAGACCAAGAAACTGAGTTTTTTATTTTATTTCATTTAAATTAATTTATACTTAAATAGCTACATGTGGCTAGTGGCTACATTGTTGTACAGCACAAATCTATATTAGTCCAAGGACAAAATCGAGAAACTATTTGAATTTATGGTTCAAAAATAAGCATAGTCCCTGCTGATCAAAGCCTATAGTCAGTAGAGGGTTAAGCAAAGGCCATTAATTACTATAACACAAGGAAAATTAAGGTAACTATAATAAAAATGATACAAAGTCCAAGAGGAAAAGTTCATACCAAATCACAGGTATTAAGGAAATCTTCACAGATGATTTTTGAATTTAAGATAAGCCTGGATGACTTAATAGATTTTTATATTAGATTTCTAGATCTACTAAAGATCACATGCTTAGTGGCTTAAAAACAACACAGATTTATTGTCTTACAGTTTTGGAGGTTAGAAGAGCAACATGGGTCTCCCTAGGCTAAATCAAGGTGGCAGCAGGACTACATTTCTTTCTGGCCTTCTTCACCCATCTTCAAAGCCAGTAATACAGCATCTCTTTTTATACCCCTCTGACCACAACTAGGAAAGGTTCTCTGTCATTACATCAGCCCACCTGTCTAACCAACAATAATCTCTCCATCTCAAGATCTTTAAGTAATCACATCTCCAAAGTCCCTTTTGTCATGTAAGGTAACATAGTAACAGGTTTCAGACATAAGGATGTAGGCATGGCTGGGGGCCCTTATTCTGCCTACCAAAGACTATCCACAGCAAGAAGAAGAAGATGAAAAGAAAGGGATTCCAGGAGGAGTTAAAGGTCAAGAGCAAAACAGGCCAACAGGAAATGACAGGATAATCACTACAATCTGTTAACCAGCTCACCCAGTTAGCCTGTGTTCTCTATTCTCTAAACCCTATTGTAATGCATGCTGACTACTCAGGGCTGATAGGCTACTCCAGGATACCTGCCTACATGTACTTCCCCCAGATGCACTGTATGCTTACCAAGAGCCAGCTGTGTTTCTTGCTAAACCTATTTAGGCTATATTTGATACTGTCACACATAATTTAATTAACTACTATATAAACCAATATTAATATGAAAAGACAATTTTTATCATGCAAATGAAGTTGAATGCTTTGGAAGAACTCTTTTAAGGTACTAAAATTTTTTGCTAGGAATTTAGGTGTAATCAAGGCAACTGCAAGGATTTTGGAGAAAACAGTTAAAATCTAAAAGTATCCATAATCAGATTTTTAAAATATGTTTAATGTATACTGTGTATGTATACTAAATACACTATATTATGGGTTAGGTTTATGCAATAAATGTTATGAAGAACTTCAGCCAGATGACCCAGACTGTAAATAAATATCCTTATCCCTTCCTCATATGAATGTTCAGTATATCTTTTAAATTTAAACACATTTAAAGGTGTATATAAGTTTTACACATTTTTATAATTTCCTTCTTTCCATGACTCTTTTCAATGAATTGGTCAACTAAGTATGTTATAAAAGAGGGCTTCTGGTGTATTTTAAAAACAGAGATGGTATAATTGCAGATGGGAGAGAGCAGAAGGAAAATATACCATTGATAGAGGCTGTTGTCATCGAAAAGGATGTCCAGTGTCACAGTGAGGGAATTTGGACATTGCAATAGGCAATAAGGAAATAGTTAAAGGTTGTTGTGTGTGTTATTTGATAGTAAAGCTTTTTGAGCATATCAAGGACATGCTAAGATCCACCCTCTGTGAAATTAATCTGGTAGCTAGTAGGCTTACTGCTTCCAGTCCCCATAGTCCAAGTCATTCTTGCCATAAGAAAGACTACTGGGCTCCCACCCACAAGCTGAATCTTGCCTCTAGACCTGCACTGTCCAATATGGTGCCACTAGCCACATATGGCTATTGCGCACTTAAATATGGCTAGCTTGAATTGAAATGTGCTATAAATGTAAAATAAACCCATATTTCAAAGACTTAGTACAAGAAAAAGTTTTCTCATTAATAGTGTTCTATTGATTTGTAATCGATAAATCAATGTTGAACAGTAATACTTAGTATATATTGAGTTAAGGTATATTATTAAAAGCAATTTCACTTGTTTCTTTTTACCTTTTTAATGTGACTGTTAGAAAATTTAAAACTATATACATAGTTCATACTTGAGGCTCACATTTTATTTTTCTTCTGGATAGCAGTGCTCTAGTCTAGATCAAGCTTGGCATGAGATACAAGGGTTAAGCCACCCTGATCCCAGCCTGATGCTTTAGGAATCACATTCCTCTTACTAGATATCTGATTTTAAATAGGGCTTCTTCGTCACATTCTTCTTTCTCCACCTTGGGACATGGTCTGGAGTCCTCGATTTCCACCTTACGATGTTTAAGTCTCAGATTGCTGGCTCCTCAAAGATTTGCCTTCCCTCTCATTTTCCATCATTCCCAAACCGAAGTTTCCTCCTCCTGGTTATAGTTTGCTTCCTCTGGAGAAGCAGACACTTCCAGGAGAACGGAGATCACGAGTAGGGCATTGGATTTGGTAATTAGGGAATCGTTACTGGCCTTCAAGAGAATGACTGAATGAGCTGTTTGAGCTGTTTGAGTGTTTTGAGTAGTTGTTAGGATTGCCACATCAATGATCTCATGGGCATAAAAACCAGAACACAATGGCACCTATTTCAATGGCATAACAATGATGACAAAAGCACTTGTGCATCACTGACCCAGTCTTCGTCTGCTGGTGTAACCAAGACTTCAAGAATAGAGGGCCTCCCCTCTGTCATTTATTATTCTGAAGTAAAGTGTTACCAAGTGTACACTTTTGTAAAAGCACCCAGCTAGACAGTTAGGGATCACAATAAGGTTATAAAGAAAAGAAATAACTTTGCGGCCCTAGGACCGTATTCAGAAGTGAGAAAGACACCCTTGCAAATCACTTCACCCTCATGCAGACAAAGCTGAGTATGCCCTGATTTATTTTGCCTGTCCAGGGAACTGGCCAGATTTTTTCTAAAACTCTGGAGGGCAGTCTTTGTGCTCATGTTGCCTATGGACATGGCCTGAGAGACAAGCATCTGACTCTATTTTAGAGGCAGTTCTAATTCTCCTGGGCTACTAGAGAGTCTCAACAGAAAATGTTTTAGTATATATGAGCACATGCATATCTGAATATGTGTACATATGCATCTGCTTTATGTGTATACATGTGTTTATGCATGTGGACATATTAGCTGATGTAATGCAATACCTAAAAACATCACATACAAAAAAAATCAAATTGGACTACTCCCTATCAAAATAATGCCAATAAAGTCAGGTAGATAAATGTGTTTTGCTTTTGCTTTTTAAATTCCAACATTGAACTGCATAATATTATACATTTTCATCTTCATCCTGAAGTATTTCATAACATCTTGTAAAAAAAAATTGTTTCCTTCAGTTCTTAAGTCTTGCAAAGTTCTCACTCTCTTTGCTACTATAATCTGGGACAATTTAAACATTTAACATTCAAATTCTCAAAGAGATCTCCCTACCACATTGGAAGCAGTATAGAGGGTCCTAAACAGTGAACAAAAGGACATGAGCTTAAGCCAGAGTTCTACCCAATATGAATTTAGGCAGGATCATTCATACCTCTGAATCTATTTCCTCATCTGTAAAATAGGGTTAATAATCCTTGACCCATCTTTCACGTAAGAGTTTAAAAATAGCATCTGGAGATGGGCTTTATAAACTTTGAAGCACTAAGCAGAGGAACAAGTAGTTATTATTAAAACTACAATTGATAAAGTAGGTCTCATCCCAAAGAAGGACTCCAGTGATAAGTTCTTTGGTACAGTGAGACAAGAAGGAAATTATAGCATTCCAACATACACCTGTCCTATGACTTGATTCATGAATGTCAGGGTGGAAATTTAAAAGATTTCCCTAAATTTCCACTAGAATTACATTGGCTTCCAAGGAGATAAAAGTCAAGAAATAACAAAAAAAAATATTCTAATTTGTTCTGAAATGTGGGTTTTCAATCATCATGATTCCTTAAATTAGAATGGATCTGCAAAAATAGATACACGCAAACATTTTTTCCAAAATTTTTTCATGTAAGAGTATGCAGCCTGCTATGTAATGTCACACATTAAAATAACATTGGCAGAGAATGGGAGTAAAATCCTTTCTCTGGAAATAAGCATATGTTATTAAAATTATATATAATATGTAGCCAACTACTAGAAAAGAATCCACACTGCAGTGTTTAAGTTTAGGATCAACTTGGAGCGCTGTGACACTGAGCAAAAAGCATAGGACTAGGAGGCAAGAGACTCGGGTTCTACTTCCAGACATTCCACTGATTAACCTGGTGACTTGAGTAAGGCATTGACTTCCACACACCTTAACTCTTTCATGTGTAAAATAGATTGACACCACATGCCTACTTGCCTGTTTCATAGGGTTCATAGGAGGATCAAATGAAAGTATCTGTGAAAATATCTCTGTAAAATTATGAAATGGCATAAAGAAATACAGAATTAAGAAAATGAGCTTTAGGAGTTCCCATCATGGCTCAGTGGTAATGAACCCAACTAGTATCCATGAGCATGTGGGTTCAATCCCTGGCCCGGCTCAGCGGGTTAAGGATCTGGCATTGCTGTGAGCTGTGGTGTACGTTGCAGATGTGGCTCAGATCTGGTGTTGCTGTGGCTGTGGTGTAGGCTGGCAGCTGCAGCTCCAATTCAATCCCTTGCCTGGGAACTTCCATATGCTGTGGGTGTGGCCCTAAAAAGAAAGAAAATACCTAGGAATAAGCCTACCTAAAGAGACAAAAGACCTGTACTCTGAAAACTATAAGACACTGTTGAAAGAAATCAAAGATGACACAAACAGATGGAAAGATATACCATGCTCTTGGATTAGAAGAAACAATATTGTCAAAATGACTATATTACCCAAGGCAATCTATAGATTCAATGCAATCCCTATCAAATTATCAAAGACATTCTTCACAGAACTAGAACAGAATATTTTAAAATTTGTATGGAAACACAAGAGACCCTGAATAGCCAAGGCAATGTTGAAAAAGAAAAACGAAAACAGAGGAATCAAGCGTCCTGACTTTAGACAATACTACAAAGCTACAGTCATCAAAATGATACGGTACTGGCACAAAAACCAGAAATATAGATCAATGGAACAAGATAGAAAACCCAGAAATAAACCCAAGCACCTATAGTCAACTAATCTATGACAAAGGAAGAAAGAACATACAGTGGAAGAAATATAGTCTCTTCAATTAATGGTGCTGGGAAAACAGGAAAGCTACGTGTAAAAGAATGAAAGTAGAACACTAATAATGCCATATACAAAAATAAACTCAAAATGGATTAAAGACCTACATAAAAGGTCAGATACTATAAAACTCCTAGAGGAAAACATAGGCAGAATGTTCTTTGACAGAAATCACAGAAACATCTTGTTTTATCCACCTCCTAGAATAATGAAAATAAAGACACAAATAAACCAATGAGACCTGATTAAACTCAAAAGCATTTGCATAGCAAAGGAAATCATTAAAAAAATGAAAAGACAGCCCACAGAATGGGAGAAAATCTTTGCCAACAATGCAAAAGACAAGGGCCCAATCTCCAAAATATACAAACAACTCATGCAACTCAACAACAAAAAACCAAACAACTCAATTGAAAAATGGGCAGCGGACCTAAACAGAAATTTCTCCAAAAAAGACATATCGATGGCCAACAGACATATGAAAAAATGCTCAGCATCACTCATTATTAGAGAAATGCAAATCAAAACTACAATAAGCTACCACCTCACATCAGTCAGAATGGCCATCACTAACAAGTCAACAAATAACAAATGCTGGAGAGGGTGTGGAGATAAAGGTACCCTCCTTCACTGTTGGTGGGAATATAAACTGACACAACCACTATGGAAAACAGTATGGAGGTACCTCAGAAAACTAAATATAGAACTACCATATGATCCAGCAATCCCACTGCTGGGCATATATCCCGAAAAAACTTTCTTTTTTTTTTTTTTTTTGCATGATGATTGATATGTTATGTTTTTTTCTCTTTCTTTATATTCTCTAGTGCAGTTTATTTTTTAAATTTATTTATTTTTCCCACTGTACAGCATGGGGACCAAGTTACACATACATGTATACATACTTTTTCCTCCCGTTGTGTTGCGATATAAGTATCTAGACATAGTTCTCAATGCTACACAGCAGGATCTCATTGCCAATAAAACTTTCACTGAAAAAGATACATGTACCCTTATGTTCATTACAGCACTATTCACAATAGCCAAGACATGGAAACAACCTAAATGTTCATTAGCATATGAATGGATTAATAATCCAATATATATATGCCAATAAAGTCAGGTAGATATGTGTATCATATGTGTCAGGTATATATATATTGGAATATTATTCAGCCATAAAGAAGATAAATTAACGCCATTTGCAGTAAATTGGATGGAACTAGACATTCTCATACTAAGTGAAGTAAGCCAGAAAGAAAAAGACAAACACCGTATGATATGACTTATTTGTGGAATATAAAATACGGGACAGATGATCCTATTTAAAAAAAACAGAAACAAATCATGGCCAAGGAGAGCAGACTTGGAGTTCCCAGAGGGGAAAGTGGAGGGAGTGGAATGGATGGGTTATATTTGGAATGGATGGGCAGTAGGTCCCTACTGTACAGCACAGGGAAATGTGTGTGATTGGGTCATTTTGCTGTACAGCAGAACTTGAAGAAACATTGGAAATCAACTATACTTTAATGATAAAAAATTTAAAAAGAAAAAAGAAAATAGCAAAAAGAAAGAAAATGAGGTTTGAGCTTTATATGAAAGTTCTTAAAGCCATTTGCCATAGTTTTTTATTGTTTATGTAACCCATATACATTCTTTTTTCCACACATTAACTTTAATAACAATGTTATGATAACCTTGACCTTAATAAATCAGCTGAAGGAGAGCTAAACATGCTCTTCATCCATCATTCCTCTATGGGTTTTTATTTTTCTTTTTCCTTTCTTTCTTTCTTTCTTTTTTTTTTTTTTTAAAGGGCCGCATCTGCAGCATATGGAAGTTCCCAGGCTAGGGGTCAAATTGGAGCTGCAGCTGCTGGCTTATGCCATAATCACAGCAACTCAAGATCCTAGGTGACCTACAGGGCAGCTCTCAGCAATACCAGATCCTTGACCCACTGAGCTTGGCCAGGGATCAAATCCATGTATTCATGGATACAAGTCGGGTTTGTAACCTGCCGAAGCCACAACAGGAACTCCTCTCTCTGGAGTTTTTAAAGAGAGCTTTCCATCCCCCAAATCTTATCAACTTTAAGTGCTCTGACAAAGTTGTATACAGAACAAGCCACGAAAATTGCTATTATGAAGTTAATAACTAAAATATGAACACCACCACTGATTATTTTAAAAATCCTATAAACACAATGTATTTACAGAACAATAATTAAGACTACAATAACAGACAATATAGAAAATGATGTCCTTGGAAATTCAATGTGTCTACTGAATGCAGCAAAAATAACTTGTAGAGAAAAAAAAATCATGATGTTATTTAAGTTTCTTTAAAAGTTAAAGGAAATCAGCTGAATATGTTAAAAGATAAAAGACAATCCAAACAACAAAAAAAAAAGGAAAAGGGAAAATAAAATTAAATAAGCATATTGGAAAATTGAAGAGAATCATAATTGAAAAGCAAAACCATGATCTGACTTGCTAAAAACAGACCAACGGCAAAAAGTTAATCAAAAGTAAACTGCAAATAAATAGAAGTGAAAAAGAATACAAAATCAAAATACTAAATAAAATGAGTGAATACACAGTTGTATGAAAATGAACTCTGTAATGAATAATTTATTTTTATAAAATATGATGAACAAAAACTGAAAAACAAGTTGGAGATGATATCAAAGAAAGCAAAGGGATTATGTGAGTTCATAGCTCAAATTATTTAAAATGATCACAGAATAATATCAATTATTATAAACCAATTTTGAATATAGAAAAAATGGTACATACTATAAATAAACTATGACCTTGGCTATAAATAAAATACAAAAAAATCCCACTATAAGCCAATTTAACTTATTAATGTACATATGAAAATGTTAATCAAAATATTGACAGAGAGAATTCAGCTACTTACTAAAAAATAACGCACTATAAACAAGTGGTATTTGTCATAGGAATTTAAGGGCTATTCAATGTAAGAAAAATTACCAAAACAATATACCACATTAACAGTATAAGTAATAAAAACCATATTTAAACATATGTTCAAAGGGTTTTCAAAAAATCAGAATTTATATATTTAAGCATAAAATATAAGAATAGAAAGACATTTCATTATAACTTCACAAAAATGTTATTAAATCCTTACTGTGTGGAAAGACATTCAGTACAAAAGAGGATCTACTTAAACCTATGAACTAGCTTTCCACCTGAAGGAGGAAAACATTAGATATGTTCTCATTAAAAACAAAAACAATGTGTAAATGCTCATTGTCATTGTTATCTAGTTAATATTGCACCTCAAATTCTTATAAATGCAATGACACTTGAGTAAATAATTTTAAAGAAAAAAGAAATTGTTAACTTCAGAAATATCATTGTATACCAAAAATAATTTAAAATCAGCTATAAAATTATCACTTATTAAAAGAGTTCACCAAAGCAGTCAGTGATAAAATAAATATATAAATCCATATCATTTCCATATCACTAAAAGTAGTCAGAAATTAAAATAAAACAATATTATTCATTCCAACAACAAAAATGTAAAACAGAGATTTTTTAAAGGAATGCAAAATTTATGTTAAATTGTGAATAGAAATTCTGGAAAGGAAATAATAAATATCATAAAAATTAAAATCCTTCACAGGTTAATCTGTAAATTAAAGCAACTTGAAAGTGAACTTCAGCTATTCCTATTATAACTTGAAAAAATATTTTTAAATTCATTTGCAATGGAATTCCTTTTTTAAATGGAATCACATTAGCAATCCTGATGCAGTTACTTCCAGCAGCCCAGTAAAATTACCAAAAAAGAGGATAAGTCCAAAATTAAAAACAACTCTGAAAACTGAGACATGTAGACAAGCTGGATGCCAGAATCTGAGAGGAATTTTCATTATCTATACCTATGGAGCTAGATTGAGAAAAAAAAACTGGTGGCTCCCTTTTGCTTTACAATAGCATAATAATTTTTTAAAAGTTCAAACAACACGAAATAAAGTATAAAGACACTTGTGTCTCACTCACAATCTCCTTCCTGTCTCAGAAAACTAGGATCAAGACCAACCAGAGTGTTGAGCATTCATCCTTTTCATATTGTGATATTCCTCTTTTATTACTTTTCTTTCAACCCTCTCTTTTTCTACATTCATTTAGAGAACGTTCTTTTTGGAAAATATTATTAAAAGGGGGAGTGGCTTAACATGTATACACTACTATATATAAAATAGATAACTAACAAGGCCCTACTTTATAGCATAGAGAACCATACTCAATATTTTGTAATCACCTATAAGGGAAAAGAATCTGAAGAATATATATGCATATACATTTTTTTCTTATTATATATATTCTATATATATAATATATATATATTCTTACACACACACATATTTGAATCACTGTATTATAAACCCGAAACTAACACAACATTGTAAATCAATTATAGTTAATAAATAAAGAGGTGTTTCACCAAAAAAAGCAAAACTAACAAGGATTCTATGATGAAACAGAAATTCTTTTCAAGAAAAGGATTATAGAAAGATGCAAAAGAGAAAAAGCCCTGGTACAGTACATTTCATTTGGAGAACTACAATTTGTCATTCCATTGTTTCAAAACATTAGAAAACCTAAAACAGAAAACAGAAGATAGCGCTTTTGGTAAACAAAGCCACACTACATGAATGCTGTACAAATACTTAGAATAGGGCCCAGAATTGCATGCAAACCAATTATCAACCTAATAAGGGATTTGGCACAAAAGGCAGAAAGAGGAGAAGCCATGTAATCTCTCTTTTGCAAGAACTTCTGTATGGATAATTCTCTCATTTGAAAAGGAGTAAATACACACACACACACACACACACACACACACAACATGAGTTTTGTAAAAAACAGTGCAGAAGAAAGGAAGTCCATTGTTTTAAAAATTAAAAGAGGAGTTCCCGTCGTGGCGCAGTGGTTAATGAATCCGACTAGGAACCATGAGGTTGCGGGTTCGGTCCCTGCCCTTGCTCAGTGGGTTAACGATCCGGCGTTGCTGTGAGCTGTGGTGTAGGTTGCAGACGCGGCTCGGATCCCGCGTTGCTGTGGCTCTGGCGTAGGCCGGTGGCTACAGCTCCGATTAGACCCCTAGCCTGGGAACCTCCATATACCGCGGGAGCGGCCCAAGAAATAGCAACAACAACAACAAAGACAAAAAAAAATTTAAAAGAAAAAGTAATTTTCTGAAAATAAGCTTCTGTAGGAAGCAGAAGACATCATCATAAAATTTTGTGTGCTATTTGCTCAGATGCGAAAACTAGGTCTCCATGAAGGAGGATCAGAGAGCAATGAGAGGAAAAGTAAAGCATGACAAAAAACTGAGAAATAAACTTAAATCTCACCAAAATCATTAAGGAAACTGACATATCTCCCCAATACTGCCCAGTTAAGTTGAATTTACAAGTACATTTTGCCAAATTTTCAAAGAGCAAATCATCTCTACCTTATACAAGTTTTTTCAAAAAATATAGAAAATGAGATAAAGCAGGCTAACTCATTTTCTAAGAGTAATATAATCAAACTTTTAAAACTGGATAAGATTGGAATAAGAAAACGAAAATGTTGGCCCAATACCTCTACAAATACAGAGGGAAGAAATTCTAAGTGAAATATTAACTAATTATATACATCATGATCATATGAATGTTTCCCTCAGAATGCAAAGGAAACCTGTCATTGTAATATAAAATACTAAATAACTAAAGAAAAGAACCACAAGTATTTAAAAAGCATTTGGGGTGGTAAAATAGTATTATTGTATTGTATTCCTGCCAATTTGCCCTTTTATGTCTGTTAGTATTTGTTGTATGTATTTGGTTGCTCCTATATTAGGGGCATATATATTGGTGAGTATGATATCCTCTTCTTGAATTGATACTTTATCATTAAATAGTGTCCTTCTTTGTCTTTCTTTACAGCCTTTGTTTTAAAGTCTATTTTGTTTGATATGAGTATTGTAGCTACCGCTTTCTTGTCTTTTCCATTCGCATGAAATCTTTTTCCATCCCCTCACTTTCAACTTATATGTGTCCTCTGGCCTAAGGTGAGTCTCTTGTAGATAGCATATTTTAGGCTTTTATTTTTTTATCCAGTCTGCCACTCTATGTCTTTTGATTGGTGAATTCAGGCCATTGACATTTAAGGTAATTATTGACAAATATGTATTTATTGCCATTTTAAACTTTGTTTTCCAGTTCATTCTATGTTTCACCTTTGTCCCTTTCTTTTTTTAGTTGGATGATTTCATTTTATTTTATGCTTGTGTCTTCTTTCTAGTTTTTGTGAATGTACTGTTTAAATTTGATTTGTGGTTGCTCTATTTTTCAAGTATGTTAACCCCTTCCTCTATCTGCTTGCTGAAGTACCACCTCACATTGGTCAGAATGGCTATCATTAATAAGTCTACAAATAACAAATGCTGGATAGGGTGCAGAGAAAAGGGAACCCTTCTACACTGTTGGTGGGAATGTAAATGGGTAAAACCATTTTGGAAAACAGTATGGAAGTACCTCAGAAAACTAAATATAGAACTACCATTGGAACCAGCAATACCACTCCTGGGCATATATCCAGACAAAACTTTCATTGAAAAAGATACATGCACACTTATGTTCAATGCACCACTATTCACAATAGCCAAGACATGGAAACAACCTAAATGTCCAATGACAGATGAATGGATTAAGAAGATGTACATATACACGACGGAATATTACTCAGCCATAAAAAAGAACAAAATAATGCCATTTACAGAAACATGGATGGAACTAGACATTCTCATGCTAAGTGAAGTAAATCAGAAAAAGAAAGAAAAACACCATATGATATTACTTATATGTGAAATCTAATACACAGCACAAATGAACCTATCTACAGAAAAGAAACAAACTCATGGACATGGAAAACAGACTTGTGGTTGCCAAGGGGGAGGAGGAAGGGAGTGGGATGGACTGTGAGTTTGGGGTTAGTAAATGTAAACTATTATGAATAAGCAATGAGGTCCTACTGTATAGCACAGAAAACTACTTCTAATCACTTGTGATGGAACATGATAGAAGATAATATGAGAAAAAGAATATACATATAATGTATAACTGGATCACTTTGCTGTGCAGCAGAAATTAATAGAACATTGTAAATCAACCATTAAAAATGTTTTAAAAAGAGCATTTGGAAGAAACTGACTCTGGAATTATGGAATAAGGACCTCTAAACATATGCTCCTCCATAAATGCAGCAAGGAAATCATTTTTAAAAAGTCAAAATCAGCTTTTTTAAAACTCTGGAGATTAATCAAAGATTTGAGGGTTTTTTTTTTTCTTTTTAGGTCCGCAGGTGCAGCACATAGAAGTCCCAAGGAGTAGAATTGGAGCTTCAGCTGCCAGCCCACACCATAGCTACAGCAACATGGGATCTGAGCAGTGTCTGCGACCCACACCACAGTTCATGGCAATGCTGGATCCTTAACCCATTGAGCAGGGCCAGGGATCAAACCCACATCCTCATGGATACTGGTCGGGTTCATTACCAGTGAGCCACAATGGGAACCCCAATATGAGGATAATTTATTCAAGAAAAATGGCTGAATCTTAATACAAACAGTGGGTTTTGCAGTGTTTTATCTTGCCCTATTCTCATTGTCCTTTCCCACTTCCATGGTAGTCTTGAAAACCAACAGCTTTGTAGTTATAGCAGCTGTGAAAACAAGAAGCTTTGCAGCCACTGGAGAAGGCTGACATGTTTGAGGTTGCCCAAAGGCCCCAACTCCAGAGAACTGTTGCTATTGGACATGTCTGGCAGTTTCCTTAACAATTTCCATTTGTAAAGCTCATCTTTATAAAACCTGATTTAGAGCTTGCTCAATGAAAACAGCCTTTTTCCTGAAGCATTTGTCAAAAAAGTATCAGTGTCACCATTTAACACTGTGGCTGCCTATAATGTTGACAGAAGTTGGGGCCTATAAGAAGTTGACCTTAAAAAAGTGAAAGGAAGAAAGGAGTCCAAGATGGTGGTATATGAAAACTATGAGCTCATCTCCTCCTATGAACACACCAAATCTATATCCACATATAGATCAATTACTCCTAAAGAAAACCTGAGAGCTACTTAGACAGCTTCTGCATAAAGAAGGTCCATATAGAAATGGATAAGAAAGATGGATACATAGTATCCATGGGAATCCCACCCCAACACAGCAATATGTAGCAAGGAGGGGGTTATTGCTGAGGATATTGAGCACAGACTTGCCCACCCTGGGCAACAAGGCACCTAGACTATACAGGAAGGAAATTCATTTACTAACTTTAGAGCTTCTACAAAATGGGTAGCAAATTGCTGGAACCCTATCCAGAGTCAGAAGCACTGGAAAACACCATTGTTTGAGTTCCCCCTGGTCCCCTCAGTCTGAATCCACTCCAAAAGGCTCAAGTAGTCTGCACAGGGGGATACTCCCACACAGACCACTCCTTCAAGACTGGAAGAGGTAATGTTTCACATAATTTATAGAAACAAACACAATGAGGAGACAGATGAATGTGTACCAAATGAGAGAATAAAATAAAACCCCAGGGGGAAAAAAAAAAAACTAATGAAACAGAAATAAGTAATTTACATGATAAAGGGTCCAAACAACTGATCATAAGGATTAGTTCAAACAACTGATCATAAGGATGTTCACTGAACTTAGGACCACTCACTTAAAAAGTTAGTATGAAAACTGAAAGACAAAGAATAAAATCAATGATAACTACAATAAGCAGTTAAAAGATACCCAAAATTAAAATATGTAAAATGCGACATCAAACAACACAAAATGTTGGTGGGGGGCATAAAAATGCAGTGCTTTTAAAATGCTTTCAAGCATAAGTGACTATCAGCTTAAAAACTGATGCATATAACTACAGATATACAAAAGATTCCATATATATATATATGTAAAGTGTGTGTATATATATATATATATATATATACCTCATGGTAATCACATACCAAAAACCTACAATGCATACACAAAAAATAAAAAGAAACAAAACCAAATACTACATTAAAGTAGTTCATCAAACTATAAGAGAAGTAGACAGGAACTGAAAAGGTATACAATAACAATCAGAAGAATTAACAAAATGGCAATAAATACATACCTCTCCATAATTACTTTAACTGTAAATGAACTAAATGCTCCAATCAAAAGACATAGGATAGCTGAATAGATTTTCAAAAAGAAAGAAGACCCATCTATATGCTGCCTAGAAAAGACTTATCTTAGGTCTAAAGGCACACGTACACTGAAAGTAAAAGAATGGAATAATGTATTCCATGTAAATGTGAAAAAAAGAAAGTGAAGAGAGAAATATTCATATCAGACAAAATAGACTTTAAAGACTGTCACAAAAGACAAAGTCATTATGCAATGAAAAAGGGGTCAATCCAACAAAAGGATATAATGTTTGTAAACATTTATGTACCCAAGATAGCACCTAAATATATAAAGCAAATATTAACAGAAATATATATGTGAGTATACAAAACAAAGAGTAACAGAAAGGAAGAAACAGATAACAATACTAGTAGCAGACTTTAACACTTCATGTATATCAATGAATAGATTATCCAGACAGAAAACTAATAAGGACACATTAGATTAGATAAACTTACTAGAGATATACAAAAGATTCCATTCAAAAGCAGTAGAACAGGAGTTCCTGTCATGGCTCAGTGGAAACAAATCTGACCAGCATCCATGAGGATGCAAGTTCGATCCCTGGCCTCACTCAGTGGGTTGAAGATCAGGCATTGCCATGAGCTGTGGTGTAGGTCACAGACACGGCTTGGATCTGGCATTGCTGTTGCTGTGGTGTCGGCTGGTGGCTACAGCTCTGATTCGACCCCTAGCCTGGGAACCTCCTTATGCCACAAGTGCGGTCCTTAAAAGACAAAAAAAAACAAAAAAAACACCCAAAAAACCTGAACACATATTTTTTCCGAGAGCACATGGAGCATTCTCCAGATAGATCACATGGTAGGCCACAAAAGAAGTCTCAATAAATTTAAGATCTTTTCAGAGTTCCCATCGTGGCACAGTGGTTAATGAATCCGACTAGGAACCATGAGGTTGCAGGTTTGATCCCTGGCCTTGCTCAGTGGGTTAAGGATCCGGCGTTGCCATGAACTGTGGTGTGGGTCGCAGACACTGCTCAGATCCCATGTTGCTGTGGCTGTGGCATACGCCGGCGGCTACAGCTCCGATTTGACCCCTAGCCTGGGAACCTCCATATGCCAGAGGAGCAGCTCAAGAAAAGGCAAAAAGACAAAAAAAAAAAATTAAGATCTTTTCCAACTACAATGGTATGAAACTCAGAAATACAACTACAAGAAGAAAACTGAAAAAGCACAAACACATGGAGATAAAACAAGATGCTACTAAACAACCAATAGATCATTGAAGAAATCAAAAAGAATATTTAAAAATACCTTCAGATAAATGAAAATGGAAACACAACTTTTCAAAATCTATGGGATGCATCAAAAGCAGTTCTCAGAGGGAAGTGTAGAGCAATATAGGTCTACTTCAAGAAACAAGAAAAACTTCAAATAAACAATATAATGTACATTTAAAGGAACTCCAAAAAAAGAATAAGAAAAGCTTAAATTTAGTAAAAGGAATGAAATAATAATGTTCAGGATGGAAATAAATAAAACGGGGACAAAAAAAAAACTAGAAAAGATTATTGAAACTAAAAGTTGGTTCTTTGAAAAGGTAAATGAAATCAAGAAAACTTTAGCCAGACTGATCAAGAAAAAAAGAAAGCCAAATAAATAAAAATCAGAAATGAAAGAAGGGGAATTACAATTGACACCACAGATATACAAAGCGTCATAAAAGAATACTATGAACAATTATATAGCAACAAATAAGACAACCTACAAGAAATGGGTGAATTTCTGGAAATACATAATCTTCCAAGACTGATTAAAGAAGAAATATAAAATTTAAATAGACCAATTACTAGTAACAAAGTTGAATCAGTAATTTTAAAACTCCTCAAAACCAAAAGTATAGGTCTAGATGGCTTCATAGGTAAATTCTACCAAACTTTTAAAGAAGAGTTAATACCTATCCTTCTCAAATTATTCTAAAAAAAATTAAAGGGGAAAGAACATTTCCAAATTTATTTTGCAAAGTCAGCTTACCCTGAAACCAAAACCAGCCAAAGACATCACAGAAAAGAAAACTGCAGGCCAATATTCCTAATAAACATAGATGCAAAAATCCTCAGCAAAATATTACCAAACCTAATTCAACAATACATTGAAAGGACCATACATCATAAGCAAGTGGGATTAATTCCAGGGATGCAAGAATCATTTAACATCCACAAATCAATCAATGTGATATATCATACTAACAAAACAAGGAACAAAAATCATATGATCATCTCTATTCAGAAAAATCATTTTACAAAATTCAGCATCTATAAATGATAAAAACTCTCAACAAACTGGGTATAGAGGGAACTTAGCTCAAAATAATAAAGGCCATTTATGACAAATCCTCAGATATCATAGTCAATGGTGAAACAATGAAAGTTTTCCCTCTAATATCATGAACAAGACAAGCAAGTCCACTCTCACTACTTTTATTCAACATAGTATTGGAAGTCCTAGCCACAATTATGCAATAAAAAGAAACAAAAGGCATCCAAATTGGAAAGAAAGATATAAAACTATCACCATTTGAAGATTATATATATATATACACACACTCACATACACACACACACACACACACACACACACATATATATACATATCTCCCAAAGACTCCACCAAAAAACTACTAGAACTAATAGATGATCCAAAGACAGCTGTAGAATATAAAATTAAATTATAGAAATCTATTGCATTTCTAAACATTAATGATGAAATATCTAAAAGAGAAATACAGAAAATAACTCCATTTACAATTGCATCAAAAAGTATAAAATACCTATGAATACATTTAACCAAGGAGGTAAAAGACCTATATTCTGAAAACTATAAGATATTTAGGAAAGAAATCAAAGATGACACAAATAAATGGAAAGACGTACATTGCTCATGGATTGAAAGAATCAGTATCATTAAAATGTCCATACTTCTCAAAGCAATCTGCAGATTCAATGCCATCCCTATCAAAATACCTATGGCATTTTTTGCAGAACTAGAACAAATAATCCCAAAATTTGTATAAAACCACAAAAGACTCTGAATAGTCAGAACAATCTTGAGAAAGAACATAGATGGAGGGATCATGCTCCTTGGTTTCAAACTATACTTTAAAGTTATAGTTATCAAGACATTATGGAACTGCCACCAAAACAGACACAAAAATCAATGGAACAGCCTAGAGAGTTTAGAAATAAACTCTTGCTCATCTGGTCAATTAACCTATGACAAAGGAAGCAAGAATATACAGTGAGGAAAAGACAGTATCTTCAATAAGCATTGCAAAAACTGGATAGCTACATGCAAAAGAATGAAATTAGACCACTTTATAGACCATCATATACATATAAAAAATAAATTCAAAATGTATTAAAAAAGACTTCAATGTAAGACCTGAAAACATAAAACTCCTGGAAGAAAACATAGGAAGTAAGTTCTCTGACATTATTCTTAAAAATATTTGGGGAGATATGTCTCCTTAGCCAAGGGAAACAAAAGTAAAAATAAACATATGAGAGTACCCCAAACTAAAAAGCTTTTGCATAGTGAAGGAGACCACCAAGAAAATGAAAAAGCAACCTGCTGAAAAAAAAGACATTTACAAATGATATATCCAATAATGGGTTGATATCTAAAACATATAAAGAATTCACGTCATGGCGCAGTGGTTAACGAATTCGACTAGGAACCACGAGGTTGCGGGTTCGGTCCCTGCCCTTGCTCAGTGGGTTAACCATCCGGTGTTGCCGTGAGCTGTGGTGTAGGTTGCAGACGCGGCTCGGATCCCGTGTTGATGTGGCTCTGGCGTAGGCCAGTGGCTACAGCTCTGATTCGACCCCTAGCCTGGGAACCTCCATATGCTGCAGGAGTGGCCCAAAGAAATAGCAAAAAGAATTCATACAACTCAATATCAAAAACCCAAAGAATCCAATTAAAAAATTAGCAGAGTACCTGAATAGACATTTTTCCAGAGAAGACATACAGATGGCCAACAGGCACATAAAAAGCTGCTCGACATCATTAATCATCAGGGAAATGCAAATCAAAAGCACACTATGATAATACCTCATATATGTCAGAAAGGCAATTATCAAAAGAGAGAGAGAGAAACAACAATTGTTGGCAAGGACATGAAAAAAAAAAAAGGGAACACTTGTGCACTGTTGACAGAAATGTAAACTGGTGCAGCCATGATAGAAATGAATATGGAGGTTTCCCCAATATAAAAATAGAACTCTCATACAATCCAGCAATTCTACTTCTGGGTATTTATCAGAAGAAAACAAAAACACTAATTTTAAAAAGATGTAGGTACCCCTATGTTAACTGCAGCACTATTTGTAACAGCCAGATATGAAAGTAATGTAAGGAGTTCCCATCGTGGCACAGAGGAAATGAATTCAACTAGGAACCATGAAGTTGTGGGTTTGATCCCTGACCTCGCTCAGTGGGTTAAGGATCTGGCATTGCTGTGAGCTGTGTATAGGCCGGCTGCTGTACCTCGGATTAGACTCCTAGCCTGGGAACCTCCATATGCCATGGGTGTGGAACTAAAAAGCAAAACAAAACAGAACAAAAAGTAACATAAGGGAGTTCCCGTCGTGGCGCAGTGGTTAACGAATCCGACTAGGAACCATGAGGTTGCGGGTTCGGTCCCTGGCCTTGCTCAGTGGGTTAAGGATCCCGAGTTGCCGTGAGCTGTGGGGTAGGTTGCAGACGCGGCTCGGATCCCGCGTTGCTGTGGCTCTGGCGTGGGCCGGTGGCTACAGCTCTGATTCAACCCCTAGCCTGGGAACCTCCATATGCCGAGGGGAGCGGCCCAAGAAATAGCAACAACAACAACAACAACAAAAAGTAACATAAGTATCCACTAATAAATGAAGGGATAAGGAAGATGTGAGATACTTATGAAATAAAATCTTGCCATTTGTGGCAACATAGCTGGACCTGGAGGGTATTATATTACTTGCTAAGTGGAATGAATAAGTCAGAGAAAAAAAGACTGTAGTATTTCACTTAACTGTGGAATCTTAAAAACAAAACAAATGAACAAACAAAATAAAACAGAAACATATACAACAAATTGCTGCTTGTTAGAGGAGAGGGAGTGGATGTATGAATAAAACAGAGGAAAGAGATTAAGAGGTATAAACTTATAGCTATAAAATAAGTTATAGGGATGTAATGTATACATAGGTAATACAGTCAATAATATTGTAACAACTTTGTATGGTGATAAATGGCACCTAAACTGGTGGTAATCATAATGTAGAAAAATACTGAATCACTGTATTGTACATCTGAAATTAACGTATATTGTATATTAATTATAAATCAATGTATAAAGCATAAAAGGAAAATCTGGGGAATGAGATACCCATTAGAGACTTTGAGAAGTTCCAACATATTCCAGGAATACAAAAAGTCAAATGCACATATAGAGCAATGCACATGCCTAGGGAATACCTAGGAAGTCCATTATTTATCACCTCTGAACTTAAAGTACTGTGCAAGCAGGAGGTGAAGGCTAAGGCAGAGTTGTAAACTGTCTGGCTATATTAAAAGTATGCCCAACAAACATAATCCCTCAGCAAAGGCTTGGGAAATTATCGATAAAGCCTTTAAGGAAATATCTGTTCAAACATTATCTGATCATTAAACTAAGCAGGCACTTCAGTGGCCACATACAACAAAGAATACAAACTTAGCAGAATTAGTTCAGGAAAATCACCAAGTAAATAAACAGCAACAATAAACTCTGGGGAAGGAGAAATTTGACTTTTAAAGTTGCCACACTGTATTATTTTAAACATCTAGTTTTAATAAAAAATAATTATAACACATGCAAAGAAAGTATGGTACACACACACACACCATCAATACAAACTGTCCTGAGGAAGACAAAGCATGGATGTCAGTCTTTCCAGAGAAAGATTTTATATAAACTACTATGAGTATGTTCAAAGAACCAAAGGAAGCCATGCTTAAAGAACTAAAGAAAAGTATAAGAAAATGTCTCATCATGCTGTACAGCAGGAACTGACAGAACATTGTAAATGAATTATAATAAAAAAATTAAAAAAGAAAATGTATCATCAAATAAAGAATAGAAATAAAGAAATAGAAATTATTTTTTTAAAAAATAATAGAAACTGGCATTAAAAAGTAAAATAACTGAAGTGAAAAAAAATTCACTAAAGAGGCTTAACAGCATATTTGAACCAGCAGAAGTAATCGATGGATTTGAAGTCATGTTGATTGAAATCATCTGGTCTGAGAAATTGAATGAAAAAACAATGAGTAAAAATAAGTAGAATTTCAGAGACCTGTGGAACACCACCAAGCATATAAACATAAACATATGAGAGTCCCAGAAAGAAAGGAGAGAGAGAAAAGAACAGAAGGAATATTTGAGGAAATAGCCCAAAAAACTAATAATCTACACATACAAGAAGCTTAATGGACTCCAAGTAGGGTAAAGAGATCTACACTTAACACATCATAATAAAACTGTCAAAAAAAAAAAACACACACACAAAGAGGAAATCTTGAAAGCAGCAATAGAGAAGAATCTATCACATTCAAAATATCTCAATAAGACACAGCTGATTTTGCATCAGAAACCAGGGAGGACAGAAGGCACTGGTATGACATATTCAAGTGCTAAAAGAGATTTAAGAATTCTTTATCCAACAAGACTATTCTTCAAAAATAAAGAAAATATTAAGACACTCCCAAATTAACAATGACAGAGAATTGGTCACAACACATCTACCTTATAAGACATCCTAAGACAGTCAGTCCTTCAGAGTGAAATTAAAGGACACTAGACCATAACTGGAATCCACAAGAGGAAAAAGGAAGCACAGGTAAAGCTAACTACATAGGCAAATATATAAGATACTACAAATGTATTTTATTTGTAAATCTTTTCTTCTCCAATCTGATTTACAAGACAACTACTAAAGCCATGATTTAAAAATTGTGTTGGAGTTCCAGTTGTGGCTCAGCAGGTTAAGAACGTGATGGAGTGTCCATAAGCATGCTGGTTTGATCCCTGGCCTTGCTCAGTGGGTTAAGGATCCAGTGTTGCCACAGCTGTGGCATAGGTCACAGATATAGCTCAAATCTGGTGTTGCTGTTCCTACACCACAGGAACAGCTGCAGCTCCAATTCGACCCCTAGCCCAGGAATTTCCATATGCCACAGGGGCAGCCCTAAAAGAAAAAAAAAAGAAAAAGAAAATCTGTGTTGATAGGCTTACAATGGATAAGAATGTAATTTGTATGATAATAATAGTACAAAGGAGTGGGGGTAGGTAATGAAGCTATAGGAGAGAAAAAAACTTGTATACAATTGAAATTAAGTTTGTATTAATCCAAAGTGAATTGCTATAAAATGTTAATCCCCAGGGCAACCACTAAGAAAATAACAACAAAAAAAAGTAAAAGAAAGGACAAAAGAATTAAAATAGTACACTAAAATACTATCTCTTTAACACAAGAGAGCAGTAATAGAACAATAGAGGAAAAGACTTATGTAGAAAACAAATAGCAAACATGAAATAGCAGACTTAAATTTCACTTTATGAGTAATTATAGTAAGTATAAGTAAACACTCCAATCAAAAAACATAGATTAGCAAAATGGTTAAAAACAAAAACATGAGCATGTATCTCTATAAGATACATGCAAAGATTCAAAGAGGTTGAAAAGATAGAAAGCAATACGCCAGGTAAACAAAGGAGACCTGGAGTGGCTATGCTACTTAGTATCGGAAAGAAAACAACTTTATGGATACAAAGAAAAGTTGTTTTTGTTTGTTTTGTCTTTTGTCTTTTTAGGGCTGCAGTTGCAGCATATGGATGTCCCCAGGCTAGGGGTCTAATCGGAGCTACAGCTGCTGGCCTACACCAGAGCTCACAGCAATGCCAGATCCTTAACCCACTGAGCAAGGCCAGGATTGAACCTGCAACGTCATGGCTCCTAGTTGGATTCATTTCTACTGTGCCACGAAGGGAATTCCCAAGAAAAGCATTTTTAAGTGGGAAAGAGCTCAATTCATGAGAAAGACCTAAAAACTATAAATACATACAAACTTAACAATAAAGACATGAAGCAATAACTGTCAAAATTAAAGGAATGAATAGACAATTTAACAATATAAGTTGGAGAATTCAATACCTCAATTTTAATAACGGATAAAACAACTTGACAGAAGACCAAAGAGGAAAGAGAAGACTTAAACAACACTATCAACCAATTAGACCTAATAGACAGCAACAGAATTATTTCACCTAACAACTACTCCAACAACAGCAGAATATACATTCTTCTCAAGCACAAATTGAACATTTTCCAGGATAGACTGTATGTGAGACTATAAGAAATTTTCCATAAATGCAAAAAGATTGAAATAATATAAAGTATGTTCTCTGACCACAATGGAATGAAATAAATATAACTGAAAAGAGAATTCAGGAAGGTTGTCAGAAACAAGACCATCCTATAAAAATCAATAGCATGCAAATACCAATTATGTATTAGAAGATAATGCATAGTTGCAACAACAAAAAAAAAGCTATAAGGTATCTAGTAGTCAACCTAACAAAGAACAAAGGAAAACCCCAATAGAAAAAAAATCAAAGATTTCAGTAAACAGAATGCTATACCAGATTCATGGAGAGATGATTAAGTCAATTCCTCCCACTTAATTTACAAAGTCAATTCAGTCACAAAGAAAATGTCAGCTTTTTAAAAACATTTAAACAAGTAATCCAAACTCTATGGGAGTTACAAAAGTTCCCAAATAGCTTATAAAGTTATGAAGAAAAGAGGGAGTTATTTCCTCTAACTAGATATTATGACATTCTAAAAAGCTAATGGAATTAAAAGAGTATGTTACTGGTGAAGGTCAAAGAGGTCAAAGGAACCAAATTGAAAGCTCAGAAATAAAACCATGTTTGTATGGAAATTTGATATATGATAAAACTCATTGTAAAATAAGGGGGCAATAATTGTCTAGATCATTTAGAAAGAATGGCTCACTATATCAACAGAATCGAAGGTGGACTCCCAGCCTTACATCATATACAAAGGTCAACTCAAGATTCATTAAAGACCTTTCTATAAAAGATAAAGCTATAAAGTTAACAGGATAAAACATGAAAATATCTTTGTGACCTAAATATATGAAATTTTTCTTAAATAAGATCCAAAATACACAAACCATAAGGTTACAAATACATACTGATAGATTTTACTATATCAAAATAAAGGATTTCTTACTTAGGGATAAATCTGGAAAAAAATATGAGCAATACTTACATAAAATATTGCTGAGAGAAATTAAGGAAAATCTAAAAGGAAAAGTATACTTTGTCCATAAATTGGAAGATTCAATATTGTTAATATGAAACTCTTCCTAAATTGATCTATAGACCTCAATAGAACCCCAGTGAAAATTCTAGTGTATTTTTTTTCTAGTTATTGACAAACCAATCCTAAAATTCACATTAAAAATGCAAAGGATTGGAGTTCCCGTGGTGGTGCAGTGGTTAACGAATCCGACTAGGAACCATGAGGTTGCGGGTTCGGTCCCTGCCCTTGCTCAGTGGGTTGACGATCCAGCGTTGCCGTGAGCTGTGGTGTAGGTTGCAGACGCGGCTCGGATCCTGCGTTGCTGTGGCTCTGGCGTAGGCCGGTGGCTACAGCTCCAATTCGACCCCTAGCCTGGGAACCTCCATATGCTGTGTGAGTGGCCCAAGAAATAGCAAAAAGACAAAAAAAAATGCAAAGGATTTAGAATAACCAAAACAATTTTTAAAAGAAAAAGAAAATTTGAGGATTAACTGTGCCTGATTTAAAGACTTATAAAGCCACAGCAATAAAAATGGTGTGTTACTGATGAAAAGATAGAGAAGTAGATCAATAGAACAGAATAGAGTCCAGAAATGTACCAACACAAATATGGACAACAAATTTTTTAACAGATACAAAGTCAGTTACTGGAGAAAAAATCATTTTCAACTAATGATGTTGCCAAAATTAAATATATATATATATATATATATATATATATATATATATATATACACACACTAATAATCTTTGATCCATACTTTGCACCATATACAAAAATTAACTCAAAATGGATCATGGATATAAACATAAAACCCAAAACTACAAAACTTACAGAAGAAAAGAGAGGAGAAAAACTTTGTGACCTTAAGTTAGGCAAAAATTTCTTATGTAGGACAACAAGAGTAGAATCCATAAAAGAAAAAATAAACTTATTACAATTTAAAACTTCTGCTCTTTGAAAGACATTGTTAGGAGAATGAAAAGACAAATCACAGATTAGAAAAATATACTTGCGAAGTACTTGTCTTTAGAATATACATACAGGTATACAGGTATACAAATACAATATACAAACACAAATACAAGTATATTTAAGATATATAACTATAAGAATTTATACAAATATATAAGGGGCTTAAACCTAAAATATATAAAGAACATTCGAAATTCAATAAGAAAATAAAAAACCCAATTAAAAATGCACAAAAGATTTGAACAATTAAGGAAGATACATAGAGGGAAAATAGGCATGAAAAAGATCCTAAGCATAATTAGTTACTAGAAAAAAATGCTAATGAAAACCATGAGATACCATTCCTTACCAATTAGAAAGGCTAAAATTAAATAAACTGACCATTATCAAGTGCGAGTGAGGATGTGGGAGAACTGAAACTCATACATCTTGCTGACTGGAATGCAAAATGGCACAACCACTTTGGAAAACATTTTGGCAACTTCTTGTTCAACACTATGTATCATGAGTGTGTGTATGAAATCTCTGTCTATGCTGTATATGTCTAAGTTTATTGATTTTTTTTTAACCACATGGTATTCCATGCTGTCTATCCATTCTCTGCAGGAAGAAAATCAAGTTTATCTTCAAGTCTTTACTACATCTTTATACATCACCCCTTCTTAATCTTTGTAGAAATTTATCCAGGAGTTGGATTGCGGGGCCATGGTACACATGCACAATAAACACTGTTATATTGCTTGGCAGAATGGCCGACAAAGGCAAATTTCAACCAGTAGTGTACATGAGTTTCTATTTCCCTTTTTTAAATAATTGCCAATTCATGATCTTTTAATTACATAATTCTTTCTACATTTATTACTTGGCATATAAGGAAGATTTTTTCAATTTTCATCTGCTCATTGATTTATTTGTTTATTTAATCAGTAAGGTTCATGGACTTCTACTTTATTCAAGGGATTACAATCAATCAAAACATTATTTTGATGTTCTAATTGTCCCAGAATGGGAGTCCCTTCATGCTGGTACCTGTGTCCTTTTGACAACCCTCCATCTGTTTTTCAGTAGACTTTTTGAAGAGCACTTTTAGGTTTATAGAAAAATAGTAGAGTTCCCATATATCCCTCACCCTTCACCCTTTCCCCCACACAGTTTCTCTCTTGAGGTCAGGTAATAAATTGAAGTCATCCTTGAACCCCCAGCATCTAGCATAGCAAGTGGCACATAGTAATTTCTCAAGTATATTTAAAGAGTATACTTAAGTATATTTAAAGAATGAAGAAATAATCAATTAAGTCCAATCTGAGATAAGCTATCAGTCATCAAATTTTATGAATAGCCTAATAAGCCATGAAGGCATTAAACACATTCTCGGAAATGGAATTTTTTCAATTTTTTTGTTGTTAAAATATTGCTTCATTTAGCTTTATATCTAAACAATAAATTCCATAGTCTATCTATGCTTGGAGTTATCTTCACATCCTGACAACTCTTCTGTAATTCTTCCTTCTGATCACAAAGGGAAAAACAGAATGTTTGGAGCCATTTCCCTATTCCCTGAAAATATGCCCCAATCATGTCATCCCTTATTCCTGTATATCACAAAATTAATTGATCATAGAGCCACAGAGTTAGAACTATGAGAAATCTTTTGAACTCATTATCTTAAAGATGGGACAACTGAGGCCTAGAGGGGTGAAACTACTTCCCTTCAGATCATAAAGCAAATTAGCAACAGTGCTAACCAAAGTCAGTTGATTTCTAATCATCTTACAAAATATTCCTACAGTGATTAAAAACTAATTCTCCCACCTACACATAAGCCTTTCAACCACTGGTTCACTTACAGATTACTCCAGGTTCATTGTTAATAAATTATTGCTAAACATCAATAGGCTTAGATACCAAGTTGTAAAATAACAGACAAACCCACACACATAATTATTGCTCCTGGTACATAGTTGACCAATATCTTGCTTAATCAACAGGTTTCTTCAGTTTGTTTTTGTTGTGTGTTTGTGTGTACTTGTGTGTGTTTGATTTTTTTCTCCAATTTCTATTAGCATTATATAAAAAGGGAAGTGGGAAATGTGAAGTCTTCTGTTGTTGCAAACACATGTGACTCTCATCTAAATGGCATTAAAATTGTTCAGACATTGAAATGAAAGCAAATGTGCGTGTACCTATCACATTACGTAGGGAAACCAATGTAGGCTGAGTTGTATGTCACCAAATGCCCCACATGTGACATACAGGGAAAATGACATAATCCAAGTATTCAGCAAAAGCAGCCCACAGTAACAAATGCATCATTTCTGAAGAGGAAGAGAGAACAGATGGCTCAGCAAGCAATTGTAGAACAGCCAGCTTCCCCCTCCACACCTCCAGAACCAAACTGCCTCCCATTGCCTCTCCTAGGCCCTGGTGAAACTCAGAGGCAAAACACTTAAGGACCACATTAGCAGCAGCCATGGCAAGAGAAGTCCTAGGTCACAGTGCCCTGGGCTTGGACCCAAAGGACCTATGTTCACAGCCAGATTCTTCCTCTTACCTTCAATGTTACCTTAAACAAGTTACTCAATTTCCTTAAATTGTATTTCCTCATCTCTAATACCAGACTAGGAGGACACCACAATGTTAAAGGAGGTACCAAAATGAAAGTGCATCATGAACTACAATGTACTCAGCAAATGTTAAAGCTCATTAGTTAAAAAATACAGATTGGATGAAACTAATAGAAGCCAACCTGAAACCTAATAGCATATACTACATGCAGTGTTCAAAGAGTTCTAGTCCCGATCACAGTTTCACAGTTCCTTTTCAAGAATGGTCAGTGAATTTTGGTTGTCTCTGTGTTAAAAAGTCACCATGATTTTATTCTTACTGCAAGAGAGTGATAAATCTATTTCATTCGTTACTCGTTCAATAAACATTTATTGAGCATCCATGCTAAGCTATAGACTAGCTAAGTGACAAAAGATATAGCAGCTCTTTGGCCACTAATTTTTTAAAAGATAATTACCTTTCTCTTATGTTTCTACTGCTTAAAGGGTAAGCATGGTGGGAAAAAAATTAACTACATCAAGAAGGCTAGAGACGGACATTTCTGGATGATTTGTGTATCAGTGTAAGAAATAATAATGACTTACATTTCTAGTGTTTCAAAAAAAATGATTTCATAGATGTTAACTGATTTAATTCTCACACTAGCTCTCCAAAGCAGGAATTATTTCCCACTCTTTGGAGCCTGAATGCAAATCCAGCTACTCTGACTTCAAGTCCAAAACAATTCCCACTATACTCTACTGCCTCTCATTTTAAAGCCAGGGGACATAAGGGTAGGAAGAGAAAAGTATCCTCTGGCAAGATAAATCATAATTTTTTTTCAACACTCTAGGGGGTGTTGTTGGGAGAGGTTCCTAGAATTCTACTATCCTCAAACTTCATAAATGGTAGAGAAAAACAGCTAAAACAGGCATTAGGAAAAATCATTAAAATGAGACTAAGTTACATCAACAATCCCTTTTGCTACTGTTTTAATCCCACACAATACATTTAATTTATTTGTTTATTCACTGACATTCTGCTAACTGCAGAAGAAACTCCCAAAAGCTAAGACTAGACCAAAATAGTAGAACACTACTAATTGGCGGATCAATAAAGTACTCCATTCTGTTTGCATAAATAGACATTTTGATGGCAATCCTTTGCTTTGATGGCAACAAAAATAGATTAACTGGGTCCTTAATACATGTATATAATAAGAACTGCAGACAATATGCCCTGAAGATTGTCATTCTTGTCTTTAGGCAGATGGTAGAAATGGAGGAAGGGGGAAAAGATGGGAAAGAACTTTCCTAGAGCAGCTGTTGCATGTGGGCACCATTCTGGGTGCTTCACATGATTTAACTCTTCGAAGCTTCATAATAACTCTCACTACAGTTTTACAAATGAGGAAACAGAGTTTCAGATCAGTTAAGACCCAGTTCCATCTCCTTGCCCCACTACCTCACATTATCTTTGAAATGATCTGTTGTGGAGGGGCCAGAGAACTGGTGTGTGACAGGGGAGCACTATGGCTCCTGATACTCCTTGGAAATGTTAGGACTCCAGCGTCATGATTCAGGAAGTCGATGTACTGCCAAGGTCACAGATGGTACACTTGAGACCCTTTAGCCTGTGCACAGAGTAGTCCCAGAGAGAAATAAAGGATAACGAGGCTTAGAAATATAAAGTTGGGAGCCAGGGAGGCAGAAAGAGAAATACAAGATGTGAAAAAAATCAGAAAAGCACAAATGCATAAAAGTTAAGCATGTGTTTAAAAAGAATAGGTGCAAGACAAAAACGGCAGTATATTAGGTGGAATTAACTGTTTTTATTAAAGATTAAAAAACATGACATATTTTACAGAAATTAGAAAGTACATAAAAGTATAAAGAAGATGGGTAAGACAGGATGGGAAAATCACCATAATTCCACATTGATGTGATTAAATGTTCTTTATTTTAACATTTTAGCATATTTTCTTCTAATCTGGGAACTTTTTATACAATTGAAATCATACTTGAACATGTAATTTTGTATGCTGCTTATTTAGTTTAACATTATTTTGAACATTTGCCTAAGCATTTAAAAACTCCTATATCTGTTCTTGCATTCCACTGAACCATGGACACCAAGGGCAAGGTCAATATTTTTTTTTTTAATATTTCCATGTAACTCAGAACAGTTGTTTTCAGAGTAGCTACTCAAAAAATATTTACTGGGTGGAATATGAACACCAGTGCTCTCTCATCACCCCTTAATTTGCTAATCCTCTGAAGCCCTTTGTCTACAGTTAATTCTATGGTACTTTGTGTCTGCTCTCAGGATGTTTTATAATATCTGCTTCAAATATGTATGTTACACCTAACTAGACAATGTGTTTTATGGGGAAAAAGTTCATCTCTTCAATTCCTCTCATATTCTTTGCTCTCCATCTTCACCAACAGTGCCTGTCATACTGTTCCTTCCACACAAGACAATCTAATCTCATTAAAGATAGACTATAGCTATAAAAAATTCTAAGAACTAGAACACAATTTTATCAGTGATGCTCCTCCTAGCACCAAGAGAGCTTTGATTTTTTTTCCCAAAGTTGCAGTCCCTAGTATCAAATCCTCTTTATGCTTTCCTTTTCCCCTTCTTTTCCCCTCACAGTAAACTGAAACTATATACAGGAGAGAGAGAGAGAACTGGAAAAATCTGTAGCAATGAACAATGTATAAATGAGAAATTAGAACATGATCTTTTTTTATTTGTACTCTTGATAAGTCATGAAAACTGGATAATTCAAATATGGAGTGAATTTTAAAAGGTAAAATATTCAGAACAAGAGAGAAAATATTATCTTCTGCTCTGTGATGTTCAACTCAAAAAAACAAACATTATAAAAGAAAATTAAAAGTGAAATGCCAAGAAAGGTGATGGGCGTCAAAAACATAAGCAATTATTAAGGGAGCTGATTTTCATGTAGGAGATGGATTAGATGATATAGGGCCTGGTAAGACATCGAACATCCATGGCTTTTCTCCGAAGGAGATGGCAAGTGGGTTTTGAGGAGAAGAGTGACGTGATATGGGTTTTGGGGGGATCACTATGCTGAGAATAGACTATGAAGAGGCAAGAGTGGAAGCAGGAAGACCAAGTAGAAGGCTATTGCAAAACCCAGAATATATGACTCTAAAGGATAGAACTTCCATCATGCAGAAGTCATACGCAGGCATGGGGTATAGGCTGACTCAGCAGGCAATGAGCTTTTAGCCATCAAAAGTGTACAAGCAGAAAAACACTCATCAAGGATACTGCAGAGGTTGGCTTTAAACTTTAAAGTCATTTCCAACATTGAGATTCCATGAACATTGCCCACAAGCTACTTATACCCTCAAGAGAGCTTAATAACTCCATAATGCTGTTAACAATTAATTTTATTATAAAGGTATAATATTTTCACTGTAGGAAATTAGAAAATAGATATATAGATAAGCAAGAAGAAAATAAATAAAAATACAGTCCTAACATCCAGAGACACTCACAGTTAGGACCTTGGTATGTATTCTTCCATTACATTTTCTTGGCATATATATCTTTAGAGAGATAGATAATACAAAGCATAGGTTTTTTCCTAACTAAACAAGATTACTATCTTTATAGTATTTTATAACCTTTTAAAATCAAGTGCATGATGAATATATTCTTCTGTCAATTCATATTTTCTGCCAGAATTAGAAACCCCCTATAGATAGCTCCTATAGCAGCCTTGAAGCAATGAGTAATGTAAATAAGATAGAAACTGGCAAGATATACATAGTCTTAGGAGATTAAAATAATGAGAAGATGCCTTCCTCATGAATGTCTCCCACCTAGCTTTAAGAGGAATATTTTGAACCATCTCCCATACAATATTTCATGGTCCTCTGTCAGTTTCAGCACCTTCCCCTCCATCACCATAACAAGCTATGTCCCAAGTCAAAAGACAGGAACACAATCAGAAGAGAGTAAAGGAATACCTGTCATCCTAATTGAGCCTCAGAGGTCTCATCTTACTTTTCCTTTGTTACCTCTGGGTATCTTATATTACACCAGTCATTCATTCCATGCGCACTTAAAAGTTTCCAAATGACTCTGAGCTTTATTTACCACCTTGGCACCAAAGGTAATACTTTGGTATTTCCTCACATACAGTATTTGTAGATTCATATGACAACAAATATTTATTGAGTATATACTATATACCAGGCACTGTTCTTGACATTTGAGATAAAGCAGTGAACAAAAGAGGAAACATCTCTGTCCTAGTGGGGTTTTTATTCTTTTTGGAAGGAATAGACAATAAAAAATAATTAAGTGTTTTAGATGGTAATAGCTGCTATGGAGGGAAAGAAAGCAAGGAGAGAGAATAGGTAGTGACATGAAGGACTGTGATTTTAAAGTAGAATGGGCAGGAAACTCCTTGACACAAAAGATAGCTTTAGTGAAAAGACTGAAGAAGGAAGGAAGTGAGCCATAAGGGGAGTAGAGGAAGAGGACTCCAAGCAGTGGCCTAGAGGCAGCAAAGTACTTGGCCATGTTACAGCATCAGTTTGGAGGCCAATGTGGGTAGAACAGGGTGAGATAAAAAGTGATAGAAGATGAGGTCATAAAAGGTACCCAGAGTCAAGATCACACAAAGCCTTGTGGATCATGGAAAGTCTTGGACTTTTCTCTGCAGGAGGTGGTAATCACTGATGAGCAGAGAAGAGGGACATGATCCTACTTGAGTTTTGGGAACATCATCTTGTTGAGAATAGGTAACAGAGGTCAAGAGTGGAAGCAGAAAGACCATGTAGGAGGCTGGAACAATCCAGGAGATAGTGGCTTGGACCAGAGGGTGGCAGCATGGATGGCAAGAGGCAGTCAGATTCTGCCTAGATTTTGAATTCACAGCCTTGGCATATGGTAACAATTTTAAGAAAGAGAAGAGAGTCAAGCATGTCACCCAAGTTTTGTCCCTGGAAACAAAAAATAGTTACTGTTTACTTTAAAGGATAGAACAGTGGAAAGAGCAGGTTTGCAGTGGAAGTAATTAGGAATTCAGTTTTGGACTTGTGAGTTGATTAGCCATAGAAGTGGAGATGTCAAATAAATAGTTGGATATGTTAGTCTGAGTCTAGCAGAGAGGTCCAAGTTAGAAATTTGGGAGTTATCAGCACATAGCTGGTATCAGGAGCCATAGATTAGAAAAGATGACCAAGGAGTTCCCGTCATGGCGCAGTGGTTGGCGAATCCGACTGGGAACCATGAGGTTGCGGGTTCGGTCCCTGCCCTTGCTCAGTGGGTTAACGATCCGGCGTTGCTGTGAGCTGTGGTGTGGGTTGCAGACGCGGCTCGGATCCCGCGTTGCTGTGGCTCTGGCATGGGCTGGTGGCTACAGCTCCGATTCGGCCCCTGACCTGGGAGCTTCCATGTGCCACGGGAGCGGCCCAAGAAATAGCAACAACAACAAAAAAAAAAAAAAAAGAAAAGATGACCAAGATAGTTAAGTGTAGATAGAAAATAAATAGATCCAAGAATTGACTATGAGGTCATGCCAGTATTGAGAAGGCAGAACCCAGGTGGCAGAACCAGCAAGGGGAGGGGTGGGACATCAGACGAATACCAACATACATAATGCCTTTATGTTACCCATCCAGCACACCTCAGGGTTTTGCCTCACTCAAGCCCCAGAAGCACCAAGAAAGAAAACTCACTCAACTAAGACCCCTCACACTGGGAACAGGGAGAAGTAGCTGAAGATGATCTGTCCTGGTTTTTCATCTTTCATGGGCACCTTCCAAAAGCTTGTCAACCCACTAACACCTTCCTTTATTCTGGCCCAAGCAGATTGACTGTCCCACTCCCATGACCCTGCCCAACCTCAATGACCTGGGTCAAGAATAAGAGAGAGCAGAACCTCAATATCTAACCTCACACCTGAGTGTCACAATGACCCTTGAAGTACATAAATATATATATGATCATATCATGTGCACTTAAGAACTAAGAAAAGCTTCTACCTTTAGATGAAATGTCTTAGTCCTCCTAAAAGAACAGTGCTTATTGAGATAAATGAAAAGAGGGTGGTTGTTTTAAATCAGTATGACTAATGTTAAAAAACAGCTGGTAAGGAATACTAGGTAATCACATACACACAAGCTACCAACTGGGAACATTACAGTGTTATACCTACCATAATTTAGCTCTCCCTCCCTACATAGTCACTCAGAGTGGCAGCTGCAATCTTGGGCTTTGCACATTAGAGACCATTAGGAAAAGCAGCATGATTCATCATCTTCTGCTTGTTTTATTTTAACTTAGTCATTTGGGGGCAGATCTTCTGAGGCACTAACAATAGTCTGAGACTAGATTGATTTTCTTCCTTAAATAACTTGTGGACTTTTTTTTTAACTGTTGAAATTTCTGCCATTTCAGATAAAGGTGCATAAAACCTTAGAAATGTAAGAGAACATGGAGATCACTTAGAACAATCTCTCACCCTCATCAAACTATCCTCAATAATATTCCTAGCAACTATTCAGACTCTCCTTGATTTCCTTCAGTGATGGGGAGCTCATTACTCATAAGAGAGGTTATTTTTATTTTTCAGATATTCTCCTTAGAATATTTTCTTTAATATGTTCCTATATGAATCATTGGTTTTTCATATTTCCTTAGAGATTAATTCAGGAAGAAATTATGCTCTTATCTACATAATACATCTTCAACTGGGGCAGACTTTATTTTGTTTTGTCTCTTTGTTTCTGGGATAAGCGTTTGCATTTCTCCAGATTTCCCTTTAGAATCCTCAGCATCCCAGACACTCTCCTTTGCTTGAATATCTCTCTTGGAAAATGGTGTAAAATTTAACACAAGCCTCCAGATGCAATCAAGTTAGGGCACAGTATGAATGGACACTGTGGGCACAATGCTTCTACAGATACAACCTTAGCTTTCTTGGAAACCATGTTACAATATTGCTGCGTCTGGGTTTGTGGTCACAAAAGTTCTCGGGATCATTTTCAAATAGCCTGTTTTGCTTTTCAGGATGTCCCAGTTCTAAAACTCAAGGACTTGCTTTTTAACCTAAACCCATTATTTCCTACTTAGTTTTCATTTTGTAGGCTTTACCCCAACATTTCAGGTATTAAGACCATTTAACTATATCCACTGTCTCTCCCAAATTCTTACCCTCCAAAAATGTGAGAAATATCTTCAATGGCTCCATCCTGATGATAGTTCTGGGTATACAAGAATAGAGCAGAGGAGTAGAGACATCAATCTTCTTATCAATCATCTCTGGAGGAGTTTTATAAATCAGCTGTTGAACCACAGCCTAATGGTAAAAGCATTCCCCAGCTACCAGAGAACTGCATATCTTGATGGAATTCTCCCAATTTCCCATAAAAATTTTTTTACAGGATAATGTGTTGCCTTACACAAAGGTACTTTGTAAGAGGCAGCCCTTGGATCTCACCATTGCATTTCATGTAAGGATGCAATGGTTTACTAAATGACATACATCAGAGGACCCACAGAAGTTTCTTCCTGCTCTCAGAACTATTTTTCTTCCTTATAGACAATTTTATTTATGATGTTTCCTCTTTGCTTGGACTGTTAGGAAGCCCACAGAAAAATTTGTAAGCTACCTCTAGAAAGGGTACAGAGTATGGAATAACAGAATCACCTAGCATACTTCTATGGAACAACCACACACTCGTGGCTTCATCTTATTCTCCCTAACCTTTTATTACTTTACCATAATTTCCTCATATATCCCCCCTCCCCTCCAACTTATTAAATTTAAATAAATTCAACAAACCACCAAAAATCTTCGTAAAATAAAAATAAGAACAGAGACTAGACAGAAAATCCGGACCACATTTTTCT
Organism: Phacochoerus africanus; assembly: GCF_016906955.1. Lineage (NCBI taxonomy): Eukaryota > Metazoa > Chordata > Mammalia > Artiodactyla > Suidae > Phacochoerus > Phacochoerus africanus. Next base: position 243,373,797 of record NC_062545.1, read on the forward strand.
ATGTATTTTATCCACAAGGATAACATGAGAATTTTGTTATATGTTTTGCTGCATCAAAATGCAGTATGTCAACAGCATTACTGTGATTCACAGGACTTACAGTCATTTAAAATAAAGAAGAAGACAAAAAATAAAATAAAAATAAAGGAGTTCCCTTCATGGCTTAGCAGAAACGAATTTGACGCATCCATGAGGATGCAGGTTCAATCCCTGGCCTCATTCAGTGGGTTAAAGATCCTGTGGTGCTATGAGCTGTGGTGTAGGTTGCAGACATGGCTCAGATCTGGCATTGCTGTGGCTGTGGTATAAGTCAGCAGCTGTAGCTCTGATTCGATCCCTATCCTGGGAACCTCCATATGCCATGGGTGCAACCCTAAAAAGACAAAAAAATAAAATAAAAATAAAGAGGAAATGTCCTAGTCCTAGTGAATCCACACTAGGTCCTAACAATCACTACTTTCTTTTCCAAATGCTTACAATCATAAATATAATTTCATTTTTAGAATTTTTCCAGAATTGATATCAATCTGGCTACTCTGTCATTTTGTGAGGTGGGGGGGGGGTACATATTTTGTTCTTCGTTTAGAAATTTGGAATATTTGCTCATTCCGAGTGTTCTGGAATCCCTCCTATTCTCCATGTCTTATCAAAAATCACTGATAACAATTCTTAACTGCCAGTAATTTCAGTATTCCAGGGAAAATAATAAATGCAGTGAACTTTATATTTAAGCCCAAGAAAAATTAGGAATCATTCTTTTGAGAATAAGGTTTGAACTATGTTACAAGCTGTTAGAGCAGTTAAATTACAATAATTAATAGTTTGTGCAAATAATTTTACCCCAATTGTAAGTTTCAAAGGAGGAGTTCCCATTGTGGCCCCTGGGAACTAGCATCCATGAGGATGCGGGTTCGCTCCCTGGCTTTGCTCAGTGGGTCAGGGATCCAGCGTTGCCATGAACTATACTGTAGGTTGCAGACTTGGCTCGGATCTGGTGTTGCTGTGGCTGTGGCCTAGGCTGGCAGCTGTAGCTCCGATTCGACCCCTAGCCTGGGAACTTCCTTATGCCAAGGGTGTGGCCCTAAAAAGCAACAAAAAGAAAAAAAAGTTTCAGAGGAAAGGAATAAGAGATGTTAGGGAATTAAAATTGAGTACTCACTAAGTATAGGTACTATGTTGGATGGTTTACATGTTTTCTTACACTACATTAATAATCTATGATTTTAGTAATTGTTCATTTTATAGATGAGAAAAGTAGGTTTCAGAGAGGTTAAGTAGCTTCCCCAGATCACAAAGATAAACTACAAATCTGGATCTTAAATCCAAAGCCCATACATTTTCCTCATATCAGAGAAGTGAAATTAAGAGGAATAACTAAAAATGGTTAGCCAGTCATAATCGTTATCGGATTGGAAGATGACAGGAGGTTTGTGCCTTTCTTGGTAATCTTATTCCTTCAGCACAAAGGTCAAGCCTAGAGATTAGAAAACCTACATTAAACAAGAATTTTGTGTCTCTAAGAATAGTAAAGTTCAAATATTCTCTCTCCAGGGTACTAAAAGCTGGCAAGGTGACTCATACCAAAGGCTGAGGGGGAAACTCTCTTAGTAAGAGTTAAGCCCTCATGCCCAAATATGAAAAAATAGAAAGTGTACTTAGAGCAGAGTGAAGGAAATAAAAACTAATTAAAAGTTAGATCATACAACGGCATTAGCATTATAGCTCGGTATCTCTACTTAGCTGCTACATCTCCTTACATTTGCTTTAAATTGCAGCCATAACATAAGAGTGTGTAGAAGAAGAGACTGATCCAGGAGGCTAGGGTAGGTTTCAGGTATCTCTCCTTTCATAATTTTTTCTAGCTAATTCTAGTGCCCATATCCAGGTGAGAAGTTTGGACCATTGATTTTGCACAGAATGCTGTCCCAGCATCTAGGAAAAAGCAAAGCAAAGATGTCTTCTAAATTTGAGATGAGTAAATAATTAACATGTAAGAGGTTGTATAATTTTCTGTAGAAGTAACCCATCCTAAGAAAAGTTTACAAATGTGTTGCTAAAACTAGTATGATTTCTCAGGTCTCCATCACACACCAAAGTATTTCCCCAATTCATTTGTGATGACTAGATTACATTTCTAGAAAGATGTGACTAGAATGCATTAGAGGTGAAGATAATAGTGACATATCTGATCACATTGTTACTTTGCACAGGTTATTTCTGAGAAGTGATACAAGAATGAATTAGATAACAAACAACAATTTATCAATTTTTATCTCACAGAATACAAGGAAAGGAATGTTCCCATTATAGAAGAGCTACATTGATTCCTTGCATAGAGCCACACCCACCACAAAAAGGACAATCCAACCAGGTGATTCTGCCCGCCATAAATAACACTTTAAGGCATACAACTTTCTGTTCCATTTTTATCCCTTCCTTTCTATTCTAGGTATTTATAATAATGACTGTACCCAATCAGACCCAAGCTTAGTGAGACTTCAGGGGCCTCATCCCTTTGGAACCCTATTGTATGTCATTGACTCCCTAACCCTAGAATCTGGTAGCTTTCATCATTTTTTGGCAGCAGCCACCAACACAAAAGCAATAGCTCTCATATTCCGAGTATCTACAATGTTCCAGGCAGGCAGTGGCTCAACTGGTTTCATGATTAATCTCTCAGAGCTCATTACAATCCTACAAGTTTATTAATACTCTCAATTTAAAGATGAAGAAACCATGTCAGCGGGCCAGTATTGGCAGAACTAGAACTGAAACCCAGGTATGTCCAATTCTAAAGCCCATACTTTCTCATTGCTCCTCTAACTACAGAATATCTTCTTCGTCTCCAACACTCACACCTCTGATCTTTTCTCAGTATTAAGTACCCTGAATTGGCCAAAATGTGTCTCTTTAATGACTTAGGATGCTTTTGCTCTTACATTACAGTTCCAAGTAGTAGTAAATCTAACTTAAACTGGCTTAAATGTTCAAGGCAGTTTGTTTGGTTCACGCAACTGTAAAGCTTCAGAGGTAGGGAAGCAGCAAGCATGCTCTGCTCAGGACTCCAGTCCCGTTTCTCTGACATTCTGTTGGCGATGTTTGACTCCATAAGTTGGCTTTGCAAGATGGTTACAAGCAATTGCACCGTGGGTCACATTAAAAGAAAGGAAAGTGGCACTTCAGAGAACACTGAAAAAAAATTACTAAGGTCCATTCTGATGACCTCCCTAAACCAGTCTCAATGGCCAAGGGCATAAATACACTATGGCTGCCTTGGGTCTCTGTTCTTCACTTCCAGAACAATTTCTAGCAAGACAGGTAAGAATGCCCACCTTGATGGGTAAGAATGCCCAGCAAGACGGGTAAGAATGCCTACCTAGCAAGACGGGTAAGAATGCCCAGCTTGGTTAGACCAGTGGTTCTCCACCCTGGCTGCACATCCACATCATCTCATGAGTGGCAATACACTACCAAATTTTCAGGTCCCACTTCTGATCAGGTAAGGGCGTGCCCAAGTGTCTATAATTTTGTTAAATTTTCCCAGTAATTGGAATGAGCACCTGAGTTAGAAGCACCTGGCTTACATTAACCAAGCCCCACTCCTGAAGTTAGGAGTAGAGTCAATCCCACCCACACCATTAATTCCTCTAGGGTGAAGCAAAATGGGTGAGAGAATAGGGAAAGGGTAGTCTCCATGACCTTTACAGCATTTACCATGCTGTTACAACTGCTTACATTAATTGTGTCTCTTCTCTATACCCTAAACTCCTCGGTGAAATAAATTTTGTCGATATCACTCATCACTCTATCCCAAGAACCTGGCTGGCAAACACCTGGTATCTAATAGTACATGGCCTTAGAAACCTTTTAATGAGTGAATGAAACTCAGACTCTATTGGGCTGGCATGAACAAAGGAGCCCTATTCTCCTTTAAATGAATCAGGCATCAACCGAAGGTTAATCTCAGTGTGCACTGTCACTCCCAGCTCAAAACTCTTGGGGTTCTCCTCTGCTTTCATCATAACCTCCAGCAACTGCGCCATGTGTTAAAAGTCCTCTGCAGTTTATCCTTTCTTTTCCTCTCCAGTCTCATCTCTAAGGATCATCTGCATCAAGAAAAACCTCATCATTAACAAATTCCTCTCAAATGCATCCTACCTACAGGAGGTACCCTCTTTCATTTTTTTTTTCTTTTTGCCAACACAGAGAATGGTTATTAAATAATCCTATTTTCATTTAAAAATTCAACTGATATTCTGTCCAAAGCAGGGTCCTGTATGAAGAATAATAATAACAACACTTAAAACAATACTAATACATTTGCAGCATCTATATAAGTAAGGTACTGATCCTAGCACTATTTACATTACACATTTACTCATTCAATTATCCCAATAGCCTTATAAGATGGGTATGAGTATTATTCCTACTCTCCCAGGTGGGAAAATTTAGACACAGGGAGATTGTGTGACCTACCCAAAGAAACACAACTAGTGAGTGGCAAACCAAGAATTTAAGCCCAAGTCCTCTGAATCCAGAATCCAGGCATTTAACCTCAACAACCTTGACAGTTATTAAGAGAGCAAGAAAGGTGTCGCAAGATGATGGCAGTGGAAATGAAGAAAAAAGGTCATCTGTTTATTTAGAGAAAGAAACTATAAATGAAAGAAGAGCAGTGAAAACTCCTTGGCTTACAGCAAATAGTGAAAATGAACCCAACTGCCATATTATAGGACAGGAGAGAAATCTTGGCAGAGTACAGGTACCTTAAAAGGATGAGACTTTTAAACAGAGATCTTTTTTTTATGAGCTTAAGATTAATAATATCCTGGGGGCTACCTGGAGAGAGTTTGAATGTGAGTGTGGCTGGGGTCAGAAACATGTGATAATCTAAGGATCAGGGTCCCAGGTCCATTGTCTAATACCTGAGCTGGACTGAAACTCGAAAATAAAAAATTCAACAGCAGAATCAAGGTCTCAGAGGCCCAGGCCATGTGGGATGCATCCTCTTGAGAGAGGGCCCTGGATTTCAGAAGTCTAGAAATGTGTACAGAGAAATAAGGCAAAACACAGCAGGTGATGCCAGCTGGAACCTTCTCTGTTTTATTCATGCCTCGTTGGCAGACGGCTGGTTCCCAGGAGGTGGCTGAATCTCACAAGGTTCAGATGTTAGAGGAAACAAATAACTAATTGTGCTGAACCTCAGCTTGGATTCATTCTGGGGTGTGGACAAGCATTTGTGTCTCCAGAGCTTGCAGTGAAGTGGAAAGCATGTATTATCCAGCTTGGTGATCTGAATTGAACAAAATAATTGAACTGTTGCCAAATTTGTGGGTGATTAGATGTCCTGTGTGAGCCCGGACAGTCCTGAGAGATCATGATAATTGTCAAGCATGTCCTACACTTGAAAAGTAAGGCATGGCCCTCCTTTCCACTAGTAACACATTAATGCATCTCTCTAAAATGAAATTTAAGTTTGGTTAAATTCTTGCAGAATCTACGTGTATTTTCATCTTCTATATTCTTCTACCTAGATGAGTAACAAGTTTGCTCCCTGCTGTGTAAAAGAACACTTCCCTTTATTTGCTTTAAAACTACCTATTTGATGTATCAAGCCCTGCCCTCCTGTTCTAGTTCAATTCAGAGAGGACAAAATTAGAACAGTTACTGAACACTCCTTTTTCTGCAAATCCCTTTTTTTTTTTTTTTGCCCCTTAACTACATTTTTATTTTTATTTTTTTATGATTTTTATTTTTTCTATTATAGCTGGTTTATAGTGTTCTGTCAATTTTCCACTGTACAGCATGGTGACCCAGTTACACATACACATACACATGCTTTTTTCTCACATTATCACGCTCCATCATAAGTGACCAGACATAGTTTCCAGTGCTATACAGCAGGATCTCATTGCTAATCCATTCCAAAGGCAATAGTCTGCATCTATTAACCCCAAGCTCCCCATCCATCACTCCATCCATCCCACTCCCTCCCCCTTGCTCTTGGCAACCACACATCTATTCTCTAAGTCCATGATTTTCTTTTCTGTGGAAAGGTTTATTTGTATCATATATTAGATTCCAGTTTTAAGTGATATCAGATGGTATTTGTCCTTCTCTTTCTGACTTATTTCACTCAGTATGAGAGTCTCTAGTTCCATCCATGTTGCTGCAAATGGCATTATTTTGTTCTTTTTTATGGCTGAGTAGTATTCCATGGTGTATGTATACCACTTCTTCCTAATATACTCATCTGTCGATGGACATTTGTGTTGATTCCATGTCTTGGCTATTGTGAATAGAGCTGCAATGAACATGCAGGTGCATGTGTCTTTTTCAAGGAAAGTTTTGTCCAGATAGATGCCCAAGAGTGGGATTGCTGGGTCATATGGTAATTCTATGTATAGTTTTCTAAGGTACCTCCATACTGCTCTCCATAGTGGTTGTACCAGCTTACATTCCCAGCAACAGTGCAGGTGGGTTCCCTTTTCTCCACACCCCCTCCAGCACTTGTTACTTGTGGACTTATTAATGATGGCCATTCTGACTGGTGTGAGGTGGTACCTCATAGTAGTTTTAATTTGCATTTCTCTAATAATCAGGGATGTTGAGCATTTTTTCATGTGCTTGTTGGCCATCTGTATATCTTCTTTGGAGAAATGTCTATTCAGGTCTTTTGCCCATTTTTCCATTGGGTTGTTGGCTTTTTTGCTGTTGAGTTGTTTAAGTTGTTTGTATATTTTAGAAATTAAGCCCTTGTCCGTTGCATCATTTGAAACTATTTTCTCCCATTCTGTAAGTTGTCTTTTTGTTTTATTTTTGGGTTCTTTTGCCATGCCAAAGCTTATCATTTTGATTAGGTCCCATTGGTTTATTTTTGCTTTTATTTCTGTTGCTTTCAGAGAAAAAACTGACTACATGGAGACTAAACAACATGCTACTAAAAAACCAATGGGTCAATGAGAAAATTAAGAAGGAAATTAAAAAATACCTTGAGACAAATGATAATGAAAACTCAACCACTCAAAATTTATGGGATGCCACAAAAGCAGTGCTCAGAGGGAAATTCATAGCAATACAGGCCTTCCTCAAAAAAGAAGAAAAATCTCAAATCAACAACTTAACTCACCATCTAAATGAATTAGAAAAAGAAGAACAAACAAAACCTAAAGTGTGCAGAAGGAAGGAAATCATAAAGATCAGAGAGAAAATCAATAAAATAGAGATTTTAAAAAAACAATATAAAAAAATCAATAAAACCAAGAGTTTTTTCTTTGAAAAGGTAAACAAAATAGATAAACCTCTGGCTAGACTCACCAAGAAGAGGAGAGAAGAAAACCAAATAAGCAAAATAAGAAATGAAAAAGGAGAAGTCACAATAGATACTACAGAAATACAAAAAACCATGAGAGAGTACTATGAACAATTGTTTGCTAGCAAATTTGACAACCTAGAAGAAATGGACAACTTTATAGAGACTTACAGCCTCCCAAAACTGAATCAAGAAGAAATATATCAACTGAACAGACTGATCACTAGAAATGAAATTGAATATGACATAAAAACACTCCCTACAAATAAAAGTCCAGGACCAGATGGCTTCACAGGTGAAGTTTACCAAACATACAAAGAGGAACTGATATCCATGCTCCTTAAACTTTTTCAAAAGGTTCAAGAATAAGGAGCACTCCCAAGGACATTCTATGACACCACCATCACCCTAATTCCAAAACCAGACAAAGATACCACCAAAAAAGAAAACTATAGGCCAATATCTTTGATGAATATAGACACAAAAATTCTCAACAAAATGTTTGCCAACCAGATCCAACAACATATAAAAAAGATCATACACCACGACCAGGTGAGATTCATCCCAGGTTCACAAGGAAGTTTCAACATATGCAAATCATGGAAGATTGTACTTTCCTAAGAATTTGTCCGTTTCTTCTAGGTTTTCTGTTTTATTGGTGTATAGTTGCATATAGTAGTCTCTTTTGATCCTTTGTATTTCTGTGATGTCCATTGTTACTTCTCCTTTTTCATTTCTAATTTTATTGATTTGAGTCCTCTCTCTTTTTTCTTGAGAAGTCTGGCTAAAGGTTTATCAATTTTGTTGATCTTTTCATTTTCATTTCATTGATCTTTGCTATGGTTTTCTTTGTTTCTATTTCATTGTTTTCTGTTCTGATCTTTATGATTTCTTTCCTTCTACTAACTTTAGGTCTTGTCTGTTCTTCTCTCTCTAGCTGCTTTAGATATAAAGTTAGCTTGTCATTTTTCACAGAACTTGAACAAAACATTTTAAAGTTTGTTTGGAAGCACAAAAGACCCAGAATAGCCAAAGTCACCCTGAAAAAGAAAAATGGAGTGGAGGAATCAGGCTCCTGGACTTTAAAAGCAACAATCATCAAAACCATACGGTACTGGCACAAAGACAGAAATATAGATCAGTGGAACAGGATAGAAACCCCAGAATTAAACCCATGCACCTACAGCCAACTAATCTATGACAATGGAGGCAAGAATATACAATGGAGAAAAGACAGCCTGTTCAATAAATGGTGCTGGGAAAACTGGACAGCCACACGTAAAAGAATGAAATTAGAACACTCCCTAACACCATACACAAAAATAAACTCCAAATGGATTAAAGACCTAGATACAAGACCAGACACTATCAAACTCTTAGAGGAAAACATAGGCCAAACACTCGCTAAAATAAACAACAGCAACATCTTCTCAGATGCACTTCTTAGAGTAATGGTAGTAAAAACAAAAAATAAACAAGTGGGACTTAATTAAACTTAAAAGTTTCTGCACAGCAAAGGAAACACTAAACAAAATTAAAAGACAACCCACAGAATGGGAGGAAATCTTTGCAAATGAATCAACTGACAAGGGATTAATCTCCAAAATTTATAAACGCCTTCTGCGGCTCCATACCAAAAAAAAAAAAAAAAAAAAAAACCTCATCAAAAAATGGGCAGAAGATCTAAACAGACAATTCTCCAAAGAAGACATACACATGGCTGAGAAACACATGAGGTACCACCTTACACCAGCCAGAATGGCCATCATCAAAAAGTCTACAAACAATAAGTGCTGGAGAGGGTGTGGAGAAAAAGGAACTCTAGTACACTGTTGGTGGGATAGTAAATTGGTGCAATCACTGTGGAAAACAGTATGGAGAGTCCTCAGAAAACTAAACATAGAACTACCATTTGATCCAGCAATCCCACTCCTGGGCATCTATCCAGAGAAAACCACAACTCACAAAGACACATGTACTCCGATGTTCATAGCAGCACCATTTTCAATAGCCAAGACATGGAAACAACCTAAGTGTCCATTGACAGAGGAGTGGATCAAAAAGAGGTGGTACATATACACAATGGAATATTACTCAGCCACTAAAAGGAATGAAATACCAGCATTTGTAGCAACATGGATGGACCTAGAAATTATCATGCTAAGTGAAGTCAGCCATACAATGAGACACCAACATCAAATGCTTTCACTGACATGTGGAACCTGAAAAAAGGACAGAAAGAACTTCTTTGCAGAACAGATACTGACTCACAGACTTTGAAAAACATATGGCCTCTAAAGGAGACAGTTTGAGGGGTGGGGGGGATGTGCTGGGGTTGTGGGATGGAAATCCTATAAAATTGGATTGGGATGATCATTGTACAACTACAAATGTAATAAATTCATTGAGTAATATAAAAAATACGCAAATCAATTAACATCATACACCACATTAACAAAAGAAAAGTCAAAAACCACACGATCATCTCAATAGATGCAGAAAAAAAAAATTGACAAATTCCAACATCCATTCATGGTCAAAACTCTTACCAAAGTAGGTATAGAGGCAACATACCTTAACATAATAAAAGCCATTTACAGCAAACCCACAGCAAATATACTACTCAATGGAGAAAAGCTGAAAGCTTTCCTACTAAAATCTGGAACAAGACAAGGATGCCCACTCTCACCACTCTTATTCAACATAATTTTGGAAGTCCTAGCCATAGCAATCAGACAAACAAATGAAATAAAAGGCATCCAATAGGAAGAGAAGAGGTAAAATTGTCACTGTATGCAGATGACATGATACTATATATAGAAAACCCTAAGGACTCAACCCAAAACTACTTGAACTGATCAAAAAATTCAGCAAAGAAGCAGGAAATAAGATTAACATTCAGAAATCAGTCACATTTATGTATGCTAACAGTGAAATATTGGAAAAGGAATACAAAAATACAATACGTTTTAAAATTGCACGCTTATCTGCAAATCTTATACTCAGAGTGGCGCAGGTGAAGGGAGAAGGATTGATGGGTTGGTTATTCCCTTCAAGTAACTCCAAAATCATTGCAAATGCAGGCTCAACTTTTTATAATAGAAATATGTGACCATGGTACTTTTAAAATGACGTAAAATCTCAAGTGTTGATGCAGTCCATTATGTTGTTGGAATGCAGGGAGGCTTCCTGGTGGAGGCAACTCTTAACTTAACTGTGAAGGTGGAATAAGATTTCAACAGGAATTGAAAAGGGTAATCTGAATCCTTTGAGATTCCTTTAGAAGTGAAGTGTGATATGAATATAAAATAAAAACTTTCAAATTGTATTTATCTGCAGGTGTCCATATGAAGACATCCAGGAGGTAGTTAGCAATTCAGGATTGTAAATACAGGCATGAAATCCACATACCTATGAAGATACAATAAGCAAAGCCATGGAGGTACACAGGATACAGCAGGAGTGGAGAGTAGAAAGAGAACACTGAGCATGGAACCTTGGGGGATACCTGAGTCTGAGGCAGAAACAAAAGTGGAACCAGCAACATGGGTTGAGGATCAATGGTCTCAGGGGACGAGAAAATTCTCAGCATCCCAACAGTCAAAGGCCCCTGAAAAAATATCATGTAGGATCAAGACTGTGAAGAAGGCACAGGATTTGACAGTTAGAAGACACTGTCAATCTTCATAAGAGCGGCTTTTAGTAGAGCAGGGAGTGTGTGGAAGTCTGACCGAAATGCACTAAGAAATGAAAAGGGGAGTTCCCGTCGTGGCTTAGTGGTTAACGAATTCAACTAGGGTTGTGGGTTCAATCCCTGGCCTTGCTCAGTGGGTTAAGGATCGGGCATTGCCGTGAGCTGTGGTGTAGGTGGCAGACGCAGCTAGGATCCCATGTTGCTGTGGCTCTGGAGTAGGCCAGTGGCTACAGCTCCAATTCGACCCCTAGCCTGGGAACCTCCATATGCTGTGGGAGCAGCCCAAGAAATGGCGAAAAGACAAAAAAAAAAAAAAAAAAAAGAAAGAAAGAAAGAAAGAAAAGAAAGAAATGAAAAGGAAGTAAGGGGGGGTACTTCTTTTTCAGTAAGTGGGGTAAAGGGAAGAGGGCATCTTGAATAGAAAACTGAGTCAAGAAAAGAAATTTATTAGTAGTAAGTTTCCGCTATATAAATTAGTTGACCAAGAAATTAGGGTTTATAGTCCAAGAGAGAATATAATACAAATGCAGAAATCATTTATATATGTTATAGGTTTATGATTTTAGTAGGTGTTGTAGATCGTTATTGTGTTTCATTTTGTTTTGTTTTGTTTTGTTTTTGCCTAGCTCTTTTTTGGTGAACTAAACCTGCTTTAGTAATATGGTTGCAGTGAGGACTACCAGTCTTACTGCATACACACACACACACACACACACACACAGAGTGTTTGGATCAAGTGACAGGCACATAACCAACTAAGGATTTTTCAAACAGGAGCTAGCAGAAGAGATTGAGTCCTTCTCTAAAAGCAACATTGGAACATGAGCCTGGAAGCTGCTAGAAGCTATGTTTCAAACCTCAAGGAAAAAATCAAGAGTGAGAGAGTAAATTCAATACATACTGAGAAGCAAAGATGGTAGATAACGAGAAAGAAACATGAGAGCCTCACAGATGTTCAAGTCCCTAATTCCAGAGGTCTCAAAGACCCAGCTCTACCCCTGCCGTCTTGCTGTTTTGCGAGCCTTCCAATATATTTCTCTTTTCATCTAAGCTAAATGAGCTCCCATCACATGAAACTAAGAGCCCTGACTATTATACAAAAAACAGTAAAGGCTGAAGAAGAATTTTTAGAAGTTGCTGTTTGTGATTTCCAATGGATGAAAATATTTTCATTATTTTTTAGTTGACAATTGTACATGAGCTAGAGTTAGAAGAACAAGGTAGACACAGAATATGACTTGGTAGAAAACTTAGAAATAATATTAAGTATATAACATTCACTAGAAGACATTCAGTAAATGTTTGAAAAGTGGAATAGAGTAGGTTTACATATCCTAAATTTGGAGTCAGACTACCTGGATTAAAAGCCTGGCTCCATCATTTACCAGATGTGTGATCTTGGGGAAATTTTCTTTTTGATTGTGGTAAAATACATATAACATAAATATTTGCCACCTTAGCTATTTTAAAGTATACAATTCAGTGACATTGGTACATCAAAATGTTGTATAACCATAGTCACTATCTAGCTCCAGAATATTTTCATCACCCTGAAAGGAAATCCTGTAACCATCAAGTAGTAGTTTCCCATCTTTCCCTACCCGTGGCAACCACCAATCCGTTTCTGTCACTATCAGTTTATTAATTCTGGACTTTTCATGTAAATGGAATCATATAATATGCAACCTTTCATATGTGACTTCTTTCACTTAACATAATGTTTTCAAGACTCACCCATCATGTAGCATGTATCAATCCTTTATATTTTATGGCTGAATAATACTCTGTTGTATGGATATTCTCCATTCTGTTTATCCATTCACTATGATGGACATTTGGGTTGTTTCCAGCTTTTGACTCTTGTGAATAGTGCTGCTATGAATATTTGTGTACAAGTTTTTGTTTGAACACCTGTTCTCAAATCTTGATATGATAACTCTACGTTTAACTTTTTGAGATACCCCCAGACTGTTTTCTACAGTGGCTGCACTACTTTGCATTTTGTAACAATGTAAGAGGATTCCAATTTCTTCACATCCTTGCCAACACCTGTTATTCATCATGGCTCTTTTTTTATTATGGCCATCCTAGTAGGTGTGAAAAATATCTGAAAAATAAAGAGACTTTCATAACCCAAGTTAAAGCAGACAGAGCAACAGAGTAGTAAGAAATCTCAAAATGACTAAGTTTTGGGGGAAAGAAAGCTAAAAGAATTGAGAATAGAGGGAAATTTTTTCTGAGGTTGATGAAGCTTAAACTTCAGAGTTCCTCTGTTGTACAAATTCCTCCAGGACCTAACTTTGGACCTAATTTCATATTCCTTTTCTTAAGAAGGATTCTAAAATTATATAACCTTGGGATCAATCAAACCCGGATCACTTACCGACTGAGAAAAAGTAAAATTGTCATCTTAAAATCTCATAAGCTGATTCAGTATATTGGTACTTGCTACTGTAGGTGATGGAGCCAAGGCTGGACTTGTACAACTAAATGTCCTAGAAGGGACAGAGTCCAGCACCCAGCAGAGAATGGAGTCAAAGATGGGTAAGATCCCTTCTAAAACTATGATTCCAATTTTTGTGTTCACCACTTCTCTGGGGAATAATCCTCAAGAATTTTTTACATTTATTTTTTTAATTTGGTAGTTCTTACCCATTGCAATATAGATAGTAGATAGACAGCAAATAGGCAGATACATAGACATATACATATAAAGGATTTAGTTATACACAATCGTAATATGGAACTTCAATACGAGAAAATGTTGATTTAAAACATATTTCAGGAGTTCCCATCGTGGCGCAGTGGTTAACGAATCCAACTAGGAACCATGAGGTTGCGGGTTCGGTCCCTGCCCTTGCTCAGTGGGTTAATGATCCGCCGTTGCCGTGAGCTGTGGTGTAGGTTGCAGACGCGGCTCGGATCCCGCGTTGCTGTGGCTCTGGCGTAGGCCAGTGGCTACAGCTCCGATTCAACCCCTAGCCTGGGAACCTCCATATGCCTCGGGAGCGGCCCAAGAAATGGCAAAAAGACAAAAAATAAAAAAATAAAAAAATAAAACATATTTCAAGCTCCAAGCCTGGTTCTACCTCAAACTACTGCATTCAGTTTTATTCTACCTTTTAAGGAATATAATTCTTAATCTAAGCAGAAGTTTTAAAAAAGTTGTCTGCCTGCCTCCAGCACCTTTATTTTTAATTTTCTTTCAATTTTTTTTTTTATAAAATTGGTTTGTACTCTTACAGTGTTTCTAAGGTTTGGTTATAATTGCTCTGTTAGCTTTGTAAAATTAATTGAAAAGTTTACCATCTGTTCATTATGGAACAGTTTACACATAGGGATTAACCATTCATTGAAAGTTAGTGAAAGATTGCTAGTTAGTAAATCTATCTAGGAGTTAGGAGTTAGTTCTATTTAGGATTGCTAGTTAGTAAATCTATCTAGGAGTTAGGAGTTAGTTTCTAGGAGTTAGTTCTCTGACAACTTTTATTTCTTTAATGGTTACTGAATACACAAATTTTCTAACTTGAAGTAATTTTGGTAATATATTTTTCTTAGAAAATACTTAATTTTTATCCATATTTTTTAAAACTTATGGTATTCTTAAATAATTATTTAAATAATATTCATATTGGATTTTTCTTTTTTTGGATACTCTTAACAAAAATATACACCTTTATTGATTGTTTATTCTTTATTGAACAATTCAATAATTTTTCCATTTTACACTTCATAATGTTATTTTCAAATTTTAACTCCTCTAAAATTTGAATATATTTTTGAATAGATGTCAAACACTTTGGCAATGGCCAAGTGGAGGAGTAAGTTGAAGCACAGTTGTAGTTTCTACTTATATATGATCTTAGCCATGCATGGAAGATAAATTTATCTAATTGTCACCTCAGATGAGTTATTTGCATTGATAGTCCAACATGAGGTTAAAGTTTAGCTTTAAAATGACTTCTGCATTTTGCTTAAAATGTAATTCAAAATATCACACTATGTAGCAACATTGAAATGAAAACTTTGTGTATGCAGATCATTTTCGGTCTCACACAAAGCAATACAATTAAAGGTAATAGAAAATGACAACTTTCTCAGATAGATAATGAGATGTCTAAAACTAGAAACAGGAGTGCAACCAATGCTGGCTGACTCTCTAGAGATGCAAATTGTCATCAGCTATATGTACTTCAATTAAGTAATAAAAATTATTCATTTTACCCAGCAGAAAAAACAAGTGAATTTCTTTCAGTATGCTTTCTAATAAACTGTCAGTTCTAAAGGTGAATAGTGGTTATAATCAGAAGAAGAATGAAAAGCAGTATGTCACCACAATGTTAGACAAAACTAAAGATTGCAAAAAGAGATGCAGGAGGAATTTCAGACTTTGAGTGTGAAGAAGGCTCAAACTAAAAACCTGATTTCAAGTGAAAAAGAAGAAAGTAGTATGCAATTGCATTAATGAATATATACTACACTGTATTTATTTAAAGATGACATGATTGTACATTAGAAAATCCTAAAAAATCTCCCAAAAAACTACGGGAACAAGTAAGTAAATTTGGCAAGATCACAATATACTAAGTAAATATACACAGATTGCTTACATTTCCATAATAATAGCAATTGAGAAATTATATGTTATAAAAATAAGACACAAAGTAAATATGCACAATCATATTTCCGTATTCTAGCAATTGAAAATAAAACTAAAACAGTATCGTTTACAATAGTATAAAAACACTAATGCTAACAAAGGACATGCAAGAACTCTACACTGAATGTACCTAAGGAAAATTACCTAAGAAAAATTCAAGAAGAGCTAAAAGTATGAAAAGATAAATCATGTTCATGCTTTAGAAGACTTAACATTGTTGTCAATTCTCTACAAAATATTAACTAGGTTTAAGGCAGTTCCAATAAAAACCTAGCAGATGTGTTGTTTATTTTGTTTTTTAAAGAAATTGACAAGATAATTCTACCATTTATACAGAATTGCAATAAACCTAAAATACTAAATAATCTTGAAAAAGTAGAACAAAGTCAGAGAAATTATAAAATCTGATATCAAGATTTACTGTAAAGCCATGGTAATCAAGAATGTATGTGGCATTGGTACAAGGCCAGACAAAAAGATCAATGAAACAGCAAAGAGAATCCATAAACAACCCACACATGTGTAGTCAATTGATTTTCAACAAAGGTGCCAAGGCAAATCACTAGAGAAATAAAAATCTTTTCAACGAGTGGTGCCAAAACGACTAGACATTTGTAATTTTTTTAAAAATGAACTTCAACTACTACCTCACACCATATATAAAAATTTATATGAAATAGGGGATACACATAATGTGAAAGGCAAAATAATAAATCTTCTTGAAGAAATTATAAAAGAAAATCTTAACAAATTCATAAGACATAAAAAGCACTAATCACATAATATTAATAACTGAACTTAATCAAAATTAAAATTCATGGAATTGGCATCATGGCTCAGTGGAAACGAATCTGACTAGCATCCATGAGGATGCAGGTTTGATCCCTGGCCTCCCTCAGTGATTAAGGATCCCACGTTACTGTGACTGTGGTGTAGGCCAAAAGCTACAGCTCTGATTTGACCCCCTAGCCTGGGAACCTCCATATTCCATGGGTGCGGCCCTAAAAAAGACAAAAAACAAATAAAATAATTAAAATTTTTATTTATCAAAAGATATCATTAAGTGAAAATGTAAGCCAGAGACTGTGAGAAAATGTTTACAACACATATATCTGGAAAAGGATTTATATCCAAAACATATATTTTTTTTTTTTAAACTTCTGGCCTCACTCAGTGGTTTAAGGATCTCGCATGATTGACATTTCAGTAATAAAATTAATAAATAAAAATTGAGCTTTCAACATATATGTATAGCTAATAAGCTTACGGAAAGATGTTCGACATCATTAGTCATTAGAGAAAATATGAATTAAAACCACAATGGGATACCACATCACACCCAGTAAAGTTTTTTTAAGTAAATAGAAAATGTTAGCAAAAATGTAGGGTAGCTGAGGAGTTCCCGTCGTGGCGCAGTGGTTAACGAATCCGACTAGGAACCATGAGGTTTGGGTTCTGTCCCTGCCCTTGCTCAGTGGGTTAATGATCCGGCGTTGCTGTGAGCTGTGGTGTAGGTCGCAGACACGGCTCGGATCCCGCGTTGCTGTGGCTCTGGAGTAGGCTGGCAGCTACAGCTCTGATTAGACCCCTAGCCTGGGAACCTCCATATGCCTCGGGAGCGGCCCAAGAAATGGCAAAAAGACAAAAAAAAAAAAAAGTAGGGTAGCTGAAACAGTCACTTCTGGTACATTTTAAACATTACTTTTGAAGACTCTGTCCATTTTTTAAAATAAGGTTAAATACATACTATGGGTATATAAATTGTCAAAATACATCAAATTGTACTGCATACTTTATTGCATGGATAGTGTATACTTCAATAAAAAAAATTTTTCAGTAAAACTTGGCTAAATCTTTATAACTGAAGAGCCTAAGTTTAAAAATTTCAGAAACCTAATCAAACTGACAAGCTTTTGCACAGCAAAGGAAGCCATAAAAAAAAAAAGAAAGAAAGAAAGACAACTTACAGAATGGGAGAAAATAGTTTCAAACAATGCAACTGACAAGGGCTTAATCTCTAAAATATGCAAATAATTTAAACAACTCATCAGCCAAAAAACCCAACAACCCAAGTGAAAAATAGGCAAAAGACCTGAATAGACATTTCTCCAAAGAAGATATATAGGTGGCCAACAAGCACATGAAAAAATGCTCAACATCACTGATTATTGGACAAATGCTAATCAAACTAGTATGAGGTACCACCTCACACCCGTCAGAACGGCCATCATTAATAAATCTACAAATAGAAAATGATGGAGAGGGTGTGGAGAAAAGGGAACCCTCCTCCACTGCTGGTGGGAATGTAAATTGTGGTGGGAATGTAAACTGGTACAACCATTATGGAAAACAGTATAGAGGTACCTCAGAAAACTAAATATAGAACTACCATATGACCCAGCAATTCCACTCTTGGGCATATATCTAGAAAAAACTTTCCTTGAAAGAGATACATGCTCCCATATGTTCATTGCAGCACTATTCACAACAGCCAATACATGGAAACAAACTAAATGTCCATCGACAGATGAATAGATTAAGAAGATGTGGAATGGAATACTACTCAAACATAAAAAATAATGAAATAATGCCATTTATAGCAACATGAATGGCACTAGAGACTCTCATACTACGTGAAATAAGTCAGAAAGAGAAAGACAAATACCATATGATATCACTTATATCTGGAATCTAATATATGGCACAAATGAACCTTCCCACAGAAAAGAAACGCATGGACTTGGAGAACAGGCTTGTGGTTGCCAGGGGGGAGTGGAATGGACGAGAATCTGGGTTAATTGATGCAAACTATTGCCTTTGGAATGGGTAAGCAATGAGATTCTGCTGTATAGAACTGTGAACTATATCTAGTCACTTGTGATGGAGCATAATGGAGGATAATGTGAGAAAAAGAATGTATATGTGCATGTGTGACTGGGTCACTTTGCTGTACAGTATAAAATTGACAGAACACTGTAAACCAATTATAATCAAAAAAATAAAAGTCATTTTAAAAAATAAAAATTTCAGAAACCTGATCTCAACAGTCTGCTGTCTGAAATTACGCTCTTAAATTCCTGTTTGCCACAGATATTATTTAGGAGACTATGTTTTTTAGTAATTCTCAAATGGTTCAAGTTTTGTTATTTAAATACAATTGTTAATTTCTAATTTTAGTATATTGTGGTTGTGAATGTAATTTATAAAATTTCTACTATTAATATATTTCCTTTTTCTCCTTCAGCTGCCCCATGGCATACAGAATTCCCAGGCCAGGCATCAGATCCAAGCCACGGTTACAACCTACACCACAGCTGTGCCAACAATGGATCCTTTAACCCACTGACCAAGGCCTGGAATCAAACCTGCATCCTCATGGATGCTAGCGGGCTTCTTAACCCACTGAGCCACAACAGGAACTCCCAAGTCCTCAGGTTTTGAAGAGGTACTTACAGTTTGCTTGTGGGTGGGTCTTTTGGTTCTTCATATCTCTTTAACCAAAGAATGACAATTAAAGGTGTTTCATATTTAAAGCTTTTGAGGAAGACTTTTTTTATCTCCACATAAAGAACTTTATGACTAAAAGACATTTGGTAAACACTGATTTGGACACAGCCCTAATTTAACTGGCTTCAGACCTAAAGATAGCCCTTTTATAGCCTTAGTTCTCCATTCTTAGGCTTTTCCTTCGAGTAACTATTTTCAAGAAGGGTATAAATTTCTGAGTCCTTATATATCTGAAATGTCTTTTTGATATTTCACTAATTAAAGATGACTAGGCTGGGTATAAAAGCATTATGTTACAAACTTTGGTTCTCAAAACTCTATATAATACTCCATTTTCTTCTAATTTTAAGCTTTCAAAGTAAAAACCAGAGAATGGCCAGATTTTTGTTATTTCTTTTTTTTTTTTAGGTAGTCTGTTTCTTCCACTTATATACTTGTGGAAGTATTTTCTTATCCTTATGAATTAAAATTGTTGCCAGGATACATCCTTATGTGTGCCTTCATGCACTGACTTGTCTGGAACACAATGATTTTTTTCAATATGGGTCTTACTTCTGCTCATGAATTTTTCTTGTAACATCTTTAATTATTGCTTTTTTTCCCATTAGTGTAAGTACCTCCTTCAAGACTACCAATTATCCATATATTTACTTTGTGTTCTTTAACTTCTTTATATTTTATATTCTATGAAGAAAGCCAAATAGTTCCCTGAAATCATCCAGTTTCTGGACTGTCCAATAAATCATTTCAGAAATGTGCCCTTCCTCTAGGTCTCCTAGATACTCTTTCTTCCCTTGCAGTAAAGTCTTTTTCACACACTCCAAGTGGTTTTTTTTTTTTCCTTCCTCCTTATTTATCTTTGAAAAAGTAGAAACCTATTCATATTTGGTGTTTATCAACAGACAGGGGAGTTGAAATACCCTTGCCTCTACTCTGTCTTTTAGATATGCACAGCCTCTGGACACAGGCCTGGTTTCCAGTATGACTTTCTCTAATATACACTTTTGCTACTGAAGTTCCACCTTCCTATGTTAACAGTGTCTAATTTCCTGGAACTGTGAACCTGCAATGTACATAAAAATTTGTAGTTCCCAGCATCTGCTGTTACCAGCATTTTGGAGGTGGTGATTTTGTTTTATTTTGTTTTGTTTTGGTGTGGCTTGTTTGTTTGTGATACAACCTAAACTGAAGGAGCTTGACCTGTAAGACATTTTCCCCTGAAAATGCAATATATCTCCACCAGTCCTCTGACTCAGCCAAAGCTGATGTTTTTCTGAGAATTTCAATTTCTCTGGCTATAGAATAATGTGACAATACTCTCAACCTCACAAATCAACCCACATGGGTAAAAGCCTACCTGCCCAGCTGTCTTGATAATGCACAGAGAGTAGATGCCTTCCCTCCTCATTTCAAAGTGTTTTTATATGCCATGTGGTACAGCTGACTCGGTGTGGCTAGAAAGAGACTTGGAAAAGTTCATCTCAATCTTGCCTTATAGTCAGTATACATCCTTCTCCAATTTTGAGATTATGCAGTCCACTGTTTTTATCTTCATATTTAATTTGTTACATTTTTCTCTTTGTCTTCATAGGAGGACAATGGTAGGAAGGTTGGGACTTGTAGCCAGGTTACATTTTTAGCTGCAACTCCTATAGCTTCCTAGTAAATAATTAAAGCATGTCTGAGGAGGATATTTAGCAACTAAATCAATGCTAGAGATTATTCACTAAAGATGTGAAATCTGGGTATCTCAATATGAAATGAGAGAAAATATTATTTTTCAGGAGCAAAATAAAATTCCTAACAACTGACTAAGATTCCTTATAGAAAATGATGACAAAAAATAGTATTCCCAAAATAAAAGGCTTTGCTGAGAGCTCAAGTTGCTGTCTACCCAAGCAGAATTAAGAGTACCATTCTGCAGATTTGGGATTAATGTCACCACATCGAGCCCTAGCTATAATGCAGGCAAAAAAAACATTTTGTAAAAAAGAACACCATGTGGCGGCCTTGCTAATCTTCTGGATGAGAATTAGTTAGAAGTTGGCACCATGTCTTGACGTGCCTTGGACTAAATGGAGTTCTTAATATGACACTGCAGTTTTTAGGGCTATTCAAAGATAAGAGATATATGGTCAAATACGGTGTGAAATATGGGCAACTGTAAAGTAGTTGAATACTGAATAAGCACTTAAGTCAAATGAAATTTTTTAAACTTAGAATAGTTCAAACAAAAGCCTAGAGGTACTAGGAGACCAGTTAGTAGTTGATAGCTATTTGAGTGGGGTGTGGGAGAATGCTGCTAGATGAAAGTCTACTTGAGGTTGAATCTTGTCAACATTTTAGAAAATAATTTAGGTTAAGTTCTTTAGTTAAAAAGCTTAAATAAAGATATGGGTAGATGGCTCATTCTGGGAGTTGAAACTGCTTCCACCAAGAATAAAATGTTCCTCCATGAGAAATATGAGCTCCCTGTGTCTACTGCCCTAAATAAAGAAAGCTCCATCATCTTTCTGAGGTCAATGCTAATGTCCCCAGACTTCCAAGAGTTTAACATCTCCAAGTTCTTCACCAGTCAAATGAGCAGAATTTAACAAGAAAGAACTTGTCTTTACCATTCTAAAGAAAAGCTAAAACTGCAACCTGCCTAAGCCTAATTTCCCAAGTAAGACATGCCATTAAGCAAGATAGGAACAGGGATACAGAAAGGGGATGGAAGCTGAGCAGCTGAGATCAGGATGGGATCAGGAGATGCACAAAATATTTTTAAAAGCAGAAATTCAGTACTCTAGCCACATATAACAGGGAAACATCTTGTTTGAACTACTCTGTCCTGGTATTTCAATAGGAGGGGCCCTGCTAATCCTTGGATAGAATTATTTTAGAACTGAAAGAGAATTTAGAGATTATCTAGTCCAGTTCCCTCACTTGAGGACACTTAGGCCCTGAGAGATTAAAAGCTTTCTGGGATCATGCAGTAAATTAGTTACAGAAATGGAATTATAACCCCAAAACCTCCTGATGCTCACTGAGATGTTCTTTCCACTATAACACCAATCTTCTCATGGCTCTTTTCATGGAAATTCTAAGAGAGGCAGTATGATATAGTGGAAAGATAACGTTATTAACTATATTTCTGAGTCTTAGTCTTCTCCCTCCTAGTTTGAATAACTAAATCCTAGAAGTCAAGACTTCATTTAGTTCAACTTGCCACCCAAAAAAAGAAACCCCTACATCATATTCATGAGCAATGAGGTAGACGGCCAGGCTCCTATGAATCCCTCCTGGGGAGGTTCTAACTACCTAGGAGGATACTGATACTTAACTGTACGATGACCTGAAATCTTCTGAAGCTTCTGTGAAACTTCAATTTTGACCTCCAGGATGGGGCTTCTATCTCTTCTACATGTGATCATGGCTCATTTAGTTCAACAAACATTCACTAAAAGCCCATACTTGCTAGATTTGGGAGCTTTAACCTGGAATTATAAGGCTGGCATTGAGGAACACATAATCTAGTCAGAGAGATGATCCTTAATTACTATTAAATAAGAGAATGCATGTCTGCAAGTGCTAAACACATGTAAATACTCAATAAATATAAGGTACTATTCTTAATAACTATTATATAGCTCTTTAATCATCTTGTATTCAGATTATATTTTCACTCCCTTTAAGCACACAGCATAAAATATGGCTTATAGATCAGGGGTCAGCAAACTTTCTATAATGGGGCCAGACTATAAGTATTTCAAGTTTTGCAAGCCATATATCTCTGTCCAACTACTCAACTCAATATTTCTAACATGAAAGCAACCACAGAAGATGTGAATTAATGGGTGTTGCTGTGTTTCAATAAAACTTGACTTATAACAATAGAGGGCTGGCCAGGTTAGACCACAGGCCATAGTCTGCCATCCTCTGCAATAGATGCTTTACCATCCTCACCACCCTCGTTTAGCTTGTCAATGTCCCTTTTAAAATGTGTCATTGAAAGCTAACCAGTCTATTCTAAATATGGAAGGACCAGTAAAAAATACAGTAGTGTTGGGAGTTCCTGCTGTGGGGCAGCAGATTAACGATCTGGCATTGTCTCTGCAACAGCACAGGTTTGATCCCCAGCCCAGCACAGTGAGTTAAGGATCCAGCGTTGTCATAGCTGAGGTGTAGCTCACTGGCCCAAGAACTTCCATATGGTTCTGTGGGTGTGGCCAAAAAAAAATACAATAGGGTTATTAAATGCCATGAATGGGATACTATAAATCAGAGTTCTCCCTATGGCACCACGGTATCAGTGGTATCTTGGGAGTGCTGGGATGCAGATTCAATCCCCAGCCTGGCACTGTGGGTTAAGGATCTGGTGTTGCCATAGCTGCGGCTTAGGTCAAATCTGAAACTCAGATCTGATCCCTGGCCTAAGAACTCTATATGCCATGGGGCAGCCAAAAAAAAAAAAAAAAAAGGATACTTGGGAGTTCCTGTTGGGGCGCAGTGGAAACGAATTCAACTAGGAAACATGAGGTTGTGGGTTCCATCTCTGGCCTCACTCAATGGGTTAAAGATCTGGCATTGCCATTAGCTGTAGTGTAGGTTGCAGACTCAGCTCGGATCTGGTGTGGCTGTGGCATAGGTCAGCAGCTGTAGCTCCCATTAGACTCCTAGCCTGGGAACTTCCATATGCCATGGGTGCGGCCCTAAAAAGGACAAAAAGACAAAAAAAAAAAAAGATACTATAAATCAGTTGCTGTAGTTCAAGATGGCCACTTTTTTAAATAAGAAAAGAACTTAGGTTAATTTATTTTTGGTTGACAATGCACTTTCAGAAACATTCTAATTTTACACACTGCATCCCATTATTGGCTTATATTGGTCTTGAGCTCAATTAGAAATCCCAGAATAAGGATGAGGTGCTTTACCTAGTCATATGTAAGTTATATTGTATTAAGTCACATCTACATTAAATGCTCTTTTTTATTTAAAACCGTGTATTGAATAATCATTAAATGGCAGGCATTAAGGGGAAAAAAAGGATGAGGTACTTTATTAAAACAAGGGGTATAAATGAAAGTTAACAGTCTAAAAAATGGAAGTCTCCAGCCCGCTTTTCCCTAGTCATCTCTCAAAATTCTGAGAAGGGGATTTAAACCTCCTGCCCCTGAGAAGGGCAAAAAATGAAAGGATTACACTCTAGGGAAATATCCCTCAAAAAAAAAAAAAAGATACTGACATTTGAGAACCCCAACTAAACAGCTAGGTTCTTTCTGAGTGGACAGTGAAATCTAATCTAGCAATTATTAAGCTCTGCCTATGAATATATAGTTTTCAAACATCTTCTTAGTGCCTCATTTTAGAAAGTAAAAAGACAGCCAACTATCATCAGGCATTTCAGAAAAAAACCTCCAATCAATATTTAAGACAGAGAGCAATATAAACATGAAAAAAAGAAAAGAGAGAAAAGGAAAGGAAGGATGAAAGTTAAAGAACTACAAATAATACAAGGAGTTTAAAAGGAAGCTTCTTCCAAAAATCTGTAATTAATATCTTCAGAAATATTTTTAAAAATATATTAAATGTACTGACCAAGAATAAGATGCCATGGAAGTTCCCTTGTGGCACAGCACGTTAAGGATCCAGCATTGCCACAGTTGCGGCACAGGCTACAACTATGGCATAGGTTCAATCCCTTAACCTGGGAACCTCCACATGCTGCATGTGTGGCCAAAAAAAAAAAAACAACATATACTTAGAGAATAAGGAAAAGCTCTTACTACTTAAAATATGACAAAAGAAAAAGTAAATAGAAAAACTGGAAGATAAAATTAAGAAAGTCATCTAAAAAAGCAGAACAAAAAGAAAAATGGGAATGTCAATATAGGAAATTTAACAAATAACTAATAGGAATTCTACAAAGAGATAATGGAGAAGAGGATATTATCTAAGAAATAACAGAGACAGATTTCTTAGAGCTGAAGAAAATTAGATTCCCAACTGAAATGTTTCCTAAGAGCACAACACAGTGTGTACAGCACCTTGGAAAGTTATAGCCCAAGTGTTAGAAGTGACTCAGACAACTAATTTTTGTTAACCTGGACTATGTGTTGGTGGTCCAGCAGCAAGCAAGACAGACAATCCCTGACTTTGGAAGTTTATATGCTAATGGTGGGTTAGTCCTCTTCATGTATCCCCAAGAGACCCTCTCCACTAAAAGAAACATCTCCCCGCGACTAAAAAGTGTTTGGCTCTTAATAAATCATAAGCCTGGTCCAGATGATCATCCTGCCCCATCATGATTAACGGACCCACTCCTAGCCCTAGGTGGCAGGTGGAAACTTAACTTTCCTACCCAAGAAGGTTCCCCCTACCCCTGGTTCTCTGAAACAGATTGTATACTAGTATTTATGCTTTCTTGCTGCAGTCCATCCTGACAACTGACCTTCCCACAGAATTGGCATAGCAGTGGAAACCATGACAACCACAACAAATGTGATATCTGCCTCCTCAAATTCTTTTTGAAAAAAGATGGGGGCTAACAAAGCAAATGAGAATAAATAGGCATATGAAATTCAGTTTAGCACTCATTGTGGTTTTTTACATACTTTTAATTCTCTTTACAAACCTGTTTTACTCCTCTTTACAAATGTGTGTGGTAGATACCCTTGACCATTTATGAACAAAGTTCAGAAGAGCGTAAGTAACTTAGCCAGGCCCACAGCTAGGGAATGGTACTGCTGGAGTCACACCCAGCTCCTCTGACCCAAATCCTAAATTCTTCTTTCAGCTGCACAAACTTAACTGTATAATGAATACCCCTCTTAAACTCTTCTCACAAAAAAAAAAAAAAAAAAAACCCTGCACAAACTTGTATAAAGCAACATCTATCCAAAAAAATCACCTCCAAAATTAACCATTAGTAATCACAAATTAATCTCTGAATTGATACACTAGAACATTGATGTTGCCATGAAGCATATGTGAAATACCACAATCCTCATTTGAGAAAGACAGACAATTATAAAAGAAAGTTTAGTGGCTTGGAGGGTCAGATATCAGCCATAATTCTGTCTTACCTTTGGTCAAATTATATAACTTTCCTGGACTTACTACTGGTCTTTATCTATGAAAGAGTGGGACTAGATGGTGCTAAGTTCTCTTCCAGCTGTAACATTACTTCTGAAAATGCAAGACTTTAATGTAGTCCTATTTAACTATATTTTATTAAGTAATTAATAAACATGAAAAAATGTTTAAACTCACTATACTTTATTAAGTAATTAATAGCATAAGAAATTGTTTAAAAACAGCTTCATCAAAAACATAAATTAAATCGAGACCAATTTGCCTATCAAATTAGCAAATGTTTTTAACTTACAGTATTCCTTTTTTATTAAAGTATAGTTGATATACATTATATTAGATATTATAAGATAATGGCTATAATTTGTATGGTATGCAATATATCCTTGCTGCTTATCATTAATACTTCTTTAATATCCAAGTAAAACTCATTCACAGGGGCAAAATTAGACTAGAGATATAGAACAGATCCTACCCATAATCCTATCAGTGAAAAATAGCTCCTGTTCTCATTCTCATGCATGTCCTTCAAAAACAACATCATGTTATTCTTTTGCTTTCATAACTGATTCACTCCTTAAAACATATAGTAAAAACCTTTTCAGTATAGAGCTATATCATCCTTTTATGTGGTTGTATCGTAATTTATTTGATCAGTTCCCTAGTACTGAACATTATTTGTTACCATTTGGCCATTGTAAATAGCGCTAAGATCAACAGAATTTTTTTTTTTTTTCTTTGGGTCCCAACTGTGGCATATGGAAGTTCCCTGGCTAGGGGTTGAATCAGAGCTACAGCAACTGGCCTACACCACAGCTACAGCAACACAGGATCTGAGCCGCGTCTGGGACCTATACCACAGCTCACAATCAACGCCGGATCCTTAACCCACTGAGCAAGGCCAGGGATCAAACTCTCATCTTCATGGATAATAGTCAGGTTAGTTACCGCTGAGCCAAGACAGAAACTCCCAAGATCAACATGCTATTATACATACAGCTTATCTTATTACTTCCTCAGTCTACATCTTTATATGTGGAATTTCTGGTATGCACATATTTAAGGCTTGTGGCAACTTTTGCCACACTGTCTCCAGAAGTACATTTCACTTTTCCACTAGCCTCATCTGAGATGACCTATTTCCCATAGTCACAACAACACTGTGTATAATAATCTTAACTTTTGCCAAACTGATAGGTAAACCTGTTTAACTTGGAGTTCTTTGCTTACTAGTGAGTTAAAACTTTAATACATGGCTATCAAAAAATTTTAGTTATTTATTTCTTTGTAATCGCTATATCTTTGATCATTTTTTCCGTTGGGATTTTCATGGCTGGTAAGGTGGAAACTGGTTCATTTCCTTGGAATTTTTCACATAAGCTAAAGTTTGTTTAACCTGAGGAAAAGAAACTCAAGTGAGGTATGATTATAAACATCTGAAGAACCACCCTTGACATAGGAACCTGTGTAATATGCAGAATACAGACTGTCATTTATGAGGTGTTAAAATATGATGCCTGGGATTTGTACAAATCAAATAACCTGAGACAGGTCTCAAGCTAGTCTGGGTGTACCTGAAGGTGGTCTTCCCTCCATCCCCCTTGCAGCTGGATAGACATGAAATTCTAAACATCCTACCCCAACCCACAGCAGGGGTCCAGGGTACAGGCTCCTTGATACCCCAGCCCTTCACAGCTAATCCAAAAGATCAGGGATGTGTAGAAGTGAATTCTAGTCTTGAATAATTAGCACATTCAGGAGATGTTAGTCACACTAGAATCGTTTATCCTACTTCTTATTCCAAATAGTACAACAGAACTCCTGGGGATATTGCAGGGCAAATGAACCTTAACCACAAACTTTTGTCTATGTTTTTTCAGAGGACTTGGGCCCTAGTTTTAAGACGAATATACCCTGTTAGGGTGGAATTCAATTCTTTTTTTTAATAATGATTTTTATTTTTTTCTATTATAGCTGGTTTACAGTGTTCTGTCAATTTTCTACTGTATAGCAAGGTGACCCAGTCACACATACATATATACATTTTCTTTTCTCACATTATCATGCTCCATCATAAGTGACTAGATATAGTTCACAGTTCTATACAGCAAGATCTCATTGCTAATCCATTCCAAAGGCAATAGTTTGTATCTATTAACCTCAAATTCCCAGTCAATCCCACTCCCTCTCCTTCCTGGAATTCAATTCTAAGTGCAAGGGTAATTTCACATTCTCAGATAATGGGTGACAACTCCTGGCTTCTTGCTCTGAGAACACCTACCCAAAATCCATTTTCTTGGAAGTCAGGCCACGTAGTGGCATATAATACCTACTATTAGTTCTGGAGGCAGTATAATCATGCCCAGGCAAGGGGTTCTCAAGCCAAGCTGGACCCAATATCTAAGGTAACATGGAAAGCAGGGAATTCAAATCTGAACCCATCCATGTGACCTTCTGTCTGGACATCCAGGGGTAAGGTCATTTACATGGCAAGCTTTCCCAGGAGTAGCTACCCAATGATACATTCACTTATCCCCTTGGCATTTCAGCTTTGTTAGAAACTGCATTGTTTCTACACTGGAATTCTACATGTACAATTCTACATTCTACATTTCTTACACTGGTAAGAACAGAGCCTAATCTTTAAAATCTGTCCAATATTCTAATCTACGAGAACCATGGTCAACAGTCAAGTTGCAGTTTCATCATTTCAAAGCCAGTGGAAAAACATTCTAGAGTAGGTTGTCAACCATGAAAGAAGTGAGGGCACAAAGCCAAACCTGATCAGTTCCCCCCTTTAGAGAACAATTCAGACATTACCCAACATCTGTATGTAAGTGGTCAAGGAGTTGAGAATTATTGCAATTTAGAACACCATGCAAATTGCCTGTCATTAAGTCTGCAAGAAGGGAAAGGCCCCTCTTACTGACTGGGTTTTTCCTCATATATGGGCACAGACTATGCCAGGGCCCCAGCAGTTTTGATAAGTTGGTATGGACAGTGGTCATTCTGCCTTCTTACCCCTAACCATACACAAGAAGTCAAGCTTTAGAACAACATCAATGCCAGCTTATTTAAGAAGGATCTGACAAAGCCCTCCAAGAACTGGCATTAACACCCAAGTAATAACAGCAAATGTGATCCTCTTTAATCTCTTCACTCCATTCTCCCCAGCCAGAGATGTCACATCTAACCATGCGAGTACATTCACTACAACACTCCTACAACATGGAAAGTTCCCACACTTGAGGAATTCCTTTGGCCTGCAGGTAAGCATCATATTTATTCACCTTCACATTTACAAAACACTAACAGATTTGACTACTTGATATTTTTTAATTCTATAAGTAAAGTCATAGCCAAAATAAAAATGCAAACAACCAACTGGGAAAAATAGTTACAGCAAAAATGAAAAATAAGCAATTCATATTTTTGTGGATTGAGAAACTAATTGATAAGGAAACATAAAGTCATAAAAGATAATTAACCAAAGAGAAAATGCAACTATTATAAAACACAAACACACAGAGCCCATCAAAAAGGGTCATTTCAAACAAGGAACATTTTATTTATTACTTGGCTTCTCAATAAAATGTTTTTAATATTTCTCAAGACCTCAGAATTACAATGTCAGTCATCCTGAGCATTACCAAGAGTTTCTAAGGAACCCAGAACAGCTAGGATTGAGACAGAGTGTGTCTCTCTAGAAGGATTAGTAACTGAGAAGCAACTGGAGAGCCCTGGAGATTCTCCACCACCTCCCCCTCCCCTAGGCTACTATCTCCTTTACTTTTCTCTTGGATCACCAGCCCTTACTCCACCCTAGAAGTAAGCTCTTAGGAGCCCTTCTGAGGCCATAGATCCCAATGTGACACATCAGGTTTATCAGTTTTATTTCATCACTGTGTACCCTCTTTCTCTTTCTTTGGTATTCTTTCATAATGAGCATAGAAACAAGCCTGGAAATCAAGCACCTCATACTTGAAAACACATTGGCTCTTTCTTAGAGAAAAGTAATTCTAACTATATAACAGAAAAAATATATATATAAGAGATTGGAACTGTGTAAACAGGTATGCTAAGGATTCAACTGAATTTATTTTTTAATAATGATTTTTATTTTTTCCATTATACTGAATTTAAATTACTAATTCACACAGCCTAAGAGACCATCATTGGGATGTGTAGAAAGTATACTGCTGACCAAAGACCTAAGCTGGCTTTCACACTTTCACAACTTTTCAGTGGTGGGAACTGTCCACCACTGAACAGAATCCCTAGCATAGAACAGAGGGTTCATTAGAAAAGACAATCTGTCCCTGCCCTTTGACTGCCTGTAAGCAGACCAATGGATTACCTAACTAGTTTAATTGAATCCCAGGTAGCTGACAACAACTGGGGTTGATCTGACCATAGAAATCAAAGAAAATGCCCTAGAGAACAGAATGTGTTCCAAGAAGAGGTTTATGACTCTAGATAGAATAAGCAATCAGGAATTAGAAGCACTCACCCCTAGTCAGGATTGAAGAAGACCTAAGAGGCTGTCTTGAGATCCAGGTACCTATACAATACATGAATGGCCTCTACAGCATTGGGGGTTGGAGGTGTGAATATGCAATTCTCCTGGGAGTGCCCCACCTTACAATTGAATAGAGCTTCCTTCCATATCCTAAGCTGAAATCTCTCCTCCTGAAAGTTTAACTTTAGGCTTAGGTGGTATTGCATATGTCACTTAGAAATCCTGGTTGCGTCTGTCTAATATGAGATCTGGAAAGGCAGTATTTTACAAATCTGAGATAGTGCAGGGGATGAAGGGACCTAGTGAGTAAGACCCAACTTCATATATCCCATCCATCATTTCTTCCTTTCCTTTGCCTCAGAAGAAGAGGTTCTTTCCTCCCATGAAAAGCTAATATTTCCACTAAATTCTATCCCAGTGGTTTTCAAACTTTAAGGTGGATCAGAATTACCTGCAAAGTGTGATAAAATAAAGATTGCTAGTTACTACTCTAAAGTTTCTGATTTGATGGGTCTCGTGTGTGACCCAAAGATTTGTATTTCTAAATTCCCAGGTGATGCTGATGCTGCTGTTCCAGGAACCACTGCTCTAGATCAGGGGTGAACTGCCTTATAGATCAGGATGTCAAGGGCCAGATAGATAGTAAATAGGATAGCCACTGCAGGACATACAGTCTCAGCTACAACTATTCAATTCTGCTGTTGTAGTGTGAAAACAGCCAAAGATATCACTTAGATGAATGAATATGGCCACATTCAAATAAAACTTTATTTACAAAATTAGGCTATGGACCACCCTGTAGGCCATCATTTACCAACCCTTGCTCTAGATCCCTGCTCAGAGATCTAGTCCCATTCCTTCCTTTACAGAAAAAATTTTTGAACAAGTAACACTCATTTGCACTTCTTCACTTCCCATTCATTCTGTAATCCTTGTAACCTGGCTTCTACCTCCTCCATTCCATGGAAATTGATGTCAGCAAAGTCATCAGTGCTGTCATATGAGAGTTTTCAGTCCTTTTCTCATCTCCACTTTTCTCTTGCAAGATTACCGGCTTCTTCATCTTTCTTGGAACATCTTCCTCCGTCAGCTTCTTTAACAGCATTCTTTTACAGCTCCTGTCATACTTCTCTATATGCTGCTTCTGAGTTTTCTATTTCTCTGGCTAGGACCAGCTTCATGGAGTGAAATGAATGCAGGTATACAAAACCCAGTGTTCAGAAGGGCCCCTTCTTGGGGCTTACTGTACTGTAATCACTATCTCAAAACTCTTAATAATTTTCTTTTTGAAATTTCTATTTTATAAGCAAAGTCCAGTAGCACGATGGAACATGCACTGGCCTTTCAATCTCAGCTCATGTTCATCCTCCTCCTGCTATCTCCCAGAGGTGAATTCTCCCTGCCCACTGCCATGCTCCCTTACATCCCAGGTCCTGCATGGCCTCCCTCATTCCACCTATATCCCATTACTGTTGCCACTCCCTGCCCCTGGAAATGGCTCCAGGCACTGGACTGGGAGGATCAGGGTTAGGCTCACATTCCTGTGCCACACCAGCAGCACCACGGCATGTGTGGCATGTGACCAACTGGAGGCTGAGTCTTAGCACAGGAACTTTTTGTCCTCCCCCATGCAGGTACTTAGCATGCTGTGGCACAGAGGTTTAAAGATCCTTGGGGGCCACACATCTTCCAGGAGTTGGGGCAGGAGACCACGCATAAAGGAAATGACTCGTTCAACTTCCCCAAACCTACCTTTGGCCAGAGCTTGGTGTGGAAATTCCATGTTGACAGAAGGAAAACTTAGCATCCTGTGGGCCCAAGAAAATGAGTACACATATCATGGGAGAGGGCCTGCACTTGACACACAAGCATCCCCTTGCCCAGAAGTACTCCTTCAGCCAGCTCTATGGGAGGGCAGGAAGGGGGAGGAGACTCCTCTCTTCCTTCTCCCAACCTTCCTGAGTTTGGCTTGAATTTGTCTCTTCTGCCCAGCTTGAGATGCCCTCCAGCAATGAGCCATGAAATAATATGAAAAGTGTTACTTCCAGAATTCCACATACCAAGTTAAATGCTCTGATATTTGTGTTTAAAACTGGCATTGAAAAGACGTTAGTCACAAAAGATCACACAGTGTATGATTCCATTCATGTTAAATGTCCAGAATACACACGACTATAGACACAGAAAGTAGACTAGTGGTTCCTAGGGCTAGTAGACAGGGTAAGTAGAACTGCTAATAGGTGTGGGGGATTTCTTTCTCGGATGATTAAAATGTTCTAAAATTGGATTGTGGCAGTTAACTCTGCAAAAGTACTAAAAACCACTGAACCATGCACTTTAAATGAGTGAATTTATTGTATGTAAATTATATGTCAATAAAGCTGTTTAAAAACTGGCAGTGTAGAATATAAAATGAAAGATAAAATTCATCCTAATAATTTTAAAATTGCTCTTTAATGGAATGACAATAAATAACAAATGAAAGCCACTATGATGTTAAAAGGGAGATGGCAGAAGAAAGGAAAAAGACACTATGGAGAACAGTATGGAGGTGCCTTGGGAAACTATACATGGAACTACCATATGACCCAGCAATCCCACTCTTGGGCATACATCTGGACAAAACTCTACTTAAAAAAGACACATGCACCCGCATGTTCTTTGCAACACTATTCACAATAGCCACAACATGGAATCAACCCAAATGTCCACTGACAGATGATTGTATTAGGAAGATGTGGTATACATACACAATGGAATACTACTCAGCCATAAAAAAGAACAAAATAATGCCATTTGCAGCAACATGGATGGAACAAAAGTCTCTCATACTGAGTGAAGTAAGTCAGAAAGAGAATGACAAATACCATATGATAGCACTTATATTTGGAATATAATATACAGCACAAAGGAATCTTTCCACAGCAAAGAAAATCATGGACCTGAAGAACAGACTTGTGGTTGCCAAGAGGGAAGGGGAGGGAGTGGGATAGCTGGAGAACTTGGGGTAAATAGATGCAGAATGTTGCCTTCGGGATGTATTAGCAATGGAATACAGCTGAGTAGCACTGGGAACTCTGTCTAGTCACTTATGATGGAACATGTAATATGAGAAAAAAGAATATATACATGTAAGTATAACTGAGTCACCATGCTGTACAGTAGAAAAAAATATACATATAAATAAAAGATAAAAAAAGAAAATAAATAAAATTTTAAAAAGCCAAAAAAAAAAATAAGCTTTTAGCACTTCTTTCCTACATTTTGAACAGTGAATCCTATATTCTCATTTACATTGGCGCTGCTTCTGACCTCTTAAATATTAGTATGTCCCATGGTTTTACCCTAAGCTATTTTTTTCTCACATCCTCATGCAAGACCAAAATTTCAGCTACCATATGTTCCTTTAGGCCTTACAAATCTTTATCTCTAGCCCATACCATTCCATATTCAAATGACCAAAGATTCAGTGATTATCTCCACAGGCATTTAAAACTCAGCATATTGGAGTTTCCATCATGGCTCAGTGGTTAGTGAACCCAGCTAGCATCCATGAGGATGTTCATTCAATCCCTGGCCTCTCTCAGTGGGTTAAGGAACCGGCATTGCCCTGAACTGTGTGGTATAGATCACAGACGTGGCTCAGATCCCGTGTTGCTGTGGCTCTGGTGTAGGCCAGTGGCTACAGCTCCAATTGGACCCCTAGCCTGGGAACCACCATATGCCACAGGTGCAGCCCTAAAAAGACAGAAAGACCAAAGAGACCAAAAAAAAAAAAAAAAACCAGAAAAAAAACTCTCAACATATTACACATGCATCCATAATCTGCTCCTCTGTATTTCCTATTTTGGTGAAGGACATTGCCATCTACCAAACTACTCAAATCAGAAACAATAGAGACCTCTTGGTATTTCTCCCTACCCCCTTAATTTAATCATTCACTAAATTCTACAAATCCTAAAACTCCAAGTATCTTCTAACATAGATACTCTTTTCAATTTCCTCTGCTTCTGAGCTGGTTCAAATCCTCATTGAATCTCACCTAGACAATGAAAATCAAATGATTTTCTTATGAACCTCTGTGCTTCTAATCTCAACCACCAAGTGGTTCATCTTTCACTCTTTCTATACAAATCAGACTGTGTCACTCCCCGGCTCAAAATAGGTGTATTTATCACCATAACATCCATTTTAAAATGGAAATTCAACATGGCATACAAGATCCATGGATGCATACAATATTTTCTAACTTACCTCATAATATTTTTATGGTAGAGAAACACTGGTAGCAAGGCAAATTACCTATAAAAGGATAACGAATGAATCAGCTTGATGAATGAGTTCATTTAAAGTGTTAAAATATTAATTGAAAAATAAATGGTGATATATTCACATAGTACTTTATAATATGCACTTATTTAAAATCAAATTTAAAAATAATAATTTCTAGGAGTATGGTGAACTAAGTACCACAATTGACCATCAGTTTAAAAAGAAAAAACTAAAACTAAAAGGTAAAAAATGTTTTATCTTCTTAAATTAATTTATGATAAGAAAATAAGATAATTTATCCAAAAACTAACTGAAAGCAAAAATACAGAGAAGAAAAGAGAATGCTTAAAGCTGGCTTTCATCATGAGAATATTTGCTGAATCAGCTCAATTTGACTTTTAGGTTTTTAAAACCTCTTGAAGCATTATTCAAGGAGGAAATCTAATGGGCACTCTTCCCACAAAGTTGACATCTCAGAGGGCTATGAAACTAGGGTAAGGATAAATCAGAAGTATACCCCATCCCCACTTTCAAATAACTTATAAAAATTTTTCTTGTCTGGGACCTTTATTATGAGTAGAGTAACAAAATTTAAATCTCCCCTAAGAACTGGTAATAAAAACAACCATTTACTCAGGTTTGCAACCTAAATTTACATTATTTTACATATTTCAAAAAGATAATTTTTTAAAATCTCAAGCTGAGAATTTAGCTTAAAATCCCCCTGCCATACACACTCCTGTATTCCAACCCCCCAAAGCACCTGACAAAAAAAGTGAAAAACCTCTCTGAATGAAACCACATTTATCACAGTCTCAGAGTTTACCCAAAGTTCCAAGGCACAAATTAGAGTCAAAATTCACAAAATGCAAAATAAAATAATGTTAAACAACACACAGCAGAATTAGAACTGCAAATATTTAGGTACTGGAATGAATAGACACAGAACTAAAACTAAGAAAATTTCATATTTTCAGGGAATAACAAATTGACTTAAAAATATGAGCCAACAGTGACCATATTTGAAAAAGAGTAAAAAGAATACATAGAAATTTAAAATACAACCTTTGAAATTAAAGTGTCAGTGGAGGAGTTTAGTAACAGATTAGACAGCATGGAAAAGAGAATTAATAAATTAGAAAATAGATCTGAAGAAATTATCCAGAATGCAGGGCTGAAGGACAAGGAAAGTGTGAAAGATAGTTTAAAAATATAGAATGTATTTGAAAACCAACTATATATCTATTCTGAGTTCTAGATGAATTCTAAAACCTTTTAAAATTGGAATGGCCTTATAACCTTTAAAGCAATTGAATCAGAGGCATAAAGTTTCCACATCTGAAGAAAACCTCAGATCTGGATGGGTTCACTAGAAAGTTCTACCAAACATTCAAGAAAAATGTAATTCTAAACTTACAAAAACTCTTCCAGAGAATAAAAATAAGGAAATGTATTGCAATTTATTTTCTCATTTTATAACTTTAGCATAGCCTTGATTCTAAAACCTGACAAGGACCTATGACAAAGGAAAAATCACAGGTCAATCTCAATCAAGAACATAGATGCAATAATCCTAAACAACATATTAACAATTTAACAATGTAAGATAATTACCAGTATAAAGAAAGGAAAATTTATAAATAATGAGTTGGATTTATGCCAGGAGTATAATACTAATTTAAACTAGAAAATGAATGTAATGCTCCACATTAATAAAGGAGAGAAATATAATCATCTTAGAAAAATGTTTTTTGTTTAATACAATATCCATTCATGATTTTAAAAAGAAAAAAAAAAACCTCTTGGTAATCTAAAAAGAGAAGTGAGTTTCTTTAACCTGATAAATAATATAAACAATAACAAGTATAAGTCTAAAGAAATCATTACAATTAGTAGGGAAACCCTGAAAACTTTTCTGTTGCCACAGGAAACAAGACCCCCACTATCCAGCAATCTCACTCATAGGCATCTATCTGGATAAAACCATAATTTGAAAAGATACATGCACCCCAATGTTCACTGCAGCACTATTTACAATATCCAAGACTTGGTAACAACCCAAATGTTCATTGACAGAAGAATGGATAAAGATGTGGTACATATATACAATGGAATATTACTCAGCCATAAAAAATAATGAAATAATGCCATTTGCAGCAACATGGATGGACCTAGAAATTATACTAAGTGAAGTTAGTCAGCCAATGAAAGACAGACATATGATATCACTTTTATGTGGAATATTAAAAAAAGGATACAAAGTTATTTGCAGAACAGAAACAGACTCACAAACTTATGGTTACCAAAGGGGACAGGTGGGGGGGGGGATGGACTGGGGATTTGAGATTGGCATATGCACACTGAGGTATATGGAATGATTGACCAACACTGATCTGCTATACGACACAGGAAATTCTACCCAATTTTCTGTGATCTATGTGGGAAAAGAATCTTAAAAAAAAATTAGTGTGTATGCACGTATAAGTTAAAGTGATTTAACTTTCTTGTACACAGAAATTAACACAACACTGTAGATCAATTATACCTCAATAAAACTCTAAAATGGATTTTAAAAGACCCCACTATCCCCCCTTTTATAAAATATTATACTGGTATCTAAACTGGTATAGTAAGAGAAGAAAAGAAACAAGTGATTTAACAAGTGGAAAAGGAAAACTTGAACTGTTGCTTTTGCACATGACAGAATCCAAAATAATTTATAGATAAATAATTAGAATTAAAGACAAAATTTAGGTATTCTTGGTACAATATCAGTTTATAAAGGTAAACATTTCAATTATAGAAAAAACATAATTAGAATATTTTTAAGATCCCATTTTCAATAGCATGAAAAATAAATTTAATAAAAGTTATAAAAATCTTTCACAGAAAAATTATTTTTAAAAAATATAAAAGGTCAAAAGGTCTGAGCTTCACAATTAGCTCCTCAGCCCGGAGGTCCTGCCCTGGGAAGATAAGCCTCAAAAATATTTGGCTTTGAAAGCCAGTGAGGGTTTTGGGGAGACCTAGACAGCTGTGGAAAATAGAGACTCGAATCTTAAAGGGCATATACAAAATCTCACATGCTCTGGGACCCAGGAGAGAGGCAATCATTTGAAAGGAGCCTAGTTTAGACCTACTTGCTGATCTTGGAGAGTCTCCCAGAAAGGCAAGAGGCAACTGGAGGCAGAAGCTCACCCTGTGGACATAAATAATGGTGATAACCATTTTGGAGAGCTTGTTCAATCATGTGGACACTGGTGCTGGCAGATGCCATTGTGGAATCCTCCTTTTAGCTTATAAGCCTCCAGACTCAGCCCCAACCCCACCCATCACCCTGTAGATAACAGTACCAGGATGCCTCAGGTCAAGCAACTAATCAGACAGGGACACAACGCCACACACCAGGCTGATTTAAGATATCCTGAGCCCACATCCCCTGGACATGGGGCTGTCCATCAGAGGGCCCAGGACCAATTCCACATATCATTGCACAGGCACTAGACCCAGGACCCCTAGGGCTCTGAAACCAGAGACCCCAGGATTTCTGTAGCCCTGAGCCTGATATGGCTGGACCCAGCCCACCCACCAGCAGGCCAACACAAGTTTAAGGACGACCTTGAAGCCTGTATCAGGAACTAGCCTCACCTACCAGTGGTCTAAAACCAGCTGTGGGACCTCAGAGCCCTGTAGCCAAACACCAGGATTGAGCTTCACCCACCAGTGAGCAGGCACCAGCCCCAGGATCTCCTGGAACACAATAAGCCAGCACTAACCCTGGGCCCCCTAGAGTTCTGAGTCAGCCACCTTGTGACCCAGTCTGACAACCAGCAGCCAGCAGCCTCTACACAGGGCAGGGCCTGGCAACCAAGAGGACCAGGGGCTAGCCATGCCTACCAGGCAGCCTACAGTAGTTAGCCTGTCACAACAGAAGGACCCACACATCCCACATAAGGGGAACCCTACATATATATCTGGTGACCAGAGAGCAGTGCCCTCTTGGGATGTATAGGATGTCACCTACAGAAGGCCACTTATTCAAGTTCAGGAAACATACCCAACCCACCAGACACATAGAAATAAAAGCAGCAAGTTAGGAAAAATTAGATGGCAAAGGAATATATTCCAAGTAAAGGAACAAGACAAAACCCCAGAAAAAAGAGCTAAATGAAGTAGAAATAGACAATCTACATGAGCAAGAGTTCATAGGAATAACTGTAAAGATGATCAGAACTCAGGAGAAAAGGAGATGAACAGAATGAGAAGTCAGTAGTTTTTAACAGAGAGTTAACAGAGAGTTAGAAAACAAAACACAAACAAACAGAAATGAAGACTACAATAACTGAAATGAAAAATACATTATAAGGAATCGACAGTAGACTAAACGATACGGAGTAACAGACAAGCCAGCTAGAAGACAGAGTAGTGGAAATGACTATAGGTGAATAGAAAAAAAAAAAAAAAAGAATAGGGAGTTCCCGTTGTGGCGCAGTGGTTAACAAATCTGACTAGGAACCATGAGGTTGCGGGCTCGATCCCTGCCCTTGCTCAGTGGGTTAACGATCTGGCGTTGCCGTGAGCTATGGTGTAGGTCACAGACGCGGCTCGGATCCTGCATTGCTGTGGCTCTGGCGTAGGCTGGTGGCTACAGCTCCGATTCGACCCCTAGCCTGGGAACCTCCATATGCCGCGGGAGCGGGCCAAGAAATAGCAAAAAGACAAAAAAAAAAAAAGAAGAATAAAAAGAAATGAGGACATTTTTGAGCTATAGAACAACCACAAGCATACTAATAATCACATTATAGGGGTCCCAGAAGGAGAAGAGGGAGAGAAAAGGGCAAATAACACATTTGAAGACAAAAATAGCTGAAAACTTCCCTAACCCGGGAAAGGAAACAGACATCCAAGTCTAGGAATCACAGAGAGCTCCAAACAGGATCAACTCAAAGAGGAACATACCAAGACACTGCAATTAAAATGGCTAAAATTAAAGATAGTATTAAAAGCAACAAGAGAAAAACAGGTTATATATAAGGGAACCCCCAAAAGTTTATCTGTTAACTTTTCAGGAGAAACTCGGTGGCCAGAAAGGAGTGGAATGATATATTATATTTAAAGTGATGAATAGTAAAAACCTACAACCAAGAATAGTCTATCCAGCAAGGCTTTCATTTCATTCAGATGTGATGATGCAATCAAAAGTTTTACAGACAAGAAAAAAGCCTAAAGATTTCAGCACCACCAAACCAGCTTAACAAGAAATGTTAAAGGGATTTCTCTAAGCAAAAAAGAAAAGGCCACAGTAGAAGCATGAAAATCACAAAATGGAAAAGACCATCAGTAAAAGAAATATGTAGTAAAAGTAGTAAATCACTATGTACAAAGCTAGTAGGAAAGCTTAAAGGCGAAAGCAGTAAAATCATCTATATACACAATAAGCAATTAAGGGATGCACAAAACAAAGAGATGTGAAATATGATGTTAAAAACAGTAATTGTGAGAAGAGAAAAGTAAAAATGTTAAGTTGTTAAGATACATTTGAAATTAAGAAATCAGTGACAAAATAATTAGATATTATAGATACAGGTATAAATATAGATATGGAAATAGATATAGATATTGATATAGATATAAATTGCTATGTACAGTAACCACAAACCAAAAATACATGATAGATACATATGTAAAAAAAGAGAAAGGAATCCAAGCACAACACTAAAGAGAGTCATCAAATCACAAGGGAAGAGAATATAAAAAGAAGAAAGGAACAAAAAAGATCTATAAAAACAATTCAAAAGCAATTAACAAAATGGCATAAGTACATATATATAGATAATTACTTTAAATGTAAATAGACTAAATGCTCCAATCAAAATACATAGAGTGGCTGAATGGATACAAAAACAAGATCCATATATATTCTGTCTACAAGAAACTCACTTCAGATGTATTTTAAAAAAATAAAGGAAGAAAATGTACTTTTGCCTTACAACATACACACAAAATCAATTCCAAGTGGGTTAAAAATATAACTATGCAAGACAGAATATAATATTTTCAGAAGACAATGTAGAAGAATATTCTTAACACCTGGGAGGGAGATTTTACTTAACAAGACAAAAGAGCACAAATCTTAAAAGAAATTTTGATAAATCTGGCTACATTAAAATTAATGTTATCTGTTTAACACTAGATGCCATAAAGACAGTGAAACAGAATAGGAGAAGATATTTAAACCCATATAACGTAAAAAATTAATATTATAATGTATAAAGAACTCCTACAAACCACTAAGGAAAAGAAAACCCAAAGGAAATACAAGCAGAAGATTTGAACAAGCACTTCACTGGAAGAAAAACCATAGGAAAAGATGTTCTGCTTCACTACCAATTGGAAAATTGCATATTTAATCAATCAGAAAGCATTTTATACTCACCAGAGTAGCAAAAAATATATGTTTGATAATATCAAATGTTGACAAGGGTGTAAAACAACCAGAATGCTTACACATTGATTGTGGGAATAATAACCTAGTTCAACCACTTTGTAAAACTATTTGGAATTAGCTATGTATTTGAAGAGGTATACAACCTATGACCCAGCATAGGAAAGAAACTCTTAAACAACTACAATAGAAATTATGTATTACATAGTTACGTATTACATAGTGTTCTTTACATTATAATTTATAATGAGAAAAAAACTGGAATAAGCTCAGGTGTTCATCATGACCAATAAACTGTGGTATATTCATATAATGGAATACTTTACACCATGCAAATAAGTTCAATAAAACATACAAAGACATGGAAAAAAACATAGGTGCTTAATACTGGGTGAAAAAAATAACAAAGAATGCATTCACTATGAGTCCATTTAAATATAGATTAAAAATATTCATAAAACTAAATTATTTAGTATACAACAAAATATATCATAAAATGATAAATAAAATCAAAGGTACAACAAACACAAGTTTTAGAATGGCGGTCATGTGACCTCCAGGAGGTAATAAAAAAGATGAGATATGAAAAAGGCACACAGGGACCTTCAAAGATAACGGTAATGTTCTTTATCTTCAACTGAATAATAGGCATGTGGAGTGTTGATTATTTCCTGGTTCTTTATAACATATGTAATTCTAAATTTTTGTGTGTGTTCAACATCGAATAGCTAAAAGAACATATACAGATGTAAAAATGCATATTGAAATTACCACTACGAAGTATACTATACACGTTTTTGATAAGTTATTGAAGATGATAAGAGTACATATCAAAAACTATGTTTACAACTACACACAAATTATAGTTGTAAATGGATACAAATGAACTATAAGCAAAGGAGAAGAAAAGACACAATTTTCAGTTTTAACTTTTCATATTTATTTTTATTTCCATTAATGTGGTCATAATTTTGTGCCAATAATAAAATGATATAATTAAAACAGAAAAGGATATTCTGAACAGGTCTTCCATTAAAGCTATTTGGACTATAGGCCAGATAACCAAGATACTGCCATTCACCTGGTGGCAGCTTATCTGGATGGCAAACACAGTATCCAAGGGAAAAAATCAATCTCATCATTGCTGCATTTGTGAATCTTGCTTTACATAGCAACCAAAACATGCCTCATCAGCCTTCTTTATCCATGTTTCTTTTGACCATAATCCTGACACCCACAGAAATATAGTACCACGATAGCTGAAAAAGGACACTGCCACAAAATCTTTCTTAAGGACAACTCGGTAACCCAATGACCTTATTTTATGAAAAAGATTGATATTAAGTCTAGAGAAGAGAAATATTATGACCAACTAACTCACTATTAGGGGACAAGAAGAAAGGTTCTATTTGATTTGCAATAAAAACTGTTCTTACTTTCCGCATTTAAGTATCATGAATAATAT
Source organism: Phacochoerus africanus (assembly GCF_016906955.1). NCBI lineage: Eukaryota > Metazoa > Chordata > Mammalia > Artiodactyla > Suidae > Phacochoerus > Phacochoerus africanus. The sequence goes on from NC_062545.1 coordinate 243,416,745, forward strand.
AAGATCATCAGAAACAGTTTGTCTCAATCATATTAAGAAATAATCTAAATGTTTCTCAAAGAGATACAAAGAGGAAACTTGAGGAGCATTAATACTTATTGTTGCACCTGTTCAAATATCCAAAGTTTGGAAAGAACAGAAAATGAAGTACAAATTAGTGACGATGTTTAAATGACTTTAAATCACAACTAAAGTGTTCATACCATCAAAGTTAGAAGAAAAAAATCAATACTGCTATATTGAAGTTAAGAATAAATTAGAGGCATGTAAAAGTCTGGAATAACAATATGCTATAAAAATTACTGATATAAAAATATGCCATTTAACAAATTTGATACTACAGAGGCATAGAATTCTACATAGAGTCTGGAAGCAACCATGTGAACATAAGGAGGTAGCTGGGGAAATGCCAACATGGTTAATTCAGAAAGAAACTCAAATTTATAACTGGTTAGGTTTAATTTCTGTTTTGAAGATAAATTACATGCCAGAATATATATGCTTCAGAAATTTTTCTACTGCTATTTAAAGGTAAAAACTGGACAATATAAAAAATAAATTTTCAGTAAATATCTTCCCTTTTTCTCCCCCAAATGTCATGAACATTTCAGTACACACACATGTATGCACTACTCACACACATATTAGTAGCACACCTCCTAAACTAGGTATTCAGTAATGAACAATTCTAGGTTATCAACCACAATGAAATATATAGATATAAAACATTGTAATTGTTTAAAAACTAGCTGTATAATTTCGGTGTTCAAAGATTTTTTTTTTTTTAAGAAATTGATTTAGGAAAAGTTGGAGAAGAAGCCCAAGTTGATTGACAGTTTGGAGTTTGTATTTCCACCATCTGATCATAGCCAAAATGCAAATGTGATTAAGTTCTGAGAGACAGGAATCTGCAAAGTGTCTGCAGCTTATTAGAATCTTCCCTCTAGTTACCATCCAGCAAGGGCATCAAGGGTAACTACCCAGCTTGTTACCTCAGGAGCCCCTTCAAATAGGGAAGGGATAATAATCTTTACTTTATGCACCACATCTGACCTACTGGTGGAGTTGTTATTGGGAGGTAGGGTGTTGAGTTCATATCTGAGATTAATAAGGAAAAAAACTGAAATGGCTTGTCTGCTGTGGGCACACAAGGAGAAAATGGTGGCAGAGGTGCCACATGGTATCCTTCTTTGCACTAAGCAAATTCTGCAACTATCTACATCATTAAGAGGTAAGACATACCTGTACTCATATATACATCCTATTACAAAGTGCATTTCTTTATGCTATTAGTCATGTGAAGAAAAGTTGCATGAATGTAAACCCATTTTGTATAATCCTTCAACAAAGACATTCAAAAATGTATTCAGAAAACCCATTTCATGTATCCATTTAATAGAGTCATAATTATATGTACCACACATTGTACTAGGTACCTGAAGATAAGAAGAATGGGTTTGTACTCCCAACAAATTCATAATACAGACTGAAAGATATAAAAATTATGCATAATGACAGTGGAGAAATGTTCAAATTATTAAGGAGACAGAGGGTTGGAGCAACTAACTCTTCCTAAGGGAATTTAGAATTTTCTCAGAGAAGGTAATATTGCTTTTGGTCTTGAAAGAGGCATTTGTCAAGTGAGACTGGTCAAGGCATTCCATTCATCAGTTAATCAACAAATGGGGTCTTTTAGTTGTGCCAGGATCTGTGCAAGTTACTGAGAATATAAATAAATGCAAAGTCATACCATCCAGGAGCTGTGGTCCAAAAGTTTAGCTGTGGTCCAATAGAGAAAGAGACCCGGGTGGTAATAGCGACTGGATGGTAATAGGGATTGTGATTCAAAGCAACATTACAAGCAGCTATTTTACAAAGTGAAGAATACCTTTATAAGTCACCCTCTTGGGAGTTCTGTTTCTACCTAGGATATAAAAAGCAGGAAAAAGCTCAGTTCAAACCTAAAACAATAAAAAGCTGGACAGACTACAAATGATAACTTCTCTTGAACTATCAGAAAGCTGTAGCTGCAAGACAATCAAGCAGCCTGAATTCTAAGGAAAGATGAGCCCTTCCCAGGAGAGCCAGGACAAGAGCACTGCCTCGTCTGAGCCAAGCTGATTGACAGTTTGGAGTTTGGAGGAAGAAACACTGGGTACTACACAATGGATAAGAAGAACTCAGCTAAAATTTTTAACTAATTGCAAAACATCAGGTGTGGATTAGCTCATGGCAATAACACTGCAACCATTTGGAATAATCGGCTTCAGTAGAAAGGCAGCAGCTTATTTAGGTTCAGGAATAGTTGCCTTTGCAACCCTACCAGGCCCTGAATTTCTAGACTCTCTCCATTCCCTCTGTTTCTGCTCTCAAATCAGCTAATCTTTGCCTGAGCTCATCTCATTCTTTTTTTTTTTTTTTTTTTTGGTCTTTTTGCTATTTCTTGGGCCGCTCCTGCGGCATATGGAGATTCCCAGGCTACGGGTCCAATCGGAGCTGTAGCCACCAGCCTACACCAGAGCCACAGCAACGCGGGATCCGAGCCACATCTGCAACCTACACCACAGCTCACGGCAACGCCGGATCGTTAACCCACTGAGCAAGGGCAGGGATCGAACCCGCAACCTCATGGTTCCTAGTTGGATTCGTGAACCACTGCGCCACGACGGGAACTCCTCATCTCATTCTGGAAAGATGTTGCTGTAAGCAGCAAGCAAAAGCCAAAACATAGCAATATTCTGGCTCTTTGTAACCACTTCCCCTGGAGTACTCATATGAGAATTAAATAAGTGATCTTTTGTTCTCAAAACACACACACATACACACATGTGCGCACACACACACACAATCTTCAAGTGGTAAAAGATGTTTACTGTGAGACCTATACTCTAATTCATACACCTCTAAATGTCCAAGAATCTCAGTTTGTTCCTATTTCAAAATTATTACCAGCACTTAGAAAACAGGTCTAGAAATAGAATAAAGAGTTCAGAAATAGACCTGTGCACATACAGTCAAATGACTTTTGACAAGACACCAAAGCAATTCAGTGTAGAAATGAAAAATCTCTCCTATAACTGGGTTAGAATAACTGGATATCCATACCAAAATTGAAAGAGAGAATATGAAACTTGAGACTCCTACCTCACACCATACACAAAAAAATCATTGTGAGATGGGTCATAGACCTGAATGTAAAGGTAGAACAATAAAGTTAGGGAAAAAAACTTAGGAGAATATCTTTATAACATTGCAATATGCAAAAACTTTTCAAGAAGGATAGAGAAAGCATGAACCATGAAAGAAAAACATTGGTAAATGGTACTACATTAAACTGCTCATCAAAAGATACCATAAAGAAAGTAAACAGGCAAACCACAGACTGGGGAAAAAATATTCACAATACATACATCTGACAAATATGTTTGGAACATATAAATAAATTCCGTAAATCCACAATAAAAAGACAAAGAACTCGATTTATTCAGTGGGCATAAAACCTGGACAGCTCACAAAAGAAGATAACAAGTGGTCAATAAATACATGTAAAAGTATTCAGCATCATTGGTCATCAGGTTAATGCACAGTAAAATACAATGAGATACCACCACACACAGAACACACACACACACACACACACACAGAATTGTAATAAAAAAGTATTAACAACACCAGATGTTGAAGAAGATATAGAGAAACTTAAATTTTCATTTGTTTTGGTAGGAGTGTAAAATATTACAGCCACTTAGGACAAGTGTTTGGCAGTTTCTTTAAAGGTTAAAAAATAATCTACTTTATAACTGAGAAATTCTACTCATAGATATCTTCCCAAGAGAAATGAAAATTCATGTTTACATGAAGGTTTATTTATTTTTTTCTTTTTGACCATGCCCAAAGCATGTGGAAGTTCCCAGAGCAGGGACTACATTTGTGCCACAGTAGCGACCCAAGCTGCATCAGTGACAATGCCAGGTCTTTAACTCTCTGAGCCATGGAGGAACTCCTACATGAAGCTTTATATAATAATGTTCACAGAAGTTTTATTCACAATAGCCCCAAGCTGGAAACAAACCAAATGTCCAACAACAATGGAAGGAATTTTTTTAAAACTGTGGTACATTCAACAAATGGAACACTACTCAGCAATAAAAAGAATTGAACTAGTGATACACACCACATGAATGAATCTCAAAAATACTATGCTCAGTAAAGAAACAAAACATGAAAGAGCACATATTGTGTGACTCCATTTATGAGAAATTCTAGAACATACAAAACTGACCTATGGTAATTGAAAGGAGCTCAGTAGTTGAGGTGTGAGTATAGGGACTGACCAGGAAGGGGCATGAGGGAATATTCTGGGCTGATGAAAAGACTTTATGTCTTGATATGTAATTGTCAAAACTGATTGAACTTAAAGATATGAGCATTTCATCACATATAAATTATACCTCAGTTTTTTAAAAGGTTAATAAATGTTGCTAAAGATTTATATTTAAGGTGGCATCTCCCTAGATGTAATTTATAAAAATGTAAACTTCTAAAGTTCTGGTTCTGCACTACTTCTGACATACATAGAGCTTGATTCTTCCAATATAGTTCCATGAACCTCTGGTACTTAGGACACAGGAGTGGTCGCCCCTATCCATCTGAAATGTTGACCTCAGATCTTGGCAGGGAATGGGGAAAATAGGATTTCAGAAGAAACTCTGAGAACAGGGTGGGACAGATCCCAGGGACACTACAAGAAGAATAGGAGCTTTACCACCGCACTATGGGACAGTGATCCAGAGCCGACTCACCAGGTACGAAATTCTAGAAGGTGGTTATCAGAGAGTGATTCTTTACACCTACACCTCTGTGCATAGAAGCAGAAGGGCAATAAGGATGTCTTATTGCCTTAACTTTTTAACTAGCCATAAATTAAACAAATTAACCAATTCAATGACTTTTAATATCTCCATTTTGTTTTCACTCAACTTTTAATATAATCTTTTTTTTTTTGTCTTTTGTCTTTTTAGGGCTGCACCCACAGCATATGGAGGTTCCCAGGCTAGGGGTCTAATCGGAGCTGTAACTGCCAGCCTACACCAGAGCCACAGCAACACCAGATCTGAGCCGCATCTGCGAACTACACCATAGCTCAGGGCAACACCAGATCCTTAATCCACTGAGCAAGGCCAGGGATCGAACCCGCAACCTCATGGTTCCTAGTCAGATTTGTTTCGGCTGCGCCATGACAGGAACTCCATCAACTTTTAATATAATCTTGACTGGAAGAAGCCACCTGAACTTTGATCTGAACAAAAGACTTTCCAAAGAAGAGAATGCAATTGACATTTACTTAAGTATTTGTCTTGCAAGTGCATTAAGTCACTAGTGCCAGGCTCAAGTTGGTTTCATATACAAAAATAACCAGTTTGGCCTATAATTGCTGTCACAGACTGAACATGCTACCATCCTTAGGAACTGAAGTCTTTGGGCAGATCTGTAAGTGAATGAAAAAGTTCAGCAGAGAAATTTGGTGACTTCATTTTTAATGTGCTTATTCAGTGCTGAGACAACTGTTGCTGGAGTTTAGAGACATTTGAAATAAGGATGGAAGTTTGGTGTCACAAGAACACACTGTGACTTAAATATGGAAGCAGATTACTTATTATTTTTGTAGAAGAAAAAACTGTTTTGACAATTCTAGGTCCTTAGCCTATTTATTTACATATGGACAGGTCTTGCAGAATCTGATTCTGGACCACAATTGTCACTAGCAAAAGCTATAACCTAAATGTAGTTTCTCTGCCTGTGACGAATAGATGCTGGGGTTGGGAGTGGCCTGATGCCTAAACAAGTATTATACTCTGAAAGCACCACATTATGGACAACAGCACTGTAGCCCACAGAGTCATTTTTTTTCTGGTAGATGTCTGCTGTTACTTAATTCACAGAAGTATATATACGATTGTAATTTTGAAAAAAAAAAAAGAATGATATTTAATGGTTAAATTCCTGATTTTCTTATCATCATACCCTTCTATATCTGTGACCACTTCTTTGTAGGTTCACCTTACCCAGTGGTGCTGTTCTACATAATTCAACTCCTGAGCCCACTATTACTTTCCTTCACTGTCCCCCCACTGGTAGACCCCTCCACTCACATCTTCACTACTACAACTTTATTGATAGTTCCCAGTCTTACAAGTGTAATCCTTTTCTCTCTCTTTTCAAAATTCCAATCCTACCACTTACTTTTCACCTAGATAATGCATCATGCTGCCAGCACCACCCCCCACTTTCCATAATATACCCCCCTTTTTTTGTGTGTTTCTATCTTTTTTAGGGCCGCACCTGCAGCACATGGAGGTTCCCAGGCTGGGGTCCAATTGGAGCTGTACCCACCAGCCTATGCCACAGCCACAGCAACGTGGGATCCAAGCTGCATCTTCGACCTATACCACAACTCATGGCAGTGCTGGATCCTTAACCCACTGAGCAAGGCCAGGGATCGAACCTGCATCCTCATGGATGCCAGTCAGGTTCGTTTACCGCTGAGCCACGAGGGGAACTCCCATAACATCCCTTAATATTATTGCTAGGCTGCAAGACTCCCATATCCAAAAGCTTGACTGCTGATTTATTTTTCTCCTTTCTTCAACAACATCCTATCAGTCATGAAATCCTGGTAAGTCCTCTTTCATAATGTTTTCTCTCCCCTGCCATCTCCATTGTCCAGTCCACCAAGGTCTCTCTCTTGGACAATAGCACCAGACTCTTACCTGTTTCCGTGAGTGTCCACCTCCCATCTGTTCTCCACATAGCAGCAAGAGTATCTATTTCAGAATGCAAAATTGAATATGTCACTTCCAGGTTAATATATTCCAATGTTTTCTTATTGTTCTTAAAATAAAAACAAAGAACCCAGGTGTTCCTGTTGTAGCTCAGTGGGTAAAGAACCCAACTAGTATCCAGAAAGATGCAGGTTCAATCTCTGGCCTCCCTCAGTGGGTTAAGGATCAGGCATTGCTGCAAGCTATGGCACAGGTCATAAGTGTGGCTTGAATCCCACATTGCTGCAGCTGTGGTGCAGGCCAGCAGCTGCAGCTCTGACTCAAATTCTAGTCCAGGAACTTCCATGTGATGCAGGTACAGCCCTAAAAACAAAAACAAAGAAAAAAGAACCCAGTGTTATCTAGCCCCTTACTTTCTTTCCAGTCTCAGGTCATCTCTTTCTACTTTGCCTGTCATAGACTAACCTTACTAGTTACATTTCTCCTTTTTGAATGCATGTTCCCTGACACCACAGGGTTTTTGTACATGCTGTTCCCATTGTCTGGAACTCTTTTCTCCCTTTGTATAGCTCACTCCTATTCACCCTCAATTCAAAAAAAAAATTTATTATTTTATTCCAAGAAAACATCCCTGATTTCTATTTGCCCAAACTAGATCAGATTCAACCATGTCACATGTTCTCATATCATTTTATACTTTTCTTTCATAGCGTCATTATAGTTTGTAATTAATCTTTATGTGATTATGTGATCAATGTCTAACTACCTATAAACTCCAGAATGGCAAGAATCATGCCTATTTGGCTCATTATTAAATCATTGGCATTGTACTTACTAAAAAATCAAAGAACATTTCTGGAATTAATGAAATAAGGTCTTCTATGTTTGTCCATCCCTTTGTCTTCTCATTGCTACCACAGATTAGACCCTTTTGACCTCATGTTTAACTGATCAAACTTGGTTGCCAGTCCCTAACCTCTCCCCTTTCAAATTTAATCTATACATCTTCGGATCAATATCTCAAAACGTTTCCTTCATTGTGGCTCTTTTCTGGTTAAAAATTATTCAATGCTTAAAGATTAAAATGGAAAACCTAAAATTAATATCATAAAAATGGCCATACTATCCAAAACAATTTACGAATTCAATGCAATCCATATCAAATTACCCATGTCATTTTTCACAGAACTAGAACAAACAATCCAAAAATGTATATGGAACCACAAAAGACCCAGAATCCCCAAAGCAATCCTGAGGAACAAAAACCAAGCAGAAGGCATAACTCTCACAGACTTCAGGCACTATTATAAAGCCACAGGAATCAAGACAGTGTGGTACTGGGACCAAAACAGACAGACAGACCAATGCAACCGAACAGAGAACTCAGACACCTACGGTCGATTAATCTTTGACAAAGGAGGCAAGAACATAAAATGGGAAAAAGACAGTCTTTCCAGCAAGGGGTGCTGGGAAAACTGGACAGCCACATGTAGATCAATGAAACTGGAACACACCCTCACACCATGCACAAAAATAAACTCAAAATGGCTGAAAGACTTAAATGTAAGACAAGACATCATCAAACTCCTAGAAGAGAACACAGGCAAAACATTCTCTGACATCAACTTTATAAAGGTTTTCTCAGGTCAGTCTTCCAAAGCATCAGAAATAAGAGGAAAAGCAAACCAATGGGACCTAATCAGACTGACAAGTTTTGCACAGCAAAAGAAAGCATAAAAAAAAAGATAACTTACAGAATGGGAGAAAATAGTTTCAAATGATGCAATTGACAAGAGCTTAACCTCTAAAATATACAAACAACTTAAACAACTCAACAGCAAAAAAGCCAACAACCCAATGGAAAAATGGGCAAAAGACCTGAAGAGACTGTTCTCCAAGGAAGATATACAGATGGCCAACAAGCACATGAAAAAATGCCAACATCACTGATTATTAGAGTAATGCAAATCAAAACTACTATGGAGGTACCACCTTACAGCAGTCAGAATGGCCATCATTAATAAGTCCACAAATAAATGCTAGAGGGTGTGTGGAGAAAAGGGAACCCTCCTACAGTGTTAGTAGGAATGTAAATTGGAAAACCACTATAGAAAACAGTATGGAGGTACCTCAGAAAACTAAATAGAGAACTATTGTGTGACCCAGCAATCCCACTCTTGGGCATATATCTGGACAAAATATTCCTTGAAATAGACACATGCACATGCATGTTCATTGCAACACTATTTACAATAACCAAAATATGTAAAACAGCCTAAAGTCCATTTACAGCAACATGGATGGCACTAGAGACTCTCATACTAAGTGAAATAAGTCAGAAAGAGAAAGACAAATACCATATGATATCACTTATATCTGGAATCTAATATATGGCACAAATGAACCTTTCCACAGAAAAACTCATGGACTTGGAGAAGAGACTTGTGGTTGCCAGGGGGGAGGGGAAGGGAGTAGGATGGACTGGGAATCTGGGGTTAATTGATGCAAACTATTGCCTTTGGAATGGATAAACAATGAGATACTGCTGCATAGCACTGGGAACTATATCTAGTCACTTGTGATGGAGCATGATGGAGGATAATATGAGAAAAAGAATGTATATGTGTATGTGTGACTGGGTCACTTTGCTGTACAGTAGAAAATTGACAGAACATTGTAAACCAATTGTAATGGAAAAAATAAAAATCATTTAAAATAAAATAAAATAAAATAAAATAAAATGGGAAATCTTATCCTAACCCTCTTATCTCTCCATGATCAGTCAGTCCCTTGTTCATCTCTCCAGGTTTCTACCTGAATTCTCAATTAAACTCTCCAACTTAGTCCCATCAATGTATATATTCATGACTACCCCCATACTACCATGAAGGTTGCACACTGAACAACCCCTGGGATGCCATTTATATCATAACCTATGTGAAAACTATTCCTGGAGTTATGTAGGTCATAAATGATGTGGCCAAACATGGCAGCCCATGAATCTCTCCTTAAATTTCTGCTTTCTTACTTCCCACCTTTGATAAAACATTTCCTTAGTCTGGAATGCCCTCCCTTGGTCTCCACAATCAAAGTCTAACCCATCTCCATAGTCCTATCTCCCTTCTGTACCCAGTCTCAAAGATCTGCATTCTGGAATTCCTATAACACATCTTATCCATGCACTTCCCTTGATATATACTATAGGCTATATATTGCTTTTTAAATTTCTTTAGTGTGGTGTAGTGGAAAGAGCGCTGGAATTGGAGTCAGAGGATTGACTTAGGTCTACTTCAACAACAGCAAGGGCACTTCAGACAACACAAATGAGTGATCTCAGGTAAATAGCTTATTGTCTAGAGGCACAGTTTTCTGTCTGAAAAGTGGGAATAATAGTACCTCACTGGTTGTTTTGAGTGTGCTTGAAGAGTCTAGTCCCAGAGGCCATTGAAAAGAATGATTTGCCTGAAGGCACTTTTGGAGATGATGAAGTGCTATGTGAAGTGATTGCTGCTAGCTTGTAATTGTCTTCCAAACAGACTAGAAACTCCTTGCCAGAAAGGAGCTGTGTGTCTTACTCCTGGATGTCCCATAGAGGGCCTAGTAGAATACCCTCCACATGATAAGTAGTCAATAAATATTTGTTGTAAAATAATGAAGTCAGCCTGGCAGCTGCAGGCAACAGATGATGGTGTCCCACAGTTCTGCTGCCCATGGCTGCCATCCAGTCTGCCATTGCTGTGCTCAACCCCTCCCTCACCTGCTGTACCCACCCCCCAGCTGCACATCCCAGCCTTCCCCAGTACCAAATTCTCAAGACAAAGCCATGAACATAGGGGCTGTGTAATATGGAGACAGTGGCTTGTGGGTACTTCTCACTTTTTCCACTTTCAGGACAAAAAAATGGAAGCAGTGACAGAAATTCAGCTGCATACTTTAGGTACCTAGGGAATTAGCATAGAGTTCTTTCATGAAGTCATTCAATTCCCTCAGAGTTTTATGCCCTGGGGAATGTGAGTAGGGTAGAATAACACCACAGTGTAATCAACAGAGTTCTATAGTTCTTAAGAGTCTGTATCTTCATCAAAAAGTAGGGCTAAGGGTTGAGGATGAGGATGGCCATCTAAATATACAGAAAAAAATTTCCTAGAAGCAGAATTGAAAGAGATCTTTGATGTCATTTAAATCATTTAAATCAAATTCCAATCAAATACAATAACGTCTACTCTATTCTCGTGGCCTCTACTTAAACATTTCCAATGACAGGAAACCCACTGTCTAGGAAGACAGCCCATTGAGAGACCAACTATAATTTCCACTTTATAGCATATTTAATCCAAACCCTGATTTCACAAATTATGAAATTAAGGCCTGTAGCAGAAGAGACTTGACATCATACAGTAACTTAGAGGCAGAACTAGAACAGGCTTCTGTCATCCCTCAGCCCAAAAGGAAATTAAAATACTTCTGTGCCCCACCCCATCCCTTTTATTCTTACTCTTTGCTCCTGGTTCTATCTCCAGAGCCACAGGAACTCTTAATTCCTCTTCCACATGACAGACCTTCAAATTTTTCATGAAAGCTTTGTTTCAGCTTTTGAATTTCTCCAAAAGAAGACACACTCTCTACCCTCATCCTTTCAGTTTTTTTTCATTTATCGTGATTCTCACAACCCTCAGTACTCACTCACAGGTTGAAGAAACTTTTTAAATTAGAGACACCCAACACTGAACAAAATCTTAACAGTAAAGAGTACAATGGGCCATGTACTTCCCTTGATCTTGACACCTCATTTCTACCACTGTACTCAGAAATGGCTTTACCTTTTCAGCAACCAGATCATACTACTGAACGAGTTACAATAGTTTTCTATTACTTAAAACATCACAGGCATTGTTATAAGTACTTTGCATGTGTTTAACTCTTATAACAATTCCAACAATATAGCTTAAACTAATATCATCACCTTCTTCTTCCAGGTAAGGAAAATAAACCACAGATATTAAGAAACAGCCTAGATCAGACAGCTAATAAGTGGCAGAGCCAGTACTCTCACCCAGGCTGATAGCTCCAAAACCTCTACTCTTAACTGAAAGCTACAAATAACTGTTTTTTTGTCTTTTGTCTTTTTAGGGCCACACCCACAGCATATGGAAGTTCCCAGGCTAGGGGTCAAATCAGAGCTATAGCTGCCAGCCTACGCCACAGCCACAGCAACACGAGATCTGAGCTGTGTCTGCAACCTACACCACAGCTCATGGCAACACTGGATCCTTAACACACAGAGTGAGGCCAGGGATCAAACTTGCATCCTCATGGATCCTAGTCGGGTTTGTTAACTGCTGAGCCACGACGGGAACTCCAAGCTACAAATAACTTAATGAAAAATAAACCTCTCAATGAAAGATGTTAATTCTGTTCTTTGCTGTGAAAGTAGAGCTTTCATAACCTGTAAAATGGGATGTTTTACTTTATTCTGCATCCATCTCTATTAAATTCCAATTGTGAGTTTCGGTTTCACCTTTTTTTAATCTTTAATTCTGTAATTCAATATATTAGATAGTTTTCCTCAGATGTGATTATGTACATGCTTTCTAGCTTTTTACTTAAGTTGTTGATAAAAATGACGACTTAGTAAAAGAGTTAGTGATATTAAAACTTAATTGGTAGCAAGAAAAATCTAAGGGTTGTCCTTTTTTCGTTCTTCTTGCTTAGCCAGTTAGAAAGCTACATAACTATAGCCATTTTCTGGCCCAGATTTCTTCACTTTGTCAGAAGGATATGATATCAAAATATAAAAAAATTCTGGATAACAATCAGGATATACTAAGACTACAGAATTCCCTAAACTTCTACACCTAGGTACACTTTTCCAAAATGGAAATAAGGCAAGTATGGTCTGATCTGGGCTTTGGAGAATCCATGTTACCTTTATATTATTATAGCTTTTGGTAATTACTTAAAAATCATCTGTTTAATGATCAATTTTAGAAATGGCAGCTGAAGTTGTCATCAAGTTTACTGACCTATCATATACAATATTTACCTTTTGTCCTTTTCGAGGTCTATTGGAACTAATTACAGCTTTCTCAACTCCACATCCAACCTTAGAACCCCAATTAAAGATTCCAACAGCACTACCTCAAACACATATGCACATTCTTTAAGAACTTGGACAGTTGGACATCTGAACCTAGAAGTTTCACTTCAGATTCTTACATCCGACTGCGTCCTTGACATTTTCATTTGGACATCTACAAGACATTTTCTAGTTAATACATTTCCAGTGGAGCTTCTAATTACATTCTAAACCCTGCCCCTCCCACAATCTTCCTCATCTCAATAAATGGCTAGGCCACACACCTTGGAGTCATCCTTAATTCTGCTCTTTTTCTCACATGTTACAGGCAATCCATTAGCAAAACTTGTGGGCTCTGCCTTCAAATTTTTCTACAGTCTAACCGCTTCTCAACACCTCTAATGCTACATTCTAGTCCAAGCCACCTTCAACTCTCTTCTGGACTACTGTGTTAGACTCCTAATTTAGGTCTCTACTCTACCCTTATTCCATGTAGAAGATGCTATTGGCACACTCAGTCGGGCCATCTGGAATCTCTTCTGTCAATTTGGTTGGTAAGCCCTTCCCTTAGCAGCTATCAGTTTGACAGTGAGAACTGCACTTAGGCAATAGAAGCCACCACACCCAGATGTGCCTGGGACTTACACTGTCCATACCTTCCCCAAATTCTTTAGCCAATAACCAGGGTAAAGGCACAACACCTCTCTCCCTTGTCTCAGGTGGGAAAAATTCTAGGTGAAATTTATGCTCACAGCTCCCCATGGGGTCGGGCTAAAACTATGATGCATCACCCAAACCCACATTCTTGTCATTCTTCTTCTCTTCTGGCCCACTCCCTTACCTCCTACCAATTTTTCTGTAAATCACATGCAAATCCTCATCTCAGGCTCTACTTCTAGGGGACTCAGCCTAAATGGAACTGTTAAAAAGTTTATGTTGGAGTTCCCCTCGTGGCTCAGTGGTTAACAAACCCGACTAGGAACCATGAGGTTGTGGGTTCAATCCCTGGCCTTGCTCAGTGGGTTAAGGATCCAGCGTTGCTGTGACCTGTGTAGGTCACAGATGTGGCTCAGACCCTGCGTTGCTGTGGCTCTGGTGTAGGCCGGCGGCTACAGCTCCAATTCAACCCCTAGCCTGGGAACCTCCATATGCCATGGGAGCGGCCCTAGAAAAGGCAAAAAGACCAAAAAAAAAGAAAAGTTTATGTCATGCTTTGCTCAAAATCCTCCCTTGGCTTCCCATTTCACCAAGGGGGAAAAAAATCCAAAGTCTTTACCATGGCCCTATATGATCTTCCCCAGCTAACTTTCTGACTTCATCGTCTTTCATTCTTCCCCAGGAATGAACTTTCTACTCCAAGCCTACTGGTCTCCTTGATATTCCTCCAGACGCTATGCAGTCTTCTATATTAAGGCCTTTGTATCTAAGTTTCCTCCACCAAAAAAGCTCTTCCCCTCAGGTAATCACTAGGCTTTCTCACTTCTTTCAAGTCTCTGTTCAAATGTCACTTATTACAGAGGCCTTATCTAACTACCCTATTATAAAACAGCACACATAGCCCAACTCCTATCACTCCTTTTGTTATATGGCTTCTACTATAAGAATGTAATCTTCCCTGACAATGGGATCTGTGCTCCATATACTCTTACATCTCCAGCACCAAAACAGTGTCTGGTATATTTCAGGCAATAAATCATTTTTTTGAGTTATTTAAGTAGACTATCTTTTGACTTTCTGCACACAAACCACACAAACACAAATACACATCCAACAACTCTCTTTGATTTCAAAGCCCTATTAACACTATTTGTTCTATTTTTTTTATACCTTGGAAACCATTACCTGTGATGGCCACAACAGAAGCAAAATAAAAGTTGAACTGTTACAACTTTTTGCTATAATCTATTAATGTTGTTCCCCTAGGGGGAAAAAAGGATAATATGTGGAAGTCAAGAAACAATAGAGCTTTGCAGTCCAGAAAGCTTGAGAATTGCACTGTTAGCTCAAATGGCTCATAGTCAAGTTGCTAGGCAGAGAACTCCAAAATACGGAGCACAGTTGTTATCAGCAGTGAAAATTAAAGAAATGAAATTTATTTTTTTTATAATTTTTTTTATTTTCCCACTGTACAGCAAGGGGGTCAGGTTATCCTTACATGTATACATTACAATTACATTTTTTCCCCCAAGAAATGAAATTTAAAGTTAAGAAAAACTTACACAGCAAAGGTCACTGATACTTAAAACCAATAAAAGCCCAATAATTATTTAAACACATAAAGAATGGATATATTTCCCCCATTACTCATACAAAGGGTTCTGTGGTAGGTTCTTGGAATGGAAAAAAAAATAACAGGAGAATTTTGAATTTGTTAGCATTATGAGTTATGAGTTGATTGTGACAATGAAATGGATGTATTTAAACTATAACCTGTTGTGTGTGTGTGTGTGTGTGTGTGTGTGTGTGTGTGTGTGTGTGTGTGTGTGTGTGTGTTTCTAGAGCCACAGCCATGGCATATGGAAGTTCCCAGGCTATGGGTCAAATCGGAGCTACAACTGCCAGCCTACACCACAGCCACAGCAACACAGGATCCAAGCAATATCTGAGACCTATACTACAGCTCACAGCAACAAGGGTTCCTTAACCCACTGAGTGAGGCCAGGGATCAAACCCATGTCATCACGGATCCTAGTCGGGTTTGTTACCTCTGTGCCATAATAGGAACTCCTAAACTATAATTTTTAAATGTATGAACTTGCCCCTGTGGCAGAAGTACTGATGGTATGAGAGACACAGGTTGATCTATGAAGGAATGCCACTCTACTTAGCTCAAACCATCACTCAAAAATCTAGGAAAACACTCCTTAGCCCACAGCTGAGAATAACTTCCTCCCCTATCCTAGCACTGTTAATACTTTCTTCTTTTTACAAAAGATAAATTCATCAAAATGTCATAGGAAGTCAATCTTCACTGTACATGTATTAGCTAAGGGACCTGTGGGGAGGATTCCAGCTTGTTCACCATGAGTGGAGGGAGTGGTTGGTTCTGAGCTTCTTCCTACACCAAGCCCAGAGCCTCCGCTCCTTAAACTTCATGCTTGGCTTTCTGACCCCCTGGTACATGCAGGCTCTACCCTGAGGTGAGGTGTAAGTTTAAGAACCACTGCATTCATCCACCACAAAAGAGCATCTCTATAAACGTCCCTCTCTCTTCCAAAAGTCCACCACTCCCCATGGGCAGCATCAAGGGTGGAGAAATGTGTGGTCAAGGTTTTTTAAGACTAGACCACTTCCAATTTCTGAGAACAACAGTATTTTAGAAAATGAAGAAATTCCAAAGGAGCATTACAAAAATGTGATATATCCTAAATGTTGATACTCAATAAATACATATAATCTAATATAATTGTGCTATCTACAGGTTTATGAGATACAAAATTTATATAATCCAACAACTAATGTGATCTGGTCATAGAATACAGTTTAAAGTCATATATGATACCTTTTCGGAAAAAAAAACAGAATTAGATCAGTGAATGTCTGTGCCTATGCTAACCCCATTTGGAAATAACATTAAAAGTCTACATTTAAGACTGTTGTTAATGTGAGGCCTCGGCAATGAGGCCCTCCTGATGCCCACTGTGGCTGGTCCTATCTACCACTTCAAAAACAGCCAGAACGCCCTTTCCAGGGTGCAGGCGTAGTCCTAGATCTGTTTTGCACTGAAAGGAACAAGGATTACTCTTCAGGAAGAGGGAATACAGCCACCAGGAATGTGGAATAAGAAAACCTGGGAGGGTGTGGGGACATTCACAAGGTAACTGCTCCCAAAACATACTCTTTTGAGAAGGGCAAACCCTACCGATGCTACTTATCCAGCCTGGGGCGAGAAAGCTGCATCTGCCAAGCCAGATTACTGTGCACTCATCACTTTCTGTGACTGACACCTCTTTGTTACCCCCATTCTCTTCCCCATGTCAATCCTGTAGCTAAGTCTTTATTGAAACTTCCAACCTGGCCTCTGCTATGTCACAAAAAATTAAGGAAAGATGGGATGCCTGTTTGGACCAGAATGACCCTACTGGTGGCTGTGGTAACACCCAGTGAGAGATTCCCAAAGAGGAGGTGAATGGCAAGGACATGGGCCCCTCACGGCACCCAGTGACACCCCGGAGTTCTGAGATTTTGTTTCAGGAAGGGAGTTGGTGGGCTTTATTCTGGTTACATAAATTAAAATTTTCCTCCATGCTCACCTTGTTTTAAACATGAAAATCAGAATCTTTACAATCAGTGACACTAGAGAAAAGGAGTTCTAAAAAGAAGGTGGTTTATCTTCTTCCTTTGGGCCACATTCCCACTTCACCCTGAAAAACCAGGATCGAAATTTACAATACCTGGCAGACACTTAGATCTGGGGATGTTCTGTTCATCTACTTTCTCCCCAGGGAAAAATAAAAATACTTTCCACACCTGAAGCCTTTCTGCCTTCCTGTCATCATACCAAAGTAAAGCAATATCTCCTTGGCGACTTGTGCCCAGGGTAAGAAAACAGTAAACCCCTGGGGCAAATGTATCCAGTGGCCTGTCTGCCAGGAGAGTGGTCTCCAAAATTCCTCCTCCAAACAGGCCTTCTGGAGTTATCCTCTATCCACCACTGTGTGGATTTGTTTAGCTACAATGTTATCACCTCCATTGAGCCACAAGAAAGAGACAATTCTCTGCTTTTATTTATAACCTGAAGGGATTATTTTTGAGTTAAGGCTTTAAGAATTCAGATCTATCAGGAAAGAACAGCTTGTGTAATGAACTTCCTGTTTTCATCATATTTGGACACCAAGCCTCCTTGTTGCCTGTTATTATTACCCAGTTAATATGAACTGCCTGGAGTTTATTTTTAGCTGAGTTGACTCTATTGTAAGGACTGCATAACTGCTTTCAAAATGGGAAAATGTAATTACGGGATCTAACACTAAGTTGGGGATATTCTTAGGTCCTTTCACATGGCAATGGCTTAAAAAATGAAAATAGACCATTTTAAATGGCTAAAGAAAACACAGTTATTTGATCCAAAATAGCCCATTGATCCTTTTACAAACTAAACACTTACTTCACAGAATAAAATCTCATTTTGGTTTAAGTGACCTACACTTCTGAATTTATTTTCAAGTTCAGGGTAGAAGGAGGAGGGCATGGAGGAGAACTGGTGGAGATAGAGGCAGGAAGGGTATAAGCACATCTGCCAAAAGAGCAAAGGATCAATACTGTGGTGAAAGTACCAAAATACCTAACAGGGTTTGACAATTGAGGGCTGGGACTGCACATCTCAGCACATCAACTTCATCCTACTGGGCACACCTCGTGCCTCATCCAGTGGTTCCATGGGCATGAGGGGAGTGGGCGCTTGGCAGGCATTTGGTGGCCTTGAGTTAGTCACTTACATAGGCCACTGCCTCTGCACCTCACCTCCTCCATGACTCCAGATACTTGTACACTCCATTATTCATCCTTCAACAGAAATGAATTGAGCACTCAAAATATACTAGACCCAGAGTTTCCATTGTGGCTCAGCATAAATGAATCTGACTAGTAACCATGAGGTTGTGTGTTTGATACCTGGCCTTGCTCAGTGAGTTAAGGATCCAGCATTGCTGTGAGCTGTGGTGGCTGCAGATGTGGCTCAGATCTGGCATTGTTGTGGCTGTGGCATAGGCCAGCTGCTGTAGCTCCAATTAGACCCCTAGCCTGGCAACCTCTATATGCAACAAGCGAGACCCTAAAAAGCAAATATATATATACTTTGGTAAGTGGTAAGTGCCTTGTTAGAGAGAATTTCGGGGGATTCCAGGACAAGAAAGGGGATACCTAACCCAGCCTGGATGAGGGGAAGAAAGCTTCCTAGAGGAGGTGATGTCTTGCACTGAGGTATAAGCTGGGCTTATCCTAAAAAAATGGCACTGTAAGCTGAGGAAGAAGCTGAGCCAAAAGCCCAGATATCAAAGAAATAGTGGCAAGGCCAGCTCAATTGACTGAAGTGGAGAGTGTAGGGGAGCATGAATAGAATGAAAGCTGCAGTGTTTTGTGGGGGCTCCATAAAACATAGTAAAGCCTTTTAGCTTTATCCTGAGAGTAACAGGGCCAAGTTACAGTAAAGTTCTAATAGTGATAATGTTTAAATATCATAAACATCAATGTATGAATGGATAAACAAGGTGTGGTATATACATATAATGGAATATTATTCAGCCTTAAAAAGGACAGAAATGTTACACAGGCTACAACATGGGTGAATGAAATAAGCCAGTCACAAAAGGAGAAATACAGTATGATTCCACTTACATGAGGTTTCTAAAGTTGTCAAATCCATAGAGTCAGAAAGTAGAATGGTATTGCCAGAGGCTGGGGGAAGAGCAGTTCGTGTTTAATGGGTTTAGAATTTCAGTTTAGGATGATGAAAATGTTCTGGAGATGGATGGTGCTCATGGTACCACAATATGTGAATGTACTTAATGCCAGTGAACGGTACACCTAAAAATGGTTAAATAGGGAAGTCTTGCATTATGTAAATTTTACCATAATTTTTAAATATTTAAATAAAAATAAATATAGCTTCAGTAGCTGGATTTATATCGATATAGATAAGTAGATGTACATGAGTAGATCTATCTATCTACAACTACATAGATGATAGCCTATAGACAGATAGATATATATATACATGCATACATACACACATAAACAAAATAAGTAGAGGATGGCAGACCAGTTAGGAGGTTGTTAGCAATAATCCAGTGAGAGATAAAAGTGGCCTGAACTTAGGCTATTTGAATTAAAAGAAGAGAACAAAGTCAAGCTTTATTTGGACATTAGAGTAGGAAAACCTAGCACTGATTGGAAGAAAGCACTTTGAGGGTTAGGATAAAGTCTAGATTTCTGGAGTTCCCATCGTGGCTCATTGGAAACGAATCTGACTAGTATCCATGAGGATGTAGGTTCAATCCCTGGCCTCGCTCAGTGTGTTAAGGATCCTGTGTCGCTGTGGCTGTAATGTAGGTCAGCAGCTACAGCTCTGATTCGACCTCAAGCCTGGGAATCTCCATATGCCATGGGTGTGGCACTTAAAAGACCAAAAAAAAAAGTCTATATTTCTGGCTCAGGAAACTGGGTGGATGATAATGAAGCCAGGCACTAGCAATAGGGTATGATCAGAAAAAAAAAAATTGTTTAAGTTATTATGGAATAATTTAGAAAGTAGATGAAATAATTTCAATAAAGAACAAGGGATATTTCTCTGTCAATAGAAAAAAGAAAATGTAGTAAAACCTACAACTAAAATGCAAAATTTGCTTTGCAAACCCTCAGAAGAAAGTGAACATGATCACAAGGGATGACTGAGGCTCAAAGTGGAGTGAATGATGGAGTAAGACCAGAGTCTTGAGGCTAAAGTCAGGGTCAGGGACAGCTGCAGCATATACTGCTTTTTAAAATGGTTTTATGTTTTAACTGAGTGATTTCATTTCCAGTGGACCCATCAGAATGTGTTTCATTTCTCAGTCGTCACCTCCCAGCCCTTCCCTGAATGGTCCCTCCATGACCTTTGACCTATGTTGAGTACTGGCTAGGGACAGAGATGATAAGACATAGTCTCTGCCATTGAAGGGTGCTGGTCGGGCAGATAGTACACAGATAATTACAATAAACAGGGCACTGCTGTAATCAGAAGCAGGTAACAAGTGCCACAGGTAAACAGCAGAGAAAAATGAACTGCCTTGGGTTGGGGGGTGGAGGATCAAAAAGCGCTTAGACAGTTGAAATGGCATTTGCCCCAGGAAGAATTTCCCAATTTCCCCAAGAAGTTAGTTGCTGTTTCCTCTGTGATATCATGGAACTTTGTTTTTCCAATGCACAGTATTTAACACAGTGTACCACAATATTAGGTCAGTTCTCCTACTCAACTGTGAGCTCCTCAAAATTATAGTCCTTCATTGAACCCCTCCTTGAATCTACACTATGTGTGCAATAAATGCTCATTGGCTGGGTAGTTAGCTTGAAAATGGTTTTTAATCCTCTAATTTAACACCTTCTATGGCAAGGAACTCATTGAACCTCTTCTACTTGTTTTCTGTGAAGTCTACAGAAGTAATAGATAGGAATTAACAAGACTTTCTCTATTTTGGAAGTACTCTATGAAAGTAGAAGAAGTAACTACCTTAGATGCTTAATTCTTTAAAACCACTACTATATCATTCAGACATTTTATGCTCTAATATGTGTACTTATTACACCAATACCATAATATTTGACATTTTATGTAGACTTTATATATATGCAGAATCAGTAACGAACAAAGGTATGATGTAGGTAAATTTTCTTTTCCTCATTTGACAAACTTCTTGCACTCCAGGCCCTCAGAATTTCACGGATGAAATTGGGCCTGTCAATCCAGCCACACTAAGGTGTTAGGCTGGGTATAACTCCTCTTCCCAGTAGTGCTTACAGTTTGGATAAGGATGCCTTGGAAGCAAAATTATTCTACCAGCAAGTATCTTTCTAACTAGTTTTTATATACAAAATCTTGTGCCAAGGGCATCAGGGAATACAAA
Source organism: Phacochoerus africanus (assembly GCF_016906955.1). Lineage (NCBI taxonomy): Eukaryota > Metazoa > Chordata > Mammalia > Artiodactyla > Suidae > Phacochoerus > Phacochoerus africanus. The sequence goes on from NC_062545.1 coordinate 243,438,203, forward strand.
GAGGATAAAAACATGTCCCAGTCCTCAAGAGATTTGCAGTTTAATTTGGCAAGAAGACAAAATCTTAAAATCTTAAGAAATCTCCATGAAATCTTAAAACACAATACAAGAAAATATTCATGATGGTGCATTAGCATATGGAGTGCCTTGGTCCCTAGGAAAAATATACAGAAACAAAAAGGACTGAACCTTAGAGGCTACCTAGCCTAACTTTCCATCCAGTCCCCTCTACAATATCCTCAGCAACTCTACAGTCAAGTACTGTCAGCAGTAAGGCAGCCACTACTTCAGAAAAGAATCTGTCCTGCTGCAGAAGAACACAGAAATTCTACTCATACACATGTGCATGCATGTGCATATTCTTACAATGTTCTGAAACTAGGCTTCCTGTAACTTCCACACCAGAGAATAACACGTAAGACTCATTTACTATCCCTTTCCAAGGTATCCCTTTCAATAGGTAAAGAGAACATCTACTCTAGGACTTCTCATCTTCATGTTAAATATCTCCATCTCTTTCAACTGCTGCTTATCCTATATGGTTTCCTATGCTTGTTGTCTCAGTCATCTTCTTTAAAATATATTTAACTTATTGGTGCCTCTCTTAAAAGGTGGTACCACAAATATATTAAACTTTAATATCATTACTAATATATTATACATGTATATAATATTTCTATTAAATGTAATATTAATTTTGAGTTACTGTTTATACTATCAAACTACCTATTGGATATTACCACTTGGGCATCTCAACCCCAAAACCAAACTCCTGATCTTTCTCCCACAGTCTGCCTCATCCACTATACGGCAGCTCCAGCCTTTACGTTCCTTGAAGCATTGGCTCAGACCGAGAACGTTATCTCCCTCTCATAACTCCTTCTCTAAAAGTCAGAAATCCTAATGCCTCTACCTTCAAAATATAATCACAATCTGACCACTTCTCTCCATTTTCACCACTACAGTCTGAGTCCAAATGACCAACATCCCCACATCTCCTCACTGCAGCCTATACTCCACAATGCAACGAGATAATGCTCTTAAAACATGTCAGATCATGTTATTCCTCTGCTCAAAAACCTCCAGTTGTCCTCCATCCCATTTTTAAAGCACTTTAACATGGCCTTCATGATCCGGCTCCCTCCTCCCTCTGTGGCCTCCCATCGCTCTTCTGCTGTCCTCCATTCCTGCCACATCTGACTCCTCATTTTCCTCCAACACACCAAGAACACACCTGCTTTGGGGTTTTTGCACAAACTGTTCCCTCTGCGTGGAAACTCTTCCTGGAGAGACTCACATAGCTCTCTCCTTCCGATCTACGCTCAGATGCCACCTGGTCACACTATTCAAAATAGCAAATTCCACCCCCACACCCAGTGCACCCGATCTCTCCCTTATCCCCTTGTCTTTTCCCCATAGCACTTAATACCAACTGTTTCACCATATATTTTTATTTGTTTATTATTGACTGCCTTCCCCCACTCCCCATTAGAATGTGAAGGCTTTAAAGGCAGGGTGTTCTGTCTGTTCTGTTTACTGATATATCCTTGGCACCTAAAATGGTCCCTGGAACATATTAGACTCACAAGTTGAATGACTGAAAGAATGACTGAGTGAGTGAATGAATGTGTTCCCAACGAGACACACTGCGATGAGATCTGCAAATACAATTCTATTCAATTGTCTATAATTTTCCTAATAAGACGCCATAGTTTTACTCACCATCTTTCATTAATTTCCTCTTAGGATGTGGGCTAAGGTACTGGCTTAATTCAATTATGAACCTTATGTCATAATTTCTTTAAATAGAGAGCTGTAGATGCTATAATAAAATGGATCTTTCAAGGCTTAAAAAATCTATGAAGAACATTCTCATCTAATTTTGAATTTTAATGAATAGTTATAACGATGAGTAATTAATTTCGATATTTATAGAAAATGAAATGCATTTCTTCCTTTTTGAAAATCTAGCACTTCAGGAACAACAAATGCTTGGAGAAAAAGTCCTAATGAGGATCATTAGAATGGCAAGCATTGTACCTACCTAAGCCATAACAGGCACAGCAACTGATGGGCACCCAATAGTATCCTCCTTCTTGTGCCTGACTCTGCTCTCTGAGCTCATCACTTCCTCTGATCTTTACAGAACTGCTGGTGGAGAAGTACTATGGATAAAGCATGAGTGTCCCAGTACCTAAGGCACGAAGAGAAACACCTGATTTTTAACCTGTGTTACAAGCAAAGTAAAAGCTAATGTCCTCAATCCAGAAGGAATTTTCCTGTAATTTTTTAACGGTAGGTTTTAGGTAGCATAAGGCATGATATTCTCCGCAGTGATATTTGCAAAAAGCGCAAAAGCATTGTTCCAATGGACAATTTTTATACTGACTCTCACAAAGGCTCAGAGCATAACACTAAATTTTTAATTCGGTGAAAGCATTTCTGTCAGGAACAGAGGTAATCCAGCCCAGATACGTTCCTTCCTGATACTGCAACAAATCACAGGAACAGAGATTAGAGTCCCTAGAAGAGGAATGGAGAGCTCCCCTGTTCATTAAATCGTCTCTCTCCAATATTATGTGTCTTAGGTGAGCCTTTGGCAAGTGCACAGTTACAAGTCACTTCAGGACTGAATTTGCTGACAAGTGCCTGAAGTGCCGATAGTCTTTGATGTTGATTATCCATATGCTTTCAACACCAGATGTGCAGGAAGTGCGGCTGACATTCTGTTGTCAATTTTTTAAGAACCCGACATGCACTCTTGCCATTCCATTTCTGCTCAAAGATAAGCTGCAGGGGTTCCTGCAGGTGACACCAGTATTTCCCTCAAAATAGAGTTTGAATCCACTCACACACTATCTAACACTCTTTTAAGGACTCTGAGTTTTTCACTTTATTGCAAATGATCTGGTCCAAGACCTTTCTTAGAATAGGTGTAACCAATCAACCCATTTTGACTTATTTTAAAAAATGAAAACAACAAAATGAAATGCCCTCCTTATGGCCCCCATTCAACTAATACCTAGTATGCCTGTCGGAATGAGTTAGCTGCAAAAATCAAATAATTTTTAAATGCTCCTTTGAACCAGAAGGAGTTGACTTCTTGGTGAAGGTTATTTGATATTATCAACTTAAACACTGGAGACCATCTGCCAAAAGCAGTGATTTTAGCTCTGACAGAGTTGATGCTAAGCTGCTCTTTCTAACAATAATTAGTCAGCAGGTTCAGCTGCTACTTTTATAGTATTGTTTATTGTAAAACATTACAAAAACACTGACAAAACTCAAAATAAGAGAAAGAAAAATCCACCCAAAATTCTGCCATCCTACAAACCAAACTGTTTACATTTTTTTCATGCTCCCTTTCAGTCTCTGTCCATATGCAGACAGAATTTTTACTGTTGTAATCATAGCACAGATACAATTTTATAGTCAGGTTTGCTCAATTAGAGGTTTAAAAGTGTTTCTCCAGTTCAGTCTCTTGTTTTCATTTCTACTGTTAGGAACACTTCATCCCCACCATTCTCAGTGACCTCCTGCGGGATCCTAAGTGTTGAGGAAGGCATAAAAAGAATAATAATCTACAGAATTAGGGGAAAGGGTTGTTTTAGGTTGCCCAGGGTCTTTAGGGGATGAGGTCTTTAGAATTAACTTGTGTGGAAAGGATTTCTTCCACCCTTTGTTCCCATAGCTGGAAATCTTTATGAAAATAGCCACATTTCCCAACCAGCAGGCATGTTTTTGTTATCTTAAGAAAGAGCCCTTGCAGGTACTTCCTCTTTACCTAGTTTGTTTTTAAGGCCTGCTTAGTATTTAGGACATAGGCATATAGAGACATCTTTTCTTCCATCTGCTATAAGGATTTATGTAACTTGGAATTTTTTAAGTGTGGATACTACTCCATGCTGAATCCATATATACGTGGAGTGGCATGCTCAGCTGTCAAAATGTTGGGCACCTGGATGCATCATTTTACATTTTAATTTGGAGTTCTTCCATCACTGGCTTCCACAACAGACTGCACATCAGACTTGTCTAGGGGGGAGGGAGTTGTTAAAAAAATACAAATCCCAGGGCTCACCTTTGAATGGGTAGAGTAAAATCTCTGGGGCTGTCTATGGACTGACATGTAACATTGTACATTCAAAATGTCAAAAGTCTCTTTTTCTTGATAACAACTCTGACTGCTGTGGTTTGTGAATTTTTATGTAGATGGAGAGGGAAAGATCTGTACAAATTTGGAGAAGGGATGGAAGAAGGATGTGGCCCATAGAAGCTTTGTTGAAATATTCTTTTTTGAGCTAGGTAGATCCAAAATGTGAATCACGATGTGAAGCATCGTGAAGTGAACAGCTTTCTGTGTTTTGGAGAGCCAACCTAACCTCAACCTTTTTGCTTTTTTAGGGCCACACCCATGGCATATAGAGGTTCCCAGGCGAGGAATCTAATCAGAGCTAGAGCTGCCGGCCATGGCCACAGCCATAGCAATGCCAGATCCAAGCCATGTCTGCGACCTACACCACAGCTCAGGGCAACACCAGTTCCTTAACCCACTGAGTGAGGCCAGGGATTGAACCCACAACCTCATGGTTCCTAGTCAGATTCATTTCTGCTGCACCATGAAGGCAACTCCTAACCTCAATCTTCTATACACAATCCTGGGACCCTAAGAGGCCAGAGCCACAAAGCAGGAGGATGTCTGTCAGCAGTAGATTGAAGCAGCATGTATCAAGTCATTATTTTTTTTATTAGAGTGCTTTGATCCTGGAAAGCTGTCACTTTTAATTATATATTCCACATTGTTTGAATTCTAGAAGCATGGATTCATGCATTAATTGGTTATTTTTTCAAAAAAATTGAAGAGTGGGTTGTACCCATATGTGGTCCTTTCAAAGAAATGCTCTCACCTGCGATCCAGTGTGTCCTGGAATCTGAATGATCCGATCACTACAATGCTTCCTCTTAGAGGAAACTCAGAAGGAGGAGGACAGAAGGACAGAATCTTTTCCTCACTATCCACATTAAGCAGAGAGGGATAAAGGCTTTCCAGGAACAAATAATAATAAGAGCAAAGGGGCAGAGGTACTACATAGCTTGGTGTGTGCAAAGAGTTTGTGACTCATTATACAATTTCTATTTACCAACCAGGGGGCAATTTTGTTCCCTGGGGGACATTTAACAATGTCTGGAATTATTTTTGGTTGTCACAACTGACAGAAGAGAGTACCACTGGCATCTAGTGGGTAGAGGCCAGGGATGCTGCTAAACATCTTATAATGGCACAGGGCAACCCCTGACCCCAACAAAAAATTATCCAGCCCCAAATGTCAATAGTGCTGAGGCTCAGCCCCTGCTGTAGCAGGTAGCAAATAAACCTGAGAAGCTCATTAAAATGCCAGATCAGAGGAGGCCTATATTTCATGCTAAGGAGTTTGGATCCTTTTTTTTTTTTTTTTTTTTTCTTTCCTACTGTGGATGAGGGAGAGCCAATGAAAGGAGATTACCTGATCAACTTTGGATTTTAAATATATCTCTCTGAAGGGTAAATCAAAGGAGGCCATTACTGGAAGCAGAGAAAGCCCTTAGGATGCTGCTGTAAAAGCTCAGAGAGGAATGTGAGGGCCTGGACAAGATAGATAGTGCCAGAGAGAAAGAGAGCGAGAACAGAGTCACCCAACACACTTTTAGGATGCAAAAAGTCAGCAAGTGTTGGGAATTGAATGAATATGGAGAGAGCAGGGAGGATTCCAGGATAACTCCCAGGTTTCTTGTTCAGATTATTTAATGGGTGATGGTTAGATACAGAAAGAGATTTATGGAGGAAAAAGTAGCATATCTAAATAAAAGTTTCACCAAGTCTCAGTTATTCTCTGGAGGAGATAAAATAAATAGCGGAATGCACTTATTCAACAAATACTTTAGTAACTATTATCTGTAGAAAATAGTTGATAACCTAGAGCAGGTTAGCTACTACTCAAGCAAGCTATTAGATTGAGACTTAGTCCTTCAATTTAAAAAAAAAATGTGATGTTATTTTGAGGAAGTCTCTAAAAGCCTTAATGCTTCTATAATTTCAGGAGATGGAAGGTTTCCCTTTTTGAATCTAGAATCAACTACACTTAGAGTTCATCTTGAGGGAATCATACCTGTAGCGTTAATTAAGGTAAATAGGTTGGCAAAGAATTCAGCCAACAACTCAAGCAAGATCAAAATAATTCTGGCAACAGAGATTTTCTTCTGGAAAAGGCTCTCTCAGTCTTGAAACGCAGGATTTTTTTTAAGATTTTTTTAAGAGTTGATAAAAATAATGGACTCTGTCTGTGGAGAATAGTGGGCACTGCAAAATGCAGAGAGGCAGAGTCGAAACTGAGATGATTTGTTTAGTAATCAATCCATGCAAATAATTCTGAATTTCTTCATCTTGAAGTGTTACCAAAGAAGATAAAGTCCCCAAATGTGCAAAGTTGGTGCCCCCGAAGTCAAGCCCAAAATATTCCAGAATATTTTATGTAATGTAATTTTTGGAAAGGACAAGTTGTTTTTAAGAGAACTGTAACTTGAGTCTTTGGATGACTTGATCTCTGCTATATTTGCGATAATATCTTGATAATATGGCCTGGAATTTGCTTCCTTCTGATTTCTCTTATAAAGCAAGAAATAAAAGAACTTGTTCTTAAATAGACCAGTGACATAGTAGTATATCCACAATTTGTTAATATTATGAATAGTTGTTTGTGAAGACTTCCAGAATAAAATACGTGTCATAAATTCTTTGTTATCATACATTTATTCGTTTGCTGCAGTTTAAGCTTATCCCTAAAATTTCACAGATTGACTTATGTGTAGGGACACATGCAAGGATAATTTTGAAAGTTCAGATTAAGTTTAAGAGAAAAATATTTATTTTCAACTAGTCCAAAATATCCAACTCAAGGTTGTAGATAAACTCTGAAGACCTAATTCTTCAATCATCAATAATGCCTCCTCTGGTTGGAAAAGTACGTGAAAGTCCACAGATTTATCCCACAGCCTGCCATCTACCATTATGAGACTATGATTATAAATGAGTTTGACCAGATATTTTCCTCTTTGATTCAGACGGTTTATTCCTGGAGAAGGGCCTTAAAAGGAAGAATCTGACAATTGCAGGTTTTCTGATGGATGAAGCTCTTGTGGACCTGCTGCCAATCTTGGCATTCATGTCCCCTGAAATTATGTCAGCTAATGAATACTTAGAAAACATAAAGTTCAGAAGGCTGTTAAATTACTGTACAATCTGAAGTATCAGTATGCATGCTTTAGTGGGGAAAAAAATGTGTATGCTAAAACCTAGCGGGAGTTCCCATCATGGCTCAATGGAAATGAATCTGACTAGCATCCATGAGGACACAGGTTTGATTCCTGGCCTTGCTCCGTGGGTTTAGGATCTGGCATTGCAGTGAGCTATGGTGTAGGTCACAGACATGGCTCAGATCTGGCGTTGCTGTGGCTATGGTGTAGGCCAACAGCTACAGCTCTGATTTGACCCCATAGCCTGGGAACCTCCTAAAAAGAGGGGGGAAAAAACAGAAACAAAACAAAATAAAACCTAGTGAGGATAAACCTAGTCCATAAATTCCATAAAGTCTATAAATTCCATTTTTATACAGTAGGTGCCACTTAGGTGGCCACCAGGAGACAAGTTTTCACAACTAAGTATTTTATCTATCCAATAGTCCTTTGAAGTAGTCATTGTAGTCTCCCATTTAGAGATGAAGAAGACCTAAAGTTCAAAGTCATCTTTCTAAAAATTTCCAAAGACAGGATTTAATCCAAGTCTTCTGACAATAAATATATCCTTTTGGCATTACACCATTCTATCTCTTAACACACCTAAAAGCATGGTAATCTAAGTTCATTGTTTTCCTTCCCAATTTAGCTCCATCTATGGAAAACTCACCATCTCTCTGTCTCCTCCCCCATGGCCAATCAACTGTTAACTCCTATTTTTGAGGGCTCCTGTCCTGCCTTTAAAACCCTTGCTATGCAGTGCGGTTGTGAATTAGCATCATTGGCACCACCTGGGATCTTGTTCTAATCACAGCATCTCAGACTCCACACAGACCAACTGAACCAGAACCTACATTTTTATAAGATTCCCAGGTGATTCATTTGCAGGTTGAAGTTTGAAAAGTATATACTTATACTGGCCCCTCTCCTCCTGCTACCACCATTATTCTTCAGGTTCTCAGTGTCTCTGATCCAGAGTGTTCATCAATCCCCTAACAGCTCTTCCCCTCTTTTGGTCTCTCCCTAATCCCTCACCACTCAGTTCCTATTCATAAACCACCAACACACTGACTTGTCTAAAGAAAAGACTGAATCACTTTCCTCCACCTCAGACTCTAAAACTTCCATTAGCTCCTCAAGGCCAACGAAAAATAACAATATTTAACAAATACCTCCTTTGTGCCACATAATTTCTTAAGCACTTTATATGAACAAACTTGTTTACTCCTTACGTCAACACTGTGAAATTGATACTATTATCTCCATTTTAATGATGAGAAAACTGAGACTGAGCAAGGTTAAATAATTTTCCCAAGGTCATTAAATGGTAGAACAAGGGCTTCAGCAAACTTTTTAGCCTGGCCTCAAATGTCTTCCACATTAACATGAAAAAAGAAGGGAGGGTTATGTCCAAGTACCCACTTTATGCCAGGAACTTGGCTAAGAATTTCCTCTCAGTTATACATTTAAACCTCACAACAACTCTGTAGCAAGGTTTTGATATTATCATCCCAATTTTTAAAGATAAAACTAGGAATTAGAGAAAACTGAACAAAAGTTCGGTTAACTCCAAGCCAATGTAATTTCCACTATACAACGTTGCTATTCCCTGTGTTCCCTGCATCTCTGAATGCCCTAGTCTTACTACCTTTTAAGGCCAGTACAAATCTTGGGCACAGATTTTCCCCTTTTCCTCCAATTTGTGTATCCTCTTTCCCTCCTCTGAAATCTTAGTAGGTCTTTATCTCCAATTTTTTTTTTTTGAATCACCCTTATTTTCTTTTATGGTTATTTTTGTATGTGTGTGTGTATATATATATATATATATGCAGGAACTGTGATTCAGTAACTGTGATTATTGTTCCTGAACTTTTGGAAGATTAATCTAAAGAGACAAATGAAATTAGAGCTATTATATTAAGAAAATTTAATAAGAATTCATGAACAGGAAAAAATAAAAGTGTGATAATTAAGAGTTGAAGCAAGAATAATCATCTTGACAATAAAGAATTTGAGAAACATAGAAATTAACATTTACTACTTAATTTCTTCCCAAAAAATCAAGCAAAATGCTGTTGAGTTGATTTTCATACAAGATGTTTTCTGGATTTTCCACCAGCTCATCAGTTATTTCCTGTCACTTTGCTTATATCTTTCATTCTATTTTATTTTTTCTACAGCCATTATCTGTTATAAACAATCATTTCAGATGGCTCCATTCTGATAATAGGAACAAAATTACCCTGATATAATTCCAACTTTTTCTTACTACCTGGCATACATCATTCCACAAATAGCCCACTTTAAATTAAATGGAATATGAAGGGAAACGAGAAGAGGCTCAGCCTAAATTTTCTTTTAAGGATCCTATTGTGATAATTCCTATAACACCAATAACACATTGGCAAGTAAGTTTAAAAGTTTACCAGTCCATTATTTTTCCAAGGTTTATGTCACATACTATATTGTCAGCCAAATAATAAAATTTACATTGTTTACTATTCATTATTATTTTTATTATTACCAATCCCCAATAAAGAGCTTTATGATCTATAACTGAATACAATTTTATAACTCAATAAGTATTTTTATATTGGTAGCAACAAAGAAAATTTTCATTTCCTCTTTGACTGATACTCCCACATTTAAATAAAGGTCAGTTGTCACTATTCCAGTAATTCTTTTTTTTTTTTAATGTGCTTCAGAAAACAGAGATCTAAAGCAAATTTCCAAAAGTGTTTTTAAGATTTACTTTAAGAGAGGGATATAGTATGCAGCATTTTACCTAAATCCTTTCTGGATAGAACATCTCACACTGGTTTCCATGGAACACCCTATAGGACAAATTGCAAGGTTTTTTTTTTTTTTTTTTTGCTCAGTGAATTTTATTACAGTTAGAGTTGTACAAAGATCATCAACACCCAATTTATTTTAAGTCAAAGGAATGCCCCAAAGCCAAAAATAAACTTCATGCTATTTTTCTTTCTATTCTAGTCAAAAGAGAATTGAAACTAAATGGAAGTACCATCATACTTACAATGCTCAAAACAAAAGTCAAAAATCTCCAAACTATTGCTTTTGGAATGGGTTAGCAATGAGATCTTGCTGTATAGCACTGAGATCTATGTCTAGTCACTTATGATGGAGCATGATAATGGGAAAAAAAAAGAATGTATACATGTATGTGCAACTGGGTCACCATGCTGTATGGTAGGAAAAATTGTATTGGGGAAACAACAATTAAAAAAAATAAATAATAATAAAACACATGATCATCTCAATAGATGCAGAAAAAACATTTGACAAAGTCCAACATCCATTCATGATCAAAACTCTTACCAAAGTGGGTATAGAGGCAACATACCTTAACATAATAAAAGCCATTTACAACAAACCCACAGCAAATATAATACTCAATGGAGAAAAGCTGAAAGACTCCCACTAAAATGTAGAAAAAAACAAGGATGCCCACTCTCGCCATTCTTATTCAACATAGTACTGGAAGTCCTACCCATAGCAATCAGACAAACAAAAGAAATAAAAGGCATCCAAATAGGAAGAGAAGAGGTAAAATTGCCACTGTATGCAGATGACATGATACTATATATAGAAAAGCCTAAGGACTCAACCCAAAAAACTGCTTAAGTTGATCAACAGATGTAGCAAAGCAGCAGGATATAAGATTAACATTCAGAAATCAGTCACATTTCTGTATACTAACGATGAAATATTAGGAAAGGAATACAAAAATATGATACCTTTAAAGAATGTACCCCAAAAAATCAAATACCCAGGAATACAGCTGATCAAGGAGATAAACGACTTATATGCCGAGAACTATAAAACATTAATCAAGGAAATTAAAGAAGATATAAAGGAATGGAAAGATATTCCATGCTCCTAGGTTGGAAAAATCAATCTTGTAGAAATGGCCATATTACCCAAAGCAATTTACAAGATTTAATGCAATGCCTACCAAATTACCCATGTCATTTTTCACAGAACTAGAAAAAACAATCCAAAAATGTATATGGAACCACAAAAGACCCAGAATCCCCAAAGCAATCCTGAGGAACAAAAACCAAGCAGGAGGCATAACTCTCACAGACTTCAGGCACTATTACAAAGCCACAGGAATCAAGACAGTGTGGTACTGGGACCAAAACAGACAGACAGACCAATGCAACTGAATAGAGAACTCAGACAACTATGGTCAATGAATCTTTGACAAAGGAGGCAAGAACATAAAATGGGAAAAAGACAGTCTTTCCAGCAAGGGGTGCTGGGAAAACTGGACAGCCACATGTAGATCAATGAAACTGGAACACACCCTCACATCATGCACAAAAATAAACTCAAAATGGCTGAAAGACTTAAATGTAAGACAAGACACCATCAAACTCCTAGAAGAGAACACAGGCAAAACATTCTCTGACATCAACCTTACAAAGGTAAAAATAAAGAGCAAAAATAAACCAATGGGACCTAATCAAAATGATAAGCTTTGGCATGGCAAAGGAACCATTTAAAAAAAAAGACAACTTACAGAATGGGAGAAAACAGTTTCAAATGACACAACTGGCAAGGGCTTGATCCCTAAAATATACAAACAACTTAAACAACTCAACAGCAAAAAACCCAACAACCCAATGGAAAAATGGGCAAAAGACCTGAATAGACATTTCTCTAAGAAAGATATACAGATGGCCAACAAGCACATGAAAAAATGCTCAACATCCCTGATTATTAGAGAAATGCAAATCAAAACTGCCATGAGATCCCACCTCACACCAGTCGGAATGGCCATCATTAATAAGTCCACAAGTAACAAATGCTGGAGGGGGTGTGGAGAAAAGGGAACTCACCTGCACTGTTGCTGGGAATGTAAGCTGGTACAACCCCTATGGAGAGCAGTATGGAGGTACCTTAGAAATCTATACATTGAACTACCATATGACCCAGCAATCCCACTCTTGGGCATATATCTGGACAAAATTTTCCTTGAAAAAGATACATGCACCCACATGTTCACTGTAGTGCTATTCACAATAGCCAAGACATGGAAACAACCCAAATGTCCATTGACAGATGATTGGATTAGGAAGATGGGGTATATATACACACAATGGAATACTACTCAGCCATTAAAAAGAAGGTCATAATGCCATTTGCAGAACATGGATGGAACTAGAGACTCTTATACTGATTAAGTCAGAAAGAGAAAGACAAAACCATATGATATCACTTATATCTGGAATCTAATATACGGCACAAATGAACATTTCCATAGAAAAGAAAATCATGGACTTAGAGAATAGACGTGTGGTTGCCAAGAGCAAGGGGGAGGGAGTAGGAGGGACTGGAAATTGGTGTTAATAGATTCAAACTATAGCCTTTGGAATGGATAAGCAATGGGATCCTGCTGTATAGCACTAGGAACTATGTCTGGTCACTTGTGATGGAGTATGATAATGTGAGAAAAAAGAATGTACACATGTATGTGTGACTGGGTCAGTCACCTTGCTATGCAGCAAAAAATTGACAGAACACGTAAATCAGCTATAATGGAAAAAATAAAAATCATTATTAAAAAAAGGGGGTCTTGGGATTTATAAAATTTAACAGCACTAGAATATATATTCAATGAGGGGAGGCACCTCGACTTTTGCTCATTGCAGATTTTCTGGTACCTGGCACAGTGTCTTCCATATAATATGTGCCTAATAAATACTTGCTGAATAAATGAATAAATTCCCCTCATTTCACCACTGAGGAAACTAGAGGCCCAGACAGTCGAATGACCTAACCAAAGTCACACAGTAATTTTGAAGCTGCACCAGGACTGAAATCCTTTGTCTGGTATCATTTCCATTGATTTCAACATAAGCAAATGCAGATGTTGAGGTGGGGAGAGAAGTGAATGAAAAGCGAAAATAAAATAGAAGCCTGGAAACTATTTTTAAACACCTCATCAGAACCCCACAATAAAGTTTTATATAAGATTGGAAAGGACTAAGCCAAAAAAATTTTTTTCATTAAAAACTCTCCCAAGAATAAATACACAAACAAAAAAAAAAAAACCCACCTGTCTGATTGATGGCCACAATAAGAATTAGAGGTTTTTAATAATAGAAAATCAGCCCATTTAAGGAAAACAAGGAAGCCCACAAAATACATCAGCTTAGCTATAAACTGAAAGCTAGACCAAATATAATGTGGAAAATACTTTGAAAAGGATTCCAAAGGCAATAAAACACTTTTTATAACATATTTTTTAAGTGGGCTGAAGAATATAAGTAACAATTTAATCATCAGGGTCTAAAAGATACACATTCAGGAGAAAATATCAGATAGAAATTGGGTAAATGAATCATTTTTCTTGGGCTTCAGGGGGAAAAAATGCTAGAGGAAAGATTCATGCATTATAAATGTCTTCTGAAACATACAAGTCAGGTCTACTACATTAAATAGTGGCAAATGCCCGTAAGTGAGCAGGAAAGGGGCCAAAAATTTCAATACATATAAAGTCCATATTTATGCAATTGAGAAGAAAAAAATTCTTTCAAGCCTATATCAGGAGACCACTCCCATCCAGAGAAAGGGCACAGAAATTCCCTGAGGAATACTCCCTCAATGTGATGCTTCAGCCAAAAATTCTTATTAAAATTCTGCTAAACATCATCAAGTAGAGAAAAACAGGCAAAAAACATTGTCTACTCCTGCTTAAAACTGGCTTATACATGCTGGAAGAAAACATAGATTTCTGACTACTAGTGTTAAGAATAATATAACAGAACTGGTCTGGAACAAGAAAAAATAAAAGAGAGTCTAAGGGTTGGGGAGAGTGTGGAACTAATATAGACTATCAAGGCAAAATTTATGCTCTTGAAAGTTGTACCTAACAGAGAATTACACAGTCTCTCTGGACAATCTAGTATGTGAATGTAGCTACCATTTTACTGAGAACTTATTCATGTTCCAAGGACTGTGCTAATCACTTTGTTCCATTATCTCATTTAAACTTCAAAATAATATGAGGATGTAAGTATTATTATCCCCACTTCACAGATAAACACACTGAGGTTTAGATAGGTTAAGTAATTTGTCCTATTTAACACAACGAATAAGAGCCTGGGTATTTGACCAAGACTGGTCAAACTTCTCTCTCAAGACTTAAACCACCATGTCACACCACCTTGTTCCTACCCATTCTATTTTTTCCCCTCTCTGAATGTAGCTGAATTGGTTTGCCCAAATCTCGCCATGATATTAAATAGCCAGGTTTCTAAATATGTGCAGGACTGACCTTATCCTATTTGACTTTATGTCTCCAAAGCCTAATCATCATTTAGCAGAAGATAAATGTTCAGTAGGTATTTGGTAAATGGAAATCAACTGAACTAACATAATGTATATTATAATAATACAGCAAATTTCCAACAAGAAACATAGTTGATTGTGTCTAGGTACACAAAGTCTATACTTCAAAATTTGAGATTTAAAGGACTGCAATAGATAAAGTCTATACTATACTACAATCAATACATTGCCTTGGATGTAAAGAAACAGTCATTGTGGTGTAGGTATCAGTGGGTCACAGAAAGTCAGTACACTGGGCAGAGTTTCATAGTGCAAACAATAAGAATGTCACTAGCTATTGGGGGGAAAAAAAGAGAGAGAATTCATTGAAAACTACTGGGTAATTCACAGAATCAACAGAAAAACTAAAGAACGAGGCTCAAAATAGAAGTATAAACCAGGAAAATACAGGTACTCAGAACAACTGAAGAGGTCACATGCCAAGAAGAGACTGGTTAGATGCTAAGCCACCACCAATGAACTTTGGATGGTACAGTGGGACTGCCACCACCTATAGCTGAGGGAACTCTGCTAAGACTGCTGACACAACCACCACTGGATGTGGAATACAACAGCCACCTCCTCCAGCACAAGAAATTCTAAACTCTACCTGTTTCTTTAGGCAGCTCACCACAGATTCAAATGCTTGGGCAGGAGACACTGTGGCTGAAGTTAGCCAACCTAAACTTAAGCTGCAAGGAAGAAAAAAAATAACTTATCTTTTGGCCTCCACCATGGTGTGGATCCTGCTTCTCCCCAGTTCTATGTTAAGATTCCACAAACATAGAAAGTGAATTTGAATATTAGGTGGTCATAATTTAAAAAAAAAAAAAAAGGTATGTAGGAGTTCCCACTGTGGTAAAGTTGGTTCAGAATCCTCTAAGCAGGGTTTGGGTCAGCTGTGAAGGCACGGGTTCAATCCCTGGCCTGGGAACTTCCATATGCTGCAGCTGCAGCCATTTTTTTAAAAAGTATGAATTTTCTAAAAAATTACAATCTGAGAACCTTCTAGGTTCTCCCAGTTTAACCTTATTTAGGAGGTGGAGTGCATCCCTGGAAAGGGGAACATGAATTGTATCAACACTGCTGAAAGACGTTACCACAGGGGTTGTACGAAGGCACATCTCCTACGTCAAGAGATGGGCAATTACGGTTTCATTCCCTTCAAAGTCCCTGAACTTATGACATGCCTGTGGCCATAATTTCTTGCCACAGCTTGGTTTTTCATACATTTGTTGATTACTTCCTCCTAGGCCACAGTGATGCTTCTAAAGTCCTCCGTAATGACAGTGATGATGGATACATTTACTGAGTGCCCAGAGCTGTGCTAAGAGCTTTGAATGTACTAAGTCATTTTAGTCTCACAATAACCCTATGAAGTAGGTACCATGATTATATTCATTTTATGGTCAAGAAAGTGAGGCAGAGAGGTCATTTAATTTGCCCAAGGACACACCACAGGAAAGCAACAGGGCCAAGGCTGAAACCAGGCAGGGTACAGAACCTGTCCTCTTCACCACCTCCCTTTGAGAGGATTTCGAGCAAGCCCCAATAGACTGATGGTTTATACCATTTATTCCACTGGTCAGATCAGCCACTACAGAAAATTAGCATTGTACATCCAGCATAATATTTTTGTGGAACCTCCAACGCTTCTACTTGCCCACTTCATCAGCCCTAATGGAGCAAACCTATTTACCAGAACAAAGTAATGGAAACCACTTTGGAAAGAAAAATAAAAATAGCAAGAACAAGTACACAGGGTGATGAGTCCCCCTCACCAGCTCTGACTGACTGTGAACTTTAGATGGATTTCGATCTGTTGCACTTGATCCAAGTTAAAGGAACTACACCGTCAGCCAGCCACATCCACAGGTTTTGTATCTGCAGATACAATCAACCTGGATCGAAAATATTCGGGAAAAAAAATCCAGAAAATTCCAAAGAGCAAAATTTGAATTTGCCGGGCACTGGCAACTACTTACATAGTATTGACATTGTATTTACAACTATTTACAGAATGTTTATGTTGTACTAGGTATTATAAGCAACCTAAAGATGATTTAAAATACATAAAAGGATATGCAAAAGTTACGTGCAAATACTAAACCATTTTCTATAAGTGACTTGAGCATCCATGGATTTTAGCATCCATGGGGGTTCCTAGAACCAATCCCCCATGATACTGAGGGATGACTGTATTCCTACAGTGCTCAGTGCTGTGATGAATGGTTATACATTTTTTTCCATTGCACTCTGTCACCTGGGTGTCCTTGTCCTGAACCCGGTCAGTTCAGGGCCAGGAAAGCTCAGGCTCATCCTGCTGTCGCATGCTCACAAATCCCAGGCAAACTTTGGCTCCTGATTCTTTGTTACCTTCTTTCAGAAAATTTCTATCCTCAGTTTAAAGAACAAAAAAGTTCTGTCCATGATCCCTCTCCATTACTAGTACATATATCAGGCAGGGCTCAAACAGGAAAAGAGAACCACTCTAAGTACTTAAAGGAGAGGGAATGCAATACAGAGAACAGGGAATGCAAACAGAGGATGGTGAAGAACAGGAATCCACTACCACTACTAGGCTGAAGGGACAAAAGAAAGAGGTGGTGATACTGGAGTCTGGGGTATAGGGTCCCTGGGGAAAGCTGGGACCATGGCAGGCATGTTTGATGACAGGTGAAGTCACAGAGAGAAACTGTAGCTATACTGGAGACACTGCCCATGGCAGAGATCGGGGGAAACACCCTGGGCTTTCCTTTCCCCATGCTTTCCAGTCTCCCGTCAGACTCCCATCCTTAACCTCTGTACCCCAGCTGACAGAGAAGCTTGAGAAAGGAGCCTGTGGGGTCAGGGCCCCTCTGACCCAGAGCAAATCAGGGGAAGGACAACGAATGGATCTGAGAGCAAACAGACCTTGGACAGCATATGCTTCACTATCTAAATTACAATTGTTAAAGTATTACTTAATCTTTAGGTTAAATGAAAGTATGTGTATGAATCACTACTTGTATCAATATAAAAATATTGCTGTAATAATCCTATTTCAAATCAGCACTGTTCAGGACCCCTAAATCTGGTGTGCTGTATATTATTTTCCATTTATTATATGGTGGTCATATACTTATGTTTAAGCTAGTTCTTTAATGAAATTTATGTAATCTGTTCAGTAATATATCATCTATATCATCAGTTCTCATTAACTAACTTATTTGAGTTCCTTTTTTCCATTTTGCTATTTATTTTTTCCAATATCTTATTATGAAAAATTTTAAACACAGAGAAAAATTGAGAGAACTTTACAGTGAACATCCATACACCTAAAAACTGGTATTTGCTTCATCAGATATCTATACATCTATGTATCCTTCTACCCATTCATCATTCTATCTTAATTCCTAGTGATTTTCAAGATAACCTGTAATATCAGAACATTTTCCCCAAAAACACTTTTGTGTGTATATAATCAACCAGAGTTTAATATTTGTTTATGTCTTGAGATAAATTTATATACAGTGAGATGCAAAAATATTGTGATAGTTGAGTTTTAACAAATGCAGACCTGTGTGACTCAACCCCTATCAAGTTATAGTACATTGTCATTAACCCAGACCTTTCCCTCTTGTTCTTTCCCTGTGGATCCCAGCCCACAGTCCTCCAGAGGCAACCACTATTCTGATTTTTTTCAGCATATATTAGTTTTGCTTGTTCTAGAACTTCTTATAAATGGAATCATAAAATATTTACTCTTGTATAATTCTTTCACTCAGTATAGTTTTTTGAGGTTGGGAGGCTTTGGTTTATTTCATGTTGTGTATAAGAGTAGTTTGTCATTTTTATTGCTGAGTAGTATTCATTGTTTAAATAACCAAATCTTTATCCATTCTCTTGTAGATGGACTCCTAGATCATTTTAAGTTTTTATTTATTATGAATAACACTATACATTATTCTCATGCAAGTGTTTTTGTGATCATATTTTTAATTTTTCTTGGGTAAATACCTATGAGTGAAATTGCTGGGTCATAAAGAAGTTGTATGCTTCACTATTTAAGAAAACTTCAGACTGTTTTCCAAAGTAGTTAAATCACTTCACACACCAACCTACCAACAATGAAAGTGTTCTGGATGCTCCATATCCTCTCCAACATTTGGTGATAGAGACTTTTTAATTTTATTCATTTTAGTGGATATTAAATGTTAGCTCATTGTGGCTTTAAATTTCATTTCCCTAAATGAATAATGATGTTGAACACATTTTCATGTCCTTGTTACGGGCCATTTGTTTATTTTCCTTTACAAATTATCTGTTCATATCTTTTGTTCATTTTTATTAGACTGCTTTTATTTTATTATGATGATATATTTTATAAGATCCAAGTTAAAAGAACTCTTTCAAGTCCTTAAAGCAAGATACTGTGAACTGTGCTGCCCTAGTCACATTTTCAGTTGTTAGATTAATACCCAGATTAATTTTTTTAAAAACTTTAATTTTCCAATTAAAAAAATGAAAACCTAATTTTTCATCAAATTCTTTTTTTTTTTGGCCACACCCACAGCGTGCAGAAGTTCCTTGGCCAGAGATAGAATCCATACCACTACAGTAACCAGAGCCACCTCAGTGACATGCCAGATCATTAACCCTCTAAGTCACAAGGGAACTCATCACCAAATTCTTTTTAATGTATAAAATTCCTCCTCGTTTTGAGCCTGTTGATACAGAATGTATGTAGTGGGTATATACAAATGTCAAATTCCTGGGCAAATGTTAAACCCCCTGGTCTACATAAACATTTCTATAAAACAATATATACCACTTCCCCACATTCTAAATCAGTGCTTAACACCTTCTGATAATCTTTCTTCCCCCTAGGTTCTCTGAACTTCAGAGTTCAAACCCCAGATCCTCCCATTCTTTTCTAGAAAAGATTCTGGTTTTCTGTCTTCTAGAGAACAAAGTGTGACCAGCCTTAGATGTGAATCAGTCCTCCTGAGTAACGTTCTAGCTGTTCTTAAATCATCTCACTTGTCTACCTGATTTTCTAATGAACTGTTTTCTTTGACCATTTACTGTACACTCACCAAATGTGTTATCAATGCAAGTCATCTATTATCTTAAGGATATAAACAAAATAATATTAACAAAATACATGGAACAGATTATAAAGAGGAAGAGGTGTGAAAAGTGGAATGGTTGTAACTCTTTAGGCTGCAAGGTAACAGAAATTCAGCTTGAATTACATTAGGCAAAAGGAAGAATGTATTGGTTTGGGTGCTACAAGAAGAGCAGGACTATAGCTGGACCACAAAGACAGAGACTTAAATATACGCAACTTTGGAACCAGAAACTTGAGTCCTACCAGGTTTTTCTGTCTCATCATTGCTTTTCTCTATAAGTTTATTTTATTGTAGCAATAAGCATATAATGAGGAAAGTGGCTACCAGAATCTACCACACTTCATCTCAGCTTTATAGTCAGAGAATAACAGACTGTGCTTTCACTAGTCCCTAGTTCAAAAATCCAAATGATGGGTTCTGACCACCCATAAGCCATCAACCAAGACCAGGTGCAAGGTCTGTAAAAACATAGAAGCTCACATTAAAATCAACTGCTTAGAATGCAGAAAAAGAGCATTTCCCAGAAAAGTTGGATGATATTCCCAGAAAAAAAAAAGGGAAATCTGCTGGGCAGACAAAATAAGAGATTCACTATAGATAGTATAACCTGAGCCCAAAGTACCTATTCAGGTGAAGGAAGAGAAAGAGGCTGAAAGGAAGAGAAAAATTAAGGGGAAACACTTAACATGGGATGACGAGAGCAAAAGTTTATTTGTGTGCAAATGGATTCCTTTCCACTTCCAGATAAGATCTTTTAGATATGTGATACCATCCTAAAATGTTCCAGCTCCTCACATTCCATACTTAAAAAATACCCAATGTAATACAGACCAAATACTAATCTCCTTAATCCAGCCATCTCCAATCTATCTATATGCTTCTTCTCCCCATCTAATATGCCAAAATACCACATAAGATTTTGTCTAGTCTAATAAGCTCAACCTCCCACTTCCTGACAAAAGTATAAGTAAGTAAAAAGATAAAAGTTAGTCACAACTTTAAAGCTCACTATTTGCTTAAAACAAAAATAACTACTTTAAAATGGGTTGCATTTATTCTTCAACAACACGAATATAATGCAGGAATAGTTGAACCAATTAGTAATTGGGCTATCTTTTGGCTAAAAAATAGTAATTTATCTACTCTTAAGTGATTAGACTGAATTTGTACTCAAAACAAATCTGTTCAGGTACTATATTTCTCCTATATTATAAATCCTCAATAAACACTTGTTATGTAAATTATATGGAGTCCATAGATATAGAAAGAAAGAAAAACTTAACTTTTCCTTTAGGGAAGAGGTCAAGAAAAGCATCATGAGTTCACTAAGAGGACAAAGCAGGTAAAGGAATTATAGATAAGAGAAGAATATGTGCAAAAACGGGTGTCTGAACAAGTACAACTAGTTCACTTTAAGAAGAATAGAAAATACAAATGGGAGAGTGGTGAGAGATGCAGTAAGAAAAAATGGCAGAGCTTGGAGTTCCAGTCGTGGCTCAGCAGTTAACAAACCTGACTAGGATGAATGAGGACGTGGGTTCGATCCCTGGCCTCACTGAGTGGGTTAAGGATCTGGTGTTGCCATGAGCTGTGGTGTAGGTCACAGATGTGGGCTTGGATCCAGCGTTGCTGTAGCTGTGGTGTAGGCTAGCAGCTACAGCTCCGATTGGACCACTAGCCTGGGAACCTCCATAGGTTAAAGATCCTGCGTTGCCACAGCTGTGATGCAGGTCACAACTGTAGCACAGGCTCAGTCCCTGGCCGAGGAACTTCCACATGCCATGGGTGCAGGGGAAAAAAAAAAAACAAAAAAAAAAGAATATGGAAGGAGAAAGTTTGTAAGGGGGCAATAATGAGCCAAATTTAGGACATAGTATGTTTCCTGTGGTAGGTCCAGAAGAAGCTGCCCAGGAGGCAAAGTGCTTTGTCTGCCATTTGGGACAGAGGCCTGGACTAGATAAAGACATTAGAAACCATGAGCAGAAAAGTAGTAATTCAAACCATGCAATTGTGCAACTAGTTGGATGAGATGATCTAGTGGAGTGTACAGAATAAAAAAGAAGAGTCCCTAGGACAGAATCCTAGATTGTATCCAAATTATTTTTACTTTAGCCTGTTTCTCAATAAAATATACTTGTTTATAAAAATTAAAAACCTAAGAAAATTTCATATTAATTGAAAAATTGGCATTGGACATAGAAGGAAAATTTTTACATGAAAAATATAAATAGCTAAACATTATATATAATGTGTATATACACACATATACATGCATATACACAATAGAAGCTGTAGTTGATTTACTTGGGAGGGGGTAATGACATTCCACAGAACAATCCCCTCAAGGGACCCTGAATGGAAATATCCTACTTTCAGCTCAAGTAGGTAATGGTTATAGAAAGAGACAAATGGCATAACCCACATAGATGTTCTTCCTGAAGGCCAAGGGCTAACTTGAGTACTTCCTGCACTAGTTCTTTGATAGCTAGAGGGTGTCTTGAAGGCCCTTCTGAATGGTCTGCATTTTGTCCAGGTCATGAAAGACATCCATGACGTGAGAGATGCAGTGAACTGAAGGGAAGTAGCAGGGCTGCAAATAATAGCTACTATGGAACTGAATGCCGTAGAAAGTAACAAATTCTGGCATGAGAATTCTATAGCAGTAAGAAAGGCAGATCTTTGAACTCCCTGTGAACTGATATCAATGGCTTCAGCGACAGGTAGAATTGTTTACATTATGTAGTTGGAACATATGGGTATGGACATAAAGCCACCCCTTAACTGATATGATATACTTCCCTGACTTGGCAAATCTCTTTAGAGAAAAATAAGTCTCATCCTTGGGTTTTCAAACACACATTTTTCAGAGTTGACATAGAGATACTGCAGCAAGCGTGTAAAAACTATCCAAAGAAGGTACTTACTAGACTGCAAGTCACAGAATCGCATAATGTCACCCAAGAAGACTATGATTCCTCAGTCCCAGCAGTCATCCATGGTGTTGTTTAATGGGTGTTGGAACATGGCCAGGGAGTAAAGATGCCAAACAGCCTCACAATATATTTAAACTCATCGAAATATGCCTGGAAGGATTATCTTTATTGTCACTTCTCCAAAAACAAGTTATAACTATCCTGGCTATCAAATTTCATAAAGATTTATGCCCCATGTTCAGGAAGATCAATGGAAATGATAACAACTACCATTTATTGAGTACCTATTCTGTGAAAGACCCTATGCTAAGAACTGCATATGTATTAGTTCATTCAATTCTCACAACAGCAATATGGCAAATAAACAATGCTTATAGCAACTTCCACCAGGTCACTTTAATTGGAAAGTGGTAGAGCCAGAAGTCAAAACCAGATCTTATTGATTCTAGTGCCTATTTGTGGTGGTCTTTGCTTTATGTTATACTGCCTCTTCTGTTGATGGCTGGTTGTGTAGATGAGCATGCTAAAGTCACAGTTGTTTTTCTAGAAAAGGTCAACACTGTTCTTTTTCTCATTAAAGAGAACCAAGATAGCCCCTACAGGAGATGTGGAAAACTGATCAAGCCACCACCATAAGTGTTGTCATTCTTGAAAAGAACTTCAGCCTTGTGTTGAAATGAAAGAACAGCTTTGGTTCTGTGGCAGTAGAAATACCAGGTTCCAGTTCCATCATGGGCCATCCTGATGATGGACACAGAATATGGGGACATGGGTAGTTTTTCCACCTTCCCACTTGAGAATTCTTACCTGTACATTGTGAAATTGTTCAGAATTCCTGGCATAGAGGTAGCAAATGGGATGGCACATAGCCAAGTACCAAGGAGATGGTGACAGAAATTTGAAGTGAACTATGAGATGTTTGGAGTAGATTTAAGGGAAAGTTAAAGTAACTTGAGCATCTGGTGAAGAGTAGCCCCAAGGCGCTCTTGGCTTACTCTTCAGACAGCTTAAGATGGGAGGGGCATTCTCTTCAGAATGTGGCCAAATAAGGACATCCATGGACCATGCCCAAGTTTTTGAGTCAGATAGGGAGCTTGGCCTGCTAAACCAAGTCTTTTTTGTTTGTTTGTTTGTTCGTTCGTTTTTTGTCTTTTTAGCTATTTCTTGGGCCGCTCCCGCGGCATATGGAGATTCCCAGGCTAGGGGTCGAATCAGAGCTGTAGCCACCAGCCTACGCCAGAGCCACAGCAACGCGGAATCCAAGCCGCGTCTGCAACCTACACCACACAGCTCATGGCAACGCCGGATCGTCAACCCACTGAGCAAGGGCAGGGACCGAACCCGCAACCTCATGGTTCCTAGTCGGATTCATTAACCACTGCGCCACAACGGGAACTCCTAAACCAAGTCTTTATCTGCAGAGCCACTCAATACATCACAGAAGCCAGATTCTTTGACTAAGAATACCTCCTAAATGCAGAATACCCTGTCCTAAACTGAGACCTAAGAAACAGTGAGGGTCAGAGGCCAGCTCTCCCCTTGTGGGGTTATGACTATGGACTGACAGCAGCTGTGGACACACACACACACACACCATCAGACATAGGTATATTTTGCCTCTACCCCAAAGACAAGTTCTACCAATTCAGAAAAGTGTTAAAGGTTTCGGTACCAGTTCAGTGTGAAGGCCTCTTCTGAGGCCTCCTTGGAATTCAACCAAGAAAACTGAGTCATTCCATTCCATCTCCTGGGCAAGAGGCCAGAATGATCACTGACCCCCACTTCATGCTGAAGCCTATGGACATCACTGACGGCATTCCCATCTGTTGTCACAGTAGGATAAAGGATAACCAACAATCACAACACACTCCGAAAACACAAAATGTCTAATAAAACTTCCATCTTTTTCTCAACAAACCAAAAAAAAATGTCTAGAGAATTTCTAGCCAGGAGTAATAATAATATTCTGCCTATTGCTGTGGCATTCTGTGTGTTCTGTCTGTGGCCACTAAAATTATACATGAAAATGATACAGAAAAGTTGCAATCATTTTATTTAGTCCCTAATGGTTACTACTTAAATTCAATATAAATTATTTTTTGGTCCTGTCCACAAAGACAAATAAGAATATTACTTCACTACTACCTCTAAGGGAATTCAATCTTGGAGCTCTGCTGAAAAATGCGAGTCCTTAGAAATTCAGACTCATCTTTAAGATGATTTATAGGAAATTAAGGGACTAAATCTTGAGATCTGGAATAATTTAAATACTTTTTAAATCATTTTAAATAATATTCTTATTCCTTTGCTTAAAATGATTGATTACTTCTGAATGTATCATACTTTCCCAGAATATCTTCTACAACTGTAACCTTCACACTGAAAACCGGTATTATGATAACTGAGTTTCTTTTAGATAACAAGTTAATTGGCAGTCATTTTGTATAAATCAGACATTTAAATATTTATATGCAAAATCAGAATTGTTTAGAATTTTGAAAAAAATATTGTTAACCAGCACATACACTATAGTTTAAGGACTATTCCTAAATCACTTCCTGTGACTCACTCACTGACCAACTCAGATTTGTCCAACATGCATAGGCACTGATCTTTGATTGGGTCAATTTTATATTTTCCAGATTTAGTCAATTTCAGATTTAACCAATTCCCTAAATTAATGTTATGATCAATTGTCACATCTCTTTTCATGCAGAAATAAGGGGAAGGGGTTGGAACTTCAACAGATCCATGAGTAAGTTGCTTGGGATTAAATTCTTTATTTATAAAACAGTGTGAGTGAGGAAGAAGGAACTCTTTGAAATTCTTTGAGTACTACCACTTAAAATAGTTTTCATTTTCTTGATTCATCTTTCAACTCCTCATCCTTATTTGTCTCTTTATTACAAGTCAAAAATCCTCTCCCTCACCTCTTATTAATTCCCTGTTCCATTCCCTTTAGTGGCCTTTAAAAAACTTTCTCTTCCTCTATGTTCTTAAAATCCCCAATCACAAGACTCTACTTCTAGCCTGCTACTATTCTGAGAAAATAGAAGACATCTGAGGTATTTTTCTTGTTACTTCCTTTCTCTTCCTCTCTGAACTCCTCTGTAATGTAAACTATATTCCTCCCTTTAATTTTTGGCTCCAGGATGAAATGTCTCTCCTTCTGATAATGTTATCTTCTTCACCTTTACATTTGATCCCCATTTCCTTATATCCTTGCTCCTTCAATTCTCTTCCTTGGATTTTTTCCTCTCTTTTGACCAGTCCTGTTTTCTCTCATGTACTCAGATAGATTCAGTCTTTAAAAATAAACAAACAGGAGTTCCCTTGTGGTGCACTGGGTTAAGAATCCGACTGCAGTGGCTCAGGTCACTGTAGAGCCACAGGTTTGATCCTCACCCTGTGCATTGGGTTAGAGGAGCCGGCATTGCCACAGCTATGGTGTAGGTCAGAGCTGCTGCTCAGATTCAATCCCTGGCCTGGGAACTTCCACAGGCCATGAATGCAGCCATTAAATATATATTATACATATGCAATAAAAATAAATGAAATTCTTCTCTTCACCTTGCCCCTTCCCCCAAGTTCCTTCCTTTTATCATCTCACCAATCCCCAAGTTATTAGAAGAGTGGTCTACATTTGTTTCCTATATTTCTTCACTAGCCCTTTACTCTCAAATTTCTTCTAGAACCACAATGACCTCCTGCACATCAAATTCAACTTCATTTTCTCAAGCTTTTGCAGCATTTAACACTGTGGATGATCTGTGTCTCCTGAAGCCCTTTCTTCCCTTGGTTTTCTGATCCTGAACACCTCTGTTTCTCCTAAGAATGTCCTGGCCCCATGCCACCTAGTTCTTCCTTCATCAGTCCAGGTATTACCCACAGTTTACCCTTGGACCTTGTCTTTACACCCCATGACTCTATCCTCTGACAATCCAGTTCTTTGGGCTCTTTTGACATCCAGATCTCCAGTCCAAAAGTTCTCTCTCAAGCAGCTCCCACATATGTCTCTACCTAACAGACAATCTCCTCCAAGGCATAAACTATATTTTATTCATTCTTGAACTTCAGTCCCTACCTGCCCTCTCCAGTCCCAGGAACAGGGTAGTAGGAATTCAATAAAAGCTATTTAAGCTGAACTAAACAGTATTTCCCACCAACACCTGAAACTGAACAAACACAAAACCAAACAGCTGTCTGGCCCTCCACAACGCAAGACAACCCAGCCTTCTAACTTCCCTATTTCCCTTAATGATATTACCCAATTCTACCACCCAAGCCTTAAAATCTCAGCTCCAACTCAGATCTATTCTTTCTCCTCGCCCCTTGCATCCAATAAATTACCATGTAATTGATTCTTCCTTTGTTATCTTTTTATATCTGCCTCCTCATTTACCTTCCTCTGTCATAACTTCAATATAAGACCTTAACTGCCTCCCACATATTTTATTGTATGAGCTTCTCAAATCAGTTTCTCTGTCTCTCCTACATACTTCTTCCTGGTTAATCTTCATTGACACTTCTTTTTTTTTTTTTTTTTTTTTTTAGGGCCAAACCTGCAGCATATGAAAATTCCCAGGCTAGGGGTCAAATTGGAGTTGCAGCTGCCAGCCTACACCACAGCTCAAGGCAACACCGTATCCTTAAACCACTGAGCAAAGCCAGGGATCAAACCCGCATCCTCATGGATACCAGTCGGGTTCGTTACCACTGAACCACAATAGGAACCCCTCATTATACATACTTCTAATGATACTACTCTGCAAAAATAGTTACTGTGTATCTCTTGCCTAGCAAAGTACAAATGTATTGCCCTAGCATCCCAAGTTCTTCATAATGTGGCCCCCCAAATACCTACATGCTTGGAAAGATGAGATCTACTCAAGTTATCCCAGGAAAACATTACAAAGGATACCACTGATCAACTGAGAGCTGTCAGAAAGCAAGAAAGCTCTAAAGCTCAGCCACTCTCTCTTTCTATCCAATGCCTCTGCTTCTCTTTTCAGTTTCCCTTCTCTATTGCCCTGCTTCTTCTGGTTATTCAGTTTCCATTCCCTTGGTAGTCTCAGCTAACATAACAGCACAATACGACCACTCCCAGTACCTTCTAAACCTTGGCAACTCTTAATACCTCCTTGCATTTTCTGCCCCCACTGCTAACTGGTTCAACCTCTTGATTTCCAAGTTCCAAATGCTAAAGAGTCCAGATGGCCTAGACTGTCTTTTCATGCTAGATCACAGATATGCCACAGAACAGCTTATAGACTGGCTGTACTTGGATAAGATGTTCATGAATTCCAATCAGCTATGATCTAGTCACACGGGGAATGAGCAAAATAACAGGCTCAGAGAATGGACACCTTGGGAGCAGGGCTATGGGCAGAAAAGATTCATTTTTTGATACAAATACAGACTAAATTAAAAAGGTAAAATTCAGATATAAAAATATTACAGATTCACAAGTTGACTTAATTGCAAACAATTCTCATAATATTTTAGGTAGGAAAAAATCTTTGTATGTGTATAACACTGTCTATAAAGACATTAAAATTTATACTTTTGTGAATTCTTATTGAGAACCCTCTGTAAACAGAGTATATTACCAGATGCTGTAGGACTTACTAAGAAATATTCAAGCTTTTTATTCTCTTTAAATAATAATTTTATTCTTTTTAAATAATAATAATAAAGAAAACAAATACTGTCAATAGTAGAAATAGTCTCTCCATATGACTCAACTGTAGAATGTGAGAAAACTACCTATGCAGAAAAGATCAAGTTTTGTCTGAAAAAAGAAAAGTAAACAGAGAGAAAAATTAAGATACAAATTCCTTAAGGTAAAGTTTAAAAGAGCAGTGAATTTTTATTCAGAAAAACTCTGCCACTTTTCCATACTCAACAATATATGTTATAGGCAGTCCTCACCAAAACATATATCAGGAAATTGGAAAAATAAAAAGAAAATTAGTATAGTAGGAATAATTGAAATGTTAGAAGCCTTAATTCTCAGGTAACTTCCTCACAGACTTTTTTTTTTCTTTTTCAAAGTTTTATTGAAGTATAGTTGATTTACAATGTTGTGATAATTTCTGCTGCACAACAAATTGATTCAATTATACATATACTCACAACCATTCTTTTTCAGATTCTTTTCCCACATAGATTATCACAGAATATTGGGTAGAGTTCCCTGTGCTATACATCAGATCCCTGTTGGCCAATCATTCCATATACCTCAGTGTGCATATGCCAATACCAAACCTCTGAGCTATCCCTTCCTTCCCCACCTGGCTCCTTTGGTAACCATAAGTTTGTTTTCAAAGTCTATGGGTCTATTTCTGTACTGCAAATAAGCTCATTCGTATCCTTTTTTTAGACTCTACATTTAAGGGATATCATATGATGTTTGTCTTTCACTGTCTGGCTCTGATAATCTCTAGGTCCATCCATGTTGCTACAATGGCATTATTTTGTTCTTTTTTATGACTGGATCATATTTCATTGTAGGTAGGCACCACATATTCTTTTTTTTGTCTTTTTTGTTGTTGTTGTTGTTGTTGTTGTTGTTGTTGTTGCTATTTCTTGGGCCGCACCCGCGGCATATGGAGGTTCCCAGGCCAGGGGTCGAATCGGAGCTGTAGCCACCGGCCTACGCCAGAGCCACAGCAACGCGGGATCCGAGCCTCACAGCTCACGGCAACGCCGGATCGTTAACCCACTGAGCAAGGGCAGGGATCGAACCCGCAACCTCATGGTTCCTAGTCGGACTCGTTAACCACTGTGCCACAACGGGAATTCCGTGGTACCACATATTCTTTATCCAGTAATCTCTATGGACATTTAGATGACTTCCATGTCTTGGCTATAGTAAATAGTACTACAAGGAACATTGGGATGCAAGTATCTTTTTGAATCATGGTTTTCTCCAGATAAATGCCCAGGAGTAGGATTGCTGGATCATACGGTAGTTCTATTTTTAGTTTTTTAAGGAATTTCCATACTGTTTTCCATATTGGTTGTACCAATTTACATTCCCACCAATAGCGTAAGAGGGTTCCCTTTTCTTTGCACCCTATCCAGCATTTATTATTTGTAGACGTTTTCATGGTGACTATTCTGGCTGGTGTAAGGTGGTACCTCATAGTAGTTTTGATTTTCATTTCTCTAATAATTAGCGATGTCGAGCATCTTTTCAAGTGTTTTTTTGTCCATTTGTATTCTTCTTTGGAAAAATGTCTATTTGGATCTTCTGCCCATTTTCTGATTGGCTTTTTTTTTATATTAAGCTGCATGAGTTGTTTGCATATTTTAGAGATTAATCCCTTGTCAGTTGTTTCATTTGCAAATATTTTCACCTCTTCTGTGGGTTGCCTTTTTGTTTTGTTGATGGCTTTCTTTGCCTTCAAAAGATTGTAAGTTTAATTGGTACCATTCGTTTATCTTTGTTTTTATTTCCATTACTCTAGGAGGTGGATCTGAGAAGATATTGCTGCAGTTTATGTTAGAGAGTGTTCTGCCTATGTTTTCTTCTAAGAGTTTTATAGTATCTGGTCTTATATTTAGATCTTATCCATTTTGAGTTTTTGTTGTGTATGGTGTTAGAGAGTCTTCTAATTTCATTCTTTTACATGTAGCTGTCCAGTTTTCCCAGCACCACATATTGAAGAGACTGTATTTTCTGCATTGTACATTTTTGACTTGTTTGTTGTAGATAAGTTGACCACAGGTGCATAGGTTCATTTCTTGGCTTTCTATCCTGTTCCATTAATCTACATTTCTTTTTTTGTGTGAGAATCATACTGTTTTGATGACTGCAGCTTTGCAGTATAGTCTGAA
The DNA here is from genome assembly GCF_016906955.1 of Phacochoerus africanus. NCBI lineage: Eukaryota > Metazoa > Chordata > Mammalia > Artiodactyla > Suidae > Phacochoerus > Phacochoerus africanus. Next base: position 243,468,720 of record NC_062545.1, read on the forward strand.
GTCAGGGAGCCTGATTCCTCCAACTCCGTTTTTCTTTCTCAGGATTATTTTGTCTATGCAGGGTCTTTTGTGTTTCCATACAAACTTTAGGGAAGGTTTTGGGGTTGTTGGGGGTTATTTGCTTTTTTTTTTTTTAGGGCTGCACCCATGGCATATGTAGGTTCCCAGGTTAGGGGTATAATTTGAGCTTCTGCTGTTGGACTACCCCATAGCTCCCCCACAATGCATGATCCTTAACCCAATGAGTGAGTCCAGGGATCAAACCTGCAACCTCATGGTTCCTAGTCAGATTCGTTTTTGCTGCAACAAAATGGGAACTCCATATAAACTTAAAAATTTTTTTGTTCCAGTTATGTGAAAAATGCCATCTTAATTTGATAGGGATTATGTTGAGTTGTAACAAAATTACAACCAGCTGAACAACCTTCAACCAAATAGACTGAAAACTATCAAAAAAGATATCCTACTCCAGAAGACAAAGAGAAGGCCACATCAAGATGGTAGGAAGGGTGATTACACAATATAAGCAACACCATACCTGCCAGGTGGGCAGCCCACAGACTGGAAAGTAACTGTATCACAGAGACTCACCTACAGGAATGAGAGTTCTGGTTCCCATGCCTGGGGATCTGGCATTAGAAGAAGGAGGCCCCAGGGAATTTGGCATTGAATGTCAGTGGGGCTTGTGCACAGGAGCTCCATGGAACTGGGGGAAACAGAGAACCCATTCTTGAAAGGCACACATAGGATTTCATGTGCACTGGGTCCCAGAGCAAAGCAGAGACTCCATAGAAATCTGGCTCAGATCTCGCTGCAGTTCTTGGAGGATCTCCTGGGAAAACGGGGTGACTGTGGCTTGTTGTGGGAGAAGCCCATTGGAGACAAAGTTCTTGGGAATAATCATCAGCGTATTTTTCTCTAGAGGTGGTCATTTCAGAAAAATCTGGCACCACCCATTAGCATGGAGAAGCCCCAGGCCAAATAATAATCCAGGTGGGATCACAGCCCCACCTATCAGCAAACCGGCTGCCTAAAGACCCCCCAGGCACACAGCCTTCAAATCTCACCACAACCACCAAAGACATAAGAATCAGATGCCATCTACCAGTGGGCAGGCACCAGTCCCTCCCAAAAGGAAGCCTACAGCAAACCCCCACACCAAATTCAGCCACAAGGAGGGCGGACATCAGAAGCAAGAGAGGCTATAACTCTATTGTCTACAAAAAGGAGACCACACCAAAAATCTATACAAAATTAAAAGGCAGAGAAATATGACTCAGATAAGCGAGCAAGAAAAATCCCCAAGAAAACAGCTACATGATCTGGAGATTATCAGCCTCCAGGAAAAAGACTTTGGACTGATGAGAGTGAAGATGATCCAAGACACTGGAAATAAGCTGGAGGCAAAGTCTGATAAATTACAAGAAATATTGAACAAAGAAATTCAAGATTTAAGGATTAAGCAAGTAGAGATGCAAAATACAATAACTAAAATAAAAAATTCGTTAGAAGCAACCAACAGCAGAAGAACAAATAAGCAAGGTGGAGGACAGACTGATGCAGAACACAAAAGAGAAAAAAGGTTGAAAAGAAATGAAGACAGTCGAAGAGAACTCTGGGACAATGTTAAATGCACCAACATCCATATTATAGGAAGGAGAAGAGAAAGAGAAAGGGACAAAAAAATATTTGAAGAGATAATACCTGAAAACTTCCCTAATATGGGAAAGGAATCACCCACTCAAATCCAGGAAGCACAACAAGTACCATGTAAAATAAACCCAAGGAGGAACACCCTGAGACACATATTAATCAAACTGACCAAAAGTAAAGACAAAGAGAAAATACTGAAAGCAGCTAGGGAATAAAAACAAATAACATATAAGGGGACTGCAATAAGGATATCGGCAGATTTTTCAGCAAAAATTCTGCAGGCCAGGAAAGAGTGGTACAATATACTTAAAGTGATGAAAAGAAAATACTTCCAACCAAGACTGCTCTACACAGCAAGGCTCTCATTCAGATTTGAAGGAGAAATCAAAAGCTTCACACATAAGCAAAAGCTAAGATAATTCAGCACCATGAAACTAGCCTTACAACAAATACTAAAGGAACTTCTCTAGGTAGAAAAGAAAAGGCCACAACTAGAAATGAAAATAATACAAATGACAAGGCTCACCAGTAAAGGCATACATATAGTAAAGGTAGGAAATCATCCACACACAAATATGCTACCAAAATCAGAAATCATGAGAAGAGAGTACAAATGCAGAACACTGGAGATGCACTTGCAATTAAGAGATCAACAACTTAAAACAATCTTGTATATGTATAGACTCCAATATCAAAATTTCAGGGCAACCTCAAACCAAAAATCTACAATAGATACACACACAAATAAGAAAAAGCAACTCAAATACAACACTAAAGATGGTCATCGAAGCACAAGAGGAGAGAACAAGAGGAAGAGAGAAAAAAGACCAACAAAAACAAATCCAAAACAGTTAATAAAATAGCAATGAGAACATACATATTGATAATTACCTTAAATGTAAATGGACTAAATGCTCCAAACAAAAGATATAGATTGGCTAAATGGATACAAAAGACCCATATATATGCTGTGTGCAAGAGACCAACTTCAGTTCTAGGGATACATACAAATTCAAAGTGAGAGGATGGAAGAAAACATCACATGCAAATGGAAATCAAAAGAAAGCTGGAGTAGTGATACTCATATCAGACAAAACAGACCTTAAAATAAAGAATATTATAAGAGATAAAGAAGAACATTACATAATGATCAAAGGATCAATCCAAGAAGAAGATATAACAATTGTAAATATATATGCACCCAACATAGGATCACCACAATATATAAGGCAACTGCTAACAACCTTATAAGGAGAAATTGGCAATAACACAATAGTAGCAGGGGACTTTAACATCCCACTTACAGCAATGAACAGATCATACAGACAGAAAATCCACAAGGACACATGGCCCTAAATAATGCATTAGACCAGATGAACTTAATAGATATTTATAAGACATTCCATCCAAAAGCAGCATAATACACATTCTTCTTAAGTGCACATGGGATATTCTCTAGGATTTATCACATTCTGGGCCACAAATCAAGCCCTGGTAACTTTAAGAAAATAGAAATCATATCAAGCATCTTTCCAGATCACAATGCTATACAACTGGAAATCAACAACAAGAAAAAAATTGCAAAAAAATACAAACAGATGGAGACTAAACAACATGCTACTAAACAACAAATAGATCACTGAGGAAATCAAAGAGGAAATTTAAAAATACCTAGAAGCAAATGACAACGATACAACACTCCAAAACCTATGGGATGCAGCAGAAGCAGTTCTAAGAGGGAAGTTTATAGCAATACAAGCTTACCTCAGGAAACAAGACAAAGCTCAAATAAACAACCTAACTTTACATCTAAAGCATCCAGAGAGAGAACAACAGTCAAGACCTAAAGTCAGGAGTTCCCGTCGTGGCGCAGTGGGTAACGAATCCAACTAGGAACCATGAGGATGGGGGTTCAATCCCTGGCCTTGCTCAGTGGGTTAATGATCCGGCGTTGCCATGAGCTGTGGTGTAGGTTGCAAACGTGGCTCGGATCCCGAGTTGCTGTGGCTCTGGCGTAGGCCTGTGGCTACAGCTCCGATTCAACCCCTAGCCTGGGAACCTCCATATGCCACAGGAGCAGCCCAAGAAATAGCAAAAAAAAAAAAAGACCTAAAGTCAGCAGAACGAAAGAAATCATAAAGATCAGAGCAGAAATCAATGAAATAGAAATGAAGAAAAACATAGAAAAGATCAATGAAATGAAAAGCTGGTTCTTTGAAAAGATCAACAAAATTGATAAACACTTAGCCAGACTTATCAAGAAAAAAAAAAAAAGAGAGGACTCAAATCAATAAAATTAGAAATGAAAAAGGAGAAGTTACAATGGACATCACAGAAATACGAAGGATCATAAGAGACTACTATAGGAAACTATATGCCAATAAATCAGACAGCCTAGAAGAAATGGACAAATTCTTAGAAAAGTACAATCTTCCAAGACTAAACCAAGATGAAATAGAAAAGATGAATGGACCAATTACAAGAACTGAAATTGAAACTGCAATTTTAAAACTTCCAACAAACAAAAGTCCAGGACCAGATGGCTTCACAGGTGAATTCTATCAAACATTTAGAGAAGAGCTAATACCTATCCTTCTGAAATCATTTCAAAAAACTGCAGAGGAAGGAATACTCCCAAACTCATTCTAACGAGGCCACCATCACCCTGATACCAAAACCAGACAAAGATACCACAAAAAAAAGAAAACTACAGGCCAATTTCACTGATAAACATCAATGCAAAAATCCTCAACAAAATACAATCAAACCGCATTCAACAATACATTAAAAGGATTGTACAGCATGATCAAGTGGGATTTATCCCAGGGACAAGGATTCTTCAATATCTGCAAATCAATCAGTGCAATAAACCACATTAACAAACTAAAGAATAAAAACCATATGTTCTTTTCAATAGCGGCAAAAAAAGCCTTTGACAAAATCCAACACCCATTTCTGATAAAAAGCCTCCAGAAAGTGGGCACAGAGGGAACCTACCTCAAAATAATAAAGGCCATATATGACAAACCCAGAGCCAAAACATTCTCAGTGATGAAAAGCTGAAAGAATTCCCACTGAGATCAACCCACTCTCACCACTGTTATTCAACATAGTATTGGAAGTCTTAGCCACAGCAATCAGACAAACAAAAGAAGTAAAAGGCATCCAAATAGGAAGAGAAGAGGTAAAACTGTCACTGTATGCAGATGACATGATACTATATATAGAAAAGCCTAAGGACTCAACCGAAAAACTGCTTGAACTGATCAACAAATTCCACAAAGTAGCAGGATATAAGATTAACATTCAGAAATCAGGGAGTCCCCATTGTGGCTCACTGGTTAACAAATCCGACTAGGAATGATGAGGTTGCGGGTTCAATCCCTGGCCTTGCTCAGTGCGTTAAGGATCCGGCATTGCCATGAGCTGTGGTGTAGGTTGCAGATGTGGCTCAGAACCCGCACTGCGGTGGCTCTGGCGTAAGCTGGTGGATACAGGTCCAATTCAACCCCTAGCCTGGGAAGCTCCACATGCCACAGGGAGCAGCCCAAGAAATGGCAAAAAAAAAAAAAAAATCAGAAATCAGTCGCATTTCTGTATACTAACAATGAAATATTAGGAAAGGAATACAAAAATATGATACCTTTAAAGAATGTACCCCAAAAAATCAAATACCCAGGAATACAGCTGATCAAGGAGATAAACGACATATGCCGAGAACTATAAAACATTAATCAAGGAAATTAAAGAAGATATAAAGGAATGGAAAGATATTCCATGCTCCTAGGTTAGAAAAATCAATCTTGTAGAAATGGCCATATTACCCAAAGCAATTTACAAGATTTAATGCAATGCCTACCAAATTACCCATGTCATTTTTCACAGAACTAGAACAAACAATCCAAAAATGTATATGGAACCACAAAAGACCCAGAATCCCCAAAGCAATCCTGAGGAACAAAAACCAAGCAGGAGGCATAACTCTCACAGACTTCAGGCACTATTACAAAGCCACAGGAATCAAGACAGTGTGGTACTGGGACCAAAACAGACAGACAGACCAATGCAACCGAACAGAGAACTCAGAAATAAACTCAGACACCTATGGTCAATGAATCTTTGACAAAGGAGGCAAGAACATAAAATGGGAAAAAGACAGTCTTTCCAGCAAGGGGTGCTGGGAAAACTGGACAGCCACATGTAGATCAATGAAACTGGAACACACCCTCACACCATGCACAAAAATAAACTCAAAATGGCTGAAAGACTTAAATGTAAGACAAGACACCATCAAACTCCTAGAAGAGAACACAGGCAAAACATTCTCTGACATCAACTCTACAGAGGTTTTCTCAGGTCAGTCTCTCAAAAATAAGAGCAAAAATAGGAGTTCCCATTATGGCTCAGTGGTTAATGAATCCAACTAGGAACCATGAGGTTGCGGGTCCAATCCCTGGCCTTGCTCAGTGGGTTAAGGATCCGGCGTTGCCATGAGCTATGGTGTAGGTTGCAGACACAACTCGGATCCCCCGTTGCTGTGGCTCTGGCATAGGCCGGTGGCTACAGCTCTGATTCGACCCCTAGCCTGGGAACCTCCATATGCAGCAGGAGCGGCCCAAGAAATGACAAAAAGAAAAAAAAAAGAAAAAAGAAAGAAAGAAGAGCCAAAATAAACCAATGGGACCTAATCAAAATGATAAGCTCTGGCATGGCAAAGGAACCATTTAAAAAAAAAGACAACTTACAGAATGGGAGAAAACAGTTTCAAATGACACAACTGGCAAGGGCTTGATCCCTAAAATATACAAACAACTTAAACAACTCAACAGCAAAAAACCCAACAACCCAATGGAAAAATGGGCAAAAGACCTGAACAGACATTTCTCTAAGAAAGATATACAGATGGCCAACAAGCACATGAAAAAATGCTCAACATACCTGATTATTAGATAAATGCAAATCAAAACTGCCATGAGATCCCACCTCACACCAGTTGGAATGGCCATCATTAATAAGTCCACAAGTAACAAATGCTGGAGGGGGTGTGGAGAAAAGGGAACCCTCTTGCACTGTTGCTGGGAATGTAAGCTGGTACAACCCCTATGGAGAGCAGTATGGAGGTACCTTAGAAATCTATACATAGAATTACCATATGACCCAGCAATCCCACTCTTGGGCATCTATCCAGACAAAACTTTCCCTAAAACAGACACATGCACCTTCATGTTCATTGCAGCTCTATTCACAATAGCCAAGACATGGAAACAACCCAAATGTCCATCAACAGATGATTGGATTAGGAAGATGGGGTATATATACACACAATGGAATACTACTCAGCCATAAAAAAGAACAAAATAATGCCAATTGCAGCAATATGGATGGAACTAGAGACTCTCATACTGAGTGAAATAAGTCAAAAAGAGAAAGACAAATACCATCTGACATCACTTATAACTGAAATCTAATATACAACACAAATGAACATTTCCATAGAAAAGAAAAACATAGACTTGAAGAATAGACTTGTGGCTACCTGGGGGGAGAGAGAGGGGGTGGGAGGGATTGGGAGCTTGTGGTTAACGGATGGAAACTATAGCTCTTGGAATGGATTTACAATGAGATCCTGCTGTGTAGCATTGAGAACTATGCCTAGATACTTAAATTGCAACACAACAATGGGAGGAAAAAGTATGTATACATGTATGTGTAACTTGGTCCCCATGCTGTACAGCAGAAAAATAAAAATAAAAATAAATAAATAAATAAAACTCTTCTGAAAATACTAAGGAAAAAAAAAAAAAAACCTAAATGTCTATCAACAGAGGAGTGGATAAAGAAGATGTGGAATATTACTTGGCCATAAAAAGGAAAGAAATAATGGCAATTGAAGCAACATGGATGGACTTAGAAATTATCATGCTAAGTGAAGTGAGACTTAGACACCAACATCATATGCTATCACTTACATGTGGAATCTAAAAAAAGGACACAATGTTCTTCTTTGCAGAACAGATACTGACTCATAGACTTTGAAAAACTTGTGGTTTCCAAAGGAGACAGACTGGGAGTGGGGGGATGGGCTGCAGGTTTAGCATGGAAATGCTATAAAAATGGGTTTGATGATTGTTATACAACGACAAATGCAATAAAATTCATTGAGTAAAAAAAAAAAGAATACAGGTATTTTTTCTCTTTAGGTAGATTTATTCCTAGGCAATATATTCTTTTGATGCAATGGTAAATAGGATTGCTTCCCTAATTTCTCTTTCTAATCTTTCATTGTTAGTATACAGAAATGCAGTAAATTTCTGTATATTAATTTTGTATCCTGCAACTTTACCAAAATCATTAATGAGCTCTAAAAGTTTTCTGGTAGCATCTTTAGAATTTTCTATGTATAGAATCATGTCATCTGCAAACAGTAATAGTTTTACTTATTTTCCAATTTGGATTCCTTTTATTTCTTTTTCTTCTCTGATTGCCATGGCTAGGATCTCCAAAACAATGTTGAATAAAACAATGTCCTCACATATTTTATGTCCTTGATAAATGTTTAGTTCTTCTTACTTCACTTTATTGTAGGACAAAGTATTTTCTCAAACCTCAGAATATTAGTACCTTTAGAAGAAATCATCATAGCAGTACCAGACCTGAATTATTCCCTTTCTTTATGCAACTGATTTGCAGGGCACTTGTACAGTAAATAATGAGTCAGGTGAGCCTTCATTGGCCAAGGTTGTTAAGTCTCTATTTCCATCATATCATCTCAAAGTATGCACAAAATGGAGCTATTAGACTCAGACTCCCCTGTCTCTTGTTTCCGCCTCACAACTTCTTCCTGTCCTCACTGTCCACTCCACATTTCTCCTTTAAACTCTTCCTCTCAACTCTACTTCTTCCTTTCCTCAATCCTTATTTCTGGGTTTTCCCCCGTCTCTTTCTCCTACTATTCTCCCCCCACCCCTCTGTCCCTGTCCTCATAAAAAACTGAAGTGAGGAAGGAGTACATTTCTTGTTCTTCCCTCTGTTTCCCTACTTGAAGAACCATAGCTTCTATCTTTATGTAATGGAAATCTGGTAACAAAGACATCTAACAAAATGCCAGCTAACATTATAAGTACAATTCAGACTAAACTATTTGTAAGTTCACCAGAATTTCTTCAATAATTTTCTCTTTGCATTTGAGTGGTAGTCCATATTTATTTTGATTTCCAATGGTAAACTAAATGTATAATTGTTGTTCTCCATTTCTATATTTATTAGACTCCCTTTAAAATGTTTTTCTAATGACCATTATGTAGCTTCAGTATCCACTCACATAATGCTTGCTTCTTCAACCTTCACCAAAGTCTGCCAAACAGAGGATATTTGGAAAAGAAAGGTGAACATTCCCTATCATCAACCAAGCCTCTGCACTGAACTGTGTGCCAAAGAGTAAACAACATAATGTTCATTCCTTGGGAGCGGCTACATCCAAATGTATTGAGGAAAGTTCAAGGGCATATAGTATGTGAACCTCTGAACTCTGAAAAATGCAGCTTAGAATCCCAACAAATCTGGCTTTTGGAATGGACATTCCATCTTCCAGTCAGAATGGAAATATTACAAGAAAAGCCTGGAAGGAGATGATGAGATTTGTCTATCTGATGAATACATAAACTAGGAAATGGAAGAATATGCCAGAAATAGTTGGCTAAAAAGTAATAGGTCAAGCATTTAAATTTTACAAGCAAATCTACAGGAAAATTGTACAAACAATCTAAATTTTGAAAAAGTATGTTCAAAAGTATGCTTAAAGCATAATAAGTTCCCAAATACCACCTTTAAACAGTCATACAAATTAGGATGGCACCCACAAGTCTAGGACTAAGGCAAACCTATGGCCAACATTTCCTGGTGAACCAAATTGCTAGTCAGACTTAACACATAAGTACGTAAAAACTAGAAGAGCTAGGTCAAACAGCTTCCACTCACGCAGTGATGTTTTCTTCATCATGGGATTTTTTTTCACATTGACATTTCCTAATATTGCATTAAAATGTTATTTAATCTTGATTTCTAACTTCTCTAGTGCCCCTTTAAGTTTTGCACCTTAGGCAAGTTCCTCACTCCTTTCATTCCTACTTCTGGTCCTGCTCAGGGTTTATAACCACAAAGAGTTGGAAAATTTTTTTCTGAAAAGGACTAGATAGTAAATATTTCAGGCTCTGTGGGCCATGTGTTTTCTGTTGCAGCTACTCAACGTTGCCACTGCAGAGCTAAAATACAATAGACAATAGTTCTTAAAAGAATGACTGTGACTGTATTCCAATAAAACTTTATTTATAAAAACAGCCTGCAGACCACATTTGTCCCATAGGCTGTAGCTATACTAAATCCTCATTCAGCTGTCAATGCTAGAGAGTGACAAAGTGTCTCTAAATAATTAAAGCCTACCATTTCAAACAATGACTCTAATTTAACTAAGTTTTTGTTCCCTTTTTTTGGCCACACCCATGGCATATGGAAGTTCCCAGGCCAGAGATCAAATCTGAGCCACATCTGTGATCTACGGTACAGCTGTGGCAATGCTGGATCCTTAACACACTGCACCACAGCAGGAATGCCATAATTTAACCAGTTTTGATCAAGATTTTTCTGTTAGATTTTTTTTTTTTTTTGTCTTTTTGCCATTGCTAGTGTTGCTCCCGCGGCATATGGAGGTTCCCAGGCCAGGGGTCGAATCAGAGCTGTAGCTGCTGGCCTACACCAGAGCCACAGCAACATGGGATCCAAGCCATGTCTGTGACCTACACCACAGCTCATGGCAACACCGGATCCTTAGCCCACTGAGCAAGACCAGGGATTGAACCCGAAACCTCATAGTTCCTAGTCGGATTCGTTAACCACTGAGCCACGACGGGAACTCCAGATCAAGATTGTTCTAAAATGAACTGACTAAAAATCACGACCTTTAAAAAAAAGTGATATTTTTATACAGAAAAAAATTTAAAGAAAATTAAAATCGCCCATAATCACACTATCTAACATTACCCACTTTTACAATTTTGATGAATTGTAGAGTCTTTTATATTTTAGTATTTAAACATTTAATGTTTTAATAAATATTTATATAATAAAATAAATATTTATTTATTTTAATAAATAAAATATATTTATTCTTAATAAATATAAGAATACTGGGAAGGATAGGCCTGATTATGCTATGGTAACAAATTAACCCCCAAATCCCAGTGGCCTAACTCAACTAAGGCTTATTTCTTATTCATGCTACCTGTCTACCATGGGTCAGCAGGGACCTTAGTCCACTGAGGACCCAGGCTAATCCGGAAATTCCACCATCCTGGAGTTGCATCTGAAACATATGGCCTCTTCAGTCACCTTGGGAAGAGAAACAGCAGCTGGAGTCTTTTACACCAGATCTTCTACTTTAGCCCATAAATGACACAAAACTTTTACCTATAGCCCATTGTCTAGAACAAGTTTCATAACTACTGGTGAGAGGATGGAAACATCAGGTACATAAAATGGAATATTTAGTGACCACTGCTCTCCTCATCACATTAAAAACCACACACTAGGAGTTCCCATTGTGGCTCAGCAGTAACAAATACACCTAGCATCCATGAGGATGAAGATTCAATCTCTGGCCTTGCTCAGTGGGTTAAGGATCCAGTGTTATCATGAACTGTGGTGTAGGTCTCAGATGCAGTTCAGATCTGGCATTGCTATGGCTGCAGCATAGGCTGGCAGCTGCAGTTCCCATTGTGTATGGCCCTTAAAAAGCAAAAAAATAAAAAATAAAACCCACACACTATATCTAAGAAATATATTTTTCCTCTCTTTGCCCTTAAAATTATATTAGAAGCATTTCTCCACATCATTTAATCTCTTCATAAACATATAGATATGACTCCCTGTTACTTAGTCGTTGTTTCACTATTACCAATACTGCTACACGTCAGGAATTTTCCTAAGTACTCTATAGCAATTTTCTCATTCAATTCTTACAACTAGTCTATGAAGAAGATACTATAGTATAGCCACTTTATGGTTCTGAAAATAGAGGCCCAGTGAGTTTAAGTAAATTTTCCAGGGCCACACACAGTACATGGCAGATCTGAGACTCATATACAAGATTCTCAGACATTCAAGCCCCAAATGAATATGAACTAAAGAACTGTGGTCCAAGTGTGAAACACCACACTGCTGCACTGGGTTACTGACCAGAAAGTTCATCATCACAGGCGTGGAAAAGGATCTATCAGACAATGAGGGCCTGTTGTTACCAGTAACTTCTAGACAATAGAAACAATGGCAGACAATTGAAACCCAATAAAGACTGATCAAATTTTCCAATTCCTTATTTTTCTCTGTGAGGTATTTGGAAATATAACTGGCTTCTTTGAATCCATTATGATCCCTAGACTCTTAGACCATTCTGGAGGAAGGGGAAACCCTAGAGATATAATGGATCCTGCTACTCTGGAAATTTAGAGTTTAGGGAGGTTTCAATTGAAAGAAATGGAAGAGAAGTAAACCTAAGAATCTTCTTCTAAAAATGTAACTATATCTAAGCTATCTAGTATGCGTTTTCTACTTAAAGAAAGAATTGACATGTACAGGTTTCTGTTGTGTAAGGTCTGTAGTACTATTTTTTATATATTCATGTCTTGTCATTGAAATTCTACAAATTGTGTTACTCACTATGGATTATCTGTAACTTAAAATTCATAATGAACTAAATAAGTTGCATTTTTAAAGGCACTAACAATATAGTAATTAAATATTATCACCACAGCTGTGTTTTAAGATGGCAACCTAAACCACATACCACACTTCAGTATGCTTAGTCTGTTCAGGTTGCTATAACAAAACTACATGGATTGGGTGGCTAAAACAATAAACATTTATTTCTCACAGTTCTGAAGGCTGGAAGTCCAAAACAAAGGCATTAGCAGATTCGGTGTCTGGTGGGGACCTGCTTCCTGGTTCATAGGCAGTAATCTTCTCATGAATTCTCACTTGGTGAAAACAGGGAGAGAAAGCTCTCTGGGGTCCCTTTATAAGGGAACTGAAGCCATTCACAATGACTCCATTTTATGACCTAATTATTTCCTGAAGACCCCATCTCCTAAAACTATCATATTATAGGTTATGATTGCAACATGTGAATTTGGGGGAGACCCAAACATTCAGTCCACAGCACGTGTCAGGTTTTGTTTTAGTAATAAGTCCAGTCTCAGAGTTATTGTGGAGCAGAAAGATAAATGAGAAATTTCTAATGGTCAAGTTTGGGGTTTTTTTAACTTAGAAATCATATTTTTGCAGCCAAAACAAATAATCACAAACTTTGATGACTTAAAGCAGCAGAAACTTACTGTTCCAGAGTTTTGGAGGTCAGACGTCCAAAATCAAAGTGTCAATAGGGCTCTGTGCTCTCTGAAGGTCCTGGGGAAGATTCTTTCCTCGCCTCCTCCTAGTGTCTAGTGGTTGCTGGCAATCTTTGTCAGTCCATGGCTTGTAGACATGTCGCCCCAATCTCTGCCTCTATCATTACGTAGCATTCTTTCTGTCTCTGTGTCCAAATTTCCCTCTTCTTAAAAGGACACCGGTCATTGGACTAGAACTCATCCTGATGTAATATGACCACATATTAAATGGAACACATTTGCAAAGACCCTATCTCCAAACAGGAACACATTTGCAAAGACCCTATTTCATAGGTACCTAGATTTCAACATATCTTTTGGGGGGACACAATTCAACCCACAATAGAAGGCATGAATATGTTTTCATGTCTCTCTTGAGGGTGTAGTAGATGAAGACAGCAGAAAGAGAAGTATTACTCCCCATCAACTCTGGTGGGGGCTCTGTATTGAGTCTTGATAAATTTTTACCAATAGACCCATATTAAAATACTCTATAATAAGTATTATAACACACAGAGTTTCAATTCTTGAATGAGTTTGGGTGAGCAAAACTGGATACACATACCCCATATACATCACTGTTCACCAACCAAGCAATAAAAAGGGCTCCCAGTTCAAACAAACTACCTTAAAAACAAAATTTGGAAACTAACACATTTGAAAGTGAGGAACTACTCATAATATTGACCAGTATTCATTTTTCTCTCTTTTTCTCTAAGTACAAGGACTCTGTTATTTATGTATACTATTTTTAAATGCTACCGGAACTTAAAATAATCCATGAACTAAATGGTTAGCAACCAATACTAACGGATAATGATGATGATGGTGATGATGATGATGATGATGATAATTATGATGCTGCTGATAATGATAGCAATAAATCTAATCAGACATTTCTAAGAATGTAGCACCCTTCTGTTTTTAGCAAAAGAAGTAATTGTTTAAGTAGATAACTACCTTCAAGTGTTTATTATTTCTTACATAATAAGTGCAGATAGAGATCTGGAGCTTATGTTAAAAATAAAAAAATTAACTAAAGCTCAAAATAAATATATTCAGTAGGGAACAATAGTCTTGTAACAATGTAGGCTTTCGCAGAGCACCTTGGAGTGATGAATCATTGTACTTGATGATCTTAAACTAGTTTACATATAATTAGAGAGGCATGGAAGTTAGGGGGCTGGTACTGTTGTTTTACACAGAAACCTAGCACCAGACATCTAATAAACATTCAGAGGTTTGTATTCGTATTATGTAAGGATTACAACAACCCTAACAGAAAAAGATACCTAGTCAAAATGATTTTTTCACTTCCGTTTCTGAGTCATTTAACACAAATAGCAAACCAAAAATAAAAGCACAATATTAGGAAAGAAATAAAGCTAATTTTGTATTATAGATACAAAGATGATAGATGCATGCATACATGCATACATACATACACACATGGCTAGATTCATAGATGAAAGGTGTCTTAAGTGTGTGATACATACATACTTATAACTTTATACATTTTTGCAAGAATATTCACAAATGTGTTGTGCTATTATAGGGGGTAGTTTTTAATCTACATTATTAATACTTAAACCTGCTAGAGACCATTTTTTTTTACTGGCACAGGACTGCTACTGCCTCAACAGAGACAGAATTTTACTTTAAATTATTCACTAGAGGAATTTGGGGGGTTATCATATTTAATACATACCACTCTTTTTTTCTAAAAATTAAACAAGATCAAGTTTCCAAAGTCCTGCCTTCTTATTGCCAGTACCTTATGCCTGTTAGGCATAACCTTATTTAATTCTGCTATCTGTTTGTCCCTTTTTAATCTAAGTACTGCAATCTTTACTATTTCAAACCTTTATTCTTGAGTCTCTAACCCTGGGATCTCACCCTTACTGCTCTTTTTTTGGATTTGACACTACTAAGGCCTGATTCTTTCAGCTTCAGCTGATCACTCTTTCAATGGAACAGAGTGTTTTGCAAGCCCTTAACAAAGGAGAAAACAAAACAAAATAAAAAACCCTCTTATTTAACAAAACAACTATAATTGCAAGATTTGAACTTATGAAGCAAAGGTTCAACTGTACTCATCCCTCTTATCAGTTGCTTACCCTCTCTTCTGGCCATTTCTTTACCAGAGCCTAAGAGCTCAATCACAGTTATATCCCCAAGAGCTGGGAACCATTCTTCTCGGGTTGGTTGGACAGGAACAAATTAACAATTACTGTTTGGACAGTACTGCTCATACCCATGTCATTAGGCTGTGCAACAAGTTCTCTCTGTTTCCTCCATCCTATCTTGAACCTACTAAAGGAGTCTTTGATACATAGGTAAAGTTATAAAAACCTCTGCTCCATGAATCCTAGGAAATAGCCAAAGTTCCAGAAATATGTGCCTATTTCTCCTTAAATCCCTGAACACTCAACAGCTCTATATCAAATACCAATTCTGTTTCCTAAAATCCACAAAAACCTCCCTGTTTTCCACAGAAACTCCTGTAACCTACCAACTCTGCAGGCACTGACTCCAATAAAATATCCTTCCAGAGTTCCCGTCGTGGCGCAGTGGTTAGCGAATCCGACTAGGAACCATGAGGTTGCGGGTTTGATCCCTGGCCTTGCTTAGTGGGTTGATGATCCGGCGTTGCCGTGAGCTGTGGTGTAGGTTGCAGACGCGGCTCAGATCCCAAGTTGCTGTGGCTCTGGTGTAGGCTGGAGGCTACAGCTCCGATTCGACCCCTAGCCTGGGAACCTCCATATGCCATGGGAGTGGCCCTAGAAAAGACAAAATAAATAAATAAATAAATAAATAAATAAATAAATAAATAAATAAATAAATAAATAAATAAATAAATAAAATAAAATATCCTTCCTCCACAGAATCCATAAACCAAACCTCAGCCAGATTTCCTACTGCAACTGAGGCTGGGATTCCTGCTTCTGTCTAGTATTAGGCATCTATCACAAAAGAGGAGGTAGAATTGTTTGATCAGTTGTCAAGTCCAGAAAAATCAGTGCAGACCATACCAGGAACATAAGGAAGCTCAAAAAAAATTAAGAAACAGTCATCTAAGTTCTGATACTCTATTCAGTAACAATAAATAGTGGGACTGTTTCTTTTGATCTCTTAGATACAAGAGAACAAGAATCCAAATGGAAGTAGAAATTGGCTAGGATGGTGAAATCCCAAAAAAAATACATGATAATACTAGAGCTCCCTACTTCATCAGCCTGAACCCCTCAATATGATCTAACAGTTACTAAACTCAGATGCAGTATCATCGGGCAAGCAGCCCAGAGACCAGCACATTCAAATGGGCAATGGATTAATGGTTTCAATTAAAGTGTTCTAAAAAGATCTCAAATGGCTCAATATTGAAAATATATACCCTCTAAATACAGTCCTATATTTAGATAGACAGATCATTGTTAAAGCGAAGAAATAAAATCTATTAGTGGAATTAAGCTAGAGGAATATTTACCAGCCTTTGCCATGTTCAATATCACAGTTCTGACCACTTGCCTTAGTGTGATGAATGAGGCTGATAATGGAAGGATTATATTCACCACTAGGCATTATATTCATAAGATTGAGACGAGGACAACTTTTTTCGCTTGGAAAATTTAATTTGCTGAATTAACAGCCACCAGCTCAGCTGGAAGGATAGTATAGAAGGACATTATTTATAAGAACAAATATGACATAATAACAACTAATGGCTCTACAAATGGTATAGAAGCAGATTTCCTTTTTTAATTCATCTGACCCTACAATGAAACTGAAGATGGTATATATTGTTTCTTGTCAACACCAGTAGTGTTGAGCTTTGGGCAATATGCAGAAAGATTAATAAATCTGTATGAGCTAGAATGTTACTTGATACTTAAATCCTAAGAACACTGAGTTTATCCTAACATGGGATAACCATGATACCCAAAAGAGATGTCTTAGGTAAATACATGACCAGAGGCTCAGCATCCACATTTCCATAACTAAAAGCATAGTGAGGCAAAAGTACATTTGATATTCTTGAAGTCAATAATAAAATTTACACATAAACAGAGCTTATAGTATATGTTTAATATATAATAAAGATCACTAATCAGTCAGAGGAGAAATAATGCTCTGAGAAATTTGTATCTATATCTCATAAAAAATTTTCAGATAGATAATAAGGTTATATGCACAAACTGAACTTTTTAATGCCTAAAAGAAAATATAAAGAATGAATTATATGTAAAAAATGTATGTTGGAAAAAAGTCATGGAAGTCATCTTAAAAATCATAAAATAGTTTTTAAGTGACAGATTAATATGGTTTTTTTTCTTTTTAGAAAAATTTGAGTGTGGCAAAATATAAATAACATGAAATTTACCATTTTAATCATTTATAAGTATACAATTCGGTGGAATTAAGTACATTCAAATTCATGATGTTACACAACCATCACAATCATTTACAGAACTTTTTCATTATCCCAAACAGAAACTCTACCCATTAAGTAATAACTACATTTCTTCTCTCACTCCAGCCGCTGATAACCTCTATTCTACTTTTGCCTCTATGAATTTGCTTTCTATATACCTTGTATATGTGGAATCATATATAATTTTTTTTTTCTTTTTAGGGCTGCACCTGTGGTATATGGAAGTTCCCAGGCTAGGGGTTGAATCGAAGCTACAGCTGCCAGCCTATGCCACAGCCACAGCAAAAACAGATCCAAGCTGCATCTGCGACCTGCACCACAGCTCATGGCAATGCTTGTTCCTTAACCCACTGAGCAAGGCCAGGGATTGAACCTGCATGTTCATGGATACTAGTCAAGTTCATAAGCACTGAGCCACAATGGGAATGCTGAATCATATAATATTTGTCCCTTTTTGTCTGGCTTATTTCACTGAGCATGATGTTTTCAAGGTTCATCCATGTTACAGCATGTATCAGAATTTTATTCCTTTTTATGGCTGAATAATATTCTATTTTATGTACATTTCACACTTTGTTTATCTATTCATCCTCTGATAGACACGTGGGTTATGTCCACCTTTTAGCTATTGTGAATAATGCCACTATAACATTGGTGTACACATACCTATTTGAGTCCCAGTTTTTAATTTCTGGTGTACCCCTAGGAGTAGAATTGCTGGATCATATGATAACTCTATGTTTAATTTTTGAGGAACCACCAAACATTTCCACCATAATATCTTTCTGTTATCTACCTTATCTCTGCAATATCTGAACATATGTGCCCCTTGTTTATATTTCAACACATTTTTTCCAACTTTCTCTCTTTTACTGTGGTAAAATATATGTAACATAAGTTAATTATCTTAACTATCATTAAGTATACAGTTCATTGGTATTGAGCTCATACCATTGTAAAGCCATCACCAACATCCATCTCCTGAATTCTTTTCATCTTACAACTCTGAAACTGAATTCATTAAACAACTCCCTATGACCACCTCTCCACAGCCCGTGGCAACCACCATTTTACTTTGTTTTCTTTTTTAAAAAATCTCCCCTTCCCTCAACTCCCCAGACTCAGGTAACCACCATTCCACTCCTAGTTAGTATGAGTTCAGCTTTTTGTATTTGTTGATGGTTTGTTGTTTGTTTTTAGATTCCACATATAAGTGAGATCATGCAATATTTGTCTTTCTACATCTGGCTTATTTCACTTAGCATATCCTCCGGTTTCATCTATGTTGTTGCAGGTGATAGGATTTCCTTCTTTGTTAAGGCTGAATAATATTCCATTTTATATATCACATTTTCCTTATCCATTCATCAATTGACAAAATTTGGTTATTTCCATATTTTGGCTATTGTGAATAAGGCTACAATGAACAATGGGAGTGCAAATATCTCTTTGAGATACTGATCTCATTTCATCAGGTTATATACCTAAGTAGAACTGCTAGATCATATAATAGTTCTTTTTTTAATTTTTTGAGGAATTTCTACACTGTTCTCCATAGTGACTGTATCAATTTACATTCCCACCTACAGTGTACAAGGATTCCCTTTCCCCACATTCTTGCAAACACTTGTTATCTTTTAACGTATCTTAACACATAACTTATCATGTCTTTAATGTATCTTAACAAATAACTTATCTTTATGTGTTACCTTTAACACATCATAGCAGGTGTAGATGATATTTCATTGTGGTTTTGATTTGTACTGTTCTGATGATTACTGATGTTGAGCATCTTTAATGTACCTATGGGACATTTACATGCCTTTTGAAAAATGTCTATTTAGTCCTTAGCCCATTCTTTAATCAGGTTATTTGCTTTTTTGCTATTGAATTATGAATTCCTTATACAGTGGGGATATTAACCCCTTATCAGATATATGGTTTGCAAGTATTTTCCCATTCCATAGGTTTCCTTTTCATTTTAGTGATTTATATGATCCCATATACCCTAAAAGTGCAAACTGGCCCCACTGCCAAGCTCAGAGTGTTTGCTCGCCTACCCTACCCCCACCTTGACATTCTCCCAAAAGGATCTGCTTCTCAGAGGCAGTGAAAGAAGAAGGAAATGAACCTACAGCTGGGGGAAGAGAAGAAAGTGGCCTCCTCCAGACCCCAAGGCCTTTAGTCAAAATCCGGGTTTACTTAAGAACCTGTTTCTTGACGCAGGCCCTGTCCCAGCCAAGACAAACCCAAGTCATATTGATTCCTGGCTTCCTTGGATGTGTGACTTTATGCAGCACTGGCTCTGTGACTCAAGACTCAGGATGTGAGACACTTGCTTGTCTTTACCTTTTCTGTCTGTGGAAGCAGTGGCAGGAGGGTTATCCCTTTTTCCCAGAGTCTATGAGTGTGATTCTTAGCCTTGTCAATGTTTTACTCAAGTGTATCCACTTATCCAAATTGAAAAGTTAAGATCTGTACATAGGTATATAAACTTTACTTACAAATTTAAAAACTATAAAGAATAAAAACAACCTCAAGTAGGAAAGAGTGGGTGGAAGTAAATGAGGAGCAGGTGGAGTTGGATGAGCAAGAATAGCAGAATTTGAAAAGTACTGAAGCTAGGTGATGGGTACATGGGGGAGGGGTCATTACATTCTGTTTTTTTAAAAGTATATATTCGAAATTTACCCATAATAAAAAAAATTTTTAAACTAAAAGAAAATACAAGTGGAGAAAAATACTCACAGCGAATATAACTGACAGAGAATTCTCTTGTGGCTCAGCAGGTTAAGGATCTGGCATTGTCACTGCAGCAGCTCAACGATAATATGGTGCAGGTTCAACTCCTGGCCCAGGAATTTCCACATGCCACAGGCATGGGTAAAAAATATATCGCTATTATCAAGATTAATTAGAAAAAAAAAAACCTTGTAAATCGACTATACTTTAATTTTCAAAAGACAAAAAAAAAAAGGAAAAAAAACCTGAAGTTTCAATAAACAAATGCCAAATCACATGATAGTTCACAAAAGGAGAAATGCAAACAGCTAAAATATATGTTGAACTCCACTTATGATCAAAAAGTAGAAATTTGAACAAGAGTTTTTTCTAATCAAATTAGCATTAAGGGAAGGACCTTCTCTCACATCCTAAGCAGCACTGTTGACAGAGACTTGGTTTGATCCAACCTACAATCCCAGTTCACTCACTCTCTGAAATGTGTTCTGGACTGTGTCTTTCAAATCCATAACTACCAAGCTTATTCTTTCTGGGTTATGCCTAAACTTTACTTCTCCTCACTCTTTGACTTTACTCCCTGATCTCACATCCCCCCAACTTCTAGATGGAGTCCCTAAACTCTACTGTCTATTCTTCCGAACACGACTCCTTTTCCCACTAACATGATATATATGTTACACTTCCTTATATCTAGCAGAAATTCCCAGTCTTGTCCTCCCCAGCCCAATCTGATAGGTTTTGACTCAAATTATAGTGGAATCAAATAATCATAAAGGTAATATGGCATTATCTATATCATAAAGATAATAAAAGTAGCTAACCTTAGCATATACCTCCTATGATCCAGGCAATTGTAAACACTTTTTCTACATTATTCAACTGAGACCTTGTAACCCTCTTAGGTGGGTAGGTAGTAGTATTTTTATTTTGCCTGTACGGAAGATGTTAAGTGACTCACCAGCCTCACATAGCTGCTGATTCTAGCCAAGTTGATTTGACTCCAACACACACTCTACTGCTTCCCTGGGTTTTTATTACGTGGAACACATAATAAAGACCATGATTTGACCTACAGAGTAAATCCTTAGTATAATAAACAATGCATATACAAAGTCCTACTGTATTAACAGCATCTAGCCAGGGAAATCAAATATTTCCTGAAAAAAATCACTGCTGAAATAAACAGAGCTTTATATTATTTTTATAAGCCATTATTTTCTATGACTTTTCTAGGGGTATGAGTTGACGGATACAAAAATAAAAAACATGAAAAACACTACACCATCATACAACACTGAAACTGCACTGACTGACAAGAAAACATAGTTTTATATAAAACCAGATATTAGTATCCCAGGATGTTGAGTGGAACTTTTCCTGTGGCCCAGAAGTGGCACGAGGGTCTACAGATGAAATCTGCAGGCACTGAGTCTCCATATCAAAAAGAACAGACACCTTCCCTCAAGGCTTACTTACTGGTAGTCAAAACCATCTCTACACCCAACCCTCACACCTCTTCCCAGTTCATGTAAGAAGCCTGGGCAGGGAGAGGACATTGATCAGAGTCCCTAGCCTTGCAGATATAGTACTTGTGAGGAAATTGTCTTTTCCCTATCCTATGTTGCCAGGTTTGTTGGAAGGAGAGGGGATTGCTGCTCCAAGAGGACTCCTAGCAGAGTTGGGAGTAACTACAAGAAAGGGAGCCTGCTGGCATCTCACTGTGCGGTAGAGATGTGCCATGCTCATCTCACTGTGAGTAGAGCAGAGGGAAGCCTGGTGAGAGAGTTCTAGGGAGGTCTTGGCCTGAAAACAGGCATGAAAATGAACACAGAGACTTGTGCCCACATCTCACTGTAGATTTCTGAAGGCAAGAGACTTCCTGGAGTATCCCTGCTGCAGCACACTGAGAAAGTAGAGCAGTAACCCTAGGAAGAAAGGATGTGTGGCACCTCCACCCCAGTTTCATAACAGAAAATATGGAAGAAAATCTCAGTGGTTTCCGTCAGTCCATTGCAAGAACCACAGAACAGAGGAGGGACAAAGAGATTAAAAGGGCTATCCAGATACCCAGAACCAATGAGTCCTCTCTACCAGAGAAAGCACTGGAGGTATGACCCGCATGAAGGCTGCCCTAAGGAAAACATTGTGGACCTAGTGGACCAGACTGGCCTGAACAAGAAACTGTCATGTAGAGACCATTACATCAGCAGAGGCTGCCAGAAGCAGATAAAACCAGTGATCAAAGAATAGGTGCTTCCTACAACTGCCAAGTGGTCAAGTGTATAAGACTATTGTTACCTCCTCTACCCAAGCACTTCTTACCCCAATCCAAGGTGGTCTACATGACAGAGAGGAAAAGCAGAGATATCTTAGAATCTATCTATCTATCTATCATCTATCTATCTCTATCTCCTTCACTTTCTCTCCCTCTCTTTCTCCAATTCCCCTTCCAACCCAGGAAGGAAGGAGTCCCTCAAGCAATGGTTAGGGGGAAAGTTTTAAACTAGATATGATAACTGGAGTTTTAAACTGTGTCGTACTGAGCTTATGCATCAAAAATGATCAGAATGTTCTGATACTTACCTAAGATGCTATTAAAGAAGGGAAAAGAAGATGCTAGAGTTTAGTAGAAAAAAAGTGACTGGAAAAGCCAAAGTGTTTAATATATCCCACCTGTGTTGTCAATAGATTACATTATACCACACTGCACTGGAAGAACTCTTGTGAGACTCTTACCAAAAGTAATCCATTTTAATCAGCCATAAAAAAAGAATAAAATAATGCCATTTGCAGCAACATGGATGGAACTAGAGACTCTTATACTGCGTGAAGTCAGTCAGAAAGAGAAAGACAAATACCATATGATATCACTTATATCTGGAATCTCATATACAGCACAAATGAACATTTTCACAGAAAAGAAAATCATGGACTTGGAGAATAGATTTGTGGTTGCCAAGGGGGGAGGAAGAGGGAGTGGGATGGATTGGGAGCTTAGGGTTAATAGATGCAGACTATTGCCTTTGCAATGGATTAGCAATGAGATCCTGCTGTGTAGCACTGGGAACTATGTCTAGTCACTTATGATGGAGCATGAAAATATGAGAAAGGAGTGCCTGTCGTGGCTCAGTGGTTAGTGAATCCAGCTAGGAACCATGAGGTTGCAGGTTCGATCCCTGGCCTTGCTAGTGGGTTAAGGATCTGGCGTTGCCGTGAGCTGTGGTGTAGATCGCAGATGCGACTCAGATCCCTCGTTGCTGTGGCTCTGGTATAGGCCAGCGGCTACAGCTCCAATTCGACCCCTGGCCTGGGAACCTCCATATGCCAAGTGTGTGGCCCAAGAAAATGGCAAAAAGAAAGTGAGAAAAAAGAATGAATACATGTATGTGTAACTGGGTCACCATGCTGTACAGTAGAAAAAAAATATATTGGGGAAATAACAATTGATTACAACTTTAAAAAAATAAAAAAATAAAAAGAACAAAAAATAACCCATTTTAGAGGACAACGTGCAAGGACTGAGGCACTCAAGTACCTAACTCTAGTTTTCTAATCTTCTGTTTCAAAAAGAATCATTTAATACAATTGTCCTTCTATGACATTCTATCACTGAAAATCAGGGTACTAGAAGTTTAAAAAGTCAAATCAAATTAAAGACATAAGTCACATCTTTGAACATCAGATAAACCTGTAATGAGACCTACAGCCCCCTTCTCTGTGAGTCATCTTAATACTACAGAAAGCTGTGACCCTGTGTTTCCAAGAGGACCAGTCATACAGCTCTGCTGTGCAGATGAGTCATAAGAAACCTGGCCAACCATACTTTGACATCCTCAAACTACCTCTCTAGGAACTGGCTATTTTATTTCCACCCCCTTTTTTCCATCCTTATCTGAATTAGTACGACAAGAATATCCAGCCTGTCACCCTATGGAAAGGACAAGAAGGCTTTCAAAAATCTCTGTAACTACAAAGTGATTCTACTATATGATTCCTACTTTAAAAAGTGAAATAGTTTTTTTTTTCTCTCCACCAGAAAGCAGTCCAGATTCTCAACAGTCTCCAGTCTCAGTTTGGTACCATAATTGCCATAAATAAATTTCTTACGCACTAAAACCAGTTTTGCCCTTTTCCCAGGAGGCTTTTGTAAAGCTCAACATAAATTCAGCTATCTCATATGATGCGATTGTGATTTAGAAAAAGCCAAGACCATCATCAATACACAGTTCCATCCTCCCACACCAACAGCCCAATCTAACTGCCGCCAAGTCCCCAAACCCTGAAACTCCCACCCACAAGCTGCCAAACCCTCTGGTTGCCCTATCACTGGCAGATGCTACGATGCTCTGTCAGTAAAAGGTTTGTGAGAAACTGAAAAGTGTACAAAATCAAACAGAATGCAAAGACATTTTTACCAAATTCAGTATTTCAGGATTCTGGAATACTTAATGCTTAAGAATTCAGAGAGATTTGGGGATCAATATCTGTGATTCTCTATTTGGTCAACTTCAAAATGGCTACTATCTGCCTACCCCAAAAAGAATCAGAGATAGCAGTTTGCAAAGACACTGAACTTGTCCCCCTGAAAAGCATCACATGCATATAACTTTGTAAATAAATATTTCGATCATGGGGAGACTTGCATGTTCCAAGGGCATTATTTCTATGTTGAAGTAAGGTGATGAACACTCACAAATGGAGCACAGCTACTTGGCTAAGAGGGAAGCCATATTCCACTGTCATCTCCATGCAATGCATTGAGGTGTGTCCAAGGACACTGACTTAATGACATCATGACCTGAAATGCTATAACCACAGTCAGGTTATTAAAGAGCTCACCAAACTTCTTCACAAATTGTGTGAATTTCATTTGAATCTTGGAAGCAATCCTGAGACTCTCAGCCCCTCATCTTACATATGGGAAGACTGAGGCCTAGGATATTTGTGTCAAACAGCTCAGATCACAAAATGACTAAAATCCAGACTTCCTGATTCATGGCCCCATGCTCTTTCCATTCCTTTTTGTTTGTTTGTTTGTTTGTTATCCAGCCTGACACAAATCCATTGTTCCCAAAAACACTTTCCCCATCCAAGTATCGCCTCTATGCTACTACCCATGTACTCTAAATCCCCAGCACTGCTTCTCTGACTGCTAGAGCTGAATCGCTTTTTTCTGGGCTCTTAACTCAATCCCTCCTGGTAGCTCTGCTCTTTCCCTAAGACCATGCCCCTAAGCCTCGGGCTCTTTTTCCTTCCCGATGATTACCTCCCATCCAAGATTTCACTCCATCCAGCCCCAGACTCTCATCTCTGATTCCTGAGCCCCAGGCATCCTTTACTTGTTTCTTAACCAGAGACCTTGTATCATGCAGCAGTATACTAGTTTACTATTGTATCTGTATTCTACTGTGATATAACAAATTATTGCAAAATCAGAAGTTTAAAAAAACACAAATCTATTATTTTACAATTCTATCGTCCATACATCTGACATTGGTTTTACTAGACTAAATTCAAGGTGCATTCCCTTCTGAAAGTTTAGGAGAGAATTCATTTACTTTCTTTTTCCATCTTCTAGAGGCCACTCACATTTATTGACTCATGGACCCCTCCTCCATCTTCAAAGCCAACAACATAGCATCTCTATGATCCTGACTGTATCAGCACATCTCTTTCCCCGACTCTTCTCCTGCTTCCCTCTTCCACTTCTAAGGACAATTATTATTGTATTGGGCCAACTAGAACAACCCAAGATAGCCTCTCTTTTTTAAGGACAGCTGATTAGTAGACGTCCCATTGTGGCTCAGCAGTAACAATCCCCACTAATATCCATGAGGACACAGGTTTGATCCCTGGCCCTGCTCAGTGGGTTAAGGATTCCACATTGCTGTGGCTGTGGCATAGGCAGGCAGCTATGGCTCTGATTCAACCCCTAGCCTGCGACCTTCCATATACCAGGCCCTAAAAAAAAAATTAAATAAATAAAAAAATTAAATAATAAAATAAAGACAACTGATAAGCAACCTAAATTCTATCTCCAACCTTGATCCCCTTCACTGTATAACCTTTGAGGATTCTTTAATCTTTCCTCTTCCCATCAGCACCCTCTTCTCATCCCTTGAAACCCTTCACCCTGAGATACAGAAGAATTGATTCTACATTGACTGAATCCCCAAATGACCATCTAGTGCTCATTTGGAGATACTTTCCTCAAGGCCTTGGGAATACACTGACTAGGCCACACCACAGCCCTCTGTCTGCATAAGGCTACAGAAGGCTGAGCCTAGAAATGGAGAAGAGCAAGGTAGAACCTGGCATGGAATCCAAGGACCCATAAAAACTAGCACACACAGTGCTATTGCTAAGGCTTACATTGATACGGATCAAACACAACATAAATACACAGGCCACTGACTGTGTGGGTTAAGCCTTCAAAAATTCCTTGGAAACAGACTTCACAGTCAAAATTACGAAAGTCACTGCATTAACAGGTAATCTATATTTTGCCTTGGAAAAAAGTCCCCAACTCAGACAATTAAGGAAGACATTATGAAATCTGCCATGAGAGTCCTATTAACCATTTGTAAAGACTTTAAAAAAATTTTTTAAATAATTAAATATTCATAAGAAATTGCAAAGATAGAAGAACAGAGAAGTATCACATACGCCTCACCCAGTTTCCCCTAGTGATTATATCTTACATAATTACAGTACAATATCAAAATCAGGAAATTGACATTTGCGCCACATGTGTGTATAGTTCTAAGTCATAAGACTTACATTCTAAAAACATAACTAGACAAATGTATATTCCACATCTACCTCTCAGTCTGAATTCTTACAAAGATGGCAGCAGCACTATGTGGAATTTTTGGACTCACCTTCTACCAATGGCATGGATTGAGTGGCTTCTAGGAATCCACACTACCCTAAGATAAAGTATGCAGTGAAGCATAGAGAACTTGACAATAGCCTACATCAGTAATGTAAAACTATAGGGAACACTCATCCTCAGGGCATACCTGCTGAAATGAGGAAATTCTCTTGAAACATTCTCATATGATTTATGCTCAGTGTATGGAAATTCTCTGACAACTTCAATGATGCCAGCCATCTCTGAGAAGAAAGATAAGGGAGCTGACTGAAATCCCATCCCAGGGTCTCACTGCTCTCCATCCCAGGCAAACTCAAGAAAACCCTCTGAATCAGCCCCACAAAGTACCATGGAATGTTAGATCTACAATGGCCCATATAGACTTCTTAGTTTGGTACAATACTTTTATTAACAGATGAAAAAACTGAGACCTTTGGGATAGCTTACGGATTGCTCAGTCATACAGCTAATTAATGGTTTGCCAAGATTAGAACCTGAGTTGTCTACCTCCCAAACTGGCACATTTTCTAGTATCCATATTATCTATCTTCAAACATATGCTCCTGAAATTTCAACATGGCTTTTTTTTGGGGGGGGGGGCTGTTTCCAAGGCATGCAGATATTTCAGAGCCAGAGATCAAACCCAAGCCACAGGAGTAACCCAAGCCACAGCAGTAACAATACCAAGTCCTCAACCGCTAGGCCTCTAGGGCATTCCAACATGATTTTAAGACAGAATAACATAATAATATGAGTAATACTACATGGAAGGAATATTAGTGGGACAGAACTTGACAGGAGGAGACCACTAAAGAGGCTGTTGGAATTTCCTCATTTCAGCAGGTATGCCCTGAGGATGAATGTTCCCTGTAGTTTTACATTACTGATGTAGGCTATTGTCAAGTTCTCTATGCTTCACTGCATACTTTATCTTAGGGTAGTGTGGCTTCAACTAAAGAGATGGCAATAAAATTGGAAAGAAGAAAAATGATTCAAGATGTATTTTGGACACAGAGTCAGAATCAGCTGAGCTCTGTTGTCTGGGTCATTGGTAACAAATTTCTACATCATCTAGTGACCTCTAGGGATCCAGATTCTGACCATGAAACAGACTGAGGTGAGTACTCTGTACAGGGGGGTATACCTAAAAATTTGGTCTCATTGTCACTTGTTATCAGGACACAGTAAGACCTACTTAGTTCAGATGGTCCCACTTGTCTTGACAAGTAGCCTGGCTCAGCTTCCCTCATGTACTTAGATAATTTCCTGCCTAGAAAACTGACACAGACTGTGCCTCAGGATTAGGTTTAATTGTACACTTGGGTTTGGGGTACTAGTATTTCTATCTGTATCAGCTCTTCCTTATCTGTCTGTAAATTCTTCTTGCAAGTTCAAGTCAGCCCAGATTTAGTGGCTTATTAAGAGCTTCCTATCCTATGTGCCCAGAAAGGCAAAGAAACAGCAACCTTGATGCTAGTATAAACATCAAATGAAACCTGAATCATCTAAGCATTCAGCACACAGCTGGTTCAGAAATCCACCCCTTCCCCACAAGATCCTCTGGTTCTCCAAAGGAGCTGGAATTCTAACGGGTTCCCTGGGGGGACCTGACCTCTTGTCTTGTCGGTAGTCCTTTCGTGGGACTGGTTTTCCACACCCTTCACTCTGTCTCCCACACTCCTCCCAGATTTACAATCCAGACATACACAGACACCAAGAACAATTACTGACCCAAAGACCTGCTGTTTCTGCATATCTCTCTTGGATTGGATGCTGGACCAGATGGAAGCTAGTTTTATCAAATTCCCCCAGGCTTAGTTTTGGTCTTCCCATTAAGAAAGTCTGCCTTGTTTGTTTACTTTATAGCCGTAGACAGAAAAAAGAAGAGGCAACTTTCAAGCACTGTTCACTGAGATGTAAATTCATCACTTAGAAGAGAAATTTAGCAAAATTTTGAAAAGTTAAAAATGCACATATCCTATAATCCTATTCCTAGGTATATGCCCAAGAGAAGTGAATAATATGCCCATGAAAAAATTGTAGAAGATTGTTCTGAGCCATTTTATTTGTGACAGCATAACTGTAAATAACTCAGATGTCTAACAAAAGAAATGATAAACAAATTGTAAGAGAGTAATAAAATTAAATATTACCCAGAAATTTAAAGAAAACTTACTAATGTATACAATATGAGTGAATTTCAAAAATATTATGCTCAGCAAAATAATCCAGACTCAAAAAGTACATACTGTATTATTCCATTTATAAAAAATTTAAAAACAGGCAAAACCAAATCTAAACTAGGTCAAACTATGATTATCTCTGATGGGAGTGGGGCTGCTGACTGGAAGCAGACATGGGAGCTTTCTGGGATGATAGAAATATTCTATATTTTGATCTGGATATATACATATATGAAAAATCATCAAATTGTATACTTAAATTTGTACATTTTACTGTGTATAAATTATACCTCAAAAGTATAAAAATAAAAACAATATTAACATGTTATCACTATAAAATTTTTAAAGATAAGTAAAAAGAGTAAATAAAATTGTTCACTTCCACCAAATATAACTACTGTTAAGTACTTTCTGTAGCCATTATTGTTTTAATTTACAAATCATGCTGCTTTTTATTGGAAAATCAGTTATTTTCCATTGAACATATTTATCACTTGTCTTTATGAGAAGCAATCTTCAAATTTTTAGTAGCAGAAACCTTTCCTAAAACAAAATTTTATGTTACCCCTCAGTATACAAATATTGCTCTGGTTAAAACATATTTAAGTCACACCTTGTCTGAGAGTTTTATTCTTTGTCCATCTCTGGAAGCCTCTAAGTTATCCTAATGGGACCCCGGAAGTCTGAAAATCACTATCTTGGTCTCATTTGTAATGAATGCATTTCAGTTCACAAATGACATGCAGTTATGTAACTCAGATGGTGACAAAAACATCAACACCTGAGTATTCACAGCCTCTTCTCCGTTAGACCACAAAGGAAACTCTGCAGTTGTCTAATGAGAATTGACCACAATCACTCACAACCCTCAGAATGCCTCAAGAAAAGACTGTTTTGTCCAATCCAGTAACAAGGCCTGTTTAAGGTAGATAAGGCATGAAGCCAAAGAAGACTTGCAAGGTCTTATATTGGAAAGGAAGAGAATAACCAGCTAGAAAATAGATCCAGGGAAGGGATAGTGAGAAAGAAAACAAAGCTGAGTCCAAGAAAGAATATGAAAGAAATTTTGAACAAAAAGGTAACGGAACTCATTGCAGCCGGTTCCAAAGGATAGGAAAGATAATGGAAGTTGGAGGAATCTGACATCTTCAGAGCAATAGGAATTAGAAAGCTCCACAATGCTTTTTCTTAAGTTAACTAGTGCCCCACCCGATGCTGTTCTTTTATAATACAGCATTTTTCCTGTCATATGAATTTATAACTTCATTATATGTTATTGTAAGTTATATACACCTGTGACTGCTTCTACACTTTTGATGCTGTTCTTGTGATCTGCCTACTTCTGAACCAGTTTCACACAGAACAAATCATAGCTTCACTTTGTCAAATTCCCAATACCTATCATTTTTATTTTGGTTAGAACTTAATGACAAATTTAGAGGAACTTCACATTTTTATCATTTTGAGTCTTATCCAGAAATATGGTCTGTCTCTCCACTTCTTCAAGTCTTCTCTTGTCCCTCATGAAGTTTTATTGCTTTCTTCATATAGTCCTTCATACTTCTTGCTAAATTATTTTGTAGATCTCTGTATTGTGAAAGAAATCTTTTTTTTCAATTTAATTTTCTAGCTGATTTGTGTTGGCATTTATTAGTTTGTATTGGTCCATATATGCATGGGAAACCAACATACATACATACACACATATATACATGCACATATATGTGTATATATATATGTGATATGAAATTATATGTGTGTGTATGAGCACACACAAACCAGACAGCCTAATTCATATTAACTCTAAAGTTTTTCATTTGATTTGTTTATATTTTCTAACTATTTTTCTGGGTAACAATAATTTTGTCTTTTCGTTTCCAGTATTTACACTTATTTTTCTATTTAAAACAATGGCTAGGAACCCCCATAAGAATATTAAAGATTTTCAGTGATATTTGGCACGTTTAATCAAATGTTTCTAAGGTTTCATCATTAAGTTTATTCCTAGTTTCTCATGATTAGGTTTTGTATGTTGGGAAAATCACCTTTAAGTCCTATGTAACTCAGATTTTTATCAATAATGGATAGTAAATTGTATTAAATGCCTTTTTGGCTTCATGCTTATTCTTCTTTTAGACTATTTAATAATAAATTACATTAATGAATTTCATGTTGAACTATCCACAAATTCCTGAAAAAAGTCTTACATTAGATGGTAATAACATGTTTAACACAGTATAAGAATCAATTTTCTAATATTCCTATAGAATATTTACATAGATTTTCATAGGCAAAATTGATTCAGTTGTATGTCTACATTAGTTTTGTCAGATTTAGGTATCAGAATTATGTCTGCCTCAAAAAAATGAATTGAGATTTCTAAAATCCAAAATATATACTTAATAAAAGAAGCATCTGTTTCTTGAACAAAGACCCATGCTTTCTGGAAGGAATAGTTCTCTGGAAGGAATAGTTCTCTGACAATCTTTACAGTTCTCTGACAATCTTTACAGTTCCTAGCATGGGTCCTAGCATGTGCAGATCTTCTTTAATTAACTTTGGAAACTTGTTTTTTTCATAGAAATTCAGCCATTTTATCATGACTTTTAGACCCTTTAGCTTGAAAATGAGAATTGTGTTCACCAGTGATCTCACTCACAATCAATGGTTTCATGCCCATTTCCAACTTGATTGGGTTTTCCTTTCTTCTTCCTTGACTGGTCTTATCAGAGACTTTGTTTGATTTTTCTCAACATACTAAATGGATTTATGATTCCACTCTCTTTATGTTTACCAATTCTGTAATTTTTACATTTAACTTTGTTAGTTTATATCTCCTATATCCTTAGTTAATAATCACTATTTCTAATTTTGTCATTTATTCTTCCCTTTTTCATATTTAATATTAAATATATGTTTAAGGCAGCAAATCTGGTAAATACTGCTTTGGCCATACCCTTAAGTTTTTAGGAATAGTTGTCATTGTCATTAATGTATACATTTTCTCTTTGCCTTAAAAAGTGATTTAGGAGAATGTCTTTTGATTAATTCTAACAGTTTAATTTTTTGGCTTTAATAAATTTCAAAAAAATTGAATATGACTTTTATAGAATTATATGTCTTCCAAGTAATCATTCTCATCACAGGTACTTAAAGCTTTTTAAAAAGTACTGTACTTTTTAAAAACTGTGTATTTGGAGTTTCCATTGTGGCTCAAAGGTAATGAACCCAACTAGTATCCATGAGAATGTGGGTTTGATCCCTGGCCTCACTCAGCGGGTTAAGAATCCGCCCCTGTAAGTAAGCTGTGGAGTACCTCGCAGATGTGGCTAGAGATCCCTCATTGCTGTGGCTAAGACTGTGATGGAGGCCAGCAGCTGCAGCTCAGATTTGGACTCAACACCTAACTTGGGAACTTTCATATCTTGCAGGTACAACCCTAAAAAATAAAATAAAATAAAAGTGTATAGTTTTTAAAAAGTCATACAAATTACGCTTTCAAGGTTACAGTGATTAATGTTTATCAAGTTAAATTTCTACAACTAGCAAGATAACAGGTGAGTTACTAGGGCTCAGACCACATCCTAGAGAATGTTTTGGGGACAATCTCAATTACACCACAGGCCTAATGATTTCCACCACTTCCTGTCTTTGTATTTTCTTCATTTCCACCTCTACAATTTCAAGTTTTTATGGCATGTAGTCAGAGATTGTGGCCTATACATTTTGTGCCCTTAGAAATTAAAGTTTCTATCCAGGCCACTATATAATCGCTTTTTTTTTTTTTATCTTTTCAGGGCTGCACCCACAATGTATGGAGGTTCCCAAGCCAGTGGTTGAATCAGAGCTGTAGCTGTCAGCCTGCACCATAGCCACAGCAATGCTAGATCCTTAACCCACTAAGTGAGGCCAGGGATCGAACCCGCATCCTCATGGATACTAGTCAGATTCGTTTCTGCCAAGCCACGATGGAAACTCCATAATCACATTTTATAAATGTTTAATGTGGACATTGGGAAACAATGTAGATTGTCTCTTTCTAGCACATAGAGTTTAGTATATATCATTTTTATTTGTTTCTCTTTTAATTTTATATTAAATCCTCATGTCCTTATCCACTTATTCATTTATTGTCATTGCTGAGTTTGTTATTGTGATCATCTCAAATACCCTTAGTATTTATAATGTTTTTCTTTATATATTTCAGTGCTGTATCCTCCAGACACAAATATTTCTTATAAATTCTACCTTTTATCAATGCAAAATACAGTATTTTAGTTAATATTTCACATAATGCTTTTGCCCTGAAATCTATATCTGATGGTAATACCATCCATTTGTTTATCCTTTACTATAATTTTTGCCCAACTTCATATTTAACACCCCTTGCTTGTTGTTACAATGGCATATAGTTAACCGTTTGGTTTTTATAGAGGTAAAACATACATACAATGAAATGCCTAACCTGAGGTGTACAACCTGATGAGTTTTGATGAATGCATACCTCCATATAACTAACACACCAATCAAGATATTGAACATTTTCATCACTCTAGAAAGTTACCATATACTCCCAAAGGCAACCACTGTTCTTATATCTATCAACATAAACTTTCCCCCTTGTAGAATTTTCTATAAATAGAATCATTCAATATGTTATTATTTTGTGTCTGGCTTCTGTCACTCAACATGATGTTTTGGGGATTTGCTCTTGTTGCTGCATATATTGGTAGTTTATTCTTTTTTCTTGCTGAGTGGTATTTTTATATGAATTATACCATAATTTATCCTTCTGTTGATGGATATTTGGGTCATTTCCTGTTTGGGGTTAGTATAAATAAAGTTTCTGTGAACATTCTTTTGAATCCCCTTTTGCAGGCATATGTTTGTATTTCTTCTGTATAAATACCTAGAAGTGGAATTTCTGGGCCACAGAACAGGTATATGATTAATTTTTCAAGAAAGTGCCAAATTTTTTCCAAAATGATTTTATAATTTTATACTCCCACCAGTAACTTCTCCACACTCTTATTAACAGTTGACATTGTCTAGCTTTTTAAAATTAGCCATTCTAAAGGATATGAAATGGTATCTCATTGTAATTTTAATTTGCATTTTCCCTAAAGACTGGTGGTAATGAGCAATTTAATGTGCTTATTGGCTATTTGTACATCTTCCCTTGTGAACAACTTGTTCAAGTCTTTTGACCATTTTGTATTGGGTTGTCTATTTACTATTTGTTTGTACGAGATATGCGTATTATAAGCATTTTCTCCAGTCTGTGTCTTCCCTTTTCATTTTTCTTGTGGTAACTTTTGATGAGCAAAAGTTTTGAATTCCAATTTATCAATTTTTTCCATCTGTTTAAAGCTATTTATGCTTTCTCCAGGAAATTTTTGCCTAATTCAAGTGTGTGTTTTCTTCTAGAAGCTTTACAGTTTTTGATTTCACATTTGGGTCTATGATCCACTTCAAGTATTATATGAGTTTTGGTGTTACCTGATATAAAATTATATTCTTAATTACATTTTCCAATTTTTTGCAGCTGACCTATAAAAATACAATTGACTTTGTGTTCTGCGACCTTTCTAAATTCATTTATAAGTACAAGTAGTTGTTTTGCCGATTCCTTACGATATTCTATGTACAGATATATGTCCTTTCCAGGCTTTATATCTTTTATTTCTTTTTCTTGCCTCATTGCAACAGCTGGGAGTGCCAGTGCAATATTAAACTGAAATAGTAAGAGAGGGGCCATCCGTACTTTTTTCCCATCATGGGGAAGGCCTTCAGTATTTCAGTGTTAAATATGATGCTGCTATAGGTGTTTTGTAGATTCTTTAATCTGATGAACAGAATTTCTTTTTATTCTTGATTGGCTAGGTTAAAAATTGTTGAATTTTGTGAAATGCTTTTTCTGTATTTATTGAAAGGATTATATAGGTTTTCTCCTTTCTTATGTTAAAATGTGAAATACATTAATTATGGGGTTAAACAATTTTGTTTTCCTGGACTAATCCCCACTTGATCATGATGTGTTTGGCTTTTTTCTATACGCCTAGATTCAACCTGATGATTTTTCCCCCCAGGGTCACACCTGAGGCATAAGGAAATTCCCAGGCTAGAGTCGAATCAGAGCTATAGCTGCCAGCCTACACCACAGCCACAGCAGCACAGGATCTGAGCTGCATCTGTGACCTATGCCACAGCTTGTGGCAATGCTGGATCCTTGATGCACCGAGCAAGGCCAGGGATTGAACCTCCTCATGGATGTTAGTTGGGTTCTTAACCTGCTGAGCCACAACTGGAACTCCAACCTGATGATATTTCTTTAAGGATTTTTATTTCTGTCTTAGTTCAGGCTATTATAACAGAATACCATATACTGGGTGACTTTAAACAAGAAACATTCATTTTTCACAATTCTGGAGACGATGATAATACAAGATCAAGGCACCAGGAGATGCAAGATCTGCCCTCTTCCGGATTGCAGACTGCTGACTTCTCCATCACATTAGGCATTAGGATTTCAACATATGAATTTTGGAGGGACACAAACCTTCAGTCTATTGCAGTATCTATGATCACCAGGAATACTGATCAGTAATTTTCTTTTTCTGAAGTATTTTTCATAGGCTTTGGTATGTAGGTAATGCTTGTTCATAAAAATGAGTTCAGAAATGTTCTCTCCTTCTCTATTTTCTGAATTTTACATTCATATTATTTCTTCTTTAAATGTTTGATAATATTCACCAGAGAGACCATCTGGACCTGTAGTTTTCTTCACAGGAAGGTTTTTTATCACAAATTCAGAATTTTAAATAGATATAGGGCTATTCAGATTTTCTATTCCATCTTGTATTAGCTTTAGTAAGTTGTGTTTTAAAGGAATTTGAAAGCTTCCAATTTCTTTAATTTATTAGCATAAAATTTATATAATATTCCTTTATTAATCTTTCAATGTCAGTATGGTCTATAGTGATATTCCTCTTTCATTCCTGATTATGGTAATTTGTTTTCTTTCCTTATCAGTCATAGTAAGGGTTCATTAGTTTTATTATACTTTCAAAGGACAAACTTTTGGATTTCTTACTTTTCTCTATTAATTGCATCTTTTCTATTTGGCTAATTTCTGCTTTTTATCTACTTGCTTTGGATTTAATTGGTCATCTTTTTCTAATTTCTTAAGGTGATTTGGAGACGGCGCAAGCTGTGAACAAATTTTATGTGTGAAGTACACCAAATTCAAGCCTGGGTATCACTTTCTCTCAAAGTCTTGGGGACAACCTCCAGGTTGTAGACACACACACACACACAATACTTGGACTCTAGTAGCAGATGTTCTTTGTCTTTGGATACAGATTATCTCTGCTTATCACAGTACATTGGATGAGATCAAGGGCCAATCAAAGTCCTAAAGGACTAGGTTCACTGCTTTAAAAATGTCTAAATAGTCTACTGGTGCATCATCATGGCCCAGATGAATGTGGTCTGAACTTTCAGGAAAGGATAAGGTCCTAAAGTTTAAGCCTCTTTTTCACATTTTTAAAGGTTTACCTAGGAAATCAGTGAGACAGGAGTTGTCTCAGCATCACTGTCTATGTAAATTTGAATGCTTATGGGTATCAGAATTATGAAGGTTATTTATTGTGGGCTGTGACCCCAGATATCTATAGCTATAATTTTGCAGGTTTTAACACCCTGATCAGTAAGTGATGTCAACCAATGTGACCTAATTAAAAATTCTAAAAAATTATCAAAATTATTGGGAGAAAAGGTATATGAGACGGCTTAAGCAGAAAGAAAATAAGGGGAGAAGATTACTACAATTTCAAATATAACTGAAAATGTAAGCAAGAAGTTCAAAAACTGGAAACTAAAAGAATTAGATCTGCTGTCCTCCAGGTTGGAAGTTTGTAGAAGCCAGTGATTTCCAAGGAGGTTTTAAACCTAAAAAGTAAGTGAAAACAATGAACTTGGGTTTTCTGCGTATCTTCTACTTTTTTCTCACCCCTTTTTAACAGTATGTCTCCAATGATTTATGGATGTCTCCAATGATTTATGGACTTAAATTAACTTAAATCTGTGGAAACAAAGAACTTGGAAAAATAACAAATCCCATGAGATAGATCTGCCTCCAGCCTGAAGATTTCCTCCTGAATTTGTGGGGCATTCATTCAGTTCCTTTACCACCAGAGCTATATACTCAGAGTGACTGAATAAATCTAGAAGTTGTGGGAGCTCTAATGTGGCAGTGGAAGATGGCGCCCAAGTGCTAAGGACAGTCTACTCTCATAAAAATTAAAAAAAAAAAAAAAAAAAAAAAGAGTTCCTGTCATGGCTCAGAGGAAATGAATCTGAGTAGCATCCATGAGGATGCAGGTTTGATCCCTGGCCTTGCTCAGTGGGTTAAGGATCCAGCATTGCCACAAGCTGTGGTGTAGTTCACAGAGGCAGCTCAGATCTGGCATTGCTGTAGCTGTGGTGTAGGCCAATGGCTGCAGCTCTGATTCAACCCCTAGCCTAGGAACCTCCATATGCTGTGAGCGCAGCCCTAAAAAGACAAAAAAAAAAAAAAAAACCTTAAAGACAATAATTTTTTGCAAATTCTTCTGTAATTGAATATAATTAAGATACTGAATATACATCTTTTCTTTTTTAATTCTCTCAAAAACTGTTTATTGAATGCTTACTATATACCAGACATTGTGCAAGAGATAGACAGATACAATGGTGAGCACAGAAACAGAGAAAAGGAAGCTAAATGACAGTCATGAGTGGAAAGGGTAGGAATAGAGAAGGTGAAATGTTGGTGGGCTTCTTTATTATTAAAGGCTTTGTATATTCTCAGGTCCTTGAATCAGAAAAAAAAAAGTAGTTATGCTGGATCGTTCTGACATGTATAGCAAAGAGTGTGTGTGTGTGTGTGTGTGTGTGTGTGTGTGTGTGTACGCGCGCGCGCGCACACACACGCGTGGTGAGTTTTGGAGAAGATGAGGGAGCATAAGGAGAATACCTCAATTTCTGCCCAATAGAAGTGGGAGGGTGGAATCACTGATGTTCCAGAAACTAAGAAAGGAAAAATGTAAATTATTTTCTTTACGCATGTGGTTTGCACAACATCCTCCAACATAAGACTCCCACTTGGGTCCTAAAGTTGGAAAAAATCTAGGGAGTATGGAGATGGCAAACAGCAACAAGACTTGACATGGTATCCCAGGTGTCAGCACTAGTAGACCAACTCCTAAAGGGAGACCTTTGTGAGATTTCTCCAGGTTCATTAGCCATGTGCATTATGAATCTGGAATTAATGTCATTTACCAAAATTACAGAGATGTATTTCTCACATAAGTCCTTTATATGCAGGCAGGGTAGCAAAGAAGTGTTAAGTGAGGGTAAGAGCCTCTAAGAATTTCCTGCCCTAAATAGTATTTCTCATCTTGATTGACATTTTGTTTCACTGCTTAGAACCCACCTTTAATCATCTCTCTATAACCCCAAAGCAGTTATAGTATAGTAAAGATGCTTAAATCAGATTGTCTTGTTCACCCTGGGATTCACCACCAATTTCTTGTGTCTTTGGAGTATGTCTCTTAACAGCCAAGAATTACATTTATTGAGCATTCAATCACTTACCACTTTAGGGCCAAGCACTTTACATGTATCATTAATCCTCACATCTTATGAGGTATGAGGTATGTATCATTATTACCATTATCAGATGAGGAAATTGAGGCAAATATGAAACTTTCAGGTCCAAAACTAGTATATTGAGGAGCTGAAATTCAACCCTAGACAATGTAAATATTATTCTACAGCCCCCTCATTTAAACCCTCTAAGCCACTCTACCTATCTTAGACAGTAGTTGTAAAGATTAGGTAAAATAATGCTTGCAGACTTGATGGAGTACAAAGAATGTTCAACGCTATTACTATTTCAGACAAATCAATTCATTAAAAAAAAAACTAAACAAAGGGTGGGGAAAAAATGTAATGTATACATGTAAGGATAACTTGATCCCCTTGCTGTACAGTGGGAAAATAAAATTTAAAAAAAACTGAAGCAGTAACTAACAAATCCAATTCAACCTTACTGAGCCTCTTTATTATGTACTAAGCTCTTTATTAGGTGCTAAAGAGATATATTGATGTATAAGACTTGATTCCTTTCCTCAAGAAACTCACAGAAATCAAGACTTACTTACATCACTCCCCACATTAAAATCCTTCAGGAGCTCTACACTGCTTTGAGAAAGCTCACATCCCTAGCTTTGCACACAAGACTCGCCAGGATTCCACCCTTTCTTGCCTCACTGGCTTCATCTCCTGCCACTTCCCCCATCCACACTCCAGCCTAACTGAGCTACTTATCATCTTTCAGATGTGCAAGACATTTCTTTATCTCCATGACCTACATGATGCTATTCAACTCAAATCTTTCTGAAATATCCACCCCTGCTAGATGAGAATCTCCCTCTCTATGCTCCCACAGAATCCTGCACATTCTCGTTGCACTTATTACATTGTACTAAAACTGTTCTCCACTATTCTGTAAGCTTTTTTTTTTTTTTTTTTTTGTCTTTTTCTCTTTTCTAGAGCCGCACCCGCAGCATATGGAGGTTCCCAGGCTAGGGGTCTAATTGGAGCTGTAGCCACTGGCCTACACCAGGGCCACAGCAACAAGGGATCCAAGCCGCGTCTGCGACCTACACCACAGCTCACAGCAACTCCGGATCCTTAACCCACTGATCGAGGTGTTGAACCCAAAACCACATGGTTCCTAGTCGGATTCGTTAACCACTGAGCCATGAAGGGAACTCCAGCTTCTGTAAGCTTCTTGAGGACAGACTGCTGTAGCAGTCTCCTATCCTAGTTTCGAAAACAAGACATGCACAGTAGATATTCAAGGAATGCTCACAGAATGAATAAACACATTAATGAACTGTAATTAGTGCTCTAATGGAGGTATAACAATTTAATGGAAGAATGAATAAAGAGTGAAACTATTTGGGAGGATGGCAAATACTTCTTTGAAGAGGTGGCATCTGAATTGATGCCTGGATCAATGGATACACACAGAGGACATTCCAATAAGAAAAAGGTTGAGGAAAAGCCATAAAAGGAACCTTGGAAGTATAGTAAGAAAACCTCTATGACTAGAACATAGGAAAGAAACACGGAGGATAAAGTCACTGTGGCAATAAAAGTGGGAATTGCAGAGAACCCAATCAAATCTATTCTCAAGCAATTTTCAATGTAAAAAATCATACAGGAGTTCCGGTCGTGGCGCAGTGGTTAACGAATCCGACTAGGAACCATGAGGTTGCGGGTTCGGTCCCTGCCCTCACTCAGTGGGTTAACGATCCGGCGTTGCCGTGAGCTGTGGTGTAGGTTGCAGACGAGGCTCGGATCCTGCATTGCTGTGGCTCTGGCGTAGGCCGGTGGCTACAGCTCCGATTCAACCCCTAGCCTGGGAACCTCCATATCCCGAGGGAGCGGCCCAAGAAATAGCAACAACAACAACAACAACAATAACAACAACAACAAAAGACAAAAAAAAAATCATATAACTGCAAGTAATGTTATCAGTTCCCAATTCTTCTATTTGCATTTCTTCTCATTCACAAAGAATCCATGATGACCCCATCAAAAACACAGCAATGTGTACAGAGGGGTTATAGCCAACAGACAGAAATGGAAAAAGAAAAATAGTGTGAAGAGAGAAGCAAGAGAAAACTGCTCTAAAATTAAAATACCAAGCAGATAGGAGTGCCTCAACTGTATCAGAGCAGAGACCGTGTCATCAGCAGTTTCATTACTCTTATACATTTCTTTAAGTTTATATCATTTTTACATATATTTCTATGACACACCCATACTAATTTATGATACAGAGACAGCAATCCCTGAAGACAACCAACATCATTTTAGAAAGGAAACTTTTGACCCATATACTTTTCACCAAAGAAGCCAATGGCATCACTAAAGAGTCAGTGAATCTGGTACAGCATTGAATATAGTCTACATCAGGCAAGAACAAAATTCACAATCACTGTACTCATAGTGTTCCCTACTTTCAGTACTGAGTTGTCAGTACCAACTCAATATTTAGTGCACACCTGTCACAGGAAAGACACTGTTCTTGGCACTGACAGGGATTCCTGGATACATTTGGTAAGGTCTAGATTCTTAAAGAATGCAAAGAGCAGGTGAGCCAAATGTGTACATGATAATGCGATTCAGAGTATGATAAGTGTATGAAAATGTAGCATGGAGGCAAAAAAGAGGCATTCATTAATCTTAAAAGGAAAAGTGAAGGAAGATTTTATAGCGAGGTTAACTGAGACTCCTACGAAAGGTTTTTTTGTTGTTTTGTTGTTTTTCCTAGGGAAAGTTTTCATTGTATTTTTTTATTTTCATAATTTTTTAACGTTACAAAGGTGATACATGTTCATTATTAAAAGAAAATACAGATGAGAAAAAACACAAATAAACCACCATGTTTTTGTATATGTCATTTAAAATTTTTATTTATTTATAGAAATAAGACCACATTTTACATTATTTTCGGCAAGCAGCTTTTTTCAGGCAACAATATATTACAACCATCTTTCCATGTTATTTACTATAGTTCTAAAACTGACTTTTATATTTATTTTAAAAGATGCATATCACAAAAAGAGTAAATTTACAGTAAAAGCATGCCTCCCTCCCATCCCCCATTACCTTATAGTTTTAAACAGAAGCAACCACTCTTTTCTTGTGATCATTCCACAAATATTCTATGACTATATGAGCATGTGTGTGTACATATTTCTTTTTAAATAAATGGTAGCAGTACACACAGCTTTGTACTTTGTTTTTCTTCCCCCAGACAGTACACATACCATTGCCCTATTCCTATTAGTTGTTGCAGAGTGTTCCACTGTGTAGATACAGTACTCATCCAGTCCCCTTTGATGGACATTCAGAATATTTCCAACCTTTTGCTATTACAGCATTCTAGATATATCCTTAAAATGTAAATATGTACACATTTGTGAATATATATGGAGAATAATTGCTAGGAGTGAAGTTTTAAGGTCAAAGAATATGTATGTTTTTAATTTCATAGATATTACCACAGTGTCCTCCAGTGAGATGGTCTTAATTTCTACTCCTGCCAACTACAAATGAGAAGGTCTACTGATTTCTCTACCTGTGGGAGCCCTGCCAGATACTATTTCCCATTTCCCCACCACCACCACACACCTTGCAGACAGGTGAGGTAACTTGTCTGGTCAATGGAATAGGTAATGTGAACAGAAATCTGTGTCACATCCAGGCCAAAGCTATTGAGAAAAAATGTGCATTTTCCACCCTTTCTTTGCTTTTCCATCAGCTGGAAACCGATTTCAAGACCCTAGTCAAAGAGAGAGCCCATGATGCAAGAAACATGAGTTCCTGAATCATCATATAGAGAAAAACTGTCTATCAACCAGAAACAACCGCATTGGACTATTACATGAGGGAGAAATAAATTTCTATTGTATTAGGCTGCTAAGATGTTTGTATGTTATAACATCTTGCTTTACCCTAATTAAAATATCAAGATATCCCTTTTTATATCAAACACCAGATCCACAGTTCAGAAGAACACACTTGGGAAATGTTGCTTAAGTATTTCAATGTTGGATATGACAATGGCTATTAAAAAAGTACCCTTCATTTCCTGGATTACCAAGAGCTTCTTTTGTTTCTTTTTTTTTTTTGAAATCAAGAATGGTTTGGGGTTTTTTGTTTGTTTCTTTGTTTGTTTTTGCCTTTTTCTCTTTTTAGGACCACACCCGTGGCATATGGAGGTTCCCAGGCTAGGCGTCTAACTGGAGCTGCAGCTGCTGGCCTACGCCACAGCCACAGCAACACAGGATCCAAGCCGCATCTGTGACCTACACCACAGCTCACGGCAACACAGGATCCTTAACCCACTGATCGAAGGCAGGGATCGAACTCACAACCTCATGGTTCCTAGTCGGATTCGTTTTCACTGTGCCATGACAGGAATTCCAAGAATGATTATGGACTTACCAGATACCTTTATAATATCTATGGAAATGACCCTAAGATTTTTTCCTTTTATCTATTAAAGTGGTATATTACACTAATATTTCCTAATGTTTAAATATCCTCACATTTCTAAAATAAGACGGGTTAACTTTTATGGTTATGGCATTTTATATGATATTGAATGCAAAAAAATAACCAAAACAAAATAATAGACTGGGAAATTCTTTAAACATGATTTATAA
Source organism: Phacochoerus africanus (assembly GCF_016906955.1). Taxonomy (NCBI): domain Eukaryota; kingdom Metazoa; phylum Chordata; class Mammalia; order Artiodactyla; family Suidae; genus Phacochoerus; species Phacochoerus africanus. The sequence continues at coordinate 243,512,327 of NC_062545.1, forward strand.
AATTTAAATTTCGAATGAGGAAGTTTCTGAAGATGTTTCTGAAGAACAAATTTGCTATGTGGAAAAGCAAGCAAATGAGTTACCACACTATCCAGGGCAAAAATAAAAATAAATGGAATTCCTGAATGAAAAAAAGAGAAGAACCAGAGAGCAGAAGGCCTCTATGAGGCCTAACTGTAAATAAAGTTCAGAGAAACAGCAAAGACCATACTGGAGAAAGCAATAATCAAAACATAATACAAGAGGAGTTCCTGCCATGGCACAGTGGGTTAAGAACCCAACTACAGCAGCTCAGGTCACTATAGAGGTGCAGGTTCAATTCCACTCAATGCGTTAAAGGATCCAGTGTTGCTGCAGCTGCAATATAGGGCTCTGACCTAGGAACTTCCATAAGCCACAGGCACAGCTCTAAAACTAAAAAAAAAAAAAATTAAAATTAAAAAAAAAATAACAAAAACATAGTACAAGAAAATTTCCCTTAGGAGACTAGAGTTGTTAGATCAAAGGCATTCACTGAGTGCCAGGCAGGATAAATGAGGACAAAAAAAAAAGGAATACATTTAAACATAATCTCATGAAATTTCTTAAATTTAAGAATAAAGAAAAAACGAGCTTTCAGAAAGAAAGAACAGGTTACTTACAAATGAATGAGCATGAGGTTGGCAATGGGCACGGATAAAAACGTAGTCTCTGAAGTAAGACTACCTGGGTTCAAATCTTGGTGTGAACTTGGGCAAGTACTTAACTTCTTTGTGCTTCTGTAAAACAGGGATGATGATAGTACTTAGCTTCTAATGTTGTTGGGAAGCAGTATTTGAGATAACACATGGAAGGGTCTGGCACATTATTTGAGTCATCCAACTTCTCTCCATTAACACTGAAGCTATATCAGAGAGTCAAAACTCTACACACTTTTGAGTGAGCAAAAGGCTGCTCCCTCCCCAGAGCTTTAGATGTAGCACTAATGACCTGAAGAGCTGGCTGGACTAATCCACCAGAATGCCTCTCTAGTGCTACCTGAGCTCCATGCTAATGAGAAGTGAAATGATGGGCAGAAGGAATCTCACTGATTAATTTTTATTAACATGAGCAAGGCAATGACAACAGTTTCTTTGTCCTAAAGTGAAGACTATCAGAGAAGAAAAAAATTGTAGGCTCTGTCAAAAGCAAATAGGCTTGGAGTTCTCTTGTGGAGAGATTTGACCCTGGCCCCGGAATTTCAACACGCCACAGGTGAAACCAAAAAAAAAGTAAAAGGATTCAGTGGAATTTCTTGAAGTTAGTAAGGACTCTCCTACAATCTTACTGTTATTCAGGACCCTCCAAAAAGTGAAACACTATGGGACTTGAGGTTGCCTGATTTGAGTGTCATAAAAAGTTATTTCATTCATTCATCAAATTCTTTGAGCACATCTATGTGTCAGGAACTATACCGGGAATCTATGAACAAGACACACCAAGTCCCTTCCCTCAAAGAGTTTACAAACATGTATCTTGATGAGATATGACCCAAATGAGAATGCCCCATGATATAAGAAACTTATCCTACTAACAAGCCATTACCAAAATACCACATCCACTCTCTCTCTCTCTCTCACACACACACACACACACACCTTTTAGTCCAATTATACAAGAAACAAATCAATTTTTAATATTGTCAATCATGAATACTCAGATGATACTTTAATTTAGTCCCATTTTTGAATAGTTCTGCAAATGCAAAGCTGGTATAATGACTTGGTAGAACTCTTATGTTAATTAATTCAATTCTAGCTACTAAGTACTTAGCACAAATTAGAATTTTTTTTTTGTCTTTTTGCCATTTTCTAGGGTCGCTCCCGCGACATATGGAGGTTCCCAGGCCAGGGGTCGAATCGGAGCTATAGCCGCTGGCCTATGCCAGAGCCACAGCAACACGGGATCCGAGCCACGTCTGCAACCTACACCACGGCTCACGGCAACGCCGGATCCTTAACCCACTGAGCAAGGCCAGGGATGGAACCCGCAACCCCTCATGGTTCCTAGTCGGATTCGTTAACCTCTGCGCCACAACGAGAACTCCCAAACCAGAAATATTTTAAATGTTCCTCTCTACATACTAGTTAAAAATTCCCTAGCTTATTGCCCATCTTCAGACAGAAGATAGTTTCTTCAATCCAAAAGGAAGACATAGAATTAAATGGCATATAATGAATGTAGTGGGTTGAACTGGTGGTCCATGAAAAGATATATACCTGTCCTAATACCTGGAAGTTGTGTATGTTACTTTATTTGAATAAAGGATCTTTGCAGGTACAATTAAGCATCTTGAGATGAGGAAATAATCCTGGCTTATCTGGGTGGGTCCTAAATCCATAAATAAGCGGGAGCATCTTAAAGTAAGTTCTTATAAGAATCTAACCTTATAAAAGTGAGACAGAGAGATGTGAGACAAGCATAAGAGAAAAAGACACAGAACAAAGAAGGAACATGCTTTGCAACTACAGAGGCAGAGACTGGAGTGAGGTGACCACAAGCCAAGGAGTGCCAACAATCACCAGAAGCTGAAAGAGGCAAAGAATGAATTCTCCTCCAGAGCCTCCAGAGGGAGTGTAACCCTGACACCTTAATTTCAGACTTCTGGCCTCCAGAACTGGGAGGGAATAGATTTCTATTGTTTATGCCACCCAGCTCGTGGTAATTTGTTACAGCAGCTACAGGAAGCTAATAGAGTGAACAAAGGCAATTTGGTAAGGAAGCATAGATTGAAGTCCCACTACTGTTATTCAGTCCCTTTTAGCAAGTTGTTAGCCTCTGTGAGCCTTCACCACCTTATTTGTAAAAATGACATAAACCTGGGCTACCATCCCCCAGAGTTCTGATAGGAACCAAATGAATGTGAAATGTATGGGAAAACATTCAGTATACTATAAAATCCTTTTAAAATATGATTTATTACTCTTATACTTTATCTGGAATTTCAACTGAGTTTTGGAGTACAGTCTTTTTATTCAAGCCCACTTGCTGCAACCCTTTACACAAGTCAGTACCTGTCTAATTTTAGCAATGCCAACATTCTATCAATTTTTAATAGCAAATTTTATAGAATTAAGCTATCACTAACGTATATAGTTCCTCTTTAGTGTTAGGATTTAATGAAGGTCTAATTACCACTAACCTTATCATCCCATCCATTTCATTCCAGATATCTTCTACTACTGTCACAATAATTTAGTAAAGAGACCATATAATTGGTTTATTGCCTTCAAATATATTAACAAATCAGTTCTAACTGATTTGCCTTCAACAATATCTGTTAACTCACTTAATCATAATTCTTTCTCTAGCTGACCTTAATTACTCCATACTGAATTTTTCTCAGCTAAGAATGAACCATTAAAAACCTCTCGCTCCTATTTTCTGATTTTCCCCAATAGGTGGATCCTGATCTACTACCAGGCTTAGTTCTTCTTTGCTAAAATCAAGTATATTTATGAAATATAACCATACACTAAGGATATTAGTTCAAGCAAGTTATGCACAAAAGTTTCATAACTATAATCTCACTTTATCCATGTACAAGTCAATATTTTCTAGAGAATTTTTCCATCTTTATTTCACAAGAAACATCATCAAACACATTCCAAACTATTGAAAGGCTAGTTCTACCGCAGCTTCAAATTTCTTTCCTTCAGAGCAAGAAAGTTTGACATTAAATATAAAGAATTCTTCCCAAACAGAAGTTCAAAACAGTAAAAACTTGAATGGGATTTTGAGATAATCAAAAGTGTAATAATTACTTGCAATTATTATAATTAATAACACATATCCTAAAGACGTCCTTCAAGAATGCACTGTGTCCCTACCAAGCCAATGAGTTGTGAGCAATAGGTTATTTTAATATACTTAACTTCACTACCAAATGTAAATTAAACATTTAGTTCTCAGGATGACCACTACAAATTTCAAATCAAAAATTATACTTAGAAAATCCACAGCAATTGTTTTACATAAATACCAGATGAATCCTACTCTATGGCATTATCCATAACTTTGAATATAGGCTTTGCCCTCCTACAAATGGGTTTATAAGGATACCTACTGCATCACCTTAGACCAATAAGAAATTTAGTAACAATGGAGTCTTAATCCTTTGGTCTCTAAATGGCCTATTAAAAGTAAAGTGTGAACTGCTTCCAAAAACTGTGGCCTCCATATTTTTCAGACAATGAGACATGTGCAAATACAAAAATACTATTTATATTGTGAAATGTGTTAATCCTCCTAATCAGGAAAACTGGAACTAATGAATTTCCTTAAGGATGTTAACTCCAGATTTTTCAGGGTACTTCTATTTATTTATTTATTTGCTTTTTAGGGCTGCACGGGGGGCATATGGAAATTCCCAGGCTAGAGGGTCAAATCCGAACTTACAGCTGCCGGCTTACACCACAGGCACAGAAACACCACATCTGCACCACACCCGCGGCCCACACCACAGCTCATGACAATGCCAGATCCTCAACCCACTGAGCAGGGCCAGGGATCGAACCCGCATCTTCATGGATACTATTCGGATTCATTACCACTAAGCCACAACAGGAACTCTCCTCAGGGTACTTCTTAAGAAACAAAAAACATCCTAAGAAACTATCCTTTCCTGAGTCGCTCTTAGCAACCAAGTGTAGAATCTGGCTCCTCGCCACTAGAGGGGGTGTTTCTTCTATTGGTTTCACTTTCCCCTAATTTGGCTTACCAGAATTTCTGGTTGAACTAGAAATAAGCCTCAAGATCAACATCCTGACCTTTATTTCCCCTTCATATTGTGTGGCCCTTTCTTTTTATTTCAGTCTGTAAGCTATCACTAAAATATCAACTTCAATCCCTGATTATTTGTATTATCACGCCTCAAGTCATATTTCACTGCCTTTTTACAAATAGACTAACAAGCTACAAAGAGCTGATTCTAAAGACTCTGATATTACTTCTTTTGAAAATAATCCAAAAATCCAACCAAGTTTGCATATTCTTTTTCAGTAAAAAATGTTTTTTTATTTGCCATGTTCACATGACTTCATTTGAATCACAATAATACTAAGGAAAACACTGAATTAGTAACAAACTCCACAGAAGAAACTCAATGTCTTAAAGTGACTTGTCTGAGATTTCAGGTAGCAAATAGTGAAGCCATAATGAAGACTCCAAGTGCCCCAATCCCTAGACATTTCTGGTGCTACCTGTTCTACGCCATGAGTAAAAGACACTAGATAAGAAAATGGACTGAGGACTGACCTACTCTTACTTTTTGCCATACAAGTCTAGAGCAAACAGCTGTGTGATTATTTAACTATCATTCCTGGCAAAGATTATATACATATTAGGAATAGTCTCCACTGGCCATAAAGTCAAGTCACAAAGTGAGAAAGAAGCAGATGAGAGAGATAAGGGAAAAGAAGGGCTCATGGGAGGAGGAGGAGATGAAAATAAGTCTATGAAACAACCTTAAGTCCAAGCATAAGATGCAAAGCATGAAAGAACAGGGACCAACATGCATCAAGAAACCAGAATTAGAATCAGGAAAAGAAAGAATGAACAACAAACAGAAGCAGTCACACCACCAGATATTCAAATGAACAAAAGGCCCCAGAAGAGATGGTGGGTGCTGGCTGGTTTGTTGCTATTTCCTGTGAAGAACCCTATTCTAAGGCCACAGTCCTTCAGAGAAGACTGAGACAAGAATTGCCCAGTTAGAATGTGCACCCACTTTCTGAAGCCAGAAGATGGGGGAGGGTAGAGCCCCAATAAAAGGAAATCTATCAAAACAAAATCAAAACCGCCTGACGTGAATCTACTTAGGATAAAGTGGGTATACCACTCAAAATGCTTTTGGCTTCAAGTGACAAAATCACAGATCACACTGGCTTACACAATAAGGAACTGTATTATCTCACAGAACTGGACGTTCAGAGGAACAGCAGACCAAGTACAATATAATCAGCAGTTCAGTAAGGTCATCAAGAGCTCAGGTTTCCTCTCTCTCTCTCTCTGGTCTGCCATCTTCTAGAGCAGCTTCCTCCATAGCTAGTTTCTCTCATTATTCTAAGATGTCTTGTGCAGTTCTAGCCATCATAGTCAGACATATCATCAGAGAAAGAAGAGGCACCATCTCTTTTATCTCTTTTTAGGGTCAATAAAACCTTTCTCAGAAGCACTTGGGCCCTCCTTCAGACTTCCCTTCACATCTCACTGGCCAGAATAGTTATAGGCCATTCCTAACCCTTCACTAGCAGAGGAAATGTTATTAACTATGATTGCTTACTAATCATCTAGGGTGGAATGAATGCAGGATAGTCAATCACTAAGTCCATACCATGGGCAAGCTGTAATGATAAGTATTACTGTGACACTGTTTTCACTCCATAACAAACCTGTAATTTATTATGCTGCTCCCAAGACCTTAACTATGAGGCATGTGCTTTTTTAAATACTCTTTTAAACTTTATTAGCTCTGAAACATTTTACTATCATTTACTTGGTCAATCTACTATTATTAAAAAAAAACTTGAATGCAATATTTTAGAATAAGAATGGTAAACAGTTTTGCCACAGCAACTCCAGTTGGTACAGCTACCTAGAGTCCCATTTCAAGAAAGATCCAAAGCTGAGTTTGGATCCAATGAGAAACAGTGCCAAGACTGATTAGTGATGTCTACCATGGACTTGGGTTTGGACACAACACACAACACATTTGCTAACCCTGATTTAGAGGAAATCTATTTAAATAATTTTCCTCTAATGATAATGGATCTCTTTGCCACAGTGCCGCCTTATTTTTATTTTAGTGGGAACTAATCTAATCCCTCCCCTCTACTCTTTACTATTCCCATCTAATTTACACACTCACATATATACATAATATACATTAAGCATAACACCAAAAATCATTTTATATATAATCAGAGAGTCCTACAGGGATCCCTTTGTAAATCCATAGAAAGGCATGGCATAATGGCTGAATTTACAAACTGTATCACTTATAGGAAGCAGGGGGTTGGTCTTTGGGGCCCAGGCTAGATGTGGACCTCAGCAGGCTAGAGAGACAGAGAAAAAAGAGAATGGCTGTCTATTCCCAATTAAGGTAGACTGGCTCACAGCTGCAGGACCAAAGGCAGAAAGGAACAAATGGAGAATGCTTAAATAATTTCAGGTTATAAACAGTATGCAAAATATATGTGTATAAAATGCATTTGAAAATTTCGGAAAGGACAACGGTGGTTATTCCTGGGTGAATTAATTTATGGCTTTCTTTTTCCTTTTGTCCTTCTACTCCTTATCTACATTTTTCTGAGTGTCCTGTACTGCACATGCACTGCCTTTTTAATGAGGGGAAAAAAAACAATACAGGAAACATGTTTTTATCTTATCACTCAATGTTTTGGTCGTTCCAATTAACCTCTTACTGCCTTGTAGTTAAGATCAAATTTGTCCAACTATGCTATTGTTGGGCAGCTAGGTTGTTTTAATCTTTTGTTATCACAAGCAACAAAACGCTCTTGAGGCTGAAAATTAATCTTAAATATAAAAGAAGAAAAATTACAAAAACCCCTAGAAAATTGACCAAAAGTGTTTAAACACCCCCAAAGTATACTAAAATTACCACTATTCAAAAATTAATAACTTAGGATATTTACTTTTTACCAAATCATTGTGGGGTTTTTGTTTTATGTTTCTTTTGCGGGGTGTGTCTTTTTAGGGCTGCACCTGCGGCATATGGAGGTTCACAGGCTAGGGGTCTATCGGAGCTGTTGATGCCAGCCTACAACAGAGTCACAGCAACACCAGACCCAAGCCACATCTGCAACCTACACCATAGCCCTCAGCAATGCCAGATCCTTAACCTACTGAGAGAGGCCAGGGATAGAATCCAAAACTTCATGGTTCCTAGTCAGATTCATTTCCACTGAGCCACGACAGGAACTCCACTTTTTACCAAATCATTGTTTTAACCAAATTGTCCAATTGACCAGTTTGTTTTCAATTAAATTGTATTTGGACAAAATTTCTTTCGGTCAAACTAACTTTAAGTCAAACTGGTATTGGACAAAGAGCATCAGGGGAAAGTCTGAAGGCAAAGATAAGAAATAGGACCCCCTGAAAAGGTTCAGTAATCAAGAACAAGCAGTGAAAGAGAAACATCACCTGGGACATTGGTTCCAAGTAGAAGTAAGTTGTTTATCAAGGAACTATAAAACTAGCCCAAGTAGCTTAGAAAGTGCTAGTAAGTATATCAAGTAAATTGTTTCAGATGCCTGCTTGGACACACTCCCCTAGGTAAAACAAGGCTGCATTTTCCCTAGATTCCCTAGATTAAAAAAAAAAAAAAAACATAATCTAGGAGTTCCCGTCGTGGCGCAGTGGTTAACGAATCCGACTAGGAACCATGAGGTTTCGGGTTCGGTCCCTGCCCTTGCTCAGTGGGTTAACGATCCGGCGTTGCCGTGAGCTATCATGTAGGTTGCAGACGTGGCTCGGATCCCACGTTGCTGTGGCTCTGGTGTAGGCCGGCTGCTGTGGCTCCGATTCAACCCCTGGCCTGGGAACCTCCATATGCCGCGGGAGCGGCCCAAGAAATAGCAACAACAAAAAAGAAAAAAAAAAAAAACATAATTTATTTGGGGTTCAAACTAAGGATGCACATTCCCCAAATCATTCATCCACAATCACTTTCCCCATAAATGAGGCTCTGGAGCTGGTCAAAATAACTTTAAGTCAAACTGGTATTGGACTGCATGATGGGGAATCCCAACCACTGAGGGGGCATATTATGGTTCCCCATCCCAAATTATAGAAGGTAATATACCATATTGTCATTCAAAGCAGAGGTGGCAGATGATATGAATTTGCACAGAAAGAAGCAATCTGAACTGGACTGCCTCAGGAGTAAAAAGACCCAAGTAGTGGATGTCATCTTCTGACACAGCTAGTTAGTTAGCATGGCTCAAAAGAACTAGAAGACACCTCTGGTTTGAACAGTCTTTTAAAGAACCTGACTATAACTAGGATTTCTTTTTAGCCCATTATTTTTGGATGGAAAATCCTGGAGAGCTTTCTGGGCAGCCTGTATTCATCCAAATATTAACTAGTACCAGGCTGTTGGTGTTGCTGAGGTAAGCAGAGAAGTAGATGGGTAGAAGGCATTCTATAGGAAGGAAAACTGAGACCTACATTTATATTCAGTCAAAGCAAAGTAGGTGTGAAAAAACAAGGTAGATGAATCGATTTGTTTCTAGTAAGAAGCAAAACAATGTCGAGATGGACGACTAATAAATGGTGTTGGGGCAACTTAGTAGCCATAAATTTGGACCTATCCCTCACACCATACACCAAGAAAAATACGTCAAAAAACTTAAGGGCACAATAGAAGCCATATAAGTAGTAGAAGTCAATACGAGAGAATTCTTTTATACTTGTAATGGGGTAGGCTTTTCCAACTATGAAACAAAACTAAGAAGTCATAAAAAAGAAGACTGACAAATTCAACCATATTTTAGAAAAAAACTACATGACTACCACACCGCCAGCAGAGACAAAAGACAAATGACAAACTGGGGGGAAATGTTGCAATTCATTTTACAAAGGACAAACCTCAATATTATAAACCTTCAGCTAGAAGGTGATTTTCAAATGAACAACACCCCCAAAATAGGCAAAGAATATAAGAAATACTTCACAAAAAAGGAACCACAAATGGCTCTTTAACACGTGAAAAAATATTCAAACTCACTCATAAAAAGAAATTTTAAAACTACACCAAGATAACAACTTTCACCTATTAGAAAAAATCCAGAAGTTCAGTAATATATTTTGTTGGCAAGGACACATGTAGTCATGCACTTTTATGCCTTTCTGGTGGGGATAGAAATTGTACAGGCTCTATGAAGGGCAATTTGGTAGTACTTATAAAATTACTATGACATACACTCTTTGATAAGTAATTCCATTATTAGGAATTTGCACAAGTGTGGAATAATCTATGTAATAAAAGTATTTGCTGCAGCATTGCTTGTGATAGTAGAAGATTGAAAATTTCCCAAATGTCCATCAATATTGGACTGATTAAATGAATGAAGCTATACCCATACAATGATATGGGAGAGATCTCCAAGACAAATTGTTAAAGTGAAACATACCTTAAATATTTTTCCACCATTGTGGAAAGAACTCCAAGATAGACTGTTAAGTGAAAAAGGCAGAATAACATGCATAAGCTTTCATTTATATAAAAAAGGAAAGGAAAAGGGAATTTATATTTGTATAGGATTGGATTGGATATGCATTTAAAAACTGGAAGGATGGGAACTGAGTAGATGGAGGACAGGAGTAGACAGGAAATTTTTTACTTCTAAACATTTTGTTGTTTGAATGCATTCTCTTTTCAAAAGCTAAATCTTAATTTAATACATTAAATGCTTAGAAAATATAATTCAAGTTCCTAGATAACATTCTACATTTGGGCCCCTCAGTCTATGGATGATAAACAGCAGACAAGTGACTAGGGGAATTCCTGTCATGGCTCAGTGGAAACGATCCTGACTAGCATCCATGAGGACACAGGTTTGATCCGTGGCCTCGTTCAGTGGGTTAAGGATCTGTCAGTGCCGTGAGCTGTGGTGTAAGTTAAAGACGCAGCTCAGATCCCACATTGCTGTGGCTGTGGTGTAGGCCAGCAGCTAGAACTCTGATTTGATCCCTAGCCTGGGAACCTCCATATGCCTTGGGTACGGACCTAAAAAGACAAAAAAAAAAAACAAAAAAAAACTGACTGGGCACTTGGAGGCCTTGAACTGCAAAGCAAAGTGAGGGGTACAGGAGGAAATCTGATGACCAGAAGTGTGTCTACAGCCATACCACCCTGAACACCCGATCTAGTCTGATGACCAGAAGTGAAGAACTCACCGATGAACAGGCTATAGAAATCCAGGGCAGAGACAGCAAAGAAAGAGGGAAGGACACCATCTTGTGAAAGTATTATAGCAAGAGTGACATATCAAAATAAAGTGATAAGCCAAAGATTGACTCTTGAGGGGGTTTGGGATCAAAAGGTGATGCAATTCCTTAGGATACTTGAATTGTTTTAGTTCAAACACATATGTCACAGAATGATGTGACTCGGACGTACTGTCCTCAATAATGGGCAAACCAGACGTCTCTGTAGACAGGCTCAATAGAGGGACAAGGCAGTGCAGAAGCAGTAGCAGTGAGGTACAGCAGGCCTTCTCTGCTGCTCTCATGTTAACCCCTGAGTCACTCGCTCTCAGAAGAGTTAATAAGCCCACAAGGCCGGTTATGATAAAGAAAATAGAGTATTTTGAATAAAGCTTTTTGAAAATTGCTTTCATTGATTCATCATGTTTACAGAGCACCTACTCTGTGCCAAGATGTGCTCCACACGCTCAATAAATTCATCCCCCAAAATAAATATGTCCAAAATAATTTAAACAAAAAAACATTTTAAAAGATTTTGAGATAAACAGAAGCTTTCAACAACAAAAAAAATTTGTAAATATGAAAAAGTTGTTAAAAAGTTGACTGACAACTATAAGATGCTATAAAACCATGCTAAATGGATTTCAAATTGTATCCAGGTTATCCTGGTGTTTTAAAAGAGTGAAACTAACAACAACAACAATAACAACAACAAAAGACAAAAAAAAAATTTTAAAAAATTAAAAAAAATAAAAGAGTGAAACTAATAACTTAACATATGAATTTAAAATAAGACAATTGGGCGTTCCCCTTGCAGCTGAGCAGAAACAAACCCAACTAGTATCCATGAGGATGCAGGTCTGATCCCTGGCCTCACTCAGTGTGTTAAAGGATCTGCCACTGCCACGAGCTACGGTGTAGGTCAGAGATGCAGCTCAGATCCAGCGTTGCTGTGGCTGTGGTGTAGGCTGACAGCTGTAGCTCTGATTCGACCCCTAGCCTGGGAACTTCCATATGCCACAGGTACGACCCTAAAAAGCAAAAAGAAAAACAATCATTTTCAGAAATTACAAATGAGGTATTTTACTAAATTTAAAAAGCATAAATCTTTAAAATATGGCTATTTTCATCGCTACAATTGATAGAACAGGAAAACATAACTGGAAAAGAGAACTAATTCAGAACAGATGTCAGGGAAGAATTTTTCCAGTAGTGAACTAATAGTTCGTGAGGAATAAATACTGGGAAATGTATTATGCTAACAAATTAGAATCAGTTATTAATTATATGATCTAAGCAGGAAATCAGATACCTAAATATGTAGACCAAGCATATTACAAGTAGCCCTAAATTAATGGACAAACCAAGTTTTACTATCCAAACCTAACTCAAATAATACATAAATCTGCAATGTGTTAAAATTCAGGTATTTCCCAATGCTTATAAAGTCAGCTTTTATTTGTCCATAAAGACATATCCAACTGCAAACCTAGTAAGTTTGCAAACAAAATTTGTTGTATTCTTCCTGCTTGATTTGCTAACATTTTTCCAACTTAATACCTACTTGGTACTTTCCTTTTGGCCTGCCTTCTCAATATTTCTTTTACTTTATTTACACTCTAAAAGAAGATGTAAAGACTTACAAGTCCACTACTTCTAGTTCTTCTCTAGGAAAAAGCAAAGAAGGACAGCTTTGCCTCGGCTGCTACATTTAAGAAGAAACGATTTAGGAGTTCCCATCGTGGCTCGGTGGTTAACAAATCTAAGAACCATGAGGTTATGGGTTCAATCCCTGGCCTTGCTCAGTGGGTTAAGGATCTGGAGTTGCCATGAGCTGTGGTGTAGGTCGAAGACGCAGCTCGGATCCCGCGTTGCTGTAGCTGTGGCATAGGCCAGCAGCTGTAGCTCCGATTAGACCCCTAGCCTGGGAACCCCCATATGCCATGGGTGCGGCCCTAGAAAAGGCAAAAAGACAAAAAAAAAGAAGAAGAAACGATTTATACCTAGCATGTAGTGAGAATCCAAAAGGAACCAGAGCAGCAAAATAACAGTATCCATTACAACAAAAGTTTATTAATTTGCATGAAGTCAATTTTGACTCATCCATAGTCAAATGAATGAAGAAAAACAAATCCCAAAGCTAAATATAAATTGACTTTTAGACTACCCAGGTTTCTGCTTGTTTCCACTTTACGAACAAGACAAGGCTGTAGTGCTGGCAATACATTAACTCTCTCAGGCTACCAACATCCCATTCAATGGCTACAGTTATTTATCATGCAGGCCAAAGAAGTTTATAATATTACTATTTGCATAGTATACAAAAAAGTTACTGGGCCTTCTGACTATAGCAGTCACATAGTGACAGGACACCAGGCCATAGCTGACTCATGATCGGCAATATTTAGCCAGCCTGAAAAAGCATTCAATTTTAGAACTTGAAAGATCCTTAAAGATCATGTAATGAGCCCAAAATTATCATTTTACAGATAATGATATTTAAGGCCCTCAAAAGATTAGTTAACTTTCCCAAAGGTTGGATAGCTTCATGGCAACAAAGCCAGACCCAGGCCTCTGAGAAGCAGTCTAGTGCTCTCTGTAAAATATAGTATTCCACTCTTGGAGAATACACTGAGGAACTGACCTTGTATATGTGAGGCAATCTTTTTTTTTTTTTCAAGAGTTGGGTGATAGAAAAGGGCTATGCAGTTCTATGTGGAAAGATATTTACTTTATCCACTAAGTCTAGTGGGTAACTCTAGCTAAAATTCAGACCTTATTTTGTAGGCATAAATAATATCCTGAATTTATTTATCACACATAATAACTTTTCTCCCCCAAATCACTGTGGCATTCCACAGTTTACCAACAACTAGGAAAAATATGACTAAGAAATAAGCCAACCACAAGCCTGTCCTGTTATTTACTAATAGAGAGAAAAATACTATTTAATAAGATTTTAAAATAATATTACCACTTGTACTATTAAGCAATCTTTCCATCTCTGGTTTTTACTCTTTTCTAAAATTTTCTATGACACAGAAAGTCATTCCTGATCTAGTATTTACTTTTTCCTTGTCAAATATTAATATTTCAATTCACATGAGCCTCTTTCTAAAACTCTAACAAATTATAATTCCAAAATCTCTTTCCCTAGCTTTCTGCATATATGCAGTGTCACACAAATCTATTTCAACATATTTTAGAAAAGATAAGAAATTCAATAATTTTTATATTTAACATAGGTGCCAGGTTTCTCAATTTTCTAAACCTTTAGAAATTTTCGAAAAGGAAGTTGATTATTATTTCCTAGCCTGTGGCATCCCATTCTTCATTGAGAGCAAGCAGCATAAGAGAAAGTAAAAACAGAGGGTGAAATATGGTAAAAAAAAGAGTCAAACCAAAAGTCTATTAGGAAAAAAAAAATCATAGCACATCTTCCTACACAGATATAATAGGTACAAGCCCAGCTGCAACTTACTTGTATCACCAAGCTGCTGTCTGGGCTTGTGGTAGGCATCTTGACAAGGTATATTCAATCAGGAGTGTCAAAATTTGAGGTAAAGAACTAATGTATGATCTCATTTCATCCATTCATGCCAAGAATATCCCAATCCATGTAACTGGTTGCTTATATTATGGCTGCTCTCTATTTATATTCTAATTTAGATAGGGTAATATTTTATGGATATTTACTATCTGTTAAACTTATATCCCATAGAAATTTCAAATATATATGAGGTATGCTTTTGAAGCTTATAGTTTGACAGGGAAATAAGCTGTGGACACAAGAGCACAAAAAGGCAGTAAAGAACTTTATGAAAGACTAAAGCACAAAGTTCATTTCTTGAGCCAGTTTTAGAGGAAGTTTAAGATTTCAATAAGCAGAGAAGAAGGAAAAGAAAGAAATGCCATAAAAAGGAAAATTAGGAACAAATGTGGGAGGGTAAAATGATGTTTGAAGAACAGTGAGGATACCAGTTCGACTAGGACAGGAAAATTCTGTGGAAATAAAGAGGCCAGAATGTGGAGGCTTTGGAGCTTTACTTTGGAGACAATATTCAGCTACTGAAGACTTCTGAGCCCAAGAGTGATATTACAAAAGTCATATTTTAGAAAGACTAATTTGGCAGTGATAGAACTGATATGGAAGGGATGGTATGCTGGAAGGTAAACTACCAGAAAACTACGATTGTCTCACATTCCTGAGCATAGAAATCTAAGCGGATAAGCAAGGCCAAGCTACCAAATTTTATATACATATCTCAAATGTAGTACAGAACTTCTATAATGATTCAGGAAAACATGGACTTACAAGTCTTTTACTCTTCCTATTTTCACCTTAGGTAACAACTGCAGGCTTAGACTTTTTATTTCACCTTGCCTCACTCAACTTTTGTATTAATAAGACTCATCATCATTCTTTACATATTAGCAAAAACAACCAGATTTGTACATCACTGCTTAATCAGAAGAGCACTTAAAGCAATTTAAAATCCCATTTTGTTAAAGCAACTGCTTTATATCATACACAACAATTCCCCCCAAATTTCATATTTTCCAAGAGAAAGTGCACTTTCTTTCTTGAAGACAGACTACACCTACAAAAACAAACAAAATGAAAGGTAATTATACAGTTATTTAGTAATAGTTACATCATAGAAAGAGTTTTTAATAGGTCAACAGCCATAAGTATCATAAAAGCAGAAACTAAGGGCTTTCTTTGCTGTAGGTGTAAACTAGGCCACACATGAATGTCCCTTTTCAAGAAAAAGGACCAAACCAGGTTAAGTTTTCAACATTTCACAGATTAAGGTAGTTTTACTCTATTTGATTTCCCAGAAGGGATTTGATTATAATGTTTCATTTAATAAAAAAAATAATCTTCAAAAAGATGTTTTACGTTACTGAAATGGTCATATTACATAAGCCTTATAGAAAAATTATGTGATTTTTAGTAAATCATACTTTTGAAACAATATAGAATAGATATTAATATGAAAAAGAAAAGAGACCAATTCATTTGGTTTGAGATCACCTAAAGAATTGCATATGATTAGAGCCCTAGGATTAAGCAGAGGATGGTGTCCCAGTTCATAAAGGGCCTTGCCTCTGCTTCCATGACTTTCCCTTTGAGTGCAAAAACGTTGCCACTTATCAACCACCACTGGAACCACTCCAACAGTCTGTCGGTCCAGCTTCCTACCTAGAGGTGTACTAAGCCAGCTGACTGGTTCAACACAATCAGATAACAGCCCTCAGCCTCACAGTGGTCAAGAAACAAAGACTGGTGACCCATACTGAGTTAGAAAAGGGTGCAAAAAAAGCAGAGGATGGAAAGAAAAGGACGAGGGAAGCACATCATTAACCAACACAGACGTCCAAAAAGACACATCCATTCAAAAAGTCAAAGAGAGAAATGCTTTACCTGGAGATATTCAACCAGGGATTTTTTTTGTTTGTTTTTGTTTTTAATTTAAGATAAATAAGGATACCAGTTTGAAACTGTCACTGAGGAAACCGGATTCATATGCACAAACTTAAACAGTAGCTTCCTAAGTATCTTAAGTGGACAGGATCTTTTATATTTTAACATTTAGAAAATGTAGTTTACTTAACAAATTGATTGAAAGATGTCTGTTTCCTAAAAATTGTACCTAATAACTGTTCTTTTCAGTGATTCCAGTTCTGCAAGCGATTTCAAACTGAAGAGGGAATGGGTGGAGTGCAGAACACATGAAATTTTTATAGCATGGAAACAAAAGTATTTTTAAATCTTCTTGGGGGTGAAAAGTTAGGCAAGAAGTAATACGTGGAAACTGTCAAGTGCTTCTCTACACACCCACCCACCAGATATCATCGCAGCCCGCTAGGGGAGTCTCCCTCTTCTTGCCTGACAGCTTCACTTTCTTTGAGGTCTGGAGCTGGTGATCACACTGGCCCGTCATGGTATTTTCAGTTAACAAAGCAGTTACTCAACAGGGGAAAAAGCCACAAAGGAGCAGAGCAGCTGCTGCTGCACCCGTGATGCAAGTGCAGGATGAGCCCGGGGCCGCCACCGCCGCCTCGGCTCCTCCGTGACGTCCGGGAGGGGTATCCCCGGCTCTCAGGAAGTGGTGGCCGCGGGCGGCTCCGCCCCCACGCGACTCGGGGCTGGCTGGGCTGCGAGGTGGCAGGACCGCCGGGCCTGCCGACTGGCGGGAACCACCATCGGACACCGGCGCCCGCCCCGCAGGCCGTGCGCCCAGGGCTCTCCCCGCACCACCCCTCAGGGCAAGACTCCCCGCTCGTGCCTCGCCCTCGGCTCCCGTCACAGCCCGCGCGCCCAGCTCTCTCCCACGGCTCACACCCACTCACCCCGACCCCCTGCGCCGAACCCAGCCTAGCGTCGCCGGTCACCAGACGGGGTCGAACCGAGTCCAAGATGGCGACTCCGCCCCCGCCCCCTCCGCACTCCGGGTGGGGTCAGGGCGCCCCCTCACGCGGCGCGCTCGCGCCCGAGGCCTGGCTAAAAATAGCCAAGCCCGACTATATTTGGTGAGGCCGGATCCCGGCGCGGCCGCGCGCACCCCGCCCCGCCCCGCCCCGCGCGCACCCGGCCCCGCCCCGCCCCGCCCGGCCCGGAGCGGCGCTGAATGGAGAAGGGGCGGGGGTGACCGAGGGGAACCTACTCCGCTATCTGAGGCGCGCGCCGGCGGCCGGGCCCGGCCAACCGCCGAATTTAGTAACATCGCCTGCGTCAATCACGCGCCTCGCGTGCGTCAGCGCCGCGCTGCTCCAAGTCCTGCTACCCCCACCCGCCAGTCTTTGAATGGATGCAATGTAGCAGCGCCCTCCTTCCTTCCGAAACTAGATTGGAACCCACTGCACTGCAGAGGCTCGGTTCCTGTGCACTGGGACAACTTTCATAGCACCCTTCCTTGGTCTCCACTCTGTCTGAAGTGGAAGTGAAGGCGCAGAAATATACCCATAGCATATATATAATTTCAGTTTTGTTTCCAAGTTTCTGGTGCTAGCTCGAACCTTCGATTTTGAATTGTGTGCTGTCGACAATGGAATACTCCCCCTACTCCGTCCCCCCCCACACACACACAAAGATTGTGACAGGTCAAAGATATAAAGTGTCACATCTCATTCAAGCTCATAGGAACCATGTCTGTCTGCATTGTTTCACTCAGATATTTTCTCCTCAAAAATCCATTTCTAAAAAACGTTGTTTTTATCCAGCTGCAACCTTTGAAACTAGCAGGCTTTTAACTCTGATAAAATTTGACTTTGTCTTCAACAAGAAATTCACACTCAAATTCCTCACTTCCAGGAAGAAATTGCTCTAACAGAGTCGCCCAGGCAGCTCACCATTTCAAGACAAAAGTGTCCCAAGAGACCAGATCAAATCCCCTAGCGAGGGACTAATAAATCCTGTTGATTGATTTCGAAATATTTAAACTGGGAGATGGGAGGGGAGGCCCATCTACAACCATCAAAAAGTGAAAGTGCGAGCTGAAAGTTCAATTTCTGACAGGAGGGGGGTGATTTGCAACAGTCAAACCCGCTCAGCTGTTCAACCCGTGTGTGTTTGTGTTTGTTTTACACACATTAAGTAGTTTCTGCTGCAGCGCGCGCATGGATGATGGCTGTGCACTTAGCTGGGTTATTAGGTCCAGTTAAGCAACCCACACCTTAACTGTAAAGAAATAAAATTTATCTTCCCAGAGCCATCCTCATCCTTGTGCGAAGCACGCACCCTGCAAATGATGCGAGGAGGACAGGGATTAGCCAAGGCGCAAAGGGCCAGAGAGACGTAAACAGCTTTAGAACTGTTGTTTGGGGAAAGCGCAGCTGCACCTCAGGGAGTCTTCGGACTGGTGCCTGACTCCTGCACTGGCTGCCAGGTCACTCGGAGAAGCTGGCTGGCGGAGCCTTCCCTTTCGGAAGAGCTGTCCTCTCTCTTACCCCCTCGCCCTGGCTCCCTGCCTCGGGGCAGCCTCGGAGGCACGCCAGCAGCACTCCTCCAACTCTACTCCACCCGAGCCTGACAGCTGGGCGGTCCCGCCTGACCCGCGGGCGGGCCTTTGCACTCTCCTACACACTAACGCCGGGGCCAGCTGCGCTGCTGCAAAGGGGTTGGCAGCGCGGGTCCGAAAGGCCCCCGGGCCGGGACTGGCCGCGCGGCGCAGTTTCCATTGTGCTGCCCTGCGAAAGGCCTGGGAACGCGCGCGCGCACATGCACACACACACCCCCTCCCTCGCACACGCGGAACCGGCTGGGCCAGGGAGGGAGGAGGAGGGTGACGTAGCGTCCCATGGCGTCACATTGACGTCTCGCATTCCAGGCACTCTATGGAGAGGCCGCTAGGGCTCCTGTGGCATAAATGACGTGCCGAGAGAGCGAGCGAACGCGCAGCCGGGAGAGCGGAGTCTCCTGCCTCCCGCCCCCCACCCCTCCAGCTCCTGCTCCTCCTCCGCTCCCCACACACAGACAAGCTCACACCCGCTCCCTCACTCGCACACACAGACACACACACGCACACACGCTCCATACACACACTCCACTCTCTCCCGCGCGCTCACACCCCTCTCGTCCTGCGCCCTCGCGGGTGCAGCGCTGTGCGGCAGCCGGACGACACTCCCAGGTTCACTTTGCTACGCTGACAGCGCCGGCGGTGGCCGTGAAGGTGGGAACAGAGGCGGCATCCTCCCCCCTGGTCGCGGCCGGAGCCAGGACGCCCGCGGAACCCCTCGGCGGCGCTCTCCCATGAGTCGGGATTTCAGCATCCCCAGCCAGCTGCTCACTGCCTCCGGGAGCCGCTGGACTTTTACACTGCAGCCCTTGCGGGACAGCAACTGTGACTCCCCCTCAGTGCAGATTTCGGGGCGGCTTTCTAGAAACTCGCTCTAAAGACGGAACCGCCACAGCACTCAAGTACGTATGAGATTCGCTCAGTTAATTGGGGGACTTGCTAAAAAGTTGGCGCGCTGGGAAGCTTGGCTTCTGAAATTGACAACTTTGAGCGTGGGGTTTTCCCCCCTCGCCTCCTCGCTCCGGCTTTGCTAGCAGAGCCGCCAGTGGATTCTGATCTGAAACTTTTCCCCTGTAGCGGGCCGTGAGGATCTCTGGAGTATGTGGGCTTCCTTCCCTACCCGAAGAGGCGAAAAGCCTCTAACAAAGAGGACCGGGATTTGTGCGGTAGCAGCTACAGCAATGTAATTCAGGGTATTTCGGCTCTAGTTGTCATGGTAATGATGCTCTAGGCGGCGGCGGCAGCCGCAGCGGCAGGGAGTTGCAGCTCCGGTGATGAACGGCAGTAATTTTCTTGCCTTTTAACTAGGATTGAAAATTGGGGCTCCAATGGGTCCAAGTTAATATACTTAATGGTGACTATGAGCTTGTTGACTGGGAGGAAGCCTAGGAGGGAAAGGGCCTGGGCAGCAGCGGCCAGGGTTTGCAGGGGCGCTCCGAGGATCTCAGGGAAGAGGGCGTAATTGTAGGAATGTGGCTTATTGTATTGAAATGAGCCTGGGGCTCTACCAGGCACGTCTGCCTGGCGTCGCTGTCTTGCCCGTTTACACTTTTCACTTCGGTGGTAATCGGGTGTAATTGCCGACCCCCGTGCCCCGACACGCGTGGGGACAGTGTCCCTGTCCTCCGGGCCTTGGTTCGGTATGGGAAGGGCCTGCTTTACTCTTAACTGACAGAACTCGCGCTATTGGAGAAGTTGCTCGGAGTGTTTTACTCCTCATAGAAAGGAAAGTTCTAGGTGGTGAGTGGAGAGCGGTCAAGTGAGCGCAGACTTGCGGAGAATTACTTCCAAAGGCACCTCTCGAACCTGTTGGAAGCTTGGGGCGGTCGCGAGGAGGAAAGCATTTGTCCCCTGATTCCAAAGAATGTTCTTGGAGATTGTCATTTATTTATTATTCCCACGGATTCTCCAGAGGGTAGTGCTGCAAGGAGTTTTGTAATCAGAAAACTCGGGCTGTTATCCCAGAGCCCTAGGGTTCCAGGAACAGGGTGCCTTTCGATCATTTCATCGCGAATCCAGTCCTGCGTCTACTCTTCCCACGACGAAGAAATGTTTTATAGAACTGACTGAGGAAAAGAAAAGCTGCCCAATGAGGCTACTGGGCACAATGAATGAAGTTAGAGTTCATTCGAGTTATCGGAAAGAGACGCTCCTAATATGAATACCAAAGACCCCTTAGACCAAGGCAGCTTCCACACCTGCTTCCTCCTCCTGTGCCCACCCAGCCCCGTCCCTGGGACGGTGAGCTCGCAGAAATTCTCCCCTGCGGTTTGTCTCCTCTCCCATGGTCTTTCTGAGAATCTCTGTCTTTCCCTTTCTGTTAGTCTCTCCTCCACTCCTCCTGCCCCCGCCCAACCTCCGCCCCCGCTCCGCAGGGTTGGAAACTCCGCGGAGGAGCCCGGGTCACAATGGTGCGTTTCACGGTTTCCTCCACACACTTCACCACGGGGAGGGGAACACGGGGGTGTTCCTTTCGTCTGCCCAGGAGAAAGAAAGGGGCTTTGACAGAGGCAGTTATTTCTTCCTAATTTACAACCCCGAGGCTCCGTGCTCCCGGCCTCAGCGGCCGCGAGCAGGAGCGAAGCAACGTGTTTCCCGGCGTTGAGGCTTTGCCTAGGTAACCGGCCCTGGGGGGGGGGGGGCGGGGGCGGAGGGCGGAGAGAGCAAAGAGCAGCTCCGCTGCGCTGTAAGAAACGTGATGTGGCTCTCCACCGTGAATGCTGGGCGCTAGAGGGGTGCCCCTTCCTAGAGGAGACGCTACCCTCGCCCACCCCAGTCAGAGGTCGAACCTTGGAGAGAGACTCCGCTTGAAAGGCCCTGGGGAAGGGCGGGGATGTGGGCACCTGCAGGAGGTGGTGGGAGGTTACTGAAAATTCCCATTGAAGACGCGGGAGGGACGGAAAGCGCAAGCTACAACCGTGGGAAGATCTGCCCGTGCCTGCGCTAGGGCGCGCGCAAGCTTTCTGTAGTATCAGCTGGGGCTAGGGGTTCGAGGGGCGGAGTGAATCCCCCATTTCCTGGCGGTCGAGGGCTTCTCAGGTCTGGGAGCTCCGATTCCCCCCTCTCTCTTCATTCAACAAGCCTCAAGCGCTAGGGCGGCGGGAGACAAAACTTATTGGACACCCGCGGCTCGCGCACCCGCGAGGGTTTTTGGATTTTGGTAGTTTGAGGGAGTGGTTTCGGCTCCCGGTTCCCATCCCTTAAGTTGCAAGTGGGTCCGGGCAAAGGGGGCGCTACAGGCCGAAGTTTGGGGCCCTGGGATTCTTCCAAAGGCCCGCCGAAACGCGCTCTAGCTACAAAGTTTCACTCGGGCTTTGCGCACAGACGCTCACGCTCGCCCCGGAGCCGCGCTCGGTGCCCTCCGGA
This sequence comes from Phacochoerus africanus, assembly GCF_016906955.1. Lineage (NCBI taxonomy): Eukaryota > Metazoa > Chordata > Mammalia > Artiodactyla > Suidae > Phacochoerus > Phacochoerus africanus. Next base: position 243,534,682 of record NC_062545.1, read on the forward strand.
ATTTGCCCCCTCCGGGTCGCGGGATGGCCCCAAGCCTCGAAGTCGCCCACCCTCTGGGATACCGCCCGCTGGGTGCCGGGGGCCTCCCTCCGCTCCCACCACCAGCCGCAAACGCCAACCGCCTTGTTCCTGGCTTCCAGCGCCGGCCTGTTTCCACTGTGCCCTTTTGTTTGCTTGACCCCTGGCCCCCGAAACTCGAGGCAAATAGAAGCGAAGCCCCATTAGCATTTAGAATGAAAAGCGCAGACTTTCTTAATTCCTCGGGGCATTCATGCATTCGTTCCGGATCTTGTGCATTTCCTATGCAATGTGTAAAATTTGTATTTGGGGGTGGGGGCTGGTGGAATTGGAAAATATTTTCCGCTCGTGCACACTCTCTGACTCCGAATTTCTGGAGGAACTCTTTCCTCGATTGTCCTCCATTCTTTGGTTTTCCTGACTTCGCTTTCTCAGAACCAATTGTGGGGACAGGTAGATTAATTTTTGGGTAACGACAGGCTGCGCGTTTTTTAGTCTGTGTTCGGGAACCACAAAACCGGACAACCTTTCCTGAGCTCTCCCAAGGAGCTGTGATGCTTTTGGGCCAGCGCATTTCGGGCACCTTAAACCCTGCTGTCTTACCTTTATAATTCTTTGTAATTAACGTAGCGTTTCTAGAGAGCCCCACAACCTCCACTTCTGTATGCTCAGTCCAGGCCGAGGTGACCTAGCTTGGTCTCACTGTGACCTTTGTCCTCTCTCCTGGTGCTGGCAGAGCCCACTGCGGAAGAGCGCAGCCCGGCAAACCCCACCCCTGAGACTGGACCCTCAGCGGAGCCGGGCAGCGCCGCCGCCGCTTCGCCTCGCAGGACGTCCCCGCCTCTTCCACTCTCAGCCTCTGCTGGAGAGACCCCCAGCCCCACCATTCAGCGCGCAAGATACCCTCCAGGTAGGTGGGAAGACACGACCCCTTATTCTCCGCCACCCCGAGCTGGGAGGGGTGGGAGAGGAGGAGCCACGCACCCTTCGGGCAGGCTGGTCGACTTGCCCAGGGCCAGGACAGTGAGTGACAGCTGGCCGCGAATTTCACAGCACAGGTGGCTTGCTTGCACGAAGCTCCTCTGGATAACACACCCTGTTGCTACCTAGTGGAGCAGCCAGATTAAATTAAGCATTTCATTTCTCAAAGATATTTTTCCTAAGAAAAATGCAAATACAACAAAAGATTAGGATCTTTTTGTACATTTTAATGTCTTTTTTTTTTTTTTTGCTCTCCTTTTAATGCTAATGCATTTAAGAGTTATGGGATCATTTTGGAACAATACAAAGCATTTTGGTTGGTATAAAACCCAAATCATTTGGGTGCAGACGGTTGGATTATTGATGCTCAGAGGGAAAGAGAGAAAGCGCTTGAGCTGAAAACCAAGGAGTAAATTTGAGCTGGGCAAAAGAAAGGATTCCACATTTGGCTTGTAACACCTTTATGCATTTGATAAAGGGATACCAGGTGCCTGGGCTGTGTAGGCACCAAAGATATGCAGATAAATAGAACTCAGTCCCAGGAAGCTCATCTTCTATCTTGAAACCTTCAAAAGATACAGAGAAGTGCAATAGGTAGAGACTGGCAAGGAAAAATGATAGAAAAGACTAATGGAGAAAGGAAGGAGAACAGATGAAACATCAGGCCATGTTCTTTCTTTTAAATGACTAGCCTTTCATTTCACCCTAACAACTGGACTGCAGGATAAGTGCTCCTTTAACTTCAAACTAATGAGTGTTTGTAAGGCCCTGCTTGGAAAATAAGGCTTGAACTGGCCTCTCCTCATCACTGCTTCTTCCAACAGGCCCTCATCACCTTTTTTCAAGTCAAGATTTCATCCCATACACGCATGACTCAATCAGATTTGGAAATGTGGGTAAGAGAAAGATGTCAAAGGAAATGTGAATTATTCACTTTTCTATTAGTCACACCCTTTGGACCATAGACTCCAAAGAGATGTTAAGTACATGGTTTTCCTTTGGTTCAGAAACACCAACCACCAGAAACTGCCCAATTTACTATTTATATTTAGCCATAAAGAAAAGAAAATAATTAGATAAATGATCCATTAGATCCAATAATTCTCAAGGCTTTCTCACCCAGCTCAACTTCTTTGAACAATAATAAGCACCCTGCATGTCAGATGCTTTGTGGGCTCAGAGAAACTAAACCTATTAAGAAACTGCTTTCTTTTCTAAGAGTGCTAATTATTCTATCACAGGAAAATATGTAGATAACTCATCTCTTATGAGAACTGTAAACTATTGTCATCAAGTAGCCACTGATATATTTTATTTCTCAGAATTGGTGGGAATATATATATATATATATATGCATACATATATATGTATATATATTATATGACAGAGAGCAGGTTTGGTGGGTGTTTTGTTGCAGCTGATCTTTTTCTTTGCAGATGGCTCAAACTCCCCCGAGTCCATTTCCTAGGCCTATATTCCCACCTCACCACCTAGTTGGCTGAAATCATCAACAGGGGTCCAGTTTGAGCAGGCTGCTAGCCCTGTTTGGAGGAGTAGAGAGGGGGTGGGAGAAAGCAACCACAACCATGTGTGGGTAGCCTCAGCTGGCACTCATAAAATGTTAGAATGTCACTAGGCCAGTAAGTCCCATGTAGGACACCTTTTTTTTTTTTCTTTTTTCTTTCTTTCTTTTACTAACTTATAGGTTTATAAATCAAAGAGTGACTTGGAGGACCAGTGGCCTCTTTCCCCCAAATAAACCAACAAGGCATTCACTGGCATCCTCTTTGTCCTCCCAATTTATGGTGGAGGTCACTCCATTTAAGCTATGGGGCTAAAAACCACTTTTAAAAGCACAACTTTTTATGAGGAAAGACATCAAATTTCTCAGGTCTGGTGGAGGACAGGGCAAGGGAAGGAAGGTGGGCACAGAGGTCCCCAGGAGGCCAGGTTTTGGCCACCTGTGGCCTCTTTGACAGTTTGTCAGGGATTTAGCTTTCTTTGGATGGAAGGAAGGAAGATAGGAAGGAAGGCAGACAGGCAGGCAAGGCAGGCAAGCAGGTAGGCTTTAAATCTATGCTACTAGAGGGAGGAAAGAATGTCACTTCCTCTCTATTTCCCATTTTATTAAACAGCAATTAATCCATTGCTACCTATTAGCTAGGAGGAGTATATACTTGCTTCTGAGAGATCCTTTTCCCTCTCCCTGCAGATATGCCCTGCGTGCAAGCCCAGTATAGCCCTTCGCCTCCAGGTTCCAGTTATGCAGCCCAGACATATGGCTCGGAATACACCACAGAGATCATGAATCCTGACTACACCAAGCTGACCATGGACCTTGGCAGCACCGAGATCACGGCCACTGCTACAACGTCCCTGCCCAGCTTCAGTACCTTCATGGAGGGCTACTCCAGCAACTACGAACTCAAGCCTTCCTGCCTGTACCAAATGCAGCCGTCGGGGCCGCGGCCCCTGATCAAGATGGAGGAGGGCCGCGCGCATGGCTACCACCATCACCACCACCATCACCACCACCAGCAGCAGCAGCAGCAGCCGCCTCCGCAGCAGCAGCAGCCATCCATTCCGCCCCCCTCCGGCCCGGAGGACGAGGTGCTGCCCAGTACCTCTATGTACTTCAAGCAGTCCCCGCCGTCCACCCCCACCACGCCGGTCTTCCCCCAGCAGGCGGGGGCGCTGTGGGAAGACGCGCTGCCCTCTGCGCAGGGCTGCATCGCGCCCGGCCCGCTGCTCGACCCGCCGATGAAGGCGGTGCCCACGGTGGCCGGCGCGCGCTTCCCTCTCTTCCACTTCAAGCCCTCGCCGCCGCATCCGCCCGCGCCCAGCCCCGCCGGCGGCCACCATCTCGGCTACGACCCGACGGCCGCTGCCGCGCTTGGCCTGCCGCTAGGAGCCGCCGCCGCCGCCGCCGCCGCAGGCAGTCAGGCCGCCGCGCTCGAGGGCCACCCGTACGGGCTGCCACTGGCCAAAAGGGCGGCCGCGCTGGCCTTCTCGCCGCTGGGCCTCACGACCTCCCCCACCACGTCCAGCCTACTGGGCGAGAGCCCCAGCCTGCCGTCTCCGCCCAACAGGAGCACCGCGTCGGGCGAGGGGACGTGCGCCGTGTGCGGGGACAACGCCGCCTGTCAGCACTATGGCGTGCGCACCTGCGAGGGCTGCAAGGGCTTCTTCAAGGTGAGCACTTGCCTCTTCCAGCGCCCCCTCCCCTCCGGAGCCCGCCTGCTCAAGTGAGCATCTAAGCTACACGTTCCTGTAGCCATTCCTAGCACTTTCACACCCTTTCTCAGGGCTTTTTAAGTTGATCTCCATTCCAGGAGACTGTCCCAGATGGACTTGTGGGGACTGTGAACTTCCTGACTTGGCATTACCTTCTGATGATTTTTCTGCAGAGAGCTTTCAGTAGGTTTGCCAAGGGGCCTGTGACCTCAAAAATACAAACACCTCATTGAGTCCTTCTTCTGTACATCCAGGATATCTGAGGGAATAGAGTTTGTGTGCCAGGCCCTGAATATTTGTATTTCATTTAATTCTTGTAATAAGAGCTAGGACTCCAGAATCAGACAGAATTGAGATTGAATATTGGCCACCCACTAGCTGTTTTTACTAACAGCGTCTTGAAGGTTGAAATTAATTGTCCTTGTTTCATAGATGAGGAAATGGAGGCTCAGAGAGGTTATTCATCTGCTGTTAGAAACACACTCAGAGAGTGAAATGGAGGCAGGATGCCAGCTCATGTTTACATGACCCCAAAGCACATACCCTCTTCACAGCCCTACAGCTGCAGAATAGACAGGCGCAACAACTGATGGATACAGTTTGGGGCAATTCCCTTCATAGAAGGGAGAAGCTGGGGCCTTACCATTCCACCTCTGTGCCACACATAGTGCCAGGTGTGGTTGCTCTTCATTATCTCCTAGACCCAAAGGAGAATTTTACAGTGGGAGGGTCTTCAGCCTCCCCTTTATATTAGCCACAAAGAAACTGAAGGCTAGAGTGGTGTTTTAGTGGCACTTGGGGACATTTTCAGCTGTTTTCTCCTGACTTTTGAGATTGGCACCCTTTTCATCACTCAGGGGCAAAAGGCCTTGTTCTCCTGCTGCTCTACATTTGCAGTTTACTCCCAGACTTCTTCAGACACTTAAATCTGCACTACTCTCACCAGGGACCCTGACTTCTCACTCCCCTAGCTGTTATTTTAGACATTTGCAAACCCACAAATATTCTTCCACCCTAATCACTTCCTAGCCTTCAGTGCTGGGCAGGCTGGAGGGAGAGGGGAAGCTGGATGCTGGTTGGGTAATGAGGTTTTGGGAGACAATAGAGTATAGCTGGGTGCATGCTGGAAGTGGAGTCAGAACACGCAAATAGGAGTCTTTGATCTGCCACCTACCAGTCTTATGATGTTGGGCATGACACTTCCTGCCAGGCCTCAGTTTCCCTAACAAGTGAATAAAATTCAGAGAAGGGCTGTAAGTATTAAAGGAGATAAAACATTTATGAAAGCACTTTATAATCGTTCTTTATAATCTTTGAAAGGCCATAAAACAATAGTTCCTTACAAATGAGAACTATAAAGTATCTATAAAAAAATGCACGTATATGCTTTGATATGCATACCAACAAGCAACAGTTAGTTTTGATCTGGGTATAGGAATCATGTGATTAATTAAATTCTGCAGATAAATGAGAAAATGCTTGTGGCAAGACTTTGCAGTGTGTTAAGTGCCATACAGGAGGTATGCAGGATTATAATATTTTAAATGTAGAATCATCAGTTTAGCCAGTTCTTTCTGTCTTATCTTAACTAGTCAACCTTTACCAGGGTTACTTTCAAGTAACTGTATTTCTTTAGCAGATTTGAGTTTCACAGCATTTCAATGGAAATGCCAAAGGGCAGTGAAACAGGCAGCCGAAGGAGGAGGGGAGAAAGAAACACAATTGAGAGAAGTACAAGTAATCCACAAATATAATCACCCCTGAATAATTGAGAGTTGACCAAAATACAGGAGTGGTAATACATTCCTGGTCTAGAAATGTCAATTAAGTGTTCCCCAACAGCATCCTTTTTCTGCAAACAAATCTGTACTCGAAAGGGTGAGGGTTGGATAGGGGAGAACCACCCCACAGATCTGTTAATTAAGGGAACAGGGGAGCAGGTTTTACCCAGTGGCTTTCTACCATTAAATTGAATTCTTTAAAAATGTGACATGAAGTGCAGTTAATGATGGGAATTCAGTGATTGAACCATAACGATCTCTCCCTGTCCTTAAACTGTTGTGCAGGCATACACAAATGTGGGGAAGGTTTCAGGTTATTAGGAAAATGATACCTGAAGCAAAAATGCCACCAGCACTCAAACTGGTGAATAGCCTTGAGGACAATGGCAAGAAATAGGGTTTTAAAAATTACTGTGTATTCAATGAGAGTGCTTTGTTCAGAAAACACAAGTTTTCCACCCTTACAGACTGCTGAGAATTTAAATGTTGGAAACTCATTAAATATGTGTGTGTTTGGGGAATTTTGCATTTTAAACTGAACACCTGCTAAATCAGAGAAAGTGTATCTGGCTTTAAATTTTATATAAGCACTGTAGAAATGATCTCTTAAAATGAAATTAAAAGGTTATAAAGTGAAAGCTAAACAAGGGGGTTGAAAATTGCTGAAAATTAAAAAAGATAAAGTAAATGTAAAATTTTAGACACAAAATAGATCACCAATCCCAAATTTACCTGGATTTCTTTTTTTTAATGCAGCCCAGGCTTACCAAATAAAATTCAGCTTTCTGCTATTTTTGGAGTTGAGTAGATCCAGGTAGTTTCTGAATGATTTCACTCTAATGGTAAATACACATCTGCTTACACAAATGTTATTGATTTTTTAAAAAATCAAGCATTCTTATACTTGAGGTATAAAATATCCTTAATTATTTCATGTGTCATTTTAAAATTATATGATTTTCTGAAGAATCCAACATTATTTTATATCCAAGCCCCAAAATTTTATGATGTTTTTTATAATATAGCTAGTTTGCTGTCTTTTGTCAATAGTCATTGACGAAATAACCTGTTAATTTTATTAAAAATATATGCCTCTCTTATTCCTTCCTATATCTCATTCTCTTTTTGTTTATTTGGGTTTATTTTCTTTCTTGGAAGTGATAGTGGTTTTTAGTATCCAAGTTTAAGATTTTGCTTTCGAAAAATCAGAAATGGACAGTCTACCATATATATTCTTTTAAAAATAAAATATACTACATAGGCTGATTAAGTGATTTTTTTGCATTAAAACATTATTTCCTATATGTTATAACTAGATAAGTCATGATTTTTGCTCTTTATGATTTCATCTCTATTGGGGAACAAAGCCAGTTTCCGTGATATTTGACTTACAGTAGTGATAGCCAACAAAGTACATCCCAGATAATTTTGATTTTATTTTAATAAGGTCAGCAATAATCAGGGGAGTGGAACAAGTAGAAAATTGTTCCCAAAGGGATATTAAAAGTGGAGATAATCTAATCCTCCAAGGTATGATATGTTGACCTGGTAATTTCAGATATGATTTTATCATTCAGACTTGGGTGTCTCCTGAGACTTGCTTCAGAACAATCCGAGATGATTTTCATTGTCAGCAGCTAACACTAATAAAATTGTTTTTCCTGCAGGCTAGCGTGTTAGGAAATTAAATTTATCTAATTATACGAATTGCACTGTCGCTTTTCACATTGTAATTAAAATACATCTTGTCAGGTCCTACCTCTTTCCAGAAACTATTAGTTGACTATCTCTGTATTGTATTTTCTCAGAGAACGGTGCAGAAAAATGCAAAATATGTTTGCCTGGCAAATAAAAACTGCCCCGTAGACAAGAGGCGTCGAAACCGATGTCAGTACTGTCGATTTCAGAAGTGTCTCAGTGTCGGAATGGTTAAAGAAGGTATGGATGTAATGCTTCTTATGCAGCTTGCTTATAAATATTCTCAGATGTCGGAATGGTTAAAGAAGGTATGGATATAATGCTTCTTATCCAGCTTGCTTATGAATATTCTCAGATGTCATTGAAAAAAAGTTAATATTTACATTAGGACAATGAATATTCCTAGTTTCCCTTTCCTTTCAACATTTTATTTTTATGGTGTATATTTACTTTTAAAAATAGCTAAGGACTACTTATTCTAATTTCTCAAAATCAATAGAGAGCTTGTGTACATACATCTTTGTTCTGTTTGAGAAGTATACTTTTAGGGCTAATTCATTACCAAATGTAAGTATGGGGTGACTTCTATGCTGCTTGTTTCAACTCTCTTTAAATCATGGTGTGGATATTACTTCAAATTTAATACCACTTTTAAACAGTTGGTCTCATTAATGATTTGCTCAACTGTAAAGTGTTTTGATTCCCTTTTGTGATTTAGGGCTATACATGGATATCTTTGAAGACACTTTTTTTTCTTTCTTTCTCTCGGTGTCAGTTGTCCGTACAGATAGTCTGAAAGGGAGGAGAGGTCGGCTGCCTTCCAAACCAAAGAGCCCGTTACAGCAGGAACCCTCTCAGCCCTCTCCACCTTCTCCTCCGGTCTGTATGATGAATGCCCTTGTCCGAGCTTTAACAGACTCAACGCCCAGAGATCTTGATTATTCCAGAGTAAGTTTTATGATGTTGTGCTTTTGAGTGAATGATCAGGGTCTCTATGATACAAGTAGTAAGAGTGAATCGAATGACTCTGTGCCTGGCGCTGTGCTAAACAGTTTTCATATCTTTTCTATATTTTTTCACTTCACTTAGCAATTCCGGTACATCCATTGCACCAAATAATTTTTGCCTTATTGAATCTCTAAATGCCTTAACAAATGACCCTGACAGTGCTGCACCTGTCATACCCGTGGTTGCAAGATTCCTGATGGTTGTGCCAGTGAAAATTCACACAGGTGAATTACAGTTTGTAGAATTCGTTCATGCTCTAGACAAAGTGACTACTATTTTTTTCATATTGTGACCAAACCATCTGGGCAAGCCTCAAGCTATCCCTAAGCAGTCTACCCAGTTCCACTGACATTGATTGACCTGCTGCTTATTCAGAGGGATTAGACCATTGATGGAGAAGAGCAAACTCTGGCCTTGACATCAGGAGGTGTCAGGAGGACTGGGATGGAACGCTGCCTCTGCTGCTTCCTGCCTGTGTCACCTGGCTCCCTCTCTTGGCTTTCTCATCCCTACAGTGGAGATGATTACAATATTTAACCTCTGAGGGATGTTTTGAACATCAGTCACACAGGAATGATGTTGAGAACATATTTGAAAACTGTAAATGATTACACCCAGTGTTGTTATTGAAGTCAACCAAAACATATCAACATTTTTATTTCATATGGGATATAGTAAAATATCAGTTTGAACTCTGCAAATTCCCAGAAATTTGGATAACACAAAGAATAACGATGAGAAAGGATTTTTTGTGCAAATGTATAAACATTACTGGAAGGCAGTTTTAACAGAAACTTAGAAAAGCAATCTTCTACTAAGACAGAGTTTTACCACAGAAGAAAAGAAAGAAAAAAGGTCACAATTATTGGACATTTTCTACATGCTAGACATTGTGGTGCTTTGTCTCATCTAACCATTTAAGGAACCATGAACTATAAGGACAGTTACCCCACCCCAAGACAAGAAAACTTAGAAACACGATTTACACAGATGAGAGAGATACCAGTCCAGGGATCCCCAGTTGGTTGATTTGGCTTGGCACTTACTACCAGATTGCCCTCTGCAGGTCTAATCAGTATTTCAAACTTCTGGTTGGAGGGCTGGCCAAGAGTGTGAGTGTGCCTGCTACGTGCCCTCCTTTTAGGTCGCAGTGTTGACAGAAGTGAAGAGGTGATGGGTATATCTGCTGTGATCCTCTTTCCCGCATCTCTTCCCTCATTACATGCTGTGAAACCTCCTCTCCACACTTGAGCACAAGACTTCATATGAGAATCATGATAGATGCTTAGCATCAAAGGTTGAGGACTCTTATTCTGATTACAAGTAGCATCTCTTGACCAAAATCAAGTCTCAAATAATAGTCTAACAGAAAAATGGAGCGCTTAAGAGCTTAGGCTTTGGAACCATCCAGGCCTCGATTAAAATCCCAACAACATCATGTACTAGCTGGGTGACCTTGAGCAACTGATAAAATTTAATACCTCAGTTTCCTCATCTGTTATGAACTAATAATAGTAATATCTACTTTCCAGGGTTGTTTTTTGAAGTTCAAATAAGATGATGCTTGTCAAAGCTTTAGTTCAGTGTCCTGTATGTTATCTCCTTGGCCAAACCTTCTTATTCTCACATTTGTTGAATAGTCTAATGAGTACAAACACTGCAATATCAGGTGGCATGTAGCAATACCGGTAAGGTAAATGTTATGTTCTCTATTTTATAGATGAGGAGATCAAAACTGAAAAAGGCTAAAAGACCGACTTGCCCAAGGTCACACAGTTATCACGTATCAGAGACAGAATTAGAAGCCAAGTGATTTGGGCCCTAGATTCTGTGCTCTTAAATACCAAACTTCGCTGCCTCTCTGGTTTCAGTGAGAGTAGGTGATAGAAAAGCATTTGGGAATAAAGACTTTTCCATGAACCAACTCTGGCCTTCCCTTTTACAATTCATCTTAATTAATGAAGTAAGCTTCTTGGCACTGCCTACACTGAGGCCACAGCATGCAATGTGACATTTTTCCTGGGCGTTTGGAATCATCATTGATGTCCAGTCCAGAGAATTTAGGCCCCAAAGTGATATGGGGGCCCTCAAATTATCCAATTATTGGTATACATGGCCTAGTTAGTTATTCAGTAGCAAACTCTCCCCAGTACTTTGAGTTGTCCCAGCTGGGAACTGTCTCCATACTGAAAAATCAATCCACTGTGTTTGCTTGCTTCTGCGCCTTTCAGTGTGTTAGACTAGAGTCATCATCCTCATCAACAAACATTTATCCAGTTTAATTGTTAGCCTTGTCCAAAATAGCAGATTGGCCATGCCAGAGTCTGGGTCACACTGATACTACCTTTGGGGCCTGGCTCAATTTTGCAAAGCATATTTGTTTTAATTGCATTGTTTTGGAATCAGGTTGAACCTCATAGCTTGGATTCTCCTGCTTTTAGATAGCTTTACAAAATTATCAAAAATTGGACCCGAATCAATTAAATTAAAAGTCTCTGTTAAAAAAAAAAAAAAAGACAGTGAGTTTTCATCAAAAACTTGGATGAAGGCATAGAAGGCATGCTGATCACATTTGCAGATGACAGAAAGCTGGGAGGGATCGCTAATATGATGGATGTCAGTATCAACATTCAGAGTGATTTCGACAGGTTGGAACAGGATGGGCTGAAACCATCATGAAGAAAGTTAACAAAAATAAATGTGAAGCTCAGCATTTAGAATTTTTAAAAATGAGAGAGCTTTGGCCTGTCAGTGGTTCATGTTAAGTAGATCTTGGGAGTTTATTCCATACACACTCAATAAGAATCAACAAAGTATTAGTGTGGTGGAGGGAGGGATGCTGAATTAGCTTAGGCTTCAGCCGTAGACATATGGGACCTGAACCAAGTTGGTGATGGTCCCACAGACTCTGTCCTGTTAGTCCACACTTCAATGATGGACTTCAGTTTCAAGCCAGGGTTTAAGAAGGATGTGGACACACTGTTTCTGGAAACTTGTAAGGGATGGTTGGAGGAAATGGAAATATGTAGACGAAAAGGGAGAAGATGTGATAAGATTAGGTCACACTTTTGCCCTGTCGCAAAGAGGACTATTGCTCTCAAGGGCAGACCTAAAGGGAGGAGGGGCCCTTCCAGCTTACTCTGAGGACAAGGAAGAGCTCTCTGCTACAAGAGCTGCTGTGGAAGCATGAGTTCGTCAACACAAGAAGAAACTAAGGAGAATCCTTAACTGGGTTCCTCACATGGAGAGAGGTTATGTTGGCTGTTATTAAGTTCCTTCCAACTCTAAGATTTTATGATTTTAGGGGTTACTTTATTGTCCTTAAATGCAAGTAAATTTATATACATATACATAAAAGAATGTGTGTTAGGTAACTTGTTACTTAACAAGATTGAATTTGCTTTGTTCTCAAAAAAAAAAAAAAAATTAACATAAAACAAATGAAGCAAAACAAATTTGTTTTTTGGCCACACTCGCGGTGTGTGAAAGTTTCCAGGCCAGGGATCGAACCTGTGCCACAGCAGTGACCCAAGCCATTGCAGTGACAACAGCAGATCCTTAACCCACTGCACCACAAGAGGACTCTGCAAAATTAATTTATCGAATGCCTGCTTTGAGCTAGGTACCATCCCACATATTCTTAAATAATTTCACTTAAACCCTGGTTTGGATGGTATAATTTACGGTTTCAGTAATTTTTTTTATGCCATTCATTGAGACTCAATTTTCATGTTACCTTCTCCTCAACATTTTTTATTTATGAATTTATATAACTGGAGGTGATCTTATGGTCATCTAATCCAACACCCGTATTTTCAGAAGAGTAAATAAAGGCTTTAAAAGGTTAAGTAACTTGCCCTAAGTTCAGTGGCAGAGCTAGGATTAGACCCAAATCTCATAACTCAAGGTAATATATTTGTCTTTCACCATACTGCCACTTCTACTTAATGGCAAGGTACTAGGTTTTTTGTGGGTGTTTTTTTTTTTTTTTTTTGTAATAGAAGCTTTATTAGATTTTAAAAATTACAATACAAGTAATATATACTCATTGGTTTTCAAAAAGGCAGACCATTTAGAAGTGAATAAAGTGAAAAGTGAAAGTCTCCTCTCCATTTATCCCTGCCAAACCCATCCCATAGTGATATCCATAATTTATTTCATTTTAAGTAAGAGTGTGCCCTGTCTGGTTTGAGTCGGACAGTTGACTTAACCAAAACAATTTATTAGGGAGTTCTCTGGTGGCTCAGTGGGTTAAGGATCCGGTGTGGTCACTGCTGTGACTCTGGTTACTGCTGTGGCATGGGTTTGATCCCTGGCCAAGGGACTTCTGCATCCCAGGGGTGCAGGGAAAAAAAAAATTATTAAATATGCTACATTCCCCCAATGAATCAGGTAAATTGAAAAATGAGAAAAAGTTTACCAGACAGATACATTCTAATCTTCTTGTACCAGCCTGTGTGCCTTTAAGGTAGTAAGTGAGAGTTTTCCTCATTTGTGGGAAAGGAGGGTAGAGTTGAAGTCACAGAGGGAAGGGTGTTTCAGAGGCCAGAAAGAGAGCTCCTCATTCTGTGAAGCATTCCTGGCTCTGGGACCTTCTTTTCTCCTTTGGGCCAAACTTCTCTCCTTCAAAAGTGATCTCAGATTATTGTATATCAGTGCAGTCAAAACATGTCACATTTGATTTGTTTCTCCCTGAAATGTTGCTATTCTCTACTCCACAGTTGCTTTTAATTTAGCAATACAAGTATATATAGATAGATACTGGGCTTGGCTTCAGAGCCTACATAATTACTAATGAGAAAATGTACTTCACATTCTCATTAGTTGGTTGTTTCAAGTATTTTCCAGCAAACTAGGATGTTTTCTGGTAATGGATGTCACTTAGTGTAGTAACAGACTCCAAATATAAGAGATATTGTGCAGATAAAACCAGGCCCAGCAAATAGCATTTAAATATGTTAACAAGATAGCCTCAGAAACACCATGGCTGATACACATTGGACGTGAAGTAAACAGCCCCAAGACCCTGTAAACAGCATGCTTTCAGGAAACGATTCAGAAGACCCTCTCAGATTGCCGCCAATTCACTAGATGATTTCAGCTCAGTTCCTGCCCCTCAGTGGGACTCAGTTTCCTCATTTGAATGGTGTGGAGATTGGGCTAAATGACTCCTTTTAGCCTTCTCATTCCCTGACCCTCTGACCATTATACTTGCTACAATTCCACTATGGGTACAGTTCTGCATTTTCCAAAGTATGGTGCTCAGACTGTCTGTATCAGAAGGAGCCAGAGTGTTGGCTTAAAATGTAGACTCCCAGGGCCATACGCAGACCTACTGTCTCAGAATTGGGGGCTGGAGAAAGACAGGCAGGAATCTGTATTTTTTTAAGTGGCTTGGATGATTTTCTGGCACATTAATGTTTGAGAACCATTGATATAGTTTAATAACAACAATTTAATTTTACCTCAAATCTCCTATTTCCCAACTTTCTTGAGTTAAGAAGGAATGAGCAATAGAGGTAAGGTTCACAGAAAGTAATTGATTCGTTTAACCACTCTTCTAGAGCAGTGGATACATTTTTTAAAAAGATGTAGCTCCTGTCCTTATGGAGCTTACAGGCCAGTGAAGGAGAGAGAAAGTAGACAAATATATGCCATTGATGGGAAGAGAAGAGTTTTTTGGTTTTTGTTTGTTTGTTTTTGTTTTTAGCGAGGGGAGGCAATTAGATCAGGAAGGAAGAAATGTGGAACAAAATATATCCATTGCCAATTTTTAAAGTGTAGGAACCTAAGAATATGTATACATAGCTTAACTCATAGAATGATAACATCTAAAATGTAGAGAAATATAAGGACCCAGGGAAAAGTAACATTCTAAGGGGAGATAAAATGTTCTTGGGATACTGTACATATTTAGCCTGGACTGACAGAGTAAATATCAGATTCCACTCTGCTATGAAAACATTACATTGCTAAATTTTAGGTCTGGTATTCACTAAGGATCTCATGTAATTCCCAAATAACTTATTTTAAGCCTAGGTTGTGGCTGAAATAGGACCTCTTCAGCCATAGTATTGCCATTTGAAATGCGTAGACTCCTTTTACTTTTAAAAACATCCATGGAGTTCCCATCGTGGCTCAGCAGAAACGAATCCCACTAGGAACCATAAGGTTGCGGGTTCGATCCCTGGCCTTGCTCCGTGGGTTAAGGATCCTGCGTTGCCTTGAGCTGCGGTGTAGGTCACAGATGCAGCTCGGATCCTACATTGCTGTGTCTGTGGCGTAGGCTGGTGGCTATAGCTCTGATTCGACCCCTAGCCTGGGAACCTCCATATGCCGTGGGTGCCGCCCTAAAAAAAAGACTAAAAAGACGAAAAAATAAATAAAAACGTCCATTGCAGCTCTAGATTCTCAATCTAAATGCTTCACAGACGTCTGCACTAAACATTAGCTGTCAGTAAATGTAATATTAGGGTAAAACCTGATTACTGATGGGTCAGTTATCCATATAGCCTAGAATAAAAAGTTGGCATGAACAAGAAAAGAGATTCACTTTTAAATCTTTCTCTATTTGGCCCATTTGATTAGATCAATAAACAATTATTTCTAGATTTTCTTTGGGAAACACCAAAGCTGCTTAGACCGGAGACAGAGTGATATGGGGGAGCGTGGAAGCAGAGATGGGGCCTGGTTTTTCTAATTCCACATCCAGTACTCCTTGGGAATTTTTTTTTTTTTTTTTTGGCTTTTTAGGGCCACATCCATGGCATATGGAAATTTGCAGGCTAGGGGTTGAATCGGAGCTATAGCTGCTGGCCTGCACCACAGACACAGCAATATGGGATCTGAGCCATTCTGAGACCTACACCACAGCTCACAGCAACACCAGATCCTTAACCCACTGAGCAAAGCCAGGGATTGAACTAGCATCATCATGGAAACTAGTTGGATTTGTTTCAGCTGTGCCACAACAGGAACTCCCCCTTGGCATGTTTTGAAATAAACTGCTAGTCCAGGCAGAAAAAGATTCTAAACATTTTGTTCTGTTTCTTTAAATCTTATGTTCAGTAAAGGGGATACCTGATTTGCCTTTTCCCCTCAGCAGTTGGATGCTGACCCTCCAGTCACCCCTAGTTACTGGTGGCTCAAGCTGAATCCATTTTGGCTCCAGAATTCTGGAACATGAACCAGAATCAGTTCAGGTGAAGCCCAGAGGGTCTGGCTGGAGTCTGGCACACAGGGCCTGCTGGATTTCCTCCTTGCTGGACTCCATCAGAGAAACTGCATACACAGGGTAGGCAGAAGCTGCATTTCCCTGTGTGCAGGATGCATGAAATGTGAGCCCAGCAGGGGCGGAGGCCTGCAGAGGACACTGAGCAAAAGCTAAGTGCTCTGGAGGATTCTGAGCAAATACTGGAAGCAGAGAGCTTATTGAGTTGTGAGCCATGGTTTCAGGAACATCAGTGCAGGAGGGAGCTGTTGGGTCCCATTCCTTGACATACTTTAGTCCTTTTATCTCCATTTAACACTATTTTAAAACAATGATGCTGAATCAAATTTTAGGCAATGCCATCATACCTGGTGTGATTAGCATCATTTAGAATCATTAAATGCAAGAGACATCCCATGGAACATTCACCAGGATAGACAATTCTGGGCCATAAAACACACCTTAACAAATCAAAAAGAACAGAAATCATACAATGTCTGCCATCAAACCCATGATGGGATTAAACTAGAAATCAATAACAGAGCACTGAATGCAAGACCCAGAAGGAATCTTAGACATCAGTTAGTCATTCCTACTTCAGAGGCAGAAACTGACCCAGAGAAGTTAAGTGCCTTGTCTAGGGCTGCACAGCCAGTCAGTGTCAGAGCCTGGAGGAGGGTCCCATGACCTGCTGCTTGATGCAACATTCTTTCCTCAACTCTTAATTACCTGAGAGTTTCGCATGTAGTGCCGTCCACTTTGTAAAGGTGGTTCTGCCCTGAATTTCATCCTGCCCGTGGAGAGCATAAGGAATTAGATTCATAAGAGAAAGTTAAAAAATAAAATCTTTTTTTCCACTCTTCCTGCAGTTAATAGTATGGGTGCTGAAAGGAGGCAGTGGGGAGTTTCTGTGACACCAGGATCAGGCTGTCATCTTTGAATATCCGTAGCAAAGAGGACTGCTTCCTTCTTTAGGACTTTGCTTCCATGGTCCATGACAACACAAAATATCCAGGGCTTCCTAGAATCCAGGCCCTGGGTAGATTATTGGGAACAGGGGAACCAGAGCTTTGAACTGCACCTGATGTTATGGGATCCTAGAAAATCAGAGCTGAAAATTAGAAACCTTCTGGTTCAACCCTTTCCCTCATTTTATAAATATGGACAGTGATAATTCCAAGTATCAAAACCATTATCAGTATGATCACTGTCATCATTTGTAAAACATGTTCTAGGTGTCAGGTCCTTCACATATATTAACATATTTAATCACCACAACAAATTATGGAGAAAGATATTATCCCCATTTTACAGAGGAGAAATCCAAGCCTCCAAAAAGTGAAGTAATTTACCCCACATAACTGTAGCAGCAGAGCTACATTCAAATTAGGGGCCTAGACAAGTCTAGGATTAAAGTAGCTGGGCTCTTTGACTGATATTTCTTTTGTTATTTTATAATGCCTCTTGGGAAAACATAAAGGAAAAAAATAAAAATAAAAAAGACCCAATTAAGACAAGTGCCTCATTTCCTCAGAGTAAGAAGCACCTGGCTGCTTACTGGCTATTTGTCCTCCAGCCAGGTTAGAGCATTGTGGCAAACCTAGGCACTCCCCCGACTGTTCTTTCATTGAACGATATTCAGCAACTGTTTATTGAGGGTCATTTATGTGTCAGTCACTGTGTTGACAAACTATGGGACCATATGAATACGTACATGGAAAACTCCAATTAGAGCAAAGGCAAATACTTTTAAAAACTATTCTATGGCCCCTGGCTGGTAACGTCAGACCCATCAACAGCCAGGAGGTGTAGGATTGGAAATCACAGGGTCAGGTTTAAGTCTTGACTGTATTACTGTTGCTTGTATAACTTGGGAAAGTCTCTTAGCCTCTTTGAGCCTCAGTTTCCTCATCTGTAAAATAAGGATTAAAAATCCATGCCCCTGGAGAATCAACTGAGAAAAGAGACACAAAAGCACACTCAGCGGTATTAGCGTGAAGGCAATGATGTGCATGTTTACAGGAATGTTTTTGCACATCTCTTAAGTCTCTGTATTGCTGGTTGTCCCTTGATTATTATTTTTTTGTATCAATCTTCCTGCCTGAAGCAGGAAAGATTTTCCTCCAATGATTCAAGCGAAACCCTGACTTTACCAGAATATCCAAAAGCTGGGTAGCGACTTTATTCCTGCTTGTATGCTTCTTCTCCTGGGGGCCCTCTCAATCAATGCTGTCCAATAGAATGTTCTTCCGTGATAGAAATGTTCTACACCCCATGGGGCTATCGAGCACTTGAAAGATGGCTAGTGTGACTGAGGAACTGAATTTTAAATTTTATTTAATTTTCATCACTTGAAGCAGCCACACGTTGAGTCTGATGGCACACAGCTGCCTGGGCCCTGCCAAGGAGGCACTCCTCCCCCACCCCTTCCTTGCTTGTTTTCTCTCTCAGAGATTCATCCACGGCAAGCAAAAATCATTCCCTTCTCCTATTGGTTAATTCCCTGATTCCCAACCATCATTGTGGATGAGAATTCACCCAGAGATCTTTTTGTTTCCCTCTCTTTTTAGGGCCACGCCTGCGGCATATGGAAGTTCCCAGGCTAGGAGTCAAATCAGAGATGCAGCTGCCAGCTTACGCCACAGACACAGCCACGTGGGATCTGAGCCGTGTCTGCAGTCCACACCACAGCTTGTGGCAACACCAGATCCTTAACCTATGGAGTGAGGCCAAGGGATCGAACCCTCATCCTCACAGATACTAGACGGCTTCATAACCCATTGAGCCACAGGAGGAGCTCCACCCAGAGATCTTGATAAAACAGTTTCTTGGGCCTACCCTCAGAGTTTCTGATTTGTCGGTCTGGGGCATTTGTCGGTCTGGAGATTTCATTTCTAACACATTCCCAAATGTTGCTGATGATGCTGGTCCAGGGACCACAGTTTAAAAACCAGGGGTTAATTAAGCATCTTGTTTGGAGACAGCTGTGCCTAAGGGAATCGGTAGATCCCGGAGGCTCTCGCAGACACAACCCCCTGGGGTAACGGTTCACAGCACTGGCAGGCCTTTGGAAGCACCTGGGGAGCTTTTAAAATTCCTGATGACCAGTCCCCATCCCAGAACAGTTAAATTAGAATCTCTGTAGCTATGACCCAGACAGGAGTGTTTTTTAAAGCTCCCCAGATGATTACAGTCAGGGTTGAAAACCACTACACTAATGGGACTTAAGCAAATTTCTTTGCCTAAAAGAATTCACTCTGTTTATGTCACAGGGTTATTGTTCAAATCCAATGAGACTGAATGCATGAATGCAAAAAGTTTATAAACTAAACTGTGGGACCTAAAAGTAAGGATTTAAGCAGTGACAATCTTGAAAGAGCCAATTTGCAAATGATGTTGTTATCCCTTTTGAACTGAGATAAAATATCCGTGGTTTGCATTCTAGTACTGCCCCGCTGACCAGGCCGCTGCAGGCACAGATGCTGAGCATGTACAACAGTTCTACAACCTTCTCACAGCCTCCATTGACGTATCCAGAAGCTGGGCAGAAAAGATTCCTGGATTTACTGATCTCCCCAAAGAAGATCAGACATTACTTATAGAATCAGCCTTTTTGGAGCTGTTTGTTCTCAGACTTTCCATCAGGTAATTACTTTTATCTTCCTTCAGTCCACTCCTTCCTTTGAAGAAGTGTGAAACCTGCCATGTTTCTAAGTCATTGGTGAAAAGCTTGCTCAAGAAGGACTTCATTATGTCATATTTCATATATATGACCAGGCATTAAAAGACTGAGCAGTGGGTGGAGTACTGGGCTGGTAGCCAGGATTCCTGGGCTCTGGTCTCAGTTCTCACAGGGACTTGCTGTAAGACCCTGGGCAGGTCACTTGCCTTTTTGGATATCTAGTTTCCTTCTTTGTAAAATGAGGAGGTTGGCTTGAAGCCCCTGGCAACTCCAGCATTCTGTGATTCCAGGAAGATTCTCATGATGCATAAGGTATTTCCTGGGAGCAAGTATTTGTTTGGAACATTGCATTTACCTCCCAGGTTTCTATTTAACAAGTTACTGTCCTGGTATACCAGATAGGGCACTGAAGAGTTGCCAGAGCTTCTCAAGCCCCAGTTTGTACTCCAAGAGAAGAGCTTCTGGATCCAAAGATTTGGTTCAACTTATCATACATAGTGATACCAAACACAAAGAATGGATTACTCAGAAAGCTGGAACCTGGGATCTCTCATAAAGCCTTCATGTCACATTTTAAATTCTATCTCCCTTGCTTTCTTTCAGTTATATTTTTATAGGAGACGGTATCAACATTTAACCAATATTAGAGGAAAAATCGTCTTTCCCCGCTCTCTTGTCCCTATTACCCCCTCCCCAGTTTCATACTATGTTACTAGAAACTCTCATTTAAAGTGCAAATTCCCATGCCTCAATCCGAGCTATTTTGGTTTGGATCTACCTTGAAGGAAGTCCAGAAATCTGCATTTTTTTTTTTGTCTTTTTGCTATTTCTTTGGGCCACTACCGTGGCATATGGAGGTTCCCAGGCTAGAGGTCGAATCGGAGCTGTAGCCCCTGGCCTACGCCAGAGCCACAGCAACGTGGGATCCAAGCTGCGTCTTCAACCTACACCACAGCTCATGGCAACTCTGGATCCTTAACCCACTGAGCAAGGGCAGGGACCGAACCCGCAACCTCATGGTTCCTAGTCGGATTCGTTAACCACTGCGCCATGATGGGAACTCCAAAATCTGCATTTTTAAGTCATGCTCCATTGATTCTGATGCTGGTGGTCTGAGGTCCAGTTTTAAACCCTGAGATTGAATCATTTTGTCCCATGTTTGCCTCTTTGGAAGAATCTGTTTGAGAGACCAAGGTGAAATTGTAATTGACTGCCAGTCATTAGCATAATTGCAGTCAGTCCTGTGTGTGCTGGAGCTAAGCTGAGCCAGCAGTGTGACCGAAGCAAAGGATTAAGTAGGTGATAAGCTCCTTGAGGGCAGGCACCATACACACCCTATTCACCAGATGTGCTCCAGTGTCTGTCTAAGGGATGGCATAGACTTTGTGCTTGGGGAAATGCTTGCTGAGTGAATGAATGAATGAATGAATGAAGCTATTCATCTAAGAAGCACAGTTAAAAGGACATTAAGTTGTTAATGCAGTAGGCCAAGGGAGATAAGTATGTGGTAAGAGATTTGAAAATTAAAGGAAAGTTAAGATTAAGGTAAGGACCCCCTAGAATTCAGGACTGGTTAAACTTAATACTCTCTGGGTTCCTTTTATATACCAAACACTGTGCACAGGCTTTCAGATTCTTTATTTTATTTAATTCCCACAACATTCTTTGGAGGTAGCAATTAGAATTCCTGTTTTATGGAAAAGGAAAAGGAAACTCAGAAAGATTAGAGTGCCCCCGGCCCTACCGCTAAGTGGTGCTAACTTAGAAGTTCCAGGTTTCTTACATGAGGAAAGAATGGGATGGTTATGCATTTAACATAAACCATCAGTCCAGACTTAGAAATAGCCCTTCTTTCAGCAGCCCCATTGTTTAAAGCAGAGAACGGAGTGCAAAACAAGTGCTCTTCTTACTTTAGACCATTTTATAGTGTGATTGACTTCTGGGACTTGCAGGGACTGGGTGTTTTTAGAGTCTGCACGATGGAATTGTAGTGTCTAGCCTCGGGCCTTATCAGTTTTTGACATTTAAGAAAATGAAAGGGAAGTCCTGGTGAAGGAGCACTAAATGGAACAGTCACGTGTTCACTGCAGAGACAGGACACTGGGCTTCACTTCCACCATCCACGACTGCCTACTCCTCATGTCCCATCCCAGGGCCAGCCAGCAACTGCTTCTGCAATTGGAGAGCAGATGCCATAACCCAGACATCCCCAGGGCTGATGCTCAGCAAGGAAATTAGCAGACACGTGGTGGCGGTTGTTTATCCCAGGAGCAGAATCCTGTTCATTGAGGGTGTCCAGGCAGGTTTCACAGCAACACACTGGGTTTTGAACACTGCCCCAAGGCTGTGTGGGTGCCTGTGTGTTTTGATGTTATCCCATAGGACAGAACAGACTTATTCAATCTATCTCTCTCCCTCCCCACCCCAACTTTTTCTCATAGGTCAAACACTGCTGAAGATAAGTTTGTGTTCTGCAATGGACTTGTCCTGCATCGACTTCAGTGCCTTCGTGGATTTGGGGAGTGGCTCGACTCCATTAAAGACTTTTCCTTACGTTTGCAGAGCCTGAACCTTGATATCCAAGCCTTAGCCTGCCTGTCAGCACTGAGCATGATCACAGGTAAGCCCTACCTGGCATACCTGAAGGAACCGTGTCTCTCTTTCTCTCCTTTCCTGGCTTAAGGTAGACTCTGGCTTTGGCTGTTACATACACAGGCAGTTAGAAAAAACTGCCACTTTTGTGAAATCTGCTAAGTTTACCCTAGTTTAAGAGACGTACATCTGCAACTTATTGTCATGAACTTCCAGGAAAGAGGATTCCTAGTCTACTGGATTGTTTACTGTCAACAAATACAGTATATGAAAATCTAAATTTCCACAGGAGCTCTGTGGACACTTGGACTGGCTGGTTCAGGGTTATTTTTACAGGGGGTTTTGGAGGAAGATTACCTTAACCAGACTGTTCCTGTGGCAGAGAGTGGAGTCTTCCCTTTTTCCCCTTTCTTGTCTCATAACCCAAAGAGCTACGCCACGTAATACACACCTGTATTTATTTACAACTTTATTTAGCAATTTTGATTGGCAGGGGACTGAGGAAAATAGATATTCATATAAAGCAAAAATGGTTCAACTCAACATTTTTTAAAGGTTAAAACCAGAAGCTCGAAACATATTCAACTTCCACGTTAATGCCTTTCTCCCCCTAGATGTCTCTCCCTCTCCATCTTTTGGAAGATAAAAGATTCCAAGGCAGATTGAGAGAGAAAGAGGAAGAAAGGAAAAGGCATGGTGAATAAAAAAAGGGATACGTCTCTCTGTGGCTTCTTGAGGCCCCAGGCCCCAGCTCCCCTTTGCCCCTTCATACTTTCAGTTTCCTACTGGATCTCATCCTTCTTGATCAGACCAGGGCCTGGTGAGGCAGTGATAGTAGGTGGAGGTTCCAGAAGAGGCTAGCCAGTCTTGGGGTTCACCTCCCATCCTTTTCATCAAGACCCAAGTGCAGGCTAGGCTTTTGGAGTGAGGATTAAGTTTCAGATTCTTGATACTCTCTTGGCTGTGGAAAACGTGTTTTTCGGGCAGATGGTGAGTTTCACAGAGGACCAAATGCATCCTGCGGCACAGACAGACCCTTCTTTCTGATGCATCAGAAATGTACGTTGTTTACATGCACTTTCTTGGGACACCTCCTTTTAGTTAAAGTTAGAAGAGACTAGGCTGGTTCATTGTTTAGCATTTTATGTGAAGGCCAAGAGAAGCACAGTCATGTGCTATGGGAGGAGCAGGACACCAGCATGTTTCCTCAGTATTCTAAGTAGAACCTGACTCCTCCAGAGCTTTGTTCCTGGAGGAGAAACTCCCTTCATTTGGTGAGGGCTGCCAGAGACTTCCAGGGGATCCATTAACAAAACAAAAACAACCACAGTCTCTAAGAGTATGGATTTGATTTAGAGGGCTTTCAAATGGCATAGTAAGGGAGCACCTAAAGAAAGTAAGCACATTTAAGGCACAAACATACTACTCCAGAAAGACTGGAATGAAATTGGTTCAAAGGCTACCTTTCACCTCAAGTTCTTCAGTTCAATTTTAAAACCATTCAGCTCTTCCTAGGACAGTTAAACCTTCAAAACCAGAAAGTATGAGATTTAGTTAATTTTAAAAAACAGGCACAAAAACTAGTCAGGCTTTGCTTGCCGTAAATAAAGCCAAGACGTCCCTGCTGGCTCAGCAGGTTAAGGATCCTGCCTTGTCACTGCTGTGGCTTGGGTCACTGCCATGGCGCAGGTTCAATCCCTGACTCTGGAACTTCTGCAAGCTGTGGGCGTGGCCAAACAAATCAGTAAATAAAGCCAGCACATTGCCACATCTCTATGGAAATGGGTATTGAGTCTCATTAACCAACAAGTGTTCTCTGATCTAAGTACTCTGCAGCAAGTCAGTGGGTTTTCAGAGATGATAACATACATCCCTGGAGGAGATAGAACATGCAAAAGAATCCATGTGATACAAGGTGCTGAGTGCCATGTTAGAGATGTGAGGGTATGTACAAAGCCCTGAGAGACCTGTGGTGGGAGGTGCTCTTCTCAAAAGAGATAGCACGAGCTGATCTTTGATAAAAGCAGACGGTATCTCCAGGCTAAAATGGAAAGAGTGAGAATTCTCAGTATCAATAAAAATTTGCTACAGCTGTTGAAAATATGGCTGTCATACCTTTCAGGAAGGAAGTGTCTAAAAAAAAAGCAGAGTGATGGGAAATGAGACTGATGTGATAGCTTAGGGTGGAGCAGGGCATGAAGAACTTTTCACGCGTAGGTGAGAAGGTTGGAGTTTATCTCGAGAGCAGAGGGGATCCATAGAAAGTTTTGACCAGACGAGCATCGTGGCCAGCCTTGCATTTTATTTTATTTTATTTTATTTTTTGTCTTTTTGTCTTTTGTTGTTGTTGTTGTTGCTGTTGCTATTTCTTGGGCCGCTCCCCTCGGCATATGGAGGTTCCCAGGCTAGGGGTCTAATCGGAGCTGTAGCCGCCGGCCTACGCCAGAGCCACAGCAACTCGGGATCCGAGCCGTGTCTGCAACCTACACCACAGCTCACGGCAACGCTGGATCGTTAACCCACTGAGCAAGGGCAGGGACCGAACCCGCAACCTCATGGTTCCTAGTCGGATTCGTTAACCACTGCGCCACGACGGGAACTCCCAGCCTTTCATTTTAGACAGTGCTACTGACAGCTAGTTCTAAGCACAGATTTTTAGCAGGGAAGAGACTGAGAGGGAAAAGTCCAGGTGTGAGAGTTATGGTTTAAGAGGAGGCCCTGAGGCCTACATCTTTTTTTGTTTTATGCTTTAAATAGAAATTAATAGACCACAATGAGGTCATGGCATGTGGGTGCCAGGCAGTCCCAACCTGGAGAGACTGGCATTCAGTGCAGAGAATACAGAGTAGGAATCAGGAAAAGGTGGTGCCAGTCCTGTATCTGTCTCCACTTTGCTGTGTATCTGGCAGTTATAGCTGCTCAGCCGCTGCCCATTTATGTAGAGACTTGCTCAGGAAGGAGTCAAATTTGGCATGACAGAAGTTGCATGGATATTGGAGCCCAGCACCCCCAGGTTTGAATCTGTGGTCCTATATTTAATAATTACATACTATTGAGAAATGCATTTGATTTCCCTGAACTTCAGTTTCCCCATCTGTAAAATGAGGATAATAACATCTCTTCCCTCGGGTGGCAGTAAGGATTACAAAAAAATAAGTTTGTCTTATAGCCGAACTGAATTCAGGTTAGGCACTCTTCCCACCTATGTTCCATCCTGGAAGGTCAGTGGTAAAGACTCTCTCAAATTAAGCGCATGCTTGCCCCTTCCTCAAACCTTAGGCAGTCTGAAATCAAACTCAGCGGCCTGAGGAAAGAGGTAGTGGCCCTAAAGGCAGTGTGTTCAGTGACTATCTCCTTGGATGCTTGAGAGAGGCTTAAAGAAGGACAGTAGTATTACAGGAGGTTAACTGTACTTACCCGGCATTCACGGTGGGCCTAGTCCTAGATGGGGTGGTTCCAGTTGCTGCTTGGTCCTGCAGCCTGTGCAGAGCCAGTTGTTATAGGTGCTGTGGTTAAAACACCCCAGAAAAATAAGGCTTTTCTCCTTTCTGGATCTCGCAGAACTCTCTTTGTGATGTGCTGGTTGGGAGGGGGTTTGAAATGTGTGAAAGCATCAAGAAATGGCAGAAAAGGCAGTGCCTGGGCAGAAGCAGTGCACATTGTTGTGGATATTAACTTTGATTTGAATATGGGCTTCTGTGAAATCTTGCCTTCTGAATAAGCGCCGCTGATCATAAAGGGTGATTGTGTAATATCAGTTGGGCTTTTGGCATCAGAAAATTCATCCCCAAATTGTCTGCTCCTAAACCGCACAGAACTCATGAAAAAGAAATGGGGGTTAGAAATATAACCAGTCTTGCTTCCAGGAAAGTTATTAAAAACTTGGACAGTATTGGTAGTTTGCACAAACAGGGATTTTTTTTTTAATCCTTTTTTTTTTTTCCTTCTTCCTCAACCTCTCTCTCTGTGCCCTTGTGAAAAACTAGGTGGTAAGGTGGGGCAGGAAATGGTTTCTTTCAGATCATTCTCCTTTCACACAGTAAAAGGGAGTTCCCCACAGTTGTGGTTGTCAACTGTTTTTAGGTTCCCAGTTCGTCGACCCTAAACATTTCCTTTTCCAGTGCTCCATCCCTGACTTAGGAGTAGTGGAAATGCTTTGCTTCTGATGGAATACCAATGACATAATATCTAATTGCAGATAATTATGTTTCATACATAAGAAGCCCCCCAAATAGAAAGTTAGTGTGGAATTACCATTTTCTTAGTACACATTCATTAACTAAATATTGAGTACCTACTCTATGTAAGGCACAGCAGCCGTCCCTCGGGACACAAAAGCCATGTGTGAATTCTGCTGTCAGAAAGTGGATGGTATACAAGGAAGTCATATATGATGATGATGTAATGAACTCAGTGTGTGGTGGTGCATGCTTGGGTCCTTAAAAGAGGTAGATTCACTTCAGGGGAAGTCCAGATTACTGCTAGCATTTTGGCGGGGGAGGAGGAAAAGTGGAGGTACTGGTCATGAATGGCTTCCCAAGGAGATGGCATCAAGAAATGGGACCATTTAGAAGAAGGACATTCCAGATCAAAGAAACAACAAAGCAAGGGCATGGCAGCAGAACACTTGAGCACATTTTGGGGAAGAGAAGGTGTGGTGGAGTTGCATTATGTATGTGTTAAATCATATATATAAACTTAGTAGAAACAACAGAAAAATTAAAAGATTACAAGCTATTACACTTGATGTAATTACACTGTATGTCCTAGAGTGAGCCTGAGCGAGAAGACATGAATCCGCTGTGGGCCATAGTCTCTCTGCTTCTGGGGGTGAGCGCTGAGAACATGTCTGGCACTTTTGGGAAATTTAACGAATTTTCAGGGAAAGAGTTGATTGTACGTAATATTTACTCTAGGGCCTAGTATTATGATCTAACCTTGGAGTAAAGTGCATTTCCCATATAGTAAAAAGGGAAATAAATAAGATCGGAAAGGAGTTCCCATCATGGCACAGCAGAAACAAATCTGACTAGGAACCATGAGGTTGCAGGTTCGATCCCTGGCCTTGCTCCGTGGGTTAAGGATCTGGCGTTGCTGTGAGCTGTGGTGTAGGTTGCAGAGGTGGTTTGGATCTGGTGTTGCTGTGGCGGTGGCCAAGGCTGACAGCTATAGCTCTGATTAGACCCCTAGCCTGGGAACCTCCATATTCCGTGGGCTCAGCCCTAAAATGACAAAAAAAAAAAAGTACAATAAGATTGGAAAGGCAGTTTTAGACCAGATAGTAAAGGGAATCTTGAGTGTCCAAATGCCATTTTGCAGAAGAATGTCCTCCATGGCTTTATTTTCCCTACTCATGTCTTCTATCAGATAGAAAATGACTCTTTTCCTTCTATAAGTCTTTTTCCTGATCTTATGGGAATATGAATTCTGAGACTGAGAAGGAGGAGGGAAGGCAGAACCTGGGGCAGAAAGCAGTGAAACAGTGACAAGGCAAGACCGAGCAGCTGGCTGATCATGCCACACCCTCCACTAGAGCTCCTCTGTTCATTCTAAATGGTTACCTGGTTACCCTGTTTTTATATCATATATAGCCATCAGCTACACTACAGGAAAACCAAGTGTAAAACTTGGCAGAGCAATGTCATTCTTTTGAAAAGGGGTATGTGTTATCATGGGATTTGGAGATTGGAGGGCTGAGTTCAAGTCTTCACCCGGCTTGCTTCCTACCTGTGCAGTGTTGGGCAAGTTCCTTACCCTCTCTGGGTCTCAGTTTTCTCATTTTTCCACAGGGATAATGATGTCTACTTGCAGGTTTCTTAAAAAGATTGAATGAACTAATGTGTACTTTGCAGAGAAAAAATATTAGACAAACCTTCATTATTATTATCCTAAATGGTAAGGGTTCTACTTCCAAGAAGAGCTAGAAGTTCTAAGAATCCATAAAAATGTTCATGCATCCCTGCAATTGTTTATGCACATCACATTAAGTCATTTCTTTGTGTCTTCCTTCTTTCCAGCTGGACTCAGGGTTTAAGGGCAGGGAGAGTCTTATTCATCTTTATAATTACTTTAGCATTGAAAGGTGTCTGGCACAAGGCAAATATTGGTTGAATGAATGTTAATAGCAGAAAGTCTCCCAAATTAGGAAAATCTGAATTATTTATTTTTAGCCCACTGCTTTACCTTTTTATTTCATTTATTTATTTGTTTATTGCAGTGATTTAGTTAGGGAGCGAATGAATTGCTTTCCTGAAAGAGGCAGTTTCAGGAATGCTGGGGGAGGGGAATAAATGTATAGATATATATAGATACAATTCTATAGGTAGCCCACCGCTTTGTTATTAGAGAATAGTCTAAAGTCCAAAGAACTACCTTACTTCAATTCAAATTGACTCAGCAATATTTATTGAGCATCTACTATGTGCCCGGCATAAAATTCCTTATCCTCAAAGTCTGTGGTCTCGTTGGGGAAATAGATACCTGCTCTAATAAATCAAAGACATACAGACTGAAAAGCACTATTACAGCCTAAGTATGGGTTGCTGACTCACTAGTGACTTCCTGATCAGAGTGGGCTCAGTGTCTCTGGGACTACCCATCCATAAAGATGTTATTAGGGCGTGAGAAGGACGTGTTCTTAGGACATGAAGCTCCGAGCAAGAAGTCCTATTTGTTAGTTGGTGTTTGAGTTACACACACATCTCTCCCCAGGAACCCTCTTCTCCTTCCCCTTTGGCTGGACCTGTATTATTGTCACTGGGTTGGCCTATGCCAAGACCTCCTCAAAATCAGAAGAAATTGCTTTTCCTTATTGCGGCTCTTGATGGTATCATCACCCTTTGCTTCATCTCCTCCCCCATTCCATGAGGAAGAGGATTTGGCATTTCTTGTGTGAGCCTAAGAGGCAGAAGTGGAGACTGAGGGAAGGCGAAATCTAGCTCAATGCAAGAAAAACTTTCTAATAGAACTACTCGAAATTAGAATAAGCAGTCATGGGAAATGAGTTACTGCTTTGACTAGTGAAGTTTACAAATGGAAACTAAATAAACACTAGGTGGCGATTGGATGAAGCATCTTATGGGGATTTAGGGTTGACAATAACTTCTCCAGCTTTCATGTGCATGCATCTTATTAAATTGCAGATTCTGACTAGGTAGATCTCGGGCAAGGCCTGTGATTCTGCATTTTGAACAAGCTGCCAGGTGACATTGACGCAGCTGATCCAGGGGCCACTCTTGAGTAGCATGGGACGAGGGAACCTGTCAGTAATTGGATCCCATGAAATTAATGATAGCTACAATTTAAAAATACTCAGTGCCAGGAAGTGTAGCAAGG
Organism: Phacochoerus africanus; assembly: GCF_016906955.1. Classification (NCBI taxonomy): domain Eukaryota; kingdom Metazoa; phylum Chordata; class Mammalia; order Artiodactyla; family Suidae; genus Phacochoerus; species Phacochoerus africanus. The sequence goes on from NC_062545.1 coordinate 243,564,221, forward strand.
CTTCTACATGTGTTATTAATTTTAAAGTTCTTTAGTAAATAGATTTGGAAGTACCTAAGATGGATTACAGCAGAGATGGGAAGCTGAGAGGCCAGGTAAAAGCTATTAAAATAATATGGGTAACAGACATTCAAAGCATGGTCTGGAGGCAGTGAGATTGAGAGGAAATAGATGCAAGGAACAGCACAGAGATAATAACCAGAGTTCTTGCAGTGGATTAAGTATGATGACCCTGGGTTTGGGGTAAGGAATTATTCAAGATGACTGTGAGAGTGATGGGGAGGATTGTGCATTCAGTAATAGGCCAGCTCAGAAGTGGCTGATCTGAAGGAAAGTTGAAGGGAAAGTTGAGTTTAGGATATAGAGGCTACTTGCTAATATTTGTTTAGTACTTATTATATGCCAGGCAGTGTCCCAAATACTTCACATGTCTTCATTCATTTAACTCTCATAGTAACTCAAGAGGCAGGCATCATTATTTGCTCTATTTTATAAATGTGGAAACAGAGCCAAAGTCACCCATCTAATAAATGACAGAGTGAGGCTTTGCATCCCAGAAATCCGGTTACAAAACTTCTGATGTGGTAGTTTTTAGAGTTTACGTTCTTTACTGTTGTTAGCTTCTTAATAAGGCCCACCTTATATATTTATTCTGAACAATCCACTTATTTAGTATTCATTTGATGTATTTTACAGGTCCTTGACCCTCCTTAACATAATCACTTGGCAGCTATTCACTGGGTGTCTCCTATGTAGTAGGCTCAGTGAGGAGATACAGCCGTGAACAAATACAATCCATGCCCATGGAGCGCACATCTAGTGGAGGAGGCAGGCAATCATCACATAAATATCTAACTTCAATCTGTTATATTCTTCAAAGGGTAAAAACAGAGTGCCGTAGGAGAACATGATCTAGACTAGGAGTGAAAAGGGAAGCTTCCTTGGAGAAATATTTGATCTGCGATCTAAAGGATGAATAGATCTTAACTGGGTGAAGAGGGAAGAACATGAGCACAAACCTAAATAGCTTTATTATTTCACCCAATCCATCTCTCCCCTTTCTCTAGCTCCTTTTCCTCCCTTCTCCCTCTCTTCCTCCTTCCTCTCTCCTCCTCCCTTCTACCTCCCTTCCTTTCTCTCAGCAGAGATGTCTAAAATAGCTAAAATACATAGGAATGTCTTTAGATAGCTGAAATGCATATGAATCCAGCAGTGTCTTTATAGGCTAACACCATGCAGGTTAGGAGTGTGATCTGTTGTCTCTCTGCTTTGTTCACTGCTCTAACCCCAGTGGCTATACCATTGCTTGGCACAGAAGAGATACTCAAATATTTGTTGAAAGAAGTAATTAATCAATTAGCTAATTAGGTACACAGACAGTAGGAGGGAGTTACAGGGAGGCTGAGTTCATCTCAGGAATAGAAAGAACATTCTAACAATGTTTAAGGCAACCAGGTATAATGGAAATATCTCTAGACTCACAGTGAAAGAAATTAGCCACTTTTTCATTTTGAATCGGGGCAAATCACTTCAGTCTCTGCCCCTTAAGCTTCTTAGTCATTAAATAAGAATCATCTTTGCCCTGTGTAGTTTATAGGGTTTTTGTGAGGCTACAATAAAATAATCTAAGTAAAAAAGTATAATGTAAAGGGCTATGAAATATATTTTTATTTTCAGGGTGATAGTGAACTCCCAGCCCAGTACCAGGCATCCCCTTTGTGGTGTCTTGTAGCAGAGATTTTTGTCTTAGGAGAAAGTTTGAACTAAATGATTCAGATTCTTTCTCACTCATATATTCTACAGTTATGACATATAAATCCATTATGTAAAAATTTCTGTAAGTTGTATTTTAAAGTTCTGAGTTTAAAACTCACATAAAACTGAGTTAAAATACTGAAGTATTGGATTAAAATGATGTAGCTCAAAATGCAAGAAATCCTGAGAAGCTTGTTTTGTTTAATGGTAGACAAAGATCTTAAACTGAAATCTGTGTATAATTCTCTAGGAAGAGAGAAAACCCAAATGTCTGATTTGCCCCCAGAATTTATGAACTCTTTGTATATCAGGTCTGCAACCATGTTTATACCAAGATACAAGGAGAAAGGGGATCCCTTAAACTAAAATATCAGTGGTTGGGATTTCAAGGAATTTCAAGTTACTAAGAAGGTCCCAGACACTTAGTGACTCCCTAGTAATTTGAAAATCTTGCCGGCTGCTGGCAGTAGTTTGCATGGAGACTGAATTTTATCTCAGCCCTTTTGAAAGAGTAAAGAAGCCACAAATCCAGTAGCTGTTCAAAACAACAAAGAAGGTGCCTTTGGCTTTTAACAGGAGTGTCTCTGAATTCCTCAAGGAATTCCAGGCCTAGGGTTGATCCAGCTGGCAGGAGGTATCGATCTCCACTTGAATTCACTGAATAAATAATGGTTGCCATAGTTATTGAGCAGTCACAACTGGTTGGAGAGCAGGGAAAACTCCGAGGCACCTTCTGTGAGTTTGGCCATGAGACAGTCTGGTTACAAGGTTCTATAATCAACCCCTCCTAAAATCCAGCCCACGCGTTGATCATTCTTTATCCTAATAATGAATATGGGTTCTTGAATATAATGCAAGACACGAGGCACTGAAAGGAAAGGAAAGCTTAAATCAGTGGATTGCTATTTTATTCTGGGAAGAGGAATTCTTCCTGGGTTACGAACCTAATTTGATATATTTCAGTATTTAATACAATTTACTATCAGCAAGATGAGGCGTTCCCATCATGGCTCAGCAGTTAATGAACCCAACTAGTATCCAAGGGGTTGTGGGTTCAATCCCTGACCCTCCTCAGTGGGTTAACGATCTGGTGTTGACATGAGCTGCGGTGTAGGTCACAGACGCGGCTCCGATCCAGTGTTGCTCTGGCTGTGGCATAGGCTGGCAGCTACAGCTCGGATTCAACCCCTAGCCTGGGAACTTCCACATGCCACAGGTGTGGTGCTACAAAGACAAAAAAAAAAAAAAAAAAAAGCAAGATGACCATTTGATCATGTTACAGCAACTAAAGGGCTTCACAAGGGACCAAATCCCAGTTTGTTCTCCTTTAACATTGATTATTCTACCAACAGTATTATCCTGGATATTTTAAAAGAAAGGAGAAGAGTTATCTGACAATCTCATGAATATTTTCGCTTTTCTGCTTCCTTTCATCCTTCTCTAAATGCATAAATAATTTTTGCATAGATGTAATCACAGCTTAGATCTTATTTTATATTCTATTCTTTATTTAATGGGATATTATATATTTTTCCATGTTGTTTCATAGCCTTCATATTTGTCCTTTTTGATGTCTACAGAATCTTCCATTACGAGGACATACTATTTTTTTACTTAACAGTTCCTCTGTTCTTCTTCCCCTTATCTTTTTCCATTTTTTAAAAACAGATAATGCTGCCCCAAATGTCTTCACACAGACAGTGTTATCTTTCCATTGAATGTTTCCTTCAGATAAATTCACAAGTGTGGGATTAGTTGGTCAGAGGCTATGAACACTTTATAGCTCTAGAAATTTACTGCCAAACTTGCAGTCTGCTTTTTTCATTTTGGCAGCAGGCAGGGAGAGGGGGAGAAATAAAACTTCAGGCAGAGCACCATTGCAGTTGAAGTACACTTCTTCTGAAACTAAAACAAGGGGACTGTGTGCTCAGTAAAGATACAACATAAAGGACAGGTTTGCACAGGACCTGATTTGCTAGTAGTTTCCTAGGGGAAAGCAAAATCCTTCACTGCAAAGCTTGGAAGTCAGAAAACTCTATCACCTTTGTTTGACTCTGCAATTGCCAACCATTTTGCCATGTGTTGGGTATTATCTTAGGTGCTGACTGTGCAATGCTTGTAGCGCTCTACAGTTGGCAGAACACTTCTGTGTGGCATCATCTTAGCTGAGTCTCACAATAACCCTTGTTAGATGGGTTTTATTATAATTACACTTTTTCTTTTAATTTATCATGTAATATGTAAGAAACACAGGAAGAAATGGAGAAGACTACAACAAAGATTTGTGTAGCTCCCACCTGTAATTCCCATTTCCCCAGGAGGATGTTGAGCCCTAGACCAATTAGGAACCCCAATCTGTCTTTTATATAAAATAATTATATTTTAATATAATTATAAATACATGCAAATATATATCAGAGGTGGAAGGGACTTTAGGGGTCATTAAATCCAACCTCTACATTTTCGTGTGGGCCCTAGACAGGAAGTCACTCACCCAAGTCATATATAACTAGCCGAGCTGCAGAAGAATGCAGATCTCCTGGTTCCTGGACCTCTGTTTTTTTTTTTAGTGGCTGCACCTACTGCTTGCAGATATTCCCAGGCCAGAGATTGAACCTACTGAGCCACAGTAGTGATAACACTGGATCCTTAACTGCTAGGCCACCAGGGAACTCCCTGGGCTTCCTTTTATTTAGAGCAAGAGAGAAAAATATGTCTGGATAGTTGCTTCATTTTTCTGGTGACTTTTGTAATTAACTTTTCTTGAAAAATATTCCCAACTTAAAAAAAGTAATATAGGAAAAATTAAAGGCTAATACCTGATTTCCCATTGAATGGATGTCTCCATCTCTCGAGAATTATTATTTTATGTGTAAGCATACTGAGGGATGAAAACTTTGAGATAATCTGGGCCAGGCTCTTTTCTCAGGACAGAGGCTCTAATATCTAGATGCTAAGAGAGAGCAAACTGAACTATCTGTCCTAGATGTCAGGCTTCCTTCCCTTTGCAAGATTCAGCATTACTCTGGAGCAAGAGGATAGAATCTGCTTCAGAAGACTGGGCTCAAATCCCAGCTTTTAGCAATTGGGTGACTTTGGGAAAAACATTTAACCTTATATGCAAAAAAAAAGAGAGATCATAATATTTAACATGGGTACTATTTTTACATATTGTTTTATAAAATATAAGATATTGGTGTTCACGTCTTGCCACGTTGTAAACTACTTGCACTGCCTCCTGCTGGGCCTCTTCCCTTCTCTTTGACTTTTCCATTTCCACAGCGGGAAACATGTATACTTTGTAGAGAGTGCCAGTGTACATCAGATGTTTTGAAGTCGGGGGCAGGGGTAGAGGGAGGAAGAAACAAGGAAAGGAAAAGCTGGATTCTTCTCAGTGCTGGTTAGCATGAAGAATGGTTCATGTACAAGGTACAAAAAATGTACTTTGTATCCAGTCTTGGGAGTTAGCCTCTTCATTAGCAAATGGAACTTAGGGACCCCTCATCAAGGAAGTCTGTCAAGATGGGTTAATTAATTTGCCTGGATATGTTTCCATGTCACTCTGAAAAAAAGTTGTTTGGTGAGCCCCAATTTCCTTATCGGTCAGATAATGCATGCAAAATAATAACCACCCTGCCATTCGTTGTGGCTCTGTGCCAGGAACTGTGTGCTTCATCTGAGTAATTCCCCCAAGCTGGTCCTCCCAGAACCCCTGAATTGGGCATGATTGTTAATTTCATTTTATGAGAAAATGGGCTCAGAAGTTGAGACTTACTCAAGAGTACACTGTGAGTAAGTGACAGAATTGAAATTCAACTCCTGTGCTGTTTGAGACCAAAGGCCTTGAATTACCTCTAAGAGGGAGAGCACTTTGACTATAAAATGCCATCCAACTAGCAGAACAGGACACAGTCCTCCATTAGGGATTCAAAAGTTTTTTAAGAAATAACTGCCTCCTAAATTTGCCTTCTCCTATCCCTCTGCAGAACGACATGGGTTAAAAGAACCAAAGAGAGTGGAGGAGCTATGCAACAAGATCACAAGCAGCTTAAAAGAGCACCAGAGTAAGGGACAGGCTTTGGAGCCCACCGAGCCCAAGGTCCTGCGTGCCCTGGTGGAACTGCGGAAGATCTGCACCCTGGGCCTCCAGCGCATCTTCTACCTAAAGCTGGAAGACTTGGTGTCTCCACCTTCCATCATCGACAAGCTCTTCCTAGATACCCTGCCTTTCTGAGCAGGAGCAGCCTGAGCAGGGAGCTGCTTCATCTGCTAGCAGCCGCTTGCTAAGCAGCAAAGGAATGGGTCTGGACATCTACCATTTTCTGTCCTTCCTTAAGAGAAAAAGCAGCTCCTGTAGAAATAAAAGACTTCTTCTTCTTCTTCTTTTTTTTTTTCTGGCACTTTTCCTTATGACTGAAAGCCAGAAAACTTACAGAGTATTGTGTTGGGGTTGTGTTTTATATTTAGGCTTTGGGGTTGGGGTGGGAGGGGGCTATAGTTCATGAGGGTTTTCTAAGAAATTGCTAACAAAGCACTTTTGGACGATGCTATCCCAGCAGGAAAAAAAAAAAAAAAAAAGGATAATGTAACTGTTTTAAAACTCTTTCTGGGGAATACAGTTATAGTTGATTTGTATTTAAAAACAAGAACAGCCAAGGGTTGTTTGCCAGGGTAGGGTGTGTTTGAGATTGATCCCTTTAGAATATACTTCTTGTATCAAGGGTACGTATGTGGTGCAAAAAAAGCAGAAATTCCCTCTTCCTAATTTCCTTCTTCATTTATTTTAACAAATGGTAAAAGAAGGAGGATTACCTATAAATCGGACATAGCAAAATGATAATGGCTGTTCGCTTCCATATACAAGTGCAATTTTTAAAGTGCTGTCTTACTAAGTCTTGTTTATTAACTCTCCTTTATTTTATATGGAAATAAAGGAGGCAGTCATGATAGCAAATGACACATGCTAATTTTCCTAGCAGAGGCGTTGTCCACCTGACCCATAGAACTCTTCTGAGACATGGTCCATCCAAGATTTTTGGCCATTCTTGATGGATCCGGGTCCCTGCCCTGAGCTGCTTTGAAAGGGGCTCAGATTATATGAGGGGTTACGTACAGCTATTTTTGTCGCTTTCTATAAATCCAGCCAGATTTCCCTAAACTTGCTTCAATTATGGTAACAGACTGACAGATTCATTCAGAAGCCCCAGGAGCATTCAGTGAATTTCAAGTGTTTGACCCCAAGATAAGAACATGCAAATAAGTAAGAATGGATCATACAGGGTAAGCACCAGGGATAATAAGTTTTTTAAATATATATGTAATTTAATTTTTATTATCAGTTAAAGAGACAATTTTGGAGAGCAAGCGAGTCTTATTAAAAAAATAGTGTGAATGTGAGTACTAGAAAGGATTAGTGGGCTGCGTTTCAACATTCCGTGTTCGTACTCCCTTTTGTATGTTTATACTGTTAATGCCATATTATTATGAGATAATTTGTTGCATAGTGTCCTTTATTTGTATAAACATTTGTATGCACGTTATATTGTAATAGCTTTGCCTGTATTTATTGCAAGACCACCAGCTCCTGGAAGCTGAGTTACAGAGTACTTAAATGGGGTGTTCACAGTGAATTTGGATACACCAATTAGAAATTAAATAAGCAAATATATATATAAATATAGCAAGTTACATATATATTTATAATGTGTCTTTTTATTAACCATTTGTACAATAAATGTTACTTCCCATGCAGTTATTTTATGGTTCATTTGCAGTGACTTTTAAGGCAGTACTGTTTAGCACTTTGATATTAAAATTTTGCTTACGTTTTGCTAAATTCAAATGATGTTTGAAGATTTTTAGGTCTAAAAGTCTTTATATTATATACTCTGTATCAAGTCAAAATATCTTTGGTCATTTTGCTAAGAAACAAACTTTGAATGTCAAACTGATGTCATAGTAGTTTTTGTTAGCTCTGAATCATTTTTGCTTTAGTCTTTTTAAAGGAAAAATAACAAAACTATGCTGTTTATATTGTCATTAAATTATACAATCAAACAAATGCCAAATGAATTGCCTAATTGCTGCAATGAATAACCCAGATAGCAAAATCATGTTTGTTTTTTTCCCAAAATTCATTCTGATATTTGATCATTATGTTTGTGTGAGCTTTTATGAAAGATTATTATTTTTATATCAAGATGATAGGATCTGGAATGTTAGGATCTCAGAATGTTAGATTTAAAAGGGGCCTGCCTTGTCAACTAGTACATCCCCACACACTAAAATTCATAGAGGAGGAAATTGGGGCCCAGCAAAGGGCAAAGGGTTAACCAAGGACAAAGAGCTGGTAACAGAATCAAGACCAGGACCTAATTCTCCTTGCCACAGTCTTTTTACTCACTTTACTGCATCTGTAGGAAAACAGGCTTTTAAAAATAACCAGTAATATGTACATTTTACCGTGAGTAAAGCAGTAACTTTGCAGTAATTTTTGAGCTTATATGCAAACATAATGAACATTATTAAACATCAGGAGAGCTAACATTTCATACGAGTTAGCTTCAGACCAAATTCAAATTGAATTTGAATAAATTAGAAATACTGTGCATACATAACCCTTTTGTGCACTGTTAAGTTTTGAAATCTTAATCGGTTTTTGTTTTTTGTTTTTGCTTTTTGTTTTTGTCATGTCTGTAAAGGAAAAACAAAAGAAAAAAACAGAGCCCTGGAGAAATGCTGTCACTTTTTATTTTTACACCCATCAGATTTAAGGAAAAGACTTTTTAGCTGATATTGATTGGTTGGAAGGAATGAAGAAGGTTTTTACTTATAGGTCCAGGCACTAGTGCTGAAAATAAAGATTATAGCCAGTGTTCTTCTGTCTTCCATAGTTATTACAACTATGAGAGCCCCCCCAAGTCATCTATCAATTCAACTCTCTTTTTTCTTTTTGTCTTAATGTTGACACACAAGTTTATACAGAGTGGATGACCAGACTAGCTCAGAAGAGGACAGCAAGAATTAAAGCAGGTGATTCTTCCCTTGTGGGAGAGCTCTCTCAGTGTGAACATGCCTTCTTTGGGCAGAAATCAGGAATCCACCAGCTGTTAATGGAGAGTGCCTTGCTTTTATTTCAGACAGCAGAGTTTTCCAAAGTTTCTCTGCTCCTCTAACAGCGTTGCTCTTTAGTGTGTGTTAACCTGTGTTTGAAAGAAATGCTCTTGTACATTAACAATGTAAATTTAAATGATTAAATTAAATTACATTTTATCAATGGCTACTGGTGTGGTGAATAAGCATGCTTCATTTAACAGTAATTTCTTAATCTTTTACATAATAGTATTTGCTGTGAACTCTTAAACAGATCCCAAATGGATTTTTTTTAAAAGGCTTACTAATGCTGAAAAATTAATGGGCATTCTGAATTGGAGATATATTAAACCTCACTGATTGGGAGGAAGACAGTCTAAATTCAATAACCATTTATTGACTGCTTCCTGCAGGCAAAGCACAGTTGGGTGCTTTGAGAAGGTACAAACATGCACAGTGTATGAAGCTGTTTTTCTTTCAACTGTGTATAATTTAAGTGGAGCCAACACTTTGTTGCCTGAAAGTATCATTTAGGGGTATGAAGGATTTAATTTTATACCAAGATGAAGGGATATCAGTTGTTTATGCACCAGATTTTACAAGAATCAAGCTTAGAGTTCTCAAAGATTGAGTGGTATTCTCTGCTGAAGCCATACCTACTACATTGTTTAGTAACCCCTCTCTGAGCATGCAAATGCAACTTTTATTCACCTCTACCCCAAACATCATAAATTCTGAGTTAAGTACAAAAATGCAGTTTTTTTGTGTGCATGATATCATAATGCAAACATAGAAATGTGGAAGCTCTCAGAGTTCCCGTCGTGGTGCAGCAGTAACAAATCCGACTAGGAACCATGAGGTTGCAGGTTTGATCCCTGGCCTTGCTCAGTGGGTTAAGGATCTGGTGTTGCTATGAGCTGTGGTGTAGGTTGCAGATGAGGCTCAGATCTGGTGTTGCTGTGGCTGTGGTACAGGCCCACAGCTGTAGCTCCAATTCGACCCCTAGCCTGGGAACCTCCATATGCCATGAGTGTGGCCCTAAAGAGGAAAAAAATAAATAAAAAAGGTTTAAAAAAAAAAACAAAATGTGGAAGCGCTCATGATTTACTTCATTAGTTCAGGCATAAAGTATTTTCTGTGACATCTAAGTGCCGTGTGTGGTCTAGGAGGCAAATCGTCCTTCCTGCTTCTTGCCACTAACTTCACTTCCTCAAATATAAAATATAGTAAACGAATGAGAGATATAGTGGAGCACCATCTATGTACAAATTCAAGTATAAGTGCCTTACCCAAAGGTGAAAAAAAGAGGGGTGGTGGGGAAATTCCTTCTTCAAGGACTCTAGGGGCAAAAGTCCGGTTTGAATGGGAAGCAAGGCAAGAAAGATCAGGTCTAAATAAGGGGCATATGCCTGCAGTTGAATTTCCAGAAGTTAAATGTACAATGATAACATGAGAGGCTAGTTGCTGACTTTTTAAAAAATTGTAAAATACACATAAAACTTACCATTTTAACCAATTTTAAGTGTATGGTGGTACTAAATACATTCACATGGTTAGTTTAACCAATCTTCAGAACTCTTCATGTTGCAAAACTGAAACTTTACACCCATTAAACAATAACTCCCCATCCCTCCCTCCCACAGCCCTGGTAACCAACATTCTTCTTTCTGTCTATGAATTTGACTACCCTAGGATCTTAGGATCGGAGTCATCCAGTATTTGTGCTTTTGTGTTTAGCTTATTTCACCTAGCGTAATATTCTTCAAGATTCATCATGTTTAGCATGTGTCAAGAGTTTCTTCCCTTTGTAAGACTGAATAACATTCCATTCCACATAACACACCACATCTTGTTTATCCATTCATGTGTCAGGGGTTGCAGAGCTATATTGATATCTGTTCAAATCTCATGGGATCTTGAGCAAAGTACTCTACTTCTCCTAGCCTCTTACCTCATTTTCAGACAATGAATAAAGACAGTTTCTCAGATTAGTAAGCATGAAATGATATCATCTATGAGCACTTCTATTGGAAGGTCTGGCACACAATGCCTAATAAATGTCAAGACTCCTCTTTTCCTTAAATCAAACACTCCTCTTCTCCTCAAAGCAAATAGATCCCAGCATGGATGGTCATGATCACAGCAGATAATTGGACAAGGGGCCAATGATCCTTGGGTTCACTGTTGGAACCACAAATGGGCAGAGATGAAAAATAAAGCAGGAGAGAGCTCCCTTGTGGTGTGGAGGATTAAGGATCAGGCATTATCACTACTGTGGCACAGGTTCGATAAGTCATACCAAAATTATTCACATAGCCAATAAGGGGAAGCTCCAGGGAAGCCTTCCTGGATCTCAGTCTTTAGAGCTCTGCTCCTCTCTGGAGCACTGAGGTCATTTACTCTCAGCTCCTTGCTCATCAGCAAGTGGTAAGAAATTCTACCCAAACACCAGCGCTACAGACTCTATACACTGACTCAACCTCATTTTCTCTTTCTGTCAAACTTATCACCTGTCTTACTAATTCTTCAGACTCCTTGATTCAAGTGCCACCCCACCACCCCATTCTGTCTCCAGGTGCTCTTCGTCCCTCATCAGGCTTAGACCTGCAGAGCCTTGTAATTATAACTCCTGCTCCACTTTTGGAATCTCTTCCTGGTGCTTTCCCCTCTATACACAAATGTTTTCTATCCTCAGAGTGGACTTCAATTATTCAACCCCTCACAACTCTTTCCTGCCCCAAGCTGACTTCCCAACTTCCAGATGATTTAAACGTATATTCAGGCTCCAGAGTCAACAGCTTCAAAGCTGTCCTCTCTCGGATTCTACAACACCTCTCTGTCCTCTTTTGACCATGTTCACTAAACCCACAAACACAAGCCTCGTCACTCCCAGAATCTGCTTCCTTTGTTCCTGCAGAAAGATGCTGGAGTGATGCAGAGAATCAGGCAGTCCTTGACCCTCTCGGAGCTGTTCTCTTCCCAGCAGCCCAGTCTTATTTTGCCCACGGAAACCACGTCTCCTAACACAATTTTCACCTTTTATCTGTAAAATCCTAATTTATTCCCCTTGATCATTTCATCCTTGCTAATTTTTTTCCAGCCAGTTTCTAATCAATTGCTCAGAATTATACAGAAGGGTTTTTAAATATATAATAAAAACTACACATGAGTATTCTATCTGAAGATAGCTGCTTTCACATGTTTCATTGACCACACTCACCTACTTAGGTTTTTCTTCTTATTTTAAAAAATAAAGGCGTTCCCTTTTGGCTCAGCAGGTTAAGGATCTGGCATTGTCACTGCTGCAGCTCAGATCGCTGCTGTGGTGCAGCTTTGATGTGTGGCCCAGGAATTTCCACATGCCATGGGTGCAGCCATAAAAGAAAAAAAGCAAAAATATATCCTTATATTTGTATTTTTACTTTTTTACATTGCCAAGAGATTCTACGGTAAATTTCAATAATTTAAATTGGAAAAATAAAATTGATTGAAAAGAAAAAAGTAAAATATATCATATATACAAAAAATGAATTGATTTAAAACAAAAATTCTAAAATTATTTATATATAAAAAATAACAATATAGAAAACATTTATGAAGCTTTCACCCACCTGTAGAACTGTTGGAATGTCTATGTTCCACTAATTGTATTTCTTTTTTCTCTCCAGCAGCCTGAATTTTCATTTACCATTGCATATGCATATATTCTTAAACAATTTATTATTTAGTTACATCTTAAAATTTTTATATTAGCTGTATAATAAAGTATATATTCTTCTGCAACTTGTTTTTCCCTTTGCTCAAGATTATATTTATCTATGATACCATATCGCTCTAATTCATAATTTTCACTGCTCTATAGTACTTCAATATTTTATAACTTCTTTATTCACTTCTTCACTTGCTGGTCAATAGTTATTTCTTTCCATGTTCTTGCTATTACAAGCTATAACATCAGGAGCATTTTTGTACACATCTCCTCATAAAAATATGAAAGAATTTCTCTAGGCCAGTGGTTTTCAAAGTGTGGTTTCCCAGGACTAGCAGTTATCAGCATCACCTGGGGACTTGCTAGAAATGCAAATTCTCAGGTCCCAGACCTGCTGAATTAGAAACTCTGCGATAGAGTCCAGCAATATTTTTTTTTCTGTTTAGGGCCACACTCATGGCATATGGAAGTTCAACATGGGATCCAAGTCACGTCTGCAACTTACACCACGACTCATGGCAACACTGGATCCTCAACCCACTGAGGGAGGCCAGGGATCAAGCCCACATCTTCATGGATACTAGTTGGGCTCGTTACCGCTGAGCCATGATAGGAACTCTAGCAACTGGTGTTTTAGTGTTTTAACAACCCTCCAGGTGATTATGACACATGCTGAAGTTTGAGAATCTCTCCTAGGCTTACCAAGAAGTAGAACTGTTAGGTTATGTGGTATGTAAATCTTCTCCTTTCCTGGATATACCAATATCCTTCACAAATATTTGTACAAATTTACACTCTCAACAACAAGTATGAGAGTTCTATCTGTTCTACATCTTCCCCAACACTTGGATTCATCAGAACTTTTTATTTTTGCTAACTCAGAGGTCATAAAATGGCATCTCACTGTGCTTCATACAGTTATGAATGGAACTGCCATAAACATTTACCTAGAGGTCTTTTTACCAAAAAAAAATCATACTTCTAGAGTAAATTCCAGGGAGTAGCATTGCTGGGTAGATTTAACTTTATAAGAAGATGCCACACCTTTTTACATAGAAATAGAATCTTTAGCCAGGCACATGGCTGCTCAGGATAAACAGAGTTCTCAGACTTCTTGCAGCGAGGGGTGGTCTTGTCACCATGTTCAGGTCAATGGGAAATAAACGGAAGTGTCATCTGGGTACTATGTCCTACATGCCACTCTCTTCCTCCATATGGCATTTGACAGTGGCCTTTTTTTTTTGTCTTTTTTGTTGTTGTTGTTGTTGTTGCTATTTCTTGGGCCGCTCCTGCGGCATATGGAGGTTCCCAGGCTAGGGGTCGAATCGGAGCTGTAGCCACCGGCCTATGCCAGAGCCACAGCATCGCGGGATCCGAGCCGCGTCTGCAGCCTACACCACAGCTCACGGCAACGCCGGATCGTTAACCCACTGAGCAAGGGCAGGGACGGAACCCGCAACCTCATGGTTCCTAGTCGGATTCGTTAACCACTGCGCCGCGACGGGAACTCCGACAGTGGCCTTTTAAAGACAACATTATTATTGTCTGGCCCCAGAAAGTGGGGAAGTTTCAACTAGGAGAAGAATCAAGAGTACTATCATGACAGGTGATATTTTAGGATGGCTTGTACATAGGGATTCTCCTGGAATGTGTCTGATTGCCATTGTAACCCACGTGTTAGCTGAGGCTTCCTTAGGATCTAAAAGTGATTGTTTTGAATTCCCCATCCCACAAATAGGGAGGTCCAAGACTTCCACCGGCTATCTGTAAATTCTGCCACTTTTTACATTAGCTCTGGCTTCAGGTACCCACTTTGGTTTGCTTACCTCTGTTAATGGACTGTCTTGCTGTACTGCTGGTGTCATCCCTGTTTCTGGCATTGCTCTAGATGTAGAATTCAGATGTATTTTCCATCTGCCACCTCCACCAGCTAGCTGTGGTTGAAGAAGAGCATGGACTGACCCCTCAGAACCTATTGACTTGAGTAGTTTAACTCTGAAGGGCCAGTAAACATATAGCAACACTGTAACTGTCATGTCTAGTAGGAAGTTTGACTTGATTGGTGAAGGATCTGGTGTTGCAGTAAGCTTCGGTTAAGGTCACAGATGCAGCTCAGATTTGGCATTCCTGTGACTGTGGAGTAGGCCAGCAGCTGCAGCTCTGATTGGACTCCTAACCTGGGAACTTCCGTATGCTGAGGGTGCAGCCCTAAATAGAGAAAAAAAGATACTCATTGATGGGATGGGAGATGGAAACCACATCAAATTCCCAAGAGATGGATTGTGTCATGATTTTCCAAGTTGGTATCTAGAGACAAAGTGTCTAGTTTCATATTTTTCTGAACTGCAACACAAGGAAAGGAGAGAGAGAGAAAGAGGGAGAGAGGGAGAACATCAACACAACCCCAAGGAAGGTTTTTTTTTTTCCTTTTCCTTTAGAAAGCAGCTGTCAGTTTAACTTATCCCAAAATACTGTCAGTGATGAGCATGACTGAAAATGCGTTTTATCTGTAATTAGAGAGATTACATTAAACACTATTATTTGCAGACACACATTGAATTAACCCTAATCGAGGCTAGCAAATAGTAGAGCCTGCCTATTTTTCACCTCAAAATTTTTAGAAAATTGTGACAGTTGACACACGAGGGACAATGCTGACAAGATTTCTTTCCATCAAATGCCAGACAGTAATTGTAATTGCCTTTAAAAATGTTTTAAGCAGTTTCGTTAGTAAATCAGAAGTTACCACAAATCATGCTGATAGTTTCTAAACATGGAGGTTGTTGACTGTGCATTCCAATATGAGTTTAATGAATTGATTTTCTAAGGAATTTAACTTTGCATCTGTTTTCAGGTGTAATTAATTCACTCTGATTAATGTGATTAGCATAGCTATCAGTGGATTACACATGATGCCCTCTATTTATTCACTTATTTTAAATCTGCCACACTGTCCATTGGGAAATTGTAGAAGGGTTTTTGGAGGGAAACATCTTGCTCACGGTTCTGATCACATTGGATTTCTGCAAAGCAGAATCCTGGTAGGAATTTATTGATTATTCACAGGCTGTGCAGCAATGTACTTTTGTTTGAGGGACCTATTAAAGTTTACACAGTCCCTTTCTTTAAAGAGCTTATAACCCAGAGGGGAAGATGAGACAAACATTCCGATGCAAGTCACTCACAAAGAAGAATGACTGTCATCAGATTCTTCTTTTTCTCAACACTTTTCCCCTATTCTCCTCAAATAGTGCTATCACTTAAGGTATGCCAATGGCCCCCCTTTTTCTCTAATGCTTCCCACTACCTGGGCATTTTTATTCATGGCTTCCACTGCTACTCCTAAATCTATACCTCTTACTCAGTCCTTCCAGAGGCCTCCACACAACTTCACCTGGCTATCCCACAGGTACTCCAAATTTAACATACCAAACTCAAATCTCCATCCAAACTTGCCCTTCCTGTCTTCCTCTTCCTAGTCTCTGCAAATGGCTCTTCCATCCACCCAAACAGCCAAGCTAACCTATTATTGTGAGTCTCAGGATGGGAAGAAATTCATTTATTCCTCAACTTCTCAAAATTTAACATTCATTTTAACATTTATTGGAATCATCTGGAAAGCTAATTAAAGCACAGTTTCCTGAGACTCATGCCCAGATATTCTAATTCAGCAGTCTGGAATGGGATCCATGAATGTGCAGTTCTAACAAGCTCACAGATGACACACCAATGTTGTTGGGCCAGGGGCCACAATTGGAGATCCACTGCCCTAGAGGATGAAAAGAATATAGATAAATTTCCATAAACCATTAAATCACTACCATGTAAGCAATCATCTTGAGAGAATGAAGGCCCGGAAAGTGAATCCGCTCTGGAGAAACCTAGGCACTGTGCTGGGCACTCTCTTCTGGGCACAGTGCAAGGATCTTGAGCTATGTTCTGAGATACAGTGCTGACTAAAACCATGACACAATACTTTTTTTTTTTTTTCTTTTCATTTTAGGACCTCACCTGCAGCATATAGAAGTTCCTGACCTAGGGGTCGAATTGGAGCTGTAGCCATTGGCCTATGCCACAGCCACGCCACATCCTTACCCCACTGAGCGAGGTCAGGGATCAAACCTGCATCCTCAGGGATACTAGTTGGGTTCATTACCTCTGAGCTGTGATGGGAACTCCCAAAAAGACTTTAACATCAGCTTCCTGTTTGATTAGCTCTAATTCTTCCCGATAAATTGAAGCTGGCTCAGAAGCCAAGAGAAACCACAAAATCTGATCATTCCCTCTAGATTTTAGGACTTCAAGTGTCACATTTTATGAAAGGAAGTGGATATGGAGATGAAATGAAAACTCCCATTTGTCATCAAAGACTTTTTTTTCCCCACTGCACCTATTGCACATGGACGTTCCCATGTCAGGGACTGAGCCCATGCCACAGCAGCAACCAAAGCTACAGCAGTGATAAAGCTGGATCCTTAAACTGCTAGGCCACCAGGGAATGCCTCAAAGATTTATTGTTAAAGATTTATTTGTTATTAAAGACTACATGGGGTAAAGTGAGGGAGTTCTTGGTGGCTTAGTAGATTAAGAATCCAGCATTGTCACTGCTGTGGCATGAGTTTGATCACTAGCCCAGGAATTTCCACATGCAACAGGTATAGCCCTCTGCCCCCAAATGAGGTACAGTGAAATTCTATAAAGACTTTGAAAATAGTAATATATATAATTTTAATATATGTAAAATATTGAAGCATATTGGTTTAGGAGTTCCCTTCATGGCCCAGCGAAAACGAATCTAACTAGGAACCATGAGGTTTCAGGTTTGATTCCTGGCCTCACTCAGTGGATTAAGGATCCAGCATTGCTGTGAGCTGTGGTGTAGGTTGCAGACTCGAATCCCCCATTGCTCCAATTGGACCTCTAGTCTGGGAACCTCCATGGGACGTGGGTGTGGCCCTAAAAGCAAAATAAATAAATAAATAGTATTGGTTTATTTATGTGCATGTATATATAGAAAGAAGTTCTGGAAAGATATATACCAAATTGTTAACATTATTTCTCAGCGTTCCTATCGTGGCTCGGTGGTAATGAACCTGACCAGTGTCCATGTGGGTGCGGGTTCAATCCCTAGCCTCCCTCGACTTAATGATCCAGTGTTGCTGTGAGCTGTGGTGTAGCTTGCAGACGCAGCTTGGATCCTGGATTGCAGTGGCTGTGATGTAGACTGGCAGCTGCAGCTCTGATTTGACCCCCAGCCTGGGCACCTCCACAAGCTGCAGGTGCGGCCCTAAAAAAACAAAAGCAAAAAAAAAAAAACAAAACCAAAACTCACAAAATTTTATTAATTTCTCTGTGGAATAATTTGATTAATCTCCAAAAATTAATCTGTATTTTCTAGATTTCTTTACTTTTTTCCCTTTTTCATGCTCTTTTTTAATTGAAGTATAGTTGACTTACAATATTATATTAAACATACATAACATAGTGATTTAGTATTTTATAGATTATAGTCCATATAAAGTTATTATAAAATATTGGCTATGTTCTCTATGCTGTTCATTACATCCTGTGTGTTGTTTATTTTATACCTAGTATTTTATACTTAGCTTATTCCCCCTGCCTCTATCTTGCCCCTCTCCTTACCACCTCCCCCCTTTCCCGTAACCAGTAGTTTGTTCTCTATAACTGTAAGTCTGTTTCCTTATTGTTATATTCATTTGTAAACATACAATATGTATCTTTCTTTGTCTGACTTTTTTGTTTTGTTTTGGCCATGGCATGTGGAGGCTCTGAACCCACACCACAGCAGCAACTCAAGCCACAGCAGTAAAAATATCAGATCCTTAACCCACTCAGCCACCAGGGAACTCTGTTGCTGTCTTCTTTTTCATGGCTGAGTAATACTCCCACACACACACAGACACACACACATACATCACATCTTGTTTGTCCATGCATTTGTTGATGAAAAGTTGGCTATTATAAATAATAATACTGCAATGAATGCTGGGGTACGTATATCTTTTTGAATTTGTGTTTTCGGGGTTTTTTTAGATATACACCTAGCAGTGGAATTGCTGGGTCATATGGTAGTTCAAGTTTTATTTATTTATTTTATTTTTAGGGCTGCAGGTGCAGCATATGGAAGTTCTCAGGCTGGGGAGTCGAATTGGAGCTACAGCTGCTGGCCTATGCCGAAGCTATACCAGATCCGACCCATGTCTACTAACTAAACCACAGCTCATGGCAATGCTGGATCCCTAACCCACTGAGAGGGCCAGGGATTGAACCTACATTTTTGTGGACATTAGTCGGGTTCATTTCAGCTGAGCCACAACAGGAATTCCTATTTTTAATTTTTTGAAGACCCTCTATACTGTTGTCCACAGTAGCTATACCAATTTTACATTCCCAACAACAGTGTACTAGGATTCCTTTTTCGTATCTTCACCAACATTTGTTATTTGCTGTCTTTTGATAATAGCCATTCTGACTGATAGGTGTGAGGTGATATCTCATTATGGTTTTATTTTTTAGTGATTTTATTTTTTCCATTATAGTTGATTTACAGTATTCTGTCAATTTTCTACTGTACAGCAAAGTGACCCAATCACACATATACATATATTCTTTTTCTCACATTATCCTCCATCATGCTCCATTACAAGTGACTAGATATAGTTCCTAGTGCTATACAGCAGGATCTCATTGCTTATCCATTCCAAAGGCAATAGTTTGCATCTAGTAAACCCAGATTCCCAGTCCATCCCACTCCTTCCCCCTCCCCCTTGGCAACCACAAGTCTGTTCTCCAAGTCCATGAGTTTCTTTTCTGTGGAAATGTTCAATTGTGCCGTATATTAGATTCCAGATAGGTGATATCACATGGTATTTGTATGTCCCTTTTTGAATTATTTCACTTGGTATGAGTTTCTAGTTCCATCCATGTTACTGCATATTGCATTATTTTGTTCTTTTTTATGGCTGAGTAGTAGTCCATTGTGTATATATACCACATCTTCTTAATCCATTCATCTGTCAAAGAACATTTAGGTTGTTTCCATGTCTTGGCTATTGTGAATAGTGCTGCAATGAACATGCAGATGCATGTGTCTTTTTCAAGGAAAGTTTTGTCCAGATAGATGCCCAAGAGTGGGATTGCTGGGTCATAGGGTAGTTCTATGTGTAGATTTCTAAGGTACCTCCATACTGTTCTCCATAGTGTTTGTGCCAGCTTACATTCCCACCAGCAGTGTAGGAGGGTTCCCTTTTCTCCACACCCCCTCCAGCATTTGTTATTTGTGGACTTATTAATGATGGCCATTCTGACTGGTGTGAGGTGGTATCTCGTGATAGTTTTGATTTGCATTTCTCTTATAATCAGTGATGTTGAGCATTGTTTCATATGCTTGTTGGCTATCTGTGTGTCTTCTTTGGAGAAATGTCTATTCAGGTCTTTTGCCCATTTTTCAGCTGGGTTGTTGGTTTTTTTGCTGTTGAGTTGCATACGTTGTTCGTATATTTTAGAGGTTAAGCCCTTGTCAGCTATATCGTTTGAAACTATTTTCTCCCATTCTGTAAGTTGTCTTTTTTTTTATAGTTTCATATGCTGTGTCATTGTGGTTTTAATTTGCATTTCCTTGATGATTAGTGATTGTTGAGCATATGCCTGTTGGCCATCTGTATGTCTACTTTAGAAAAATGCCTACTCAGTTCCTCCGCCTTTTTTTTTTTTGCTTTTTTAGGGCCACACCAGAGGCATCTGGAGGTTCACAGGCTAGGGGTCAAATCCCAGCTACAGCTGCCAGCCTACACCACAGCCAAAGCAAAGTAGGATCCAAGCCGCATCTCTGACCTACACCTTGGGTCACGGCAACGCTGGATCCTTAAACCACCGAGCAAGGCCAGGGATCAAACCTGCCACCTCATGGTTACTAGTTGGATTTGTTTCCACTGTGTCACAATAGGAACTCCATCTGCCAATTTTTTAGTCAGCTTGTATTTTTGTTTTCTTTTTTTATTGGGTTGTACAAGCTTGTTATGTATTTTGGATATTAACCCCTAATTAGACATGTCATTTGCAAACATCTCCCATTTGGTAGGTTATCTTTTCATTTCATCAATGGTTTCCTTTGCTTAAAAACTCAAAAGCTTTTAAGTTTAATTAGGTCCTGTTCATTTATTTTTGCCTTTGTTTTCCTTGCCCAAGGAGACACATCCAAAAAGACACTGCTAAGTCTGATGTCAAAGGGTGTACTGCCTACATTTTTTTCTAAGAGTTTTATGGTTTCCAGTCTTACATTTAGGTCTTAATAAATTAATTTTGAGTTTATTTTTGTACAGGGTATGAGAAAAAGTTCTAATTTCACCCTTTTCCATGTAGCTGTCCACTTTCCCCAATACCACTTATTGAAGAGACTGTCTTTTCTCCATTGTATATTCTTGTCTCTTTTGTCATAGATTTATTGACCATAGATAGGTGGGTCTATTTCTGTTCTCTCTCTTCTGTTTCAAAAATGTGCCCATTTTGTTCCAGTACCATGTTGTTTTGAATGTTAATGTTAGTATGCTTAATGCTGTCCCAAAGTTCACTTTAATTTTTTTCATTTTTTTATAATGATTTTTATTCTTTCCATCATAGCTGGTGTACAGTGTTCTGTCAGTTTTCTACTGTACAGCAAGGTGATCCAGTCACACATACATGTGTATATTCTTTTTTATTTTTTAATGAAGATTTTTATTTTAATTTTTTCATTTTTTAAAGTGTTTTTCTTTTTGCTGTTCCAACTGGATGATTTTCACTATTCTGTCTCCAGACCCCTCATACATTCTTCTGTTATTACCTGATCTGTTGTTAATTCCTCCTAGCATATTTTTCATTTCAGTTATATATTCTTCAGCCTTTGACTGGTTCTTTTTTATATTTTCTAGTGCTTTATTGAAGCTCTCATGTGTTCATCTATTCTTTTCCCAAGTACCATTAGCATTCTCACTACTATTGCTTTGAACCCTTTATCAGGTAAATTATTTGTCTCTGTTTCATTAGGATTTTTTTCCAAGAGTTTTATCTTGGTCTTTTGTTTGAAACATATTCCTCAGTTTTCTTATTTTATTTACCTTTCTCTGTTTGTCTCTATGAAATTAGGTGAAACAGTTACCTATCCTGGTCTGGGAGGCATGTGCTTGCATGAGAGTGTCCATATGCAGTCTGCATGTGTCCAGTGACATTAGTGGGAGAGCTGGATCTGAAGCAAGCATGGGTCATGTCTTCCCCACGGTGTACTGCCAGCCACCACCTTGGTGGTAGGTAGAGCTAGAGTCAATGAGACTAGATCCAGAGCCATGTGCAAACTGGAGTTTCTCCTAGGCTCAATGGCAGTCACCACCCTCCAACTGAGATGGAACCAGTGCCTGAGGGGTTGGAGCAGGAGCGCTGAGGGAATCAGGCTTCTCCCCAGTGTGATGGCAGTCTCCACCTTGTTTGGGAACACTACCAGGGCCTAAGGGCTTGGGGCTGCTCTTCTGAGCTGGTTTCACTTTTTCTCCAATGTGTGTGCCTTGGTGAGAGCAAGGTTAAAGTGGCTGGGGCTATGCTGTTGAACTGATTCTGCTCCTTCCCCGGTGTGAGCACATGCCAGCAGTGGTGGTCCCAGCCTGGCTAGAGGCAGGGCCACACCAAGGGTTCAGCTCCAAGCACAAGCACATTCATTGGCAAAGGTGGCCTCAGCCTTAGGAGGGAGCAGCAGTAGAGCAGGAGGTGCTGGAGCAGGAGTCAGCCATGGGGGGGTGGGGGGCAGGCTTGGGTGATCCTGGCAGAGCCCCAGAGCACTGGGCAATTTTCAACCTGCTGCTTCCAATCTGGATCTGAGAGCGAGTCTGTGCATGTGCTCTTCAGGCGCAGTTTTGGTTTCTTACAGCCCTCCCCTAAATCCCATGGGTTTTCAAACCGGCTAAAGGGCTCATCTTCCCAGGATCAAACCCCAGGGCTGGAGTGCCTAATATGGGGCTCAAACCCCATTCCTTATGGAGGATCCCCAAGCCTGTGATATGCCCCTCCTCTTCTAGGTATCCCACTAGGGGTGCAGGTCCTAACTAGATTGCCTCTCCTCCCCTTCTACCAGACTCTGTGCAGTTCTTTCTTTACAGCCTTGGGTGCAGAAGAGTCCTTCTGCTAGTCTTCACATCGTCCTCAGAGTACATGTAGTTGTAGGTTTGATGGGTTCATTGTGGGGAGGTGAATGCAGGGTCCTCCTACTCTGCCATCTTAATCCTGCTTCTTGTATTTTCTAGATTTTATTCACCAATCATATATGATTGGTGTAATAAGCATTTGCAGAGAGAAAGAGAGAAGGAGAACACAGGTCCTTCAAGGAATAGGCAAACATGTGGTAGCCCTCAGGCGATGTTTCTCAATCTTGGCTGCATATTAGTATCATCTGGGGAGTATTTTAACTATCTAATGGCCTAGCTGCCCCTAAGACCAAGTCAATATAAATTCAGTCTAGAACCCAGGCTTCTACGGTGTTTAAATCTCCCCAGGTGTTTTCAATATGTAGCCAAAGTTGAGAACTACTGCCTCAGGAGAAGGCCTACATTTCCTTGCTCTTGGTAAGTCCTGGGGATTGTCACTTAGGGGGGCTTTCTGTGTTCCTACAATCAAACTAGTCCCCAGGAGAGTCATCAGTGTTCCTTGGCTCCTAATATGAACATAGTTTTATTCAGATTTCAGAATATTTTCAAAATGGGTCAGGACTAGAAATTGCTGTGGCCACTAGATGAATATGGGGAGAAAGAGCTGAAAGATGTGAGTTAGAATGTCTGGGTTCTTTGTGAGGTCTGTCATCCAACAGCTATGTGATTTTAGACAGGTTACTTTTCTCTGAGCCTCAGGTTCCACATGGCTCTGCCTCTCTGCACTGCATTTAGGATTAAATGAACTAAAACACATGAAAAGAGTTTTGTGAAATGTAAAGTACACATACGTGTCATTTTTAAATTATTTTGTAACTGATAATATGAAGACTGTGCTCAGAGAAAGATCTGCTGTCTGAGGAAGACACAAGAAAGGCTGAATTACCTTCCCATAGGAGACCTAGGCCGCTGGATGGACAGTGAGAATTAGGTTCAAAGAGAATTGAATAAGGAGCAATCCATGGACTCAAAGTAAAAGCAAGGTGACATGCCAAACATGAAACACTTCTTTCTCAGAAATCCAGAGAAGAGACTCTGAGAAAGATCTTCCCTTTGCTTTTCTGATGGCTTCCAGGAATTTATCCCAAAGTGGTGATGTCCCAGAATAAATAGGTTTTCTTCTCACAATTCATCCAGAGGTTCTGGGAATGGGCTGAGCACAAAGCTGAATTCATTATGGAGTTAAACTGATTATTTGCAGTTTAACTCAGGTCCAAAGGAGGTAATCCCTAAGTGTCACCAAAAAAGAATCCTCATATACGGCTTTTGATTTAATTTTTTTGGCATAGAGTTGCCTTACAATGTTGTATTAGTTTCAGGTGTATAGCAAAATGAATCTTTATAATACAAATGGATATATGTGTGTATACATGTCCATTCTTTTTCCCATATACGTTATTATAAACTATTGAGTAGATTTTCCTGTACTACACAGTAGGTTTCTGTTAATCACCTGTTTTATATACTACTGTGTATTTGTTATTTCCACCCTCCCAATTCCACCCTACCCCAATGGTTTTACCCATGATAACCCTAAGATTGGTTTTAAAATCTGTGACTTTATGTTTTATAAATAAATTATTTTGTATCATTTTATTAGATTCCACATATATCATACGATATTTGTCTTTCTCTGACTTACTCCACTCAGTATGATAATCTCTAGGTCCTTCCATGTTGCTGAAAAGGCATTATTTTCTTCTTTTTTATGGGTGAGTAATATTCCATTGCATATATGTACCCCATCTTCTTTATAGAGCTTTTTAAATTGGTGCTTTTACAGAATCCTTGCATCTAGACAACAGCCTACATATATCTACATAAGTCCTCTGAAATTAATTTTTTCTTTGAGAATAATGGGTCATGGAAGGAACTTTATTGCAGCACTGCCTGTGGGAGGAACTCAGTATTAGATGGGGCCATCTGAGATATCATTTGACATGAGTAGTGACTAAAGAGAGTTGACAGCCCCTTAAGCATAAAGACCAAGGCTTTTTCATACATGTCACATAGTGCAGGATACCAAAAAAGTACACAGGAAATCAATGCCTTGAAAGCATCTCCTACAGGCATGGTTCCCAGCTCATGGTAGGAAATTAATAAATACTTGTGAAATGAATAGCACTGTCACCAGTTATAACACACTGACAATGTCCAGTATTGTACAAGCATGTTTTCCTTTTGTTCACCTTAGGTGCAACTTCTTCCACAAAATGGAGATTTACTACCCCACATTCTCAGGGTTAATATGGATCTATACTGAAGATAAACCACAGTGTTTGTATGGTGCATTACAGTTGTATTTTTTAATTGGATTGTCACAACTTTAGGAATAATGACTGTTGTAATAATCCAGGCAAAAGATAAAAGAAACCTGGACTTCCCTGGTGGCTCAGCAGGTTAAGGATCCAGTGTTGTCACTTCTGTGGCACAAGCTGGATTCCTGGCCTGGGAACTTCTGCATGCTGCAGGCGTAGCCATTAAAAAAAAAAAAAAGATAAAAGAAAACTAAATAAGGTGAGTGAACAGGTTTCTGGCTTGGGCAACTGCATAGATGATGGTACTATTAAGTGAGCTATGAAGGAGGTATGGTTTTGAGGGGAAATACAATGCATTTAGTTATGGACACACTGAGTTGGAGGTGCCTGTCTGTCATCCAGGTGGCAGTATTGAGTAGGTCACTAGATATGCAGGTATGAAACTCAAGAGACATCTGGATAGATATATTCTCAAACATCATCAGCATGTAATAGTAATAGAAATCCAGGAGGGGAAAGAGTATAGAGAGAAGAACAGTTTTAAGGAGAAGGATATGACAGAGGCCGGTAGCAGAGGATTGAGGACACAGCAGGAAAGAAGAGACGGTAGCATGGAAGGGGACGTGAAGTTAATAGAGAGGTATTTAAAGATTGGAAAAACATATATAAGTGCTAATGGGAAAGGACAAGATGGACATGATAGGCACCTCTGTTATCTATCACCACATCTGACCATAACAACCCTTAACAAGTATTCAATTCAGCCTTACAAACCCAGGACAAGTTCCTCTCTTGACCAACTCATACTCATACAAAAAATAGAATTCTAGGAAATGAAGTTCTCACATTATCCAAGTTGACACATCACAATCCAGCATAGTCCATTCATTGTCAACTTGGTATGTACACACATTCCTTTAACTACATATAATTACCAAATAAAAACATCAGTAAGGAGTTCCCGTTGTGGCTCAGTGGTAATGAACTTGACTAGTATCCATGAGGACATGGGTTTGATCCCTGGCTTCACTCAGTGGGTTAAGCATTGCCCTGAACTGTGCTATAGGTCGCAGATGCAGCTTGCATCCCACATTGCTGTGGCTGTGTCGTAGGCTGGCAGCTACAGCTCCAATTCGACCCCTAGCCCAGGTATTTCCATATGCCATGGGTGTGGCCCTAAAAAGATAAAAAAGCAAAACAAAACAAAAAACAGTTAGACCATGCTTTTGTATAACATGATTAAACTATTCTTTATATAACTGAAAACACACTAAGCATCTCCTAATAAAAAGATACAGAAAGTCCACTTTCTTCAACCTAAAGAGCAAAGCTGTGCCATCCATTAGGCACCAAACTGAATCTTCAAAAGGCTATTACATGACACTATCAAGTCAGCTGTTTTCAGGTGAAGATTAGTACTGCACTCATTCTCAGCAACATGAGTTCCCTGGCTAGAAACAAGGCTATGTGGGAGAGCATGGTGGTGCATAGGACATTCTATAATTCCTTACATAGATGGGTGTTTTTGGAAGAAGCACTGAGGAAGTGGAAAGCAAATCCATATCCAAAATAAATAACTCTATTCTAGTAAGAACAATACACTTCCCCTTCTACGGTGGAAATAATTTGACATAATCAGCATGATGCCAGGTGACCTGAGAAATAGTGTCACGTCTTTGACTGGTGTTGATCTTTACTGTTTGCAGTTAGGGACTCAGTAGTAATCAGACCAGCTGTTGTTTTTGTTTTTGTTTTTTCATCTTTTGTCCTTTTTAGGGCTGCACCCACGGCATACAGAGGTTCCGGGGCTAGGGGTCTAATCAGAGCTGTAGCTGCCAGCCTATACCACAGCTCACAGCAATGCCAGATCTTTAACCCACTGAGCAAGGCCAGGGATCGAACATGCAACTCATGGTTCCTAGTTGGATTTGCTTCCACTGAGCCATGACGGGAACTCCCAGACTGGATTTTAAACTAGCAACACGGACAGCCTCTATTCCTGCAGCCATGGTCATTTTATTTATGAGTACCTTGGTCAAGGACAGGAGTGACTGGGGAAAGAGGCTGGCTGACATCCTCAAAAGAGGTTGTCTTGTCCATCTGATTAAGATCTTTCTCCAGTGAAGTTGCTCTTTGGTTAGCATTCACCTAGGACACAAATATCAAATTCTGTGCTCTTTCAAAGAGGTCTCTCCTCATACCTCTTCTCCAGAACTCAGTGCCTCCAAATTCTCCAATCATCTTCCTTCCAAGTCCAAATTGTTAGAGATTGCTCATGAATTAATGTAGAGCAATAGCTTTGTTCATCTCTCCTTCCAGGCATATAAACCAGCCAGGTGTAATACTTGGAATTTTGCCCACTGGGAAGATTCCTCTTCAACACTGTTCTTCATAGACACACCTGAGTTGAGTTATAGCACTGCAGGCATCCAGTTTCAAATTCTGCCAGTATTTTTGGTAGAAATGTCGTTAAACTTGACCTATTTTTTTTTCCTTCCTCAATCAACTGATCATAAAGAACATCATGAGGCCATAGGTGATGTTAAGAGAGGAGAGGCCATGTACCAAAAGTGGGTTTCATGGCAATTTATGCCACTTGCTGATGCAATTTCTTGTATCTTCAGGACCTGCTTTTACATATCTCTCCCACTTGATGATGAAGTGATATTGTGCACACCCCATATTATAGTTTTTGGAGTCAGACATCACTCCCTTTGTGATGGGCAGCTCAGATTGCCTGGTAACTTGGTGGCCCGCAGTCAAAGGAGTTTAGTCACTACTAGGGCCCAGTAATAAGCCCAAAGCTGTTTCTCAAAAGAACAGTAATTGAGAGAGGACCATATAATTTTGCTTCAAAGTTTCAAAAGGTCTGTGTTGCAATCCACCTACAAAGGCTTGCCAAATGCTTTTCTGCAGTGGACCTCTATCAAGACCCTCCAACAACCGCTGGATCTGATGAATCAGACAACTGTTTCTGGTGGTCTTCATTAATGGGCATTGAGAAAAAAGCTTGTGCCATATCAATAGCTGCTAGAGCATATGTTGTTTTCCTTCAGGCAAGAAACCACATCTGTAACAGCGGGGTAAGCATTTACAAGGAAGAACTATGGCAGAGTGGAGGAGATCAAAGACAAGCTGGAACTTGCTGGGAACTTATGCGTCCGTCTGTCACCACATCTGACTACAAGACCTTCAGAGAATTATGGCTTCATCTCCATTTCCACCTTCCATATTTATGCAAGTTCCTCTTTTGGCCAACTGTAACCCAAGTCACAGGATAAAGGGGATATTGGTAAAACACAGTGCCCAGTTTAATCAAGTTGACCCAGTATAATCCAGTACACTAAGTATGTTACTGCTATGATTTTTTCTTTTTTATTCCACATGTATATATATACACATTGTGTTTATTCTTTTGCATGTATTTGTTACTTCAAAATTTAAAAAGAGTTAAAAGCTAATTTAAAAGTTGATATATAGGAATTCTTATAACATATGTTTAAAACAAAAGTATTTGTGATTGGGAAGCATTTTTAATTTTTTATGCTTTACTTTTCCCTCTTCTAAAGAATAGATTCCTTTCCTGAGTGCTCAGCGTGCAAATTGGAGAGGGAACTATGAGATGGGGGTGAGGTGATGATTTAGAATGAGAGGCTGACAAGAGGTGTGAGTTTAGAGAACAATTCTGGAGGGAGAGGAAAGAAATTTGAAGAGGGAAAAAGTGCTGTCCACAATGGAAAATTGGGAAAGAATAGACATATTTAACAGGTTTTTTTTTAAATTAATGTTTAGAACATAATTTTGCAATATAGAACTTCTTCCTCTACTCCCATGGGATTTCCAATAAAATACCTATTTCTAAACTATTTCTTATCCATGCATGGAGGAAGTGGACCTATATTGGGAATACATCAAAAGGAATACATTAAGAGCATCTCAATAGTAGGCCTGGAGCAAGAGCAATACACCTCCCTGGAAGTCTGCTATGCCTCTGTTATGTTGGCAAAAAAAAAAAAAAAAGCAAAACATTGTTATCAAATTGCTGTGAGTAGTATCTGCCCTGCAAGAAGACACATTGAAGCAGACTGTCCTTTGTTTCAAGACGGTAAAGCCCTGAATTGGCTCTTTAGTTACACAAATATAAAGCAAGTTTCCACCTGTTGCTCTTGGGAAGATCTGTGATGTAACCTGAATGCAGATATTTCAGCCTAAAAAGTTAAGTGACTTGTGGTATAACATAAATTGTCCTGGCTAGGTTCTAGCAGCTAAAATTGTGTATCCACAGATTTTGTTGCTTCTTTGGGGAGAAATGTTTATTCTCTCTGTAGGGAATTAAACTGGGTGTTCTTCACCTAGAAGCAGTTGCTTATTCCTGTAGAGATACATGTGCCCTTGTGCGTAGAAACAGGAAACTGTGAGGAAGAGAAAGGCAAGAAGGAAATGGACACAAGATTTTCACCTCACCTCAAAATAACCTTTAAAAGTGGGGCTTGTAGGAGTTCCCTGGTGGCTCAGTGGGTTAAGGACCTGACATTGTTGCTTCTGTGGCTCAGGTCACTGCTATGGTGTGGTTTTTGATCCCTGGCATGGGAACTTCTGCATGCCACGAGTGCAGCCAAAAATTAAAAAATGAACAAAAGCAGGGCTTGTTTGATGCACATCAGATGTTTAATGTCCTGTACCTGGGACATGTGGTTAAGAGCATGAGCTGTGGGGTTAGACCACCTTCATCTGAATCTCTCTACACAGCTGTCTTGCCTCAAACAAATCACTTAACTTCTCTGTTCTTCACTTATTTCCAAATAGGAGCCATGACAGTTGATACTCTATAAGGCTGTTGAGAGGATTGAAATGAGTATGTAGAGAGTTTAGCACAATGCTTGGCATATAGTAACATCCCAATAAATTTTAGAATACTCAAGAAAATAGTGATATTGAGCCATCAATGCTTTAATTGCCTTGTAGGAACCAGCAGGTAAGGCCACGCTTTGTTGGATAGGCTGGAGTTTCTTCTGAGGAGGTAAAATTCCTACTGGCACTCATCCCAACAAGATTCCAGGAGGAGATAATGAACAAGAAATCAAGGATTGGCAATGTGAGAAATGGGCCAGAAATGAGTGAAATAGAAATAATGAAGACCCAGAACTTCTGGGAGAAATGGAGAAACAGCGTCTGAAATTAATGGTGGGGGGTTTCTAGGATGCCAGAAATAAGACCTCTAAAAACAGAAGAAATGAAGGTTGCTCAAGCTCTGGTCAAGGAATATGCTTCAGGATGATAAGGAATTTATGTATGAGATAAAGCAGAGTTGGGATCTGTACCCATTTGGGGAACCTGCTCATGACTTATGAGGAACACGCTGCAGAGGATACAATTTCTGTTAGTGTTGCTGTATAATAAACCACCGAAAAAAGTACTTAGTGGCATAAACCAATAAAGTTATACTCATGGTTTCTATGGGTTTCTATGGGTCTGGAATTTTGATAGAGCACAGCAGGGTTGGCTTGTTTCTGCTCTCTGACAGCACGGCTGGGCCCTCAGTTGGGCTGATGGCTGGAAAAAGTACAAGTGACCTCCCTGTGTGGTGTCTCAGCATGAGGTGGTTTAGATTTCTTCATAGCTTGGTGATCAGGTTCAAAAAGTAAGCCTCCCAGAGTTCCTGTTGTGCCTCCTCAGTAATGAACCTGACTAGTATCCCTGAGGACATGGGTTCGATCCCTGGCCTTGCTCAGTGGATTAAGGATCCAGTGTTGCCGTGACCTGTGGTGTAGGCTGCAGACATGGCTCAGATCCCAAGTAGCTGTGGCTGTGGCGTAGGGCAGCAGCTGTAGCTCTGATTCGACCCCTAGCCTGGGAACTTTCATATGCTGCAAGTTTGGCCCTAATAAGAAAAAAAAAAAAGTTAAATAAAAAGTTTTTTAAAGTGAGCCTTTTGAGACAACCAGGCAGAGACTTGATTCCTTTTTATAGTCTAACCTTGGAAGTCACAGTGTCGCTTCTTTCAACCACAGATCCATCTGGCTTCTAGGGAAGGGGACATAGATTCCACTTCTCTATGGGAGGTCTGTCAAAGTCACACTGTAAATAAGAGCACATGGGATGGAGTTATTCCTTTGGCACTTTGGGAGAATACAGTCTGCCACAAATGGATAGATGGCACTATCAAACTTCTTTCTTGCCTGGGCTTTGGAGAATTCTTTTCCCATCCCTCCATACCTATGACTCGAAAGCTAAATGAGCAAAGATCTCTTTGGGAGCCCAAAAGGACAGCTCTCTTTGGGAGCCTTTTAAAGTTAGATTAGGAGGGAGTTCCCATTGTAGCTCGGCAGAAATGAATTTGATTAGTATGCATGAGGATGTGGGTTCGATCCCTGGCCTCGCTCAGTGGGTAGAGGATCTGGCATTGCCCGTGAACTGTGGAGTAGGTCACAGATTAGACCCTTAGCCTGGAAACCTCCTTATGCCATGGGTATAGCCCTAAAAAAAAAAAAAAAAAAAAAAAAAAAAGGAAATAAAAAGTTCGTTTAGGAAAAGCTGGCTGCATGAGTTATCAGGGGAAGGAAAAATCTCTTCCTGCACAGTGAGTGGAAGAATCGGGACAAACGGGGCATTCCCATTGTGGCTCAGTGGGTTATGAACCCTACTAGTATCCATGAAGATTCAGGTTCGATCCCTGGCCCTGTTCAATGGGTTAAGGATCCACCGTTGCTGTGAGCTGTGGTGTAGGTTGCAGTCGCAGGTCAGACCTGGCGTGGCTGTGGTGTAGGCTGGCAGCTACAGCTCCAATGCTACCCCTAGCCTGCGAACTTCCACATGCTGTGGGTGTGCCCTAAAAAGAAAGGAAGAAAAAAAAAAAAAAGAATAGGGATGAACATAATCTTGGAAAAGTCAGAAGCAGTTGAAGCTGATTCTGCCTGGAGAAGTAATGGAGAACAAGGGTGATGATCAAGATTGGGGAGAAATGACAGACCAATGAAGGCCTTAAAAGGAAAGAATATTTTCTACGAAATATAAATCCTGGGCAAAATTAACCAACCTTAACTCATAATGAATACAAGCTAAATTTCCCCCTTGTTTTATTTTGTTTGTTTTATTTTGGGGGGCCACACCCAAGACACATGTAATTTCCCAGGCCAGGGATTGAACTTGAGACATAGCAACCACCTGAGCTGCTGCAGTAAAAATATCAGATCCTTAACACAATGCACCACAAGAGAACTCCTCCCACCTGTTTTAAATTAAGGGGGCTATTGGTTAAGAGAAAGTATTTGTTGTTAATGTGTATTGACACTAAGTAGTCTGTCATATTCAGAAGTGACAGTTCAAATGGGAACCATACTGGTAAGACTGGTGACATCTTAGAACTGCATAATCATTTACAATTATTGCCTCATAAATTTGTTCTAACAGGCATACTATAGTCATTTCTTAAATGATTATATTATTATATTAAGCTTTTCAATGTTTTACTTCTATTTACTATGTTAAGCATCCAGTATCCTAATCTGTGTCATCTCTAAATCTAGGTTATGCTTCTGGAGTTGGTCTATTTAGTCATCACTACCTAGAACAGTTTAGCACCAGGTGGCAGCAAAATCTGAGAGCTGAGATAAAATTCTTGGCAGGAAAATAAACAGTTAAAATTTGCTTCAAACCTCAGGGTGGTTAATAAGGAGTAAGAAATGTGTTACCTCCTCTTTCTGATTAGTTTCTCTCTCATT
The DNA here is from genome assembly GCF_016906955.1 of Phacochoerus africanus. Classification (NCBI taxonomy): domain Eukaryota; kingdom Metazoa; phylum Chordata; class Mammalia; order Artiodactyla; family Suidae; genus Phacochoerus; species Phacochoerus africanus. The sequence continues at coordinate 243,596,946 of NC_062545.1, forward strand.
TTAGTGAGTGATTATCCAAATTGTGCAATCCCCTCCCCCTGCTCCCCCATACACTCACATAGACTCTTTTTTTTGTTTGTTTTTGCTTTTTTAGGGCCACACCCATAGCAATGTGGAGGTTCCCAGGCTAGGGGTCAAATCACTGCAGCTGCCAGCCACAGGCTCAGCCACTGCAACAAGATCTGAGCCACGTCTGCAAACTACACCACAGCTCATAGCAATGCCAGATCCTTAACCCACTGAGTGAGGCCAGGGATCGGACCTGCCTGGATTCTCATCCTCAAGTATACTAGTCAGGTTCATTACCACTGAGCCATAATAGGAATGCCCACATAGACTCCTGAAGACACAGAGAAAACAGCCAGTCAACCAGACAAAAGGACAGTGCTGGAAACTAGTTTCAGAAGGGTAAGAACTAGGATAGCCCAGAGCATAGAAAACCAGCAGAAAAAAACCAAATTGGAATCTGTTAGGAAAATCCAGGGTTTACAGGAACAGAGACTGAACACAAACACCAATACCAAGGGGCCAGAAGCAGAACGAAAGTCAGGTAGCTGAATGAGACAAAGAGGAGAAGTAAGAACAGGTAAGAAACCTAACAGCAACTTAATTTTAGAGGTCAGCGAGGGCAAGTTCTTGTTTATTTTGAGCTGGCCTAAGAGACAAACCAGAGTCATGCTCTCTTCTTAAATGTACCCAAGTGTTAACATCACCTCTACAAGATTCTTCTCCATCCTCTGTGGGTGGGCTGGCCAAGAGCAGAGTTTTGGGATCCTTTTCTGGATGTACCTTGCACTTGCTAGATGGCTCTTTCCAAGCTTCAGGTGACTCCTTCATCAGATGAGAGTTAACGCTAAAATGAAACCAAGCAGGACCCTGTGGGGCTTCTGGGCACACTGTGCCCCATGTTTCTTGCCTATAGGGGTAAGATTCAGCCTCTGTGACCTTCCCTTAGTTCCAAAGGGCAGGTTCAAAGACTTGCTAATCAGGGAAGGGAGGGGATGCAGAGACAAGGGAGGAGCAGTCAAGAAACAATACTCAAAAAAAAAAAAAAAAAAAAACAAGGAGTTCCCATCGTGGCTCAGTGGTTAACGAATCGGACTAGGAACCATGAGGTTGCAGGTTCGGTCCCTGCCCTTGCTCAGTGGGTTGATGATCCGGCGTTGCTGTGAGCTGTGGTGCAGGTTGCAGATGCGGCTTGGATCCCGCGTTGCTGTGGCTCTGGCGTAGGCCGGTGGCTACAGCTCCGATTTGACCCCTAGCCTGGGAACCTCCATATGCCGAGGGAGTGGCCCAAGAAATAGCAAAAAGACAAAAAAAAAAAGAAAGAAACAATACTGCAACATGGGGGCAAGGTCCTGGTTCCCTCTCAAGGGATACATGTAAAAATATCTTTGAGCACTTCTGCAGAACTAACCCCCCCCCCCAAATTTTAGGTATTAGTGGATCCTTTAGGACACTGCACCAGGCCATGGATCAAACTTGCTCCTCTGCAACAACCCAAGCTGCTGAAGTCAGGTTCTTAACCCACTGTATCACACTGGGAACTCCTGATGAAGCATTCTTCATTCCAGAGAGGTCACAGTTTGATAATCTCAAGAACCACAGAAACGCATCAGGAAACCCCCTGAGGCCAGATGAAAGGAACAACAGAATCTCAATCAGGAGACCACTAGAGGCCAGATAACTGTAAGAGAGGTCCTGTAGGCACCCTGATCCTTATCAGCAGTCCCACCCTTGAAGCATTGCTATAAAACTCCTCACCAAATCCTCCCAGGTGGCAGATGCAGATTTTGAAGGCCTGGGCTAACTGTGTCCCCCTTTGCCTGACAAAGCAATAAAGCTATTTTTTCCTTCATCCAAAACTGTCTCCAAGATTCAATTCAGCTGGTGCACAGAGCTCCAGCAACAGTGCTAATCTAGTCTTGCCAGAAGAGATGGTAGTGATTTGGGATGGCAGTTCCAATTTGCTCTTATTTAAGAAGCACTGCCTTAGTCACTTCAGATTTTATCTGGTTAGGGCCTAGTATTTAAGTTGTCAAACCAGAGAGAGAGGCATACTTTTCAAAACACAAATACAATATCATTTTAAAGTCCATTAAAAAGATTTTCAGTTAGAAATTCAAAATTGCCAAGCAACTTTACTTTCAGATGCTTCTTTAATCATGATAAAATTCCAAATAGTATTTTTCAGTAATTATATTTTGCAAGCATTTTTTAAAAATGGGTGTTAGAGCTTTTAGGCATTTTTATCCTTTTTCCTATTTGTAAAGGCCCACCACTGTTCAGTCCTTGGAACATGTATCAAACTCTCATCAACATTTATCACACTCTCAGAGTTCCCTTTGTGGCTCAGAAGATTATGAACCTGACTAGTATCCACGAAGATTCAGGTTCAATCCCTGGCCCCCTTCAGTGGGTTAAGGATCCAGCATTGCTGTGAGCTGTGATGTAGGTCACAGATGGGCTTGAATCCTGAGTTGTGGCTGTGGCGTAGGCTGGCAGCTACAGCTCCAACTTGATCCCTAGCCTGAAAACTTCCATATGCCACAGATTCAGCACTAAAAAGAAAAAAAGAAAGCATTCATCAAACTCTCATCATTGAACTATCTCTAAAAGGTCTGGAAGGTGCTCCATTGTAATCTTTATTTCTGAAGTTTCTCAGACAACTGCATGGCTGTAAAAATGGATTTTCACATCATATGTCTAAAAAAACAAATCTTTGTTTCATGGAGCATTTCAGAAGATTAACAGGTGTTAACAGATGGGAGAATTCCAACTTTTTCTCTTAAGCATAAAAGACCTATCATGGTCAGTAATTGCCTCTTAAGAAATAGCTGTGTGTATTTCTGGCTTGCAAACCAAGAGGTGCTCTGTCTTTACAGAGCAGGTGTTTGTGGACAACTAGCAACAAGATGGAATCAAAGTTCCCTATGGTGAAGAGTTGCTAGGTGCCCAGGGAGACTTCAAAGTGGCAGTACTGTGGTGTGAGCTCCATGTGCCAGGCTTATACCTTGGGAACCTGATTTAGCAGCTTGGGGAGAATGGATCTCTCTCTCTCTCCTCTCACTCTTTCTCTCTCTCAAACACCAACAACCTCTGAAATATAAACGAGAAGCTTGTTTATTAACTTATAACTAGAAACTTGGATTCTCTGATTTTTACCTGTGATCTATAGATAGCGCTACATAGAAAGATAAATTATTTTCAGAAGTTTGCTGTACATAAGCATAGATTTAGAATAAGTGGAAGGAGCATATGATTCTAAAGTTAAATGGCATTAACTTTGATCTAACCCAACATACTTGTCTCTAAAAGAACAAGACAGCTCAAATCCGTCACTTGTTTCTTCATCTGCATTTGATCGAACAGCTTTTCTAATTCTGGAATTTTATATTCAATTTCAACTTGATATCCATTTTCTCCTGGTGCAAATGGAGGCATAATAGGAACTCAAAAAAGTCAGACACACCACAGTAGCAGAGAACTGTGGCTCAAGATATGTGAGGAGGGAGAAAGAGTGCTCTAACTACTATGCATGACTTCGAATCCCTAGACCTAGATCAATTCTAGCCTATAATGTACAAGAAACACAGACACTGTTTATCATCCTCTGTGACATTTTGAGACATCATAGAGATGAGAAGAGGTGCTAGAACACTAGAAATAAGCATATGTTCTGATTTTCTAAATAGAGAAATTATTCAAGCCTGAAAAGACAGGAAAAATAAGTCTGTCTTTTCAAAAAAAAGTTCATGCAGATCACTGAGCATAGAAAAGAATGCAGTGAGCATGGAAAAGATCACCAGGAAGCAACATGAGTGCACTGCAAATGCATCAGCCATTCAACCAGTTCATCATTTACATTCTAGGCTGCATTATTAGTAGACACCTTTATGTATTGGTTTATCAGATTTGAGATGAAACCCAAATTTAAATCATAAAATCTGCTAGTTGATATTTAATTTTCCATGTTGCACATCAGCAGCAATTATTTATGCATCAGAAGTTTGAAAGGGAGTTCCTCAGTGGTTGCAGCAGGTTAAGGACCCAGCATTATCACTGCTGTGGCTCAGGTTGCAGCTGCAACTATTGGGCCAGTTCAATCCCTGGCCCCATAAATTCTGCATGCCAAGGGTGCATGCAGCCAAAAAAAAAAAGAATGAAATTTGGGTAAAACTCTATCGTGAGTCTATACAGATCATGTGCTCACTCTACCTCCTGTGGTCAACTTGAAGGCAATGTTTTAGTTCTAATAATATTGCCTTTATTTGGAACATCTCTAATTTATTCCTTAAGAAATCTCTTTTGAAGTTTACTTTCTGTCTTTACATGTAGAAAGTCATTGTCCTTTGGAGAATGGATTTTCAACTTTTTTAGAAAAATCAAGTCTATTAGAAACAAAGATATACTTTGATCACCTTGTCAATTGAATGAGGGGGCAGGGAAGTGAGGAAGGCAAAGATAAAGGGTAAGCCAAGGAAAGTGATTTAGTTGGTGGTTTTGTAAGCTGACTCTGACAGCAATCTCTAAACATGGATTTTTTTTTTCATTTTTAAAACTTTAAAAATGTACAGCTGATTTACAATGTTGTGATAATTCTTGCTGTACAACAAGGTGATTCAGTTGTACATATACATACACACATCCTTTCTTTTTCAGATTCTTTTTCCATATATAGATTATCACAGATTATTGCCTAGAGTTCCCTCTGCTATAGGGCAGGTCCCCATTGACCAGTCATTCCATATACTGTAGTGCACATATGCCAATCTCAAACCCTAGTCCATCCCTCCCCACCCCACACCGGTCTTCTCTGGTAACCAAAAGTTTGTTTTCAAAATCTGTGAGTCTGTTTCTGTTCTGTAAATAAGTTCATTTGTATCCTTTTTTAGATTCCACATATGAGTGACATCATCCAGTGTTTGTCTTTCACTGACTAACTTCACTTACTATGATAATCTCTAGGTTAAACACGGATTTTTTTTTTTTTTCGGTCTTTTTTTTTGCCATTTCTTGGGCTGCTCCCACAGCATATGGAGGTTCCCAGGCTAGGGGTTGAATCGGAGCTGTAGCCACCGGCCTACACCAGAGCCACAGCAACGTGGGATCCGAGCTGCGTCTTAAACCTACACCACAGCTCACGGCAACTCTGGATCCTTAACCCACTGAGCAAGGGCAGGGACCGAACCTGCAAACCTCATGGTTCCTAGTCGGATTCGTTAACCACTGAACCATGACGGGAACTCCTGGATTTTTTTTAATGGAGGAAAATGTCCTTAATATTTCAAGTTCTTAAAGATTATGTTGCTTTCAAATATTTAAAATGCAAGTTTAAAATAAGGGAGATTGAATATAGGAAGACATACAGACTTTTCTATATCTTTTTTTCTGATCTAGTGATGTGCTTTGAGCATTACAAATATCTTTTAGTAACAGAATAGGTTTCATTCCATTTCAAATGCATTTTTATACATATGATATTTTAAAATCAGGATAACAGATTTTATCTTCTAATGCTTTGATAGGTTATAAATCTTAGCTCTTTTATTTAAACTTAAATAGAATTTTAAAAACACACAGGAACAAAGATTTAGGTAGTTTTAAGTTTGTATCTCAAATTCTTTTGAAAACAAAATTCAAACTTTAAATGCAAAAATATTCAGTTACCAATAGATTCACATTATGTTCAAGTGCTATGTTATATAGGACTTGAGCCAAATTTTAAAAGTTAGGAGATCAGCAGTAGAACCACAAAGTAATGCCTGTAATGTTATTTTTCCAATATGCCCGCTCCATGCAAACTTCCCCAGGGGACATTTCAAACAATATTCACCAGAAGTTAACGGAATAAGAAAAATAAGAAATGATCTTACAAAAATTCAATGAAGATTTTGAAAAGCAAGGGAAGGATTAAAAGAAAACGAATGTGGCCAAAGTAAGAACGAGGGAGTTCCCATTAAGCTCAGCAGGTTACGAACCCAGCTAGTATCCATGAAGACGCAGGTTGGATCCCTGGCCTTGCTCAGCATCTCAGATCTGGTGTTGCTGTTGCTGTGGTTTAGGCCAGCTCCAATTTGACCCCTAGACTGGGAACTTCCATAGCCACAGGTGTGGCCCTAGGGAAAAAAAAAAGAATAAGAAAGGGCTGAAGTGAATATTCACACGCATAATTTGAGGTCTGATATACTTGCTAAATTTGACGTAGGTTTTAATAGCTATTGAAAAGCAGGAAACAATCAGTTCCATGATTCATAAAGTTTGGGGAAACTTTAGGTCTGTTTAGAGGGGGACAACATTCTAGGTTCTGAAGCCTGAGGGTGGGTGGAGGGGCTCAATTCACCACTATTTCCCGGTGGTAAATTGAGCTGGTTGAAGCTAAACTAGTGTTTTGTCAGGAGTAGCTGAAATGCAATTCAGACCATGTCATTCCTCTGCTCTAAAAAGCTCAGGAGCCCTCCACTGCCTATAAATTAACTAGAAAATAGTTGATCTGATATTTGAAATATCAAAACCAAATTAAGGTGAGCTCTCTTGAAGGCAGACAGCATTTCTTTTTTTTTTTTTTAATTCAAGTATAGTTGACTTATAATGTGTTAGTTTCAGGAGTACAGCAAAGTGAGTCAGTTATACATACAGATAAATCTATTTTTTTCAGATTCTTTTCCGTTATAGGTTATTATAAATATTGAGTATTGTTCCCTGTGCTATATATACAGTAGGTCCTTGTTGGTTATCTATTTGATATATAGTAGTGTGTATATGTTAATCTCAAACTCTTAATTTATCCCTCTCCTTCCTTTCCCCTTTGGTAACTGTAAGTTTAATTTCTATGTCTATGGATCTATATCTGTTTTGTATATAAGTTCATGTGTATCATTTTATTATTATTATTATTATTTGCTTTTTAGGGACAAACCTACAGCATATAGGAAGTTCCCAGGCTAGGGGTCAAATCAGAGCTGCAGCTGCCGGCCTATGCCACAACCATAGCAAAGGGGATCCAAGCCCATGGCAATGTCAGATCCTTAACCCACTGAGTGAGGCCAGGGATTGAACCCACATCCTCATGTATCTTAGTTGGGGTTGTAACCCACTGAGCCACAGCAGGAACTCCTGTATCATTTTTTTTAGACTCCACATATAAGTCATTGATACATAAAATTTGTCTTTGGGAGTTTCCTTGTGGCGCAGCAGGTTAAGGATGCGGTGTTGTCACTGCAGTGGCTCAGGTCGCTGCTGTGGCTCAGGTTCTATCCCTGGCCCAAGAACTTCCACATGCTATGGAAAAAAAATTAAAAAATAAATTAAAAAAAATTTTCCTTTGGCTTATGTCACTTAGAATATCCAGGTCCATCCATGTTGCTGCAAATGGCATTATTTCATTCTTTTTATGGCCAAGTAATATTCCATTGCATATAAATGTATATAATATACATCTTCTTTATCCAATCCTCTGTTTATAGACATTTAAGTTGCTTCTATATCTTAGGTATTATAAATAGTGCTTCTATAAACAGGGTACATATTATCTTTTTGAATTACTATTTTCTCTGGGTATATGCCCAGGAGTGGGACTGCAGACAGCATTTTTATTTAATATTGTGTTACTATCATTGTCACAGGCCTCTATGACAGCGTAGGTGTCAACAGATGCTCAAAGATGTTATATAGAGGAACTGCCAATCAGCCAAGAAAGTTTGTGGAAACCTCTCCAGCCCTCATTTCTCTACTTATAAGGCCTTCCACTGACAGCTCTTCCTGTTGAATGCTGACCAGTATCTTCGAAGTCAGTAATAATGATAAAATCTCCATCACCAATAACAGCTACAAAAACATCACTTTGCATTTGTGTACTGCTCTACAGTTAACAAAGTGCAGACACAAAAATTTTAGAACTATTCTCACAACCAGCTTGCTTTTTTTTTTGTCTTTTTGCCTTTTTTTCTAGGGCCGCTCCTGCGGCATATGGAGGTTCCCAGGCTAGGGGTTGAGCCTACACCAAAGCCACAGCAACTCGGGATCCGAGCCGTGTGTGCAACCTATACCACAGCTCATGGCAACGCCGGATCCTCAACCCACTGAGCAAGGCCAGGGATCGAACCTGCAACCTCATGGTTCCCAGTCAGATTCGTTAACCACAGAGCCACAACAAGAACTCCACAACCAGCTTGCTTTGGCCTTAGTAGGGATCATGGTCCTTCCTACAATACAGAAATCAAGTCTTATAGAAGGTATGTCATTATTAAGTGATGGATGCTATTTCCTCCTGATTTCTTTTTTTTTTTTTGTCTTTTTTGTCTTTTTTGTTGTTGTTGTTGCTATTTCTTGGGCTGCTCCCTCGGCATATGGAGGTTCCCAGGCTAGGGGTCCAATCGGAGCTGTAGCCCCCGGCCTACGCCAGAGCCACAGCAACGCGGGATCCGAGCCGCGTCTGCAACCTACACCACAGCTCACGGCAACGCCGGATCGTTAACCCACTGAGCAAGGGCAGGGACCGAACCCGCAACCTCATGGTTCCTAGTCGGATTCGTTAACCACTGCGCCACGACGGGAACTCCATATTTCCTCCTGATTTCTACAATAGGATGTGGTTTCTTTCTCTTCTTCAAATCCTCCTGGCATTTGGTTTGCACTAAATAATAACACCATATATTTTATATAGTACATTACAGTTTACAACACTTTGCTAGATTTTGTGCTAGATTTAGGTTTCTTTTTCATTCTTACAACAACTTCATTTAAAGAAAAAATTATCCTTTTCATCTTGAGTACCCTGCTGCTCTCTCCACACTTTCTAAAAATATAAAAAGTAAAAGCTACTTGGTAGATTAATACCACCAACCACCACCACACTTTTCATCATCCTCCAAGAACAATGGGAACTAACATTTTTTCAGCTCCCTATTCTCTGTTAGGTGCTGAGAATATTTTTATAGGTAATACCATTCACCTTCCATATCCTCAGGTTACAGGTTATCCATAGATTTAACCAACTATGGATCGAAAACATAAAAAAAAAATTCCAGAAAGTTCTAAAAAGCAAAACTTGAATTAGCAGCACACTGGCAACTATTTATGTAGTATTTACATTGTATTTACCATTATTTGCATAGTATTTACATTTGTGCCATTTTATATAAGGGGACTTGGGCATCCTTGGATTTTGGTATCTACAGGGGTCCTGGAACCAATCCCCTGTGGATTCCATGGAAGGGCTGTACAGCTTCAATTTACCTCCTCTTTGCCCTTAGATTGTTCAATTTAATTCCCTACCTACAAAACAAAAACAAAAACAAAAATCCAGCTGAAATCTAGAAATAGAATATATACTTTCTAGGGTTCCCTGGTGGCTCAGCATGTTAGGGATTTGTCATTGCTGTGGCTCAAGTTGCTGCTATGATGTGGGTTGGATCCCCGGCCCAGGAACTTCCACATTCTCTGAGTGCGGCCAACAAAACAAAACAAAAACAAAAGCTTACTTTCCTTTGCTGTGGATACTCTAATAAGGAAAAAGAAAGAGGTGGCAGTCCTCAGAAGGAGCTGACACCTCTTCTGAAAACTCTGCTGCAGTGACTGATTTAGAGATCAGTTCTGGGTGAAGTTCAGCAGAACATACAACACATTGGGTCGATCAAGGATGGGTTGACAGGAGCGGCCACTCAGGAGAACTTCTGATGAAGACATCAGTAGGAAAAGACTCCAGCAGAATTATTTTGGTGAGGAGGCTCTTCACTCCTCACCTTGGCTCAGAGTGGCAGTTTTAAGCCAGAGGAAGTCTGGGGAACAGAACCAAGATACTGAGATGGAGGCCACTGCTTGAAATCTCCTGGGCCTGAGGACAGGAAAATCCCTGTGCCGAGACATGGCATTGCATAATTCCAGCGGGTGCTTTTTGCATGGATACAATGTGCGTGGGGCCCTTGGAGTTGTGCAACATGGAATCCTCCCCACGGCGTCTGACTGCACCATAGGGGATATCCATGTTGGAGGCTGTCAAGAGAGTTGGAACTCTCAAGCTTTCTAACTCATTTGATGATGTGGTACCTGGCATTTTGATTTCAGCTCATTTTAGGGCTTCCTGTAATTTCATATTAAGGATGCTTGTGAGGGGGCGCAGTGGCATTCTCTAGACATGCTGATCAGGAACATGAAGGCGAGTGTCATGCCCAATGTGTGATTCCTCCCACAGAAACTCAGGCTCCTTGTAGCAAACATTTCTTTGGAAAAAGGTCAATTTCACCCAAACCATGTGGCCCTATTCCTTTAGTTATATTTTCCCCCGGGAAAAGCATTACCATTTGAGAAAAGTGAATTAGAAATTATTCTAATTTGCTTATGAGGCCTGGTGACTATTTCTCACCTGCCTTTTAGATCTATGGTTCTCAAAACTGACTGTACTTTAAAATTTTCCAGAGAACTTTAAAAAACTTATTGATGCTTGTTTCCCAATTCAGCCCAATTAAGTCAGAATCTCTGAAGGTGAGGCCCAGGCAACTACATTTTTTAAAAGAACTCCAAGTGGAGTTCCCTATGTGGCTCAGCTGTTAGCGAACCCAACTAGGACCCATGAGGATATGGATTTGCTCCTTGGCCTTGCTCATGGGGTTAAGGATTTGGTGTTGCCATGAGCTGTGGTGTAGGTCACAGACATGGCTTGGATTTGGAGTTGCTGTGGGCATGGTGCAGCCTGGTGGCTGTAGCTCTGATTGGACCCCTACCCTGGGAACTTTCATATGCTACAGGTACGGCCCTAAAAAAAAAAAAAAAAAAAAAAACCTCCGTCGTATGCTGCAGTTAGTTTTCTTGTTTTTCCTCTGATCTCACCCTCAGTGACAAATTGAGCTTCAAAAATGTTTGCTTAGGAGTTCCCATTGTGGCACAGCAGAAACGAATCCAACTAGTATCCATGAGGATGTGGGTTCCATCCCTGGCCTCCCTCAGTGGGTTGAGGATCCCATGTTGCTGTGAGCTGTGGGGTAGGTCACTGATGCACCTCAGATCCCAAGTTGCTGTGGCTGTGGCATAGGCTGGGCAGCTGCAGCTCCAATTCACCCCCTAGCCTGGGAACTTCCATAAGCTGTGGGTGTGGCCCTAACCCCCTCCTCCCCAAAAAATATTTGCCCAGCTGGGGGAACTCCGTCGTGAAACTGGAGAAAAGAGCAATGAGATCACAAAGGTGATGAGACAAGCACATCATTTAAGACAAATAATCATCAAGGACAACCTTCCAGGGCATGTGCTGGCAACACACTAAATGACATAAGATGCCTGCCCGCAATAAGGCTCGGGGCCAGTTGGAAAGACAGCTATGTGAATGACTATGCTGTAGAGCAAAATTAAATCAAGGTATTGTGGGAACACAGGTGGTGGGAAGATGGGAAGATCTGTGGGGAGAGAAGGGGTTTGAGGTGGGACTTCAGGGAGAAGTTTTGATCATTGGAAAGGAGGCAAAAAATATTCCAAAGAGAAGAACAGCTTGAGCAAAGACATAGAAGAAGGTGGATGGGATATTGGGGAATTATAGGAACCTGGTAGCACTTCAGAAAATGGTGGACCATGAAGCTGGAAATTTAAATTAAAGCTTGAAAAGTCTCAGAAGCCCCCTCAAGGAATCAGTAAATTTTGTGTGCGTCTGTATGATGTGTGTCTTCGATGGAGGGGACCAGAGTTTAAAACTACATAGTGCCAGGAGTTCCTGTTGTGGCTCAGCAGTTAACGAATCCAACTAGGAACCATGAGATTGTGGGTTCGATTCCTGGCCTTGCTCAGTGGGTTGAGGATCCGGTGTTGCCATGAGCTGTGGTGTAGGTTGCAGATGTGGCTAAGATCCCCAGTTGCTATGGCTCTGGCATAGACCAGAAATGGCAAAAAAGACAAAATAATAATAATAATAAATAAATAAATAAAACTAAATAGTGCCATGACCAGATCTGAAACAAATAGTGACATGATCAACAGGAACTTTGAAAAACACATCTGAGGTAGTTACTCATCCTACCCTGTGGCAACCGTCTCTCTGCTTACCTGCCCTACACTTTGGGGACCTAAATACACCTCTGTTTCATTCTTTGTGCTTTTTACATATATTCTCTCTGTTCAAAATGCTCTTTCCTGCTGTCTTCATACTGATCAAACTCTGAAGTCACCTTCTCTGTGCTTATTTCTATTGTACTTTTTTAGGGACAGCTACTAATAGTGCTTGTTAATTGTACCATATTTATTGACCTGTCTGTTCTTCCTCCAGACGTGAGCCCCTAGAGGACAGAAATGGGATCTTTTTAAACTTTCAATCACTAGGACTCAGCACAGTGCCTGGCATATTGGCTGTACTGACTGACTGACTGAATGACAAGGAAAGCACTTACCAAATGTTAGAAAGATTCAAACTTAGCACTTACGTCCTGTAATGTTTAAGTACAGAAATTCAGGACATATTTTTTCCATATTTAAAACTACTTTCTCAGGCTTGAAATATTTCTTTTCTGAAGGGTTCACTTATATAAGCAAAGTGACAGTTGCTGAACCTATCAATTTATTTCCATGGAGCAAGCCATATTTCTTTCTTTAGTAATAATCTGCCAAAGGAATATTAAAGTTAATGTGTTTTTGGTATAGAATAAATATAAATACCACTCAAAAAGCTCCTGTAATCCATTGAGGGCTACAGAAGAGGGAAAAAAAATCTCCTAAAGGGTGTAACAATGAGATGTGGGGGCTTGCTGGGCTGAGAAGAGGGAGGGTTGGGCTCTTTGCGAATTTTGTTGATTTCCAATCCCTTAAATGTATTTCACTAGTTGGAGGATTAAAAGGTTTACTGGTGAGAGTGTCAGTTGTCAAAGGATTGAGGATAGATTCTATAATCCTGTAAAAGAGAGCCCTGGCAGCTTCTCCAACAGGAATCCAGAAATATTTGCTATCTTCGAAATCACTTTGCCCTATTGTTATACTTTCTTAGTTCTACCTGCTGGTCTAGGAAGAAATGGCAACTTTCATAAGCTTAATTTTTGCACTATTGCTCTCATATTCTACTTGGAAGTCCCTTTATTTTTTCCTGCACTTCTGTCAGGCTTTGCCTCCTGTATTTTGATGTTCAGGTGTTAGGCACACACACATTGAAGATTGTTAAATTCTCCTGGAGAATTAACCCCTTTATCATTATGTAAAGTGAGGCTCTTTATTCCTGATAGTTTTCATTGTTCTGAAGACTGCTTCATCTGAAATTAATATGGCTACTCTTTTTTTTTTTGCTTTTTAGGGCTGCACCTGAGGTATATGGAGGTTCCCAGGCTAGGGGTCAAATCGGAGCTATAGCTGCCAGTCTACACCACAGCCACAGCAATGCCAGATCCGAGACGTGAATTCCTAGTCGGATTCATTTCCACTGAGCCACGATGGGAACTCCAATATAGCTACTCTTGATTAGAATTAGCATTAGCATGGTATATCTTTCTCCATTCCTTTAGTTATCACCTTTCTGTATTTTTATATTTAAAGTGGGTTTTTTGCAAAAAACATATAACAAGAGCATGTGTTTCTGTTCACTTGAACAATCATGCAGACAAAAAACTTGTATATTCAGAGCACAATCATACTTAAAGTGGCTATTAATATAGTTGATTTAATATTTATCATGTTTATAACTGTTTTCTATTTGTACTTGTTCTTTGTTTCTCTCCTGCCCCTTTCTGCCTTCTCTGGAATCTCAATTGAATTTCTTTTTAAGCTTTTTTTTTTTTTTTTTGGTCTTTTTGCCATTTCTTGGGTCGCTCCCATGCATATGGAGGTTCCCAGGCTAGGGGTCGAATCGGAGCAACGCCAGACTCCCAACCCACTGAGCAAGGCCAGGGATCGAACCCACAAACTCATGGTTCTTAGTCGGATTTGTTAACCACTGAGCCACGACAGGAACTCCTTTTTTAAGTGTTTTTTAGTAACTGTTGTAGAATTTATAATATATAGTTCAAATGTAGCACTTTATGGGTAGTGCAGTTACCATAAACAGAGTATTCCCAGTTCCTTCCTCCTATTCCTTAAAACATTGCTACTATTTATTTTACCCAATATATTGATACTGTTAGATTTTTTTTTCCTTTTTTTTTGGCTGGCCCTTGGCATGTAGAAGTTAAAAGGCCAGGTATCAAATCCCAAGCAACTGCAATGACAACACTGTATTTCTAATCCATTGAGCCACAGGGGAGCTTCCCTGGAAGAACTTCTTTTAGCATTTCTTGCAGAGCAGGTCGGCTGGAAATGAATTCCCTCACTTTTATTTTTTCATCTAAAAAAAGTCTTTATGTTTCTTTCACTTGTAAAGGATAATTTTGCTGGATATCAATTTCTAGGTTTGTGTTTTGTTTGTTTATTTTCCCCCCAACACTATAAATGTTTCACTCCATTCTTTTCTTGCTTGTATGGTTTCTGATGAGAATTCTGAAGTAATACTTATCCTTGTTCCTCTATAGGTAAGGTATTTTCCCCCCTCTGGCTTCTTTCAAGATTTTCCTATTGTCTTTGGTTTTTTGAGTTTGAATATGATATACTTAGGTGTAGATATTTTTTGGCATTTATCTTGCTTGGTTTTCTCTGAGCTTCCTGCATCCGTGATTTAGTGTCTGTCATTAATTTTGAAAAATTCTCATCTATTATTACCTCAAATATTTCCTCTCCATTCTCTTTCTGCTCTCCTTCTAGTATTCCGATTATGTATTTGCTAACGTCTTTTGACACTCCCACAGTTCTTAGGTATTCTGTTCTTTTTTTTTTTTTTCCCCTTTGCATTTTAGTTTGGGTAGTTTCTATTGATATATCTTCAGACTCACTGATTTGTTCCTTGGGACCATGTCCAGTCTACTGATAAGCCCATCAAAGGCATTCTTCATCTTCATTACAGGGTTTTTCATTCTTTTTTGGGGGGGTGTCGTTCTTGATATTTCCTATTGATTCTTTCATAGAGTTTACATTTCTCTGCTTTATTACACATCTGTTCTTGCATGTTATTTTCAATTAGACTTCTTACCATTTTAATCACAGTTATTTAAAATTCCTTGCCTAATAGTTACAAAATCTATGTCATATCTGAGTTTGGTTCTGATCCTTGCTTTCTTTTTCTTTTTCTTTTTTTTTTTTTGCCATTTCTTGGGCCGCTCCCGTGGCATATGGAGGTTCCCAGGCTAGGGGTTGAATTGGAGCTGCAGCCACCGGCCTATGCCAGATCCATAGCAACGCAGGATCCAAGCCGCGTCTGCAACCCATACCACAGCTCTCGGCAACCCCGGATCCTTAACCCACTGAGCAAGGCCAGGGAATGAACGCGCAACCCCATGGTTCCTAGTTCGTTAACCACTGAGCCATGATGGGAACTCCATCCTCACTTTATTTCTTTAGACAGTGCTTTTGCTTGTTAGTAAGATTTATAATTCTTTGTTGAAAGTCAGACACGATATATCAGGTAATAGGAACTCAGGTGAACAGGCTTTTAGTCTAAGGTTTTATGTTAATCTGGTTAGGAGCTGGGTTGAGTTTAATGTTTGCTGTACTGATAGGTATTAGAGGCTTCAATTTCCTCTAGGGGACTTGTCTGGATTTTCCTAAAAACTCCTTATATAGAGACTGCGTCTTGCAGTTCTTTCAGCTCTAATGCACAGTTATTATTTTGGAGACTTGCAGATGTGGTGGTAAAGTGTAGGGAGAGGCGAAGCTTTCTGTACTTACGATTTACCTATAATTAAGTTTCAGTCTTTTAGTAGGCTTGTGTCCTTGGGCTGTGACCTTCACAAGTGTTTCTCAGTCCCTTCCCCTCCTTAGGAGAGACAGGAAGGCTAGAAAGGGCTGGATCTGGGTAATGCAAACCTCTCTCAGCACCTCCCCCCACCATAACTAAGAGGGCCTTTGTTATGGAGAGGCTCTAGGTATATTTCAAAATCCTCTACCAGAAACATAAGGCTTTTTTCTTGGCTCTTTGCTATGAGAACCTGACGAGGTTCCTGGAGGTAAAACTCATGAACATATGGGGTCCCTCCTAAGACAGCAGGCCCCCAAGAGTTTCTCACTCTCACACTAGTCCACACTCCACCTCCAAAGATTTGTTCAAGTTACCATTTAAATATTTCTACCAGCTTAAGGCTCCAGGGGCTTCTGTTTCAGAATTATAGCTGTGATCCTCTGTATTTGCCTGTTTCTGCAGATTTTGGGAGGAAGTTTGCCCTGCAACCTGATGAGTCCAAGAAAGGTAATTTAAGTCTGTTTAGATCTTCTCCTATTTTAAGGATGGGGGTGATGACTTTCAAGTTCTTTACATATCTGAGCTGAAACTGAAAGCCCTCAGAACTCTGTAAAAGCAAACTTAACTATCACTTTGTCATTTATTCATTTATTATTTATTATAGGGGCATGTTATTGAACCAGAATCTGTAGGTGGATAGAGATAAGCAAACATGGATCCTGTTCTCAGGGAGCTTATAGTCCAACATGTGATGGTAGCAGACAGCTTCTTAGGCCTGTGCTTGATTTTGTCAAGGATGTGTGGAGGCATTAACTTCCCAGCTCCCATTGCAACTGAACCAATGGCAGAGGCTGAGAGCAGCTTTCTTAGTTTTGCTTCATAAATATCATCATTTTCTATTTGTGTCATGACAAGGAAAAGGGTGAAAAACACTGGAGGTGGCAATAAGACACATCTAAAATTACTATAATAAAATGCAGACAGTGATGTGTCAAAAAAAAAAGATCAAATTATAAGGTGGGTGTTTAGAGGAGGGAGGCATTAAATCTAGAAATTCTAGAAATATTAGGAGAGGTCACCTTTGGAGTGAACATGGAAAGATGAGTAGGATTTGGCTTTGTAGCCAGGGAGGGGCAATGGGTGGATACTAAGGACTGGGGAAAAGATTGGAATGAAGAATACTGAGGAGTTCAATTTTGTTAGAGCAGAGAATGTGTGAAGGGAAGTAATGGGAGATAAAGTTAGAAAGCAAGGTTGGATGCATGTGGAATATCTATTGATTTGCATGTCTGTATATTTATCATGTGATGATAATTGACATTCATGACAATGTAATTAAATACTACAAAAGTCAAGATGCCTTGTAAGCTGTCAAAGTTAAAATAACATTTAACATGATTCTAATGCTAAGTAAGTTACTGTGTTTTAGTTGCAAGCACAGCATAAGGTGCATCTTTTGAAAGTGAGTTGGATAGTTAAGTGCTTTGGGTATGAGGATTTAAAGTGATTGATAAAGCAAAAATTATGACAAAACTGCCCTTGAAAAATTTTTATTTTTATTTTTTTTTGTCTTTTGTCTTTTTAGAGCCGCACTCAGGGCACATGGAGGTTCCCAGGCTAGGGGTCTAACCGGAGCTGTAGCTGTTGGCCTCCGCCAGAGCCACAGCAATGCCAGATCCTTAACCCACTGAGTGAGGCCAGGGATCAAACCTTCGACCTCATTATTCCTAGACGGATTCGTTTCTGCTGCACCACGACGGGAACTCTGAAAAAATTTTAAATTGCTCATAAGGTTCCTTAAGCATGGTTTTATAAATAACACCTTATGCAATAATTCTTGGGCACACTGAGTTTTGAGAATAATTAAGATAATTAGAAGAACAAAAAGATGGGAAAGGAGTCTTTAGATAGTCTGGGTATTTAGGCTATTCTACATGCAACATGATTCTCAAATTCCTAAGTAGTGAACGGTTGATGAGTGGAGAATTCTAGTGTTACTGTCTGCCTGCAGAGTTCATCACTTTTAGTTTGATGTTAGGGCTCTATAACCTTAATACATATGAACAGACTGTTTGGTGATGGTGTGTGTGTGTGGCGAGGGACACTAGAGCAGAAAGTGGAGAGGTTTAAGTACTAAAGCCAGTGAACACTACGTATGAGTTTAAAATGATATCATACAATAATAGAAACTAATAAGGCTTTGTCTCTTTAGCAGAATTGTCTTGACTGAAAGGAGTAGAGTTCATCTACCCAGTTTAAGCAATTAAAGACAAAGTAGAGGTGAGAACTGGGGTTGGGGGTTAGAAGGCTGTGGGGTATAATCAGACCTAAGTGTTGGTTGGGGTTAAGCCCCAGGAATAAGCTGGAACCAGGAATTCGAATGTGCTGCAAACTCTGTTTCTTTTTCGTGTATCTGATCATTCTCACCTCCCTCTCCTATCTCTTTTGTGGCTTTTTATTTTATATTCCAAGGAGTGAAGATCTCTAACAACAGTAAGGACTACAGCTGCTATTTTACCAGTATTTCAGAGAGAAGTAATAGGGAGAAACAATAAGGCAGAATCTATTCCTTGTCTACTAAAAGATTCTGTTTGTTTTAAATCAGGAATTGCTAGCTCTTTATTTACTTTCTTTTTTTATTGTGGTATAACTCATACAAAGCACACACAAATCTTAGGTGTACGGCTTGATGAATTGTCACATAGATCAATACAAAGAACATTTCCAGCACCCGAGAAAGCTACTTATGCTCTCTCCCAGTTAATTCCATGCCGAAGGTAACCATTATTATCACTTTATTTTTAATCTTTCTTCCTCTCAGTTCACAAGATGGTTAGAATGATAGGATGCACAAAGAAATATAATGCATCCAGAACTGCACAGATATTTCAATAATTCATGGATAGAGAAAGAACCTAGTGAAGGTAGTGGCTTTAAATGTTTTTTGAACATGACCTACAGTAATAAAATAAAATAAATTTAACACCATGACCTAGGACATACATACACTCATCTCTCCACAACCTTATATGGGATTTATGAGCAGCCTGGCTTTCTCTGAGTCACTAGTCTATGGAGTCAAAAACATGGCCACCAGGATATCTGCTGTGAGCCATCTTCTCTGTTCAAGAAAGCAGCAAAAGCAAGCAAGCAAGCCAGATTAAAGCTAGAATCCTAGTCCCAATCCCAGATTCCTGGAACAAATATCTTACTGCTTCATTTTGAGTCAGGAGTCTACTCCTGGACCAATTCACTATGGTCAGGAGCATGGGTTCATGCCTGTATAAAATGGCTGCCAGAGGCTCAAAACTGAGCACCTGCTCCCTGGTGGGGAGCAGCAGGCCCCAGAAAAGGAATAGCCAGGAAGATCACCTAGGAGGTCTATATCATTGTTCCAAATATGAATTTGATTCTCATGTTCTCCATATACTTGCGCTATGATCCTGTAAAAATGATTTCTTAATTCAAAATAGTGAATATACATCATTCCCTTAGTCTATTCTACGAACCATGGTAGGCTTTAAGTAAATAATATTTTCTCAAGAAATAGCCTTGTTCAGTTATAACTGACATATAATAAACACATACACATATTTAATACACATAATTTGCTAAGTTTCAATATACGTGTACACGCCTGCAATCAGTACCACAAGCAAGATAATGAATATACCCATTACCTTCAAATTTTCCTTATGCCTCTTGGAAATCCCTCCTTTCACCCCAACCCAATTTAGCTATTATTATTATTAACTAATTAATTATTTTTTGCTTTTTAGGGCTGCACTCACAGCATATGGAAGTTCCCAGGCTAGTAGTCAAATCAGGGCTATAGCTGCCAGCCTATAACACAGGATCTGAGCTGTGGCTGTGACCTACAGCACAGCTCACGGCAACATCAGATCCTTAACCCACGGAGCAAGGCCAGGGATCTAACCCAAGTCCTCATGGATACTAGCTGGATTCATTTCTGCTGAGCCACAACAGGAACTCCCTAGTTATTATTCCTTTTTTTTTTTTTTTGTCTTTTTGCTATTTCTTGGGCTGCTCTCGTGGCATATGGAGGTTCCCAGGCTAGGGGTCAAATCGGAGCTGTAGCCACCAGCCTACGCCAGAGCCACAGCAACATGGGATCCGAGCCGCGTCTGCGACCTACACCACAGCTCACGGCAATGCCAGATAGTTAACCCACTGAGCAAGGGCAGGGATCGAACCCGCAACCTCATGGTTCCTAGTCGGATTCGTTAACCACTGCGCCATGATGGGAACTCCCCTAGTTATTATTCTTAATTCTTCAAATAGCTCCAATAATTCCTTACAAACACAAACTAGATTCTGCTCTTTTTAAAAATGCTATCTTTCCTTCCATTACACCTCCTTTTAAATAGGTGATTGTTTAGGAAAGCTGTTTTTCTAGCTACTTTATCTCTGTTCAATCCATTCTTTTGGGTTTTCCAAGTAAGCAATCATAATGCCTTAAAAGAATATTTTTCTTTTTTCCCCCCCATTTATTTATCTATTACCATTTTATCTCATTTGGCCTTCCTGATTCAGTTAGGATCTTAGAAAAATGTAGGCTAGGAGCAGGAGGCCTGTCCCTAACAACTTCAGGGCCCAGGTAAGAGTACAAAAAGAGGTCCACATCCATATTTCTAAATATGTAATATTTATAAATCAAGCTAACGAATTGTTAGATTAAAAAGTTCTACATACATTCTGAGCAAGTCATCTGAATATTCAAACACATATTAAAAAGGCTGGATCTGTAAGTCAGTCTAACCAGCGAGGAGACCTGTGATCTAGACAGGGCTTCAAAGCCAACCATCTGCTTGTTCATTGTTCTTAGCAAATATGTGTATTAAATATGTGTATCAGCTACCCTGATAGACCTAACTTATAGCAAACATAAATATAATCTAGAAGCCTAGCTTCAGGTTTAGAATCTTTGAGTGTTGCACCTCCCTAGTGTATTTGAGGTAGTTTTTTCAGAACTTAACTCAAAAGACCTTTACTTCAGGAGTTCCTATAGTGGCTCAGTGGTTAACAAACCCGACTAGTATTCATGAGGATGTGGGTTCAATCCCTGTCCTTGCTCAGTGGATTGAGGATCTGGAGCTGTGGTGTAGGCCACAGATGTGGCTTGAATCCAGCATTGCTGTGGCTGTGGCCTAGTTATAGCCATGAGCTGTGGCAGCAGTTACAGCTCCAGTTTGACCCCAGCCTGGGAACCTCCATATGCAGCGGGAGCGGCCCTTAAAAAAAACCAACACTTCTACTTCAAAAGATCTGTTTAACTGACCCTTGCATAAAAAATATTTCCCATGGTATTATATAATACTTTAATTTTTCTCCTTAGAATTAAAATTTTACCAGCACCTCATTCCTAGAGTAAAAAAACACCAGTGTTCACTACACTCACAAAGAAAATCCAAAATGCTTAGCAGATTTTATGCTTTACTTTAGAAATTGCTTTCAAGGGAATTCTTATAGACCTCTAATATTTATTGATCCACAACTTCTACTTCCACTCCACTGCAAGACCCCAAGAGCTGAGTTTACTTAGCTATGTCTTGAACATCCTTATGACTTCTGAGGACAGTATCATTCAGTGGATACATTCTGAGCAAGTCATCTGAATATTCAAACACATATTAAAAAGGCTGGATCTGTAAGTCAGTCTAACCAGCGGGGAGACCTGTGATCTAGAACAGGGCTTCAAAGCCAACCATCTGCTTGTTCATTGGTAGCAGCTGGTATAACTGGAAAAACTTGGGAAGGAAATTAAAAAACCCATTCGGAGTTCCAACTCTGTCACTAACTGGCTGAACTGGAGTGAGTCAGCAGAAACTCTTGGAGCCTCAATGTCATTATCTATAAAGTTAGGATAAGACAGTGGCATTAAGGGCTCCACCTGTTTGGTGGGAGGCAGGAGCAGGTCAGGGAGGGGAGGGAAGCATTGGACCGAGCTTCAATTTCTGCACCTGTAACAGTCAAGACTTTTGCCCTGAACACCTAAGAGGGTTTTGGAGGACGAGAGGGAGGAGGCACAACCTTTCTGAGCTTTAGTTTCAATGTGTAAAGAGGTAAGAACACCTGGCCAACTAATAAAATTCCTAGAACACAGGAAAATGAACAGGAAAAAAACCCTGCAAAATGTAGAGGCCTATACGTATGTGAATCGTCTCACACCTAAAATACAACAGACTTACAAACCCAGACCATAACTCAATACAACCTCTTAAGGCTCAGCCCAGATTGGCAACAGCGCTTGTACTCACGGGACAGCCGGCCACACCCCTCGAGGCTGGAGCAGGGCGGGAGGGGGCGTGGCGCAGCCCGGCAGGCCTATCGTGGTGCCCCGCCCTGTCGCCCCCGCGCCTGCGCTGTGCGCGCTTACTGGTCTCAAGCGCCCCGGCGGGAGGTAAGGGGCTCGCGACGGGCCGCCTCAGAGGTGTCTGGCCCTGTGTGGCATGGTAGGCCGGGTGCCAACCTCGCGCGCGGGAGGGGCGCCCGGCGGGAAGCAGGGTATCAGTTCGGAAGTGCGAGCTCTGTGGGGCTCCTCTCAGCTCCAAGAAGTGATGGTTTCGGTTTTGGAGGCGCTATTCGAAGCGGGTATAGGGGGCGGCCGACCGGAGGAGCTGGTCGGCCTCCTGGGGTCTCAGGGTGGAAAAGTTTCTATCGTCTGCCCTGCCGTGACGCACTGTGGGTCATAGGTCGTCAGGATCGTGGGCGTCTACGTCCTGAGACTGGTCCGCGTACCCGTTCTCGGCGAGGGTGGGGGGAGGGGCGTTTGGTTTCTGTGGCCCGGGTGCGCTATGGGTTACTCTGCTCCGAGGTAGTGAGGGGAGGACCCGAAGCGAGAGGGTGGGAGTCTCCTATCAGCCAGACCGGGAGGTGGCTCTTAGAAGGTCCCATGTTTAACTCCCCCTTTTTTAAAATTCGGAATCAGAGGCTCAGAGAGCGGACTATAGGGTAGGACCAGGGGCCTTGACTTTTCTTTCCAAATTTAGGAACGCGTCCCCAAGTCAGAATCTTGTCCGAAACAAGTCAGGGCGACGTGGCTGAAGACATTCGGTGCCACTGGTGTGGGGAAATGTTGGAAGATGTTCATCACTTTTTTTGTTGCCAGCAATTTTGGACTTTTTCTGAGAAATAGGGCTTTTCCTTTATAAATAATCTGAAGTAATTTGGTTAACCTCCCAGTACTTTTTCCTTACTGGAAACGAATGGTATGGTATTCAGCTGGTAATAGTTGTAAGCACCTGCCATTCCCCCATCCCCAGCCCCCGAGCCAAGTGTCTGTGCAGTGAATATGGTTGCAGTTATTTGATGTAGAAATGTTTGGCCTGTCTTACATGAAACAGCTCAACACATTTTTAAAAAAGAATTTATTTTGAAATAATTTTACAATAACGGAGGAGTTAGAAAAGTAATACAGAGTTTTCTAGTTTCCTTTAATGTTAGCATCTCATATAATCGTAATACAAATATCAAAAGTAGGAAATCAACTTAGGTACAACACCGTTAACTAAACTATCAGCTTTCTTAAGATTTCATCTTTTTTTTATACTAATGTCCTTTTTCTGTTCCAGGATCCCCACATTGCATTTAGTTAACATGGCTCCTGAGTCTCCTCCAATCTGCGACAGCTCCTAAGTCTTTTCTTGTCTTTTAGGTCCTTTACACTTTTGAAGAGTCCTGGTAATTTGTTTTGTAGAGAGTCCCTCAGTTGAGTTTTGTCTGATGTTTTTTCTCCCGGTGAGATTAGGGTTATGCGTTTTTGTTGATGTCTCAGAAGTGTATGCCCTTCTCAGTGGTTCATCATGTAAGGAGGTGTGTGATATGACACTGCTTTTGAAATTACTCTTGATCACTGGTTAAGGTGGTATCTGTTGGGATTCTCTAAAGTTACTACTTTTCCCTTTGTAATTAATCAGTATTTTGGGGGAGAACTTTATTTAATTTTTGTTTTGTTTTGTTTTCTGGCTGCACTCACAGCATATGGAAGTTCCTGGACCAGGGATTGAATCTGAGCCAAGCTGTGACCTACTCTGCAGCTGTGGCAATACCATATTCTTTAGTCACCTTTGCCAGACTGGGGATCACCTCCGTAGTGACCCACACTGCACCACTGCGGGAACTCTGACAACTTTTTTTTTTTTTTTCCTTTTTATGAATGTACCTGTGGCATATGGAAGTTCCTGGGCTAGCGGTTGAGTCAGAGCCTGCTGCAGGTCTATGCCACAACCAGGGCAACACTGGTTTTGAGCTGCATCTGCAACCTACACTGCAGCTTGTGGCAATGCTGGATCCTTAACCCACTGAGTGAGACCAGGGATTGAACCTGAGTCCTCGAGGACACTATGTCACGTTTTTAACCTGCTGAGTCACAACGGGAACTCCCCCCGGGGAACTTTTAAACAAGACAAATACTCAGTTTCTTTTCAAACTTTAATTAGCTGATTTGAGCATCCATTACTTTTTCTTGCCTTCAGTAATTGTTACTGTGATAATCTCAATGGTGGTTTTCTGTTTCTCTCATTCCTTCTTCACTTATTAATTGGAGTTTTTTGTTTTTTTTTTGTCTTTTTGCCCTTTCTAGGCCACTCCCATGGCATATGGAGGTTCCCAGGCTAGGGGTCCAATCGGAGCTGTAGCCGCCAGCCTATGCCAGAGCCACAGCAACGCGGGATTCGCCAGCCTATGCCAGAGCTGTAGCAATGCGGGATCCGAGCCTCATCTGCGACCTACACCACAGCTCATGGCAATGCCGAATCTTTAACCCACTGAGCAAGGCCAGGGATCGAACGTGCAACCTCATGGTTCCTAGTCAGATTCGTTAACCACCGCGCCACAGTGGGAACTCCTGGAGTTTTTCTGTAAAGAAGAGCTGCCCCTTCTTCTCATTTATTTATTGTGAATTTTTTGTATCAGTATAGATTCATTTATCTTTCTGTTGGTTATTATCCTACACTGTGGTTATTTATTTTATGTCTTAAATTGTTCCAACTTTGGCCATTGGAAGTTTTTTCAGGGTGCTTCTTGTGCCCTCTTCATAGGTCCTTGTTATTTTTTGAGAACTTCTTTTCTTTTTGACACCTGAGGATGCTCCAGGCTCTCTTGTGTTTTCCTTGACACAGCCCTTGAATCCACCGCTTCTCCAAGGACCCCCTGGTTGGTTTGGAGAGTGGTATTTTTTAACCATCAACGATTTAGGTGCTAGGTGTATTCATTGCTACTGGGGTATCACTGCTTCTAGTGCCCGGCAGAAGACATCTAGGAAGTGTGTGTGAGTGTGAATATATATATATATTTCTAGCTATTTGTACATACCATCATCCCTTGGTATCTGTAGGGAACTGGTTCCAGGACCCGTCACAGACTAAAATCCAAAGCCATGCAAATCCACGGATACTCAGATCCCATGATTTGTCCCTTTGTATCTGAGATTCCATATCTGCAGACTCAACTGTGAGTCCTGTAGTGTAGTACTTACTGAAAAATATCCATGTGTAAGTGGACCCTCACAGTTCAAATCCATATTTTCAAGGGTCAACTGAATATGCATATGGTTCATATAGATACACACAGGCATACATTATTTATTCTTTCATATGCTAAGACATTTTTTATTTGTGTATATATACATACACATTATATATATGTGTGTGTGTATATATATATATATTTAAATTTTATTTTGATACTTCCATTTCTAATTTAATACCACAGGGTTCTTTCTAGTCTTGCCCCTTATTTGTAACTTCTTTCTCCAATAGTGAGAAATCTTGCTTTTATGTTTTACAAAATATTCCTTTATTTATTCAATCCCAGTATATACATTAATAAATTTCAGGATTTCTAACCCATAGTCCTATGAGAAATTTACTAACTAGAGTACAGTATAGTACTTACATAATTCTTTTTGTCTTTAGCTTTGTGTTTAAATCCAGTTTACTATTTTCCAGAGTTACCTAGATTAGTTATTACGCTGCTCATTTGTAATGCAGTTACTTTTATTTTTTATAGTTTGCATTTCACTTTGGGTTCCGTTACATCTTGTTGTTTTTCAGTATACTGAAATTCATCTTCTATGGTGTACATTTGTGTTAGGTTTAATAAACACATATAGTTGTGTATCTACTACTGCTGTGCATGATACAGAACAATTCTATCACTCCAAATATTCCATTACACTTGGAAAAAAAATTAAAAGTAATACAACTTTATGGGAGCTTGGGAAATTACTCATTTTTGTGTGTTTTATATTGTCTTTTTCATTGTGGTTTAAATATTTGTGGTGTTAATGTAAATATTTTTTATCTTGTGTTTGGATTATATCAAAAATATTTCCCCACTGTTCTGACTGAAAAATTAAGAAATGCTGAAATACACTTTTGGCTCATTAAACCACATTTTGCATATTAAGAGCTTTCCTAATAGCTTATAAACTTTATTTGAGCTATTTTATGATCAGAGCCATGTTGGATGACTTTGCTTCAGTAACATCATGCTTTATGCAATTCTTTGAATTTTATGTTCTCTTCTTAGTCTCTTATAGGCAGTTGATTATAATTTTATACAAATGGAAATGGAGAAAAGGAAACATTACTCCGGAAGGAGACCAAGAATTAGAAACGTCTCTTGGGAAGCTCTTGGGCTAGAATGTCCTCCCTGAGAGTTAGCTCTTTCTTTCTTTCTTTTTTTTTGGCTTTTTAGGGCCACTCCCATGGTATATGGAGATTGCCAGGCTAGAGGTCGAAGCAGCTGCAGCTGCCAGCCTGCACACATCCAAGCTGCATCTGTGACCTACACCACAGCTTACAAGGCAACAACAGATCCTTAACCCAATGAATGAGGCCAGGGATCGAACCCTTCAACCTCATGGTTCTTAATTGGATTCATTTCCTCTGTGCCGACAGGAACTCCTGAGAGATAGCTCTTATGAGACAGCAGGTTTTCCTTGAGCACAGAAAGCTGGGAAGCAGAGTCATGCACTCTGACCTTTTCTGAATTAATATAACTTAATTCAGAAAAAGAAAGTGGAGTTCCTGTTGTGGCTTAGTGGTAACGAATCTGACTAGGAACCATGAGGTTGCGGGTTCTATCCCTGGCCTTGCACAGTGGGATCTGGCATTACTGTGGCTGTGGCATAGGCCGGCAGCTGTAGCTCCGATTCAGCCCCTAGCCTGGGAACCTCCATATGCCAAGGGTGTGGCCCTAAAAAAAAAAATTAAAAAAAAAAAAAGAAAGCTATCATCATAGCATGTGGGAACAGTGAAAACAAGGCAAATAGTCCGTAATTGGGGTTAGTCAAGTACACTGTAAGCTGATTAGTGGAAGAGAAGGCAGAATCATTTGAGTTGTATCCCAAATGATACAAAAAGTTTAGAGGCAGATGGGATATAAAAGAGCATCCAGACAGAGGGAGCATCTTGCAAAGCCAAAAGTAGATTGGGTGATAATATTTCGATAGAGTAGGTGGATTACTTATGAACTTTGTTGCATTTTCTTGCTCAGACAATAGGGAGCTTTGGAAGTTTGTGTTCAGAAGAGGAACATGTTGCCTTTGGTGGTTTAGATAAATTAATTGGTGGTAATCTGTGGGGAAAATTAGAGAGGGAAGAGGCTAAGGGCAGGCTAAATAAGATACTGTAATGTACTATGCATAATGTGCTATTTGACAAGAGTGGTAGGATTAGAAATATGAAGAGACATGTGAAGAAACATTTTAGTTCCATTATCATCTGTTAAATACTAGTTATGTTCAAAAACTTTTTTTTTGGAATGGTAATAGATATAAAGGTAGCTTCTGGAGTTCCTGTCGTGGCGCAGCGGTTAATGAATCCGACTAGGAACCATGAGGTTGCGGGCTTAATCCCTGGCCTTGCTCAGTGGTTTAGGGATCCGGCGTTGCTGTGAGCAGTGGTGTAGGTTGCAGAGGCGGCTCGGATTCCGCGATGCTGTGGCTCTGGCGTAGGCCAGCATCTCCAGCTCCGATTGGACTCCTAGCCTGGGAACTCCATATGCTGCGGCCCTAGAAAAGGCAAAAAGACAAAAAAAAAGAAAGAAAAAGAAAAGGTAGCTTCTTACATAATTTGCATAGTGGAAGAAAATAGAAGAGGCAATGTGATAAACGGGAACAGTGCTAGACAAATAATTTATAATTTGTGAGACTTTTATATGTTCTATATTATAAGAAAAAGACATTCCTTGTAGCATGAGCAGGCAGTTGATGAAAGAAGAAATGCAAATGGCTAATCAATCTCATTCCTGATTTAAAGAATGTAGTTCTCCTGTGGCACAGCTGGTTAAGGATCTGGTGTTGTCACTAGTGGCTTGGGTCATTGTTGTGGCTTGGGTTCTGTTCCTGGCCCGTTAACTTCCACATGTTGCAGGTGCGGCCAAAAGAAAAAAAAAAAGAATGTAATATAAAACAATAACGAGGAGTTCCCATTTTGTGGTTCAGTGGTAACGAAACTGACTAGTATCCATGAGGACTTGGGTTTTATCCCTGGCCTTAGTCTGTGGGTTAAGGATCCAACTTTGCCGTGACCTGTGGTGTAGGTTACAGATGTGGCTCGGACCCTGTGTCGTTATGGTATAGCTCCAATTTGACCCCTAGCCCAGGAACCTCCATGTGCCACAGGTGTGTGCCTAAAAAGTAAAAAACAAAAAAAAAAACAAAAACCAATAATGAGACACCATTTTTGTTTCCACGTTGAATGTCTAAGAAGAATGATAATTTCATGTGTGGATAAATGAACATTTATTTATTTATTTATTTATTTGTCTTGCCTTGCTTGTAGACATTCTGGGGCCAGGAATTGAACCCTCATCACAGCAGCAGCAATGCTGTATCCTTAACCCACTGAGCCACCAGGGAATTCCATTTAAACATTTTTTAATTTGAGGTATAGTTGACATACAGTACTGTATTTGTTTCTGGTGTACAACATAATGATTCAACATTTGTATACATTTTGAATTTATCACCAGGATTAGTCTAGTAACCATCTGTCATCCTACAAATTATTACAATGTTATTATTGACTGTATTCCTTATGTTGTACCTTACATCCCTGTGATTTGTTTGTTTTATAAAACAAATCACAGGAAATTTGCACTCCTTAATCACCTTTATCCATTTTCCCTCCCCCCGACCCCCGCCTGTGACCACTGTATTGCTCTCTGCATCTTCGGATCTGTTTTTGTTGTGTTTTTTTGTTTTGTTTTTTAGATTTAACATATATGTGATATCATATAGTATTTGTCTTTCTCTGACGTACTTCACTAGCATAATACCCTCTTAAGTCCATACATTTTGTGAATGGCAAAATTTCATTCTTTTTTATGGCTGAATAATAGTCCATTTTGTGTGTGTCTGTGTTTATGTCTGTGTGTACATATCCCATCTTTATCCATTCATCTATGTTTGGGCACATAACAGTTGCTTCTATATCTTGGCTAACGTAAATAATGCTCTGTAAGCATAGGGGTGCCTGCACTTTTCAGTTGGTCTTTTCATTCTCTTTAGATAAATACCCAGAATTAGAATGGCTAGATCATGTGATGGTTGTTTTTAATTTTTTGTGGAACCTCCATACTGTTTTCCATAGTGGCTGTACCAATTCACATTTCTGCCATAGTGCATAAGGGTTTCCTTTTTTCCACCTCCTTGCTAACAACCAGAACTTGTTATTGTGTTTTTGATAATAGCCATTCTGACAGATGTGAGGTGATATCTCATTGTGGTTTTGATTTGCATTTCTCTGATGATTAGTGATATTGAGCATCTTTTCATGTGTCTGTTGCCCATCTGCCTGCCTTTCCTAGAAAAATGTCTGTTCAGGTCCTCATTTTTTAATTGTTTTGTTTATTTTTTTGATACTGAGTTATGTGAGTTTTTTATGTATTTTGGATATTAATGCCTTATCAGATATATATCATCTGCAAATATCTCTTCTCATTTAATAGGTTGCCTTTTGGTTTTGTTGATGATTTCCTTCACTGAGAAAGCTTTTTAGTTTGATTTAATCCCGTTTGTTTGTTTGCTTTTTTTGCTCTTGCCTGAGGAGACAGATCCAAAAACATATTGCTAAGACCAGTGTCAAAGAGTGTACTGTTCATATTTTCTTCTGGGATTTTATGTTTTTAGGTCTTAACATTTAAGTCTTTAATTCAGATAAATGGACATTTTGATATGTTGGTAAAGGGGATGTAAATAAGCACAACTTTTTGGGGACATTTGGTATCAGACTTAAAAAATGTGTATGCTTATTCTATTTCCAGGTATTTACTTTAAAGAAATAATCATAAATGGTAGTATGGACTTATTTGTAAGGAGGTACACTATGGTATTGGAAATATCCTAAATAGCCAACAATAGTTGATTTATTATCAAACATCTATGCAATGTGATACCATAATACTATAAAAATATAAAAAATAATAACTTACATGGAAACATTTTTATTATACTTAATCAGGTTATTCTTCTACTTGTTCTTTCATTCTTCCTTTATTCACTCAGTAACAGTGTACTTTATTATATTCATTGTTCCTTGCCATTCCTTTCCTTTGAGTTTATTTTCTTTATTGTTAAAACATTGCATTTTAGTAACTGTTTTTTCTTTTTAAATGGCCTCATCTGCAACATATGGGCCAGGATTGAATCCGAGCTGCAGCTGCAGTGACCTGTGTTGCAACTGCAACAATGCTGGATCCTTTACCCACTATGCTTGGTCAGGATCAAATCCATGCCTCCTCAGCAACCTGAGCTGCTGCAGTTGGATTCTTTTTTTTTTTTTTTGGTCTTTTTGCCATTTCTTGGGCTGCTCCTGTGGCATATGGAGGTTCCCAGGCTAGGGGTCTAATTGGAGCTGTAGCCACTGGCCTACACCACAGCTCATGACAACGCCCGATCCTTAACCCACTGAGCAAGGCCAGGAATTGAACCTGCAACCTTGTGGTTCCTAGTCGGATTCATTAACCACTGAACCACGATGGGAACTCCCTGCAGTTGGATTCTTAATAACCTGTGCCACAGCAGGAACTCCAGTTCTTTTTTTTGCTTTTTAGGAAAGAACCTGCAGTATATGGAGGTTCCCAGGCTAGGGGTAAAATCAGAGCTGCAGCAGCCAGTCTATACACAGCCACAGCAATGCAGGATCCAAGCCACATCTGTGACCCACCCACAGCTCACAGCGACACCGGATCTGTAACCCACTGGCGATCGAAGCCAGGGATCGAACCCACATACTCATGGATACTAGTCAGGTTTGTTACCACTGAGCCATGACAGAAACTCCTCCAGTTCTTTTTCTTAAAATTGTGATTAATTAATTATTATTATTATTTGGCTACGCTGGCAGCATAGGGAAGTTCCTAGACCAAGGATCAGACCCACACCACAGCTGTGACCCAAGCCACAGAAGTGACAATGCCAGATCCTTAATCTACCGTGCTACCAGGAAGTTCCAGTAGTTCCTTTAATGAAGGGCTTGATAATAAACTTAGTCTTTGTATGTCTGAAAATGATTATTTTATCTTCATTTCCCAGTAACAATTTACCTGGCTATTATACCACTTCTCTCAGTACTTTGAAGATACTCGTCTTTTGATATGCTGCTTTGATGAAAAGTTTACTGTTTTTGTTTTAGTTTATTGTCTTTTATCTCTGGTTTGCTTTTTAAGATTTTTTTCTTTTGTTCTTAATGTCCTGAAATTTCTCTCCCATGTGTTTAGTTAAATTTGTTTCTTAAATTTTCTTTCCTTTTTTTTTTTAGGGCTGCGTATGGAAGTTCTCAGGCTAGAGGTTGAATCCAAGCTGTAGCTGCTGGCCTACACCATAGCCCCAGCAATGCTGGTTCTGAGCTGCATCTGTGACCTGTGTTGCAGTTCATGGCAACACTGGATCCTTTACCCACTGAACAAGGCCAGGGATCAAACCTGCATCTTCACAGACACTGTGTCGAGGTCTTAACCCACTGATCCACAGTGGGAACTCCAGTTTTTTTATTTATGGTACTTGGTGCTTATGTGCATTTTTAATTTGAGGTTTTTCATCTTGATTCTCTGCACATTCTCTTTGAATAATGCCTTTTTGCCACTTTACTCTTTCCTTAAGGGACTCTTATTACTGAGCTTCATATTTTTATATTTTAAATTTCCTTATTCCTCTGTGTTCGAACTGATAGCTTCCAATCAGTAATTCTCTTTTCAGCTACAAAGTTTGCTGTTTAACTCTTCTTTGGAGGTTTTTATTTGTAAAATTTTTACTTAAGTTTATTTTCAGATTGGCCTTTTAACTGTTTCATAGTATTATCTAATTTTTTAAGAGATCCTACTTTTTCTTTATATCTTAATTTTAAAGTGTATCTGTTTTGGAATTCTCTGGCGGCTCAGTGGGTTAAGGATCCAGCATTGTTACTGCTGTGGCTTGGGTTGCTGCTGCGGCATGGATTTGATCCCTGGCCCAGGAATTTCTGCATAGTGCAGGGAGAGCTAAAAAATAAAATTACCCATTTTAATTTTATTTTTAGATCACTTTATTATCTCCACTCCCTTAGCTGTGAATTTTTCCATGTTGTTGGGTCTGTGGACCAACTCTTTTGACAGTGAACATCCCCACACATCTCTAATTCCCACTAACTACTGTAGCTGTTAAAGTCTTTATTTTTGGTGGCTTGGGGATTTTCCTTTTTTGCTTTCAAGCTTAGATCAAATGTAAAGACCAAGTTAGTGATAGTCAAGATTTTCAACTGTGAATGAATAAAACATTAGAATAATAATTCTTTTTTTTTTTTTTGTCTTTTTGCTATTTCTTTGGGCCGCTCCCACGGCATATGGAGGTTCCCAGGCTAGGGGTCAAATCGGAGCTGTAACCACCCGTCTACGCCACAGCCACAACAACGCGGGATCCGAGCCGCATCTGCGACCTCACACCACAGCTCACGGCAACGCCGGATCGTTAACCCGCTGAGCAAGGGCAGGGACCGAACCCGCAACCTCATGGTTCCTAGTCGGATTCGTTAACCACTGCGCCACGATGGGAACTCCAGAATAATAATTCTTAATGTTTCTGGAGTGGTAGATTTCTTTTGACAATATAATGAAAACAGTGTACTCGTTCATGTCTTCTGAATTAACTCAAAAATACGGAGTTCCCGTCGTGGCGCGGTGGTCCTGGAACCTGCTCACTTGACAGCCCCTACCCTCTCCTACCCCGATCCAAAGGCATAGACTGGTTAAGAACTACTGGTGAATTAGAAGGTGTTTGTACTCTCAGAAGTCCTAGGTTCTAATTCCATCTCTGTCATTGGTTACTTCTATTAATTATAGATTACTTTGTAAGAAAGGAAAGAGAGGCAATTTAAAGGACATCAATGAAAAGAGTTGCATTTTGGTGTTCTGTTGTGGCTTAGCAGTTGATGAACCCAACTAGCATCTATGAGGACGGCTGTTTGATCCCTGGCCTCGCTCGGTGGGTTAAGGATCTGGCGTTGCCCTGAGCTGTGGTGTAGGTTGCAGATGCAGCTTGGATCCCATATTGCTGTGTCCGTGGTATGGGTTGGCAGGTGCAGCTCCAGCTCCAATTGGACCCCTAGCCTGGGAACTTCCATATTCTGTGGGCGCACCCCCCCCAAAAAAAAAGACCAAAAAAAAAAGTTGCCTTTTATATTATCTATTTGAAGTATGTAATTACATGTGTTATATGAGAAATGGAGCTGATAGAGCAGAAATGTTGAGACTTAAATTTTTTTCCTGTAATTTTGCCATTTGACACCTTTTAAAAGAACATCATTCGCAGTCCAAGATAAATTGGGAGATGAAAACTTGGGCAGTGTACTCTTGGTTTTTTGAAAAAGTTACTTAAATATATGCATCCTTGTATTAAAAAAGACCTGGAAAGATATTCATCAAAATGGAAAGAGTTGGGGGGTAGGTGGTTGCGGGGGTGGGGGGAATAAAAAGAGAAGTTAACTTTAGGTGAGGAGGTGATTGTTGATTTTATCTTATTCCTATTTTCTTTTTTTTTTTTTTTTGTCTTTTTGCTGTTTCTTGGGCCGCTCTCGAGGCATGTGGAGGTTCCCAGCCTAGGGGTCAAATTGGAGCTGTAGCCTCCGGCCTCTGCCAGAGCCACAGCAACATGGGATCCGAGCCGCGTCTGCAACCTACACCACAGCTCACGGCAACGCCAATGCCGGATCGTTAACCCACTGAGCAAGGGCAGGGACCGAACCCGCAACCTCATGGTTCCTAGTCGGATTTGTTAACCACCATGCCACGACGGGAACTCCTATCTTATTCCTATTTTCTTATAGGATTTTTCCTATTCCTCCTCCCACCCCTTCCTCCTCCTCCTCCTTCTTCTTTGGCTACACTTGCAGCATGCAGAAGTTACTGGGCCAGGGATCAAACCCATGCCTCAGCTGTAACCAGAGCCACAGCAATGATAATGCTCTATCCTTAACCTGCTGAGGGAACGAGGGAACTCCTCTTCCTATTTTCTAAACATTCTAAAGTGAATATACATTACCTTTTTAGAGAGAAAAAAGATTTTTAAAATAACAGTTTTCTTGGAGCTCCTGCTGTGGCAAAGTGGGATCAGCAGTGTCTTGGGAGCACTAGGATGTGGGTTTGATCCCCTACCCTGACTTAGTGGTTGGGGATCCAGTGTTACTGCAGCTTTGGCTTATTAGTTCATGGCTTTGGCTCGGATCTGATCCCTTGCTGGAAACTCCACATCCTTTGGGGTGGCCGAAAAAAACACGTTTTCTTGAAAATCAAGTCACTCAAGTCCAGCATTAAGTTGAGTATGTATTTAGAATATGTCATAAAATTACCTAATTGTTGTCTTTTTAAAATAGTGAAATTGAAAGTTTAGTCTGGATATATGCCCAGGAGTGGGATTGCTGAGTCATATGGTAGTTCTATATTTAATTTTGAGGTATCTCCATACTGTTTTCCATAGTGGTTGTACCAGTTTACAGTGGTATCACTTATATCTGGAATCTCATATATGGCACAAATGAACCTATGTACATAAAAGAAACAAACTCATGGACATGGGGAACAGTCTTGTGGTTGCTGAAGGGGAGGGGGTGGGAGTGGGATGGATTGGGAGTTGGGGGTTAGTAGATGCAAACTCTTGCATTTGGAGTGGAGAAGCAGTGAGATCCTGCCGAATAACACAGGGAAGTATTTCTAGTTATGCGTGATGGAATATGATGGAGGATAATGTGATAAAAAGAGAATGTGTGTATATATATAAAACTGGGTCACTTTGCTGTACAGCAGAAATTGATAGAACATTGTAAATCAACTATAATAGAAAAATCAAGATGACCATGTACAAAATAGGGACAAAAATTTAAAAAATTTTAAAAATGGAAATTGATTTTAAAAATTCTTAAATATTTCCCTTTTAGGTTTTTCTACATGAGTGGAGAAGACAGTTGTTGCAAATAGAAGAGATAAAACATTTTTTTTAGGATGTCTGAAGATGAAGAAAAAGTGAAATTACGCCGTCTTGAACCAGCTATTCAGAAATTTATTAAGATAGTAGTCCCAACTGATCTGGAAAGGTTAAGAAAGCACCAGATAAATATTGAGAAGGTGAGTTTTTTCATTTTTTCAGGTTTTTCTTTTTCTACTGCAAGAAACAGTTACATATTCTGATTTATGTTTATTGTGCATTTCAGCTACATAGAATATAGATAAGAGGCTTTGCTAAATAAAACATGTAGGTCCTGTTGATTTACCAACAGTACTCATTTTTTCATCTTTTTTTTTTCTGTTCAAAAAGTACCCCTTTCACATTATTCCTTTAGAAAGGGGTTTAAGAATAGAATATATACCTTTTTGGTTGTACATACTGATGAATTAAGTGTTTAATAATTAAAATACAAACTGTTTGAGGAGTTCTCTTGTGTTTCAGCAGTTTAAGCATCTGGCATTGTCCCTTGAGTGGCTTGGGGGTGCTGTCACTGCAGCAGCCCAGGTTGCTGCTATGGCTTGAATTCGATCACTGTCCTGGGAATTTCCACATGCTGAAAGCACGGCCAAAACAAACAAACAAACAAAAAACAAAACAACCAAATTATATGATAGTTCACTATAACATGAAGGTGGTAGACTTTGAGAGGTTCACCTCAGTTACATTCTCAACTTTTCTGAACTGTGAGTGTATTGTTCATCAGTAACCTCTTCAGGTGCACAGTGATTCAAGAGGTAAATCACTGTGTAATACGGGGGAATTCCCCAACTTCATGCCCAAGTGAAGAAAGCCCAAAATTGAGTAATAATAACTAGAAGTCAGTTTAGGAGATAGCTAGAAGGAGTAACTAGTCTCAGAGACTATGGTGGAGGTTGCGTAGAACCTGGACTGGCAAGGGTCTGATGGAATGGTTGTCACATTTATAGGAACATGAAGTTTACTGACTCCTGATCATTGATTTGGCAGGTTATGTGGTCTTATTTGCTATGGGACAAGTCAGTGGTATTTGATCCTTCAAAAGGACCTCCCTAATATAAATTTTAAGCTATGCGGTCCTCCATTGATTTTTTGGGGGGTATGAGGGTGGAAGTGGTCATTAATCTTTTCAATATAAACTATGTATCACCCTCAACTAAATACCTTGTACAAGAGGAATGTCAGCTTTTTCTCCCATAGATATCCGCTATCTTTCTAGTTATGTCTTTTTTTTTTTTTTTTTTTAATGGCTGCACCTGCAGCATATGGAAGTTTCAGGGCCAGGGACTGAATCTGAACCACAGCAGCAACATGGGATCCTTTAATCCACTGCACCAGGCCAAGGATCAAACCCACTTCCTCCACAGCTCTCCCAGTGAAACTGACAGTATTAACGGCCTGAACCTAGCCAGAACACAGATTGGGACTTGAACCCACATGCCAGCACTCAAACAGGCCTAAACCCAGATTGGGACTTGAACCCATGGTTTTAAATTAGAATCACTCACCCTGTGTCTGAACTCACTGAGGTTCAGGTTCTTCATGTGTCCACCCAGAAGGAATTCAGCGAGAGACAAAGTGATAGGCAAGAAATAGATTTATTAGGATAGGACGCTTGTGAGAGATGCAAGCAGGCAGGCATGGAAGCTCTGCCCTTAGGATCTGGTGGGCTACAGTTTTTATCATCCTAGAGGAGTGGGGGTTGGAAAAGACAGCGTCTTCCTTTCTGGGAGTACTAGCTCTTCCTTGGTGTCCAGTAAGGTGTATATTCAAATCCGCAGAAGGGTGGCCCTTAAACTCTTGCCCTTGGTCTGAATATGAATGCAGGCCTAATCCCATCCCCCACCCATGACCTGAGGCAATTCTCAAGTCTCCACTAATGAAGCAAGCCTGCCTTGTGCTGATGGTTTTCTTGAGCAATTTATTAACTTACAGTGATCTCCCAATGTCCCCTAAGTTCCCCTCTTTAAATATGGTCCTTTATCGGGACTTCTACAACTACCTGTGTCTACTTATCCCTATCACTAGCAGCTGCAGTTGGATTCTTAACTGTCTGTGCCACAGCAAGAACTCTGTAAGTCTTTTTTAAAAGTATAGAAAATAGGTGAAACCGTGCACCTCAGATTGAGACTTGAACCTGTGTGCCAGGACACTAACCCAGCCAAGATTCAGATTGAGACTCGAACCCACAGGCCAGGACTCAACTTGGCCAAAACCCAAATTGGGGCTTGAACATACTGTGTTTTAAATTAAAATCACACACTTGGTCCCAGGACTTAACTGAAGTTTAGGTTCTTTATGTCTCAGTGCAGAAGGAATTCAACAAGAGGCAAATTGATAGGTAAGAAGTAGATTTATTGAGAGAAAGATAAAGAGTGGACCCTTTCAAAAGGCCAAAGAGCACCACTAGGAGAAACACGCTCCATAGACAGAGTGTGGGCCATTTCAAAAGGCAAGAGGCAAGACATGAGAGGCCCCGAAATAAGGAGTAATGAGTTTTTATGAGCTGGGCAAATTCATAGTCTAATGGGTGGAAGGATTATTCCAACTATTTCCAGGAAGGGGACGTAGTTTCCAGGAATTGGGCCACCACCCACTTTTTTGGCCTTTTATGGTCAGCCTTGGAACTGTCATGGCCCTCGTGAGCATGTCATTCAGCATGCTAATGTGTTACAATGAGCATATAATGAAGTTCAAGGTCCACTGGAAATCAAATCATCCAACCGTCTTGGACCTCGTTGGTTCTAAACAGTTTTTATGGTATAGTCAAGGACTATGTCATTTTAAGGGTTGTGGCCTGCCTTCTCCCATCCTGTTTCCTACATGCCAAGAATAATAAGATGAAATTCCAATGCAAATATGAATGGAATTCAAAGTTACTGTTTTGTCATCTTTTAACTTCTTTATCCATAAGCAATAAGTTCTATGACTTTTTAAGGTTGGAGTAGTTATCTGATAAACTAGTTATTCTTGTCATGAGCAGGAATGAAGGGTTCCATGCTTTGATTAATAAGGAGGGCTTATTCTTTTAGCACTGTAACGATATAGACATAGAATTGTTTACTTTTGATTAATCATATCCAGGTGGGAGGTTTGATAAGGTGTGTGTCAGAGTCCTGAGCTCATGTTGCAGTCCTCAGTTACAAAGATGATAAGAATTTGGCAAATAAAATTGATTCTTAAAGGCAGTAGACCATTTGTTTCTTTTATTGTGCCATTTTATCTTTGGCATTTTCCCTTTGGCAGATTTCCCTTTCCTTGTATTTATCCTATATGAATGTGCCTGCTGTCATTGCCCACAGATCTTGGTCACATGTACTACCTAATAATCAATAGAAAGGCCAGAACTCTGGGAGAAAGGTGGGAGGGGATAGAAACAGGTCTGTTACTGATTTGATGAGCTGTTCCAGACTTCAGAAGAAAATTATTCCAGAGTTAAATAGATTTTTTTTTTGCTAGAACATTTTTCTTTAGAATTTTGTGACATTTTTTACTTATTGAGAAATTTTTAGACAGTATCAGAATAATTATAATTTATAAGTGATGTTGTTTGAAGTTAAGCAGTTAAATTCATATTGAGTTGTGTTTTATCCCATAATCTT
Organism: Phacochoerus africanus; assembly: GCF_016906955.1. NCBI lineage: Eukaryota > Metazoa > Chordata > Mammalia > Artiodactyla > Suidae > Phacochoerus > Phacochoerus africanus. The sequence continues at coordinate 243,635,749 of NC_062545.1, forward strand.
GATCATTGTCTCTAGGATTTCTAGTTTAGTTATGAAAGTGACTCTTTATCAATATAAGGTTGAATAGCGTATTTTAATAGTTTGTCAATATAAAAACATTTAAAAGTTGCAGAGTTCACTGTGGACAAAAGAGTTAAGAACTAAATTTGGACTCCAGGTGTCTAACAGTGCCTCATTTTCAAAAAGGCATATTCCTGCTGGGGGAAGGGTGTAGAAAGATAAAATATTTATTATGTTAGCCATCAGTCATCTAATATGAATTTAAAAGAAGAAAGTCAGACTGAAGGGAAATTGAAAGTGAGCCTTAGTGGAGTGATTCTGCAACATCTGACAACAATGAGAGTAGTGTGCTATGGACACCTGGGGCTGTATTCCATAGGTCCTTCAGCATTACATTTTATTACACATGATAGACTTGATTAGAATGTAGTCCTGAAATTTGAGGTGTTAGCATTCAGCTTTCTTGGCTAATGTGAAGTAGACTTAAGCACAGTTAATAGGAACAACAAGATGATAAGCTTGGAACATAATTTTCTTTCATTTTGTAGGGATTTGAGGAAAAACTTACTATGTGCTATGTACCGTATAGTATGTGGTTAAAATGCAAATGACAAAAAACCCCAAGATAGTATATTAAGTGAGATAGAGGATTTTTGGTTTTACTTGCATTTTTAATCTTTAATTTTAATTTTAATTTTGGAAGTGATCTAGGGCTCCAGCAGCAGCTCAAGAGTCATTAAAGACTCAGGCTGTTTTTATCTTGTCTTTCCAAACCTCAGCTTATTTCTGTCTTGAATGTAAAATGGAAGCTCCAGCTCCAGCTATCACATCCACATTCCGGCTAAGACAAAAGAACCAGAATTCTGTTTTTTCTGATTATGTTCTTTCTCTCAATTCTCTCTCTCTCAGTCTTTTTTTTTGTGTGTGTCTTTTTAGGGCTGCACCAGTGGTATATGGAAGTTCCCAGGCTAGGGGTTGAATTGGAGCTGTAGCTGCCAGCCTACACCACAGTCACAGCAATGTGGGATCCAAGCTGCATCTGAGACCTACACCATAGATCATAGCAACTCCAGCTCCTCAGTGGCAGTGGCAACTGAGTGGGGCCAGGGATCGAACCTGTGTCTTCATGGGCACTAGTCAGGTTCATTACCACTGAGCCACAGGGGAACTCCTCAGTTCTCTTTTTTCTTTTCTTTTCTTTTCTTTTTTTTTGTCTTTTGTCTTTTTAGGGCCACACTTGGGGCATATGGAGGTTCTCAATGTAGGGGTTCAGTAGGAGCTGTTGCTGCCACAGCAACGCCAGATCCAAGCTGCATCTGCGACCTACACCACAGCTCACAGCAACGCTGGATCCTTAACCTGCTGAGTGAGACCGGGGATTGAACCTGCAACCTCGTGGTTCCTAGTGGGATTCATTTTCTCTGCACCAAGATGGGAACTCCTTTTTTTTTTTTCTTTTAAAGAGAATCTTTCTGTTCTTGTTTATGGATGCAGTATTATATAATCTCTCTATGGTGCTGTTAGTAATTTTTAAAATTTTCTTCTTCTTCCTCGGTATGTCCATCCTTCTGCTCTTTTTTTTTTTTCCTTCCTTTTTTGGGCTGCACCTGTGGCATATGAAAGTTTCCAGGCTAGGAGTTGAAGCTGAGTGCAGCTGCTGGCCTACACCATAGCGACAACAATGCTGGATCCGAGCTGCATCTGCAACCTGCGTTGCAGCTTTTGGCAACACCAGATCCATAACCCATTGAGTAAGGCCAGGACTTGAACCTGCATCCTCACCAACACTGTGTTAGGTTCTTAACCCCTGAGTCACAATTAGAACTCCTATTTCCCTTCTTAGTTCATCCTTCCTTCTTTACTTTTATTCTTTTCGTAAATATATTTATCTCTTTCCCTTCCTCCTTTTCCCCTTCCTCTCTCCCTTTCTTTCTTTTTCTTTAGGCTTTCCAACCAATCCATCTGTTTTTAGTTCCACCGTATGTATCTTCCTGATTGTTTAGTAGCTGGTACCTCTGGTTACTGAGTCTTTTTGGAGTAGTGCTGCGCCTTTGGCTTGCTTCTCACTGCCTCTCTCTCCCACCATTCCCTCCTTCTGCAGCCCTAGGTTTTCACTTTCTCTGGTCTGCCAAGTCAGCTGCAGCATATCCATACTCTTTCAAGCTTCCACAATTTTGTTAAAATTTCTTGTCAATTGATACCTTTTGTACTCTTTATTTTTGTGAACTGATGCCTTTTAAAGTTTTGTTTCTTTTTTTTTTTTTTGCTTTTTAGGGCCACACTTGTGGCATATGGAGGTTCCCAGGCTAGAGGTTGAATCAGAGCTACAGCTGGCCTATACCAGAGCCAACAGCAACGCAGCATTTGAGCCACATCTTCGACCTATGCCACAGCTCATGGCAATGCTGGATCCTTAATCCACTGAACGAGGCCAGGGATCGAACCAGCAACCGCATGCTTCCTGGTTGGATTTATTTCCACTGCACCACGACGGGAACTCCAACATACTTTTTAAAGTTCTTTACTGTTATTTTAGTTAAGTTCTGAAAAAGAGCAGAGACGAATGTGTTCAGCCTGCAAGGTTTAATGAGAAGGGAAATCATTACAGGATATGTTATATGTTAGCTTTTCATAAGTGTTGGTGTTTATGATTTCTATATTGTTAACATTGAAAATTATGTAAAAAATTAGGCTTGTAATCTGCAATAAATTTACAGCCCAAGGAGTCCCCTGGTGGCCTAGTGGTTAGGACTTGGTGCTTTCACTGCTGCAAACAAAGTTCAATCACTGGTCTGGGAACTGAGATCCCACATCAAGCCACTGCATGCAGACCTAGAGTAGTTAAATTACTTTCTTGGGACCACTGTGCTGCTAAGTGTAGTAATCTCCTAATGTTGTGCTTGAAACAGTGTGCTCCTAATAAAACTGTTGAACGAATGAAGTATGCATGTGTAAAGCCTAAAATCACATCAGTTGTTTTAGAAACCACTTTATATTGCTTACTTTTTTATTGGTTTTTGTATAACTAAAATAAAATAAAATCCACAGGACTTTTTTTTTTTATGGGAACTTCAGCTACTGAGCCAAATCATACCTGTTTCTTGTGCTTGTACAATTGCTTTTTTTAGTTTAAATGCTAGGCTGTACATTTATCATTATTACATTTGTTTTTATCATGCGTAATTGTGATCTTTCATCTGTATAGTTATCCCTTCTAGTTTTTGTTGTCTTCAGATTTGATAATTTTGTGTCCTTTGTTCTCAAGGCATTCATGAAAAAATACTGGACAGGAAAGGGGAAGATAAATACTGATATATATATGTATATACTGTCACCATTTCTTTTAAGTTCTCATAAACCATTTCTGATAATCTGGTATAGAATTTTTCCAAAGATTTATATTAAGATTTACAGTTTGCAGTGTTTCAAAGTTACTTTCTTTTGTGAAAATTGGGTCAATATTGGCTGGTGTCTAAGAGCCTTTCAGATTTCTCACAGTTGCTTATAGATAAGTCAGAGTGTTTCTGTGATTACATTGGCAAGATTCCTTGGTTCACTTGAGTCTAATTTTTCTGAGCTTGTTGACTTGAATTCATTTGAAATGCCTCGGTTTGTTCTTATTCTTTCTTGGTTTTCATTTCCCTATTAATCATGTTTATTATGGATTTTTTTTTTTTTTTGGATCACATCCACTGCATGTGGAAGTTCCCAGGCCAGGGATCAAACCGATGCCACAGCAGTGGCAAAGCTGAATCCTTAACCTTCTGAGCAATGGGAAAAGTCCTGGATTTTTCTGTTTTAAGATCATTTTCCTCAATGAAGAAGGAAGATGGAAAAAACAGACTTAAGTATTTTGGCTTTCCCACATCTGTTAGTATACATTCTATTTGTTCACCTTTCAAACTTTATTTTTTGTTCATATCCCAATTTAGTTATGTCCTATGGAACATGCCCTGGTTGATTGCATCCTGGGTCAATTACAAATATACTCCCCAGGCAGAAGGGTGCAGTAGACCTTAAGGTTCACCACCGTTTAAACCATTCATAGGAAAGCTGTAAATGCCCATGATCTACAGAGTTATAAAAATAACATTAAAATCTTTGTCATAGATTAATTCTGAGGATTGAGATACTATGTGATGAACCCCTGAATGCAAGGTTGATACTTGAGAATGAGTTAATTAACAAGTAAGTTATTGTTCCTAAGTACTCAGCATTAACGCTGTCAGTTAATAGTTTTTAATCTTTAGGAGATTCACAACATTCCTGAGATCCTTTGTGTTTGTTTTCGATTTTATATTTTTGATATTTGGTAGGCACAGTGAGGTGAATTACTTTTACCTACACAATAGAGTAAATATTATTTATTTATCTTCATTATGTGAATAATCCTAAGTTTATGGCTTATACTCATTGGGCCATTTATTAATACTATATAGCTTTACTTTTAGAGTCTGATATTTTCTCTTTTTTTTTTTTTTGGTCTTTTGTTGTTGTTGTTGTTGTTGTTGTTGTTGCTATTTCTTGGGCTGCACCCGCGGCGTATGGAGGTTCCCAGGCTAGGGGTCGAATCGGAGCTGCAGCCACCGGCCTACGCCAGAGCCACAGCAACGAGGGATCCGAGTCGCGTCTGCAACCTACACCACAGCTCACGGCAACGCCGGATCGTTAACCCACTGAGCAAGGGCAGGGACCGAACCCGCAACCTCATGGTTCCTAGTCGGATTCGTTAACCACTGCGCCACGACGGGAACTCCTATTTTCTCATTTCTTGAGTTGAATAAGATAAAGTAAATTTATTTGATTTGAATACTTATACTTTTTATCATCTACAGTACTGATTATTATCCCACCTGATTAACACCCACCTGATTAATTAAACCATCATTTTCCCTACAAAAGGTTCTGATCATTGGGATACCCTTTGCTACCTGGCGAAAGAAGCCTTCACCTACTTTCTCTGCTTCTTTTCTCATCATTATTCCCATCATACATTATACCACAAACAAATTGATCTTCCTTCAGTTCTTTGAATTCCACATGTGACTTTACAAATCAAAGTATTCCCAGGTCTTTTTCTTTCCAATTAAAATGTTTGGTTTTTTTTCTGCTTTTTAAATTCAAATACATCTTTTAAGTGTCAGCGGAAGTGTAAATTAAAGTGCTTTTATACCCTAAACTGATAAACTTTGAACATTCTCTATATTATCATAAAATTCCCTGAACCTCTAGTGAATAACATTATATAATTTTAGAAAATTATTTTTTAACTCAATGAATTTTATTATATAGTTTTACAATAAACATCATAACTCATTTTTATAGCATTTCCATTCCAAACTCCCAGCCCATCACCCCACCCCCCCAACCTGTCTCCTTTGGAAACCGTAAGTTTTTCAATATTTTCTCCCATTCTGGTGAGTCAGTATCTGTTCTGCAAAGAAGTTCATTGTGTCCTTTTTTTAGATTCCATATGTAAGTGATAGCACTTGATGTTGGTGTTTCACTGTCCTGCTGACTTCACCTAGCATGATAATTTCTAGGTCCATCCATGTTGCTGCAAATGCCATTATTTCTTTCCTTTTTTATGGCTGAGTAATATTCCATTGTGTATATCCACCACATCTTTATCTACTCCTCTGCTGATGGACATTTAGGTTGCTTCCATGTCTTGCCTCTTGTAAATAGTGCTGCAATGAACTAGGAGTACCTGTATCTTTTCGAATTATGTTTTTTTTCTGGATAGATGCCCAGGAGTGAGGTTGCTCGATCAAATGGTAATTCTATTTTTAGTTTTCTGAGGAATCTCCATACTGTTTTCCATAGTGGTTGTACCAACTTACATTCCACCAACATTGTAGTAGGGTTCCCCTTTCTCCACACCCTATCCAGCATTTAATGTTTGTAGACTTTTGGTTGACAGTCATTCTGGCTAGTGTAAAGTGGTACCTAATAGTAGTTTTGATTTGCATTTCTCTAATAATTAGTGATGTTAAATCTCTTTACATGTGTTTTTTGGCCATCCGTATGTCTTCTTTGGAGAATTGTCTGTTTAGATCTTCTGCCCATATTTTGATGGTGGTGTGTGTTTTTTTTTTGGTATTGAGCTGCAGTAGGTGTTTATAAATTTTGGAGATTAATCCCTTGCCAGTCACTTCATTTGCAAATGTTTTCTTGCATTCTGTGGGTTGTCTTTTTGTTTTGTTTAGGGTTCCCTTTGCTGTGCAAAACCTTTTGAGTTTAATTAGGTCCCATTTGTTTATTTTTATTTTTATTGTCATTACTCTAGGAGGTGGATCTGAGAAGATATTGCTGTGATTTATGTAACCCATAGCATATGGAGGTTCCCCGGCTAGGGGTCCAATCAGAGCTACGGCTGCTGGCCTATGCCAGAGCCACAGCAACACCAGATACGAGCCGTGTCTTCGACTTACACCATAGCTTACAGCAACACCGGATCCTTAACCCACTGAGCAAGGCCAGGGATGGAACCCTGCAACCTCATCGTTCCTAGTCAGATTCGTTTCCACTGCACCACTATGGGAACATGTCTTTAATCCATTTTGAGTGTTTTGTTTTTTTTTTTTTGTCTTTGCCATTTCTTGGGCTGCTCCCACAGTATGTGGAGGTTCCCAGGCTAGGGGTCTAATAGGAGCTATAGCCACCGGCCTACGCCAGGGCCACAGCAACACGGGATCCGAGCTGTGTCTGCAACCTACACCACAGCTCACGGCAACGCTGGATCATTAACCCGCTGAGCAAGGGCAGGGACCGAACCCACAACTTCATGGTTCCCAGTCGGATTTGTTAACCACTGCACCACGACGGGAACTCCCCATTTTGAGTTTTATTTGTGTATGGTATTAGGGAGTGTTCTAATTTCATTCTTTACATGTAGCTGTCCAGTTTCCCCAGCACCACTTATGGAAGGGACTGTCTTTTCTCCATTGTATATTCTTGCCTCCTTTGTCATAGATTAGTTGACTGTAGGTGCATGGGTTTAATTTTGGGCTTTCTATCCTGCTCCACTGATCTTTCTTTCTTTTTTTGTGCCAATACCATATTGTTTTGATGAATGTAGCTTTGTAGTATAGTCTTAAGTCAGGGAGCCTGATTTCTCCAGCTATATTTTTCTTTCTCAGGATGGCCTTGGCCATTCTGGGTCTTTTGTGCTTCCATACAAACTTTAAAATATTTTGTTCAAGTTCTGTGAAAAATGTCTTTAGTAATTTGATAGGGGTTTCATTGAAGTTGTAGATTGCCTTGGGCAGTATAGTCATTTTGACAATATTGATTCTTCCAATCCAGGAGCATGGTATGTCTTTCCATCTGTTTGTGTCATGTTTGATTTCTTTTATCAGTGTCTTATAGTTTTCAGTGTACAGGTCTTTTGTCTCTTTAGGGAGGTTTATTTCTAAGTATTTTATTCTTTTGGATGTGATGGTAAAGGGGATTGTTTCCCTAATTTCTCTTTCTGACCTTTCATTATTAGTATATAGAAACACAGTCAATTTCTGTGTATTAATTTTGTATCCTGCGAATTTACCAAATTTATTGATGAGCTCTAACAGTTTTCTGGTAGTGTTTTTAGGATTTTCTAGGTATCGTATGATGTCATCTGCAAATAGTGATAGTTTTACTTCTTCCTTACCAATTTGGATTCCATTTATTTCTTTTTCTTCTCTGATTGCCATGGTTAGGTCTTCCAAAACTATGTTGAATAGTAGTGGCAAGAATGGACATCCTTGTCTTGTTCCTGATCTTAGTGGGAATTCTTTCAGCTCTTCACCATTGAGAATGATGTTAACTGTGGGTTTGTCATATATGGCTTTTATTATGTTGAGGTAGGTTCCCTCTATGCCTCCTTTCTGGATTTCTTATGAGAAATGGGTGTTGGATTTTGTCAGAGGCTTTTTCTTCATCTAATGAGAGGATCATATTCTTCAGTTTGTTAATGTGGTGTATCACACTGATTGATTTGTGGATATTGAAGAACCCTTGCATCCCTGGGTTAAATCCCACTTGACCATGATGTACATTCCTTTTAATGTATTGTTGGATGCGGCTTGCTAGTGTTTTGTTGAGGATTTTTGCATCAATGTTCATCAGTGAAATAGGCCTGTAGTTTTCTTTTTTCTGTGGAATCTTTGGCTGATTTTGGTATCAGGGTGATGGTGGCCTCATAGAATGAGTTTGGGAGTATGCCTTCCTCTGCAATTTTTTGGAGTAGTTTCAGAAGGAGAGGTGTTAGCTCTTCTCTAAATGTTTGATAGAATTCACCTGTGAAGCCATGTGGTCCTGGACTTTTGTTTGTTGCAAGTTTTTTAATCACTTTCAGTTTCAGTACTTGTGATTGGTTCATTCATCTTTTCTTTTTTTGTGATATAATGATTTTTATTTTTTTCATTATAGCTGGTTTACAGTGTTCTGTCAATTTTCTACTGTACAGCATGGTGACCCCGTTACACAGAAATGTATTGATTCTTTTTTCTCACATTATCATGCTCCATCATAAGTGAATAGTTATAGTTCCCAGTGCTACACAGGAGGACCTCATTGCTTATCCATTCCATTCATCTTTTCTATTTCATTTTGGTTTAGTCTTGGATGATGGTACTTTTCTAAGAATTTGTCCATTTCATCTAAGTTGTTTGTTTTATAGACATATGGCTGCTTATAGTAGACTGGTGATCCTTTGTATCTCTGTGTTGTCCGTGTAACTTCTCCTTTTTCGTTTCTAATTTTGTTGATCTGAGTCCTATCTTTCTCTTGATGAGTCTGGCTAAGGATTTATCAATTTTGTTGATCTCTTCAGAGAACCAACTTTTCATTTCATTGATCTTTTCTGTGGTTGTCTTTGTTTCTAGTTCATTTATTTCTGCTCTGATCTTTATGATTTCTTTCCTTCTGCTAAGTTTACGTCTCGTCTTTTCTCTCTATAGTTGCTTTAGGTGTAAAGTTAGGTTGTTTATTTGAGCTGCTTCTTTTTTCCTGAGGTAGACTATAAACTTCCCTCTTAGAACTGCTTTTGCTGCATCCCATAGGTTTTGGATTGTTGTGTCTTTGTAGTCATTTGCTTCTAGGTATTTTTTAATTTCCTCTTTGATTTCTTCAGTGATCCATTGGTTGTTTAGTAGAATGTTGCTTAGTCTCCACGTGTTTGTGTTTTTTGTGGTTTTTTTCTTTATTTCCATTTGTATAGTGCTATGGTCGTAAAATATGCTCGATATGATTTCTATTTTCTTAAAGTTACTGAGGCTTGATTTGTGGCCCAGAATGTGATCAATGCTAGAGAATGTTCTGTGTGCACTTGAGAAAAATGTGTTTTCTGCTGCTTTTGGATGGAATGTTCTGTAAATATCTATTAAGTCCATTAGTTCTAATGTGTCATTTAGGGCCTGTGTGTCCTTGTTAGAATTTTCTGTCTGGATGATCTGTCCATTGCTGTAAGTGGGGTATTAAAGTCCCCTGCTATCATTGTGTTATTGTCAGTTTCTCCTTTTAAGGTTGTTTACATTGCCTCATATTATTAAGGTGATCCTTTGTTGGGTGCATATATATTTAAAATTGTTACGTCTTCTTCTTGGATTGATCCTTTGATCATTATGTAATGTCCTTCTTTGTTTCTATAATAGTCCTTATTTTAAAGTCTATTTTGTCTGATATGAGTATTGCTATTCCAGCTTTCTTTTGATTCCTGTTTGCATGGAATATTTTCTTCCATCCTCTCACTTTTTTTTCTTATTTTTGCCTTTTCTAGGGCTGCCCCTGCAGCATATGGAGGTTCCCGGGCTAGGGGTCTAATCGGAGCTGTAGCCACCGGCCTACGCCAAAGCCACAGCAACTTGAGATCCGAGCAGTGTCTGGGACCTATACCACAGCTCATGGCAACATCGGATCATTAATCCACTGAGCAAGGCCAGGGGTCGAATCCGCAACCTCATGGTTCCTAGTTGGATTCGTTAACCACTGAGCCTTGACGGGAACTGTGTATCCTCTCACTTTGTCCCTAGAACTGAATTGGTTCTCTTGAAAACAGCCTATATATAGGTCTTGTTTTTGTATCCATTCAGCTAGTCTGTGTCTTTTGTATGGGGCATTTAGTCCATTTACATTTAAGGTAATTGTTGATATGTATATTCTTATTACTATTTTATTAACTGTTTTGGATTCGTTTTTGTTGGTCTTTTTTCTTCCCCTCTTGTGGTTTGATGTCTCTCTTTAGTGTTGTATTTGGATTGCTTTTTCTTATTTGTGTGTGTATCTGTTGTAGATTTTTGGTTTGCAGTTACCCTGAAGTTTTGAGTTAGGAGTCTGTATATGTATACAATATTATTTAAAGTTGTTGGTCTCCTAATTGCATGAGCATCTCCAGTGTCCTACATTTGTACCCTCCTCTTTCATGATTTCTGATTTTTTGGTAGCATATTTGTGTGTGGATGATTTCCTACCTTTACTGTATATATACCTTTACTGGTGAGCCTTGTCATTTGTATATTTTTGTTTCTAGTTTTGGCCTTTTCTTTTCTGCCTGGAGAAGTTTCTTTAGTATTTGTTGTAAACTGGTTTAGTGTTGCTGAATTCTCTTAGCTTTTACTTATCTGTAAATCTTTTGATTTCTCCTTCAAATCTGAATTAGAGCCTTGCTGGGTAAAGTGGTCTTGGTTGGAGGCTTTCTCCTTTCATCACTTTAAGTGTATCATGCCACTCCCTTCTGACGAGCAGACTTTCTGTTGAAAAATCTGCTGATAACCTTATTGGGGTTCCCTTGTATGTTATTTGTTTCTTTTCCTTAGCTGCTTTCAGTGTTTCCTCTTTGTCTTTAATTTTGGTCAGTTTGATTAATGCGTCTTGGGGTGTTCCTCCTTGGGTTTATTTTATATGGTACTCATTGCACTTCCTGGATTTGAGTGAATGATTCCTTTCCCATGTTTGGGAAGTTTTCATCTATTATCCCTTCAAATATTTTTTTTTTGAGGGCCCTTTCTCTCCCTTTTCCCCCTTTGGCACCTCTGTTAGACAGATGTTGATCCATTTAATATTGTCCCAGAGTTCTCTTAGACTGTCTTTTATTTCTTTTCTCTTTTTTTCCTTTTTTTTTTTTCTTTTTTCTTTTAAGGGCTGTACCTGCAACATACAGAGTTTCCCAGGCTAGGGGTCGAATTGGAGTTGCAGCTGCTGGCCTCTGCCACAGCCACAGCAACTCAGGGTCCAAGCCATGTCTTTGACTGACACCACAGCTCACAGCAATGCCAGATCCTTAACCCACTGAGTGAGGCCAGGGATTGAACCTGAATCTTCATGGATCCTAGTCAGATTTGTTAACCACTAGCCACAAAGGGAACTCAGTCTTTATTTCTTTTCAACCTTTTTTCCCTTTTCTTTTCCACATCAATGATTTCCACTATTCTGTCCTCTACCTTGCTTATTCATTCTTTTACCTCATGTATTCTGCTGTTGGTTGCTTCTAATGAGTTTTTTATTTCAGTTATTGTATTTTGCATCTTTGCTTGCTTAATCCTTAAATCTTCTATATCTTTGCTCACTGTTTTTTGTAATTCTTCAGTCGTTGCCTCAGTTTTTTTCCAAGTCTTGAATCATCTTCACTATCATCATCCCAAAGCCTTTTCATGCAGTTTGATATCCTCCAGATCACTTAGCTGTTTTTCTGTTTTTGTTTTTTTTTTTCTTGCTCCCTTATCCAATACATAATTCTCTTTCATTTTGTATAGGTTTTTTGTGTGGTCTCCTTTTTGCAGACAACAGAGTTGTAGCCTCTCTTACATATGATATCTGCCCCCCCCTTGTGGCTGAAGTTGGTACGTGGGCTTACTGTAGACTTCCTCATAGGAGGGACTGTTGCCTGCCCACTGGAAGGTGGAGCCGATTTTTATCCCTCTGGTGGTTGGTGTTTTGTCCAGGTGAGATTTGAGGGGGCTTAGTGCCTGGGGTGGTCTTTAGGCAGCCTCTTTCCTAATGGGTGGGGCTGTGTTCTCACCTGGATTATTGTTTGGCTTGGGGCTTCTCAGCCCTAATGGGTGGGGCCAGATTTTTCCAAAATGGCCCCCTCTAGAGGAGCACATGCTGATGATTATTCCCAAGACCTTCCCTCCAGTATCCTTCCTCCATAATGAGCTACAGTCACCCCCTGTTTTCTCAGAGGATCCTCTAAGAACCATAGCCAGGTCTGACCCAGATTCCTATGGAGTCTCTGCCTTGCCTTGGGACCCAGCTCACATGAAATACTATGTGCGACTTTCAAGTATAGGGTCTCTGTTTCCCCCAGTCTTTCAGAGCTCCTGTGCTGAAGCCCCACTAACCCTCAATGCCAAATGTACGGGGGGCACCTTATCCCAATGCCAGATCCCCATTTGTGGGGACCTGAGGTGGAGCTCAGAACTCTCACTCCTTGAGGTGAGTCTCTGTGATACAGTTACTTTCCAGTCTGTGAGCCGCCCACATGGCAGGTACGGGGGTTGCTTATATACTGTAATCTCCCATGTAATCTCCCCTCCTACTGTCTTGGTGTGGCCTCTTCTTTGTTTTCTAAGTAGGATATCTTTTTTTGATAGTTTGTAGTCTATTTGGTTGAATGTTGTTCAGAAGTTGGTTGTAATTTTGTTGCTTTTATGAGAGAACGTAAACTCCAGTGCTCTACTCTGCCATCTTGCAGCCAAGGAAATTATTTTCGAATAATTATGAGTAGCTTTCATAATTTTATACTCTATGCAGTGTGAAGCAGAGTTACCATTTACTCATTTTGAATGAAAATAGTCTGTAAGATAAAATGACATAAATGTCAGCCTACAAATATATAAAGTTGATAAAATAAATTATGGGATGTTCTAGGGAAAACTTACAGCCCAGGAACTACACTGAGAATATTTATTTTCCTTGCTCAGCGGACAAACCTGGGTTTCACTACCAAAGAGCAGGTATACAGGAATGTTGGGAAGCCTAAAAACACCTGTGCAGAGGCGTTTATCAGGCCATGGTTATCAAAAAAGATAAAATGGAAGAGAGGATAGGAGTTCCCTTGTGTTGTAGTGGGTTAAGGACCCGGCATTGTCACTGCAGTGTCTGGTTGTTGCTGTGGTGTCGGTTCAATCCCTGGCTCAGGAACTTCCACATCCCTCTGGCACAGTCCAAAAAAAAAAAAAAAAAAGGAGGGTAAAAGGACAGAATATATTCACTGGGATAGAAATGGTAAATACGGCTTTTGTCTCACAAGGATAAGAGTGCTGCTTCCGTCTCATGTGAAAATCTAGGAGGAAAGTTGTTTGCGTGAATGTGTTGGGACTCTTTGCTTGTGTCTGTGCCAAAGAACCATGGCCATTGGTAAACCATGAAGCCCTAATACATTATGTCAGTGAAGATCAATGTGAATGCATGTAGTGGGACAATACCTATGTCTGAAATGACTGAAAAACAGCATCTATAAATGTTTTCCCTAGTTGATTTTCTCTTTTTCTGTCCAGTTTATTCATAGCAGTTATAGGTATTTATTGGGAGATGCAGTACCCAGCAGAGAAAGGAGCAGAATCTGATGCACTTTGGGCATGTCATTCTGAGTTCCACTCACCTTGACATACTGGGGCAAAGCCTAAATGGCCAGGAAGCCACTCAAGAGCGGGTAGTGCTGAGACAAATCTTTCTGTCCACTCTGAAGATAAAGGACAAGTATATATCCAAGATCATCTAGAGATTATTTCCTTCCAAAGCTTCCATTGTCTCTAAAAACCCTTTAGAGAGAAGCCCTAAGAAACCCTTGGCAAAGACAAGGTTTTTATCAAGTCTCTTGACAGATGATGTCCCCATCATTGCTACTCAGTTTCTGAATCAAGTCTTTAATATTTCCTATGTAGACAGATCATGTGGAGACAGACTGTTCCTTCCTTTCTAGTGTTTGCCTGCCCATTTTCTTCTTTCCTTCTCCTTCTCTTTCCCTTCTCCTCCCCCTTCCTCCCTTCCTTCCCTCCTTTCCTTTCTTCCCTCATTTCCTGTTCTTACCTTATTATCCTAACTAGGACCTCCAGTGTGATGTTGAATAGGAGTGGCCAGTTAGACATCCTTACCTTGTTCTCACTGTATTAATACCACTAAGCATCATGATAACTATATGGTTTTTGTAGATACCTCTATCAGTTTGAGAATGTTAACTTCTATTTTTAGTTTGCTGAGAATTTTTATAATGAACAGATGTTTGTCAAATGGTTGTCTTTTTGTCTCTCTGTCCCATCTGTTCTTTGTTCCCTTTTCTTACTCCCTTTTGGATTAATTGCATATTTTTTAAGATTCCACTTTCTCTCTTTTATTAGCTTATTAATTATACCTCTTTACTTTTTATTTTTTAATGGTTGCTTTACAGTTCAGAGTACCATCTTTAGCTTATGATAGTCTACCTTCAAATACATATGTATAACTTATTCATCATATATTCATCATATATATATCATTTTATGTATAATAATCTTATAACAACATACTTGAGTTTACTCTCTCAGGGTCTTTGTAGTGTTGTAACACATGTTACTTCTATGTAGCATTGTTATTTTTATTTTAAAGTTTTATCCTTCAAAGAGTTTTTTTTTTTTTTTTTGTCTTTTGTGGGCTGCACCCACAGCACGTGGAAGTTCCCAGGCTAGGGGTCTAATTGGAGCTGCAGCTGCCAGCCTACGCCACAGCAACACCAGATCCAAACTTTACCTGTGACCTACACCACAGCTCACATCAACACCAGATCCTTAACCCAGTGAGCTGGAGGAGAAATCGAACCAGCATCCTCATGAATACTAGTTGGGTTCGTTTCTACTTATCATGACCAGAACTCCCTCTAAGATTTTTTTAAATAATGAAAAATATATTTTGTATTTATCAGAATATTTTCCATTTTTGGTGCTCTCACTCTTGCAGAACCAGATTTTTCTCTGGTATCATTTTCCCATCAACCTGAAGGACTTCCTTTAACATTCTTGTAGTACATATTTGCTGGTGATGAATTCTGTTTGCTTTTTTGTGTTGGAAGGGAAAAGGATATTTAACTTCACTTGAAAAAAAAAGTTTTCTCTGGAAATAGAATTCTAGGTTGAGTTTTATTTATTTGTTTATTTATTGCTTTTTAGGTCTGTACCTACGGCATATGGAGGTTTGTATGCAAGGGGTTGAATCAGAGCTGCCCCTGCCAGCATACACCACAGCCACAGCAGTGCAGGATCTGAGCTGCATCTGCCAACTACACCACAGCTCACCGCAAGGTCATATTGTTAACCCACTGATTGAGGCCAGGGATCAAACGCACATCCTCATGGATACTAGTCAGGTTGGTTACCTCTGAGCCATGACGGGAACTCCTAAAATTCTAGGTTGAGTTTTAGATTGATTGAATACTTTCAGGATGTTGTTTCACTGTCTTCTGGCTTGCACTGTTTCTCTCAAGAAGTCTTCTGTCATTCTTATTTGTGTTCGTCTTCCATATTTTTTTTTCCTCTTGCTATTTTTATCATTTTTTCTCTCAACTTATTTTAAGTAATTTTATTATGGTGTGCATTAGTAAAGTTTTCTTCATTTTTCTTATGGTATTCCTTGAGTTTCTTGATCTGTGGGTTTATAGTTGTTATCAAATTAGGAAAAGATTTGGCAATTCTTTTTTTTTTTTTTTGTCTTTTTAGGGCTGTATCTGTGGCATATGCAAGTTCCCAGGCTGTGAGTTGAATTGGAGTCATAGCTGCTGCCCTACACCACAGCCACAGCAATGAGGGATCCCACTGAGCAAGGCTAAGGATTGAGTCCACATCCTTATGGATCCTACTTGGGTTTGTTAGTGCTGAGCCACAGTAGGAACTCCTTTTTTAAAAAATTTTTCTTTTTTCCTTCATTATTGAGAAATAACTGGCATATAGCACTGTATAAATTTAAAGTGTACAACATAATGATCTGACTTACCTAAGTCATAAAATGATTATCACAATAAAATAGTGAACGTCCATCATTTCATACAGATAGAAAAGAAAAAGAAAAAAATTGTTTTCCTTGTTACTAAATTTAAATTAGGATTTACTCTCTTAACTTTCATTATTAACACAGCAGTGTTACTTATATTAATCACGTTGTACATTATGTTGCTAGTACTGAAAGTTTGTACCTTTTGACTATAAATTGGGTAGTTCCTTCCTCATATCTTTAGTTGTGGAAATCTTTTTTGCTGGTCTTTAAGTAATTCTTATCCATAGTTGCTCTGAAAATAGTTGTAAATTTGATGTGCCTTTGGGAGGAGGTGGGCTCAGGGTCTTCCTACTCCACCATCTCAGCCACCATCTCATTAATTTTTCAAATATTTTTTCTGTCCTCTTGTTTCTCTTTTTGGGGAGTCCAATTGCATATGCACAATGTTGCTTTCAGTTGGCTTATGATTCACTGATACTCTATTCACTTTTTGTCCATCTTTTTTTCTCTCTGTATTTCATTTTGGATTGTTTCTATTCTTATATTTTTAAATTTACTAACCATTTATTTATTTATTTATTTGTCTTTTTGCTATTTCTTGGGCCGCTCCCGCGGCATATGGAGGTTCCAAGGCTAGGGGTCCAATCGGAGCTGTAGCCACCGGCCTACGCCAGAGCCACAGCAACGCGGGATCCGAGCCGCGTCTGCAATCTACACCACAGCTCACGGCAATGCCGGATTGTTAACCCACTGAGCAAGGGCAGGGACCAAACCCGCAATCTCATGGTTCCTAGTCAGATTCGTTAACCACTGAGCCATGACAGGAACTCCACCTTTTATTTTTTTTTAATTTTATTGGAATATAGTTGACTTACAATGTTGTGTTAGTTTCAGGTATACAGCAAAGTGAATCAGTTATACATATATTTATTCTTAGATCCTTTTTCCATATAGGTTATTACTGAATATTGAGTAGCTTTCTCTGTGCTATACAGTAGGCTCTTATTATCTATTTTATAGACATAGTAATGTGTATATGTTAATTACAAACTCCTAATTTATCCTTCCCCACCATGTTTATTCTTCAGTAATTATAAGGTTGATTTCAAAATCTGTGAGTATTTTTGTTTTGTAAAAATTCTTTTGTGTTTTTTTTAATTGGAATCCACATATAAATGGTTTCATGTGATATTTGTCTTTCTCTGACTTACTTCACTTAGTATGATAATTTCTAGGTCTAGCCATGTTGTAGCAAATGGCATTATTTTGTTCTTTTTTATGGCTGAGTAATATTCTGTTGTATATATGTACCAAATCTTTTTCTTTTTTTTTTTTTCCTTTTTCTTTTTATGGCCACACCTGCAGCATATGTAAGTTCCTGGGCCAGGGGTAGAATCAGAACTGCAGCTGCAGGCCTAGGCCACAGCCACAGCAATGCCAGATCATATCCATCAGATCTGAGCCACAGCTCTGTTCTCTATTGCTGCTTTTGGCAAAGCTGGATCCATAACCCACTAAGTGAGGCCAGGGATTGAAATCCTCTCAGACACTATGTTGGGTTCTTAGCCCACTGAGGCACAATGGGAACTCCCCAAATCTTCTTTATACATTCCTCTGTCCATGGACATTTAGGTTGCTTCTATGTCTTGATTATTGTAAATAGTGCTGCAGCAGTTCCTGTCGTGGCTCAGCGGAAATGAATCTGACTGGTATCCATGAGGACACAGGTTCGATTCCTGGCCTCGCTTAGTGGGTTAAGGATTTGGCATTGCTGTGAGGTGTGATGTAGGTCACAGATGCAGCTCAGAGCCCGAGTTGCTGTGGTTGTGTCATAGGCCAGTAGCTACAGGCAAAAAAATAAAAAAAAACCAAAAAAACAAAACAACAAAAACAACAACATCAAAAAAAACAATGTGCTGCAGTGAACATTGGAGTGCTTGTATCTTTTTGAATTAGGGTTTTCTCTGGATATATGCCCAGGAGTGAGGTTGCTAGATCATTGCAGGAGGCCAGCTCTGGCAGCCAGGGAGTGTACACTTTTTCCTGATCGGAGATGGATGGCGTCGGTGAATGTACAATATGGAGACAGCCTCTTTGTTCCTTCTTTCAGAGCTCTGGACTGCTCAAATTTTATAGGTGGTTGATTATATAGACAGTTTTTCACTACACATTACATCACAGTGTTAAAAGTACATTGGTTAACTTTTACGTGATATAGCAGCTATACATCATGTTCTAAAATCTTTGTTTTAACTAAACTTAGTGGGTACAATTTAGGGGCAGTTAGGTACAATACATCATGTTTTAAGATCTCTATCTTAACTAAACTTAGTGAGTACAATTTAAGGGCAATTAGGTACAATACATCGTGTGGAAAGGAGGAGACTCAGTACAAATCATCCCATGGCCAGCCAGTCTTTACGATTTGAAGAGTTCACAGACACAAGAATTTGGCATGCACAAATCTTGTTTGTAGACTAGTGGTTATCTTTAAAGCATTATGGCAGGGAGACAGTGTAAGTAAATATAAACCAACTAAACTAGCTATCACTTAAAAGCTTTTAAAATCAAGGACAAAACTCACAGCTAGGTTTCTTGGATAATATATGTCTAACTTTTATGAACCTCATTAAGATCCTAACTCTAAAGTTTACTATATAACTAGTTAATAGATAAACACTATGTTTTAACTAAGTTGGATTTAAATAGGGGAAAGTCCTTTAGGATGAAATTCTTATTATATTATTGTTGTAATTTTGTTAAATCACAAATCACCACAGGAAAATAAGAATGGAAAATAAGAATAATAAGCAAATAATCAGGAAAGACTGAGGAAAACTGAATAACAAATAAAACAATAAGGAAGACTAGGTCACCCGAGCGAGAAACAATCCATGTTTTCTGGCACAAACATGGAAATTGTTTTCCCAGGAAAGCCCCAATTCTTCCCCATCAACATCAGAATGAGAGCTGTGTAACCTGAGGCCTGCCCTCGGCTTGTACCCTGCAGGCAGGCTTTCATCCTGACCAGAGGCCCACCTTTCGCATGCACCATTCAGGCAGGCTTTTTATCCTGACCAGAAGCCCACCTTTGGCTTGTACCGTTCAGGTGAGCCCTCTTCCTTGGTTAGGAACCTGCCTTCAGGGTTTTTTTTTTTTTGCCATCAGTCAAAGTCCTTGTTTTGAGTCCCTGCATTTTCTCGGCTCCCCACAGATCATATAGTAGTTCTCTATTTAGAAGGAACTTCCATACTGCCATGCTGTTTTTCATAGTGATTGTACCAGTTTACAGTCCCACCAACAGTGTAGGAGGGTTCCCTTTTCTCTACACTTTCTCCAGCATTTATTATATGTAGACTTTCTTTTTTTTTAGGGCCACATTTGCAGCACATGGAAGTTTCCAGGCTAGGGTTCAGATCAGAGCTGCAGCTGCCAGCCTATGCCACAGCCACAGCAGTGCATGATCTGAGCCATGTCTGCAACCTACACTGCTGCTCACGGTAATACCAGATCTTTAACCCACTGGGCAAGACATGGATAGCACCTCCATCCTCATGGATACTAGTTGGGTTCTTAACCCACTGAGCCACAAAGGGAACTCCTATTTGTAGACTTTTTGATGATGGCCTTTCATACTGGTGTGATATAGTTTTGATTTGCATTTCTCTAATAATTAGTGATGTTGAGCATCTTTTCAATGATAGATCAGAAGGAGAAATTAAGGAGACAATTCTATTTACCATCCTGTTAAAAAGAATAAAATACCTAGGAATAAACCTACCTAAGGAAGCAAAAGAACTGTATTCTGAAAACTTTAAGATGCTGATGAAGGCAGTTGAAGATAACACAAAAAGATATACCATGCTCTTGAATTGGAAGAATCAATATTGTCAAAATGACTATAGTGCCCAAGGCAATTCAGTGTAATCCCTATCAAAATACCAATGGCATTTTTCACAGGCCTAGAACAAAAAAAATGTTAACATCAAAGAAACATCAAAGACCCTAGATTTCCAAAGCAGTCTTGAAAAAGAAAAATGGAACTGGAGCAATCAGGCTCTGTCACTTCAGACTGTAGTACAAAGCTACAGTCATCAGAACAGTATGATACTGGCACAAAAAAAAGAAATACAGATCAGGGGAACAGGATAGAAAGCCCAGAATTAAACCCATGCACCTAATCTATATGACAAAGGGGGCAAGAATATACAATGGAGAAAAGACATTCTTTTCAATAAGTGGTGCTGGGAAAACCAGGCACCTGCATGTAAAAGAATGAAATTGGAACATCCTCTATCACCATATACAAAAATAGATTCAAAATGGATTATAGATCCAAATTTAAGACCAAATATTCTAAAACTCTAGAGGAAAACATAGGCAGGACACTCTTTGATGTATATTACAGCAGTATCTTTTTTGATTCACCTCCTAGAATAATGAAAATAAAGCCAAAAAAGCCACAAAAAAACAAGTGGGGCCTAATTAAACTTAAAAACTTTTGCACAGTAATGGAAACCATGAAAAAAAAATTGCAAAGACAACCTACAGAATGGGAGAAAATCTTTGCAAACAAGGAAACCAACAAGGGATATATCTCCAAAATATACAAACATCTTCTGTAGTTCTTTATCAAAAACCCAGACAACCCAATCAAATGGGCAGAAGATCTGTATAGACATTTCTTCAAAGAAGACAGATGGCCTAAAAGCACATGAATAAGTTTACTAATCTTTTATTTGCATTTTTTACCTTTTATTAATTCTATCCATTGCATTTTTTATTTCAGATGCCCCTTGTGTTTTGGTCATGCCTGGGGTATGCAAAAGTTCCAGGCCCAGGGATTAAACCTACACCACAATAGCGTTTTGAGCCAAAGCAATGACAATGCCAGATCCTTAACCTGCTGTACTACCAGGGAGTTCCTCAGATGCCTTTTTTAATTTTAGGAATTGAATTTTTAAAAATATCTTCAACGTTTAAGTATGCTCATGTTTTCTTCTTCTTTCTTAAGGACGTGGAATACATCATAATAACTTTAATATCCTTGTGCATTAATTCTATTATCTCTATCATATCTAAATTTGTTTCTATTGATTTTTTTTTCTCACTATTGATCATATTTTCCTGCCCTTTCTTTTTTTTTGTCTTTTTAGGGCCACACCTGCGGCATGTGGAAGTTCCCAGTCTAGGGGTCCAATTGGAGCTACAGCTGCCAGCCTGCACCACAGCCACAGCAATACAGGATCTAAGCCGAGTCTGGGACCTACATCACAGTTCATGGCAACTCCGGAGCCTTAACCCACTGAGCGAGACCAGGGATCAAACCCGTACCCTCATCATTACTAGTTGGGTTCGTTAACCACTGAGCCACGAAGGGAACTCCCTTCCTGCTTTTTTTGCATGCATGGTAATTATTTATTGGATGCCAGATATTCTTCACTTGTTGGATACTGAATATTTTTAAATTCCTTTAAGTATTTTTGAGCTTTATCTATCTATTCTGAGTCATTTATTTAGTAACAGTTTGATCCTTTTAAGCTTATATGGGATCAGAACAAGCTTTATTCCAAGCCTAATTTTTTCCCATAAAAGTCAGTACTTTGGAGTACTCTATCTGTATTCTAGTATTGAAAGGTTTTTCCACTCTAACCTGTGGTCACATGAACTATTTCTGGCATTGTGTGATTTGGGGGATTAGTCCACCTGGTCTTTTCCAGTGGTTCTTTTCTCTGACTTCAGATAGTTTCCTTATGTGCATGTGCTCTTCTGTACTCAGCTGAAGACTCTAAAGGAAAACCCTACATATCTCTGGAGTTCTCAGCATAGTCTTCTCCTTTCATTGCAACTATGTCCTCACATGCATCGTTTTCCTTTCTGATATTCTGCTCTATGAATTCTTGCAGCCTTGACCTCTCTGAATTTTCAACTCTGTTTCCTTAACATCAATTTTTCCTAAAATATCATAACAGATTAGTGTTAAGTAATACATTTTTTTTGGTCTTTTTAGGGCTGCACCCACATCACATGGAGGTTCCCAGGCTAGGGGTTGAATCGGAGCTACAGCTGCCGACCTAAGCCACAGCCACAGCAACGGGATCCAAGCTGCATCTGCGACCTACATCTTAGCTCACAGCAGTGCCAGATACTTAATCCACTGAGCAAGTCCAGGGATTGAACCTGCATCCTCATGTATGCTAGTCAGATTCGTTTCTGCTAAGCCATGACAGGAACTCCAAGTAATAAATTTTAAAGTGGCTTATTTTCAGACATGTATCTTTGGCTTCCATTCTCACCTTTTTTTTTTTTTTTTTTTTTTTTGCCACACCCATGGCGTATGAAAGTTCCCAGACCAGGGATCAACCTGTGCCACAGCTAGGGCAGCCACTATGCCAGGCCAGGGATTGAATTGGAGACTGAGCCACTGCAGTCAGATACTTGACCCACTGTGCCACAGCAGGAATTCCTATTCTCATCTTTTTATTAGTATCATTACACTGTCTAGAATAGTATTTATAGTAGATCTGATGGCGTCAATTCAGTTTTTCTTACACATGAAAGTAGTTTGATAGTGGTTTTAAATTTATTTAATTGGATAGTAGCTTTAAGTTTATTTTTGGTAAATACATTTTTAATATAGTCTAGTTATTTTTAAGCTTAATGTGTATTGTTTATTTCTTAGATGATGTAAACAAAATTTAGGCGTATCAGAATTTTTTGCGGTGTTCCCCGGTGGCCTATCAAGTTAAAGATTCAGAGTTGTCACTGCTGTAGTGCAGTCCACATGCCATAGGCATGGCCAGAAAAAAAAAGGTTTTTTTGCTGCTACCAAATTTAAAGAATATGCAGAATAGGGAATATAAAAATACTTTAGAAAAATTTTAGCGCCCTACGTTGATAATCTGCTATGCCTTCTTTGTGTGTATCCGGCATTTTCATTTCTGTCCTTTCAAAGTATTCCTAGGTTGAGTGTGTGTGTGTGTGAGAGTGAGATTATACCAAAAATGTGTTTACTGTCATTACTCACATTTAACATCTTATTTGGATTTT
The DNA here is from genome assembly GCF_016906955.1 of Phacochoerus africanus. Classification (NCBI taxonomy): domain Eukaryota; kingdom Metazoa; phylum Chordata; class Mammalia; order Artiodactyla; family Suidae; genus Phacochoerus; species Phacochoerus africanus. Next base: position 243,658,741 of record NC_062545.1, read on the forward strand.
TAAATTTCAAACAAAAATAATATGTGACCTTTGGTGTTGTTTATATTTTGTATAAGTATTCTGTCATAATGTTATATTTTGCTATGTTTCCTGTCAAATGGAAAGTTTTCCATGGTCATGCTCATTAAGCTTTTTGGATGAAACTCTGAAAACTAAACCTTGCCTTGGTAAAAACTGAGACATACATATTAAATGTTCATTCTTATTTTTATATACTTTCTAGTCAACAGTACAATGTTCTCAAATCAGATTTTAATTTTCAGTAATTGACTCTATCATTGACTAACATTTCAGTCTTTAAATAGTAAAAATACCTATATTCTAGATTGATGAATGCTGTTGATTTTTGTCATTTTTCATTCTTTGTTTTTTTCACCTCCAAAGATTGTGAATTAGAGACAAAATAATACTCTTTTTTGGTAAAGTAAATAGTGTTTCATGATTTTTGCTTGTTTTACCATTTTCCAGAATTTTGTATGTAATGTTTCTGAAAATTTCCTACTTGTATGGTCTTTGGACTGTTAAGAACCACTACAAAGTCAGTAACTTTTTGACTGGTGTGTTTAAGTTTGGGTGGGCAAATAGGGATTTTTATGGTAAACTATAAATAATCACTCAATGATAAAAAGAATTCAGTACCTTTCCCCTTTCTTTTGTATAGTATCAAAGGTGCAGAATCTGGGACAAATTGCATGAAGAGCATATCAATGCAGGACGTACAGTTCAGGTAAGGCTATTATGTTATTTCTAGTAAATCAGTATGATAAAACAGCCTTGAAAGTTCCCTGCTGGCCTAGTGGGTTAAGTAAGGCTCTGTCATTATCACTGCTATCATTGGGTTTGATCCTTGGCCCAGGAACTTCCACATGCTGTGGGTATGGCCAAAGAGAAAAAAAAGACAGCCTTAAAGAAATTTTGCTAAAATAAATACTGTGTGGCTGAATCCTTTTATGTGTATTTGTAACTATTTACTTAAGGATGCATTTTTAGCAGGAATTATTGAATCGAATGTCGTACATATTTTTAAGATTTTAATTCATGTTAGCAAAATTTTCTCCAGAAATGATGTGTCAACGTACACTGTCACAATAACTGCATGTTCCAAAAATTTTAGAACACTAGTATTAACCATTCCTCAAATTTTTGCTAATTAATAGGCTAACATAATGCAACCTTTGTTCTTTTAATCTGTATTTTTTTTTTTTTTTTAACTCTTACTGCTTTGAAGGGTGAAAAGTTTTTATGTGCACCTTGGATAGTAATGGTTTTTTGTGTGAATTGCCCTTTCATGTCCCTTGATATATTATGCTATTGTCTTTTGTCATAGTTCTTATAGTTTTAAGATACCGGTTTTCTGTTTATAAAACTGTTACAATAATACAGTGTTACAAAAATTTTTTGCCAGTTACTAGCTTTTTAATACATAAATTTTAATTATTTTAAATTAATTTTTGAAAAGCATATTTACTTAGTTAAAAGCCAGATAAAATTAAAAGGCTTGTAGTACCTACCCTTCTCCATCTCTCTGGCGTATGGAAGTTCCCTGGCCAGGGATTGAATCCAAGCCACAGCTACGACCTATGCCATAGCTGCGGCAACACAGGATCCTTTAACCCTCTGTGCCAGGCTAGGGATTGAACCCAGGCATCAACCTGGGCCACTGCTGTCAGGTTCTTAACCCCCTGTACCACAGTGGGAAATCCCTGGTATTGATTAACCAGGTTTAGGCATTATCTCTTCACTTCTTGCTGTGAAGGAGGTGCAGCTCTAGCTTTCCACCCTATTTTCCTCCTTCCTTTTCCACTTATAATTGCATATATTATCACTTTTGGTTAAATTAATACTTATTACCTCATTATTTTGATTATAAAGATATTGTTTTTTGCTAGGCTACATAGTGACATACAGTACAGACTTTTGCTTTTTTTGTTTAAGATATCATTTTATTCTAATGACTTTTATGTGTTTAGTGTTGGTTTTTTGTTGTTATTATTTTTGCTGAACCCACAGCATGTCGAAGTTCCTGGCTCAGGGATCAAACCCACACTACAGCAGCAGCTCAGGCCAATACAGAGACAACGTGGGACACCTAACCTGCTGTATCACAGGGAATTCCCTAGTGTTTTTTATTTTTTTTATTTTTATTTTTATTTTTTTATTTATTTATTTTTTGTCTTTTGTCTTTTGTTGTTGTTGCTATTTCTTGGGCCGCTCCCGCGGCATATGGAGGTTCCCAGGCCAGGGGTTGAATCGGAGCTGTAGCCACTGGCCTACGCCAGAGCCACAGCAACGTGGGATCCGAGCCGCGTCTGCAACCTACACCACAGCTCACGGCAACGCCGGATCGTTAACCCACTGAGCAAGGGCAGGGACCAAACCCGCAACCTCATGGTTCCTAGTCAGATTCGTTAACCACTGCACCACAACGGGAACTCCGTGTTTTTTATTTTTATTAGAGATATATAGTTGGTGTACAACATCATGTAAATTACAGGTGTACAACATAGTGATTCACCATTTTTAGAGATTATATTCCATTTATAGATATTATTAAATATTATGTATATTCTCTGTGTTGTACAGTATATCATTGTAGCTTATTTATTCTATACATAATAGTTTATACCACTTAATCCCTTACCCTGCATTGCCTCTTCCCACTTCCCTCTCCCCAATGGTAACCATTATTTTATTCTCTATATCTGTGAGTCTGTTTTCTTTTTTTATATTCATTAGTTTGTTTTATTTATTCATTTATTTATTTATTTTTGTCTTTTTGCTATTTCTTGGGCCGCTCCCGCGGCATATGGAGGTTCCCAGGCTAGGGGTCGAATCGGAGCCGTAGCCACCGGCCTACGTCAGAGCCACAGTAACATAGGATCCGAGCCGTGTCTGCAACCCACACCACAGCTCACAGCAACGCCAGATCCTTAACCCACTGAGCAAGGGCAGGGACCGAACCCGCAACCTCATAGTTCCTAGTCAGATTCGTTAACCACTGCGCCACGACGGGAACTGCAGTTTGTTTTATTTTTTAGCTTCCACATATAGGTGATATTATACAGTATTTGTCTTTCTCTCTCCGACTGATTTCACTTTTACCCTCTAAGTCTATCCAGGTTGTTGTAAAAGTCAAAATTTCATTCTTTTTTATGGCTGAGTAGTATTTGTGTGTGCACATCACATCTTCTTTGTCCATTTATCACATCTTCTTTATCCATTCATCTTTTGATGGACACTTAAGTTGCTTCTATATCTTGGCAATTATAAATAACACTGCTATGAATATAGGGGTATATGTATGTATCTTTTTGAATTTGTGTTTTTGGGTTTTTTGAACTTATACCCAGGAATGGAATTGCTGGATCATATGGTAGTTCTTTTTTTTTTTTTTTTTGCTTTTTATGGCCACACCTGCAACATACGGAAGTTCCCAGCCTAGGGGCCGAATCATAGCTGCTTTTGCTGGCTTATGTCACAGCCGTGGCAATGTGGGATCTGAGCTGAATCTGCAACCTACACTGCAGCTCACAGCAATGCCAGATCCTTAACCCACTGAGTGAGGCCAGGGATCAAATCCACATCCTCATGGATACTAGTCGGGTTTGTAACCTGCTGAGCCACAATGGGAACTCTGGTGGTTCTATTTTTAGTTTCTTGCAAAACCACCATACAGTTTTCCACAATGGCCATGCCAGTTTATTTCTACTAACAGTGTATGAGGGTTCCCTTTCATCCATATCCTCACCATTTATAATTTGAAGTCTTTTTGATGATAGCCATTCTGATAGGTGTGAGATGATATCACATTGTGGTTTTAATTTGCATTTCTATGGTGATTAATGATGTTGAGCGTCTCCTCGTGCTTGTTGGCCTTATGTATGTCTTATTTGGAAATAAATATATATATTTAGATCTTCTGCCCTCCCTTTTTTTTGCTTTTTAGGTCTGTACGCACAGCATATGGAGGTTCCCAGGCTAGGGGTCGAATTGGAGCTGCAGCTGCTGGCCTACACCATAACCACAGCAAAGTGGGATCTAAGCTGCATCTGCAGTCTATACCACAGCTCGTGGCAGTGCCAGATCCCTGAACCCAGTGAGGCCAGGGATCAAACCCGTATCCTGATGGATACTAGTTGGATTTGTTTCTGCTGTACTACAACGGGAACTCCTGCCCATTTTTAATTGGGTTGTTTGTTTTTTTTTTGAGGTTGAGTTGTATTAGCTGTTTATATATTTTGGATATATACCCCTGTTGGTCATATCATTAGCAAATATTTTCTCCTATTCATTATGTTGTGTTTTCATTTTTGTCAGTGGTTTCTTTTGCTGTGAAGAAACTTTAGGTTTAATTTGTTTATTTTTCCTTTTATTTCTTTTGCTTTAGGAAACAGATCCAAAAAATATTGCTACAATTTATGTCAGAGAATGTTCTGCCTATATTTTCTTCTGGGAGTTTTATGGTTTGTGCTCTTACATTAAAGCCTTTGATCCATTTTGAGTTTATTTTTTTATATGGTGTGAAAAAATGGTCTAATTTCACTCATTTATATACAACTACCCAGTTTTTCCAGTACTGCTTATTGATGAGACTGTGTTTTGCCCACTGTATATTCTTGCTCCTTTGTCATATATTAATTGACCATAGGTAAATGTGTTTATTTCTGGGCTTTCTCTTCTCTTCCAAGGATCTATGTGTCTGCTTTTGTGCCAGTACCATACTGTTTTGATGACTGTAGCTTTGTAATATTGTCTGAAGTCAGGGAGCATGATTCCTCCAGCTCTCTTCTTTCTCAAGATTGTTTTGGCTATTCTGGGTCTTTTGTGTTTCCATTACAAATTTTAAAATTACTTGTTCTAGTTTTGTGAAAAATGCCCTTGGTATTTTGATAAGAATTTCACTGAATCTGTAGATTGCCTTATGGTCATTTTAACAATTTAAAATGTATATGTATATGGTGTATCTTTTCATCTGTTTCCATCTGTTTGTTGCCAACAGTTTGTTTCGTTAGTGTCTTATAGTTTTGTAAGTACAGGTCTTTTACCTCCTTAAGTAGGTTTATAACTAGTTATTTTATTCTTTTTGATGCAGTGGTGAATATGAGTGTTTCCTTAATTTCTCTTTCTGATAGTTCATGTTAGTATATAGAAATGCAACATATTTCTGTATATTAATTTTGTATCCTGCAACTTTATCTAATTGCTTGAACTCTAGTAGTTTGTTGGTGGCATATTTAGGATTTTCTATGTATGTATCATGTCATTTACCAGCAGTGATAATATTATTTCTTCCTTTCCAGTTCAGATTCCTCTTGTTTCTTTTTTTTGTCTGATTGCTGTGTCTAGGACTTCCAATACTCTGTTAAATAAAGGTAGCAAGAGTGGACGTCCTAGTCTTGTTCCTGATCTTAGGGGATGTTCTCCTCTTTTTATTGTTGGGTATGATGTTGGCTATCCTTTTACTTTTTTTTGAAGTTAATTATTTTCTTATTTTTTTAATTTCCTGGCTTTTTGTGTATTTTTAGTTAATTTTTTCCTAAACGTTCCAAATCTGACACATGCTGTCAGTATTTTTCGTATGCTCAAATACATTACTTTCATACTTTATCCTGAAGACTCTCTCCTGAAGTGCTTCTTCCTCCCAGATCCAATTTGGATTTGTTTTCTAGGCTTGTTGCACAGCTGTTATTCTGGAACTTCCCTAAGCTGCTCGTGTTTTGGGTCCCTATTTTTCCTGGATATCATGTCTTCCTCATTTTTGGTTTTCTCCATTGTTTTGTTAGAATACATATTTCACTAGCTCTCAAGTAAAGGTAACTTAAAGGTAAGTTTTTAACTTCTTAAGTGTCTGAAAAATACCTTCATTCTCTCCTCAAATATGATTGTTAATCTCAGTAGGTACATAGAATGCTTTCTAGGTATTTTGAAACCTTTCTAGGCTTTCTAGTTTAGTGTTGCTCTTAAAAAAGGAGATAACTAGTTTCCCAATCTTCATATATGACCAGTTTTTTTTTATCTTCTTTGGGAAATTTTGTGATCTGTTTATCCTGGTGTTCTGAAATTTGATAATATGATGTGCTTCATGTCAGACCTTTTAATCTAAAAACTCACAGTTTGGGAGTTACTGTTGTGGGGCAGCAGAAATGAATCCAACTAGTATCCATTAGGAAATGGTTTTGATCCCTGGCCTTGCTCAGTGGGTTAAGGATCCAGTGTTGCTGTGAGCTGTGGTGTAGGTCACAGACATGGCGCAGATGTGGTATTGCTGTAGCTGTGGTGTAGGCCAGCATCTGTAGCTCCAGTTCAACTCCTAGCCTGGGAACTTGCATATGCTGTGCCTAAAAAGCAACACCCCCCCCCCCCCAAAAACAACAAAAAACCCAAACCTATGGTTTTAGTTCTGTGACTTTTTCTTAAATTATTTGTTTGATAATTTATTCCTCTGGTTTTCTCTTGTCTTTTTAAAAAAATTCTTTTATTGCCAGGGTCACAAACTATAGCTCACAGGCCAAATCTGCTCACTGCCTCATTCATTTTTGTTTTGTCTTTGGCTTCTTTCATATTACAACAGCAGAGTTGAATGGTTGCAACAAGAGACCATATGGCCTATAAAATCTAAACTATTTACTATCTGGCTGTTTGCAGAAAAAGTTTCCTGATCCCTGTTTTGTTGAATGGAAGACTCTTGAGTTGCTTGTCTAATTTTCTGTCCTTTTTTTCTGGGAGATTTCCTCAGCTTTATCTTCTATTCTTTCTGCTGAATTCTTTATTTCTGCTATTACAGTATTTATTTTCCAAGGGCTTTTTCTTTTTCTTTTTTTGTAGCACTTTATCTTTGAACATAATAATTTTTCTTGCTTTTCCGAGACGTTAAAAAGCTGATTGCTTATTTCCTGGTGGACTTCACCTAAATATTCTTTGGCAGGCTGGCATTTTCCTTGGAGCAATCCCCAAGTCTCAGTATCTGGAGGTGGTTCTGGTTTAGTTTTATAAAGAGGAATCCTCATTTCCCCTTCCTAGGGTAAGTAGGTACTTATTTTCTAATTATAGAAGCAGGTTAACTGAAGGTTGCTGGGCTTTCATTGTTCAGTACAGGGTTTCACATGAATCCCTTTTTTCAGCCCTGTAGCCACTGTTTCTGAATCTAGAGACTGTTTCTGAATCTAGAGTCTGTTTCACCAAAAAATGCACCTCTGGTCCTCTTATATTTCAAAAAGGTTACTATAGCTGCAGCTCCTGCAAATAGAGTGTGATAGAATGAAGCAAATGCAAGAGATCATTTAGGGAGTGGTTACAGAGATGGTGAGGATGGAGGAAAAAAGATTGATTTGAGACTTAGGTGGAGTCTCTCTAAACATGTATTTTACTTCTTGCCACCTAGAATATAGCCCTAAAGATCAAGGACTTGTGTCTCCACTAATTGTGTATCTCACAGTGCCAGATACCCAGCAAGATTCAGAATTTATTGAATGGTACTGCACACATTAATGTCAGTGAGATTGTTATGACCTGGATTCTTACTATCTTCACTGTTTAACATGTCATTAAAAATCACTTATGATTTTCTTCAGACAGTGGTATGGTCAAAGTATTTGTTTACTCATTAAAATATATATGTATATTTACATTATTGATCTCCGTCTGACACAGAAGCTTTATGTTTGCCATTAAAATAGTGAGGTTGAAACTGTTGTTAGATGTGGGTATCTGCTTAGTTTTAGTCATATCTGCCTTGCATTTTTTTGTATAGGCTTGTTCTTAGCTAGTTTGTTTAAAACTTCTTTTTAGACAATTTCATGAACAGTTACCATAAACTTTCTAGTTTTAGATTTATATTGTAAAAACTGTCTTCTTACTTTTGTCATTGTGTTTTGTTGAAAGTTCTTAATTTAAATGTATCAATCTTTATCTGTCTAATTTATAAAAAGTATGTGGTTCATACTTTTGATGTCTTGTTCAAGAAATGCTCTATATCCTAAGATTAAGAGGGTATTTCGGAGTTCCCGTCGTGGCGCAGTGGTTAACGAATCCGACTAGGAACCATGAGGTTGCGGGTTCGATCCCTGGCCTTGCTCAGTGGGTTAATGATCTGGCGTTGTCGTGAGCTGTGGTGTAGTTTGCAGACGCGGCTCAGATCCCACGTTGCTGTGGCTGTGGCTCTGGCGTAGGCTGGAGACTACAGCTCCAATTAGACCCCTAGCCTGGGAACCTCCATATGCCGCGGGAGCGGCCCAAGAAATAGCGAAAAAGACAAAAAAAAAAAAAAAAGAGGGTATTTCCCTTTATCTTCTCTTGAGTGTTTTAAATATTTTTCTTTTAACATTTAAGTTGTTAATCCACCTGGTATTGATGGTATGAGGTAGATATAAAGAAAATATTATTTTATTCCATTTGGAAAATCAGTTATCTCTTATTATTAACTGATTTCTGTAGTGTTATTTACATATCACAATTTCATATATGCATGGATTCGTTTCTGGTCTATTTTGTTACTCTAGTCAACTTGTCTATTTCTCCAGTAAGGCCTATGCTATATTAATTAAGACAGTCTTGTGATAAGGCTTGATATCTAGTAGGATAATACTGTTGCCTTATTCTTCCTTTTCAGCAGTGTTTTGGCTATACTTGGCTGTTTAGTCTTCCATATAAAATTTGGAATCTGTTTTTCAAAGTTCATACACAATCTTCTTGGAAATTTGGGACTTACATTGGATTTATCCAACTAGTTAAAGAAAATTGAGGGAGTTCCCATTGTGGCTCAGTGGAAATGAATCTGGCTGGTATCCATTAGGATGCAGGTTAAATCCCTGGTCTCACTCAGTGGGTTAAGGATCTGGCATTGCCTGGAGCTGTGTTGTAGGTTGCAGGCATGGATTCTGCATTGCTATGGCTGTGACTTAGGCCAGCGGCTATAGCTCTGATTCGACCCCTAGCCTGGGACTCTCCATATGCCGCAGGTGTGGCCCTAAAAAGGAAAAAAAAAAGGAAATTAACATATCTGCAATGACCCGTTTCCCTCCCTATGTGTGTGGAATATTGTTGTACTTGTTTGTGTCTTTAATATCTGTGTATCTTTATAGTTTTCTGCATATGGATTGTGGTAGTTTGTACTTTTTAAAGATACCTCCAAAGTAACTTCCATTCTACATGGTCTTCAACAGTATGATTTTGCTACTTCCCCTACCAATAGGTGGATTCTAATTCTCCTCCCTTTGAATCTGAGCTGAAGCGGAAGAAATATCCCTAGATTTATGAGGCTAGATCAGAAAAGGCCAGATAGCTCTCACTGGTTCTCTGAGTATATGCTTGCACTGGGGGAGCTTAGCTATCATGTGAAATGCTCAGATATCTACAGACCCTCATTTGGAAGATAGCCACACCACAGCTGATCTCTTAGGTCCAGCCTCTGGTGCCAGTCGTATGAGTGAGCCATCTTGGACCTTCAGTGTACTTGAACATTCAAATGAATGTGGCTTCAGCCAGCATCTAACTCAGCTGCATGAGAGACCCCAAGTGAGCACTGCTCAGCTGACTTCCTGAATGTCTGGTTTGCAAAATCATTAGCAAAATTAATTGGTGGTTTTAGGCCTTTAAGTTTTAGAGGAATTTTATGCAGCAACAGATGACTGGACTACAGGGCTTACACTTAACTTTGTTTATTTCATATTTCATTAGTCTGTTCTTAAGTACTTTAAGGTTTTAGGGTGTGTGTGTATGTTTGGGGGAGGTGTTGCATGTGGTCCTTTATTTATTTTTTAGGGCCGCACCTTCGGCATATAGAGGTTCTCAGGCTAGGGATCCAATCAGAGCTACAGCTGCTAGCCTACACCATAGCCACAGCAACGCCAGATCCAAGCCACGTCTGCGACCTATACCACAGCTCACTACAATGCTGGTTCCTTAACCCACTGAGTGAGACCAGGGATTGAACCTCCAACCTCATGGTTCTTAGTTGGATTTGTTTCCACTGTGCTGCGATGGTAACTCCACATGTTGTCCTTTTAAAATTTTCTCCCTTGGCAACCACAAGGGGGGAGAGAGTGGAATGGATGGGGAGTTTGTTGTTGGTAGATGCAAACTATTACATTTAGAATGGATAAGCAATGAGGTCCTACTGTACAGCACAGGGAACAATATCCAGTCTCTTAGGATAGAACATTATGGAAAGGTAGTATGAGGAAAGAGTGTATGTATATGTGTGACTGGATCAGTGTCCTGTAAATTGGGATAACATTGTAGATCAACTATACTTTAATAAAAATAACAGTAAAGATAAATTATACAAACACACAAAATTGTATTTTCTAACTTTTGGTGGTCTATATAGGAATATAGCTAGTTTTTATATATAGATCTTATGGACAATTGTCTTTAAGTTTTTTTATTATTTCTGGTAATTGGGATAAATCCTTTTGGATTTTCTATTTATAGGATTTTTTGAGGGAGGGTGATACTTTTCTTCTTTCTTAAATTCACCCATTTTTCCTTTCTTGTTTCAAATCTGTATGGCTTTTTTTTGGTCTGGTTCATTGGTTATTGGAAGAAATGATCAATAAACAAACTTGTTCAAATTTATCTTTTAAAAAAGACTGTAAATGAAAAGCCTCTGCAAAAAAAAAAATTCTTAAAGACAATTTATATATATATTTTTTCTGAAAGTAAAATTTCATTCTGTATTGCAGGATTGTTGTAAGGATTGTTGAGCATGTGTGCAAAGTGTTTACACTGCCCTGTCATACAGTAGGTATTCAATAAATTAGAGGAATTGGAATAAGTTTGATTTGACATTCCCACTTTTAACTGCTAGATGAAGCTAAAAAAAATTCTTGACTTTTTCTTAGTTAAATTTCAAACACATTATAATTGAATCACTTTTTACCATTTTAATGGCTTGTTATTGAAAAGTACAAAAGTATATATATTTTTTATTTTATTTATTTTATTTTATCTTATTTATTTTATTTTATTTTGCTTTTTAGTGACACGCCTGGGGCATATGGAAGTTCCCAGGCTGGGGGTCAAGTCATAACTGCTGCTGCCAGCCTACACCACAGTCATAGCAACATGGGATCCAAGCCACGTCTGCAGCCTACTCCACAGCTCTCAGCAATGCCAGATCCTTAACCCATAGAAGATCCAAAAAACTGTGTCATGGTTTCTGCTATGAAGAAACTTACCTAGATGGAAATTCATGAGATATTAAATAATAAAATGTTTAAATATTTATTTAAACCTTTAGTAAAAGAGGTAATGTTAAGTCACATATGATTGTCAACTGTATTAGGGACTAGTAAGTGATAAAGTGCCAGCTATCTGGATGCTAAATAAGCGTGTTATTATCCTCATTTTTCAGATAAAATAAGGCTGAAGAACAGAGAACTTTTTTTTTTGTTGTTGTTTTTAGCACAAGGTCTTAATACGTGGAAGGGCAGGAATCTAATCTGGAATTATTATTTTTTTTTTGATGCTCAACTATAATTTTTTATTAAATTATAGTTGATTTACAGTGTTGTGCCAATTTCTGCTGTGCAACAAAATAACCCAGTCATACATATATATACATTCTTTTTCTCATATTATCTTCCATCATCTTCTGTCCCATGATACTGGATATAATTCCCTGTGCTGTACAGTAGGACCTTGTTGCTTATCTATTCTAAATATAATACTTTGCGTCTACTAACCCCATATTCCCAGTCCATCCCATTCCCTACCCCAATCTTATTTTTAATATTAACTCAGGTGGTTAGAATATTCAGGAATATTATCAGGTATACTGCACCTAATACTATGTAGTAGGTCCCTGTCAGATATTTGTTGAGTAAATGAGTGGAGGCCCTTTTCTCTTTTGGTTTTTATTCCTTTTGGTATTTTTTTTTTAAGTTTCATGTTTCTTTTTAAAAATTTTTTTATTTGAGTATAGTTGATTTACAGTGTTGTGCCAATTTCTGCTGTACAGCAGTGTGATCCAGTCTTACATATATATACATTCCTTTTCTTATATTATCTTCCATCATGGTCTGTTCCAGGAGACTGAATATAGTTCCCTGTGCTGTACAGTGGGACCTCATTGCTTATTCATTCTAAATGTAACAGTTCGTATCTACTAACCCCACCTTTTGTTGGTCCATTTAATATTTTTTAAGCTGTATGTATTCTTTTTGGTGCCTTTTGATGTTGAAATAAGAGTGAAGGTATTACACTACTATTTACTATTAATACCTTACTGTAGTAGTTAGGTGATACAAACAAGGAATAGTCCAGATTTATTTTAATTAAATAGTTATGACTCTGGAGTCCTTAATAATAAATTATATGACATCTAGAATGTGTTTACTCTAAGTTGTTTTAATGTTTACCATCAACTTGTGTTCTATGTTTGTAAAGAAATTAGATTATTATGATACCAAATGTTTTCTGCTGTATACAATTTGCTCTCAAAATTACATGTTGTAAAAGCACATTAGAAATCCTTAAATCAATATTTAACAAAGGCAAATATATGCATAGCCTTTCTTCTCTTATTAAATACATAATTAGCCATTTTTCAGAATTCTAATTAATTCAGAATAATTACTTTTTACAGCTGTCAATATGGCTAAGTATACATTTAAATATCTTTTAATCTTTAGACAGAAATTTCAGGGTATTTCTGAAAGAAGGTAAAGAGCCATAGCTAGTTATTAAATTTAGTTACAGAACTAAAGAGAGATGTCACCTTTACTTTACTGAAAGTTTGGTCATAGTTTACAGTTTACTACTTGCATACAGCAAAGCTTATTAATTATTGAGTTGGTATACTTTCTTATTTTAAAACTTACTTCCGTGATTATAGTATCATTTATCAAACTTGATACATTTGATGATTTTCAGAACTTGGCATAATATCTACCTTTCTGACCTGATTATTAGAAGAACAGAAACATTTGAACATTTATGACGTCCTAGATACTATTCTAGATTCTGGAGATATAGCTGTAAGCAAAACAGGAAAATTCTTTTCTCACTGAACTTATATTCTGGAGGTGGGAATGAAGAAAGCAGAGAAAGATGCTTTTTAAAGTAAATAAATATATAACGTTTAGATGGTTGTAACTACCATGAAGTAAAAGCAAAAGCTAGTTAAAAAGAACAAAGGATCATAGAAGGTAATGAGTGTTCTTTTATACAGAGTGGGTGTAAAAGGTGTCCAGTGACATGTGAGCAGAAACCTGAAGGGACTAAAGGTATAAACCATGGGAAATAGACTTTTCCAGGAAGAAGGGAAATCAAGTGTGAAGACTGAGGTGAGAGGATGCGTGTCATATTCTGGGAGTAATGAGGTCAGTATGGCTGAGATGAGGTCAGAGAGATCAGCTGGATCTTATTACAGAAGGCCTTGCCAGGTGTGTAACTTTAAGTTGGATGAGAAACCTTTGGAAGGCTCTGAGCAGGTGATAATCTGATATCTAAAAGATCACCTTTTATGAACTCTTATGAAAAGGGTAGATTCTAAGGGAGCAAGGATCAAAGAAAGAATACCAGTAGGTGAATAATTGGGATATTATGGGTCTCCTTTTTAGAAAAATGAAGATACATGTGTATACAGACAATTTTGTATAGAATATCAGGGGCCTAGTATGTTAGGTTTTTACCTACTCTCTTTGTAGCCCTGAGAAATGGTTCTGAACTCAAAAGCTTGACAAAGGAATAAGAAACCACCCTGACATCAGTCTTAACATTGAAGTACCATTTTGAAAAATTACATAGACACACATACACACACTTTAAAGTTAGAAAAACATAGGAAATAATAATATAACACTTATGTACTCATCACCCACCTTTGTCAAATCTTAATATTTTGCCACAATTTATTCCTTTTTTTTGGCAGAAAACTTTAGAAATACCACTGAAGTTCCATATGTACCTATCTTTGAATCTATTTACTTTGTTCATAACTCCATCTGAAAGAAATCTTTGCCCCTATTTTTTTATCATTTTTGTGCATATAACTATGTGTAAATAATATGATACTTTTTGCCTTTTTCTTTCTGCTTTTTTCCAAACAGCTTTCTTGAGGTGTAATTGACATATAATAAAGCACACAATTTGATAAGCTTTGACATATGTGTACACTATGAGACCATCACCACAAACAAGATAATGTGAAACCATTGCCACAGTCAAGATAATGAACATATCCTTGTCCCTAAAAGTTTCCTTATACTTCTTTGCAACTGTCCATCTGCCTTCTTCCTTCCACATTCTCCCACGTGTACACAGACCCCACTCCCCAGGCAACCACTGACCTGCTTTCTGTTGCTGTACATTAATTTGGATTTTCTAGAATTTTATATAAATACAGTCATACAGTATGTACTTCTGTTTTGTTTAGTTTCTTTTACTCTGCATCTCTATTTTGGGATTCATCATGTTGTAATGTGTGTCAGTATTTCATTGCTTTTTATTGTTGAGTAGATATTTTCTTGTGTGGATATACCATAGTATGTTTATCCATTCATCTGTTGATGAACATTTGGGTTATTTCTAGTTTGGCTATTGCAAATAAGGTTACTATGAACATTTTAATACAAAACTTTGTATGGATAAAGTGTTTCACTTCTCTTGGATAAATGTTTATGAATGGAATGGCTGTATCATATTCTTTACCTTTCTAAGAACTGCCAAGCTGTTTTTCAGAATAATTGTACGTTTTATATTCCCACCAGTTCCTTCATGTCCTTGCCAACACTTGATATGGTTAGTCTTTTTAATTTTAGCTATTCTAGTAGGTCTGTAGTGATATCTCATTGTCATTTAATTTCCATTTGATGAATGCTGTTTCTATTTTATATTGAATTAATTCAGTATTTTTTTATTCCATTTTATCTTCTTTCTTGTCTTGCTGGCTATAACTTTGTTATTTTAGTTATTTTGTTATTTTGGGGTTTATAGTGTACATCTTATTATAGGTTATCTTCAAGTGTGATTAATACTATTTCATATGTACTTAAGATATTTGCAATATACTTCTTTTTTCTCCCCTCCCAGTCTTTATGCTGTTGTCGTCATATGTTTTACTTATACATGTGTTACATACTTGAGAATGTTTAAACAGTAATTTTTTTCAAGTGGTTTAAATATTAAGAGGAATAAAAGCCTTACCTGTTTGCCTTTGTCATTTACATTTTTGGTGTGCTTTTAATGCCTTTGTATAAATCCGTATTTCTGTGGAGTATAACGTTCCTTTTGCCTGAAAGACTTCCTTTAACATTTCTTGGAGTACAGTTCTGCTGGAGATAAATTCTTTTGTGTGTCTATCTGAAAAGCTTTCATTTGGCTTTTTTTTTTCTATGCCCACAGAATGTATAAATTCCCAGGCCAGGGATTGAACCTTTGCCTCAGCACTGACCTCAGCTGCTGCAGTGAGAACACGGGATCCTTAACCAGCTGTTCCACAAAGGAACTCTGGCTTTTTGTTTTTTTCTTTTTTAGGGCCGCACCTGTACATATGGAAGTTCCCATTCTAGGGGTTGAATTGGACCTTCTGACCTACACCAGAGCTTGAGGCAGCGCTAGATCCTTAACCCAATGAGCGAGACCAGGGCTCAAACCTACATCCTCATGGATACTTATTGGGTTTGTACCCACTGAGCCACAACAGGGACTCCTGGCTTTGTTTTTAAAAGGAATTTTGCTCTATATAGAATTCTACATTGGATTTTTCTTTTTTTGTGTTTTTTCTTTTTTTCTCTTATTTAGGGCTGAACGCACAGCATATGTGTGGAGGTTCCCAGGCTAGGGTCGAATTGGAACTGTAGCCACTGGCCTACACCACAGCCACAGCAATGTGGGATCCGAATCACATCTGCAGCCTACACCACAGCTCACAGCAATGCTGGATCCTTAACACTGAGCAAGGCCAGGGGTCAGACCCGTGTCCTCATGGATCCTAGTTGGGATCCTTAACTTCTGAGCTATGAAGGGAGCTCTGACATTGGGTTTTTCTTTCAGTACTTTCCTCTCTTTCTTTCTCCTTCTTTCCTTCTTCCTTCCTTGCTTGCTTGCTTGCTTGCTTGCTTGCTTTCTTTCTTTCTTTCTCTTGCTCTCTCGCTCTCTCGTCTCTTGCTCCCCCCCTCCCGCCTCTCTCTTTCTTTCTTCCCACCTCCACAGCATATGGAGTTCAGATCCAGGCCACAGTTGTGACCCATGCCACAACACCTGATCCTTTAACCTACTGCATGGAGCCAGGGATTGAATCGGCACCACCACAGAAACAAGTCAGATCACTAATCCACTGCACCACAGCCGGAACTCCCTGGCCATTATTACTTCAAATATTTTTCCGTCCCCTTCTATCTCTTTTCTCCTCAGGGACTCTAATTACACATATGCTGTGCTACTTACAGATACTGTCTTCTCTATTTCATTTTGTATAGTTTCTTTTTCTATGGCTTCATGTTCACTAGTCTTCACAGTAGCTGTGTCTACTGTTAATCCATTCAGTATGTTTTTCATCTCATATTGTAATTTTCAACTCTAGAATATTGATTTGTTTTTTTACAAAAGTATCTTTGATGTCTCCACTCAACTTCTTAAACATGGAATATAATTATAATAACTTTTAATATGCTTTGCTAATTCTAATATGTCAATTCTAGGTCTGTTTCAGTTAACTGATTATTATCTTTATCATTGGCCATATTTTCCTGTTTCTTTGTATGTGTGGTCATCTTGGTTTGGGTTACCTTTGCATGGCCAGATATTTTTATGTTTCTATATATCTTCTTCTTGAGCTTTGTTCTAGAATATAGTTAAGTTACTTGGGAACAGTTTGATCCTTTGGGGTCTCATTTTTATGATTTACTAAGCTTGAATAGAGCAAAGCTTGGTTTTAGGGCTAATTACTTCCCTACTACTGAAGTAAAAACCTTTCTGAGTGCTCTACCTAACACCCTGTCAGTTAAGAGTTTTTCCAGTTTAGGAGTTCCCTGATGGCCCAGTGATTGCCGCTGCTTGGGCTTGGGTTAAATCCCTGACCCAGGAACTTCCACATGGCCAAAAAAAAAAAAAAAAAAGGTTTTTCCAGTATTGTTTGTGGGAACAGACACTGTTTTTAGCTTTGAATGTGTCTAGGCACTATTCCCTCTAATCTTTTTTGTATTTTTTTTTTTTCTCTAGCTTTGGGTAGTTTCCTCACATACATGTTCTGATCAGTTCTCTGCCAGATACTTGAGGGTTACTTCTGTATATCTCCAGCATTCACTTTCTGTTCAGCTCTCTCCTCTCCAGTACTCTGTTCTACAGACTCTGCAGAAGCACAGAAGCAGAAGTCTGTCTATTGTGCTTATGGATTATGATGTTGATTTGCTTTTTAGGGCTGCACCTGAGGCATATGGAAGTTCCCAGGCTAGGGGTCAAATCAGAGTTGTAGCTGCTGGCCTATGCCACAGCCACAGCAACGTGGGATCTGAACTGTGTCTGTGACCTACACCACAGTTCATGGCAACACGGAATCCTTAACCCACTGAGCAAGGCCAGGTATCAAACCTATAACCTCACAGATACTAATTTGGTTCGTAACCCAGTGAGCCACAATGGAAATTCCCTCTATTTTTATGTTTGGAAACTGCAAGTAGAATATTTTGAACAATTTTCTTGTCTGGGATAAGAATACATTAGCATTAGAAAGATTTTGTGATCAAATTTTGAAACTGAGAAAGTTGAGATTATTACTATTGTGAAAATTTGCTGAAGAACACTAACTTGGCTTTTATAGAAACTTGGCCAGCCTAATCTCTGTAGCAGTGGTGATGCAAGATTGTTGAGAATGCAGATTTCTGGGGTTCACCTTAAATATTCTGATTCAGTATATTTCAGACCACATTTGGAAAGATACTGCTTTACAGTCCATCCCAGTTCCACAGGCAGCATAAATACAATGAAAATCAAACATGAAACTTAAAAGTAAAATATGACTTTCATGAATTTCCTAGGAGAAATATAGAATATGAGCTACTTTAAAAATTTTTTTAAAGAAAATTTTAAAGGAAGAAGCGATAGAAAAGAGAGGCAATGAGGAGAAGAGAGAGAGAGGTAAGGATAGTGTACAAAAGTTAGGAGAAAGGAAAAGATTAGACAGAAGCAAGGCCAGGTAGAGAATGGAAGAGAAGATACAAGAGTAGGTTCCAAAATGAGTGCTGTAAGGAGGCAAATTGTTTTAGGTTATTATGACCTTGGAGGAAATTAAACTTAAATTTTACCTTGAAATACTCATGAGCTGATTTATCAGGATAGAGGATTTTTTTTTTTTTAATAGGAGGCAGTGGTACTATAGAGCCTCAGAGAAGAAATCACATCTAAGGCACTCTGATTTGTAAGAGACAGCATTGCTCTGTGTACCTCTAAGAGAGAAAAGTGCTGCCAGTTATGGTACAAAGCTTTTTTTTTAAATTATTATTTTATTGGAGTATAGTTGACTTACAGTGTTGTGTTAGCTTTAGGTGTACAACATAGTGAATCAGCTACACATATTTCCATTGTTTTCCAGATTATTTTCCTTTATAGGCCATTACAGAGTATCGAGTAGATTTCCCTGTGCTATACAGTAGGCCCTTTTTAGTTATCTGTTTTGTATATAGTAGTGTGTATATGCCACTCCATACCTCCCAGTTTATCCCTCCCTACCACATTTCCCCTTTGGTAACAATAAGTTTGGTTTCAAAATCTTGGAGTCTGTTACTGTTTTATGAAGTTCATTTGTATCATTTTTATAATTAAAGTGTAATTGATTTATAGTGTTCTGTCAATCTCTTCTGTACAGCAAAGTGACCCAGTCATATATAAATATATATATATATATATATATACACACACACACACACACTTTCTTTTTCTCATATTATCTTCCATCATGTTCTATCACAAGTGATTGGATAAAGTTCCCTCTGCTCTACAGAAGGACCTCATTGCTTATCCAATCTAACTGTAATAATTTGTATCATTTTTATTAGATTCCACACATTAGTGATATCATGTGTCTTTTTCTGTCTGATTTACTTTACTTGGTGTGATGATCTCTAGGTCCTGAGTGTTACTGCAAATGGCATTATTTCATTCTTTTTAATGGCGGAGAAGCATTCCATTGTATATATGTACCACATCTTATTTATCCATTCCTGTGTTGATGGACATTTAGGTTGCTTCCATGTTGAGTTTGTTTTTGCGCATGGTGTAAGAGAATGTTCTAACTTCATTCTTTTACATGTAGCTGTCCAGTTTTCCCAGCACTGCTTATTGAAGTGACTGTCTTTTCTCCGTTGTATATTCTTACTTCCTCTGTCATAGATTAATGACAAGAATGCCTTTTTTAACCATATATTTTAAGATACATTCAAATTTTAGAGATGTTAAAAATGCAGGAAAGATATTGTCCTAAAATTGATGAAATACAGTATTTAGAAAGCTTCTACTTTTCTACTCTACCTCTATCTTTCCTTAATTTATTATTTCTATTTAGTAAGTTGTATTTTTTCAATATTATACATCAGGAATGGCTTAAATCTCATCTCCTTCATGAAGCCTGACTAGATCCTTACAGTAAGATGTTTCAGATTTCCTTTGAACATGTTTCTTAAGCCCCTTTCAGTTTTGAATATTTCTCCTTAGTGGAGAATCAAAAGCAAAATAAGAGTTAAATAATTCTGTTTTCTCTGTGTCATCTGTTAACATTATACCATCTGCCCCAAGCAGTAGGCTTAAACCTTCTTTCTTGCTCCTCTTGCTCTAGATTTATATTTTAAATCTTTTCCATTGTTCTTAACATTTTTTACCAGCCTCCGCTCATTCTGCACTCTTACTTTACTTACATGGTTCTCCTCATTTTACATCACCCTTTTGTTTTCATTCCTTTAAAAAAAAAAAAACACAAAACAAATACCTTAAAATTCTGAACTTATAGCACACTTTGCCAAATCATACTGGATTTTTTAAGATGCCACTTTTTTCTTATCAAATTAACTTTTTTTTATGGTGTTAGAATTTTTACACTTTAGAAACTCTCACTTAAAAAAAGGTTTTCCTATTATAATATAATCTCCACTATGGCCTCACACAAGTATTTTTTTAATCTCAACTCACTTCCCTAAAGTCTCACTATTACCAGTATTTCTTTTTAGTGCCGCACCTGCAGCATATGGAAGTTCTCAAGCTAGGGGTCAAATCCGAGCTGCAGCACAGCAATGCTAGATCCTAGACATGTCTGTGACCTACACTGCAGCTTGCAGCAGTGCCAGATCCTTAACCCACTGAGTGAGGCCAGGGATTGAACCTGTATACTCATGGAAACTAAATGGGATTTTAACCCACAACAGAAACTCCTCCAGTATTTCTTTTCGTAAATATTATGAACTTCAAGATGGCATGATTGCTTTCTCATGGATTTTATTTCCACTTCACTATTTTATGGTTATATTTCAGAATTAATTCCAAAAAAGCAGTTCATTTCATTGTTACTTCCTGCTAATGAAAGATGAAATGTTTCATTTATTTGCCGGTAACTTATATTTTGCTTCCTTGGGAAGAATTCTAGCTGATTTCTTGATAGTTAGAAATCCTTGTTTTTCATTACCAATCTGCCACTTTGTGGAAAATATTGTAATTTTCTAAAACTATTATAACTTTGGAGAAATATAACATACATGCTATAAAAATGCATTAAGCATAAAAATACAACTAAAGAAATTATTTTACTGTGAACACTCATGTAACCACTACTCAGATCAAGCAATTACAAGCATCCTAGAGTCCCTTATAGCCTCTTCTCACTTAGAAACGTCTTTCAACCCACAAAAACAATCACTATCTTGATTTATATGGTAACAATCTCTTAGTTCTGTATTGTTTTATCACCAAAATATGTCTATAAGACTATAGTTTAGTTTGGTTTTGAACATCGTATAAATTGAATTAAACAGAATATGTCTCTTATATTTGGCTTGAGATTTACCAACATTGTTGCCTGTAGCACTAATTCATTCATTTTCATTGTATATATTCCATTGTATACAAGTTTACTGTAATGTGTCCATTCTACTATTGACTGATGTTTGGGTTGTTTTCAGTTGCTATGTTCTTCTGTATATATATATATATATGTGTGTATATATATATATATATGTATATATATATATATATATTTTTTTTTATTGGTTCTTTTGCCATTTTCTTGGGCCGCTCCCACGGCATATGGAGGTTCCCAGGCTAGGAGTCCAATCGGAGCCGTAGCTGCCGGCCTACCCAGAGGCACAGCAACACGGGAACCGAGCCGCGTCTGCAGCCTACACCACAGCTCACAGCAACACCGGATCCTCAACCCACTGAGCAAGGCCAGGGATCGAACATGCAACCTCCTGGTTCCTAGTCAGATTCGTTAACCACTGCGCCACGGCAGGAACTCCTCTTCTATATTTTTATGGGTACACATATGCACATATTTCTGTTGAGTATATTCCTAGCACAGGAATTGCTAGTTCATCAAGCATCCTTATTTTCAACTATAATGAAAATGCTAAACTATTTTCTAGAATAACTGTACTAGTTTTGCATTTCTTCCAGCAGTAAACATGAGTTCCCGTGGGTGCCACATCTTCACCATTATTTAGTGAAGTCATATTTTAATTTTAGCTGTTCCAGTGGGTAGCTAACTGTAGTTTAATTTATGTTTACCTGATTTTTAGTGAGATTAACTCTTTTTATGAGAATTGCTCATTTTAGGGTACTTACCCACCTTTCTACAGGTTATTTGTCTTTTAGTTACTGATCTATAAAAGTTCTCTGTTCTGCCTATAACCCCTTCACCAGTATTTGTGTTGTGATTATCTTCTTACACTTAGTGGTTAATGTTTTCACTATCCCAGTTGTGTTCCTTGATGCTTAGACATTCATTTAGTTTAGTATAGTCAAGTTTATCAATCTTGGGGTTGATGCTTTTTTGTGCCACATTTAAGAGACACTCTCCTGTTGTTTTGCCTTTCACATTTAAGTCTGTAATTCATCTGGTTGATTACTCCGTGTGTGGTGTGAGATGGTGTATCCAGTTTTATTTTTTTCCATGTGGATACCTGAATAATCAGACACCATGTTTTGGAAAGATCATCTTTCCTGGCACTTCCATCTTTGTCATAAATCCAGGCATATACGTTTGGGTTGTTTCTGTGCTGTTTCATTGGTTTACTTGTCTATTCTATTGTACCAGTACCAAACTGTCTTAATTACTTTGGCCTTATAACCAGTCAATATATAATAGTGGGGAGTTCCTGTTGTGGCACAGTGGAAATGAATCTGACTAGTATCCTTGAGGATGCGGGTTCAGTTCCTGGCCTCACTCAATGAGATGCTGTGTTGCCCTGAGCTGTGGTGTAGGTCACAGATGTGGCTTGGATCCTGTGTAGCTGTGGTTGTGGTGTAGGCTGGCAGGTACATCTCCGATTCAACATGGCAACCTCCATATGCCACAGGTGCAACCCTAAAAAAAAAAAACAAAAAAAAAGACAAAAAATATCTAATAGAGGAAATTGTATTCTTCTTTTTCAAAAGCCTGTTTCAGTCCTTTATGTTCATTTTCATGTATATTTTAGAATCACCTTTATTTCAGGATTCTCTGAAATAAAACAAAAAACCTTTTAAAAATTCTAATTTATTCTATATTCATATTTTGACTTTAATGAGTTATAGATGTTAAACCTTTCATATCTTTTTATTAAATCTTTTGATCTGTAGATGTCTATCAAAGTGACATCTTTGCAATACTAAGTCCTCCAATCCATGAACATGTTCTATTGATTTATTATTGTTACATTTTTATATGATGCTAGATTTAAATTGCTGACATTTTATTTAAAATTTTTACAACCTGTTCGTAAATGTGCAAGACTGATCTGTATTTTTCCTTCTGCTTACTCTCTTTGTTGAATTTTGGTTTTAGAGTTTGCTATCATAAAGTGAGTTTAGAGAATGTTTCTCTTGCTTTTGAATAATTAGTATAATTTCCTTTAAATATTTGGAAGAATTGGCCAGTGAAGCCGCCTGTGCTCCTTTTTGTGGTTTTGGTTTTGTATATGTGTATGGGAAGGCAGGAAAATTTCAAAATACACGTTTAATTTCTTTAATAGTTGTGACTATTCAGATATCTTTTTCTTATTGATTTTAGTTACAGTTTTCTAGGATTTTATCCATTTTATCTAAGTTTATTCACATAAATGTTTTCATAATATCCTCTTTTTGATATCTGAAAGATCAGTAGTGATATCCCCTTTTTTTCATTTCTGACTTTGCTTATTTGTACTTTCTTTGTTTTTTTCACTACTTCTCAGTGAGGTTTACACCTTTATTAGTCTTTACAGTTGGAATTTTATTTTTGTCTAGCCTATTGTATACTTGTTTTTTCTTTTTCATGAAATTTACATTTTTATTATTTATCCTTTCTACTTTCTTTGCATTTGTTTATTCTGTTTATATTCTAAGTTCTTCATGGATGTTTATTCTCTCAGTATGATAATCTCTGGGTACATCCATGTTGCTGCAAATGGCATTATTTCATTCTTTTGTTATGGCTGAATAATACATTGTATGTATGTACCATATATTCTTTTTTTTAATCACTGAATTTATTACATTTGTAGTTGTACAATGATCATCCCAATCCAATTTTATAGGATTTCCATCCCACAACCCCAGCACATCCCCCCACCCCCCAAACTGTCTCCTTTGGAAACCATAAGTTTTTCAAAGTCTGTGAGTCAGTATCTGTTCTGCAAAGAAGTTCATTCTGTCCTTTTTTCAGATTCCACATGTCAGTGAAAGCATTCGATGTTGGTGTCTCATTGTCTGACTGACTTCACTTAGCATGATAATTTCTAGGTCCATCCATGTTGCTAAAAATGCCGGTATTTCATTCCTTTTAATGGTTGAGTAATATTCCATTGTGTATATGTCCACATCTTCTTGATCCACTCCTCTGTTGATGGACATTTAGGTTGTTTCCACGTCTTGGCTATTGAAAATAGTGCTGCTGTGAACATCGGAGTACATGTGTCTTTGCGAGTCATGGTTTTCTCTGGATAGATGCCCAGGAGTGAGACTGCTGGGAGTTCTGTTTCTAGTTTTCTGAGGCATCTCCGTACTGTTTTCCACAGTGGTTGCACCAATTTACAATCCCACCAACAGTGTACTAGGGTTCCTTTTTCTCCACACCCTCTCCAGCACTTATTGTTTGTAAACTTTTTGATTCTGGCTGGTGTAAGGTGGTACTTCATAGTGGTTTTGATTTGCATTTCTCTAATGATGAGTGATGTCGAACATATTTTCATGTGTTTTTTGGCCATCTGTATGTCTTCTTTGGAGAACTGTCTGTTTAGACCTTCTGCCCATTTTTTGATGGGTTTGTTTGTTTTTTTGGTATTGAGTGGTAGGAGGTGTTTATAAATTTTGGAGATTAATCCCTTGTCAGTTGATTCACTTGCAAAGATTTTCTCCCATTCCGTGAGTTGTCTTTTCATTTTGTTTAGGGTTTCCTTTGCTGTGCAGAAACTTTTAAGTTAATTAGGTTCCATTTGTTTATTTCTGTTTTAACTGTCATTACTCTAAGAGGTGGATCTGAGAAGATGTTGCTGTCGTTTATGTCAGAGAGGGTTTGGCCTATGTTTTCCTGTAAGAGTTTGATAGTGTCTGGTCTTATATCTAGGTCTTTAATCCATTTTGAGTTTATTTTTGTGTATGGTGTTAGGGAGTGTTCTAATTTCATTCTTTTGCGTGTGGCTGTCCAGTTTTCCCAGCACCACTTATTGAAGGGGCTGTCTTTTCTCCATTGTATATTCTTGCCTCCTTTGTCATAGATTAGTTGACTATAGGTGCATGGGTTTAATTCTGGGCTTTCTATTCTGTTCCACTGATCTATATTTCTGTCTTTGTGCCAGTACCGTATGGTTTTGATGATTGCTGCTTTTAAAGTCCAGGAGCCTGATTCCTCCACTCCATTTTTCTTTTTCAGGGTGACTTTGGCTATTCTGGGTCTTTTGTGCTTCCAAATAAACTTTAAAATGTTTTGTTCAAGTTCTGTGAAAAATGTCCTTGGTAATTGGATAGGGATTGCATTGAATCTGTAGATTGCCTTAGGTAGTATAGTCATTTTGATAATATTAACTCTGTCAATCCAAGAACATGGTATGTCTTTCCATCTGTTGGTGTCATCTTTGATTTCTTTCATCAGTGTCTTACAATTTTCTGAGTATAGGTCTTTTGTCTCTTTAGGTAGGTTTACTCCTAGGTATTTTATTCTTTTGGATGTGATGGTAAAGGGGATTGCTTCCCTAATTTATCTTTCTGCTCTTTCATTGTTAGTGTATAGAAATGCCATCGATTTCTGTGTATTAATTTTGTATCCAGCAACTTTGCCAAATTCATGGATGAGCTCTAACAGTTTTCTGGTAGAGTCTTTAGGATTTTCTAGGTATAGTAAGTATCATGTCATCTGCAAAAAGGGATAGTTTTACTTCTTCCTTTCCAATTTGGATTCCTTTTATTTCTTTTACTTCTCTAATTGCCATGGCTAGGACTTCCAAAACTATGTTGAAGATTAGTGGTGAGAGCGGACATCCTTGTCTTGTTCCTGATCTCAGTGGGAATTCTTTCCGCTTTTCACCATTGAGAATGGTGTTCACTGTGGGTTTGTCATATATGGCTTTTATTATGTTGAAGTAGGTTCCCTCTATGCCCACTTTCTGAAGGGTTTTTATCAGAAATGGGTGTTGGATTTTATCAAAGGCTTTTTCTGCGTCATTTGAGAGGATCATATGGTTTTTATTCTTCAGTTTGTTAATGTGGTGTATCACACTGATTGATCTGTGGATATTGAAGAACCTTTGCATCCCTGGAATAAATCCCACTTGATCCTGATGTACAATCCTTTTAATGTATTGTTGGATGTGGTTTGCTAGTATTTTGTTGAGGATTTTTGCATCTATGTTCATCAGTGAAATAGGCCTGTAGTTTTCTTTTTTTTGTGGTATCTTTGTCTGGTTTTGGTATCAGGGTAATGGTGGCCTCATAGAATGAGTTTGGGAGTATGCCTTCCTCTGCAATTTTTTGGAATAGTTTCAGAAGGAGAGGTGTTAGCTCTTCTCTAAATGTTTGATAGAATTTGCCTGTGAAGCCATGTGGTCCTGGACTTTTATTTGTTGGAAGTTTTTTAATCACAGTTTCAATTTCAGTTCTTGTGACAGGTCCATTCATCTTTTCTATTTCATCTTGGTTTAGTCTTGGAAGATTGTACTTTTCTAAGAATTTGTTCATTTCTTCTAGGTTTTCTGTTTTATTGGTGTATAGTTGCATATAGTAGTCTCTTATGATCCTTTGTATTTCTGTGATGTCTGTTGTTACTACGCCTTTTTCATTTCTAATTTTATTGACTTGAGTCCTCTCTCTTTTTTGCTTGATAAGTCTGGCTAAGTGTTTATCAATTTTGTTGATCTTTTCAAAGAACCAGCTTTTCATTTCATTGATCTTTTCTATGGTTTTCTTCTTTGCTATTTCATTGATTTCTGCTCAGATCTTTCTTTATGTTTTCTTTCCTTCTACTTTAGGTCTTGTCTGTTCTTCTCTCTCAAGCTGCTTTAGATGTAAAATTAGCTTGTTTGAGCTTTTTCTTGTTTCCTGAGGTGGGCTTGTATTGCTGTAAACTTTCCTCTTAGAACGACTTTTGCTGCATCCCATAGGTTTTGGAGTGTTGTATCTTTGTTGTCATTTGCTTCTAGGTATTTTTTAATTTCCTCTTTGATTTCTTCAGTGATCCATTGGTTGTTTAGTAGCATGTTGTTGAGTCTCCACGTGTTTGTATTTTTTGCAGATTTCTTCTTGTTGTTGATTTCCAGTTGTATGGTGTTGTGGTCGGAAAAGATGCTTGATGTGATTTCAGTTTTCTTAATTACCGAGGTTGGATGTGTAGCCCAGGATGTGATCAATCTTAGAGAGTGTTCCATGTGCACTTTAGAAGAATGTGTATTCTGTTGTTTTCGGATGGAATATCCTATAAATATCTATAAGTCCATCTGATTTAATGCTTCATTGAGGGCCTCTGTTTCCTTATTGATTTTCTAACTGGATGATATGTCCATTGCTGTAAGTGGGGTGTTAAAGTCCCCCACTATGATTGTGTTATTGTTGATTTGTCCTCTTAAGGTTGTTAGCAGTTGCCTTATATATTGTGGTGAACCTATGTTGGGTGTGTAGATATTTACAATTGTTATATCTTCTTCTTGGATTGATCCTTTGATCATTAGGTAGTGACCTTCCTTGTCCATAAAATATTCTTCATTTTAAAGTCTATTTTGTCTGTTATGAGTATTGCTACTCCAGCTTTCTTTTGATTCACATTTGCATGAAATATTTCCTTCCACCCTCTCACTTTCAATTTGTATGTGTCCCTAGAAGTGAAGTGAGTCTCTTGAAGACACCATATATATGGATCTTGTTTTTGTATCCATTCAGCCAGTCTGTGTCTTTTGGTTGGGGTGTTTAGTCCATTAACATTTAAGGTAATTATTGATATGTATGTTCTTATTGCCATTTTAGTAATTGCTTTGGATTTGTTTTTGTTGCTCTTTTTTCTTCCCTTCTTCTCTTGTTCTCTCCTCTTTTAGTTTGATGACTATCTTTAGTGTTGTATTTGAGTCAATTTTTCTTATTTGTTTGTATATCAATTGTAGATTTTTGGTTTGTAGTTATTCTGAAGTTTTGATATAAGAGTCTATATATATATGAAATTGTTTTAAGTTGTTTGTCTCTTAATTGCAAGTTCATCTCCAGTGTCCTGCATTTGTACCCACCTCTTCTCATGATTTCTGATTTTGGTGGCATAGTTGTGCATGGATGATTTCATATCTTTACTGTACATATACCTTTACTGGTGAGCCTTGTCATTTGTGGTATTTTTGTTTCCTGTTGTGGCCTTTTCTTTTCTGCCTAGAGAAGTTCCTTTAGTATTTGTTGTAAAGCTGGTTTAGTGTTGCTGAATTCTCTTAGCTTTTGCTTGTCTCTGAAGCTTTTGATTTCTCCTTCAAATCTGAATGAGAGCCTTGCTGGGTAGAGTATTCTTGATTGGAGATTTTTTCCTTTCATCAGGTTAATTATATCATGCCACTCCCTTCTGGCCTGCAGAGTTTCTGCTGAAAAATACACTGATAACCTTATCGGGGTCCCTTGTATGTTATTTGTTTCTTTTCCCTAGCTGCTTTCAAGATTTTCTCTTTGTCTTTAATTTTGGTCAGTTTGATTAATATGTGTCTTGGGGTGTTCCTCCTTGGGTTTATTTTATATGGTACCTATTGCACTTCCTGGATTTGAGTGAGTGATTCCTTTCCCATGTTAGGGAAGTTTTTGACTCTTATCTCTTGGAATATTTTTTCTGTCCCCTTCTCTCTCTCTTCTCCTTCTGGCACTCCTATAATACGGATGTTGGTGTGTTTAACCTTGTCCCAGAGTTTTCCGAGACCTTCTTAATTTGTTTTCAATCCTTTTTCTCTTTTCTGTTTCACATCCATAATTTCTACTAATTGCCTCGCTTATTCGTTCTTCTGCCTCCTGTCTGCTGCTGTTAGATGCTTCTAGTGAATTTTTTATTTCTGTTATTGTATTTTGCATCTCTTCTTGTTTCAGTTTTATATCTTGTATCTCTTTGTTCAGTGTTTCCTGTAAGATATCCATCTTTGCCTCCAGTTTATTTCCAATGTCATGTATCATCTTCAGCATCAACACTCTAAAGTCTCTTTCCTGGAGGCTGAGAATCTCCTGATCACTTAGCTGATTTTCTGGGGTTTTTCCTTTCTCCCTCATCTGAGTTATAGTTCTCTGTCTTTTCATTTTTATAAGTTTTTGGTGTGGTGACCTTTTTCCAAATAATAGAGTTGTAGCCTCTCTTACCTCTGGTGTCTGCCCCCCTTGTGGCTGAAGTTGGTATGGGGGCTTTCTGTAGGCTTCCCAATGGGAGGGGCTGATGCCTGCCCACTGGTAGGTGGAGCTATTTCTTATCCCTCTGGTGGGTGGGGCTTTGTCTCTGAATGGGATTAGAGGTGGCACTGTGCCTGGGGAGTCTTTAGGTAGCCTATTTACTGAGGGGTGGAGCTGTTATCCCACCTGGATTCTTGTTTGCCCTGGGGCTTCTCAGCACTGATGGGTGGGGCCAGATTTTCCCAAAATGGCCACCTCCAGAGAAAGGCACACTGCTGAATATTCCTGAGAGCTTTGCTTCCAATGTCCTTCCCTTACAACAAGCCACATTCTCCCCTGTTTTCCCAGGATGACCTCCAAGAACTGCAGTTAGGTTGGACCCTGATTCCTATGGAGACTTTGCTTTGCCCTGGGACCCAGTGCACATGAACGTCTGTGTTCAAGGGGTCTCTGTTTCCCCCACTCCCCTGGAGCTCTTGTGCACAAGCTCCACTGGCCGTCAATGCCAGCTGCTCGGGGGGCTCTTTCTTCCAGTGCTGGATCCCCACATGTGGGAGTTTGATGTGGGGCTCAGAACTCTCATTCCTGTAGGTGAGTCTCTGTGAACCAGTTAGTTTCTAGTCTGTGGGGCTTCCCACCTGGGAGGTATGGGGTTGCTTATATCGTGTAATCACCCCTCCTACATCTTGATGTGGCCTCCTCTTTGTCTTGTGGAGTAGGATATCTTTTTTAAGGTTTCTGGTCCTTTTGGTTGAAGGTTATTCAGTCTTTAGTTGTGAATTTTGTTGTTTTTAGTAGAGAAGTTGAACTCCAGTCCCTGTCTGCCATCTTAATCCCATCTCCGTGTACCATATTTTCTTTATCCATTCTTCTGTCAGTGGACATTTAGGTTATTTCTGTGTCTTGGCTATTGTGAGTAGTACTGCAGTGAACATTGAGGTGTATGTTTTTGAATTACGCTTTTCTCCAAATATATGCTTCTTTTTTGTTATATTCACTAGTTTGTTTTATTTTTAAGTTTCTACATATAAGTAATATCATACAGTATTTGTCTTTCTCTGACTGACTTCACTTAGCATAATGCCCTCCAAGTCCATGCATGTTGCTGCAAGTGGCGATATTTTGTTCTTTTTTATGGCTGAGTAGCATTTTATTGTGTGTATGTATTTGTATTTGTGTTTATACATATACATACATATATGTATGCACTACATCTTTATTCATTCATCTGTTGATCTTAGGTTGTGTCCCTATCTTGGCAATTGTAAGATATGCTGCTATGAACATTGGGGTGCGTGTATCTATTCAAATTAGCGTTTTTGTTTTTTTCAGCTATCTACCCAGGAGTGGAATTGCTGGATCTTATGGTGGTTCTATTTTTAGTTCTTTGAGAAACCTCCATGCAGTTTTCCACAGCAGCTGCACCAGTTTATATTCCCACCAACAGTACCCAAGTGTTGCGTACTCTATTTTTAAATGATATTCATTCTTTTCTAAAATCTGTATCTTGCTTTTTATAATTTCTGATTATCTGCTGACTTTTCAAGCTTGAGGCCTATATCTTTGGACAAAATAACTATACTTTTGTAGGTCATATTTGCTAATTCTCATATTAGGTGTCCATTTGATTATTTCAGTTGTTTGTTGTTGTTGCTGTTTCTTCACGTTGTGTATGTCCTCATGTGCTTTGATTGTCTTTGGTTGGTGGATATTATATTTGAAAAATTACTTATAGACATTATTGGTGGCTGGGAATGATGTTATCTTCTTCCACAGAGGGTTTTCATTTGCTTCTTCTAAGCCTCTGGCAAGGTTATCTTTATATAACTTCAGGGATTAAGGAGGTTTTTTTTGTTTGTTTTTTTGGGGTTTTTTTTTTTGACCATGCTTGCAACATGTGGAAGTTCCTGGGCCAGGGATCATACTTAAGCCATACCAGTGACCCAGGCCACAGCAGCAACAACACCAAGTCCTTAACTGCTAGGCCACCAAGGAACTCCCAGGGATTAAGATTTTTATTGGCTACCCATAAGACAGGATGCCAGAATGCAGTTCATGCAAGGTCTGATTTTTTTCAGGATCATTTGCATTCCTAGGGTGCAATTCTTTTTTTTTTTTTTTTGTCTTTTTGCTATTTCTTGGACTGCTCCCGCGGCATGTGGAGGTTCCCAGGCTAGGGGTCCAATCAGAGCTGCAGCCACCGGCCTATGCCAGAGCCACAGCAACGTGGGATCTGAGCCACGTCTGCAACCTACACCACAGCTCATGGCAATGCCTGATCATCAATCCACTGAGCAAGGGCAGGGATGGAACCCGCAACCTCATGGTTCCTAGTCGGATTCATTAACCACTGCACCATGACGGGAACTCCAGGGTGCAATTCTTTTAAGATTCCAGCCCAAAGCACCATAGCATTTATACTTTGGATATTTTGCCCTGAAACTTATGAGTCTTACTCTGGTAAACAGATACCCTCAAGCAAATGTGACCCTGAATTCAGGACTCAAATCTTTGGATATCCATCTTTGTTCAATTTTTGGCCTACAAATTTCTTACTATCTTGTTTGCTTTTTGATGCTTTTGGATTTTTCTTTGTTTTGTTTCATGACTTGTTTTGCTTTCAGCTTTTTTAACTAGTTTATTTTGAATTGCCCAGTCTGCTATAGCCATGAAGCAGAAACAACTACTTTAAATTTTTCATATATTGACTTTAGAGAGATTCTGTAGCTATGCTGTCCGGTATAGTAGCCCCTTGCCACATTTTAATTGCTGAGCATTTAAAATGTAGCTAGTTTGAATGGAGATGTGCTGGAATATAAAATATATGCCAGATTTCTAAGACTGACTACAAATAAAAGCATGTAAAATATTTTATTAATAATTTTTACATTGACTACATATTAAAGTGATAATAGTTTGGATGTATTGGGTTAAATGAAATATATTATTAAAACTAATTCACCTTTTTTTTCCTGTGTAATGTGACTATTAGAAAATTTAAAATTACTTAATATATGGCTTACATTTATGGCTTGTACTAGATTTCTGTTGGATAGTATAGCTATATAGTAAAGTTGTTGAGAATGTATGCTCTGTAGCTTGGACTTGATTACTGGCTTTAATTTTTTTTTTTTTTTTTGGTCTTTTTGCCATTTCTTGGGCCACTTCCGCGGCATATGGAGGTTCCCAGGCTAGGGGTTGAATCAGAACTGCAGCCGCTGGCCTACACCAGAGCCACAGCAACGCGGGATCTGAGCCGCGTCTGCAACCTACACCACAGCTCATGGCAACGCTGGATCCTTAACCCACTGAGCAAGGGCAGGGATCGAACCCGCAACCTCATGGTTCCTAGTCGGATTTGTTAACCACTGCGCCACGACGGGAACTCCCTGGCTTTAATTTTTACTAGAAGTGTAGTCCTAGAATATTTTCTTAATTTTCTCTTCTGTGAAATTAATAATAGTAATATCTATTTCAGAAATAATTGTGAAGGTAAAACAAGGTTAAGAAGGTAAGGCACTTAGCACAATGGACAACTTAAAATAGTGTTGATGAAAATTTAGCCACTGTTTGTGTTTTTGTTAGTATAGAATCAGAGTTTTTAGTTCAATGGATATTTTCTTTCTTTCTGTTAACATTTTCTGTTCACCCATAGTAATAGAGTTCTTAAAACTGGACACTATAATACTAATTCTCTATAAGGGAACGAATATATCACAGGCAAATGCTCATTAGCTGCACAAACTTCTTAATGCTTTTCCAAGATACTATTGCCTAAAATATCTCTATGGACTATGTAGCAAGTATATAACCAAGCTTTACTGTAGTCCAGAAAGGGATCACACATCTAAGAGATGGTGGTATGTTGGAAACAGTATTGTTCCAGGACTTGAAAACTGGGCTCTAGGCCTAATTCTGTCGCTGTGTTCAGCTGGGCTCTGGTTTCCTTATTGTATAATTGTGAGGTTGAATTGGATGATTGCATTGGCCCCTTCTATGATTGTTACATATTAATGCTTACATGTCACATATTTTAAATCTATACTCTGGAGTTCCCATTGTGGCACAGTAGAAATTAATCCAACTGCTGTCCATGAGGATGTGGGTTTGGTCCCTGGCCTTGCTCAGTGGGTCAGGGATCTGGCCTTGCCATGAGCTAAGCTGTGGTGTGGGTCAAGACTTGGCTCAGATCCTGCGTTGTCTGTGGTGTAGGCCAGCAGCTGCAGCACCGATTCAGCCCCTAGCCTGGGAACTTCCATATGCTGCCAGGTGCAGCCTTAAAAAGAAAAAAAAATCTATAATCCAATTATCCTTAGTTTTTCAGCTTAAATTAGAGTGATAAAAGTGCACATAAGGTTAAAGGAAGTATAGGTCTTGATAGGATAGAGGTACAGCTTTTTGATTCACCCACAAAATCTTATGCTTAAGGTTGTAGCTAAACTTTTTTTTCAGAATTGGCTTTAATTTTAGTAGAATAAAATACCATATATTAACTTACCGTATAGCTAGGAATTATAGTTTAATGGAAAGATTGCTGGACTTCTAGGAATACCTGGGTTTTAAACCCAGCTTTGCTGCTAGATAATCAAGTAAATCATGAATAAGTTTGTTTTGAGTTCTCTATATGTAGTAATATGGAAGACAGCACTTCACTCAAAGTAGGCACTTGAAGAATTAAAGAAATCAATACATTTTGTTTTGTCTACTATACACGGTTTTCATTAGGATCTGTGAAAGTACACTAAGGGAAAAGAATTTAAAATATATGAATAGAGATCTGTAGTTTTCAAATAAGCATGCATATGCAGATCATTCTTACAAGTTGTTTAATTATCAAAGAATAATTGGTTTTTATGTTTTTCAAAGTATCAACCATTGATAAAGATGAAAAGCTCCCCAGTTTATTTTGTGAAGTTCACACAACCTTAAATCTGTTAGAGTAGTTTAAACTTAGTAAAGATGGTATAGACACACACACTGTTCAAATATGCATCTGTGCATACCCACACATTCACACAGAGATGTATGTCAATACATAAGCTAAAATTCCAAATAAAATAGCAAATTTAATCCAATAGTATATTAAAAATTTTTATGTATTGCCCAGGGAGGGTTTATCTCGGAAATGTTAAAATGATTCTATACCGTAAAATTTGCCTGTAATTCATTATGTCGACACATTAGGAATAATTTATGATTATACCAATAGATGATTTTTTTGGCCACGCCCATGGCATGCAGTTCTTGGGCCAGGGACTGAGCCCAAGCCACAGCAGTGTCAATGCCAGATCCTTAATCCTCTAGGCCACCAGAAAACTCCAATAGATGATTTTTAAAGGAGAATAAGTTATTTATTTATTTATTTATTTTTGCTTTTTAGGGCCACATCTGTGACATACTGAAGTTCACAGGCCAGGGGTTGAATAAGAGCTGCAGCTGCCAGCCACTGCCACAGGCACAGCAACATGAGATCTAAGCCACGTCTGTGACCTAAACCACAGCTCATGGCAATGGCGGATCCTTAACCCACTGAGTGAGACCAGGGATTGAACCCACATCCTCGTGGATACTAGTCAGATTTGTAACTGCTGAGCCACAATGGGAACTCCTGAGTAGAAAGATATTTTATAAAAATCCAGCAACTTCACTCAGAAATTCAAAGTAAAACATCAGTGAGATAACGTGTAGTACTGGCAGTATGTGAGAAAATGGGAACTCAGACTTCAGTGGTATTCTGAGTTTTTAAGCCTTTTGTGGAAAAACTGATAATAGCTATTAAAACAAAAATGCATATATCCTTTGAGTACCTTAACTTGGAGAAATTGTTCCTACAAAGCATAATAGTATATACTGGAATACTAATATATGCTATTACAGTATATTATTAGGATTTATAGTCTAGTACATTTGTTTCATAGTTTGTAATAACTAAAAACTGGAAAGAAAGAAATGAATGACTGTTTATCATTGGAGGAGTGAATAAATTAATTATATTACATCAGTACTATGGAATATGGTGCAGTCATTGACCAGGAGGGTCAATATCATTATCCGTTATAATATTGTTAAGTTAGGATGTGGAATGACAGATTGTGGATTATTGTACATAATGTAATTTGTTTTTTGTAAAAAGAAAGGCTCTATATATTAATGTTTGTATGAGCAATGAGTAGTGTGTGGAAGGACTTAGTTAAGAGAGGTGGTAGAATTGGTGAAGTGGGGAAATTATTAAGTTTTTCTTAATATTTTTCTGCAGTGTTTTAATTATTATGAAGATTATTACATTTGTAATAATCACATTTAATGAAGAAAAAATACTAAATAAATTTAGAATATGAGGATGTGAGTTCTAAAAAAGCTGGATTTGGCCAAAGACATAAAAAAAAATAGAAAAGCATTAAACATATTAGAGGATATTTGTAATCATTTCCATTCAAAGCCGTTACCACAAATTATCTCCACAAATAAAGATATTTTGTACTAAGAGATTGTGGCTTTAGTGATTTTTTTTTCTTTTGTAGCAACTCCGCTCCAATATCCGAGAAATGGAGAAGCTTTGTTTGAAAGTCCGAAAGGATGACCTAGGACTTCTGAAGAGAATGATAGAGCCCATTAAAGAAGAAGCTTCAGCAGCAACAGCAGAATTTCTCCAGCTCCATCTGGAATCTGTAGAAGAACTTCAAAAACAATTTGATGATAAAGAAGCTTTATTACAGCCTTCTTTGACCAGATCCATGACTGTTGGTGGTAATGTACTAAGTTTTATTCTTGATCGTAGTATAGTAATGCAGTTGATTAAATCACCTACTTGTATTGATACTGCACATTAAGTGTAAATCTCCAGGGATCACCTCCTAGTTCAATATGCTGAATTCTTGGACTCTCAGTGTGCCTGGAGATGCATATCCTAAAAGTTTTTCAGTATAAAAAAATTGAGGCTATTCTCTATAGTGTGAAACTTACAGGCTTCAAGTATATATTTGTGCATATATTAAAAATAAATTTGAAAATATTTCCTAAGGAGAATGTCATCCTTTTCTGCAGAATATTCCTCCTTCATCTCCAGATGCAGGTGTGGCCTAAGCAGGCTTGCTTCTTTCTTAGGCATTCTGGTTTTCACAGAAAAATGTGCATTGGGAGTCATGCCATGAACTTTTATGAAATGATTCTCTAAGAAATAGGCAGTGAAACTTGTCATTATACTCTTATAAGGATGTAATTGATACTTATTGATTATATTATATAAATGTCCTTATGAGGAATTCTGAAAAAAAATTCTTGGTTTAATGAGCAGTGGTACTTCAGGGCAATTAATCTTTTTTTTTTTTAATCTTCTCGGCATTGAATGGCGTAACTGATAAGGTTTCTCAGGTTGAGTTGTTTGAATCTAAATTTTTTAACCACCAAAAGCCCAAATATTGAACTTTCCTAGCTTTATATTATAATTGCTGCCCTTGTTTTTCCTTCTTTTGTTTTAGAGTTTTCCTTCCTTCCTTCCTCCTTCCCTCCCTCTCTTTCTTTCTTTCTGCTTTTTTTAGGGCTGCAGCTGTGGCATATGGAAGTTTCCAGGCTAGGGGTCAAAGCAAAGCCGCAACTGTCCACCTATGCTACAGCCACGTGAGATCTTGGCCACATCTGTGACCTATGTCAGCATGCAGCAATGACAGAACCTTAACCCAGTGAGCAAGGCCAGGGATTGATCCTGCATCCTTGTGATATTAGTCAGATTCTTAACCTGCTGAGCTACAATGGGAACTCCTTAGAGTTTTTCTTTTTAATTTATACTATCTTGCTACATTTTATATATGTTCTAAAATAAATTACACATTAGAACGTTAGAGATGTTACACCTGCACAGTTTCTCTCTTTCATTTACCTAGGAGCTAGGAGGCTCCTATATCATTACCTGTCTCTAAAACCAGATTTTTTTTTTTTTGCCATGCCCACAGCATGCAGAAGTTCCTGGACTAGGGATCGAACCTGAGCCACAGCAGTGACAATGCTGAATCCTTAACAGCTAGGCCACCAGGGAACTTCAAACCAGATTTTTAAGTTTCACTGAAATATAGTTCATTTACGGTGTTGTGATAATTTCTGCTGTATAATACAGTGATTCCGTTATACATGTACACACATCCATTCTCTTTGAGATTCTTTTCCCACATTGATTATCACAGAATATTGGGTAGAGTTCTCTACTTTACAGCAGATCCCTGTTGGCCAATCATTCTATATACCTCAATCCCAAACCCCCATCTACTCCCCCCACTTGTCTCCTTTTGTCACCATAAGTTTTTTAAAGTCTATGAGTCTATGTCTGTTCTGCAGATATATTCATTTATATTCTTATTTTAGATTCCACATTTAAGTGATATCATATGATGTTTGTCTTTTACAATCTAACTTCACTTAGTATGATGTTTCTAAGTCCATCCGTGTTGCTGCAAATGGCATTATTTTATTCTTTTTCATGGCTGAATAATATTCCATTGTATATATGTACCATATCTTCTTTATCCATTCTTCTGTTGATGGACACTTAGGTTGCTTCCATGTCTTGGCTATTGTAAATAGTGCTGCAGTGAACATAGGGGCACATGTATCTTTTCAACTTTGGGTTTTCTCTGGATAGATGCCCAGAAGTGGGATTGCTGGATCATATGGTAGTTCTATTTTCAGTTTTTTGTGGAAACTTCATGCTGTTTTCCGTATCAAACCAGATTTTTTTACTGTTTTATTTTTAGTGCTAATGATTCAATAATTTACAGGGAAGTGTTAAAAGTAGAAGAAACAGGAGTTCCCATCATGGCACAGTGGAATCGAATCCAACTAGGAACCATGAGGTTTCGGGTTTGATCCCTGGCCTTGCTCAGTGGGTTAAGGATCTGGCGTTGCCGTGAGCTGTGGTGTAGGTCGCAGACGCGGCTTGGATCCCACGTTGCTGTGGCTCTGGCATAGGCCGGTGGCTACAGCTCCGATTGGACCCCTAGCCTGAGAACCTCCATATGCCATGGGTACAGCCCTAGAAAAGGCAAAAAGACAAAAAAAAAAGGTAGAAGAAACATTTAGGCTAAACTCCTATTGCGTTTCTAGGTTATCTTGCTTTTATTGTCTCCTAGTACCTGACCCATAGTAATAGTGTTTGACACATAGTGAACCATTGATAAGTATTTTATAAATATAAATGTATAAATATCTTTTCAGAGATAATTTTATAATTTCAGATGTACTATAATCACTTTACTCTGTAGATAACCACTACCTAACAACATTGTCTAAAGTGTTTGGGGGGAGAAGGAAATTTTAGCCCTCAATCTTGGTTGAAGAGTATTTGGGGAGAATGCTTTTTGATAGCTTGTAGTTACTGTTTACATCATCTTGTTCATGTGTAATTATTACTACCATAATGATGAGGCTGAATGCTGTCCTTATCATTTAGTACAAACCTATACTTTATGTTCATGTGTAGAGAAACTGGGCCTTATAAGTTCCATGAGATTTAGGGGCCATCTTATTTATCAGACATTTTGACAGTTGTGATGGCAGTAATAACAGTGAAGATACTGCATTTTCTGGAAAGAATCACTGGTATCAGTCTCTTCTGCTATTTAGTTTTGAATTGCTCATCATCAGCAATTCCCTAGCAAACAAATTTTGAGTTCTATCTAAGTATTCTAATACTTGATTTAATTTGAATTTTATTATTGCAGTGTTTGTATTTCTACCAGTAGGATTGTTTGGGCTTAACAAACTTGGGTTTATATGTCATTAGAGGAATTGGATGATTGTTAGAAAAAAAGGCAGTTTACCCAGTTTCCTGGCAATTAACTTTCTCTGTAGGGAGCTGACTGGTGTTGAAAAAAATGCTGGCAAAATTTGAGGAAGCATGTGTACAGAGGAAGTGAAGAGGATTGGGGCAGAGCCAGGGGGTGAAGGAGAAGGAATAATAGGTGAAATTTGTTTTCCAGCGCTGTCGATTCTCAAACTTCTTAATAAATGGAACACCAGGTTAGCTTAAGAACTAATAACTTGCTGCTGAGAGAAACTACAAAACTTGCATCTAGTGATGATTTGATTGAAATGGTCATTCTATTTATAAAATCAGATACCTAAGTTCTACCTAAAAACAATGTGTATTTTCAGATTCTGAACGGTCTGCACATCATATTGTGTTTTGACTTCGAATCCATTGCCAACATTAAACAGTTAAAATTAGCTGTCTTACCCAGTGCCTGAGTATTTCACCAAATGTGAAGTTTCAACTGGGTTGCCTTAAATCCAGAAATATATTATTAACAAATAATTGAGAGGGTAGGAAAGGAAAAGAATAATGAAAAGAAATTCTACTTTATAAGACTTTAGTTGTGGGGTAGGAATTGGGTTTGCTCCATGTGTGGTCTGCTTTTAGCTATAGACTCTTTTCTGTCACTCTACATGTTTTTATCCTGTGCACTCTGCTTTTTTCTTATTTTTGCTTTAGGTACTCATAATAGTAGTGACAGCATATACAGAAAAATGTGTTTGATTTGCATAGACGTTAAGTGCCTTAAAATACTTTTTCCTTTAAAAATTCAGTCTGATTCTAAATAAATTAGTTGGAAACATCAGCAGAGATTCAGGAGCAATGTTGCCACATTTCCATGACTGAGATCAAAATATAAAAGTGGTTTTTCATTTACAGATAGAAATAACAAGTAGAATAGGATATTTTATGTTTTCTGGAAAAAGAAAGAAGCTTATTAAGTTTAGGTGGGAAGCTCTGATGATTTTGCTGTTTCTTTTGTCCGGATTCAGAGAGTTCTTAAAGCAAATCTTCTCTGCCAATCTTGCTTGATCTCAGAAATTCCCTTTTGTCTCTCCTGTATGTCTAGTTTCATTTTTAGCATATTGCTTCCCACCAAGAGGAGTGATGAACCTAAAAATTTGATTTGTATATAGAAAGGTGTATCAAGCCATACAGAGCAAATCAGTGCTTCTCTCCCCATCCAGCACACACAGTTCACCAGTGCAGTAGGAACAGAATGTTATTACATTTTAAACAAATATTCACAAAAGAAAGGAATCCAATCTTAGAAGTGCTGGAAACTTCAAACCAGCGTGTTGAATTTGATGAAATATTAGATTTTATCACAGGTGTATATGCTTGTATTGGACAGTTTTGTGAATCATGTTAGATGCTTTTGTATATTATTCAGAATTGTGTTTTGTATTGGTTTTAATTTTCTTAAGAATTCTCCTTTGCAGCTAAGCCATGATTTAGAAGTCATTTTAACTTGCCAGGTAGGTTTATGTAGATGGTCGTAAAATAATTTCACTATATTAAAGCCGTGAGAGCATGTAAGAATTCTGGAATGCTTTTGAATTAACTTAGATTTATAATGGGATTTTAACTAATGAAGCAAAATTTAGTGCAAATTGCTCAAATATTGTGTTGTAATTCTTACTAGAATCATTGCCCTTAATATATGGAGAAAGGTGGGGGGAGGGGAGGGAGAGAATATATTTAGACATGTAGAGAAAAGGGAAAAAGTCTTAGGTCAACATTATTAAGCTTATTTTTCAGATCAGCTAAAAATATCTTAATGTTTATTTGAATTTTTTATTTGTTTATTTTTGTTTTTTAGGGCCCCATGCGTGGCATATGGAGGTTCCCAGGCTAGGGGTCTAATCGGAGCTGCAGCTGCCGGCCTACACCCCAGCCACAGCAATGCCAGACCCGAGCCACATCTGTGACCTATACCACAGCTCATGGCAATGCCAGATCTTTAACCCACTAAGCGAGGCCAGGGATTGAACCTGCAACCTCATGGTTCCTAGTCGGATTCATTTCCACTGCACCACGATGGGAACTCCTTGAGGTTTTTTTTGTTGTTGTTGTTGGTTTGTTTTTTGTTTTTGGCCATGTCTATGGCATGTGGAAGTTCCTGGGCCAGGGATCAAACCCGAGCCACAGCCTTGACAATGCTGGATCCTTAACCTGCTGAGCCACCAGGGAACTCCTTTTTTTAAAAAAATTTGAGTTTATAGTCAATAATAAGGTATTAAAAATGGAATTTGGAAAACATTGCTGAGTGATATGTATATTCCACATGGTCTTAATACTTGCTGTTGTTTGCAAGTGGGTGGAAGTGAGATTGTTATGTCATATAAAAGAATAGCAATTTGGACTTCTGTGGACAAGATAAGAATTCTTTTTATTTTTTTAGGGCCTCACCTGTGCCATGTGGAAGTTCCCAGGCTAGGGGTCGAATCAGAGCTGTAGCTTCTTGCCTATGCCACAGCCACAGCAGCGCTAGGTCCAAGCCATGTCTGTGATCCATGCCTCAGCTCACAGCAACACTGGATCCTTGACTGACTGAATGGGACCAGGGATCAAACCCATGTCCTCATGGATGCTAGTCAGGTTTGTTACCACTGAACCACAACGAGAACTCCAGGATAAGAATTCTTTAGCCATCTTTTCTGCAGCTATAATCTGTCTCTATGTTTTGCCTCATCATGTCTGTAGCAATTTGTGAAAGTTCAAAGTCAATGGATCATTGCTGAGATAATGATTTTTAATACAAGCTGGAATAAATGAATTATGGAAGTTGTAGAAATTAAAGGGTTTCCTTTCTTAATTGTTAGTCATGCCTTGAATTGATTAGTGATGTTCTGAGCTGTAAATTTACAGCAGGATTTTCCATGGAAGAGAACAGATTTCTTTGTTGTAAGACTCCATTTGAACTAAGATGCATACGCAGTTTGGTTTCAAGTAAAACGTAAATGACTTAAACATTTCATATTTTTTCAGTGAGGGAAATCTTTTATGTGTGCTTAAAATGTCAAACATTTCCCATCCCTTTGTTTTTTACATGAAGAATTTACGTATGATAGTCTCTCATTTTATTATGTACTCTGGCATAGCTCATTGGAATCTTCTCTAATAGTACAAAGATTACAGCTTAAAAAAATCTTTAGAGTGGTGTTGTGTTTATAAAGTTCTACTTTACATTTGATCTGTTAATGGTAATAGTTATCATTACTAATCATCCTGTTAAAGAAATCAGAGTTATTTTTACAAAAGAAATTTTAAGTAGAAGAAAGATCTTAGGGTAATTAATAACTTTGACTAAAGTGAAAAGTGTCTATGTGATAACTTAGGATGTGATAAATAACTCTTTTAAGCATTTGTAAAAATCAGAGCCTTTAAAATGCTGGGTATTTACCATATTTTGTAGTATAAAACTTACTCTGTATCTGATGTTTTTGCTCTTGCTTTAAGGTAGGGAAATGTATTCAGTTCTTAAAGATTCAAAATTAGAAAGAACATTGTCAATTCTGATAAGCCTACAAATTACCTTTTAGTCAACTGACTGTGCCCTTCCTAAATAATTCACATGGGTTTATTTCCTTAAGAGGTAAAATATTCACAAATTTTGAAAGTAAAATACTAATGCAGTTTTAGAAAAATACCATTCAATTATAGGGTAGGATGAAAAAAGACATTGAGAGAGAAGATGAACTTAGAGTTATAATGCCTTACTTTTAGGAGGAGATCAAGTGTCACATGTCACGCTATCATTTCCTTGCTTGTAACCCTTCAGTATCTCTCCACTGTCTGCCATTTAAGGTCCACAGTTTTTAACTGGCTTGCAGGGCCCCTCCTAACCATCTATAGTGTCTTACACTTGGAACCATAGGTCTTTTGTTTTATGCTTTGGCAAGACCAAACTGCTGATTTTTTGTTAGATGACACCATTGAGGACCTTTTTCATTCTGGTTTCTCTACCTAGAATTTATATTCCTATCTTCTTTGCCTAGTGAGATTCCCCCCTTTTAGGAAGCTATCCCATAAATTGCACACCACACTAAGCTAGGTCAGATGCTACCCCCAGCTTAAACTACCATAAATACTACATGTATCTATATCTATTTATATATCAGTGCACTCTCTTACTGTTTTAGGATTGTCTCTTTGTATGTCTGCTCTTCTAGAATATAAGTTCCAAAGAGAGCATCTACTTTGTATTATACACTTTTTTTTTTAATCCCTGATACTCAACACCATACATAATAGGTGCTCAGAAAATACTGCAGTGTTAGGTATTTTGAGCTTGCATAAAGGAAGACAAAAGGGAAGTAAGGGAAATAGACCTTTAGATCTCTTCTTTCCATTTCTGCTGCCACCATCCTAGAGCACACCATCATCATTTTGCACCAGACACATTGAAAAGCCTCCAAATGGGTTTTTTACTCTAATTTTTCAACTTTCAACTCCATCCTTAACCCATTCTTCACACTACAGCTATGTTACCTTTCTAAATCTGAAATATGATTTTGTACCCTCAGCTTACCAATATTCCCCAACTTCTTTTGATAGTTCCATTAAAAACAAAGCTCTTGGAGTTCCTGTTGTAGCACAGCAGAAACGAATCCAACTGGAACCATGAGGTTGAGGGTTCGATCCCTGGCCTCGCTCAGTGGGTTAAGGATCCGGTGTTGCTGTGAGCTGTGGTGTGGGTCGCAGACGCGGCTCAGATCTGACGTTGCTGTGGCTCTGGTGTAGGCCAGCAGCTGTAGCTCCAATTAGACCCCTAGCCTGGGAACCTCCATATGCCTTTACATACCATACGTGATGTCATCTTAGATTTCCAGCCTCAACCTTTGCTTTTCGTTGTTATAGTCCATGCTTAGCTCTACTGACTCCTTTTAGTTTGAAAACTTATATAAATATTATCCTCCCTGACCTGAATACTCTTCTCCTTCCTTCTCTACCCTTGCCCCAGTTCAGCTATATAATTTCTGTTCATTCTCAGGCTTCAGCTTCAGAACTTTCTTGGACCACTCTTCCTCTATGAATCTTAAGTTAAATACCTCTCTTCTGAGCTCATGTAATGTTCCATACTTACCCATATCATAGTTCTTAGCAGACTGTACTGAACTTGCCTCTTAACATGTCTATAACACACTTTATGGAGTAAGCTCCATTAATAATAGCGGAGTAGCAGTAGCAATAGTAGTAACTATTTATTAACCAGTTGTACTTGATAGATAAGCCAGGCACAGTGCAAAATAAATATCACTTTATTTTACAAATGAGGAAAATAAGTCAATACCTTCCCGAGTCAAAGAGCAAGTAAATAGTCAAACAAGGATTCTAACCCAGATCTTTGTGACTAAGCCCATACTCCTAACCACTATGATACGTTGATTCTTTGGAAGTGTTTTATGATTTACCTTACACACTGATTCACATATAGTAGGCGTTTTATAAACAGCAGTTTAATGAATGAATATTTGATAAAACCAATTGAAGGAAATAAGAAAGACTTGATGGTGGGGTTTG
The DNA here is from genome assembly GCF_016906955.1 of Phacochoerus africanus. Taxonomy (NCBI): domain Eukaryota; kingdom Metazoa; phylum Chordata; class Mammalia; order Artiodactyla; family Suidae; genus Phacochoerus; species Phacochoerus africanus. The sequence continues at coordinate 243,703,052 of NC_062545.1, forward strand.
GAGTATAAATTAATTCATTTTTTCTTTTTTTTTGGACACACCTGTGGCACGTGGAAGTTCCTAGGCCAGAGATCAAACCCATGCCACAGCATCAACCCAGGCTGCTACAGTGACAACACAGATCCTTAACCTGTGGCACCACAAGAGAACTGCCATTAATTAATTCATCCTTATAGCAGTGTTTAATGAAGAAAGCATTAGTGGGTTGATGGCTTTTTAAAAAGTCAGAAAATACATAGAAATAAGGAAAGCATGGCCCTGAAAAATTACTTCGAGGAGAAGAAAGATGACAATATGTACAAAAAGATACATATAGTAAGAGGCGTTAGTTTGATGACAAATTTATTGTTACCCCAAATGACCAATTTTCATTGATTAAAACCACTTCGCTTCCCTACTTTAAACATCTTGTGAATCTGTTATTACTGAAATAGCTAAAGAAAGGTTAATTATTTAGCAACGAAAAGTGTTAAGTTTATTTCTACTGGATAGCTTTTGATAGATTATTGGCCAAATAGACTAGTTCTACTTTGGTGCTACTTCCACATTTAGCCCTAGTTATTCAGCTTAGGTAAGTAGTATTTGTAGCCATTTTGGGGGAATAACTTTCTAGAATAATTTTGAAAAAATTGTTAACTTACCTTCCCATTGATAAATAATCCATTTACTTTTAGCCGACTTCAGTTAGTAAGCATTTTGCACGGTAATTGTTTTATGGAATGGATTCATGCTACTACTGTCTTTCTAACAAAGCAGATAAACTCTAAACATGAGGCTATGTTCATCCAGGAGCATTTCACACTACTGAAGATGAAACTGAACCTCAGAGTATGACTCAGATATATGCACTCCCTGAAATTCCTCAAGATCAAAATGCTGCAGAATCATGGGAAACCTTAGAAGCGGTATGTTAAAAATTATTTTCCTTTTGGTAGCTGTGAACCATGGGAGTAACTTCCTCTTTCTCTCTTTTTAAAGGACTTAATTGAACTTAGCCAACTGGTCACTGATTTCTCTCTCCTAGTGAATGTAAGTATATGACTGTTTTTGACTTTTTGAGATGTTAGGCTAGTAGGATAAGAGACTTTTATTAATCACTAGGCTTCTGATAAGAATTTTAATAGAATTTACAATTTTCAAGACTGGTTTTGAGCTATGAGTCTGGTATGAGTCTCACTGTCCTCAAATCTCAATTCAATTAAAAAATATTTATTAAACACTTGGGGTTCTGACAGGGTTGGATATAGAAATACATGAAGCTTGCTCTCTGCCTTTAGGCATTTACAGTGGGCACCATAAGCTTGGACCCTCAAAACTGAAATTTCAATCAATATTGTTAAATGTAAAAATAAGGTATGAAAAGAAATATTACCAGCTCCAAGAAGAAGCATTTAATACTTAGGAAATGAGGCAGGGGTTGTGACATAGAAGCATTAAGGATAGTGTACAAGATAGGTAGCATTTGCTTGAGTCTTAAAAATTGAGTGAAATTTCCACAAGTAGAAATGAGGGGATGCATTTGAACACATCTAAACAAAGAATGGAGCAGAGAGGTGTGTAGTCTTTTATGAATTACACTAGAGTGTAACCAACACATAAGATACCACAAGCAAATTAAGCAAGGAGATTGAGATGTCAGTGAAGGCCATACCAAAGAATTGGAACTTTGCTTTGTAGGTATCATGGATCTTGTAGATTTTTGAGCAGATTAGGGTCATTTGATTCAGTCTGTGCTTCAGAAAGATCACTGTTAGCAGGGTGAATTATAGCCTTGTAAAGAAGGAGATTACACCTGGAAGGATTACTTAGGAATCAAAGCAAGAGTTTCACTGAGAGCATAGAAATACAAGTATAAAGCTAAAAGACATTTTAGAGGTATTTTTGGGATAGACTTAGTAGAAATTTGAGGAACGTAGAAGAGTCAAGGAAAATAACGTTAAGGTTTTATTCTGTATAATCAGGTAGCCAGTGATACTGTTAACGTAGATTAGGAAACAAAGTAGATTTGGTGGGAAAGATAGAACAGATTTTCTGTCATTTTTCTAAGTTATTCTTATTTTTCCTTCCCAGGAATTATGAGAAAGTAGATATGTGTGTGTATATATGTATGTACATATAGGTGCAAGCCTGTTTCCGCTTATACTTCTGTCTGGGTTTAGTTCATTGTTCTTGATCAGACCATGATTTATGGGTTGTGCATATCTGACTTATGGTTTCCATGAAATCCGGCCTTAAATTATAAGAAGTTCCTAGTTGACACAATATCAGGATTGTAATTGGAAAGGACTTAAGAGGCCAACTACTCTAATCCTTCTGCTCTTGTCCCAGCTTCTCAAATAAATGATCTTTTGCTTTTTTAAAAACAATTACAGTGCAAGGATACAACCATTCCATTGGGAGGCTCTAGCTCTTAAAACTTCTATCTTATGTAATATAAACTATCCCCTTAATAACTTTCTTCTGGTACTTTTGCCCTCTGGAGCTATGTCCTATAAAAGTTTGATCTTGTTTCCATATAAAAGTTTTTCCACCACAACCAACATAATACTCAAGGATGAAAAGCCGAAATCCTTCCCACTAAAATCTGGAGCAAGTATGCCCACTCTTACCACTTCTATTCAGCATAGTATTGGAAGTCCTAGCCACAGCAATCAAACAAGCAAAAGGTAAAAGTTATTAAAATTGGAAGAGAAGAGGTAAAATTGTCATTATATGCAGATGACATGATACTATTATAGAAAACCTTGAAGGCACACACTACTACAAGAACAAATACTACTAGAACTGATAAATAAATTCAGCAAGGTAGCAGGATACAAAATTTACAAACATAAATCTGTTACATTTCTCAATGCTAACAAATATCAGAAAGGGAAAGTTAAAAAACAATTCCTTGGAGTTCTTTCCATGGCACAACAGGATTGGAAGCATCTTGGGAACAGCGGGATATAGGTTTGATCTCTGGCCTGGCACAGTGGGTTAAGGACCGGCATTTCTATACCTGTGGCTTAGGTCTCAACTGTAGCTTAATCTCTAGAATATATAAACAACTTATACAACCCAACAGCAAAAAAGCCAATCAATCAATGGAAAAATGGGCAAAAGACCTGAAGAGACTGTTCTCCAAGGAAGATATACAGATGGCCAGCAAACACATGAAAAAATGCTCAACATCGCTGATTATAAGAGAAATGCAAATCAAAACTACCATGAGATACCACCTTACACCAGTCAGCATGGCCATCATTAATAAGTCCACAAATAACAAGTGCTGGAGGGGGTGTGGAGAAAAGGGAACCCTCCTACACTGTTGGTGGGAATGTAAACTGGTACAGCCACTATGGAGAACAATTTGGAGATACCTTAGAAATCTATACATAGAACTTCCATATGACCCTGCAATCCCACTCTTGGGCATCTATCCGGACAAAACTCTACTTCAAAGAGACACATGCACCCGCATGTTCATTGCAGCACTATTCACAATAGCCAGCACATGGAAACAACCCAAATGTCCATCGACAGATGATTGGATTCAGAAGAGGTGGTATATATACACAATGGAATACTACTCAGCCAAAAAAAAAAGAATGACAATGCCATTTGCAGCAACATGGATGGAGCTAGAGACTCTCATACTGAGTGAAATGAGTCAGAAAGACAAAAACAAATACCATATGATATCACTTATATGTGGAATCTAATATCCAGCACAAATGAATATCTCCACAGAAAAAACGGTCATGGACTTGGAGAATAGACTTGTGGCTGCCTGACGGGAGAGGGAGGGAGTGGAAGGGATTGGGAGCCTGGGGTTATCAGATACAACTTAGAATAGATTTACAAGGAGATCCTACTGAGTAGCATTGAGAACTTTGTCTAGATACTCATGTTGCAACAGAATAAAGGGTGGGGGAAAAATGTATACATGTAAGAATAACTTGATCCCCATGCTGTACAGCAGGCAAAAATAAAAAAAAAAATTCTACAAATAACAAGTGCTGGAGGAGGTGTGGAGAAAAGGGAACACTTCTACAATATTGGTGGAAGTGTAAGTTTGTGCAGCCACTATGGGAAACAATATGGAGATTCCTCAAAAAACTAAAAATAGGGTTGCCATATGATCCACCAATTCTACTCCTAAGCATATATCTGGACAAAACTGTCATTTGAAGAGATATATGCACCACAGTGTTTATAGTAGCACACCATTTACAATAGCCAAGACATGGAAGGTAACTATCCATCAAAAGATGAATGGATAGGAGTTCCCGTCGTGGCACAGTGGTTAACGAATCTGACTAGGAACCATGAGGTTGCGGGTTCGATCCCTGCCCTTGCTTGGTGGGTTGGTGATCCAGCGTTGCCATGAGCTGTGGTGTAGATTGCAGATGCGGCTCGGATCCCACGTTGCTGTGGCTCTGGCATAGGCCGGTAGATGTAGCTCCAATTTGACCCCTAGCCTGGGAACACCATGTGCCATGGGAGCGGCCCAAGAAATGGCAAAGAGATCAAAAAAAAAAAAAAAAAGATGAATGGATAAAGAAGATAGGGCATTTTGTTTAAAAAAAAATAGAAGAAAAAGAAGATGTGGTACATACAAACAATGGAATACTACTTGGCCATAAAAAAGAATGAAATATTGCCATCTGCAGCAACATAGATGCAATTAGAGATTAAGCAAAGTCAGGAAGATAAATACCATATGATATAACTTATATGTGGAATCTAAAATGTCACAAATGGGGGGAGTTTCCATTGTGGCACAGCGGAAACGAATCCGACTAGGAACCTTGAGGTTGCGGGTTCGATCCCTGGCCTCGCTCAGTGGGTTAAGGATCCAGCATTGCCATGATCTGTGGTATAGGTAGCAGACGCGGCTCGGATCCTGTGTTGCTGTGGCTGTGGTGTAGGCTGGCAGCTATAGCTCTGATTTGACCCCTAGCTTGGGAACTTTCATATGCCATGAGTGCAGCCCTAAAAAAATAAATCAATAAGTAAAATGACACAAATGGGCTTATTTACAAAACAAACAGACTCACAGACATAGAGAACAGACTTATAGTTGCCTAGAGGGAGGGGAAGTGAGAGATGAATAGATTGGGAGTTTGGGATTAGCAGATGGAAGCTATTATGTATAGAATGGGTAAACAGCAAGGTCCTATGTATGGCAGGAACTATATTCAATATCCTGTAATAAACCATAAACAGCAAGGTCCTACTGTATGGCAGGAACTATATTCAATATCCTGTAATAAACCATAATGGAAAAGAATAAAAAACAGAAAAAGTTTTTCAACTCTGTAAGATCACAGTTATCCTTCTTTGCATACCTCACCATATTTTCCTAAGAACCCTTGATTCTCTAGTGTGTTCGTCGTAAAATACGACTTCTAGGCTTTTTAGTACTAGCCACTTAACTGCTTGTTTTCTAATTTGTGGATTTTTCTTGAAAAGTAATGCCTTAAATTGAATAAAGTAAATTGTTTAAAGGATTTTCCTTTTTTTTTTTTACTTCTAAATCAGAACAAAATGTTTCTGAATTAGGTATCTGTACAATCTGTTAATATAGTTGCATATAAAAGAGAATAATACAATTAACATCCCAAAATATTTGTTGGTTTTAGAATCAAGGTTTATTCAGTCGTTATATCACAGTTTGTAAGTGCAGTTTGTAATGTCTGTGCATATATGTTTACACAGATAATTTGCATTTGCCAAAAGTCATAAATATGTACACATAAAAATATATGAGTTACAAGGTATGTAAATTATACATCAATAAAGTTGATTAAAAAAAACCAAACAACATGTACAGAGTGCTTCTCATTCAAGATGAAAACATTTTCCTTCCAATGGGACAGGTACATGAAAAGAAAATAAGGCTTTGTGACAGTTTAAGAAGTTATATATCTGATTAGGTTATGTAAGCAGCTCCTAACCCCTAATTTAAGGAAGATTTTTGCAGGAAAACTGGGTATATCCATGGCTCTATACAAATGTCCTATTTATAATAGTCTGTGTAAGGACATGAGACAGAATGATATTAGACAAAAGCTCAAAGGAGAATCCCTGATGACTATTCCTAGGGTGACTGAGTTCTCATGACCACATGGTCAAGGACACAACAGAAACCCCATTTAGACACCACATGATTTGGGAACATAACTAGAGTGACCACATCCTCTCATTATCATCACATGGACATGATAGTGTTTAGGCAAATTAACCGTATATTCATGGAGTGCTTTCTATGTGCATGGTATTATGCTAACCTCAATGAAGAATAGAGAATAGTATAAAAAAAGAACCTATAAGACAGGCAAGATAGTTACATAACATTGTGAATGTAGTTAAGGCCGTTGAATTATACACTTAAAATTGTAAAGTTTATGTTATCTATATTTTACCACAATAAAAAAAAATACTTGCAAAGCCATTGAGAGATCTAGGTGTGGTCCAGTAGATGTTAATAAATTAATATCTACTAGGCACCCTGCTTATTTTTCTTCAAACTTTATTGCTTAAGTACCCTCTTCTATTCCTTTAACTATGGAACCAGCCTTATTTCTAGTCAAGGGGAAATTGAGAAACTCTGTGCCATTCATTCAATAGCATGTCATCCTTGCTGCTAGTCCAGTTTTGTCTCTATCTTATGCCTTATTCCCTTTGGCTTGTATAATCCAGCTTTATACCCAATGCATGAAAACTGGCTTGTAATGAATTAAATCAAATACTTCCCATTTATTACCTCTGTGACCTTCAGAATGTTGATCACAGTGAGCTTTGTAAATTAATGGGAGAACAACATGAGATAATGTCTGTTATTTCCCTGTCACCGACCCACTACATTCTTGCCTTTGTCCCTCCTTTGTTTGATTCTCTCTTTGCCATCACCCCATACCTTGAGACATTTTGGTACTGTAGTTCATGTAGTCCCTTTCCTATTGCTGAATCTTGTAATGTCATGACCATACTTACCTACTCTCTTTATTGCCTACTGTAGGCCAGTATGCTCTGCCTGTATGTCATAGTGTTTGTGTTTCTGGGCTTTTCTGTGTATGTGATTGCATGTGATTAAGGAGTAGTAGGTTATGTATCTCTGGAGTCAGAACCAAGATAACTCAAATGTTACATGAATCGGTCAGGGTCTAAGATGGCAACTAGCTTGAGTTTAGAGAATGAAGAATAAAGGAAAATAACCTGGAGGTTTTGTTTTGTTTTGTTGTCTTTTTAGGGCCACACCTGCGGCATATGGAGGTTTCTAGGCTAGGGGTTGAATCGGTGCTGTATCTGCTGGCCTACACCACAGCCATAGCAATGCCAGATCTGAGCCTCATCTGCAACCTACGCCATAGCTCACAGCAATGCTGGATCCTTAACCCGCTGAGGGAGATCAGAAGTCGAACCTGGAGTTCCCGTCGTGGCGCAGTGGTTAATGAATCCGACTAGGAACCATGAGGTTGCGGGTTCGGTCCCTGGCCTTGCTCAGTGGATTAACGATCCGGCGTTGCCGTGAGCTGTGGTGTAGGTTGCAGACGCGTGCTGTGGCTCTGGTGTAGGCCGGTGGCTACAGCTCCAATTAGACCCCTAGCCTGGGAACCTCCATATGCCACGGAAGCGGCCCAAAGAAATAGCAAAAAGACAAAAAAAAAAAAAAAAGAAGTCGAACCTGTGTTATCATGGTTACTAGTCAGATTCTTTTCTCCTGAGTCATGACAGGAACTCCAGGAGAATATCTGGAGTTTTGACATTAGCTTCTTAAACTTGTAGGTTTCCAAGTACATTAATAAAATTACATAACTACCAGCCAGGGAAAACCAATTCTTCATTAGGTTTAACCTTAAATGCCCAAGTTACATTCTACTTGACAAATATTTATTTAATAAATCACATTGTTTCTAGGATCTTAGGTTCTCCTATAACTGTTCACAAGATTCTGTTATTTTTTTCAGGCAGGTAAGGGAACTTAAATCAGTATTTCTTAAAATCTGTAGACGTATTCTTAGAGTCTTTGGAGAATTATTTTCCTTTAAAAAGGGAAAATTTTTTACAGTACTCTAGTTTGAGAAACACTGCAGTATCCCTCATAAATGGTTTTTAACTCACTGTTAAAGGGATGCTGAGAAAATATATGAGGTGCCAAAATATAAAATGTCAGGAAGTTTAATGGTTGTCAGATTTGGGAGGCCTAGGCAGATGAAAGCAAACATAAGCAAACCAGAAGCAAAAGGGGAAGGTTGGTAGAGATGAGGAGGCTTCTGAGCCACCGTGGTTGTTAGGAGCTTTGTGTCCTGTAATGGGTAAGGTTGTATATGTATGGTTTGGCTCAGCATAAAGAGCCAAGGATAGCGAGTTCCATTCTTGCTCAGCAGTTCAAGAACCCAGCTTGATATCCATGGGGATACAGGTTTGATCTCTTGCCTCCCTCAGTGGGTTAAGGATCTGACATTGCCCCAAGCCGTGGAGTAGGCCGCAGATGTGGCTCAGATCCTGTGTTGCTGTGGCTGTGGCACAGGCTAGAGACTGCAGCTGTGATTTGACCCCTAGCCTGGGAACTTCTGTATGCAACAGGTGTGGCCCTAAAAAGATTTAAAAAAAAAAAAGAAAAAAAAAGAAAGGAAAAAAAGCCAAGGCCATGGTGGACAAGTGGTGACCAGATTCAGCCCTGGATGGAGTCTAGTTTGGCATTCTATGGACAGTGATTCAACTCTGACATTGTTTTGCTGCCTAACTATGTAATTATTGTATCATTGAGTCTTCCTTACTCAAGGAATAGAATTTGAAGATATGGACAAAGATTGAGATTCAAATTAAGCAAAATAGGGAAAGAAGAAAATGTAGAAAGAAAGAGGGCCAACTATTGATCCCAGGATAGTAGTTAGACTGCTCTCTGCCTTCTCTCCATGCCCTTATTTAAGTAAGCTTCCTGATAGTAAATATGTCCTTACAAGTGTGGACCACTGTCTAGGGTGAGGCAGGCCTCATCAAGTATTGGTGATGGCAGTGATGGGGAACATTACTGTTCAAATAGTTTGTGATCTCAGACTTTATTTGTGGTCCTTCTCCAGTTTTTTTCAAAAGAGTTTTGTAGAAAAATATTAAAATAATTTTTAAATTTTCCTTTATTTTAAAAAGTCATAAAGCTTTAATAGCCAACTTTTTTTTTTTTTTTTTGTCTTTTTCGCTATTTCTTGGGCTGCTCCCACGGCATATGGAGGTTCCCAGGCTAGGGGTCTAATCGGAGCTGTAGCCACCGGCCTACGCCAGAGCCACAGCAACGCGGGATCCGAGCCGTGTCTGCGACCTACACCACAGCTCACGGCAACGCCAGATCTTTAACCCACTGAGCAAGGCCAGGGAGCGAACCTGCAACCTCATGGTTCCTAGTCGGATTCGTTAACCACTGCGCCACGATGGGAACTCCAATAGCCAACCTTTTTAAAAAGGATCACTGAAAAATATATCCCTGAGGCTTTGAAATAATGGCAGTAATCCTGGAAGCCTCTGCCATTTGGATGGAATTATTTGAGGACTGAGAGAAAAGAGATATGTTGGCTATTTTCCCTCTCCTTCTTAACTCATCAAGATATGATGGTTGATGATAGAGTTTATTACCTGTGATTTATCTGCTAGGATAGACTTTCAGGCAGGAACAGAAAGTGTTGGGGATTTCCTAAACAGAAATAATGGCAGAAATCCAGACAAGTTGGATATTATTAGTGCTGGCCCTTTGAAAACGAAAGCTAACATAAAAGAAGTTTTCTTAGAAAAAGCTAAATTGAATGAATGCTAAGAGAGATTTGATGTTTTATTGCCCTAGAATTTTCAAGCATCATATGAAAAAGTTTAATACATTTTTTGATAGAAAAGAGAGATGGGAGTTAAGCTTTCATTGGAAGATCAAGATGACTTTTTAAGTTTTCCTCTAATATTTCATAGTATCTCATTTTTTCTTCACTTCATTTCTGTGAGGTGTAAGTATTATCCTCACTTGGCAGATGAGAATACTGACATCTGGAGAGCTTGAGTAATTTGTCCAAGGGTATACACAGTGCTAGGATTTGAACATGGGACATTTGACCAAAGTTTGTGCCCTTAGTCCTCTGGTGTCTATATACTAGTAGTTTTTAAAGTATGAGGATCATGGAGATGTAGCATCAGCATCACCTGGGAACTCGTTAGAGATGCAAATTTTTGGGCTCAAGTTTGCTAAACCAGAAATTCTGGGGTTCAGGTCCAGCACCCTGTATTTTGAGAGTCCTCCAGGTGATTCTGGTGGACACTCAAGTATGAGAGCCATTTGTGTATTTGGCTCTGAGAGAGATGCTGGAAGGAAAAGCAGGGGACTTTATTAGAGATTGTTTACAGGTGTCAAGATAGTGGTGGAGAATATAGGAATGAAGGGATGCCGTGAAAGTTCTAACAGTGAAAAGGGTATGCTTGGTGTATAAGAAGAAATATCACTGATACTGATAGGAAGCAATTGGCGGCAGGGAGAGTGGGGAATTAGCTGTGTTGTTTGGGTTTTATGTTCTCAAATGAAACAGTGATTGGAATTAGAAGAGTGATAGTTAAAACCACTTCATTATAAGTGAAAAGGTCAGTTATATAAGGAATCAAATACTTAAGGATTAAAGTCTAATTATTTCACAATCATTGTAGAAGTTAGCATCTAGCTGGGATCAAGAGGGGCTCTCTTCTTTTTTCTGTGAATTAAAAACAAAAAGTAAATAGTCTGTATTTTGATGTGTTCAGGGCTACATGGATTTATACATTTGTCAGAACTAAAGTATATATACCATAAAAATGGCTGTGTATTATTCCTTATAAGATTCATTTAAAAGTGGAGATATAGGAGTTCCCACTGTGCTCCAACGAGATTGGCAGCATCTCTGTGGCACCTGGATGCAGGTTTGATCTCTAGCCCAGCACAGTGGGTTAAAGAATCCAGCATTGCCATGACTGCAGCATAGGTTGCAACTAAGGCTTGGATCTGATCCCTGGCCTGGGACCTCCATATGCTGCTGGTCATCCAAAAAGAAAAATATACTCTTTTTTTTCTTTTTCTTTTTTTTAAGTGTGACTATGTTCCTGTGGCAAAAAGTGAGTTCCTATCACTGGAGTTGTTTGAACAGAGGTTCTGTAACCACTTGTCAGAAGTTGTAGTGGGGCTTCACACAACTGAGGGGAAAACTGCACTCAATGACCTGAATATTCCTTCTATCCAGAGATTCCATGCATCAAAATTTCTTTTGTGTCAGCACAGGTGTTGCCATTTTATGTAGAATGCTTTATTAATGTATTTAATCTGAAACATTTTAAATTGTCATGATTTTAAAATGTATTAAAATGTGCAGGTATAAAACAAGGATAGTAAATTTATTCACTGCTCTTTGGTGCATATCAGAAGTGGAAATATTTCATGGCAGATCAAGCCATATTATGATCTTATTCCTAAAACATAACTTGTGTTTATTAGATCAAGGGCATTTAACTCCTACAGCAAATTTGCCTGTTTTTTAAACTGAATCTTCAAAGAAGGTAAGTTGGAAAGGTTTTTTGGTTTGATTTTGTTTTTTTTCTATAAACCCAATATGACATGTAAATTCTTACTTGGATTTTTTTCCTCCTGGAAAGTAAGTTCATTTGGAGAATAATATGTTTGTATGTTTGAATGAATTTTAGTGTGATATGCTTTTTCCTATAAAGTTGCCACCTTTTCTTATCTAATAATTAAGTCACCTTTTTTTCATTCAAGTGAATTTGTACTTTTGACATAGTTTATCAGATGCTATTAATCAACTGCTGTTAAGACTGCAAGTCTGCAGCACATGGGGCCCTGATTACAGGAATTAAAATAGTGTGTATTGGCTGACTGCTGCTCCCCAGCAGGAATGCTCACTCATAATTCCTTTGCATCTAGTCTCAGCAGGAGAAGATTGACAGCATTGAAGACCATGTCAACAGTGCTGCTGTGAATGTTGAAGAGGGAACCAAAAACTTGGGGAAGGTAAGATTCTGCTCCTGCTGACAAATCAATGGTGCTCTGGCTCTCAGGAATCCCTAGTATTAACCCAATTGATCTGCTCTCTTTAATGTTGAGGGAACCAGCAATTAAGAAAATAAGGAAGAAATGACACATAGGTAGTGCAGGAAATCAGTGGCTGTTGTAATATTCTACTCCAAGATTCATTCTGTTGGGAGAGAAATTTTTTCAAAAGAGAAAATAAACTGAAGCCCCACTGTAAGGCACTTAGTGTTGCAAGGGAATATTTTCAGGGAGAGAAGCGGAGAGGGTTGCTGGAATCCAGTAGGGACAAAAGTATAAGGATGTGACTGCACACTTGGAGTTGGGTCTATCATTTCCCATAGAATGTTGCTTTTAACCCCAGGTAGGTAGCATGGAATAATCTCTTGCAACATAAAAGCTTTGAGAGTATCTGTGGCTGCTGAAACTATTTCAGTAAGTCAGCTAGATAGTTAGTGGATTGATTGTTTTGCAAGTAAAATCAATTTGTAGCAGTCCACTCTTTGTAGCTCATTTCTCTGAGATCTGGAGCAATTTTAGTACCTGTGGAATACTTTCTCTCCACCCCCAACCCCGGAACCATCTCTAAGGTTAATTATGTACCACGAGTTAAAGAGGCATTGCCAGGAGTAATGAGAGGAAAATGCACATCACCACAGGGAGATATTCTCAACTCAATTTCTAAATTGAATTTTTTTTTTTTTTTTTTTTTTTACAGGCTGCAAAATACAAGCTGGCAGCTCTGCCTGTGGCAGGTGCACTCATTGGAGGAATGGTGGGGGGTCCGATTGGCCTCCTTGCAGGCTTCAAAGTGGCAGGAATTGCAGCTGCACTTGGTGGTGGGGTGTTGGGCTTCACAGGTGGAAAATTGATACAAAGAAAGAAACAGAAAATGATGGAGAAGCTCACTTCCAGCTGTCCAGATCTTCCCAGCCAGACTGACAAAAAATGCAGTTAAAACCAACCTTCAGTATTATTGGTGTCAACATGTCTATCCTAATTGGGACCTTTGCTGCTATTGGACACTCAGACAGCTTTTGGAACATGATTATATCAAGATAGTGGCTACAGATACTCAATGGGATTGAACTGTGATAAGTGGATATATTTTGTTGTTTGGTGGGGTATTAATGGATATATTAGAGATTGAGGAGCCTGGACTGAAGGTGTATAATGTTTATCAGGTAAAGTTTAAGGTCTGCCAAGGGGTAGATTTTCTGCCTGGAAATGTGAAAACAAAACCCATGCTTTGTTAAGGACTTGTGATATATGGAGATGTTGGGTTATGGAAAGATAGTTTTCAGAATAGTTTCTTCCGTAACCCTGATTTGGAAACTCTACGGTAATAAGCATATTGTAAATATGCTTTTTTATCTCCTAAATATAGGTTATTTAAGCATTTTAGCAAATAATGAATGGAGGTTCAGGAGGCTTTTATATCATATAGGGAAATCAGAATCTAGCAAGGGGCACAAGTGAACTGCATGGTGGTATCCATTTGATGAGCCCTATTGCAGTATGGTCTAAGTATATTTTCTGGTGAAGGAAACTAATAGTGTAAGAAAATGGAAAGAGAGGCCCAATTTCTCTTTCAAATATCTTAATTTGTAACACTGGCTTCTTCTCTGAACTTGTTCTTCTCACTCTCTTTAGATAAAGAACAGAGTTTCAAAGTGGTAGATTTATTAAGCCAGTCACTAAGTTTGCTTTGTTAGCCTGTCTCTCTTAACACCTCAAATATCTAGTAAGCTCTGCCTTCCTTCTCTTGTAATTTTGAGAAGTCCTTAGAATTATGGGGTGAGTTCTATCCATATATAATGCAGACCTCTCTCATAATCCTTTTTTTTTTTTTTTTTTAAATTGTCTGCCATCTCTATTCGTCCTCTCCTGTAACTTCTAGGTAAAAAAGAGAGATGTTGACCTCCAAATATTTCCAATGTTGTTAAGAGACTGAGCTGAAAAATAGGCTAGGTGGGAACACCAGATCATTTCTTGGGGCATCTTCCAATTTCACCTGTACTTGCTGCATGGGGATTCGCCGATTCTAAGTCTTTTTAGCTGGCACTTGGAAGAGTAAAGAACCAGCTTTCTACCTCACTTCTTTTACTGTCATCCTTTCTCCAGGTTCTGATATCTCCTGTGCTTTCCATCACTTTTCACAGCTGCTATTTCTTCCCAAGAATGGCAGTCATGCTTGCCTTTTCTCATGTTCCAGCTGATGATGGACAAAGCATGGTGCCAAGACTCAGTCCTAGTGGAGGATTTGTGGTGCTAATTGCAACACTTGATATTGATAGCAAGCATGGCCCAGCCCAACCCAATGTCTCTTTCAAATAGCAGAAAATTTCTAAATTTAGAAAAAAAGAATTTAAGATTACAGGCAGCCTCATCGTGTACCCTCAATTCCCTTGAAATAGGAGGAAACCACCTTTTGCCTTACTCTTTTTACTCTTTTCTAAGGACAGAGGAGAAGGCATCTACACCACAAGAAGTGTGATCCAAATGGATTCATCAGGCAGTTGAATGGTTTATCACTTCTCTCTTGCTGAGTTTACTCTTAATAACCTTTATCAGTTGCTACCTTTTACTTCTGTGTTTAATCTAAAGAGACCTTTCTCTTTCATACCTTTTGCCTATCACCGATGAATTCCAATGAGAAAATGTACCGTTTCTTACTGTTATTAAATAATTGGAAAACATCAAGTATTACTACTGCTGGGTTATGTCTTTAATATACTACCAAGAAGGAAATACTTTGAATAAGAGTTAGATTCTGATCAGGCATTTGATATTGGAAACCCATAAGGTTGGGATAATTACTTGTGAACACCATCTTTTTCTATTTTCTGATCCTTGCTGTCCCTTTTACACAGGGTGATCAAACCAGAACAAGAATCTGAATTGCCCAGGGTGCTAAATTAAAACAAGATTCCTAAACTTCAGTCCCTTGGGTTCTTTTCTCTTTTTTGTGCTTTTAGCATATGGAGGTTCCCAGGCTAGGGGTCTAATCGGAGCTACAGCTGTTGGCCTATGCCACAGCCACAGCAACACCAAATCCAAGCTTTGCATCTACGACCTACACTACAGCTCATGGCAATGCCGGATCCACTGAGCGAGGCCAGGGATCAAACCCGCAACTTCATGGTTCCTAGTTGGATTTGTTTCTGGTGAGCCACGTTGGGAAATCCCCCTTGAGTTCTAATAGTAGCCAGTCTGGCCTGGTCAGTTAAAATTATAAATTTTTAAGTTTTATTGAAGTATAGTTGGTTTACAAGTTTGTGATAATTTTTGCTGTACGACAAAGTGATTCAATTTAAAATTATAAATCTAAGATACAGGTACATCAAGATTCAGCTGTATCATTGAATTCTGTGATTTCTAATATTCTCCCCTTCAGCATAGTCCAGTCTTCATCACTACATATTATTGCTACTCTGCCAAACTAAAATTTGGCTAGCTCACCACCCTAACAGCACTGGGGACTCACTATTCTGTTAGGCTGGTTTTACATCAAGAGCTGAAGAGAGAAGAGGCCTATAATTGACCCTTGCATTTTGTTTTGGGATCTCTCCTTTTTACCGAGCCAGTGTGAGACGTCACTGTATGTGCTCATACAGGCCTTTGATTTTTACTACTGATGAGGATTGGAATATTACTCTAGCAGTCTTCATGTTTAAGCAAATTATAATCCTTTTTTAAAGTTTTATAATATAAAATTATTTAGAAATTGTATCTAATTTTCCCATAATGGAACCTAATAGCCAACTTTTTGTAGAAATTTCTAGAAGTGTTTGATCAACTATAAATGATATACCTATAACTATAAAGTGTTTAGATGTATAAATCAGTCAATATGGGGAGTTCCCATCATGGCTCAGTGGAAACAAATCTGACTGGTAACCATAAGGATGCAGATTGGATCCCCGGCTTCACTCAGTGGGTTGAAGATCTGGCATTGCTATAGCTGTGGTGTAGGTTGAAGATACGGCTTGGATCCCTCATTGCTGTGGCTGTGATGTAGGCTGGCACCTGTAGCTCCGATTAGACCCCTAGCCTGGGAACTTCCATATGCCGTGAGTGCAGCCCATTTAAAAAAAAAAAAAAATATATATATATATATATATATATATATATATATATATATATACACACATACATATAAAATTAGTCAATATGACAGAAAAAATTATATAAAATTAGTCAATATGAGAGAAAAACCAATCTTAAAATAGAATTTAATGCCCTACTATATCAGATTAAATTTATCTCTATGATTCATGTCTATTTTTACTGCAACAAATTATAAAGTAAGGGACACTTTAAATTCTTAAAATATACAGAGACTCTTTTGGCTAAAGGCAGCACTTCTAAAGACTTTTTTTCCCCAGGAAATCCATAATGTGTTTTTTTAAGAACAATCATAACTCCTAGAATCAAATGATTATCCTTTTAAATAGTACTCTTGGGGGGCTCTGCACTTACTATTAGGGATTGTAGTATTATTTAGACCATTTTTGAGACTTCTCTTGGAATTGCCTCCAAAGACATTTTACAAATCATATACAAACTCCATCTCAGTGTTTATTAGTCACAGACTATGCTCCCTTGTCCTTATGACCTCTCTTCCTCTTGTCCTTCCTCAGTTTTGTTTTCATCTGCTGGCTTAGCTCCCCTACCCACTTCTGCTGCAGCCATTAACTTAAAAGTGCCCAGAAAAGGGGGTGTGCTGGCCAGAGTTCCCAGAGCAAGAACTTTTAGATTATACTGAAGCTGAGTGCTGTACAGGGAGAATTCCACAAATCCAGAAACTTTCCCCTGTGGGCTGCCTGCCCCTAGGGTGCTGTAAGTAGTTTGCACGGAAGTAAGGACTGAATGCTAGTATTATCAATCACAAGAAGTTGAGGAAACGGAAATGTAAACATGTAGTGTACCACATTTTTCTCCACTGAAAGTACAGAAGCCAAACCAAGCCATTCTTTGTGTTAACTTTGAAACTGAAATGTTGTTCTCAGGGTCCCTCTTGTCCCTCATTGCTGTCATATGAAATCTTTGGGAGGAAGGATGAAAAAGAGCTTGGGAAACAGTTCTCCTGTAAAATGGGACATATTCTGCACTCATAATAAAGTATGACATGGCTGTGGCTATCAGGTACTTATGAATGCTAGAAACTGTTCTTAAATAGAGGCCTAATAAAAGGTCAAGAATCTTCCCCACTAGCCTAAGTTAATGCAAACAGGTTCTATTTGCATTAATACTTCATGCTGTTTCTAACAGGTGGTTCTCAACTGTTTATATTCATTAGACACTGTTGTACAGAGACACTCCTTGGATATTATAAATAATCAGTGGTAAAAGATCCATATATTATCCAAATCACTGTCCTCAAAGAAATATATTGTGGGAGATAAGAAAAACATCTGTGCAATATTAACAAAGAAATAAATTCAAGTAAAACAGTGAAAGTGTCAAAAGTAAATGATTTGCCCAAGATTAAAACTAGTTAGCACAAACTAGAGTTATAATCATGCTCTAAGAAAAAAAGTCCTCAATGTGAACTTTTTTGTTATGCTTTATCAAGTTGTCTGCTGGAGCTTGTGGTCTTTCAGACCAGCTTTAACATTCTACATCAGGCAACAGCTGTAGTGGAAAGAGAATTTGATGGAGAATCAGATCAGAGTTCTCATTTTGGCTTTGTCTCTTGTAAGCTTTTACTTGGGCGTGAATGCTTTCTTGCATTCTAGCCAGGGATTCCTCAACCATAAAGCTTAATGGTCACCAACTTAACCTTCCCATTCTTTATATCTAGTCTCTCACTGGATCTTGCCAATTCTTTGCATGTTAGTTGCATTCATTTTAAAAAATTTATTCATAGCCATCACTTAGTAAAAGACTTTATTACCTCATCCCCTATCTCATCTTCCCCAACTTTAGGCTGACATTCTTCACATCACTGCTACCAGACCTGTCTTTGGTTTTCTGCTGAAATATTTTTGGTGAATCCTATTGAATACTTGATAAAATTCAGTCTTCCATATTCTGGCTCCAGCTTCATCCTCTTCAAACTCATTACTCCCTATCTGACAATGCCACTGAAAATCAGACATTCCACAAGAATGATTTTAGGGTTTTTATATAGTGAAGGTACAAACTGGTAATAAACTGTTTACATTTTTTCCAGACTAAGGTAATTTCTGTAATTCTACATTTTAAATTAAAAATTTTTTTTTGTTTTGGCTATAAGCTATCCTAGGGGGTGTAAAGTTGTATCTTATTGGGGCTTTGATTTGCATCTTGGTTGTGATTCATGATGTTGAATATTTTTTTCATGTGCTTATTGGTTATTTATGTATCTTTATAGAAATATATAGTCAAGTCTTTTGCCCTTCTTTTTGGCCATGCCCATGGCATGCATAAGTTCCTGGACCAGGGATCGAACCCATGCCACAACTGTAACCAGAGCTACAGTGGTAACAATTCCATATCCTTAACCTGCTGAGTCACCAGGGAACTCCTGTGATACTACATGGAAAAAAAATTAGTTGAGTTTGTTTAAGCTCTTGAACAAGCCTAAAAGTTGTCTCCTAAGGAGAAGAAATCTTTTGTCCTCCCAGAAGAAATTACATTGAATTTCTTAACCTCCAGAACAATGTCCATCTTTTCACCTGCACATCAGCTAGCCAAAGCATGAGGATTTAGCTGCATAGATTTTCCAGTTTTGAATGGACCACTGTCCAGCTCCTGTGAGAAATTTGACTATTGATATTTGAGGAAAACATTCAGTAGTACATGTTATCCATACATTTCTCAAGTACTTGAGATTGGTTTATATTAGGGTTAATCACTAAAAAGGATGCTTACATGGGTTTCATTAAATACTTCTCTAAAAATGTTTTCCATTTTATTGTTAAAACCCTTGTTATTAGCAAGAGTTAGGACAAGAGAAGACCCAATGTTAAGAATTTCTGAAAATTCTATAAAGCCTGTGAATTCATTGATTATGTTGCTGAGTGGTGCTCTTATAAGGTAACATGCAATAAATTCACTTAATCAACATTTCACTGAATGCTCGTTGTGTGTTGTGTGCCAGTGCCATATGTAGGAAAATATTAGTCCTATAGAATCTACCCTTGTAAAACATTCAGGCTAATGATTCAGTTTCTCAAAGCAAGTAAATCACAGTAAAACATGGTTAAGTTTCCTAAAATAGAATGAACAAAGTAATATTAGCACACAGAGAATGGAGTGACTAACTCTGCCTGGAAAAGAAGGGAAAGTCTTTGTGGAACATGTGGCATTTGAGCAGAGAACCCTAAGGAAGAATATGCATGACTGAAAACTGGGTTTGTGAGATTTCAAGTGGCAGAGGAATTGCAGGTACAAAGGGTTTGTAACACTAAGAAATGTAGTGTGCTTTAGAGAAAACCAAGGAATTAAATGTGAGTGATGAAG
Organism: Phacochoerus africanus; assembly: GCF_016906955.1. Taxonomy (NCBI): domain Eukaryota; kingdom Metazoa; phylum Chordata; class Mammalia; order Artiodactyla; family Suidae; genus Phacochoerus; species Phacochoerus africanus. The sequence goes on from NC_062545.1 coordinate 243,722,532, forward strand.
TTGATTAGATGATTAGATGAACATACAGACTAGGTGGTTTTTATATGTGTATAATTATAGATATATAAATATATATTTATTTTGTTTAAAGGGATTAAGATAATCCACTTGTATCAGGTAACTGTTATAACCCTCTGAGTTCTTCCTTTTGCTTCATTGCTAGAGAAGTTAGTAATAATCCTCACATTTGCCTGGGCTCTTGGTTTATTTGTCATATTTGCTTTCCTTTCCCATATGTAAGAAATGATTTGTGCTTTCTTGCCTCTCTGCTGTGAGATCCTCTGCTTAATACTGAATGACTGCTTTCTTCCTATCCTGTTTCATTTCATAAATATTTATTGAAAACCCACTGAGAAAATAGACATGAAGTTTACTTTTGCCTTTTAGTGTCCAAGACCTCCTTTATGGTCCAGTTTTCCATCCCTATGTGAATATTTCTTGACAACTGCAATTCAGTGGCTCTTATTTTCCTTGAGGCTAATCCTGCAGGGTTTTACAACTTCATAACGATATAAAATTTTTTCATTTCTGGCAGTGTGATCCCCCCAACTAGTATGTAAGCATCTTACAGGGCAAGTACCGTATCATTTGCTTCTTAGAATATCTCATAATATGAAGTACAGTGATGAGAAGGGGAAAGGAAACCACCCTGGTTAGTGACTCCCAGGTGAGTGATGAGGTCATGGCATGTGTGTTCTGCTGTTTTCAGGGATATGTATTGAAATGTTGAAAAGCTTTCTAAGACATCAAACCTTTGCTCAGTAGTCACTTCTGTATATTAACATAGGAATGAACAAGGCAACAGAAGACATCTGGAAAACAGCTCTAGGATTTTGAAGTCATGATTTGAAAACTTCAGAATTTGAAGGTAAAGATATTTCTCTCTCTTTTTCCAATTAAAAGTCATGACTTAGAAGAGAGGATATACAAGATACTGAAAAAATAGTGTAGGAAAATTGGATTGTCTTCTGTTGTACCATAGGATTGGTGGGGTCACAATAGTAGGGAACCAAGAAGGCTTAATAATCTGATAGATGTATTGAAACAGAGTAGTGGCAGGAATTTAATTGTTCTGTCAGGCAAACAGAGATTGGAATTAGGCAAGTGCAAGGTTGAAGTTAGAAGGTAGGCATTTGACAGGATTTGAACCAAGGTTTCTTTTTTATTATTATTAAAGTATAGTTGATTTACAATATTTCTTCAGTTTATGTTGTACAGCATAGTGATCCAGTCACACACAGTTCTCTGTGTTGTACAGTAGAGCCCCATTGTCCATCCATTCCAAATACAACAGTCTGCGTCCAAAAACCCCAAACTGCCTGTCCATCCCACTCCCTCCCCCCTGGAACCACAAATCTGCTCTCCTTTGCCATGATCTATTTCTGTTTTGTAGATAGGATCATCCATGCCATATTTTAGATTCCACAAATAAGTGATAGCATAAGGTATTTGTCCTTTTCTTTCTGGCTTACTTTACTCAGTATGAGAATCTGTAGCTCCATCCATGTTGCTGCAAATGGTGTTACTTGATTTTTTTACAGCTGACTAGCATTCCATTGTGTGTATGTACCACATCTTCTTAATTCATTTATCTGGCAGTGGATATTTAGGTTGTTTCCATGCCTTGGCTATTGTGAATAGCGTTGTGATGAATATAGGGGTGCATGTATCTATTTAAGTGAGTTTTGTCCAGATATATGCCCAGGAGTGGGATTGCTGTGTCATATGATAGTTCTATATTTAGTTTTCTGAGGTACCTCCATACTGTTTTCCATAGTGGTTGTACCAGTTTACATTCCCACCAACAGTGAAGGAGAGAACCCTTTTCTCCACACCCTCCCTAGCATTTGTTATTTGTTGATTTGTTAATGATGACCATTCTGATCAGTGGGAAGTGGTACCTCATTGTAGTTTTCATTTGAATTTCTCTAATAATGAGTGATATTCAGCATTTTTTCATGTGTCCATTAGCTATCTGTGTATCTTCTTTGGAGAATTGTCTATTTAGGTCTTCTGCCAATTTTTCAGTTGGGTTATTTGTTTTTTGTTGTTGAGTTGTATGAGTTGTGTCTGTATTGGGGAGATGAGGCCCTTTTCTGTTGCATCATTTGAAACTATTTTCTCCCATTCTGTGGATTGTCTTTTCATTTTTTAATAGTTTCTTTTACTGTGCAAAAGCTTTTGAGTTTAGCTAGGTCCCATTGGTTTATTTATATCTTTTTAAAAAATATATTTATTTATTTATTTATTTTGTCTTTTCTAGGGCCACACCCATGGCATATGGAGGTTCCCAGGCTAGGGGTCTAATGAGAGCTGTAGTTGCTGGCCTACACCAGAGCCACAGCAATGCTGGATCCGAGCCGTGACTGTGACCTGCACCACAGCTCAAAGCAACGCCAGATCCTTAACCCACTGAGCGAGGATAGGGATCAAACTGGTGACCTCATCATTCCTAGTCAGATTCATTAACCACAGAGCCACGACAGGAACTCCGGTTTATTTGTATCTTTATTGTCATTATTCTAGGAGATGTATCGAACAAGATGTTGCTGTGATTTATGTCAAAGAGCTTCTGCCTGTGTTTTCCTCTAGGAGTTTTATAGTATCTGGCCTTATATTTAGGTCTTTAATCATTTTGAGTTTATTTTTGTGTATAGTATTAGATAGGATTCTTTTTTCATTTTTTTTTCTTTTTTTTTTATAATTTTTTTTTATTTTCCCACTGTACAGCAAGGGGGTCAGGTTATCCTTACATGTATACATTACAATTACATTTTCCCTCCAGCCTTTCTTCTGTTGCAACATGAGTATCTAGACAAAGTTCTCAATGCTATTCAGCAGGATCTCCTTGTAAAGCTATTCTAAATTGTGTCTGATAAGCCCAAGCTCCCGATCCCTCCCACTCCCTCCCCCTCCCATCAGGCAGCCACAAGTCTCTTCTCCAAGTCCATGATTTTCTTTTCTGAGGAGATGTTCATTTGTGCTGGATATTAGATTCCAGTTATAAGTGATATCATATGGTCTTTGTCTTTGTCTTTCTGGCTCATTTCACTCAGTATGAGATTCTCTAGCTCCATCCATGTTGCTGCAAATGGCATGATGTCATTCTTTTTTATGGCTGAGTAGTATTCCATTGTGTATATATACCACCTCTTCCGAATCCAATCATTTTTTTCATTTTTTTTAAACATAGTTTTTCAGTTTTCCCAGCCCCGTTTATTGAAGAGACTATTTTTCTTCCACTGTATGTTCTTTCCTCCTTTGTCATAGATCAGTTGACCGTAGGTACTTGGGTTTGTTTCTGGGCTTTCTGTCCTGCTCCATTGATTTATATTTCTGTTTTTGTGCCAGTACCATTTTTTCAATAGGGCCACAGGTGCAGCATATGGAAATTCCCAGGCTAGGGGTCGAATCAGAGCCGTTTAACTGCTGGCCTACACCACAGCTACAGCAACAGTAGATCTGAGCCATGCCTTCGACCTACACCACAGCTCTTGGCAATGCCGGATCCTTAACCCACTGAGTGAGGCCAGGGATCAAACCCCATCCTCATGTGTACTAGCTGAGTTTGTTTCTCTGAGTCATGATGGGAATTCCCATTACCATATTGTTTTGATAACTATAGCTATGTCATATTGTCTGAAGTCAGGAAGCTTGAGTCCTCCATATGTGTTTTTCTTTTTCAATATTGCTTTGGCTATTTGGGGTCTCTCGTGTTTCCATACAAATTTTAAAATATTCTGTTCTAGTTCTGTGAAGAATGTCCTTGGTAATTTGATAGGGATTGCATTGAATATGTAGATAGCCTTGGGTAGTACAGTCATTTTGACAATATTGATTCTTCTGATCCAAGGGTGTGTTATATCCTTCCATCTGTTTGTGTCATCTTTGATTTCTTTCATCAGTGTCTTATAGTTTTCAGAGTACAGGTCTTTTGTCTCTTTAGGTAAGTTTATTCCTAGGTATTTTATTGTTTTTGATGCAATGGTAAATGGATGATTTCTCTGATTTGTCTTTCTGATCTTTCGTTGTTAGCATAAAGAAATTCAGTTGATTTCTGTGTATTAATTTTGTAGCCTGCAACTTTGCCAAATTCATTGATAAGTTCTCACAGTTTTCTGGTGCTGTCTTTAGGGTTTTCTAGGTATAGTATCATGTCATCTGCAAATAGTGATAGTTTTACTTCTTTTCTAATTTGTATTCCTTTGATTTCTTTTTCTTCTCTGATTGCCATAGCTAGGACTTCCAAGACTATGTTGAATAATAGTGGTGAGAGCAGACATCCTTGTCTTGTTCCTGATTTTAGTGGGAATTCTTTCAGCTTTTCACCACTGAGAATGATGTTAGCTGTGGGTTTTTCATATATGGCTTTTATTATGTTGAGGTAGGTTCCCTCTATGCGCACTCTCAAGAGAGTTTTTGTCAGAAACGGGTGTTGAATTTTTTTGAAAGCCTTTTCTGTATCTATTGAGATGATCATATGGTTTTTATTTTTCAGTTTGTTGATATGGTGTATCACATTGATTTGTGGATATTGAAGAATCCTTGCATCCCTGGAATAAATCCCACTTGATCATGGTGTATGATCCTTTTAATATATATTTGGATTTGGTGTGCTAGTATTTTGTTGAGGACTTTCCTGTATATGTCCAGCAGTGATACTGGTCTGTAATTTTCTTTCTTTGTGGTAACCTTGTCTGGTTTTGGTATCAGGGTGGGTGGCCTCACAGAACAAGCTAATTTGGAGTTTTGTCTCTTCTTCCTTCTCTGTTTGTTCTAGATGTAAGGTTAGGTTGTTTATTTGAGATTTTTCTTCTTTCCTGACATAAGATTGTTTTGTTATAAATTTTCCACTCAGAACTGCTTTTGCTGTGTCCCATAGGTTTTGGGTTGTTGTATCTTTGTTGTCATTTGTCTCTAAGTATCTTTTGATTTCCTCTTTGATTACTTCAGTGATCCATTGTTTGTTCAGTAGATTATTGTTTAGCTTCCAAGAGTTTGTGTTTTTTGCTGTTTTTTGTTGTAGTTGATTACTAGTCTCATAGCATTGTGATCAGAGAAAATGCATGGGATCATTTCAACTTTTTAAAATTAATCAAGGCTTCATCTGTGGCCCAAGTTGTGATCTATCCTGGAGAATATTCCATGTGCAGACAATAAGAAGAATGTATATTCTGCTGCTTTGGGATGGGTAGTTCTATAAATTTCAGTTAAATCTCTCTGGCCTAGGGTGTTGTTTAAGGTCTCTGTTTCCTTATTGATTCTCTGACTGGAAGATCTGTCCCTTGATGTACGTGGGGTGTTAAGATCTCCCACTATTATTGTGTTGCTGTCGACTTCTCCTTTTATGGCTGTCATCAGTTTCCTTATATATTGAGGTGCTCCTATGTTAGGTGCATCCATATTTAAAATTTTTATATCTTCTTCTTGAATTGATCCTTTGATCATTATGTAGTACCCTTCTTTTGTGATTTTCTTTATTTTATTTTTTTTTGTCTTTTTTGTTGTTGTTATTGTTGTTGTTGTTGTTGTTGTTGCTATTTCTTGGGCTGCTCCCGCGGCATATGGAGGTTCCCAGGCTAGGGGTTGAATCGGAGCTGTAGCCCCCGGCCTACGCCAGAGCCACAGCAACGCGGGATCCGAGCCACGTCTGCAACCTACACCACAGCTCACGGCAACGCTGGATCGTTAACCCACTGAGCAAGGGCAGGGACCGAACCCGCAACCTCATGGTTCCTAGTCGGATTCGTTAACCACTGCGCCACGACGGGAACTTCGATTTTCTTTATTTTAAAGTCATTTTGTCTGATATAATTATTGCTACTCTTGCTTTACTTTGATTTCCATTTGTATTGAATATCTTCTTCCATGCCCTCACTTTTAGTCTGTATGTGCCCTGCAGTCTGAAGTGGGTCCCTTGTAAACAGCAAATATATGGATCTTGTTTTTGTTTTGTTTTGTTTTGTTTTTTGCCTTTTTTTTTTGTCTTTTTGCCATTTTCTTGGGCTGCTCTCGAGGCACATGGAAGTTCCCAGGCTAGGGGTCCAATCGGAGCTGTAGCCACTGGCCTACACCAGAGCCACAGCAACGCGGGATCCGAGCCACGTCTGCAACCTACACCACAGCTCACGGCAACGCCGGATCATTAACCCACTGAGCAAGGGCAGGGATCGAACCCACAACCTCATGGTTCCTAGTCGGATTCGTTAACCACTGCGCCACGACGGGAACTGCCCCTTTCTTTTTAAGGGCCTCAACCATGGCATATGGAGGTTCCCAGACTAGGGGTCTAATCGGAGCTGTAGCCACGGGCCTACACCCACAGCCACAGCAATGCAGGATCCGAGCCGTGTCTGCAACCTACACCACAGCTCACGGCAATGCCGGGTCCTTAACCCACTGAGCAAGGCCAGGGATCAAACCTGCAACCTCATGGTTCCTAGTTGGATTCATTAACCACTGAGCCATGACGGGAACTCCTGTTTTTTTCTTTTTTATGTGTGTTTATTATAGTTTTTGGTTTATGGTTCCCATTAGATTTGGATATGACCATATCTTTGTGTGTACAGACTTGTTTGGGGTTGCGGTTCTTTTTTTTTTTTTTTTTTTTTTTTGGCTTTTGCCATTTGTTGGGCCGCTCCTGCGGCATATGGAGGCTCCCAGGCTAGGGGTCTAATCGGAGCTGTTGACGCCAGCCTACACCAGAGCCACAGCAATGCAGGATCCGAGCCGCGTCTGCGACCTACGCCACAGCTCACGGCAACGCCAGATCCTTAACCCGCTGAGCAAGGCCAGGGATCGAACCTGCAACCTCATGGTTCCTAGTCAGATTCGTTAACCACTGCGCCACGACGGGAACTCCCTTTTTTTTGGCGGTTCTCTTATTTTCAAATGCATTTTCAATGTTCTGCATTTGCCTTCTCCTCTTCTCATGCCTGCTAGTTTTGATAGCATATTTGTCAGTGGGTGATTTTCTAGGTCCGTATTATCTTTGTCTCTACCAGTGAGTTTTCTCATTTGAAATTTTCTTGTTTCTAATTGTGGCTTTTTCTTTTCTCCTTAGAGAAATTCCTGTAGTAGTTGTTGTAGAGATGCTCTGAAGATGGTGAATTTTTTAGCTCCTACTTATCTTAAAAGCTTTTGATCTCTCCATTGAATCTGAATGAGAGCCCTGCTGGGTATATTATTCTTGGTTCTAAGTTCCTCCCCTTCATCACCTTAAATATATCTTGCCAGTCCCTTCTAGCTTGCAGAGTCTCTGCTGAAAGATCAGCTGTTACCTTTGTAGGGGTTCCTTTGTATGTTATTTGTTGCTTTTCCCCTTTGGCTTTTAATATTTTTTTCTTTGTATTTAATTTTTGTCAGTTTGATTAGTACGTGTCTCACTGTTTCTTTGGGTTCATCCTGTGTGGGATTCTCAGTGCTTCCTCAAATTGAGTGTGTCCTTTCCCATATTAGGGAAGTTTTTAGCTGTAATCTCTGCACATATTTTCTCTGGTCCTTTTTGTCTCTCTTCTCCTTCTGGAACCTGTATGATACGAATGTCATACGTTTGATGTTGTCCTAGAGATCTCTTGGACTTTCCTCAGTTCTTTTCATTCTTTTTTCTTTATTTTTTTTCCCCTGTGGCAGTGATTTCTACCACTGTCTACCATGTCACTTATTTGTTCTTCTGCGTCTGTTACCCTGCTCTTGATTCCTTCTCGTGTATTCTTCATTTCAGATACTGTGCTATCCATCTTAGTTTGCTTGTTCTTTAAGTCTTCTAGCTCTTTGTTAAACATCTCTCATAATTTCTCTATCTGTGTCTCCATTTTTTCCAGAGGTCTTGGATCATCTTTACTGTCATCACTCTGAATTCTTTTTCAGGTAGATTATCTATCTCCTCTTTACTTAGCTGTTTTTGTGTGTTTTTTGTCTTGTTCCTTTGTCTGAAAGCTATTTCTTTGCCATCTCATAGTGTCTAACTTTCTATATTTATTTCCCCCTCGGTGACAGGTATGTTCATGCCTCATCTTGGAGTTCTCAGGGTGGTAGTGGCTCACGTGTACCTAGAGCATGTGATGGGAGCAGTTTATTATGCTACCACCCCTGAAGCCGGGTGGCTGTTAGGAATGGGGTCTATGTGAGTGCTGACAGTGGTTTTTAATTCACAAGATTACTTTTCTGGTAGGGGGAGTATGGTCATGGGGTCATTACTGGCTCCTGTGACCAGGCACCTGTCAGGACAGTTTCCTGTAATTGGTAATGTCAGCAGTTGATCCTGCTGTCCCTCCCTTTGTCAAGGAGGCTCTAGGGACTGCTCTCTGTAGATGGGGGGACAGGAGTGCTGGGGGGCATTCTCTGTAGCCCCAGAGGCAGGGCTGCTCCCTAACTGTTGCTAAAAGGCTTTCTCTGAAGCTTTAAGGCCTGCAATGTTCCAGTGGTCTCTTCTCTTATCAGGCTGACAGCAGAGTGCTCCCTGGAGGCACTGCAAAGTAAAAACCTGCACCAGTGGTCCCCTCTCAACTCCTTTGGCTAGCTGTGCAACATATGCTGCTTCCATGGTCTCCTGGTGCTCGTTGGCAGGGATCACAGAGCTTGTGCTATTCCTGGGATCACTCTACCAATCTGCCAGGCTGTTTGAGTCTCCTGGGCTGTGTCCATTGTTTTCAGGTTCACTTTGCCCCTTCACTGGGCCTTTTGGGGCTTTCCACCTGCCCATCTGGCCTCTTATAACTCTCAGGATGCTTTGTGCTATTTCCAAGTTCACTTTCTCCACCCCCTATGCAGGTTGCAGTCTTCGCCCACCCACCAGGCCTTTTGTGACTCCCAGGACCTTTTGCACATTTTCTAAAATAGCTTTACCAGTTCAGTGGGCTTTTCACAGCTCTCCACCAGCCCAGAAGGTCCCTTGTGGATTTCCCGGATCTTTTGCACCGCTTCCGAGATACCTTTCTCCACCCCATAGGCAAATAATGGTTCTGTAGCTGACCAGGAGGCCCCTTGCAGAATCTTGAACAGTCTGTTCTGATTCCCAAATCACCCTCTGTCCCCTAGGCAAATCGTGTTTCTTTGCTTGTCCAGAAGCCCCTTGTGGATTCCCAGAATCTTTTCCTGTTTCCGAGGTAACTTTCTCCACCTCTTAGGAAGGTCATGGCTTTGTGCCCACCTTAGAGGCCCTTTGCAGAACTGTGTTCCTTGGTGCTGCTTCAGAGATGACTTTCTCCACCCCTCCCAGTTAAATTTCAGCTCTGCGCCTGCCCCTGGCTCTTCATGGACTCCCAGGACCCAGAATCTTTTGCACTGTTTCTGAAATAACTTCCTTTTCCCCCCATGAAAATTGTGGCTCTCCCTCTGCTCAGGGGGCCCCTTGTGGAGTCTGCTTGTCTGCATTGTTTCCAAAATCATCTTCTGTCCCCTAGGGAAAACAGGGCTCTTCACCCACACTCTGCGCCATCCATGATCCGCTGAGCCTTCTGCACTGTTAGGGCGGTTGCTTCAGTATTCCCCTGCCTGGCTGTTGGCTGGCACCATGTGGACTCTGCTATTCCCTAGTTCCCTCCATTTGCTGTAAGGGTTCCCTCTGCTTGCTCCACTTTCTCTGTAGCCTTAAGAGCTGTGGGCTGCTCTGCAGCCATTGCTAAGCTGGATCTGGGGCAGTTGGGATCTTACGGTCTGAGAGAGGTCGCATGTGGTAAGGTTAAAGTGGTGGATCCTGCCCCTTCTCTCAAGCACCCCCTAACAATGGTGACTTCCCTCCAAGCCCACCTGGGATTCCTCAAATTATAGCTTCAAATGTGGTCACTCTAGACTGCAGTCCCTCCAGCTGTCTCCATGCTACCCATCCTAGTTTTTCCCCAGGTGGCCAGCCCCAGCTTCTCTCTGAGTCTGATATCCAAAGCTAGAGTTTCAGTTCCCGGCCTCTCTCCTCCCCCAGCTTATAGTTGGGGAGTGCCGGGCGGTGACACTGACCATTTGTAGAGGACTGTTTCCTTTTTAACTGCCTTATACCGATTGCTCTGTTTTCCTCCAGTACTCCAAAGTTCTTCCTCTGTCTCTCTTTGTCTTCTTTCTTTTGTCCTAGCCAATTTTGTGAAGCTTTTCTTTCTCTATTGGAATCCTGGGTTCTTATTGTCAGCATTCAGCAGATTTTCTGGGCAAAATTTTCCACATATAGATGGATTTTCAGTGGATTTGTGGGAGTAGGTTGAGCCTTACATCCTACTCTGTTGCTGCCATCTTTTTTCTCCCTGAACCAAGGCTTCTAATACTAAAGACCATGTACTTATTTCACCCAGCAGCCTCTTAGTGATTTGATAGGAATGAAAAAGAATAAAGTGGTTGGCACTTACTTATTCTCCCATAGGTATTAGTTCGCTTTCTTTCTTTTCTAGGTTTTATTATTCATAATTAATGGCTGCCCCTTACATAAGTACGGTAGGGCCAATAACTCGGGAGTTCCTTAGTATTCCCCTCCTTGCATCCCGCATCCCCATTACTATGCCCATTGTACAGGGTGGTCATGAAGATTTTAAAAATTTATACATGTTAAGTGCCTAGAGTGGAACCTGGCTCACAGTTACTGTGCATATGTTAGTTACTACTGTTATTGTTGTAACTGTTACTATTATTTTTCCCCAAAGTTTCTTTCTTTCTTTCTTTTTTTTTTTTTTTTTTTTTTGGCCACTCCATGGCATATGGAGCTCCCAGGCCAGGGATCAGATCCAAACTACAGCTGCAAACTAAGCTACAGCTGTGGCAATTCTGGATCCTTAACTCACTGCGCCAGGCCAGTGATCAAACCTGCATCCCAGCACTCCAAAGATTCTGCCAATCGTGTTGTGCCACAGTGGTAGCTCCTATTTTTTACCAAAGTTTAAAGGAAAGGCACATTAATGAAAAATTATTTTGTACCTAGAAGATCAGTGTTAGGGAGGCACTTAAAATGAGTTGAGACTTGATAAAAATACCAAGAACTCTTAAAATAACCTTTTAAAAAGTCTTAGTTGTTAAGAAGGTGGCATAATGATGACAGATGCTTGGTGGAAATTAAATTTTTTTTTTCATATATCTATGAAGAATGATAACCAAATATGAAATCGTATAAGAGCTAGTTAGGAATAGAGTGATCATATCTCCCAATTTGTATGGAACAATCTTGATTTACATCTCTTGACCTGGTGAAATTATTAATAATGCTCCCTTTCACTCTCAAATGTCTGGTTTGGGTGAAATAATTACACCATCACCCTAGTAACCCTTAATGGAAATAAGTGTGGGGTTACCATTAAAAAAAGCATCTGTGTTCTAAAAGAATCTGTACTTTCTAGGCTCAGATAAAAAAATATCCTAAGTTTAGTGGGAATTCTAGATGGGATCGTGAAATACCAGTAATCTTTGAGGAACCAGAAAACAGAGAAGGTGCCATAACACTGAGCTTGGGCAAAAATCTAAAATTTAAGAGGAAAAGTTGGATTCTAGAAGCCACAGAGCAGGGAATTTACCTTCTAATCCTAGAAAAGTCCTTAAATGGGCTATTCAACTGTGTTTTAAATGACATGAAGAATTATGAAAAACTGTTTAGTCAGCATAGTGGCCTTATATTTTTTCCTTCACTATGCACATAGCCAAGTACCCCCCTCTTGGAAAATGGTTAGGGCAAGAAAACAATCATAGTGTCAGGCTTCTAGGACTGCTCTGATCTTACCTAGGCAAGTGTGCACATGGCATCAAGAGAGTGGGCATACAGCTTCCTCCTTAGCACCCATCACAATAAGTAAAACACATGAGACATGGCACAGATAGGCATCAAGAGAGTGGGCATACAGCTTCCTCCTTAGCACCCATCACAATAAGTAAAACACATGAGACATGGCATAGATAGGCAAGTATGTGATCTTTTTCCTGGTTGGCCCAGAGTTTGGAAAGAAACAACAGGGCAGAAATACCTAGTATTTGTTTTGTTTACTTTTTGTTATAGTTGATTTACAATGTTCTGTCAACTTCTGCTGTATAGCAAAGTGACCCAGTCATTCATACATATACACACAACACACATATATTCTTTTTCTCACATTATCCTCCGTCATGTTCCAGCATAAGTGATTCGATATAGTACCCCATGCTATATAGCAGGATCTCATTGCTTATGCAATCCAAACACAGTAGTTTGCATGTATTAACTCCAAACTCCCAGTCCATCCCACTCCCTCCCCCGTGCCCATTGGCAACCACAAGTCTGTTCTCCATGTTCATGAGTTTGCTTCTATTCTGTAGATAGGCTCATTAATGCCATATATTAGATTCCAGATATAAGTGATATGGTGTTTGTCTTTCTGACTTCACTTAGTATGAGACTCTAGTTCCATCCATGTTGCTGCAAACGGCATTCATTATTTTCTTCTTTTTTATGGCTGAGTAGTATTCCATTGTGTATATATACCACATCTTCCTAATCCAGTCATCTGTCGATGGACATTTAGGTTATTTCCACATCTTCGCTATTGTGAATACTGCTGCAATGAACATACAGGTGCATGTGGTTTTTTTGTTTTGTTTTGTTTTTGTTTTTTGTTTTGTCTTTTGTCCTTTCTAGGCCCAAATCCACAACATATGGAGGTTCCCAAGCTAGGGGTCTAATCAGAGCTGTAGTCGCCAGCCTCTGCCACAGCCACAGCAATGCAGGATCTGAGCTGTGTCTGCGACCTACACCACAGCTCATGGCAACACCAGATCCTTAACCCACTGATCGAGGCTAGGGATCGAACCCGCAACCTCATGGTTCCTAGTCAGATTCGTCAACCACTGAGCCACAACGGGAACTGTCTTTTTTAAGGAAAGTTTTGTTCAGATATATGCCCAAGAGTGGGACTGCTGGGTCATATGATAGTTCCATATATAGTTTTCTAAGGTACCTTCATGCTGTTTTCTATAGTGGTTGTACCAGTTTACATTCCCACCAACAGCGCAGGAAGGTTCCCTTTTCTCCATACCCTCTCCAGCATATGTTATTTGTTGACTTGTTAATTGATGGCCATTCTGACTGGTATGAGGTGGCACCTCAGAGTAGTTTTGATTTGCATTTCTCTAATAATCAATGATGCTGAGCATTTTTTCCATGTGCCTGTTGGCTATCTCTGTATCTCTTTTGGAGAAATGTCTATTTAGTTCTTCTGCCCTTTTTAGTTGCATTATTTGAAACTACTTTTTCCCATTCCATAGGTTGTCTTTTTTTTTTTTTTTAATGGCTTTCTTTGCTGTGCAAAAACTTGTAAGTTTGATTAGGTCTCATTGGTTTATTTTTGTTTTTATTTCTGTTGCCTTGGGAGACTGACCAAAGAAAACGTTTGTACGGGCTATGTCAGAAAATGTTTTGCTATGTTCACTTAGGAGTTTTATGGTGCCTTGTCTTATGTTTAAGTCTTTAAGCCATTTTGATTTATTTTTGTGTATGGTGTGAGGGTGTGTTCTGATTTCATTGATTGACATGTGGTTGGTCCAGTTTTTCCAGCACCACTTGCTGAAGACACTGTCTTTTCACCATTTTATATTCTTGTGTCCTTTGTCGAAGATAAATTGACCATAGGTGTCTGGGTTTATTTCTGGGCTCTCTATTCTGTTCCATTGGTCTATTTGTCTGTTTTGGTCGCTGTAGCTTTATAATATTGTCTGAAGTCTGGGATAGTTATGCCTCCTGCTTGTTTTTTTTTCCCCTCAGGATTTCTTTGGCAATTCTGGGTCTTTTATGGTTCCATATAAATTTTTGGTTTGTTGTAGTTTTGTGAAAAATGTCATAGGTGATCTGATAGAGATTACACTGAATTTCTAGATTGCTTTGGGTAGTATGGCCATTTTAACAGTATTGGCTCTTCTAATCCAGGAACATGGAATATCTTTCCATTACTTTGAACCCTTTTTAATTTCCTTGATTAACGTTTTATAGTTCTCAGCATATAGTCTTTCACCTGCTTAGGTTTACTCCTAAATATTTAATGTTTTGGGATACAATTTTAAAAGGTATTGTATTTTTATATTTCTTTTATAATGTTTCACTGTTAGTATACAGAAATGCAACCAATTTCTGAATGTTAATCTTGTATCCTGCTACTTTGCTGAGTTCATTGACAATTCAAGTAATTTTTGTATGGGGTCCTTAGTCCTTATACAGTATCATGTCATCTGCATAGAGTGACAATTTCACTTTTTCTCTTCCAGTTTGGATACGTTTTATTTCTTCTGTTTGTCAGATTGCTGTGGCTAGGACTTCCCATGCTATGTTGAGTAAAACTGGTGAGAATGGGCATCCTTGTCTTGTTCCAGACTTTAGCAGGAAGGCTTTCAGCTTTTCTCTTTTGAGTATTTTATTGGCTATGGGTTTGTCATAAATGGCTTTTATTATGTTAAAGTATGTTCCCTCTGTACCCATGTTGGTAAGAGTTTTTATCATGAATGGATGTTGGATTTTGTCAGATGCTTTTTCTGCATCTATTGAGATAATCATGTGTTTTTTGACTTTTCTTTTGTTAATGTGGTGCATGATGTTGATTTATTATCCTGTGTTGAACCATCATTGTGAACTTAGGATGAATCCCACTTAATTGTGGTGTATGATCTTTTTTATGTTGTTGGATTCGGTTGGCTAAAATTATGTTGAGAATTTTTGCATCTATATTCCTCAAAGATATTGAACTATACTTTTCTTTTTTGGTAGCATCTTTGTCTGGTTTTGGTATTAGGGTGATGGTGGCTTCATAGAATGTCTTTGGGAGTGTTCCTTCTTCTTCAACATTTTGGAAAAGCTTAAGAAGGATGAGTATAAGTTTTTTGTTGTATGTTTGGTAGAATTCGCCTGTGAAGCCATCTGGTCCTGGACTTTTTTTGTAGGAGTGTTTTTATTACATATTTGATTTCATTTCTAGTGATAGGTCTGTTCAGTTGATCTGTTTCTTCTTCAGTTTTGGCAGGATGTATGTTTCTAGAAAGTTGTCCATTTTGTCTAGGTTGTCAAATTTGTTGGCATATAATTGTTCATAGTATTCTCCTATGGATTTTTTGTATTTGTGCAGTGTCTGTTGAGATTTTTCCTTTTTCATTTCTTATTGTATTTGAGTTCTTTCTCTCTTCTTCTTCGTGACTCTGGCCAGAGGTTTGTCAATTTTGTTTACTCTTTCAAAGAATCAGGTCTTGGTTTTGTTGTTTTGTTTTTTTCTGTTGTTTTTTTTAAAATCTCTATTTTATTGATTTCCTTCCTGATCTTTATGATTTCCTTCCTTCTGTGACTTTAGGTTTTCTTTTTTCTTCTTTTTCTAATTCTTTTAGGTGGTAGGTTAAGTTGTTGATTTGAAATTTTTTTCTTTTCTGAGAAAAGCCTTATCACTGTGAACTTCCCTCTAAGAACTGTTTTTGTGGCATCCCATAGATTTTGAATGGCTGTGTTTTCATATCATTTGTTTCAAGGTTTTTTTTGTTTTTGTTTTATTTTATTTTATTTTATTTTTTTGTCTTTTTGTCTTTTGTCCTTTCTAGGGCTGCACCTGCGGCGTATGGAGGGTCCCAGGGTAGGGGTCTAATTGGAGCTGTTGCTGCCAGCCTACGCCAGAGCCACATCAATGCCAGATCCGAGCCGAGTCTGCAACCTACACAACAGCTCACAGCAATGCTGCATCCTTAACCCACTGAGGGAGACCAGGGATCGAACCCGTAACGTCATGGTTCCTAGTTGGATTTGTTTCTGCTGTGCCACAATAGGCACTCCCTCAAGGTATTTTTTAACTTCCCTTTTGAGTTCCTCATTGACCCATTGGTTTTTTTAGTAGCATGTTGTTTTAGTCTCCATGTAATCAGTTTTTTTCTCATTTGTTTTCCTGTAGTTGATTTCTAGTTTCATGCCATTGTGGTCAGAGAAGATGCTTGAAATAATTTCTATACTCTTACACTTGTTGAGGTTAGTTTCGTGTGGTCAGTCCTTGAGAATATTCCATATGCACTTGAAAAGAATGTACGTTCTGATTTCTTTGGATGTAATGTCCTGAAAATGTTAATGAAGTCTAACTTTTCTAATGTGTCACTTAGGATCTCTGTTGCCTTATTGATTTTCTGTCTAGACTATCTGTCCATTGGTGTGAGTGGGGTGTCTCCTACTATTATTGTATTGCCATCAATTTCTCATTTTATATGTTAGTTTCTGTTGTATCTATTTGGGTGCTCCTATCTTAGGGGCATATATATTGACAATTGTAATATATTCTTGAATGGATCATTTCATCATTAGTGTCCTTGTCTTTCTTTATGGCCTTTGTTTGAAAGTCTATTTTGTCTGATACGAGTTTTGCAACTCCTGCTTTCCTGTCTCTTCGATTCGCATGAAATTGTCTTTTTCCATCCCCTCACTTTCAATTTATATGTGTCCTTTGCTCTAAGGTGAGTCTCTTGTAGACAGCTCTTGCTTTTTATCCAATATGACACTCTATGTCTTTTGATTGGAACATTCAGTTCATTGACATTTGAGGTAATAATTGATAAATAGTATTTATTGCCATTTTAAATCTTGCTTTCTAGTTGATTCTCTTTCTCCTTTTTCTTTTTTTGCCTGGATGATTTCCTTTTATTTTATGCTTGTGTCCTCTTCTTTTTAGTTTTCATGGATATAATGTTTGGTTTTGATTTGTGGTTGCCGTGTTTTTCGAGTATGTTAACCCCTTCCTGTATCTGCTTGCTTTAGCCTGCTAGTTATATAGGCTCAAACACATTCTACAAAGAAAAAAAAAAAAAGTGTCTAGGTTTTCTTTCTTTCCTTCCCCACATTTTACAAGTTTGAAGTTCTTTTTTTAACATCTTAATGTTTGTCCTTTTGCAGTTCCTAGTGTTTATCATTGCTTTTACCAGTTTTTTTTTTCCTTTTGGATCTGTATACTGGCTTATTAAGTGATTGCTTTCCAATTGTGATTTCCTCTATCTTATTTTTTCTTACTTTTTTATTTAGAGAAGCCCTTTCAGTGTTTCTCTTAGAATGGGTTTAGTACTGCTGTACTATTAGTTTTTATTTGTTGTAGAAATTCTTTACTTCCCCCTTCTATTTCAAATGATATTCTTGCTGGATATTCTAGGCTGCAAATTTTTCCCTTTTAGAACTTTGTATATATCTTGCCACTCTCTTCTGGCTTATAGTGTTTCTGTTGGAAATCAGATGATAGCCCTATGGGGATTCCCTTATAATTAACTCTTTTTTTTCCCTTGCTGCGTTTAGACTCCTCTCTTTGTATTTAACTTTTGCCATTTTTATTATAATATGTCTTGGTGTGGGCCTGTTTGTGTTCAACTTGTTTGGGGTCCTCTGTGCTTCCTGCATCTTGATATCTGTTTCCTTTAGATTTGGAAAGTTTTCAGCCATAATTTCTTCAAATATATTTTCAATCCCCTTTTCTTTTTCTTCTCCTTCTGGAATCCCTATTATTACTTTGCTGTTACAGTTAGATACTAATAGAGAATAAGAGCAACTCTACTGATGTAATTCTCCTGGAGGGGAAGAGTTTAGGGAGCTGTAACTCTTTCGGTTCCTAGCCAAGAAAATTACTTCTTTTGGGAGAGTTCCCCTGATCCTTGAGGCTACAGACACCTCTACGCTCCTGTGGTTAACTCATGGCATAGCATCTACAATATTCTATTATAATCACCTTTTTACCCATCTATTTTGCTTCTTCACACAACCTTGAACTCCATGATGGTGGGGGCAGTCTCTTGTTTACTGTTGTACCCTTAGCCTGGCAACAGTAGATTAATGCTTGCTGAATGGTAAATGTATGATGTATTATAAACCTCATGAGGTATTTTGTCAACTCATTCTAGTCTCTCCTACCACAAGGCTGAGTGACTAAGCTAGGCAGTCAGAAATACCTCACAGAAAATGTGTAGCATTCATGCGAAGGTTTCCAGGACCTCTGTAGAACCCTGCAGTGCCCAAAAGGGCACTCCAGTGTCAGTGTCAAAGTCGTGTTTATCTCTGAGTTGGTCTAAGATCTTAATCTATTCTAGACTAAAATCTTCGGACCCCACAGTCAATTTAGGATATAGGATTAAAGGTGACTAGACATCAGATAATTAGTATTCACAGATGACCCAGCCAGGTCCATTCCAGTTATTGGTAATGTTTTCTTGTCCCTTAATTCATTTCTTCATTTATTTGTTACATAACTTGGCTTTTTGAAATGACAGATTTATTAATCACTCACAGTGCTCTAGGTGGTGAGAATACAAAGCGCAGTTCTTGCTCCCAGATCATTCACATGGTGACAAGGAAAAGGGATATATATATATATGTATATATATATATGTATATATATACCCACACATCCAACTTTTTTAGATGGGGTACTCGAAGAACACGTAAATAAAGGGCTGCAGGATCACACGGGATGACAACCATCCTGAACACTGAAGGATGGATAGAGGAACTTACTACGCAAGGTAGGGAGGGAGGAGTAAAGGGAACATTTTAGAGAAGTTTGTAAACTGCACCTTTTCTCTTCCAGTGACTCCAAAACCTATTCTCTAAGGGCAGGCTAGCCCTTTCCCAGTGTGCTCTGCAAGAGGGACCTTTGATGCTTCAGCTAAAGGTTAGGTTTGAGTTATCCACACATGGATTCATACAACTTCCCATTGTGAGTCAAGTACTGTTAAACAATCTAAAAAATAACTTTAAAACTGGAAAATCTTGTGACTCTGGTCATTTGGATTCTGAGTAAAATGTTCACAATATGATATTTATGCCAAATTGAATTAGTAAAAAGTCTCAAATATAAAAATATTTTATAAATATAGTTTTATTACTTGGAAATACATACAAAAATTCAAACACAGCTAAAAAACAGTTGCCAAGCAGCGGTCCTAACCAACCTGTTTTAATGAACACATAAAACAGTTATAATCAGCATAAAACAATTTAAGTCCTGAAAAAACTTATTTTCTTCAGGGTCTTGAAATATTGGGCTTAAAAACTGTTTATTTACTCTTTACCAGCTATTTAAATATTTCCCCCAAATATTTCAGATTAGCATGTCAGTTTTGTCCATGGAATATCTTATCAAGAAAACAGCTGAGGCCATATAACTATGTTTTGAAAACTGGAATACTATTTGTCCATTTTGTCTTCTGTTACCTTATATTCCCTCATGCATCTCAAAAATTCCCAATAGTTGCAAACAGACAGCACTTGCAACATCCAGTAGCTCTCTGCGATACTGAAATTTGGGCCTAAGAGCCCTAAACTATTCCAGGTATCAAGATATTTATTTATTTGCTGTTTTGCTTGTGTTATTCTGTTTTTGTCCAGGCTGACTAGATCTCATTGTCAGAAAAAAAAAAAACTTGAGTTATTCTGCTTTTCCTGATTGTTAACCCACTTCACTCCTTTATCTATTATTTTTGCTGTGATTCAGGTTTTAAAATTCTTTTTTGGCAACTTTTACATTTTCTGCAAATTTAAACTCATTTGGAGCTTTAATATTTCACGTTCTTTTATATTTCATTTTCCTCTTTTGGGGCATTATCGTTGCCAGTTTTCCCTTCTTTTATGTGTGATCTTTGACAACCTGACTTCATCAGAGACCTCTCCATACGATGGCTTTATCTTTTGGCTGCACCTGTAGCATGTGTAAGTTCTGGGCTGGGGATCAAACCCATGTCACAGTTGTTACCTGCACCACAGCTGAGGCAAAACCGAATCCTTAACCTGCTGCACTATAAGGGAACTTCCTCTGTGAGATGATTTAGATACTTATTCTCTGTCTTCCAAAGTTCATTTAACTTTTTTTTTTAATGTTCAGAATTTCATCTAATGTTAGTTTTAATCCTTTTATGGTCCCCCTTACCACTGCATCAATTTTTGAAAAACTGGAAAAAACGGGCTATCAGCAGGGCTTACTCTAATTTTGGTTTTACAACTTGACTGTGTTCTTCAGCCTAGTCTAGCATCCCCTCTCTCCACAGCTGAGGAGCCTGAGGCCTGGAGTAGACTGGATAAAATAAGACTTTGACCTGCAATATTTTCTGATTCATGATTCAGAGGGGAAGAAGTCTAAACTGTGAGCTGTAGATTCCTGGAGTTCTCTCTACATCCAGCTGGTGACAAATCCCTAGGGAATCTCTTGTATCTGTTCCTCTCCACCTCTGCTGTCACTGTCTTAGCTCTGGCCATTGTTTCTCCCCTGTTGGACTCAGGTAATCATACCTAGACCTGCTGTCACAGTGTTATTTTCCAAACTTAAAAATATGAACATACTTCCCTACTTAAATTTGTTGATGGGTCTCTACTAGCTATAAGGTACAGTACAAAGCCTGCACGATCAGCTCCAACTTTCTTTGTTGTTGTCCTAGCCACAGGCTCCTCCCCACCCCCTACCCTGTACTAGCCCTATGGCAAGAACTTAATTTCTTTAATGTGTTTTGCTGTTTCACATTTGAGCTTGTAAAATACAACTTTTTATAAATTTGGGCACTAAATCCTGATGAATGCTGAGCTCTTCAAGGGTACAGAATTATCTAAGGTCACTGTGGGTATCTCACTCATTCTGTAGACATTAGATGATGACTCCCAAGTGTCCAGAAATGCTAGATACTGGTGATAACAGGCATAAAATTCAGTATCCTTGTCCTCAATGGCCTTACACTCTAGAGAAAACAGTGACAGTGTCAGGGCTAGAGCCTAGGTTCCCATATGCATGAACGCTAAATAAAGCTTCAAATCTACCTTTTTTAAAAAACAGCCTACTTAGTTATCTTAGGTCACTGAACATGTGCTCCTTAAGGCCTTTATCATAATAACTACTCTCAAACTGATTTTCTGCAACCCAATTCTTAAGTGTTATCTTCTGTTTACTATTTTTTAAAGCCAATGACAGGATTATAAATTTATTCCAGCCAATTGCATGTGCTACTTATGGTTTTGTGTACTAGCTTGCTTAATGTTGGCAAATTTTCATTCTGACCACCTCATGTTTGGTCCATCCTCTGATCTGAAAACTATATTTCTGATTTCAAAGTTACTGATTAAAAACAATGAAAAGAACAGACAAAGGTGCAACCTTTAGGAAGCTCTGGCCTGCTTTCTTGTTAATCCGGTAAAATATACTGAGCATGCCCCTTACTACCTTATTAACAGCACTTATTATTCTGAAAGAAATGATGGGTAAGTCATGCATAAGTAAGAACTGTAGGCTGATTTTTAAAAATAACAATCATTAAATAACTATTATAAATATTTTAAAAGAATTGGAAGTTGTTACATATATTACATACTACATATAATGGCACATGTCAGCCTTTTAAGCTTAAAAATAATCTTTCCCCAAACTGGGATTGACTTAGACTCCAAGTATAAAATGACTCTTGGCCTATAGCACCAACCCAGGCCTGGAGGAAAGCCAATTTTGAACCTGTCCTCTGGCATTGGGCTTCCTGATATGACAATGAGGGTCTTCTCCCTCTAGTTTTGTTCCCTGGCAGTATTGAGGCCTGGCACAGGAACCCATTTGACTATATACTGCAGGCCTAGGAAATCAGAGAATCTAGAGGGCATAGGGTCCTCTAACAATTTTACAATGAAAAAAACAAGTATGTGCCTTATTCATTTTTGATCTATACAACTCTAACAAGACTATAAGATAGAAGGTTAGAATTACTGAAATGCATTTTCTCTGCTGGTTTTTCTCTTTGGAAATTTAAGTATCATGATAGGAGGAGCCTTAAAAGTCATCTAGTTCAATACTAGTAACCTGCTCTACTTGCATCTTCCTTTCCCAGATTTAGGTATAATTCAAAGTTTTAAATGCCATCCATATGCCACTTTGTTAGACAAACACATAGAAATTTAATAACACTTTTCACTTTCTTTTCCTTAATTCATAAGGACATTTCCTGCCAAATGTTCTGGCTTATGGCTCTCCTCCTCTTCATAGTATGTTTAAGTTACACATTAAGAATCCGAAAAAAATACCACTATGGAATTTTCATAAGCAATATCCAACCAATCAGTAAAACACAGTACACAGTGTGAAAATTTTAATTTATTCCCTCCCCCAAGTATCCAGAATGTATACCCCCTTAGCTTTGAGAAAAGTGATAAGTAAAATACCAACAGAGTTGATCATATGTAAAGAAAAGGAAGAAAAGCACATACTACACAGGAAACATCCCTAAGTCCTCCCTAACCTAGTAGTGCAAGTTAATGGTCTATTTCTGGCAATGTCACCTTTCATTTGATTTATAAAAATTTTACAGGACAGATTTAAAGCAAAGATAGGCCTCTGTTTATTTATTTTTTAACCCTAGCAGATTTTTAAAAAGAGGCTATATTAAATGACAATGCATTTTGAGTCGGGGAGAAAAAAAAATTAAAAACCCAAAACTTCTTTCAGTTTATTCAAAATAAAAATACACATAGAATTATGAAAATATAGGTTTACTATTTCCACCATGTAAGTTGATGCTGCTGTTTGAAAGGCTTGCAAATTGTTTCTCAAGTTTTTAAAGCTCATCTCGATCCCTCAATAAAGTATACCTATATTCACTGGGTGCTAGTTTCTGGAAGGAGCTCTCAGGTGGGCTGCTTGCTACATCTTGGACTTCCTACAAGAGAAAGGATAAAACATTTTTACATCAATATATTTTATGGAATTATATTTTAGTAAGAGTATTAGATGGATGGTAATGGCCTATAATTATTTGCTTAATAATCAATAAAAGATAGCCTCTATGTGCCAAAGAGAAGAGTTGAGTTTAAATCTTGCTTTCTGCATTTTAAATGCCCTTACTCAAATTCTCCAGGGCAGAGCTGCCACAGAGCCATTAACCATGGACCTGATGACAGTTCCTGAGGTGTGATGGAAGGAAACAAAATATCTGATACCTGGGTGCTTTCCTATACTATTCTATAGAGGCAGTATAACCCTATGTAGGCCAAACCCCTTCCCTCTTACAAATGACTGCTAAGAGAATTAAAGGCACCTACTCTGTAGATAGAGATCTGGTTGCCAGCAGTTATCAAAACGTAGTTGATGTAATTATGGAGGAAAACAGACACTTCAACACTGCAAGAAATTAGTATCTCTTTTATTTTACTTGTGCACCAACAGTAGGTCAAAATATACAGTAGAACTCTAAGGGTGACTTCCAAGAATTTCAAGGAAAAGACAGTGTTGTCTATCCTTTATCTCTATACCATGAGCTCCTCAAAAGCAAACATGACTGTCATTGTTTAATACTTCTATAGTTCACATAGGCACATAGTGCATATAATACATGATATATATAATAGTGCATTCCCATTATAATGGGAAGCAACATGCCTACAAATTTCCCTTTCACTTTGTCATGTTCCTCTTCCCCAGTAAATTCTTTTTTTTTCTGGCTGACATATATGTTTTGTTTAATTAAGCTGAAAGTGAATTACTATAAAACAAACATCTATTTGGTGCCTACTATGTACTAGTATGCAAAGATGAATAAAGACAAGGAGATCAGTGTCTAATGGAGAAGTTGAAACAAATAGGATAATGCACTAATGGCAAGCTACATCTTTTCTTAATCTGATAAAATACTAAGTAGGCCTACTTTGCTCTACTGTCAGCAAGACTTTCCTGCTTCTATAGTTGCTTAATTATCAAAGAAAAAAAAATCTGACCTCTGATTTTAAGGAAAAAGCATGTCATCGGATTCCTAAAAGGTACTTAACTGTGAACTTAATTTGACTCTTAAGGAAAATTCATTTTTATTTTCCCTTAATATGTGACAGTTCTTTAGGCAAAAGTGGATTGATGTTCTGGGGCATATTAAATAAAAGTTTGGGTACATATCATCTTCCCTCAGTATAACGGTAATAGACATGATATAAATCAATAATGCATCAAAATGCAATTTTAGGGATGTTTAATAAAACAGAAATTTGTAC
Source organism: Phacochoerus africanus (assembly GCF_016906955.1). Lineage (NCBI taxonomy): Eukaryota > Metazoa > Chordata > Mammalia > Artiodactyla > Suidae > Phacochoerus > Phacochoerus africanus. Next base: position 243,746,455 of record NC_062545.1, read on the forward strand.
AGAAGTTATAAGGGGAGGTCCTGTTGTGGCTCAGCAGGTTAAGGACCCAACATAGTCTCTCCGAGGATATGAGTTCCATCCCTGGCCTCCCTCAGTGAGTTAAGGATCTGACATGTCCACAAGCTGGAGCATAGGTCACAGATGCAGCTCAGATCCAGTGTTGCTATGGAGTAAGCCTCAACAGCAGCTCTGATTTGACCCCCTAGCCCGGGAACTTAACATATGCCACAACTGTGGCCATTTGAAAAAAAGTTACAAGGTACTTGTTACTTGTAACAAGAAAATTCTCAGGTTTAAAAAAAAAATATATATATATATATATATATGGTTATATATATATATCAAGTAAATATGAAATTTTATTGATTAAATAGTTGTCAAGCATTTTAAATCTCAAATGGAAAAGCTGCCTTAAACCATACGTTTTGAGCATTATGAATACTATAGTAGTGAGGACTCTTAAGGTACCAAATCGTTATTTTCTTTTTTTTTTTTTTTGTCTTTCTGCTATTTCTTTGGGCCGCTCCTGCGGCATATGGAGGTTCCCAGGCTAGGGGTTGAATCGGAGCTGTAGCCCCCGGCCTACGCCAGAGCCACAGCAACGCGGGATCCGAGCCGCGTCTGCAACCTACACCACAGCTCACGGCAACGCCGGATCGTTAACCCACTGAGCAAGGGCAGGGACCGAACCCGCAACCTCATGGTTCCTAGTCGGATTCGTTAACCTCTGCGCCACGACGGGAACTCCCCAAATCGTTATTTTCTTTATAGTGTGGTCAGTCTCCCAGCCACAGAGGAAGGCTTGAACAATTAATGGAATCCACTGATTTCTTCACTAATCTACCTGCCTCTAGTTCCTACCTTCTATACTGGCTATATTGAAGCCAACTGTATTTAACCCTTTTATAGCTATATTCCACAAAGAACATACTCAGACCACCTTAGTTTACATGATCAAAAAACTATTGTCTTACAACTTTTCTGAAGGTTTAAAATTTTTAAAGGAATATAATTTGTATATTATCTGGAGTCCATTCAGAATGTTTTTACAAAGACATTCAGGAGCAGAAACTTTTCAAGACTACTTGAAAAAAACAAAAAAAGTCCCCACTGAAAAACAAATTAGACTCCTACCTGTCCTGGGGCTGTATCAGTTGGGTCAGGACCATGATGGAATTCTCTGTGCAGTTTTCCAGAATGTAAGTCAAAAACGAACTGCTTGAGTTTTCCAGGGATTCTATAACCAAAGTAAAATAAAAATTTAACTTAAACTACTAAAATGAACTTAGTTCTATGTCACCAACCTCACAACATTAAAAACAAAAAATTTTTTACCTAAAATCCCATCACTCCTACCATAACTATTAGCAGGCCAGGTACACCTTGAATATTTTTACACAGTTGTAATCATGATATCTAGATGCTCAATTTTGTGTTCTAATTCTTACACTTGTTTTATAGAAGTTTTTCTATGTTTATTGTAACATGCGTTTGAGTCTCTCAAGATGCTGTCCTAAGTAAGATTCCTTTACTGTTGAGCATTTAAATATTTTCCTTAATGTATATAACCATGAAACCTTATGTTCTGTAGAATTACACTAAAAATAATAGGGGCTCAAAAGAAAAACAGTGTTGGGGCTAATCACTTAAAACTATGTAGCTTTGCAACCAGAGTACGACTAAGAACCTACAACAAAAATATTAGAACTCTTCAGCCTCCATCAGCATTTGAGCCCTATGTCAGCCAGGTGATGCTATGTAATCTTAACCTGGAGCTCAGTAGTCCTCTTTTGAGATACAGGTCCTTTAGGGCATTCACTGCCAGCAGAACCAGTTTTCAAAATAATCTAAACCAGGGTATAGCTTTTTCATGTTTTCAGTATTGAAATTTCTTCAAAACTACTTCTACCCCAGAGGCAGTTTTACTGACTAGCTTATTACAATGTGAAAAGCAAAGTACTTCTCAAGGCCATGAAAGTGGCTTTAAAAAAAAAAAATGTCCTCATACACCACCAAGGCATTGTCTTTTATGGTGAAAAAGCTTTCTTTGGTGGCTTTAAACTATTTTGAGGAAAACAGCATAAGAACCAAGACAAATATTTGACATCATTCCCCTAATTACCAATCATGGTATGAGCAAATCTGCAGAACAGAAAAACATGCATTGTAGCAAAACAGACCACTATAAAGCTAAGCTGATTTACCTATCAGCCTTTTTTCTTCATAATTATTTCCCTGAGTAGTATCTTATCAAGTAGATGTGATGAGTTAAAGAATAAGAACTTTTAACAAAGTACAGGCAAATTATAGGTATAGAACATCAATATTTACTGCCAGTGGTCTGTGCTGCCAGCACATTTGTCTTTTATTATTAAAATTTGTTTTGCTAACTCAATAAATAAAAGACATCTGTATTTTAATTTCCATCCCTTCAGAAATTAAGCATTTTTCCATTGCCTTAATTTATATTTCCGCTCATATGAATTGTCTGTCCTCTGAGATCATGGTATTTTTTAAATTCATTATATTTTAAAATAGGAATCCTTTTTCATATCTACTGTAAGAATTAAAATGCAGGCCCACAAATACTTTAATTCCTTCACTAGAACTGACTTTTTAAATCACTATTTTTTTCGGCAGCATAGCTGGCTTGTATTAATATTACCAGTTTCTTTTTTCTTTTTATCCTCTCCTGAGGTCCTGCAAGTGTTGTTTCTTCTCTTCAATAACTCCCACTGAGATGTAACAGCCAGTAGCTTCATTGTACACCCATTTTGACTCCCCACTAGCTCCAATGCAACAGAGGCCAGCAGGTGCCAAATGCACAGTTTACAAATACAAATGACTGTCAGGTAGCAGTATTGACAGAATGCCTCTGAAAGGTTCTCTGGTACAGAAGAAACTGCACATGCACTAGAGATAAAATATTGAGAGGATATCAATTTAAATTTAATCTGACGTCATCTACTGTCACCCAAAGAAAAATGCTACAACATATCCATTCAATTCAAAGAACTGCAAATAATCCATAATGTTTAAGATGAAGCCCTTGTTAATTTGTTATTTTATAAGGTTCAAAGATGATCACAATGAATACAGTATGAATTGCTTCTGCTAGTCAAGAAATAATTTATAATTAAGTCCTAAGTATAAAAAATTCACAGAGAACACGTAAAACAGATTTTTCCCAACTTTGATTTTTTCCCCCTTGTTAACAACACGAGGAGAGAGAAAGAATTGTGAGCAAAAGACAAAGAAAAGAAAGACAGAATCTGAATTGATGTGGTAGAAAAACAGATTACAAAAGAGCTCTTATCTAGCTAGTGGCTAGAAATTATTGATCATTAGATAAGAAAACAGACAACATGGTTATCTGCTAAAAAGGAAAATAAACTTTGCTATAATGGACTTTGCTATAATAAATTCAATTATATTTTCATACTTTATACTTTTTCTAATCTCAACACTTGTGTTTTTCTCCCATCCTCCACTTTATTGTTTGCTTACAGTATTTACTTTTAGGTGATGCAAAATTTAAACAGTGAAATGCACAAGTGTTATATTATTTTTAAAAATTCACACAGTAGAATTCACTTTTTAGGCTTAAAGTTATATGAGTTTTAACATAAGCATATAGCATTTTGGTACCACCTCCATAAACATGATACAGAAAATTACAAAACACACTCCTTTTAAAAAAAAACTCCTATCTTCCTCTTCCCCCTAACTCCTACTAACCACTGATCTCTTCCCTGTTCCCATCATTTTCCTTTTCCATAATGTCATGGTCATGGAATTATAGGCATATAATCATGAGACAGGCTTCTTTTACTTAATGTACTGTACTTGAGATTCATCCATTTTGTTGTATGCATAAAAATGTTTGTTCTTTTATTTACTGAATAGTATTCCATTGAGTAGATATACCACAATTAGTTTATTCATTCACCTACTGAAGGACATTTGGGTTCTTTCAAAATTGTGATGTTTATGAACAGTGCCACTCCAAACATTTGTGCACATATTTTTGTAGTTTATTTCTCTAGGAAAAATACTGGGTTATATGGACAGAGTATGTTTGACTTTTAAAAAAAACCCGCCAAATTGTTTTCCAGAGCGGCTGTATCATTTTGCAATCCCACCAGCAATGTATGAGAGTTCCAGTTGCTCCATATCCTCATGAACACCTGGTATTATCAGCATTTTAGTTTAGCCACTCTTTTTTTGGCTGCCCCTTGGCAAATGGAGTTCCTGGGCCAGGGACCAGATCCAGCCTCAGTTGTGGCCTAAGTTGCAGCTGTGGCAATGACAGAACCTTAACCCACTGTGCAAGGCTGGGGATCGAACCTGTGTCCCAGCACTCCCAAGACGCTGCCAATCCTGTTCTGCACCACACTGGGAACTCCTAATTTAGAATTTCTAAACAATGTGCAATGGGATCTCATTCTGGTTTTAATTTGCATTTCTCTAATGAATAATAATGTTGAGTACCTTTTCATGTGCTTGGTTATCATTTGTATATCTTATTTATATTCTAACAGGATCTTTTGTGGGGCAAAAGTTTTAACTTGATGAAGGTTAATTTATCATTTTTTTTTCTTTTATGGGTGGTGTTCTACCTAAGAACTCTTTGTCTAACTGCGGGTCATGAAGAGTTTCTCTTACGTTTATTTTTTAAGAGTTTTACCTTTCACATTTAGGTCTATAATCAATTCTGAATTAATTTTATAAAAAGGAATTCCTTTTTTGGTATGAGGTGTTCAGGTGGTCCAGCACCATTTGTTGAAAAGATTACCCTTCTTTGTTGAATTGTGTATGTGCCTCAAAAAAAAAAAAAAAAATCAATTACTATATTTGTGTGTCTATTTCTAGATTCTCTATTCTGTCCCATAGCATCATGTACCTACTTTTCCACCAAAACTACACTATCTTAATTATTTTAGCTTTATAGCATGTCTTAAAATTGCATATTATGAATCTTCCCACTTTGTTTCTTCTTCAACATTGTTTTTATTATTCTAGTTTTACCTTTACATATAAATTTTAGAATCAGCTTGTCTATAATAAACCTGGCTGAAATTTTGATTGAGATTGCATTAAATCTACACATCAGTTTGGGGACAATCGATATCTTAACAGTACTGAGTCTTCCAATCCATGAACACAGTACATTTCTTATTTTGCTTGTCTCTAAGTTCTTTCATCAACATTTTGTAGTTTTCACCATAAAGTTCCTGTACATACTGTGTTAGATTTATACTTGTTAAAATTTTTTCCTTTAGTGATATTATAAATGGTACTTTATAATAAATTATATAAATAATTTATATAAATTCCCATGGGTATTTTTCACAGAATTAGAAAAAACAGTTCTGAAATTCAAATGTAACCATTAAAGACCTCAATCACCAAAGCCATCTTAAGAAAAGAACAAAGATGGAAGCATCATACTACCTGATTTCAATATACTACAAAGATGTAGTAATCAAAACAGTATGGAACTGGTATAAAAATAAGACATATAGATCAATGGAACAGAATAGAGAGCCGAGAAATGCAGACATTCACAGTCAACTGATTATCAACAAAGGTACCAAGAATAAAAAATGGAGAAAGGATAGTCTTTTAAATAAATGTTGTGGGAAAACAACATCATATGCAGAAGAAAAGAACTGGACTCATCATGGAGAAAAGGGGGAACTCTTCTACACTGTTAATGGGAATGTAAGTTGGTGCAGCCACTTATATTCATGAAAAACAGTATGGCGGTTCCTCAGAAAACTTAAAGTAGTAATTCCCTGGTGGCTCAGCAGGTTAAGGATCCAGCATTGTCACTGTTGTGACTCAGGTTGCTTCTGTGGCACAAGTTTCATCCATGGCCCTGGAACTGCCACATGCCAAAGGTATGGCCAAAAAGAAAACAAAAAACACACCTAAAAATTATCACATACATGTTCCAGTAATCCCACTCCTGGGCATATATCCAGACAAAACTATAATTCAAAAAGATACACGCACCCTTATGTTCACAGCAGCACTATTCACAATAGCCATGTAAACAACCTAAATTGTCCATCAAAAGAAGAATGGATAAAGAAGATTTGGTACACGTATACACTGGAGTACTACTCAGCCTTAAGAAAGAACGAAATAAGGCCATTCGCAGCAACATGGATGCAACCAGATATGATGATACTAAGTGAAGTAAGTCAGAAAGAGAAAGACAAATACAATATAATATCGCTTGTATATGGAATCTAAAATATGGCACAAATGAACCTATTTGTAAAGCAGAAACAGACTCACAGACATAGAGAACAGACTTGTTGCCAATGGGGAGGAGGGGTTGCAGAGGGATGGACTAGAGGTTGGGGGTTAGCAGATGCAAACTATTACATATAGAATGGATAAACAACAAAGTCCTACTGTATAGCACAGGGAACTATGTTCAATATCCTGAGAAAAATCACAATGGAAAGGAATATAAAAAATATATATGCATGTATAACTGAGTCACACTGCTGTAGAGCAGAAATTGACACATTTAAAATCAACTATACTTCAATGAAATAAAAAATTTTTAAAATTGGACTCGTTTTATTTTGCATATCTTACACCATTTATAAAATCAACTCAAAATGGATTAAAGACTTAAATGTAAGACCTGAAACTATAAAACTCCTAGAAGAAAACAGGGGGTAAATTTCTTGACACTGGTCTGGATAATGACTTTTTGAATATAACCCCAAAAGTACAAGCAGCAAAAGCATAGATAGACAATGCAAATATATCAAACAAAAAAGCTTATGCATAGCATAGGAAACATAGTGAAGAGACAACCTACAGAATGAGAGCAAATATTATGCAAATCATACATCTTATTAAGTATTTTAATATCCAAATATAAGGAAAGAACATAATAGCAAGAAAACAAAGAGCCTGATTTAAAAATGGGCAAAGGACCTGACAAAAACACTTTTCAAAAGAAAATATATAAAGGGCCAACAGGTATATGAAAAGGTGCTCAACATCACTAGTCATCAGGGAAATGCAAATCAAAAAGGCAAAAGAGAAGTGTTGGCAAGGATATGGATGAGAGAGCCCTTGTACGTTGTTCATGGTAAAGTAAACTGATAAAGTCATTATGGAAAACAGTATGGAGGTTCCTCAAAAGGTCAAAAATAGAACTACCATACCAGCCAATAATCCCACTTCTAGGGGTATACCTGAAGGAAATGAAATCTTGAACTCTCCTATTCATTTCAGCATTATTCACAATATCCAAGACAGAGAAATAACCCCAGAGTCCATCAATTAATGAATGGGTAAGGAAAATATGGATAAGGTTTACATACACATACACACTATGCAGTACTATTCAACTGTATATAATGAAGGAAATCCTGTCATTTTCAACAGCATAGATGAACCTCAAGGACATGATGCTAAATGAAATATGAAAGAAATGGAACTCAAAGAAGCAGGGGACAGACTGGTGGATACCAAGGACTGGGGGTGGGGGTGGTGGGAGAAATGGGAAAATGTTGGTCAAAGGGTACAAAGTTTCCGTTATGCAAGATGAATAAGTTCTGGAGATCTAATGTACAGCACAGTGACTATAGTTACTAATATTGTATTGTATACTTGAAATTTGCTAAGAGAATAGATCTTAGTAGTTTTCACCAAAAAAAAAAAGGTAACTATATGAGGTAATAGATATGTTAATGAGCTTGACTGTGGTAATTACTTTATTATATATATATATATATCTCAAAATAAATGTATGAAAATTTTATCAATTATACCTCAACAAAGCTGGAGAAAAAGGGGGGCATATAATTTGGAGTGGAGAGGCAACTAATTTTTGCGATTTGAGCCAATCAAATGTCTGGAGGATTGAATTAAGAGATTTAAGGAACACAAAATTTGATTAGAGTTATAAACTCTATGGAGTTCAGACTAAGTTCTACCATGGTAAATCAGAACCACAGCCATGCAGAAGTTACAGCAGGGCAGAGGAAAAAGCTGAAATCCAGAGAGAAGGATGGACCAGATGTGAAGAGAGAGCCAAGAGAAGAGCTTTTGGGCCCCAGAGGAAGGAAAGAAGAGAGTAGCTGCCCAAGCACTTGCCAGCGGTGCAGCCCAGCTGCACCTCAAGAAGTTCCACTCCTCGTCATTTTCCTGTGGTTTTTCAGCATCAACCCCTTGTTTTTGACAAGGGAGTGAGATTTTTGTTCCTTACAACTGCAAGCCCTTAGCAACAGAACTGTCCAATACAACTTGTGAAGACACAAAATGTTTTTGTGCTGTCAAACAGTGGAGCCACCACCACCACAAGTGGCCATTGTGCTCTTGAAATAGCATTAGAGTGTCCCGAGAAACTGACTTTAAATTTTATGTCATTTTAATTAATATAAACTTAAGGATTCATAGAGGGCTAGTTATATACTGGACAGCACAGCACTACAATTCTTACTACAAGGGTCAAAGACAAAAAGCACAATTAGTAAAAGACAACCCCTCATCCCCCTACCAAAAAAAAAAAAAAAAGGGAAAAACCATGATAGTGTCATAGAACACAAACAGAGAATGTTCCACAGCACCAAAAACTACAAGAACAATAAGGAGAAAGAGAGGTAAAGTCTTGTTAGTAACACTGTTATTCATTTTTTTCATGGGAAAAAGCTGGATTCAAACAACAGGGGTTATTTAAGCAAATCATGAAACAATCCATTCAAAGGCAAGCTAACTAGACATTAGAAATAATAGAAGAATATTAATGACATAAGATGTTTATAATTTGTGGACAAGTTTAAAAATAATATGGATCCAATTTTATAACATATGTATGTGTTACAGATCTATCTCTTGTAAATAGATCTCTTGTAGATCTATGGGTGATTTTAAATTTATTCTTTGCAACCCAAAAAATCAAATACCTGGGAATAAACCTGACCAAGGAGGTAAAAGACTTATATGCTGAGAACTATAAAACATTAATCAAGGAAATTAAAGAAATGGAAAGATATTCCATGCTCCTGGGTTGGAAAAATTAATATTGTAAAAACGGCCATACTACCCAAAGCAATCTACAAATTCAATGCAATCCCTATCAAATTGCCCATGACAATTTTCACAGAACTAGAACAAACAATCCAAAGATTTATATGGGACCACAAAAGACCCAGAATTTCCCTTTTTTTTCCCAAAGCAATTCTGGGGAAAAAAACCAAGCAGGAGGCAAAATTCTCACAGACTTCAGACAGTATTACAAAGCCACAGTCATCAAAACAGTGTGGTACTGGTGCCAAAACAGACAGACAGACCAATGGAACAGAATAGAGAATCCAAAAATAAACCCAGACACCTATGGTCAATTAATCTTTGACAAAGGAAGCAAGAACATAAAATGGGAAAAAGACAGTCTTTTCAGGAAGTATTGCTGGGAAACCTGGATAGCTGCATGCAAATCAATGAAACTATAGAACACACCCTCACACCATGCACGAAAATAAACTCAAAATGGCTGAAAGACTTAAATGTAAGGCTAGATGCCATCAAACTCCTGGAAGAGAACATAGGCAAAACATTCTCTGACATTCACCTTACAAATGTTTTCTCAGGTCAGTCTCCCAAAGCATCAGAAATAGAAGCAAAAATAAACCAATGGGACCTGACCAAACTGACAAACTTCTGCACAGCAAAGGAAACCAAAAAGAAAACAAAAAGACGACTTACAGAATGGGAGAAAATACTTTCAAATGATGCAGCTCACAAGGGCTTGATCCCTAAAATATACAAACAACTTAACAGCAAAAAAGCCAACAACCCAACTGAAAAATGGGCAAAAGACCTCAATAGACATTTCTCCAAAGAAGATATACAGATGGCCAACAAGCACATAAAAAAATGCTCAACATCACCGATTATTAGAGAAATGCAGATCAAAACTACCACGAGGTACCACCTCACACCAGTCAGAATGGCCATCATTAATAAGTCCACAAATAACAAATGCTGGAGGGGGTGTGGAGAAAAGGGAACCCTCTTGCACTGTTGGTGGGAATGTAAGTTGGTACAATCATCATGGAAAAAACAGTATGGAGGTACCTTAGAAAACTATACATAGAGCTACCATATGACCCAGCAATCCCACTCTTGGGCATCTATCTGGACAAAACTTTCCTTGAAAAAGACACATGTACCTGCATGTTCACTGCAGCACTATTCACAACAGCCAAGACATGGAAACAACACAAATGTCCACTGACAGATGATCGGATTGGGAAGATGTGGTACACATATACAGTGGAATGCTACTCAGCCATAAAAAAGAACAAAATAATGCCATTTGCCATGACACGGATGGAACCAGAGACTCTCATACTAAGTGAAATGAAAAAGAGAAAGACAAATACCATATGATTTCACTTATATCTGGAATCTAATATATGGCACAAATGAACCTTTCCACAGAAAAGAAAATAATGGACTTGGAGAATAGACGAGTGGTTGCCAAGGGGGATGGGGAGGGAGTGGGATGGATTGGGAACTTGGGGTAAATGGATGCAGACTATGGCCTTTGGAATGGATAAGAAATGAGATCCTGCTGTATAGCACTGGGAACTATGATCATTTATGATGGAGCATGATAACGTGAGAAAAAAGAATCTATACATGTATGTGTAACTGGGTCACCATGCTGTACAGTAAAAAATTGACAGATCACTGTAAACCAGCAATAATGAAAAATAAAAATCATTATATGAAAAAAATTTATTCCTTGTTATTTTATCAACTTTAAGAATTATCAACAAAGACACAATTTTTATAATTAGAAATAAGAATGACAAGCTAACACACACACACAAACACACTCACAGAGTAGACAACTTTGCCTTTTTCTTGACCTTAGGGAAAAGTATTAGTCTCTCACCATTAAATATGATACTGGCTGTAGGTTCTTTGTAAATGTCCTTTATCAGATTGAGGAATTTTCCACATAATCCTAGTTTGTTAAGCATTTTTGTCATGATGGATACTGAAGTTTCTGAAATGCTTCTTGCATGTGTTGATGTGATCAGTATATGCTGAATCACACTGATTGATTTCTGAAGGTTGAACCAGCCTTGCACACTTGGGATAAAGTATACTTGGTTGTGATATATTATTCTTTTTTCATATATTGATGGATTCAATTTCCTAATATTATTTACTACTTTTTAACTCAACTTATAAAATAATGTGGTTTGAACTCATTCAGTGTATTACAGTGTAAAAAAACTGAATACTGCCACTTAATCATTTTTAAGCTTTAGCTTTCTGATACATAAAGTGAGAACAATTGCCTTAATTATTTGTTTTTATACTCTAACAGACTTGGATTTGAATCCAAATATATTACTGCATAGCCTAATAGCATAGCCATCTATCAGACACTGTACTAAGAGCCAGAGATATACACATTTATTTAATGCTCACAACAACCCTATGAAGTAGATACCATTATTATTCCCATTTTACAGATAAGGAAACAGAGGCACAGAGGTGGTAAGAAATTGCCCAGGGTGATAAAACTAGTAGAAGCAGAATGAAAATCTGAATCTAAGCAGCCTGGATCTAGAGTCTGTGCACCAAACCACTACACTATATTGCCTCTTTAGTGACTCCACTTTAGCAAAGTCACTAAATCTCTCAGAGCTTAAGTTCTTTATTGTAAGAGTGGAAATAATACCTATTGTATAAGCTTGTTATAGATTAACTGAAAACACATATAAAGTATAAAGCTGGGCTGGTACAGTACTTGACTCTGTCAGTGCTTGGTGGCAGGACCAAGTAAGGTAAAATATACTGGAATGATTTGTAAAACATAAAGTACTTATAAGTATGTAATCAATATCAGTTGTGCAGTAAGTACATTACATGAAAATAAAAATGGTGCTTAGGGACCCAGATGTCTGTAATACATTGCCTGGTGGATGACAGAAGAGACACATTCAGAGAATCAAAAACTAGAGAGATGAATTGGAGAGGCAGGGAACAAGGCAAATAATTAGTTGTAAATATTAGGATATTTTCCAGATATATATACATTTAAATTAGTCAAACTCTTAAACTTATAAGATTAAACTAGAAGCAAATTAAAGCATTTACTAAACAGCTACTAATGCCATCACAAAGCAGTTAGTATATGGTAAGAGATAATAAAAACTAAATAATTTCCTTTTAAGATTTGTCAGCATCAATTTTTTTCAACTTAAGAAATAGGCCTCTTTTACCAGAGTAGGTATAGAGAGAACATATCTCGACATAATAAAAGCCATTTATGACAGACTCACAGCCAACATAATACTAAATGGAGAAAAGCTAAAAGCTTTCCTGCCAAAATCTGGAACAAGACAAGGATGCCTGCTCTTATCACTTCTAATTCAACAGAGTATTGGAAGTCCTAGTGATAGCAATCAGACAAAAAAATAAATAAATAAAATGTATCCAAATTGGAAGAGAAGAGGTAAACTTGGCACTATATACAGATGACATGATGCTATATATAGAAAACCCTAAAGGGCTCCACAGAAAAACTACTCAATCTCATCAACAAATTCAGCAAAGTAGCAGGATATAAGATTAATATTGAGAAATCGGATGCATTTCTGTATACTAACAATGAAATATTAGAAAAGGAATAGAGAAAAAAACCTTTTAAAATCACACCCACAAAAATAAAATACCTAGGAATAAACCTGACCAAGGAGGTGAAAGACTTATATGCTGAGAACTATAAAACATTAATTAAGGAAATTAAACAGGATCCAAAAAAATGGAAGATATTCCATGTTCCTGGATTGGAAGAATTAATACTGTTAAAATGGCCATATTACCCAAAGAAATCTACAGATTTAATGTGATCCCTATCAAATTACCCATGACATTTTTCACAGAATTACAACAAACAATCCAAAAATTTATGTGGAACCATAAAAGACCCAGAATTGCCAAAGCAATCCTCAGGATAGAATACAAAACAGGAGACATAACTCTCCCAGACTTGAGACAATATTACAAAGCTACAGTAATCAACACAGTGTGGTACTGGTACAAAAACACACACATGGACCAATGGAACAGAATAGAGAGCCTAAAAATAAATCCAGATACCTATGGTCAATTAATTTTCAACAAAGAAGGCAAGAGTATAAAATGGGAAGAAGTCTCTTCAGCAAGTGGTGCTGGGGAAACTGGACAGCTGCATGCAAATCAATGAAACTAGAACACACCCTCACACCTTACACAAAAATAAACTCAAAATGGCTTAAAGACTTAAACGTAAGACAAGACACCATCACACTCCTGGAACCGAACACAGGCAAAACATTCTCTAACATCAACCATACAAATGTTTTTTTAGGTCAGACTCCCAGGGTAATAGAAATAAAAACAAAAATAAACAAATGAGACCTAATCAAACTTACAAGCTTTTGCACAGCAAAGGAAATCATAAAACAGAGACATCCTACAGAATGGGAGAAAAGAGTTGCAAAAAATGCAACCAACAAGGGCTTAATCTCCAAAATACACAAACAATTCGTACAACTCAAAAATGACCTAAAAACAGCCCAAATGAAAAATGGGCAGAAGAACTAAATGGAAATTTCTGCAAAGAAGACACAGGGATGGCCAGGAGGCTCATGAAAAAAATGCTCAACATCATTAATTATTAGACAAATGCAAATCAAAACTACAGTGAGGTACCACCTCATTCCAGTCAGAATGGCCATCATTAATAAAGTTACAAATAAATGCTGGAGAGGGTGTGGAGAAAAGGGAACCCTCCCACACTGTTGCTGCGAATATATATTGGTACCACCACTATGGAAAACAGTATGGAGGTTCCTCAGAAAACTAAATATAGGAACTACCATATTATCCGCAATCCCACTCCTGGGCATATATTCAGGAAAAATTATAATTCAGAAAGCTACATATACCCCAATGTTCATTACAGCACTATTCACAATAGCCAAGACATGGAAACAAATTTCCATTAACAGAGAAATGGATTAAGAAGATATAGTACATATATACAATGGAATACTACTCAACCATAAAAAATGAACAGATTAATGCTATTTGCAGCAACATGGATGCAACTAGAGATTCACACACTAAGTAAAGTAAGTCAGAAAGAGAAAGACAAATACCATATGATATCACTTATATGTGGAATCTAAAATATGGAAGAAATGAACCTATCTATAAAACAGAAACAGACTCACAGACATAGGAAACAGACTTGTAGTTGCCAAGGTAGAGGAGGGAGGGAGCAGAATGGACTGGGAGTTTGCTATCAGTAGATGCAAACTATTACATTTAGAATGGATAAGCAATGAGGTCCTACTGTACAGCACAGGGAATTGTATTAGTCTCTTAGGATAGACATGATGGACGATACCAGAAGAAAGGGAATATAAATATATGTATGACTGGGTCACTGTGCTGTACAGCAGAAACTGGCACAACACTGTAAGTCAACTATAATTTTTTAAAAAGAAAAAAAAAAGGCCTCATTTGGGTTAAAAAAAGACCCCCCCCCCAGTTAATGAAAAACAAAATAAGATTCTCAGGATTAAAAGGGAACTTAATTAATGGTGACCTGAGTTTTTAAAAAAATTTCTTTTATCTATCCCTCCTAGCTCTTCATCATTCCACCCATTTCCTGGTTTGTTCCCTATAAGTTCAAGGAGGCAGGCTAATTCATCATAGCAGACTGTCAGATTGCCTAAGTTAGGGAGATTGCCACCTTTATAGCTTTAGTTTCACCCTGTCTCATCTCCTCAGCACAACCATCCTCATTCTGCCACTTACCCAGCCAATCAGCTGTAGTCAACTTTCCCAGTATGAAAGTTTAAGTAATTATGATTATAATTTTTACTGATTTAGTAATTTAGGATAAATAACCTCGATCCCCAAGTTGGGGAACTTCATTCACATTCAAGGAACCTGTTAATTTTCCTAGGAGTAACCTGAAGTCTGTCCTACTGCTTTTTCCTGTTACTGGGGCTTCCAGGGGCAGCTGACATAAGAACCCTTGATTTATTAGGAACAGATGGTATGATGTTTTCTAGCCACAATTTTTTAGAAGGTAAGCTTCTCTAGAAAGTCCTTCTACAGCCTTATACCAGACCCCATCATTTATTCTCTTCTCTCTGGGCTGGAGAACATTTCCTAGACATGCCCTTAAATGCTCTTAGGCTTTAAAACACCCCTCTTTCCTATCTCCATATAAAAGCTATTCCTTTACATTCGGCAAGAAATCAATCTGGTCAAACTATAGAAAAAAAACTAAGTATTCACAAATCTGTGATTTAGTTTGTTACTAGGAAATACTGTCTTCTTCAAACACCTTTCATATTAATACTTACACTCTTTTTCTATGCACTGAAAATGTAACTGCTTTGGTATCAAGTGTTACGAGTTTGGGATTTGGGGGTTCAATATACTCTGACATGAATCCTAGCCCTGCTACTAATTAGCTGTATGGCCTTGCTAGTTATGCTACCTACCTAAACCGCAGTTTCTCTGAAATAAGATATAAACATAACACTAATAGCACCTCCCCTTGCCACCACCGCCCATGCTGCCTGCCTCTAGCACGGGAGGAAACTGCATCATAAATCTGCTTTTTTTCTCCTTACCACAACCATACTTCCTCTAGTTGACCCTAGAAGTGCTGAGTTACTAAGTAAAAGTAATAGTAATTATAGTAATTTCTGGAAACTGCTTATCATTTAAGCCTTAATTACCATGCAGCACAATAACAATTACACAAGCCATTAAATGTGTCAGCGTCCCTTTGCTGCATGTTTTATTTGATTTTTAACACTAACATCTATTCACATAGGCTCAATTTGTAGTTCACACAGCATGTGCCCCCTTACAATTAAAAAAAATATTAGAGATAACAGTGCCTAGGAGGGGAAATCAGGTACCTAAGGGAGAAATTAAAGAAGTACTTTATTTCAAAGAGTTTCAAATATAGTCACTTCTCTTATCTCCCTCCCTGCTCACAGGACTAAACGCTTGCACAACGGGAGAGGATCACTTGCCATTTCCATATTTCTTTGGAGAATCTTATTGGCTCAGTGTCTTTTCACACCAGGGCATAAAAAGAATGCTACCAGCTGATAAATTAGCTTTTCTTAGTCAAGTGCTCATCTTTTGGTCCAGTGAACTAGCACTGGTGGGTAGGGGGAGTGGGACACGTGACAAAGAATATGACCATTTGTCTTATTTTGGGTACGCTGACAGACATACAAAGATGGGACTGGAAATGCTAGAGTGTTTTAAATCTGATTTCAGAACCAGAAGAAAAAGAGCCAAGACAGCCTCTTTCACGGGTTTTCCTTCATGTGTAATGACATTCCTAGGAATAAGAACCAAAGTTGAGCATAGTTTGGTTGCTGACTGGTAAACCTAAACTGAGTCAGCATCCTGTTGACTTTCACTGATTTGGGGCTTTATGCTGTGAATTTCCAGTCAAAGGAAGAAGTAAATAATCAACCCAAGATTTATCTACCACCAAACGTAGGGAAATGTGTTGAAAAGACTTCATGTAAATGACCCATAGGTAGGGTAGCATATTAATGCCAAGCACAGTTACTGTCTGGAAGCTCTAACGTGAGTTCAACAACTAGACTAGGTGCCCTCTCTCCTAAAAAGTTTGTTCTTTTAGCTTGAGCTTGTAGCTTCTGGAAGTAAGCCAATGAAGTAAGAGGAAGAGACACACAACCAGCTAAGATGTTTCTAGTCTATCATAATAGTCAATACTCACATACTTGCTAAAGGGACTATACAATTTCCAATTTTTATCCAAGTAAATGCCAGGATGTCAGGGAGATCTGGATTTTTTAAGGTGGATGCCTGCGACAACTATTCTTTCTTCTTAAATCCAGCATAGTCCTGCCCTCTCAGTTATCCCCCAGCTCCTCACTCTGAGCAAATGATCTTACTTCCTTAGACATAGTTAAGAAGAAGAATCAGACAGGACACTCAGCAGTCTTCTGCTGCTGTCACCAACACAACAATTCCCAAACAACACAAAGAATACTGCATCCTTCCTTTCCTTTCTCACTAGAGAGCAGAGGTTATTTCCTTTCCTATGCTTCTCATTCCTCTCTGTTCCCTATGGCTTTGCTTTATCAGTTACTCTCTTCTCCTTATCTCTTCAATAACTCCTTATTCCATTTGATTCTGTTCCACAAGCATTTATTTAATTGTTTAGTTTCTTGTTACACTAGGGGACGAAAAAAAGAAAAGCTAGAACTTTACTTCATCCTAAGTAGTTTCATCCTAGCTCTCTGGAGCTAACTATTTTTCTTTCCCTTGAGAGGCTAGCTTCTTGCAAGAATTTTCATATCAAAATTTCGTTTCCTCACCAGTCACTCTTCAATTCATTGCAACACAGCCTTTTGATGGGGTCAAATCTAACAGATGCTCCATCTTATCTGATTGAACATTCCTACTTGCTAGAAGTAACCCTCTCTCAAATACCATATTACTCTTTTTTTTTTTTTTGTCTTTTGTTGTTGTTGTTATTGTTGCTATTTCTTGGGCTGCTCCCGCGGCATATGGAGGTTCCCAGGCTAGGGGTTGAATCGGAGCTGTAGCCACCGGCCTATGCCAGAGCCACAGCAATTCGGGATCCGAGCCACGTCTGCGACCTACACCACAGCTCACGGCAACGCCGGATCGTTAACCCACTGAGCAAGGGCAGGGACCGAACCCGCAACCTCGTGGTTCCTAGTCGGATTCGTTAACCACTGCGCCACGATGGGAACTCCCCATATTACTTTTTGGTTTTTCTTTCTCTTCTTTGATTCCATCTTTTCCTCTTCAGTATTTTGCACACGTTCCTCCTTCTATCCTCTCCTTAAATGCTGGTATTCATGAGGTTTCCATTCCTGTTCTAGGTCATCTCATCTGTACAAGACTATATACATCTTCATTGTTCAAGACCCAGCCCTGGAGTTCCCATCGTGGTACAGTGCTTAACGAATCGGACTAGGAACCATGATGTTGCAGGTTCGATCCCTGGCCTTGCTCAGTGGGTTAAGGATCCAGCGTTGCCATGAGCTGTGGTGTAGGTTGCAGATGTGGTTCGGATCCCTCGTTGCTGTGGCTCTGCTGCAGGCCGGTGGCTACAGCTCCGATTAGACCCCCTAGCTTGGGAATCTCCATGTGCCTCGGGAGCAGCCCTAGAAAAGGCAAAAAAAAAAAAAGACCCAGCCCTTATCTCACTGCTGGATCCCAGAGCCATGTAAGCCAGCCGTTCTGGACACTCTTCTCCTTTGTGGCCCACAAGTACCACAAATTCAATATGCCAAGAAAGGGAAATTGTCGTCTCTACTGAAAGGTGGCTCCTCCACTGAGTTCTCAGCTCAGATAGTGGCATCGCAACCCAGTTAGCTGTTGAAATTAGATTTCTGGCCATAACTTCTGGCCTCTCCACTCCCCCATTTACTGAAATACCAAGTCCTCCTATTCCACCTAAAAAATGTCAAGAATCCTGCTTCTCTCCAGCTTTAGTGCTACTGCCAGAATTTAAGTAATTCATTCATTCAAGAATCATCTACTGGTTAGCTATCATCCGCCCCTGTCTGGTTTACTGAACAGCCTCTGAGATTTTATGTTGATTCCCTCTAATCTCTTCTCCAGTTTGCAGCCAGAAATGATCACAAAAACAAAAAACAAAACCAATGCCCTGATTAAAACCCTTCAATGGCTCCACGTAATTAACTTCCTTAACACAGCATCGAAGGGCTTTCACGAACAAGCCCCTACTTCTCTTGACCTCATCCCCTCAGCAACCCTTCCCATCCACTCATATTCAGCTGACAGTCTCTGTAACTGTTTTGCCAACATCACCTTTCTCTAAGCCCTGTCTCCCTCTCACCTCCATGATAAACTACAGAACTTTGGGCCTACTTTAGGCATTAACTACAGAAATCTTGGACTAGGTGTCTCTGCTGAACTCTGTCAGAGCACTTCTCTTCTTATAAAACACAAATGCCTGTTACCCAGCCTACCTAGGATTATAATCTACTTTCCTTGATGTGCTGACAAAGACCAAATTCAATGGAAAATGAATTTCAGAGGTCAAATATTTCTTTCAGAGGGTTACTTCCCAAGCATTTAGGATCACCTAATGCTGGCATTTTAATCTCATAATTCTCAGTCATATATGTTATGATATATAATATCATAATTCTCATAGTCAAATATATTATACTCTGGAGTGGGAAAAAAAAAAAAAAACACCTCTTCCTTCCAAATAACAAATATTACTGTTTCAACATAGGATTATTTAAAAATAAGCAAATATTCAAACAATTGTTTTTAAGTTCATTTTTAAGACACATAGCAGTAATTTTAAAAAACCAAAATGAGTACTTACAATACATCTCTGAAGTCTCCAAACACATACATATGCCTAAAGCTGTCGATAGCTATTACAGGGCAATCTGCTGGAGTTTTCTGTATGTGCAGAAGAGGGTGTCTAAATTTGTCACAGTCAGCATGTAAAAAGTTTATCGTACCTTGAAAAGAAAAAGAGTTTGGAGAAGTAGATTAGAATATTCTTAATTGTATTGTCATAAATTTGAACTTGCAACCTAAATATTATACTTTAAAAAGGTAGGATTTTTATTCTTAGGGCAGGGAATATAATTTTTTAAGAAATTATATGAACTCAATTCAAATTGAAATGCTACAGTGAATTTTTTATTTTCCTTAAGTGGGCAATCATCTGCTCTACAGACTGCCCAGGTCTGGAGAGCAAGTTCCAGAAACTGATATATCCGTTCTCATGGGACGATCTTCATTTCATCAGGGATGCCCTTCCAGGTGCTACTGGTTGACTTTTAATTTAATTCAAGACCCCCATTTTTTTTTTTTTTTTGGTCTTTTTGCCATTTCTTGGGCTGCTCCTGCAGCATATGGAGGTTCCCAGGCTAGGGGTCTAATCAGAGCTGTAGCCACCGGCCTACACCAGAGCCACAGCAACACGGGATCCGAGCCGCGTCTGCGACCTACAACGACAGCTCACGGCAACGCCGGATCGTTAACCCACTGAGCAAGGGCAGGGATCGAACCCACAACCTCATGGTTCCTAGTCGGATTCATTAACCACTGCGCCACGAGAGGAACTCCCCAAAACCCCAAATATTTACGGTGACTAATACAGGCATGGTTCTATACAAAGTCTTCAGTTTAATTTGTTTGACTTTCTTTTCTAACTACTGAGGGAAAGCTCGTGATACCTTAAATTCTTTTTTGAAGCATTGGAGAAGTCCGTGGAGAACTACCCAACTTTGTTTCACTTAGAAACACAGTAAATGTTAATGAGCAATATCGCCGGGACTATCTCTTAGACAGGGTGCAGACATATATGAAGATGCTGGAAGAAAGCTCCTTAAAACACTGTCCACCCATGACCTCACATTTCATATCTGATTTTAAAGAGCTAAAACACTCATGGTTTAAACTTAAAAAAAAATAAAGAAAGAAAACTATGTTTCCTATTATCTCTACTAATGTCTCCCAACCCCATGTTCTCAAGTAAATTCAGGGGTTGAGTAGAGTTTAAATAATTTGTTAACCCACATATGTTTTTGTCCATATAGAAATAACAGAAAAGGGAGAAAGTAAAGACAAAGAGAAAGGAAGGATGTAAATAAACACCTTAATCTTTCTACCTTTTTCACTTATTAACTGTCGGGCTACTTCATTCTGGAATATTTCTAAACTTTCTGTATCTTCCTTCATGTGGAAGAGTATGAGAAAAGGCAGTCCTTCTTCTGTCAATTCCTGTATAGAGAAATATTCAATCAGAATTATCAGACCTCTCCATCCAGCTCCAGCTATTTTCTAGGTAGGAATAATTTAAACCCAACCCATATAACATGCAGCAGGTGCAACATCCCAGGAAAAAGAGATCCAGTGGTGTAAATAAATGTCCTAATGCCTTAAGGAAGAAGGAATACATTTCCTTCGCCTGAAGTATCCAAGAGGACCCACATGTTCTGCTGTACTGTAAGAACTGATTTGCCTTAACTGGGTTGGCCTGTTAGTATTGGAGGAAGCCATGACATTTAAAACCTGAGTCAACCAAAGAAGGAACTATGCTCGTTCTTTTTCAAGATGTTGAATTTAGGGGAGGGTAAATAGTCTTCACGGATAACACTTGAAAAACTGAGTGTGTTAGCAGTAAATAAATTTAACTGATTTGCAAACTTATGTTTATCCTAAGGTTTATTGCAAAAACCACTCTATTTACATGAGACCTACCCAAAACTGAAAAGTGTGATTCAGAGCAAAAGACAAAAACTCCATAATATAGCCATTTTTCAAACAATACACAATTTATCAACATTATTAACAAATACCTGCTACTATATATGCCTTGAAATTTTTTACTATTGTTGTTGGATAATAAAAGGAATGTGGTGAGTAGAAGAATGTTTTGATCATTTACTGTCTCTGACAGTTGCTAAGTTCTGAATCATAAGATAAAGAAAGGGCCTCATTTCCACTCCTTTTTTTTTTTTTTTTTTTTATGGCTGCACCCATGGCATGTGGAGGTTCCCAGGCTAGGGGTCAAATTGAAGCTGTAGCTACTGGCCTATGCCACAGCCACAGCAATGCGATTCCAAGCCACGTCTGTGACCTACACCACAGCTCACGGCAACACCAGATCCTTAACCCACTGAGTGAGGCCAGGGATCAAAGCCGAGTTCTCGTGGATCCTAGTAGCATTTGTTACTGCTGAGCCATGAAGGGAGCTCCTCATTTCCATTCTTTTGCCTATCTCTGTAACTTAGGAATTGCGTCAGCAGAAAGCACACATCCTTATCCTAGAAAAACCTGAAACTGGAACTTATTTCATAGGATAGGAGTTTTCCTCTGCTTCTGTCTCCATGTTTAAGCCTGTTCCACTCAAACACAAGATAAATGATTACGTCTCCCCCACCCGCACCTGCAGCATATGGAAGTCTGAGGCCAGGGAATGATTCACAGCTGTAGCTGTGACCTACATGACAGCTGTGGCAACACCAAATCCTTAACCTACTGTGTCACTGAGCGAACTCCAAGTTTTCTTTTTTTTAGTGAGATATACAGTCAGCTTTCCCTATCCACAGGTTCTGTGGTTGGCTGAATCCCTGGATGTGGAACCCACGGATACTATAGGGCCAACTCTAAGGGACTTGAGCATCCAAGGATTTTGGTACCCGTTGGGATCCTGCAATGAATTCCTGGGGGATACCAAGGGATGACTAATTCATGCACCATAAAATTCACCATTTTACAGTGTAAATTTGGTGGGTTTATTATATTCACAAGGTTGCAAACATCAACACTATCTTATTCCAGAACATTTCATCATCCCCAAAAGAAGCCCTATACTCTTTAGCAGTCACCTCCCATTTCTCTTCCTCCAGCCCCTGGCATCATGTTGCTGTTTTAGCAAAGTGATTTAAAATTTCTTCTGCCTCATTTTTTATCTCTTGGGCTCACATTTGTTTCTTTCTCTACACACAAACTGCAACCACCCCTTCACTGTTCTGTCTTTGGACTTCTCTGCTCTAGCCTGGGAGCATCAACTAGTTCAACAGCCTCAATCACCACCTCAAGCTGGTCCCTCGCTTGTATCTCCAAGAACGGTTCCAGTACCCTCAATACTCAGCATAAATGCACAGGCCCCCCCCCCCCCCGCCCCCTTACTCCCTTATTTCCACTAGTGCTTCTACTTCTCTTAGCCTCTTGGTTTCAGAACAGAAATGCCTTTTTTAGAAAGCCATGCCTGATTCTGCCCCATCACTGGCAAAGGTAGAAATAAATTCTCTCTTCTGAGCTCTTAGAACATTTTCTCTGTACCCCTCATGTGGCATGGGGCATGTCTTTATGTAATATTTTCTGTGCATGTGAACTACTGGACTGAAAACCCCTTAAAGACAGAATCGTATTTTGCTTCTCCTTTGCTCACAGATTTTTGTACACAATTAAGGTGTAATCAACTTAAAATTGAATAAATGAAGACATAAATGTTGCTGAATAAATACTGGGAAAGAGGCTTAGCTGCCTTTTAGAAAATTCAAAAGCTACGAAGTTAAAAATAAAGACAAATATATTACTTTATAACTAAAAAATCAGTAATTGTAACTAAACATTTTTTTGGTGGAGTTCCTATTGTGGCTCAGTGGGTTAAAGACCAGCATCGTCTCTGTGAGGATGCAGCTTCGATCCCTGGCCTTGCTCATCTTGAGTTGCTGCAAACTGTGGCATAGGTCACAGATATGGCTCGGATCCAGTGCTGCCATGGCTGTGGCACAGGCCTCAGCTGCAGCTCTGGTTCGACCCTAGCCCAGCAACTTCCATATGCTAGAGGTGTGGCTATTTAAAAAAAAAAAAAAGGAAAAAAAATTGTTTAAATAAAAAATTTAAAGTGTGGATGAACGTAATAACTTAAAAGAATAATAATAAATAGATAAGTAATTTGAAAATATCTATGTGAATTAGTTTGCTAAACTAATTTATATTATTCATTAACATAGGGGCTGGTAGTTTATGCTGCTAGAGCTTCCAAGTTTCCCTATGTCCATATCCATACCAACATTATTCCTTACCAAGCAGGTATTAAATGATTCAAGAGAGGGATATAAAGACAGCCAGACTTAAGGTTCACACATCTTTCCCCTCAGTTTAAAGGATTTATGGATAGTTGATTATAATATGTGTTACAATAAATTTAAAGAATTATTACACATGACAACTATTGTGGGACAGGAAGCGGGAGGAGAAGAGAGACAGACCCCTGCTTAATTGTTTTAAGATTTTGCAGGTCTATCTCTTTAAATTCTGTTTTGAAACTATACCTTTAAGAATTGCCAAAGCAGGTGAATGATGATGACAAGTTACTAGATCTTTCTAAGCCTCTGAGGACTAAATGAGCTAATACAATAAAAAATATAAGTTAATTTAGCTAAACACACCTGAAGCCCAGAAAACGGAAAAAAGTATCGGGGATGTTCATTTGATAAAAACTAAGCAAGCAAGCAAGAGAAGCAAGCTTTACTGGAACAGAACCACACTGATTTATGTATTGTCTAAAGCTGCTTTTGTGCCACAACAGCAAAGTTAAGTAGTTGCAGGGACTGTATGACCTGAAAATACTAAATTATTTACTATCTGACTTTTTATAGAACTGCCAACCTCTGGAGTCCCCTTGAACCTAATGGTTAAGGACTTAGTGTTATCATTCCTGTGGCTCAGGTTACTGCTGTGGTGTGGGTTAGATCCCTGGCCCAGGAACTTCCACATGCTGTGGGCAGTCAAGGAAAAAAAAAAAAAAAAAAAAAAAGAATAGGAGTTCCCGTCATGGCTCAGTGGTTAATGAATCTGACTAGGAACCATGAAGTTGCGGGTTCAATCCCTGGCCTCGCTTGGTGGGTTAAGGATCCAGGGTTACCGTGAGCTGTGGTGTAGGTTGCAGATACAGTTCGGATCCTGCGTTGCTGTGGTTCTGGTGTAGGCCAGTGGCTACAGCTCCAATTTGACCCCTAGCCTGGGAACCTCCATATGCCACTGGTGCAGCCCTAAAAAGCAAAAAAAAAAAAAAAAATAGCCAACCTCAGTGGGGAGTATATGGGTGTTTTTATTTATTCTGTGATAATTTCTTGAATTGGAAGGCAGCTATGTTCACCACTATACCATCAACAATGCTTGATTTCTTGAAGTGTATATTTAATATGTGAGCTATACACTTACAATTCTCTGAATTATATATGCGTACAGAAGGTTTATTTATTTTTATTTTTTTGGCTTTTTGTATTTTTCTAGGGCCGCACCTGCAGCATATGGAGGTTCCCAGACTAGGGGACTAATGGGAGCTGTAGCTGCTGGCCTTCGCCACAGCCACAGCAATGCCAGATCTGAGCCATGTGTGCAACCTATACCACAGCTCACGGCAACACTGGATCCTTAACCCACTGAGTGAGGCCAGGGATCGAACGCGCAACCTCATGGTTTCTAGTTGTATTTGTTAACCACTGAGCCATGACGGAAACTCCAGAGAAAGTTTTTGTAAACTTTAAAAATTTTTTTAAAAATTGCATTATTAGGGAGTTCCCTTCATGTCTCAGCAGTTAACAAACCCGTCTAGGATCAATGAAGATGCAGGTTTGATCCCTGGCCTTGCTCAGTGGGTTAAGCATCTGGTGTTGCTGCGAGCTGTGGTGTAGGTTGCAGACACAGCTCGGATCACACATTTCTGTGGCTGTGGCATAAGCTGGCAGCTGTAGCTCTGATTAGACCCCTACACTAGGAACCTCCATATACTGCAGGTGCAGCCCTAAAAAGCACACACACGCACAAATTGCATTCTTAGACTGTGGGTTTTAAAAATGAAGGAGTGAAATGAAATGAAAGATATGGAGTTCCCGTTGTGGCCCAGCAGAAACAAATCCAACCAGGAACCATGAAGTTGCGGGTTCGATCCCTGGCCTTCTTCAGTGGGTTGGGGATCCAGCTTTGCCATGAGCTGTGGTGTAGGTTGCAGACGTGGCTCAGATCTGGCGTTGCTGTGGCTGTGGTGAAGGCTGGCAGCAACAGCTCTGATTGGACCTCCAGCATGGGAACCTCTGTATGCCGCAGGTGTGACCCTAAAAAAAGGCTAAAAAGACAAAAAAATAAAAATAAAATAAAGAAATGAAAGATATGTTACAAATACACTAAAGAACAGACAGAGGTACCTCACAGATGCAGCTCTTTATACTTGCTACTCCAACCTCTTGGGTTTTTGTGTGCTGTTTTTGCGAGAGTTGATAAGAGTTTGGGATGGACTTTATTTCAGGTGCATGGGATCACTGAGGACAGTTACATTGTAACTGATAATTGCTTTCATTATTTATGATGAAAAAGGAACACAATTTCATTCTTTTAGGATAGACAAGAATCAGAAAACCCTTCTTATGGCAGAGGATTATTCACTGTATGTAAAATGGAACTATCTGCAGGGCATTGCTTCTAAAGCCATTCCCTTAAACAAAGACCTTCAACCAAGGGTGGGATCAGAATCACCTGAGAAGCATTTTCAAACTCATTTTCAAGGCTATTGTGAACCACCACTATTGCAGGAAATACAACAGTGGGGTTCTGGGATAGCAGAGGTGAAGAACCACTAGCCTGTATTATGGAAATAGCTATAATGTACTTAGGTTCACTGTGTGATTTTTTTTTTTACAACTGATGAGTTTTATAGTAAAAGAGTAAGGTGGGTGGAGGAAGTTTCTTCCTCTTTCAGAAATCTTAATTAAAAATGACACCATACCTCTCCATTTTCAAATGTTATTTCT
Source organism: Phacochoerus africanus (assembly GCF_016906955.1). Classification (NCBI taxonomy): domain Eukaryota; kingdom Metazoa; phylum Chordata; class Mammalia; order Artiodactyla; family Suidae; genus Phacochoerus; species Phacochoerus africanus. The sequence goes on from NC_062545.1 coordinate 243,772,863, forward strand.
CGAACAAGTGGAACACATTTATCTTGAATCCAATTGTAAGTCCCATCAAAATTTGTCATATATCCCAAGTACACCATATCTGGAGCAGAATGCTGTTACAAAAACAAAGAAAAACAAATTAAACAAATTTAACCCATACTATCCAAAGTGCTCTTAAAGCCATCTAAGAGCCCAGAAAATCGACAGAGGATACAAAAGGAACAAAAAATATGGAACTTCTGAGAAAGAAGGTATAGATGATAACAAGCTGATAACCCTATGATTGATTATCAGGGACCTCATTATCCAACCTGTGACGACAGGCTCTCTGCTTTCCCTTGGATTTGGGTCAATTAAATGTTTATTAGTATCTTCAGCAGCAGCAGTTAGGCATTGTAAAAAGAATTATCCTAATGATTTAATTTAGCTCTTTATCCTTCAAAAATGTTGGAAGAAAATTTGGAGACATCAAGTGAAAAAGCCTTGAAAAATACATGATACTCTATAAGCCTAACATTTGATCATCTCTAAAATTAATTAATTATGGTATCTGTTTCCACATTCACTCAAAATCAGTACTTATGAAGTGCCTAAAAAGATGATAAATAACAAACATTACCTAAGCCAACTTAGTATGACCAAGCACTGTTGTACCACTCACTATAAGCACCTTTATGTGTTGATGCAATTAATTCTTGAAAATCCCCATAGAACAGATACTGGTATTATCATGGCTATTTTTAATAATGAACATACTAAAGCACAGAGAAGCTAATAAACTTTCCCAGAGTAATACATCTAGAAAGGTGGCATATTTGATATTAAAACAGTCTCATTCCGGAGCTGGTGCTCTTAACAAGCAAACTGGGAGCCACTTAGATTCTGATATTCCAGAGGTGGTTACACTATGTAAGCTATTATTAAAGAAATGCAATTGCTGAAAATATAGGCAAATACCTGTATGAATTCAAAATAGGAAAAAATTCATTCATATGACTACATAAAAAGTGAAAACTTCACTGTGTCAAAATACCACAAAAACATTAAAGTAAAAACTATGAATTGAAAAAATTCCATAAATTTCTACTTGTGTGTGAGAAAAACTGCAATGACAGATCATGAGGTTAATTCAGGGTGACAAATACTGTGATTTTTGCCTCTCTTATTTGTGGCTACCATTGCCTGAGCCTAAGCAGCTGCTTCTAAGGTTTGACACACTTAACTTCTTAGCTAAGGGTTAAAAACGACCTAAAGCTCCTTATTATTATCCAGCAAGTACAGATGAACTTATATCCCAGAAGAACTGGGATTCTGTCTAGTCTCATTCAAGTAGGAGTGATGATAACAGACCACTGAAGTATTTTTCTGAATTTATGTTCCAGGCTGAATGCAAAACAGAGAGGTGGAGGGCCTGGGGCTCAGGGGACCTCTAGTTCCAGCTTGCCACTAAATGCCTGTGTAACTTTAGGCCTCTGTGTCCCCGTCTTTACTTTGAAAGTTTTGGATTAGCACAAAATGATACCATAAGGTTCCTTTCTTTACTAAAGTTGTATGATTCTGTGAACATTAATGTACAAAACTACAGATTATACTACATATTTATTTAAATTATTTTTAAATTATACTCACTAAGAAACAGCAACTTACCCCTGGTGGTTTGTAGACTATGTTGTCTCCACTGTATCTTTCTGGTTTTGAAACAGCCCTAACAGAGAGAAGCAGTAATAATATTTTTTGAGAAAAGTAATAGTGATAATATACCTGAATGAAGTAGAACTGCCTAAGTGTTTTGCAGCATATGAATTCTAACAACTTGAAATATATACTTGTACATCTTCTTTCCTTACAAGATGATGCAATACCAACAAAAACATATATTTAAAGGAAAAATTTAATACTGGAGTTCAAGGTCACTGATGTGGTCACATAAAACAATCATAAAAACATCATTTACTTGTAAGTAGGACTCAACCATGAATTAATTCTCTACTTTTAAAACCAAAACTTCTAAAAAAACAAAAACAGGAGTTCCTGTCGTTACGCAGCACAAATGAATCTGACTAGGAACCATGAGGTTGTGCGTTCGATCCCTGGCCTCACTCAGTGGGTTAAGGATCTGGCATTGCCATGAGCTGTGGTGTTGGCCGCACATGCAGCTCAGATCTAGCATTGCTGCAGCTGTGGTACAGGCTAGCAGATACAGCTCCAATTAGACCCCTAGCCTGGGAACCGCCATATGCCATGGGTGTAGCCCTAAAAAGCAAAATAAATAAATCATACATACATAAAATAAAAAAAAAACAAAAACAAAACAAAAAACAGATAAATTGAAATAACCTACATCATTAAAATATAGTTCCATAAATAAGTAATTTTTAAAATTTGTTCCGTCTCCTATGCCTGGTATGGGCACATAATAGGTGAATAAATACTTGGTGAGTGAACTCTACAACAAGTTTTAAGTCAAAATGGGTAATGTTCTCTTTTTAAATTATCTTTGGATTAATCAAACCCTGACTTATCTCCAGTTTCTGACTAGAGCAGTACAAGAGATAGAGGCAAGTGATGCTAAGCTAGACTGATGACAATGGAACAGAAAGGAAGAACATGCTTCATTCATTCATTTGCTATTTATTATGTGCTTTCCTTTGTATGAGATATGTTCTTGGCATTTGGTACACAGTAGTGAACAAAACTGACACCATGGTCTCAGCAAATTTCCATTTTGGTGGAGAAAGATAAAAAAAGTAGATATTTTTATTTTGAGTGGTTAAAAACAAAAAAGGTACTATGAAGAAAAATAAGTAGATAAAGAATGACAAGTTAGATGACAGTGGTGCTATTTTATATACACTTATCAGGAAAGATCTTTCTGATGAGATGATATTTGGACAAAGCACTTTGGATAGAGGAAGGGCAAAGGCAGAAGTGTGCTTGCAGTGTTTTGAGGAATGACAGGAGGCCTGCATGGCAGGAAGCAGTAATACTAAAAGCACAGGGAAAAGTTCCTTCATTATCTACTTTGTACAACAATCTTCAAAAAACACTGATAATGTTTACAATCAAAAACACATACAAAACCTACAGAAGCATTAACACAAGGGAAAAGGTCACAAAATGGGGACATACTATGCCAAACATCTGAGATCTACTTAAGGTAGGGGCTATAATTGAGTCTTGCAATAACAGGCCAAAGAGAAATCATAGCGCTTAACATCAAAGGATGGTAGGATTACCTACAGGGAGAAGAGAGAGTCAAAGAGAGAATCATAAAAATGACTCTGGTTTCAAAGAGAAAGGAAAAAAAAAAAACCCAAAAGATAAAGTCAGAAGTTATAAAGGTAAGGAGCAAACCAGGGAGATTCAATGTTAAGTGTAGATGCAGCAGAAAAGGGACACAGTAGTTGAGGGTCACTTCCTTCACAGAAATTAAAGAGGATTTAAACTGAAAAAAGGCCACTGGATTTGTTAATTAAGAAGTCACTTCATAGAGTTCTCAGGTTAAGGATTTGGCATTGTCACTGCAGCAGCTAGGGTTGCAGCTGTGGCCCAGGAACTTCCACATGCTGCAGGTGTGGCCAAAAAGAGAAAAAAGTAAAAAAAGACTTAACTCAGTAACAGTAAAAAATAATAAGTAATAATAAATTTTTTTAAAATATAAAGAAGTCACTTTGTGACTGGGCAGAGATTAGTTTCACTAGGATAATGGAGGAGAAAGTTGGTTTCCGAGAGGTTAAAGTTTTTAACTTGTTAAGAGTATGAGAAATGTGGGGTTCCCTGGTAGCCTAGCAATTAAAGGATCCAGTGTTGTCACTGCCGTGTCTCGGGTCACTGCTGTGGCTCAGGCTCGATCCCTGGCCCTGGAATTTCCTCTTACTGTGGGTACAGCCAAAAACAAACAAACAAACATTATGAGAAATTCAAGGTAGCCAAGCATAACTAATCATTGAAAAAACTTGAGAATGAAAAGAAAGAGATTATAATTCAAGAGACAGAAGCAGCAGGTCAAGAGAGAATCATGTTTTTGAAAAAGGAGTTCATGAAAAGGAGTACGTGGAAAACATGAGAGAGCAAGGACACCTGAGATATCAAAGCCCCAGAAGATTTTGAAGGCACAATTACAAGGACACAAGGAAACAAGTGAAGAAGTTAGCTGTGGAAATGAGCATTGTCTGAGACATGGAAGACAGAAGCTGATAGAGAGCCAGAGATGAAAAAAGATGATAAAGTTCATGCTTCTTAACAAGAAAGACATTCTGTTGTTTCAGTTTGGAAACCCTACAGGTTAATAAGCATTTTTTGTGACACAGGACATTTAGTGTTAGTGAACGAACTGAACAAAAGTATGAGAGTTATTGTTAATGTGTCCATCCTTTTCCTCTGACCCACAATGTGAAAAAGTATATGGAAAGAATAATTAACAGACTTTTAAACTCTTTTTTTTTTTTTGTCTTTTTGCCTTTTCTTGAGCCGCTTCCGCGGCATATGGAGGTTCCCAGGCTAGGGGTCGAATCGGAGCTGTAGCCACTGGCCTATGCCAGAGCCACAGCAACTCGGGATCCGAGCTGCGTCTGCGACCTACACCACAGCTCACAGCAACGCTGGATCCTTAACCCACTGAGCAAGGCCAGGGACCAAACCTGCAACCTCATGGTCTAGTCGGATTCATTAACCACTACACCACGACAGGAAATCCAGATTTTAAACTCTTAAAAAGAGGTCAGAGATAGGTGTAAAGACTTACTGGTGACTGTAAGAGGACTGAGATAATCTTTAGAGAAGTCATCTTCAGAAAGCGACCACACAAGAATTTAACATGGCAGCAGAGCTCATAGCTGAGCTAAGTTGACCTGACCCATGACATACACTCAATTAAGATACTTACCCAAATGCAGAAAGGAAGGTACAATCATCATGCAAAATTTTTGCTACTCTTTCAAAAACTCTGTAGTTTTCTGAATCCTTCTGCTCAAAGTATCCAATGATATTTCTTTTGCTGCGCTGTAAAATAATGTAATTACTTTACAAACATAAATAGTTCTTAAATAAGCATGTGATTTCATTTACCCAGCTGCTTTTAACTAGCTCCAAATGAAGTATGACTATAAATGCATAAATGGCTTTTAATACCCAGTCCAAAAGTATTACATTAGGTTGAAAACAATCTTAACTATCATGTAATATAATAATTTCCTTCTAGCATTTTAAAATTTCAAGAAATAGATAACTGTTAATCAGTGACAATCTTTTCCTAAAAAGGATGACTAATTCTAAGATGTGCTAAAATAATACATCAATTTGTAACATGTGACTGTTGGTAGAGACCCCTCCATGGGTCTCTCATACTTCTACACATTTAGGTATTCCCAAAATGCAAGACCCTGACTGCTCTACACAGGCCATCTCTCAGGGTTGTGCTTACAGTAACAACCTTCATGTATCAGGTAATATCCTCCTCTAGAACAAAGAGCAGACTTACTGCTGGCTCTAAAATGGGGGTTCCCTGAGCACAGAGTTCTGTCAACCCCTTGCATGAGCAGGGATCCATCTGGGCCCTCCACATTACCTCCATGACAAGGAAACAAATGCAAACATGTTCACATGGATGGGTGTCATGTGAGCAAGAAAATCATTTGTCTCTGACCCAGGAGCCTTATGTCTCCTGACAGCACCCACGAAACACTAACTGGCAAATCAAATCTCAATGACAGTCTAGCAATGACAGTCTCTCAAGCCTGAAATCAATTGTTTTTGTTTTAAAAACACTTTTGGTACAAAGAAAATGATTTGTTAAATTATTATTAAAGGTGACTATATGTCAGAGGACACTAAAACTTTTACAAATTGCTAATACAGGAGTAATAAGAGCAGATACCCTGAGAGTCTCCACTAAGGAAAGTATGGAAACTTTAATTATGTATGCCTGACAGCTTCTGTTTCTTCGTAATTCAGGCTGCCTTTTGCCCTCTTGACTGTCCTCAATTTATTCAAATTAGTGCAGCTTTACTGTGTGCTATATATATTTTATCCAAAGGTTTGGTAAAACACTATTAGCATTTCCCTTGAGAAATAATTCAAGAAAGTCTCAACTTGGCAAGAATGTATGTATCAAATTGCTTGCAATGAATTATAAGAAAATGTCCAGATTCTTTGACTGAACAAGAATTTATTTACATTAATTAAGCAGGCAATGTTCATTTGATCCAGAAAAAGTTAATAACTTACATCAAGAGTAGTGATTTCTGCTAAGTCATGAAGTTCTTGAATGGGGTCACTTTTTTGTTGCCTGATGTAATCTGCAAGTGCTTTCACTGATCGCTGACCCCTGTATTCTCTCTTCATCATCATCCCATTACGAAACAATTTGAGGGTTGGGTATTTGCTTATCCTATATCTCTGGGCTATATCAGCTAAAAGAACAAAAAACAAAATAACGTTACCCTCAGACTTCATTTGCGTGAGCTCATTAATCCAACAGTCAAAAATCTTACAATCATTTAGGAAGAGCATTTTGGTTCACATCATTCTTTTTCAGTGTTAGAGAAAAAAATTAATCACGAGGAGTTTAGATTGATTAAGAGACCAGGCTTTGGACATATACTGCCTGGTTTAAATCCCAAATCTATTCATTTGCTGTGTGAACTTGTAAGGTGCATGAAATCCTTATGCCTTAGTTTCTCATCTATTATTTAGGATTGTTTTAAGGACTAAATGACACAATACAAATGCATGACAGAGTAATTCTTAATAAGTGTCAGTGACTCTTATTATAGAAACAGTACAGAAAAAACTGCAATGTGCAAATTACAATTTTGAAAATAGTCATTCAAGTCACTTTATACTGTAAGGATCTCTTAGAGCATTTAATAAAATAAATTTAAACTTAAATTAAAGCACTCAAAGGCTAAAAACTAATATTAGATTCTTTGCTACTGGAATAATTTATAATCACACATATTCAAAATGTGTATAAACTAATACAACTAAAACCAAAACTCAGCACTATACACTAAAAAAAAAATCCCTTTATTGTGACCCTATGGATATATTTTCAAACAAATCATTAAAATTACTATTTATAATCTCAAAATAAGAACCTGAAATAAAAATGTATGCTGATCTCATTTTTAAGAATCACAATTACTAAGATATAGACTCAATCAGAATACAAAAGCCTTTAATTTTTTTTGCTCTTATTTCCAAGAGGTATCAAATAAGAGAAATCAATGGCTTCTAGACACTGGTAAAGCCAAAATGTCAACCTAGTCTCAAATATGAGAAAAATAAGGAATGACAAAATTTTAGAGTAAAGGAGACCTGAGAGAGCATAAGTACCTTAAAACAGGTGAATTTTTTTTTAAACTTAGTTCTAAAATGACGGCAGAATTCTGAATGGTGGCACAAGAAACACTAAAATTCTCTAGCACCATCTCTATTCCTATTAGTTACAAAACAAAAACAAAACAAATAGAACTGCAATAAGAGAGGCTATAACTCTACTGTCTGCATAAAGGAGACCACACCAAAAACCTATACAAAACAAAAAGGCACAGAACTATAACTCAGATAAGGGAGCAAGAAAAAAACACCAGAAAAACAGCTAAGTCATTTGGAGATGATCAGCCTCCAGGAAAAAGACTTTGGACTGATGATTGTGAAGTTATTCGAGACACTGGAAATAAACTGGAGTCAAAGATTGATAATTAACAGCAAACACTGAGCAAAGAAATACAAGATTTAAAGCTTAAGCAAGCAGAGATGCAAAATATAATAACTGAAATAAAAAAGCTCATTAGAAGCAATCAATAGCAGAATACAAGAGGCAGAAGAATGAGTAAGTGAGGTGGAGGACAGAGTAGTGGAAATCATTGATGTGGAATAGAAAAGAGAAAAAAGATTGAAAAGAAATGAAGACAATGTAAGAGAACTCTGGGACAATGTTAAACACACCAACATCCGTATAATAGGGGTACCAAAAGAAGAGAGCGAGAAAAGAACAGAAAAAATATTTGAAGAGATAATAGCTGAAAACTTCCCTAACATGGGAAAGGAATCATTCACTCAAACCCAGGAAGCTCAACAAACACCATATAAAATAAACTCAAGGAGTAACACCTCAAAACACATAGTAATCAAACAGACCAAAATTATAGAGAAAATACTGAAAGCAGCTAGAGAAAAGAAACAAATAACATACAGGGGAACCCTGATAAGGTTATCGGCAGATTTTTCAGCAGAAACTCTACAGGCAAGAAGGGAGTGGCATGATATACTTAAAGTGATGAAAGGAAAAAGCCTCCAACCAAGATTACTCTACCCAGCAAGGCTCTCATTCAGATTTGAAGGAGAAATCAAAACCTTTATACACAAGCAAAAGCTAAGAGAATTCAGCAATACTAAACCAGCATTACAATAAATACTAAAGGAACTTCTCTAGGTGGAAAAGAAAAGGCCACACCTAGGAAAAAAATACTACAAATGACAAGGCTCACCAGTAAAGGCATATACATAGTAAAGGTAGGAAATCATCCACACGCAAATATGCTACCAAAAACAGAAATCATGAGAAGAGGAGGGTACAAATGCAGGACACTGGAGATGCACTTGAAATTACGAGACCAACAACTTAAAACAATCTCATATATGTATAGACTCTTACATCAAAACTTCAGAGTAACTGCAAACCAAAAATCTACAATTGATACACACACAAAGAAGAAAAAGAAACTCAAATACAACACTAATGATAGTCATCAAGCCAGAAGAGGAGAGAACAAGAGAAGAAGGGAAGGAAAAAAAGCAAGAAAAACATATGCAAAACAGTTAGTAAAATGGCAGTAAGAACATACCTATCAATAAGTACCTTAAATGTAAATGGACTAGATGCCCCAACCAAAGATACAGACTGGCTGAATGGATACAAAAACAAGATCCATATATATGCTGTCTTAAAGAGACCAAATTCAGTTCTAGGTTCACATACAAATTAAAAGTGAGAGGACGGAAGAAAATATTCCATGCAAACAAGACTCAAAAGAAAGCTGGAGTAGCAATACATATAGCAGACAAAATAGACTTTAAAATAAAGACTACTATAAGAGACAAAGAAGGACAATACATAATGATCAAAGGATCAATCCAGAAGACAGAACAATTGTAAAAATATATGCACCCAACATAGGATCACCTCAATATGGTGAGGCAACAGCTAACAAACTTAAAAGGAGAAATCAACAATAACACAATAGTGAAGGACTTTAATACCACACTTATAGCAATGGACAGATCATCCAGACAGAAAATTCTAACAAGGAAACACAGGCCCTAAATGACACATCAGATCAGATTGACCTAACAGATATTTACAGAACATTCCATTGAAAAGCAGCAGAATACACATATTTCTCAGGTGCATACAGATCATTCTCTAGAATTGACCACATCCTGGGCTACAAATCAAGCCTTGGTAACTTTAAGAAAATGGAAATCATATCAAGCATCTTTTTGGACCACAACGCCATACGACTGGAAATCAACAACAAGAAAAAAACTGCAAAAAAAATGAACACATGGACACTAAACAACCAATAGATCACTGAGGAAATCAAAGAGGAAGTTAAAAAATACCTAGAAGCAAATGACAACAAAGACACAACACTCCAAAACCTCTGGGATACAGCAAAAGCAATCCTAAGAAGGAAGTTTATAGCAATACAAGGCTATGTCAACAAACAAGAAAAAGCTCAAATAAACAACCTAATTTTACCTCTAAAGCAGCTAGAGAGAGAACAGACAAGACCTAAAGTTAGCAGAAGGAAAGAAATCATAAAGATCAGAGCAGAAGTAAATAAAAGAGAAACGAAGAAAACCACAGAAAAGATCAGTGAAACTAAAAGCTGATTTCTTGAAAAGATCAACAAAATTGATAAACTCTTAGCTGGACTTAACAGCAAAAAAAGAGAGAGGACTCAAATCAATACAATTAGAAATAAAAAAGGAGAAGTTAAAACAGACATCACAGAAACACAAAAGATTATAAGAGACCACCACAAGCAACTATATGACAATAAAATGGACAACCTAAAGGAAATGGACAAATTCTTAGAAAAGTACAGTCTTCTAAGCCTAAATGAACTAGAAAATACAAAAGATGAAATAGAAAAGATGAATGGACCAATCACAAGTACTGAAATTGAAACTGTGATTTAAAAACAAAAGTCCAGGACCAGATGGCTTCACAGGAGAATTCTGTCAAACATTTAGAGAAGAGCTAACCCCTATCCTTCTGAAACTATTCCAAAAAATTGCCAAGGAAAGAACACTCCCCAAATCATTCTATGAGGCTGCCATTACCCTGACACCAAAAACAAACAAATATACCACACACACACACACAAAAAAGAAAATTACAGGCCAATATCACTGAGAACATAGATGCAAAGATCCTTATCAAAATAGTAGCAAACCAATTCCAACAGTACATTAAAAGGATTGTACAGCTTGATCAAGTGAAATTTATACCATGGATGCAAGTTTTCTTCAATATCCACAAATCAACAGTGTGATACACCACATTAACAAACTAAAGAATAAAAATCACATGATCCTCTCAATAGATGCAGAAAAAGCTTTTGACAAAATCCCAAACCCATTTCTGACAAAAACCCTTCAGAAAGTGGGCATAAAGGGAACCTACCTCAATATAATAAAGGCCATATATAAAAAACCCACAACTAACATGATTCTCAATGGTGAAAAGCTGAAAGAATTCCCACTGAGATCACAAATGAGACAAGGATGTCCACGTTTGCCACTGCTATTCAACATAGTTTTGGAACACCTAGCCAAGGTAATCAGAGAAGAAAAAGAAATAAAAGGAATCCAAATTAGAAAGGAAGAAGTAAAACTATAACTGTCTGCAGATGATATGATACTATACCTGGAAAATCCTAAAGACGCAACCAGAAAAATGTTAGAGATCATCAATGAATTTGGTAAAGTTGCAGGATACAAAATTAATACATAGAAATTGAATACATTTCTATATACTGACAATGAAAGATCAGAAAGAGAAATTAGGGAAACAATCCCATTTATCATCACATCAAAAAGAATGAAATACTTAGGAATAAACCTACCTTTTAAAGAGACAAAAGACCTGTACCCTGAAAACTCCAAGTCGCTGATGAAAGAAATCAAAGATGACGGAAACAGTAGTTCCCACTGTGGCACAGCAGAAACGAGTCTGACTAGGAACCATGAGGCTGCATGGCCTCATTCCCTGGCCTCATTCAGTGGGTTAAGGATCTGGTGTTGCTGTGAGCTGTGGTGTAGTTCACAGACATGGCTCAGATCCTGCATTGCTATGGTTCTGGTGTAGGCTGGCAGCTGTAGCTCTGATGAGACCCCCAGCCTGGGAAGCTCCATATGCTGTGGGTGTGGCCCTAAAAAGACCAAAAAAAAAAAAAAACCAAAACCCAAAACAAAACAAAACAAAAAAGATGATGCAAACAGATGGAAAGACATACCATGCTCCTGGATTGGAAAAATCAATATTATCAAAATGAGTATGCTACACAAGGCAATTTACAAATTCAATGCAATCCCTATCAAAATACCAAGGGCATTTTTCACAGAACTTGAACAAAACATTTTAAAGACTGTTTGGAAGCACAAGAGACCCAGAATAGTCAAAGCCATCCTGAGAAAGAAAAATGTAGCTGGAGGAATCAGGCTCCTTGGTTTCAGACAATCCTACAAAGCTACAGTCATCAAAACCATATGGTACTGGCACAAAAACAGAGATACAGATCAGTAGAACAGGAGAGAAAGCTCAGAATTAAACCCATGCACATACATTCAACTGATCTATGATAAAGGAAGCAAGAATATACACTGCAGAAAAGACAGTCCCTTCCATAAGCGGTGCTGGGAAAACTGGACAGCTACATGTAAAAGAATGAAATTAGAACACTTCCTAACACCATACACAAAAATAAACTCAAAATGGATTAAAGACCTAGATATAAAGCCAGACACTATAAAACTGTTAGAGGAAAATATAGGCCAAATACTCTGCAACATAAACCACATCAATATCTTCTCAGATCCACCACCTAGAGTAATAACAATAAAAACAAAAATAAACACATGGAAACGAAATAAACTTAAAAGTTTCTGCACAGCAAAGGAAACCCTAAACAAAACAAAAAGCTAATCCATGGAATGGGAGAAAATATTTGCAAATGAAGCGACTAAAAAGGGATTAATCTCCAAAATTTATAAACACCCCCTGAAGTTCAATACCAAAAAAAATACAACCCATTAAAAAATGGGCAGAAGATCTAAACAGACAGTTCTCCAAAGAAGACATACAGATGGCCAAAAAATTCATGAAAATGTTCAACATCACTCATTATTAGAGAAGTGCAAATCAAAACCACTATGAGGTACCACCTTACACTGGCCAGAATGGCCATCATCAAAAAAAAATCTACAAGAAATAAATGCTGGAGAGGGTGTGGAGAAATGGTAACACTATTACACTATTGGTGGGAATGTAAATTAGTACAACCACTGTGGAAAATGCTCAGAAAACTAAAAATAGAATTACCATTTGATCTAGCAATCCCACTCCTGGGCATTTATGCAGAGAAAACCATGACTCAAAGAGATACATGTACTACAATGTTCACTGCAGCACCTATATACAATAGTCAAGATATGGAAACAACCTAAATGACCATTGACAGAGGAGTGGATAAAGAAGATGTGGAAAATATACACAATGGAATATTACTGAGCCATTAAAAGGAAAGAAATTACAGCATTTGCAGTAATGGACGTGAAATTATCATCCTAAGTGAAGTTAGATAGTGAGGCATCAACATTAAATGCTATCACTTACACATGGAATCTTAAAAAAGGACACAATGAACTTCTTTGCAGAACAGATACTGACTCACAGACTTTGAAAAACTTATGGTCTCCAAATGATACAGGCTGGGAGGTGGGGGGATGCACTGGGGGTTTGGGATGGAAATGCTTTAAAATTGGGTTGTGATGATCACTGTACAACTATAAATGTAATAAAATTCATTGAGTAATAAAAAATAAAATAAAATAATAAAAAGATACATGTACCCCTATGTTGACTTCAGTACTATTCACAATAACCAAGACATGAAAGCAACCTAAATGTCTACTAACAGATGAATGGATTAAGAAAGTGTGGTATATATACAAAATGGAACACAAGTCAGCCATAAAAAAGAACAAGACAATGCTCTTTGCAGCACCATGGATAGAACTAGAGACTCTCATACTAAGTGATGTAAGTCAGAAAGAGAAAGACAAATACCATATGATATTACTTATATTTGGAATCTAATATAGAGCACAAATGAATCTATCTACAGAATAAAAACAAACTCATGGACTGGAGAACAGACTTGTGGTTTCCAAGTGGGATGGGGAAGGAGTGGAATGGAGTTTGGTGTTAGTAGATACAAACTATTACATTTGGAGTAGATAAGCAATGAGATCCTGCTGTATAGCACAGGGAAGTATATCCAGTCACTTGTGATTGAACATGATGAAAGATAATGTGGGAAAAAGAATACATATATACAAACACACACACGCATATATATTTACAATGTTCTGTACAGCAAAGTGACTAAGTCATACATATATATGCGCACACACGCATATATATGTATGACTTAGTCACTTTGCTGTACAGCAGAAATTGACAGAACATTGTAAATCAATTATAATATAAAAAATAAAAATCTAAAAAAAAATTTAGACAAATATACCCAATAAACAAAATTAGAGGACTTAACACTAGTGGGTTTTGACACTTATTATAAACCTACAGGAATCTATAGTGTGACAATGCCATAAAGAGGACAAACCAATCAGAGAAATAGTGTCAAAAAATAAATAGACCCACAAATACATGTAGGGTGATTTTTTTTTTTTTTGGCCCCACCCATGGCATATGAAGTTCCAGGGCCAAGGCTCCAATCCAAGCTGTAGCTGTGACCTAAACCACAGCTGTAGCAACACTGGGTCCTTAATCCACTATGCCAGGCCATGAATTGAACCCATGCCACCAGAGAGACAACACCAGATGCTTAATCAGCTGCTCCCCAGCCAGGAACTTGACATGTAGAGTGCTTTTTGACAAAGGTGCAAAAGTAAAATCTAACTATACACTACTAATAAAATCTACATCTAAATCTAAGAATGCAAAAATCTTGAAATTAAAAGAATGGGGAAGAAAACATACCATGTAAAATCAATCAAAATCTTGTGTAGCTGCTTTTATAGTAAATACACACTAAGGCAAAAAACATTGCTAGAAATCAAGAAAGACCCTTCATAATAATAAAAAGTTCAATCCCTAGACAGAGTAACAATTCTGAATTTGTATGCATCAAGTAAAAAAAAATCTAAGAATTTATAAAGTAAAAAATGACAGGAGTTCCCACTGTGGCACAGTGGGTTAAGGATCTAGCACTGCTGCAGCTGTGGCATAGATTTCAGCTGCCAGCTCTGACTCAGTCCTTGGCTCATGAACTTCCATATGTCACTGCTGTGGCTGAAGAAAAAATGAACAAGCAAACAAAAATGACAGAACTACAAAGACAAATCTATAATCATGGTGGGAGATTATTAACCTGTTAGAGCAACTCACATAACAAATAGAATCAATAATATATAAAGAATTTGAAGAGTGCAACTAAGAAACCTGAGTGATTTGACACATATATTTTTCACTACCCCAAAGCTACAACATACACATTTTTTTGCAGGTATACACACACACACATATCATATAAAAAACATAAAGTGAATCACAAAATTTTCAAATGATTCAACTCATAGTGAGAATGAAATAACTTCTACATGCTCATGGATCAAAGATGAAATGACAAAGGGAAACTGGAAAGTACTTTGAACTGAATGATAATGAAAATACATATTAGAATTAGCAGCATGCAGCTAAGGCAACACTTAGAATGAAATTTCTAACATTAAAATGGATATGTTGGGGAAAAAGACTGAAAAACAAAGAGTTAACCATTAATCTCTGAAAATCATAAAAACAAACAACAAATTAAAAACAAGTGAATGAAAATGATAACATCAGAAATTAATGAAGTGAAAAATAAATACATAGTACAAAAGAACAAAAAAAGCCAAAATCTGCTTCTTTGCAGAGGCTAATAAAATTGATAAAGCTCTGGAGAGAATAATCATGAAAAAAAAAAAAGCAAGAGAAAACACAATTTCAGGAATATAACAAGTCTTTAACTCAGATAATAAGAGAATATTATCAATAAATTAATGACTGTAAGTTTAGAGATTTAAAAAAAAAAAAGGAAAAAATCCCCACAAAACCACAAGTCACCAAACCAACACTAGAAAACATAACTGGTCCTAAAATTACTAAGGAAATTGAATCCATAATACAAAGCCTTCTCACAAAGAAAACTCCATTCCTAGAAAGCTTTACTTGCAAATTCTACCAAATATTTAAGGAGCCAATATTGCTATTTACACAACCATTCCAGAGAATACAAAAAGAGGGGACTTTTCCCAAATAATTTTATGAGGTCAACATAATATTTCTGCCAAATCTATCAAGAAAATGATGAGAGCACAGTGGTTAACGAATCCAATTAGGAACCATGAGGTTGCGGGTTCTATCCCTGGCCTTGCTCAGTGGGTTAAGGATCCAGCGTTGCCATGAGCTGTGGTGTAGGTCGCAGACACGGCTCAGATCCTGCGTTGCTGTGGCTCTGGCGTAGGCTGGCAGCTACAGCTCCGATTCGACCTCTAGCCTGGGAATCTCCTTATGCTGAGAGAGTGGCCCAAGAAATCGCAAAAAGACAAAAAAAAAAAAGGAAAAAGAAAAAGAAAACGATGAGAAAAGAAAATATATGTTAGTCAACCAAGAACATAAGCTGCAAAACTTGAAAAGTATTAAGAACTGAATTTAGCACTATGTACAAAACATAACACATCACAATCAACCTGGATTTAGTCTAGCACTTCAGTTTAATGCTTAAAAAAAAATCAAACAATATAATCTATGACATTAACAGAATAAAAGAAAAAGGTTCTACTACTTCAAAAATGCAGAAAAACATATGATAAAATCAACATCCACTCATACAAAAATTTCTGTCAAACTAGGATAGAAAAGATATCTAAATAAACAAAGAGCAAATGACTTGATAGTAAAACACTAAAAGCTATTCTGTAGAAATCAAGAAATAAAGATGCCTGCCATCACTTCTATGTAACACTGTACTGGAGTTCTTAGAGTAACACGAGAAGGAAATGAATATATATATATATATATACATACACTCTGAAAAAGAATTAAAATGTCATTATTTGCTGACAATATCACTGTGTTCACAAAAATCTATGAGAGGATTTCCATTTCCAAGCAGGAGACAAGAGGTAAATAATGTGACAACTAGGAAAAAAAAAAAAAACTAAGTTTTTAAAAAGAAAATCAAATTTTTTAAAAAATCACACTTTTAAAGATACCAGAGACCAAGAAACCAAAGGCCATGAAACCAATGAAGAGTAAATGAACTAAAATTCCAGAAAGGAAAGGACCATTCTCAAGTAAGCAAATCTCACTCACTGGCAATTTTTTTTTTTTTCCTACAGGTTTCCTATGCAATATTCCTCTTAGAAATTAAATCTGGAGTTCCAGAGCGGCTCAGTGGAAACAAATATGATGAGGATCTGTGAGGATGCAGGTTTGATATCTGGCCTCACTCAGTGGGTTCAGGATCTGGTGTTACTGTTAGCTGTGACGTAGGTCACAGACACAGATTGGACTTGGCATTGCTGTGGCAGTGGTATTAGGCCAGCAGGTACAGCTCCGATTTGACCCCTGGCCTGGGAACCTCCATATGCTGTGGCTGCAGCCCTAAAAAAAAAAAAATTAAATCTGCAATTTGTGCAGACGTAGGGCTGAGTATTACACCGGAATAGGCAGAGAGAAAGAGAACTTAGTGAAGCTATTCATAGTCACCTGGGCTGCAATGGATTGATTGAAAGGGCCCTGAAACACAGAAAGTTTTCCCTAGATGACACTGACTGATTTTAAGTGTGGCATAGGAAGCTAGGGACTATGCTAAAAAGACAGAGTAAAATCTCCCATCGCCTGGTTGCTTAGGAGATACTAACTGTACAAAGGACCCACACGAGCATCAAAGACATAGGCACAACATTTGCCAGATTCCAAAGCTTTGTATGCAAGAAAGCAACTAGTGCTAAAGAACACCATGAATTTTTAAGATAAACTGGAAGATAGATATCGGTGACATATATGAGATAAATTATCGATAATCAGAATATATAAAGAACAGTAACAAAAGGACTGACAAAAAGATAAATGGGTTAAGATATCAGTCAATCTGTGAAACAAGAGTTCCCACTGTGGTGGAGTGGGTTAAGAACCTAACTGCAGTGGTGACTTGGGTCTCTGCACAGGTGCAGGTTCATCCCCAGTCCAGCGCAGTGGGTTAAAGGATCCAGTGTTGCCACAGCTGGGGGGCTCAGATTCAATTCCTGGCCCAGGAACTTCCATATGCCACAGGTGTGGCCTTTAAAAAAAGAAAATTATGATAGAAACACAAATGGCCAATAAAAATATAAAAATACTCTCAGTTGTAATCAAGAAATAGCAAATTAGGAGTTCCCATTGTGGCTCAGGGGGTTAAAGACCCAGTGTTGTCTCTGTGAGAATATGGGTTTGATCCCTGGCCTCCCTCTGTGGGTTAAGGATCCCTCGTTGCTGCAAGCTCCAGCATAGGTCATAGATGCATCTCAGATCCAGTGTTGCTGTGGCGTAGGCTGGCTGCCGCAGCTCTGATTCAACCCCTAGCCTGGGAACTTCTATATGCCACAGGTGCAGCCATAAAAAGAAAAAAAAAGTTACAAATTAAAACTACCAGAGGAGTTCCCGTTGTGGTGCAGTGGTTAACGAATCTGACTAGGAACCATGAGGTTGCAGGTTCGATCCCTGGCCTTGCTCAGTGGGTTAAGGATCCGGTGTTGCCATGAGCTGTGGCGTAGGTTGCAGACACGGCTCAGATCACACATTGCTGTGGTTGTGGCGTAGGCCAGTGGCTACAGCTCCGATTGGACCCCTAGCCTGGGAACCTCCATATGCCCCGGAAGCAGCCCTAGAAAAGGCAAAAAGACAAAAAAATAAAATAAAATAAAACTACCAGATAACACATTTTGCTCATCCTATCAGCAAAGTTTGCAATAAACTAAAGAAAAATTTTAAATAAGTAACATCAAGCCCTAGGACAGGAAAGTATATCCTACTAGGTCCAAGTTAGGCACATATTCAGTGTTTTTGGTTTTGGTTTTTTTTTGTGTGTGTGGATGTCAAAAGAATTATAAATTTCAGAAGGTTAACAGCTTGCTGATTGGAAAATTAGCATGTACTTTTCCTTCAATGGTCACTTACTTTTCCTTGATGGGTTCTGCCTGCCTGCCTAGTGGCCAGCAGGGTTCCAGATGAGGAAACTGTGTCCTTCTCTTGTCTCAGCAATGTCCCTCCATGCTATGATTATTCATGACAGATAGTAAAAGAAGCAGATGATTTCAATAGGAAGGTCTTACTGTTCTGGTTCTGGGATAAGGACCACTGCTTGCCTATGTACCTTTTTCCCTTCCCATAGTGGGCTCTCCCGATGATGTGAGAAAAAACCCACAAAAACAAAAAAAAAATGCAACAACAAACAAAACTCTAATCAGAAAAATTACAAATAAAGCCTAGAAATATTCTCAGGATTCAGGCTAAACCTGCTCATCTAAGTTCTGAATTATGCACGTGAATTCTTCACTGCATACTTTCTTCTCCATTTTTTTTTTTTTTTACTGAACTATAGTTGACATAAAACATCATATAAGTTTAAGGTGTACAACATGTTGATTTGATACGTTTATATATTTCAATATTACAATATGATTATTATTGCAATTTTAGCTAGCACTTCTATCACATAATTATCATTTCCTTTTTGTGGTGGGAATATTTACCATCTCTTAGCAAATATGATGTTAATACAACATTGTTGTCTATAATTATTATATTATTTTTTTTGCCACTCCCACAGCATCTGGAAATTACTGGGCCAGGGATCAAACCCACGCCGGAGCAGTAACCCAAGCCACAGCAATGACAACATCAGATCCTTAACCTGCTGTACCATAAAAGAACTCCTGTTCTCCATTTTTATTTATTTATTTACTTTCTGTCTTTTTGCCTTTTCTAGGGCCACTTCCGGGGCATAAGGAGGTTCCCAGGCTAGGGGTCTAATCGGAGCTGTAGCCACCGGCCTACACCAGAGCCACAGCAACTCGGGATCCAAACTGTGTCTGCTAGCCACACCACAGCTCACAGCAACGCCGGATCCTTAACCCAATGAGCAAGGGCAGGGATCGAACCCGCAACCTCATAGTTCCTAGTTGGATTCGTTAACCACTGCACCATGATGAGAACTCCTGTTCTCCATTATAATGCCTCATTTCTGTACAGCTCTAATAAATTCTCAATTTCTAACATGGAAGGTTCAAGTTGTACTAGAAGGCAGACAGGTGAGAGAAACTCTGGTATTTATGAGCAAGAGCTGCCTAATTCAAGGATAAACTACAAAATACTTTCCTAAAAATGTTAATGGGAGTCTGAATATTCTGCCATGGCCAGAGATAATGTATGACTGTCACTGAGTGCCATACAGCCTATAGCCACTGGAGGTCAGCAGAGAACCTGGTCCCACCAGGGGCAGATAGACAGGACTTTCTACACCTAAGGCAGCATGACCACTAGGAAGAGTGATGAATTTTACTCCCAGATTCCCCAAAGGAGGAGGCTGCATGAAATGAGATAAAGTGAGATCATGATCCATAGTTGAAGCAAAGACAAGTTTTAAGTGTGCATAGAGAAATTTTGGAAAACAAAGAAAATTCTACCAAACATACAAAGAAGAACTTATATCCACCTTTCTTAAACCCTTCCAAAAGGGTGAAGAAGAAGAAATACTCCCAAAGACATTCTATGAAGCCACCATCACCCTAATACCAAAACCAGACAGAGATACTACCAAAAAGGTAAATTATAGGCCAATATCTTTGATGAAAATAAACGCAAAAATTCTCAGCAAAATTTTAGCCAACCAACTCCAACAATATATAAAAAAGATCATACACCATGACCAAGTGGGATTCATTCCAAGTTCACAAGGATGGTTCACATATGCAAATCAATCAACTTCACACACCACATTAACAAAAGAAAAGTCAAAAACCACATGATCATCTCAATAGATGCAGAAAAAGCATTTGACAAAATCCAACATCCATTCATGATCAAAACTCTTACCAAAGTGGGTAAAAAGAAAACATATCTCATTCCCATCATGGCTCAGTGGTTAACGAATCCGACTACGAACCATGAGGTTGCAGGTTCAATCCCTGGCCTCGATCAGTGGGTTCCAGCATTGCCTTGAGCTATGGCACAGGTTCAATACGTGGCTCAGATCTGGCATTGCTGCAGCTCTGGTAGAGGCCAGCAGCTTCAGCTCTGATTGGACCCCTGATCTGGGAACCTCCATATGCCACGGGTGTGGCCCTAGAAAAAAACAAACAAAAGAAAACATATGTCAACATAATAAAAGCCATTTATGACAAAACTCACACCTAATAATATATCAATGGAGAAAAGCTGAAAGCCTTCCTGTCAAAATCTGGAGTAAGACAAGAAGGCCCATTCTAACCACTTCTTCGACATAGTATTGGAAGTCCCAGCCACACCAATCAGATACACACACACACACAAAAAGGAAATAAAAAACAAAGAAAAGGTATCCAAACTGGAAGAGAAAGGTAAAATTGATGCAGATGACATGATACTATATACTATAGAAACACTAAGGACTCCACACAAAAACTACTCGAACTGATCAACAAATTCAGCAAAGTAGCAGGATACAAGATTAACATTCAGAAATCGGATGTATTTCTGTAACTAACAATGAAATACTAAAAAGGAATATTTAAAAAACAATATCTCTTAAAATTGTATCCCCAAAAATAAAATACCTTGGCATAAACCTGACCAAGGAGGTGAAAGATTTATATCCTGAGAACTATAATCATTAATCAAGGAAATTAAAGAGGATTCAAAGAAATGGAAAGATATTCCATGTCCCTGGATCAGACGAATTAATAGTTAAAATGGCCATACTACCCAAGGCAATCTACAGATTCAATGCAATCCCTATCAAATTACCCATGACATTTTTCACAGAATTACAACAAACAATCCAAAAATTTATATGGAACCATAAAAAACCCAGAATTGCCAAAGTAATCTTCAGGAGGCGTAACTCTCCCAGACTTCAGACAATATTACAAAGCTACAGTAATCAAGACAGTGTTGTACTGGTATAAAAACAGGCATAGGGATCAATGGAACACAGTAGAGAGAGCCCAGAAATAAACCCAAACACCTATGGTCAATTAATCTTTAACAAAGGAGGCAAGAATATAAAATGGGAAAAAGATAGTCTCTTCAGCAAGTGGTGCTGGCAGAACTGGACAGTGGATGTAAATCAGTGAATCTAAAACACCACACACAAAAATAAACTCGAAATGGCCTAAAGACTAAAACATAAGAAATGACACCATAAAACCTAGCAGAGAACACAGCCAAAACATTCTCTGACATAAACTGTACAAATGTTTTCTTAGGTCAGACTCCCAAGGCAACAGAAATAAAAGGAAAAATAAACCAATGGGACCTAATCAAACTGATGAGCTTTTGCATAGCAAAGGAAACCATAAAAACAAACAAACAAAACAACCTACATAATGGGAGAAAATAGTTGCAAACAATGCAACCAACAAGGGCTTAATCTTCAAAATATACAAACAACTTCCACAACTCAGTAACAAAAAACTAAACAACCCAATTGAAAAATGGCAGAAGACCTAAATAGACATTTCTGCAAAGAAGACACAGGGATGGCCAAGAGGCACATGAAAAAATGCTCAACATCACTAATTATTAGAGAAATGCGAATCAAAACCACAATGAGATACCACCTCACTCCAGTCAGAATGGCCATCGTTAATAAGTCTACAGGGCATTCCCATTGTGGCTCAGCATAAACAAATCCGACTAGTATCCATAAGGATGCGGGTTCAATCCCTGGCCTCACTCAGTGGACTAAGGTCACAGACATGGCTTGGATCCCATGTTGCTGTGGCACAGGCCGGCAGCTTTAGTTCCAATTTGACCCCTAGCCTGGGAACTTTCATATGCCGCAGGTGTGGCCCTAAAAAGCAAAATAAATAAATAAGTCTACAAATAATGAAGGTTGGAGAGGGTGTGGAGAAAAGGCTCCTAAACTGTTGGTGGGAATGTAAATTGGTACAACTACTATAGACAACAGTACAGAGGTTCCTCAGAAAATTAAATATAGAACTACCATATGACCCAGTAATATCACTCCCAGACATATATCTGGACAAAACTATATTCAAAAAGATATGTGCACCCCAGTGTTGACTACAGAACTATTCACAATAGCCAAGACATGGAAACAATCTAAATGTCCATAGACAGAGGAACGGATTACGAAGATGTGGTACATATATATACACCAGAATACTACTCAGTGGCCATCGCAAGGCATAAATGGCCTCTGGGCTATGGAAAGAGGTTGCTCCTCAATATCTGTCTCTTGATTCTGTCTCTCTAACTGCCCTGACTTTCTCTTCCTTTTCCTCTACTCCTTTTCCACTTTGTCTGTTCCCTACCTTAAATACAACAAATGGAGATGTGAGGGGCTCAGAAGGAGAACTAAATTTTACTGCTAGATGAAGGTTATTCAAGCTACAAACTAAACACTGAGGTTTAAAAAAATATATCTAAGCTTAAATAGTTGGAAGCTACCTGATGTCGTGTGAACATCAGTCTGAGTTTAAACTTGCCTTTCTTACAATTTCCAACCTTTTTTGTGGGGAGGGGGTATCATGGGGGAGAAGATTCAAAGCTGTTGCATCCAGCTCAGACACGGAATCAAAAGGGCTGACTGAATGAAATCAGCCTGTTATATCCACTCTTGCTCTCTTTCCTTCTTTAATTCCAAGTTCTCATCCAGTTTACCTGAACCTTTCATCAAAGAAAGTCCCAGGAAGGGCATATAAAGAAGTGAGATAAAGATACAGCAGACAGCATTCCATGGGCTGCTACGAGGTGGAAGAGAGCGAGAGAGAGAGACATGCAAGCAGCAAACCTATAATTATGTACTGAGGTGGGTTTTCCTGACACTAAACTGACTAGGTAGGGGACAACTCCAAAAGAAGAATTCTCACCCACTTCTCAGGAATGAATACATGCACTGCCTTCCACAGGGAATGCTTTGAAAATACTCACTTGGAATGTTTTATGAAAATTACTGTCATTACAATTTTATATTATATAATTATATTGTTTGTTTCTTCATCCTCGATTCTTAAGCAGGGCTGATAAAAAAAGAAACTGTAACACAGCATTGACAAAAGTTCCCAAATGTATGACAATATACAAGATTTGTAGCTAAGATAGACAGATTTCACAACTAAATTCAGACATGTGTCACACCTCAATTCGAGCCTGCAAAATACTAGCAGCAACACATAGTCATTAAAGATTTTAAAAATTCAATGCCAGCAAAGGATGGCTCATTCATTTTGCCACATTAATTTCTTCCAAGACCCATGGGTTTTATCAATTCTTTCAGCATTTATTGCAAAGATTAGCTGGTCTTCCCTATTGTAGATACTGATGGGATTTATTCTGTTTCCTAACATTAAGCCATCATTGTGTTACTGGCATAAATTCTACTTGGTAATGGGAGAATATTCACAAAGGGCACATCTACTTTCCATAGTTCCCCATGGTAAGGCAGAAATGCTACTGTCCAGGAGACAGCAACTTATGAGAGAATGCAATTCAGGACCAACAAAATGGCTTCAACTGCCATCCCTGCACTTGGGAGGTTTCACTGCAAAATTGAAACAGCCATAGAGACAACTGGTGGGGTCAGTTTTTAAAAGCCATCAAGTGGCTCTAGGTACTCCACAAAATGCCAGTAAAAGTCTATTCAAGGAAATTCTTTTCATTTTTTTGGCTGCGCCCACAGATGTCAAAGTTCCCAGGCCCGGGATGGAACCTGTGTCACAGCGTCAACCCAAGCCACTGCCACGACAACACCACATCCTTAGCCCGCTGTGCCACAAGAGAACTCTGAGGAAATTCTTTTCAAATTCAATAATCATGCTGAAGGACATTTATCATAGTGAAAATTAACAAAAATTACAGTTAACAGTATCATAGTACACCTGTACAGTGCAGATTTCAAGCTTCTTCCATAAATATTTTCTCAGAATCTCTAAAAGAACCAGGCCCTCCTCTCTGCTCTTTTCTTAACCAAATTATTGGTTCGGTGACCTTTTAAACCAACTTTCTCTTTTGAAAAATTTCAAACTTACATAAAAGATGAAAAAGTAATATAATGAGAACCTGTACCCTCACCTGAATTTAACATTTTACTGCAGTTGGTCATCACATTCCTCTTTCCCTCTACACACACACACACACACACACACACACACTTTTTATGGCAGAAAGCAAGTTCAGTGTTTTTTATTTTGTTTTGTTTTTTTAAGTAACTTGCCCAACTATATCGACTTAGTTAAGTAGTAGGCTTCTGATACTAAAACAAAGGATTCTACCTTCATAGAGGGTTGGGCCACACAGTATAGAAACAATAACACAAACAATAATACCATATATAAGTAATTACATTTTTGTTTATACACTGACCCACTAGAGATTATTTAAACAGACTATTACATAATTTAAAACAAACATTTAAAGTCATTTTTATGCAGAAACTAGGTGAATTCTCAGTTTCTATGAGAAATCTTAATTTAAATTATTTTGACCTTCAAAATAATATAGTTACCTGGTAAAAGCTGCATACTCCTGGGGACAGTCTGGCTCCCTCTATTTACTATGTAACCTTGGTAAATCACTCAGCCTAAGACTTTCAGTGTCTTCATCTCTAAAATGATAATATACCCCAGCTCTCTGAAAGTCTGACGCTCATAACCACCTCAAAAATGTCATACCTACTCCTCCTCTGGTCAGTCTAAAACACCTCTTCCCCCATTTCCCTTAAAAATTCCTACTCTTCCTTCGGGTCTTATATCACTGTCTCAGAGGGGACTTCTCTATCCCCCTTGAATGAGTTAGACTCATTATCTCATAGCACCCAAAAATCTTCCCTCCATGAGCAACTGTGTATTGCTCTTGCCTTTCTGGGTGTGTCTGGCTCATTGCTATATCTAGAACCTCTCCCACTGTAATACAAAGAACAAGCATATTTTTTTTAAATGTTGAATAAATGAATAACACTATCTAACTCAAGAGGCTCTGGTGAAGATCAGTGAAATAATACATGGAAAAAGCATGCCCAACTCCAAGTAAGCACTACATAAACAGTAGTTTTTTCCCCAGAAACTTGACTGGAAACTTTTTACAGGACCTTTTCCAATAAATAACACTATTACTTTGAATGGAAATTCTGGCTGACACAGTGAGTTGGAAGCAAGATAGACAAACTTAAGTATCGGAAAGCAGGAAAGAGTAGGTTGCCACAATGTCAGACAGGTAATTAATAAGACAGACACATATGTTGGAAGGATGATATCTTCATTCTGAAGTCACCTTCTGCTTTTGCTAGGAAGCTTCATATAGATCTTCCACCTGACAGAATCTAATCCTGAAGCAGCCAAGTAGGTACACTTGGCTGGAAAGAACAGTCAGGAAATAAAGACCATATCAAGTAAAACTGTTTTTATTTGCATATAGCATAACTGTCTAAGTAGAAAATCCTATGAGATCTACTTAATAATTTTTAGAACTAATAAGTACCAATACACATGATCACTATACAAAAATCAGTTGTATTTCTTTAAACTAGCAACAAACAACCAGAAATTAAAATTTTAAAAATCAATACCATTTTTTTTTGGCCATGACCACAGCATGTAGAAGTTTCTGGGCCAGAGACATATCACAGCATTAACCAGAGCCACAGCAGTGACAATGTCAGGTCCTTAACCTGCTGAGCCATCAGGGAACTCCATCAATGCCATTTATAATAGCATCAAAAATAAGAAATACTTAGGAATAATAGATCTCACAAAAGATGTTTGAGAACTAAGGAAAAATAGGAATAGAAGACAAATCCAAAATAAGGGACATTTTACAAAATACCCAACTAAAACTCCTCAAAACTGTCAAGGTTGTGGGAAAAAAAAGGAAAGAATGAGAAATGAACAGATGGGCAGTAACTAAGAAGACCTGATGACTAAATGCAATGTCCTGGATCTTAGAACAGAAAAAGGAGATGAGTGGAACAATTGGAAAAAATCTGAATCAAATCTATAGTTTAGTTAATAGTAATATACTAGTGTTAGTTTCTTAGTTTCAACAAATGTACCATGGTAATGTAAAATGTCAACATTAAGATAAACTTGGTAAGGAGTACAAGGTAACTCTCTGTGTTACCTCTATAACTTTTCCATATCTCTACATTTGTTCCAAAAATTAAAAGTTGGGGTTTTTTCTGGCTGCACCCACGGCATGTGGAAGGTCCCAGGCCACACCAGTGACAATGCCAGATCCTTAACTTCTAGGCCACCAGGGAACTTCTAAAAGTTTATTTTGAAAGTATCACTAAAAACAGCAACAAAAAATAAATACATAGTGATAAGTCTGACAAAGACGTGAAAGCCTTGTAGCCTAAAATATTGACGAAAACTTCAAAACGCTGCTAAGAGAAACTGGAAAAACTAAATAAAAGGGGAGATATACAATGTTCATGTATTAGCAGATTCACTATTGTTAAAATGACAATTCTCCACAAAATGGCCTAAGGATTCAAAATAATCCCAGGTAAAACAACAACAACAAAATTACTAATAAATGGGCAAAGGACTCAAACAAATATTTCACCAAAGAAGATATACAAATGTCCAACAGGCATATGAAAAGATGCTCAACATTACTTAATAACTAGAGAAATGCAAATCAAAACCACAATGAGGTAGCACTTCCCACTCTTTAGGATGGCTATTATCACAAAAATAGTAAACAAGTGTTGGCAAGGATGTGGAGAAATTGGAACCCTTGTACACTGCTGGCAAGAATATAAAAATTGGTATAGCTGCTATGAAAAACAGTGTGTTGAAGAGATATCTGCCCTCTTATGTTCATAGCAGCATTAGGACACAGAAACATGTGTCCCTTGATGGATGAATGGATAAAGAAGTTCTGGGACAGCCATACAATGGAATATCATTCAGCCTCCAAATGGAAGGAAATTCTGTGACATGTCATAGCATGGATTTACCTTCAGGACATTATGCTAAGTGAAATAAGCTTGCCATAAAAAAGACAAATGCTGTCTGGTTCTGCTTATATGAAGTACCTACAGTTGTCAAATTCATAGCAACAGAAAGAACAGTGGTTGCCAGGGACTAAGGGGAGGGGGAAATAGGATCTGTTTAGTATTTCAGTTTTGCAAGATAAAGTTCTGAGGTATGTTGTATAGCAATGTGAATATACTTAATATTACTGAACTGTACAATTAAAAATGGTACATACTGTAAATTTTATGCTCTGTATATTTTACCACAATTCACTCAGAAGGGAGTAGAATGGGAGAAAAATACATGTAAATTACACACTTAAAAGAGAACTTGTATAAAGAGTTCTCAAAACACAATAAGAATATATTGTAAGAAACTAAAAAAGAAATTGTCACACCTGTTAATAATTTAACAGATACGTTAAATTAAACAGACTGACCATACCAAGTGCTGGCAAGAATATGGAACAACTAGAATACTCATATATTGCTGGTAGATATGTAAAATTATACAAATACTTGTATTTCACACCTAGGTATTTGCCCAGAATAAGTGAAAGCATATGTACAAAGAACTGTACCTGAAGCTTCATAGCAGCTTTATTTATAATAGCCCCCAAATGGCAACAACCCAAATGTCTGTTAATATGTGAATAGTTAATGAAATTATGGAATACATCCATATAATGGAATGCCATTTAATAATAAAAACAATAATACATGTAACCACCTTAAAATAACAATGCTGAGTCAAAAATAACACACAAAAACACGAAATGCATGATTCCACTTATCACAAAATCCTAGAAAATGCAAATGAATCTATATTAACAGAAAGTGGTTCCATGGTCCCCTGACGACTGATGGGGAGAGAGAGGGACCACAAAGGAGCACAAGCAAAATTTGGGAGATGACAGATATGCTGATATCTTGACTATGATAATGGTTTCATGGCTACATACATGTTCAAAACATTAAATTATGTAACTTAAGCTTGTGCAGCTTATTATTTGTCAATTATACTGCAATAAATACCTGCCAAATCCTACCGAGGGACAATCGGCCTAACAGGCCTTCCTCTCTAGACCACAGGATTCTCAGGATCCTTCCAGGTCAAAATCTCTACAATTCAACTGGCAGATAAGGGATTACCTAAAGTACAGGTTGTCATACAATCTCTAAAGAGAGTGGAAATATGAAGAAATCATCAATAAAGATTTCATAATGTTCCTTTTAAAAAGTGAAGAATTATACAGAAGGGAAAAAATATTTAGAGAATATACATAATGTCTTGGATTATAACTTTCATTAGCAAAAAACTAATTTTGTAGATTTCTCTGGTGGATCAAAAAAACATCTTAACTGAGGCTATTCACTCCCATTAAAAACAGAACTTGATTACTAGAAATGATGTCAGATTTATCTCTAATGTTAAGCTGTTTAGAAGTAGAATAAATTATATGTATGGTTCAACAATAGTTAATTGTTCTTCCCAATGACTGTAAGCTTGAGAGCAAAATTTCACATTTTACAGTCCCAATTCAGTGAAAGTAAGGACTGCTGTCTGTAATATCTAATTAAATACATAAAGAATAGAAAGACTTGAAATGAGAAACCCACACCAAAAACATGTTCTGTCAGTGAAAGGTGGGAGGAAAGATCCAGAAAGCAGTGTGGAAACAGTCCACACTGACAATCTTTTATTGCTCCCTTCATCCTATCTAGTTATGAATCTCAGCAGACAGAAATGTGGGGCATGGCTTGTAAGATTTTGAAATGCTCTACTGCTAACTGTTTCTGCCTAGCACAGAGCTATATCAGAAAATCCTCAAAATGTTGGTTGAATTGAACAGAAAAGAAGCAAGTAGGTCTGTGAAAGCATTTGGTCAGGAGATCTAGATTCTAAGTCTGCCGTGACTAGATATTAAGGCATATGATATTGATTAAGTCACTTTATTTCCATTCCATCAGGAGCAAAATGAAAAGTTACTGTACACACATACATACAAACACACACACATACATTCTACTTGTCAGGTATAAAGGACAGAATATTTGCAGAAAGGAAGTGTTCTGTATTCAGGCTAACTTACCAATAATTCAATGCAACAAGCTTTTAATGAGCAATCTTTGTCTCCCAGAAATTGTCAGATGCTTGAAATTCAAGATTAGTTTGGTCACCACTTAAAATGGAGTATTAAAAACAAAGAAAAGACAAAACAGTTCCTCTCTTTGAAGAACTGACATTACAACTGGTGAGACAACTAAGACACAAGGATGCAGAACTACAAAAGGCAATGAGTTTGGTACCATGAGTTAAGTTCAATGGTAACGGGAACACGGAGGAGACAAAACCACTGCAAACTCACCAGCTCAAGCTCGAGAAATCTGTCAAGTATATGGAAAATCATGAGGATTTTACAGAGAAAGCTCCACTGGGACAAACCAAGTCCAAGAGGCTGGGTTTTAAATGAGTCTAACCTAAGTTTCTCAACATTCTCAGTAACTATAATCAGTAACTACAGCAAATTACGTCTCAAAGATAGCCTAGACCGATTCTAGTAGAATTAAATAACTGAAACAGTGAAAAATCTGAGATTAATTTGAAATGAATACAAATGGTATTTTGCACGATTCTTAAACTAACAGAAATCCTTCTTTCCTAAAACTATATTTCAATTGTATTTACTGATTTTGATATTTGCTTGCCCCACTAAATTTTAATGAAAAAAATTTTTTTGAACTCCCTCACACAGACAAAATGGAAAGTAGTGTTGTAAGTACGTACAGATTAAATATTAATATTTTAACCTCACCAGAACATTTCTGGCTTGTTCTCTACTTAAAGGAGAGCTTTTTTTTTTTTAAGTGTGTGTGTGTGTGTGTGTCTTTGTGAGAAACTTTAGGACAGTTTCTTCCAGACTTCCGATTGAGGTACTTACAGTGCTGATCGCAATCAACTCTGGCAAACACTACTTGATTTTCATTTGGATATTCTTCCTTAATGACATTGGAGGCTTCTTCAAATATTGGGTGCAACATCTGGCTAAAACGACACCTGTGCACAAGAAGGATACCAATTAAAACTGAAAAGCAGAAATAATAAAATTTTATTTCCATTGTTATCCATTCATATTTAGGATATGTAAAATAAACAGCTTTTGAAACAATCACATTGTTAATTCAGGAATCCTGATGTCATTCATTAGCGATGAAAACAATTCTGAAATTAAGACTACTCTATTTCAAAGACTATGCAAATAATTTAAAGATGTTGAGCTTTTTCACTGAAAGAAAATGGCCAATATTATGGTACACAAAGCTAAGGATCTCTCACAGAGACAATGAAACAAGTCTGAAATAAGCCCTCTAAGATATATTTAGCTTGGGCTTGTAAACTACTGAGACTGAGGCATTTTCTATAAGAGAAATTAGCTTTCTCTAAATATATTTTTAGACTACAAAATCTTTAAAACAGGAAGTTTATTGTAAATATCATACTGATTCACCTGACAAATTCACTCAAATCTAATAGGCAAGTCAGCATACTAAATAAATAAGTATGGAAATGATATACATGGGGTATACTGAACTGTTTCCTCTCAAAATTTACCTCTGGTTAAAATGGGCTTTTGTATCTATAAACTATTAAAAATACTAAGTTCAGGAGAAAAAAATTTAAATTCCTAAATGAGACATCACAGCCATGTTTCCTTTACAGTTTTTGTTTTTTGCTTTTACTTTTAAAAAGGGGCACAAACCCCACAATATTCCAGAAACATAATACTTCTAATTCTGACTGCTCCTTAATCAGGCCAACCACTTCAAAAATATATTCTGTGGTTCATTAAAGGGACCTGATAAAAAAGAGAAGAATCAGAATCAGCATACAAGCAGCTGGGCTGGAATAGTTATTCTCATATGAAAGAGGTATCAAATATTTGTTAACAACAACAAAAAACCCCAAACAAACTGTAATTGCTACTGTTACTTCCAGAGCTCCTTTCTACCAAGAAATTCATTTAAATGAAGCTGGTGAACTCTTTAATCAGCATGGGATTAGGTCATACATATTAACTATAATTCAACAAAATATCATAAAGCCTATGAAAGGATAACAAACTTTATACTTCCTCCCTATTTCTTTTTGTATATAACTCTTCTAGCCCACTCACCTGACTTCCTAAGGAGATGTCCTAGAATATACCAAGGAGACACAATCTGTATCTTCAATCTCTTGCTTTCAAGTGGCTCTTTCATCTTTTAGCATTCTTAAATCTCTCCCATCTGGGATAGGTGGGTGGGGTCTGTGGACATCAGGGACCGTGTCTTACTTAACTACATATTCTAATAAGCATTTCAGTAGATGTCTGTTAAATGAATAAATCCATAGAATGGAGGAACTGGAGAGGCTAGGCCCATAGATTTGTGGGTTTTTATAGTCTGCTGAAGATAGGGTTCTAGAGGACCGGGGAGGCAAGGAGTAGGGATTGATTAATGGTTTCTGGAAGAGTTAGGATGTGTCTTAGTAAAGAATCAGTGGACAGGCAAGGTAAAAAAGATATTAAGAACTCCTTTCTGGATTGTCCAGGTTTCTTCCCAGTAAGCATATAAGCACAGATTCATCTTTAAAACAGGATGTTTTAATACCAAAAGGTGAAAGGGGAAGATAAAATAAAAATTCAATTGCAATACTACTATATCTTCATACATATGGAAAGCTACATTTATAAAAGTAACAAAACCAAAGCAAATAGATACATTGAAAGGGCCTAAAGGATCATTTGAATCCAATCTCCAAGCTAGTGTCTGAATCAACCCTTTACAAATCAACCAAATGAGTAAGTCTCTGCAGGGACAATTTAGGGGCACTTATTAGAATAACGTAGTAGGGAAAAAAATAAGCTTTGGAGTCAGAGATACCTGAGTTTAAACCCCAGTTCCACCACTTACTAGCCATATGACCTTTCTGAGCCTGAATTTCCTAAACCTAAAATGGAAATTATAATACCTACCTGCAAGGTAGTTCTGGGCATTAAATACAATGTATGTAAAGAGTCTGGCACAATAATAGCATCATTAAGTTCCTGCTATGGCTACTGTCCTCTAAGGTATATTTTTAGGCAGCTCTACTAAAGAATTCTTCCTTAAACTGTGCCACATCCATAACGTCCAGAGGGAACTCAGAATCCAGCCTTTGAGGCCACACAGTGTAAGTCTATGTCCTAAGCAAGTTACCTAAGTTTTGTCAGTTGAATAAAAGAGTATTAATTTATGAACAACTCCAGGTATTCTTTGGGCAATGTGTTTCTCAAATAATTGCAGTTAGTCCACATTTCCAATCGACTTTTGCAACAAGGTTGTTGGCATGTTCTCTTTCCTACAACACACAAAATCCCTCTGTCAAGATAACTGCATTCTAGTTTTAACTCTGCTGCAATCTAGTCAGGTGACCTTGGGAAAACATTTATTTCTCTGGATCTCAGTTTTTCTGTTTGTTTGTTTTTTTCTTTCTTTTTCAGCCACAACCATGGCATATGGAAGTTCCTGGCCAAGAATAGAATCTGAGCCACAGTTACAACTGATACCACAGCTGCAGCAATGCCAAACCTTAACCCACTGAGCCGCAGCAGGAACTCTTCAATTTTATTTTTAAAGTGGATTGAACTAGATAATCTTTGACCAAATTTTGTGGCTAATGTTACACATGGGTAATCCTAATTTACCTTGGAAAATGATATCTTTCATAGTATCATTTTATAAATGGTATTTTCTCTGTATATCTTCAACATTTTGCAGAAATTTTTCAAATACAGACACCATACATCATTCGTCCAGTAAATATTTATTATGTACTTATCTACAAGTATTGTGCAAAGTGCTTGGGGGGATTCATGTTGAAAAAAGATACGATAACTTCTCACAAAGCTAATAATATAATAGGGAGCCGCCAACTAAACCATAGTATACAAGTATTATGACTGGGTAAGTATGGGGTGTTATGAGAAGATATAAAAAGGATTCCTAATCTGAGTTGAGAGTAGGGGAGTCAGGATATTGATGTAGAAAGGTGACCTGGAGAAAGTGGTATCTAACCTAAGACTTAAAAGATGATTCAGACTTACTGAGGTAAACAGTGGGTAAAAGAGGAGAAATCCTATTCAGACAGAGAAAAAACCATGACTAAAGGTTTAGTGATGAAAGAGCATAGAATATTAAAGAAACTGAAAGACATTCGGTATAACTGGAACAGCAAGTGATATAGCTGTAGAGATAGAAAGGAACCAGCTTGTGAGAGGCCTCCTAGGCCAAGGTAAGGGACCAACTAAAGGTAATGAAAAACCAGCTAAGGGTTTCAAGATAAGAAATAAACTAATGCAATTTGCACTTTAGGATACACTATTCTGGCTTACTTTCTAGAAAACAGAATGGAAATACATTGGCCTAGAAGCACAAGCAATAAACCAGGAACTGTCCTATTTTAGACCACAGTACTGCAATTTACCTGAATTGCAGTACTGTGATCTGAAGTAGGACAGTGGCAACTAGTAGGTAGTAAGCCTAAAAGGGTCATATAAGAAACAGATTGTCTAGGAATAAGGATTATGTGAGTGTGTCTAACTTCTCTCCAGCTGAGGATCCCTTCTTCCTATCCCCATGCCACATTCTTTAATATCTGCCTTGTTTTAGATGCTGGGAATACTAAGTAAGACATCATCTCTGCCCAAAAATTTGTTTGCTAGGACACAAAGATGAAAGATAAAACAGTGGAGTAAGAAAAGAATGTGGTACATAGGGAACCATATGAACATACAAGACAGAAGCCAACTCAGACAGAGAAGGGAGTAAAGGCTTCCTACAAGTAGTAGTAGATGGTATATGTTAAACCATCTACTACCGTCAACATTATTTTTCCTTCTAAATGTGTCACACCCACACCCTCAACTCTATAAACACTGCCCTACTTCCTTAAGAAAAACAGAGAACTGCAATATGTACTCGTGTGTGTGTGTGTGTGTGTGTGTGAGAGAGAGATCTGAGTTTTTTACATTACCTGCTTTTATTTTAAAATGTGTGATAAAGGAATCGGGTATATATTTTCTCTCTTAAAACAAATGCTCACCAAATTAAGCTGCTTCATTTGTGAATGAACCTTAACTGATCTCGTGCATGGAATACCGTCTCATAAAAGAGGCTTCCCCACTCCTTTCTAGCAAAGAAAATTCACCTTTAGAAAGTAAAACAAACAAAAAAACCTAAATGATGCACCACCCCCAAATAATAATATATTTACTCACCAATCAGCATAAAAATTTACTAAAGCAACATCAGCATTGTCTGAAATTGAAAAACAAAACCAAACAATCTAAGTTACTTGTGTCTACATAATTAGGACATAATTAAAGATATGTTTTTCATCATTATCTTTTTCCATTGTTAAAGGCCCACTAAAAATGAACAATAAACAAGTTACCTCTCATTCAGAAACCCATAAATAGAGTCATGGGTGGCATATATAATTTGTGGGAGTTCCTATTCCTTTTCTCTATATCCTCCATCTTAATACCTCCACTGAATGTATATAAAAAACAAATGGAGAGTCAAACCCAGATCAGGCAATTAAGCTACTAAATAGCCTGCTTTCATAAAATGTGAAGTGGAGTGATCTGGATTTTAATAATCCATTTTTTGACCTTCCATGTTCATGAATAATTGAGAATTAGCCCTACAAATAAAATCCTATTTCAGAGAATAAACTTGAATAACTAAGCTATTTCTAAATCTCAGATGCCAACTAGTTCAACAAGTAATCTACAACAGTGTTGCATTAGATACACCTTTTCTGGTTCCTACCTGTTTCATAGTTATTTTGTTGCAAAAAATAACTCAGTATCATTTGCATATCCAGATATAAAGATGAGAAAGGTATATCTGTTCTTTAGCCTAAACCTAATACAGAGAAAGAAACTCCTTAAGTACTCAGTACTCACCAAAAAAGAAAAGAAAACCCACAAAAATATTTTAGAATTTGAAAGATGAAAGGAGTGAAGATGACATTTGAGTTTCAATTCTCTTTTTCCTTTTTTACCCTCAAAGCACTTTTTACCTACTTACTATTCATGCTACAGTACTGTGGTTCACAAACTAATCTCTGGGATCAGAAGTACCAGCATCACACCAGAACTTAGAGAAATGCAAATTCTTAGGCAGAGTCTAGCAATTTCTATCAGAAACTGAGGGAGGGTGGGGGTGGGGGAGGGTGGGGGCACAGGTCCAGGAGTACTGGAATTAAAAGTCCTCCACGGGATGCTGAGACAGGCTAAAGTTTATAGCACCATTTCTCTAAAGAAATCCCATAATGTGCAAATAGGCTTTTTAGCATTTAAAACCAGTTCCAAGAACATAAAACAATATATAATAGTCAGTGAATACTTCCTTTATGTCCTATTATTTTTAGTTTTGTTTAAACCAGTGGGTGAAATAAGTGCTTAAAAAAAAAAAAAGAAATGATTTACCCATACTACATTTTCTTAAATTTCCTAAGATGGGATTTTTCTATCAACCATATCTTCACCTTCCCTCTACTACTTTTAAAAACAAGAAATGTTTTCCCCCAAGTTAAGTGTATCTACAATCACAGTGTCAGCAAACAAACAAAACAGTTACTGAACTAAACTGAACCATTGACAATAAAAGAGTAGGTGATTTAGCTAAAAGCTAAAAATGACCAAAAAAATGTAGAGTGTGGTTCTAAGGTCATTATCATTTGATACTGACAATGGAAACTACTAAGCAACAAAATATTCTATGAATTAAGAGTGGTATTTATAACCTGGCAGAGAAATAAAACAAGACTAAAAGTTAACCTGTAACACAGGAAAGTAAACTTACACATTTAAAAAAAAAATTACTAAAAATTAAAATAAAAAATGCTTTGTTAATTCTGTATACCATAGAATGCTGGCTCCCCAATTGTTCCATAATTGAGATTTTATTTTACTTTTGTATATAAACTAACTCTTCACAGAGAAGAAAAAATACTTAAAAAATATCAAGATACTTACTTAAAATGTCATCTATATTCTCTGTATCAAGACTTGTAATTTCAGGTGTTACAGGAGTAAAAACCCAAGTTACCTGGAAATTTAAAAAATGGAAAATTAATAAATGTTTCCAAAAAGGCAAACAATGCTGAGAGTCTAAAAAGAAAAAGAAAATTTATAAATTAAGTTCGTTCCATAATTACAAAATTATCAATTGGTTTTAATCTTTATTATCCATTCTAACCCTTTGCAAGATCAATTAAAGGAAAAGTACAACTTATCAAGTCTGGAAAGTGGTCTGAAAGATTTCCTACACTACTAAACACTTAAAAGAGATATCTTTCAAACAATTTTAAAAGTTGAAAATGTACTTACTCTTGGAGTTCCCGTCATGGCTCAGGGGAAATGAATCTGACTAGCTTCCCTGAGGTTCGATCCTGGCCTAGCTCAGTGGGTTAATGATCCAGTGTTGCTGTGAACTGCGGTGTAGGTCTCAGACAAGGCTTAGATCTGCTGTTGCTGTGGCTGTGATGTAGGTCTGCCGCTACTACTTTGATTCAACCCCCAGCCTGGGAATATGCTACAGGTGTGGCCCTAAAATGACAAAAAGAAAGAAAAAAAAAGATAAAGAAAATGTACTCACTCTTTCAGATTAACATTCATCAACACCTTTTCTCTAGTGCCACAGGAAAAATTTTGCCAGACTATTAACAGTGCTGAAAGTATATAAAACCAACGCTAAGCTTGCTGATTCTATCCCACCATGTCTCTAAGACAGAACAATATAATGAAAAGAATTCAAGAAAGAGGAATTCCCATTGTGGCTCAGGGTTTAACAAAACTGACTAGCATCTATGAGGACCTGGGTTCAATCCCTGGCCTCACTCAGTGGGTTAAGGATCCAGCGTTGCTCTGAGCTGTGATGTAGGTGGAAGACATGGCTTGGATCCTGCACTGCTGTCGCTCTGGCGTAGGGGGGGCGGCTATAGCTCTGATTGGAGCCCTAGCCTGGGAGCCTCCATGTGCCGGGGTATGGCCCTAAAAAGACAAAAAAGAAAAAGAAAAAAGAATTCAAGAAAGACTTCTCAAATTGTTTGTTTTTGGGTTTTTTAGTATTTTCTAGGGCTGAATTCATGGCATATGGAGGTTCCCAGGCTAGGGGTCGAATCCGAGCTGTAGCCGACCGGCTACGCCAGAGCCACAGCAACACAGGATCTGAGCTGCGTCTGCGACTTACACCACAGCTCACGGCAACGCTGGATCCTTAACCCACTGAGCAAGGCCCAGGATCGAACCCGAAACCTCATGGTTCCTAGTTGGATTCGTTAACCGCTGAGCCACGACGGGAACTCCAACTTTTCAAATTGTGAACCAAAAGTTCTTCTTGCCTATTCTTCACTTACAGGTGATAACAGTGTGTTACGTGAAAGGCTATTAAAAAGAGATTAAGAATGCTTTCAGTCGACTCTAACATGTCTAAAACACAAAATTCAAGTTTATAAAAGAAATTTTCAGCTTGCCATATGCAAAACAAGAAAAGACACAATTTTAAACTAAACTACCAACTGTTTACTTATTTTTAAAAGTAATACCTAGTATATTTTATTTTTAGGTTTCGCCTTTAATACATTATGTGTTTTGATGCCTGGACAGTTTTTTGTTCAATCCAGTTTGTGTATGGAAATCCATTCACTGAACCACTGCTTTTTATTAGGTGACAACATTAGGCCCTACTCAAGGTAGTGAAGACACCCCTCTGTTCACCCATTTCATGGACACTTTTGACGCTGTAACAGTTACAACTCAAAATTGTGTAACTCACCGCCAATTAAATTTCTGAATAGTATAGAGACATGCCAAAGCTGGTAGGTAAATAAGCCCAGCTAATTACTTGGAATAGTTCTATAAATTCATTCTTTTCTTAAAGAAAAAAAAGCTTATGAATAGTAAGTCTTATTTTCAAGTTACCCTAATAGTGTAGCCAATAGCTGACTTCATTTCTGTTAGTAACCAGTAACTTACACTCTTCCAAAAGTAGGCTAGGAGTTCCCATCATGGCTCAGCAGAAATGAATCTGACGAGCATCCATGAGGACGCAGGTTCGATCCTGGGCCTTGTTCAGCGGGTTAAGGATCCAGCATTGCTGTGAGCTATGGTGTAGGTCACAGACGCAGCTCGGATGCTGAGCTGCTGTGGTGTAGGCCAGCAGCTACAGCTCCAATTCAACCCCTAGCCTGGGAATTCCAATATGCTGCAGGTATGGCCCTAAGAAGCCAAAAAAATAAAATAAATAATAATAATGTAGGCTAGATAATTTAAAATCCTTGTATACTTTACTTAGGTAACAAATTTAATTATTTTCAACAACTCAAATATCAATTGGAGAGATCACACTTCCCTTACTAGTCATTATTTACTATCCATATTTCAATTAACAGATCCTTCACACATCAGTGTATGACCAGCTCTAGATAGCTATGTAACCTGTTAAAAGATAAACTGAAGCGTATTAAAATGTTTAAGTGTTTATTTGAGCAGAAATCAATTTGAATCACACAGCATCCAATCTGGCAGTCAGAAGGCAGCACCGAGGAGCTGTACAAAATGAAAAATTTTTACAGGCTGAGGGGAGCAGGAACAAGGAAGTTATACTAGGCAAAAAAGTGGGTTGTTACTGAAAAGTTAATTTCCTTTAGAGGATGTCAGGGGTCTGACAGATGACCTAACAAGGGGTGATCAGATCATCCTGACTGACTGGTTTAGATTCCATTTCTGGAAGAGCCAAAACTGTAATTAAGTTAAGCCTCAACTTGGTGAAATGGGGTTTAGCATAAGCACCTCCATTTTGGGCCTACTACCTTGTTTTTAACAATTATATTGATACAGCAAGATTTTGGAGAGGATTGTGTGTTGAAGAAAAATTCAAGACAATGACATGAAAGTGTTATCATAAAGCAATGAAGTTGGTCATTATCAAAGACAAGTCACTGAATAACGTGACAGTCATTTACAGTGTCTGCTAGGTACCAAGGGCACAAATGCATAAGGCAGGGCATGTTCCATTTCAAGGAGCTCTCAAACTAGTGGTGGTGTTAAGGAGGGGAGGAAAAAAACGTGATAAATACGGATAAGATCATGGTCTTCTGCTGTATAATCCAAGGAAGCCCCTTTCTGAAGAGTTAGTTATTGCCTATCAAAATGTGTTTACTGAGAAGTATATTCTAAATTTAATTGCTTTTTATATGCTGAGAAAAATGAGGCAAGATCAATTTGGCTGTATTAAATAGATAACTATTATATAAGAAACACTGTCCTAATAAGCATGCCACTAGTAAGACAGCTGTGTTTAAGGGGCCCAAAGCAAGAACACTGTCTCTGACCCAATAATCTCTCCTCCCTGAAGGCTGTAAAGGAGGCATTAACATTTCTATTAATATGCAGTATGAAGGGAAAGACAGGTTGTTTATTTGAATTGTTAGCAAGCTCCACTAGTCTGACAAATTGTTTCTTTTCATGTCAGCCCTCGGCAGAAACAAGATCCTCCTGAGGAAAACATCTTTATACGTCAAATGCTATAGTGCTTTAGTAAAATAAAGACAAGTAGCTCTAAACCAAGAAGGGAGGAGGGGACCTCTTTAATTTTTTAATTTAGACTTGTAATTTTAAATTTTTTCTTTAAGAAACGACAAAAACCTACACAGAAATTTTGAACAGAAGATAGTCATAGAAAATTTAGCCTCTAATGATGGAATATTTAGAAAACATATGTAAACATGTAAACATAAACTTATGAAATATTTTACAAATTGGTCATTCTCTTCAGTTCATTAGCTCATTTTCCTGCCAAGAAAACTGAGAAGCATCTCCAATCATCTTCCATAATTCACTAGATGATTCCTTCCCCATGCATTTATTGTACCAAATATTAATTATTTTAGTCTGAGATATGTTTACTGATATCATCTTACATAAAAGCATAAAAGGTACATCAGCGAAAAGGTGAATACTGCATTTAAATTCATTTAAAAAAAAAAGTGAAAGGGTAGCTTAAAAAAATTTTTTTTAACAATTGCACCTGTTTGGCCCGGGGTCAAATTGGAGCTGTAGCTGGGGCCTATGCCACAGTCACAACACTGGATCCAAGCCATATCTGTGGCCTATGCCACAGCGTTCAGCAATGCTAGATCCTTAACCCACTGAATGAGGCTAGGGCTCAAACCTGCATCCTCATGGAGACAACATGGTCTTTAACCCTCTGAGCCACAACCGGAACTCCTTTTTAAAATTTTTTAATATATCTTTTATTGAAGTGTAGTAGATTTACCATGTGTTAATATATGCTGTATAGCAAAGTGATTCAGTTATACATACATATACACCTTTTTAAATATTCTTTTCTACTATGGCTTATCATAGGGTATTAAATATAACTCTCTGTGCTACAGAGCAGGATCTTTTGTTGTCTATGTATAACAGTTTACAACTGCTAACCCCAAACTTCCACTCCATCCTCCCTGCAACCTCTCCCCACCTTGGCAACCAAAAGTCTGTTCTCTATATACATGAATCTGTTTCTGTTTCATAGATAAGTTCATTTGTGTCATATTTTAGATTCCACACATTGGTGATATCATTAGTATTTGACTCTCTCTTTCTGACTTACTTTCACTTAGTATGATTATCTTTAGTTCCATCCATGCTGCTGCAGGTGGCATTGTTGTGTTCTTTTTTATGGCTGAGTAATATTCCATTGTATATACATACCACATATTTTTATCCATTCATCTCTTGATGGACATTTAGGTTGTTTCCTAATTTCTTGGTTATTGTAAATAGTGCTGCTATGAACACAGGGCTTCATGTATCTTTTTGAATTAGAGTTTTCTCTGGATATATGCCTAGAAATGGGATTTCTAGATCATGTGGCAATTCTATTTTTAGTTTTCTGAAGGACCTCCATATTTTCCACAGAGGCTGCACTGACTTATATTCCCACTAAGGCATAAAAAGGTTCCCTTTCTCCTCTCTAGCAGCTGTTATCTGTAAACTTTTTAATGAGGGTCATTCTGACCAGGATGAGGTGCTACCTCATTGTGGTTTGACCTGTATTTCTCTAATAATAAGCCATGTTGAATATCTTTACATGTACCTATTGGCTATCTGCAGTGAAAGGCTAGTTTTAACTAGGAGCTTCATGAGACCCACAGACATAGAGAACAAATCAATAGTTACCAGTTAGGGGGCCCAATATAGAGGTCAGGGAGTGAGAGGTATAAACTACTGGGTGTAAGCTAAGCTTAAGGGTGTCCTGTACAACACATGGAATATAGCCAATATTTTGTAAGTACTGGACATGGAAAGCAACCTTTTAAAACTGCATAGAATTTTTTTAATTTAATAAACAAATAAATAGCTTCTCTAGCAAGTAAAGAATATTTTCTTCCATTAGATGGTTTTTAAGCATTGAGATGTCTTTGGGAACTTAAAAAGCTTTCCTTTCCTTTAATTTCCCTGTACCATCCATGATCACCTAATGGGCTAGTGATAACAGTGCACTAGCTGTATTTCCATAGCATTTTTAAAGCCATCCAGTAGTCAGGTGCTTTTCCAAAATATGCCCCTACAATTTTTCTGCTTCCTTCTCCTTGCATACATGGTCTCCTCTACCTGGAGTATCCTTTTCTCCACTACTGCATAAATAATCCTTCAAGGAATGATCTCTCTTACAAGATGCTTTGTCTGTTTTCTTGGTAGAAAATTACTTTTTTGTTGTTGTTGTTGCTATTTCTTGGGCCGCTCCCGCGGCACATGGAGGTTCCCAGGCTAGGGGTCTAATCGGAGCTGTAGCCACCGGCCTACGCCAGAGCCACAGCAACGCGGGATCCGAGCCGCGTCTGCAACCTACACCACAGCTCACGGCAACGCCGGATCGTCAACCCACTGAGCAAGGGCAGGGATCGAACCCGCAACCTCATGGTTCCTAGTCGGATTCGTTAACCACTGCGCCATGACGGGAACTCCGAAAATTACTTTTCTTTCCCAAAAGCCCAACCTACTCCATGGGGATAGAAAAATGAAAAATATAATTTAGAGAAATGGGGATTATTGCAAAATTAAAATTCTCTGTAGATTAGCTATCAATTTGAGACAAGATATAATGAAAAGTGAGTTACATGATAAAACAAAGTATTTTAGAAATAAATCTTGGCAAGATTTCTTTATTACACACTCTCAATGGTAGGTCAAACTCTGTTATAATATTAACATATAAACATGCTAAAATACTAACACATACAAAATTCTCTGGCACTCATCACTAAGTCCTGGTGCTATTCATCTTTCAAAAAAAAAAAAACATTAACTGAACAATATATGTACCCAACAGGATCTTCTTCAGAAGTATGAACTAACATCAATAATAACACATATTAGATGAATTATTCAAGCTCTCAGCACAATTTTTTAAACAAATAAACACATTTTCCTAGAATATTAAGACCACTAGAGTGGTTACCACTCAAATATACTCTTAATGGGGATTACTATGACACTCTCTGAATCAGTATCTCCCTTCAATCCAATGTGCCCAAGGAGTCCAAACTAATCTTCTTGAATGCTGCTTTACATATACCCATTCGTCTACCCCACAAAAACTCCAAGTTGTTTTTTTGTTTGTTTGTTTTTTATTGTCTACATCATAAAAGCCTAACTCTTAGCCTGCATTTAGGACCATTCACAAACTAGCCCACACTTGCCTTCCTAAATCACACTGCACTGTTCTCCATTCACATTCTATACTCCAAGTAATATAAACGATAGTTAGAGTGACTATACATTCTAGTTGGCCATACACTCTAGCTTGCTTGAGAGAAACCCAGCTTATGCCTGTTGCCCTGGAATATTATTAACAGCAACCATCTCCTTCAAAAGGGTACCGGTTTGGACAATAAGTTATATTTATGTTCACCCTATTTATAGGAGACTCTTGGCCACTGAGAGGAAC
Source organism: Phacochoerus africanus (assembly GCF_016906955.1). NCBI lineage: Eukaryota > Metazoa > Chordata > Mammalia > Artiodactyla > Suidae > Phacochoerus > Phacochoerus africanus. The sequence continues at coordinate 243,816,428 of NC_062545.1, forward strand.
TGTAACAAGCTCTTCAAAAATCCTAAATTATGAATAAGCCTATAATGTCCTCCCATATAACATGCAGGAAGACGAGAATGGAATGAGAATGAAGAGAAGGAGAGAAGAATAAAGATGGACCAAGGTAAGCTATATCAATCACTAGCCTCATCAATGACTTGAAATATTAGGCTTTTAACAAGGGAATAAAATCAGTAACTCAGAAAAATTATTATATGACCCTTCAAGAATCACTCTCAAATTGTCCAAATCTGCTAAGTTATAAAGTCAAGAATGCGAAGGGGAGTTCCCGTCGTGGCGCGGTGGTTAACGAATCCGACTAGGAACCATGAGGTTGCGGGTTCGGTCCCTGCCCTTGCTCAGTGGGTTAACGATCCGGCGTTGCCGTGAGCTGTCGTGTAGGCTGCAGACGCTGCTTGGATCCTGCGTTGCTGTGGCTCTGGCGTAGGCCGGTGGCTACAGCTCCGATTTGACCCCTAGCCTGGGAACCTCCATATGCCGCGGGAGCGGCCCAAAGAAATAGCAAAAAGACAAAAAAAAAAAAAGAATGCGAAAGGTCTTCAGTATTGGCAATTCCTAAAATGTGTCATAATGGTCTCTTGCTTTCATAGTTTGCTCATGCAATTTCCTCTGCTTGAAACAACTAGGAAAACCCATCTAGTTTTTTTTTTTAATTTATTACTCAATGAATTTATTACATTTACAGTTGTACAATGATGATCAAAATCCAATTTTATAGGATTTCCATCCTACAACCCCAGCACATCGCCCCACCCCCCAAACTGTCTCCTTTGGAAATCATAGGTTTCTCAAAGTCTGTGAGTCAGTATCTGTTCTACAAAGAAGTTCATTCTGTCCTTTTTTCAGATTCCACATGTCAGTGAAAGCATTTGATGTTGCTGTCTCATTGTATGGCTGACTTCACTTAGCATGATAATTTCTAGGTCCATCCATGTTGCTAAAAATGCCAGTATTTTGTTCTTTTTAATGGCTGAGTAATATTCCATTGTGTATATGTACCACCTCTTCTTGATCCACTCCTCTGTTGATGGACATTGAGGTTGTTTCCATGTCTTGGCTATCGAAAAGAGTGCTGCAATGAACATTGGAGTACATGTGTCTTTTTGAGTCATGGTTTTCTCTGGATAGATGCCCAGAAGTGGGACTGCTGGATCAAATGGTAGTTCTATTTCTAGTTTTCTGAGGACTCTCCATACTGTTTTCCACAGTGGTTGCACCAATTTACAATCCCACCAACAGTGTACTAGGGTTCCTTTTTCTCCACACCCTCTCCAGCACTTATTGTTTGTAGACTTTTTGATGATGGCCATTCTGGCTGGTGTAAGGTGGTACCTCATAGTGGTTTTGATTTGCATTTGTCTAATAATTAGTGATGTTGAACATCTTTTCATGTGTTTTTTAGCCATCTGTATGTCTTCTTTGGAAAATCGTCTGTTTAGATCTTCTGCCCATTTTTTGGATGGGGTTGTTTGTTTTTTTGGTATTGAGTGGTAGGAGGTGTTTATAAATTTTGGAGATTAATCCCTTGTCAGTTGATTCATTTGCAAAGATTTTCTCCCATTCCGTGAGTTGTCTTTTCGTTTTGTTTAGGGTTTCCGTTGCTATGCAGAAACTTTTAATTAGGTCCCATTTGTTTATTTGTTTTTACTGTCATTACTCTAAGAGGTGGATCTGAGAAGATGTTGCTGTCCTTTATGTCAGAGAGAGTTTGGCCTATGTTTTCCTGTAAGAGTTTGACAGTGTCTGGTCTTATAGCTAGGTCTTTAATCCATTTTGAGTTTATTTTTGTGTATGGTGTTAGGGAGTGTTCTAATTTCATTCTTTTACATGTGGCTGTCCAGTTTTCCCAGCACCACTTATTGAACAGGCTGTCTTTTCTCCATTGTATAGTCTTGCCTCCTTTGTCATAGATCAGGTGGCTGTAGGTGCATGAAAAACCCATCTAGTTTTGAAGACCCAATTCAAATTCTATCTTTTCTGTGAAGCCTTCCTGATGGTCCCAGGCAATAGTGATTAATTTCTCTTTCCCCTGAACCTCTAGAACACTTTCTCAGGGTGTTAACATACAACTTTTCACATAGATGATTTCTGTTATCTTAGCTCCTGCAGGAGGCTGAGTGCCTTGAAAGTAGAGAGTTTACCTTATTCAATCTGTACTCAACATATCACTTACCACAGTGCCCTCCTGGTACACAACAAGGACTCAAATATGTACTAAGTGAATGAATGGGTAGATTATGTTAATACACTAAGAATTTAGAGGGAGGGTGTTGCAAGTGAAAAAAGGGAGATGGGGGTCCAGAAATGGGAAGCGTCAACAAATATTTTTAACATGTTTAGGAAAATAAGATTTTCAAATAGGAATGAGGTCTATATTAAAAAAATTTTTTTTAATAATGTCATGGTGAAAAGCACAATACTAGGTGATGATTCACAGACTCAGATTTAGAAGGAATCTCAGAAGTGATCTTGATCTTCCCATCCACTGCAGAAACCCCGTTGTATTACTGTTTAAGAGCTGTCATGAACCCCTAGTAATACCTTCTTCCAGTTTCTCCAGCTGTTCCCTAGCATGGCTTCCAGGCACTTTAGCACACAGAGTACCCTCACTTTAAAATGACTATGTTAGGAGTTTCTGTTGTGGCTCATCAGGTTAAAAACCCATCATAGTGTCTGTGAGGATACAGGTTTGACTCTGGCCTGGCTCAGTACGTTAAGGATCTGGTGTTGCTGCAAGTTGAGGCATAAGTCACAGATGCCATGTGGAACCACTGTTGCCATGGCTATGGCATGGGCCTGCAGCTGCAATTCCGATTTGACCCCTAGCCTGGGAACATCCATATGCTGAAAGTGCAGCTGTAAAAAGAAAACAAACAAACAAAAAACATACACAAAAAATAAGATAAAAAATAAAATAGCTGTGTTACATTAGTGGATTAAAAATCCAATACATCTTGTATTGTCCAATTTTAAAGTTGTTAATTCAGTCATGAAAATAAAAGATTTGGGACTTTCAGAACCAGAAGCTAATAAAGTATCAAGCAGAAGAGGTTATTAAATATTTTTTCTGTTAGCAAGATTTATAATCACAAAGCATTTCCATGCCTTGCTTTAGGTATTTTATTAGAATATCCAAGCAAATGAGTTTAGAAAACAGAAAATATTTCCAGAGAATCTATTTTAAAGCTCAATAGCAGAGTTCCCTAGTGACCTAGTGGTTAAGGATCCAGCATTGTCACTGCTGTGTCTTGGGTCCTGGCCTAGGAACTTCCATACGCTGTGAGAGCTGCCAAAAAATTATAAAATAAAAAAGTAAGCTCAATACTTTAAAACCTTGCATTCAAACAGTGGTCTCTGAACAAGCAGCACTGGCATCACCTGGGAGTTTTTAAGAAACGTAGAATATCAGACCCTGCCCCAGATCTTTGAAACAGAACCTCCATTTTGACAAGATTCCCCAAGTGATTCCTCTGCACATTCAAGTTTAAGAAGCACTGCCTTAGAGAACAAAACTTTTGAACCTACAAACAAGTATGCAATTTTTTTTTTTTTTTTTTTTTGTCTTTTGCCCTTTCTAGGGCTGCTCCTGCAGTATATGGAGGTTCCCAGGCTAGGGGTCCAATTGGAGCTGTAGCCGCCAGCCTACACCAGAGCCACAGCAATGCGGGATCCAAGCCACATCTGCAACCTAAACCACAGCTCACGGCTATGCCGGATCCTTAACCCACTGAGCAAGGTCAGGGATCGAACCCGCAATATCATGGTTCCTAGTCAGATTTGTTAACCACTGCACCACGATGGAAACTCCAAGTATGTAAATTCATTTTAAACTTTGTACAGTGTTTTTAGTTCTCAAATATGAACACAAGAACAAGTAAGACTCATTCATGAGAATTCTGTATTGACATACAAATTAGTGATTTTAGAAAAATGAGAATCTAAAATCACATTAGAAATCTATATCAATGCTAATTTTTAAAAGTATACTGCCTTCTGCCTGAATACATATTTCTACATGAAAATTATTAGCATAAAATAGAAGCCTCAATAGAGGACTTTCCTTCCCTATGGCATTACTGTTTTCAACTGCCATTACATCTGCTAGGCATTCTGCAGTAATAGTTTATAGTGTATTTTTGCTAAATCTTTCACTTACCTGCCCTTCACAAACTATGTCTCTCCTATAACAAGAAATAAGTAATATACCAGGCAACAACTCCCTTCCATTTCTAATCCAGATTGACAAATCAGCCTCCCATCTGAAGTCCCAATGCCATGGTATCCAGACTGCTTCTCCTCCCTGGAGCCACTTCTCCTCGCACTCTCAGTTTCACATCAAGCTGGCAGGCAACAGAAGCACAGAGGTTTGCAGTTAGCTGCATGGAGCTAGGAGATAGGAAGGTCCCCAGAGGAAAGAAGCTGAGGCTGACAGGCACTATAAGAGCCTTAAAGCTGAGTATCAATCAAGGCATATCTCACTGTTAGTATTCCCAGAAGCATTATAATGAACTAGAAGTTCAAAGAGAGGGGAAAAATAGGACTAAGTATAGAATAACACTGAAAAGCAACTTTAACCCTTAAACTTCCCAGTGATACAAGATTCCCATAATGCTAGTTCAACCCATTTTGGACAAGTCCAAACCAATCTGCTCTTGTAAAGAAACACTGTAACAGTCACAATTCTCTTCATTAAATAAGTCAAAATATGGTAGGTGTAGACATGTCTGGGAAAAATTCTATGCCAAAAATAATTCAAATTTAAATAACATAATCCCTAAAATCAAATTCTGCCACTAAAAAAAAAGTTGTTATAATTTATACTTTTTTTACATATTTGTTGTTTGATCATGCATAGATATTTATTAAAAATTGACATCATCTGTGTTTTGTTCTTTACTGTATCCTAAATGGTATGACCAATTTACCTGGAATAGGCAATGCACTTCTCTGACCTTCAGGGAAGAATGCTCTTATTATAATAAGCTTGTATAGAACTGGGAATGAGCTTCTCAATGTATGGAAAGGATTTTTCTCTTAAAACTGCCACACACTGCCTTTTTAAAATCCAGGCTGCTAGCAATTAAAGTACTAACAAAGTGTAGGAACTAGGAAAAAATTGGAGATGACAACAGTTTCCTTCTTTTTCTGTGCACACTCTGGGACCCAGGGTTAAGGGTGTGGTGGATTTATGAGACAATGTTCCATTCATCACTATCTCCTGATTAGTATCTAGCACGGGATGTTTTTAAGTAACAGTCCAGAACAAATAACCATACATATAGGCCAAAAGAAAATTATGACTGCCCTCCTTGTGCTACATGTACTTCTTTCCCAGGATGCTTGAAGAAAGTTCCCTTAAGAGCTCTCACAAATCTTTCACCGAGTTATCTCTTAAATGCTAGGCACTGTACTAGGCACTGGGGAAAGAGGGAAGGGATAATGTTATAGAGATTTATACGACATCTGGCAAGATCCTCAAATTTAATTTCACTTTCATATTTAAAAGAGAGAAAAGATTCTCTTAAATATTTTCATTTAAGAGTCAACATAATTCCTACAAAATCATTATCTATTCTCAAAAAAACAACTGCTGGGCACTGACCAAGGAGAATTATACAGTATGCAATACTCCCTTTTTGCCTAGGCTTTCAAGAAGTCTTCAGTTAATCTTGATGTGGAACAAGTGCATTTGACACTGTCATTGAACAATCTTAGTATCACTAAAAGTGGGACAACCACATATTACTGCTTCTTTTTTTCTTTATTCCTGTTTTCTTAGGATATAACTGACATACAACACAGTATGAGTTTAAAATGTATAGCATAATCATTGGACACAGACACTCATGAAATGATTACCACAATAAGTTTAATAAACAAACATCCATCATCTCATGCAGACGCAAAATAAAAGAAAAAGAAAATATATTTTTTCCTTGTGATGAGAATTCTTGGGATTTACTCTCATGGCAACTTTCACATATAACACACAGCAGTGTTAATTATATATTGATGTTTCTTGATAGGATGCAATAGGAAATTAAAACCACCACTTATGAAATAATCTTAACCTCAAAAAACTAAACCTGACCTCAATCCAGTCAACCCCAAAAACTAGTGTATAGGAAACAATGAATAGAGAGGAACATGTAAAATGACACTATGAGGATGAAAGCAGCTATGTAAAAAAAAAAAAAAAAATTGCAGGAAAAACAACAGTCTATCTTTGCTTGGGCCCCCACCAGAAGTGGATACTGAGACAAGATGATAAGGTATAAGCAGTTTATTTGGAAGAAAAGGTAAGGACCCATAGAGAAATGAGGAAGTAGGATAGGAAAGACAGCCAACAAACAATATAATAAGGTGAACCAAATACCAATGTTTTCACTTATGTAATTTAAATTCTTTAACTCTTATTTACCAGCTTCTGCTGGTGGCATATACTATTTCTATAATACAGAATATGAATACGAAGACAACCATTTCTACATATGCCAAAGAATGTTTTTATTTCACTATTAAACATGTGAACTTGACTTTTATTTGTGAGTCAACAGGTTCAATGAAAAATTGTTCTTTGGTGAAATCTTTCGTTTCTTATTTTCTATATTCATTTAGTACTAGAATGAACTCAGACTTTCTACTATTGAGCATTACGTTTCAGAGTAAATTATTTTCATTACCAAATCCAAGAATGATTACATTATTATATAGGTCTAATGTATTAATCCACTGCTTAATTAAAAATGTTACCTTCATAATTATATTCTTATTTCTAACCAAACCAATTGTAAATGTCAGTCAGAAGTAGTCCTTGAAAGGCCCTACACCTAAACTAATTAATCATTAGAAGAAAGATTCCTTAATGCTGCCTCATATGCCACATACTGTTTTGTTGGTGATGGTGGTGGTTTTTTATTTGGGGGGGGTTGCTTTTTAGGAAACAGTGAGCAAAGAAATACAAGAGTTAAGGATTAAGCAAGCAGAGATGCAAAATACAGTAACTGAAATAAAAAAATTCATTAGAAGCAACCAACAGCAGAATACAGGAGGCAGAAGAATGAATAAGTGATACAGAGCAAAGACTAGTGGAAATCACTGATGTGGAACAGAAAGAAAAAATGATTGAAAAGAAATGAAGACAGTCTAAGAGAACTCTGGGACAATGTTAAATGCACCAACATCTATATTATAGGGGTGCCAGAAGGAGAAGAGAGAAAGGGACAGAAAAAATATCCAAAGAGATAATAGCCAAAAACATCACTAATATGGGAAAGGAATCACTTACTCAAACTTAGGAAGCTCAACCAGTACCACATAAAATAAACCCAAGGAGGAATGCCCCAGGACACATATTAATCAAACTGACCAAAACTAAAGACAGAGAAAACATTGAAAGGAGCTAGGGAAAAGAAACAAATAACATACAAGGGAACCCTGATAAGGATATCAGCAGATTTTTCAGCAGAAACTCTATAGGCAAGAAGGGAGTAGCACGATATACTTAAAGTGATGAAAGGAAAAAATCTCCAGCCAAGATTACTTTACCCAGTAAGGCTCTTGTTCAGATTTGAAGGAGAAATTAAAAGCTTTACAGATAAGCAAAAGTGAAGAGAATTCAGCAGCGCTAAACCAGTTTACGACAAACACTAAAGGAACTTCTCTAGGCGGAAAAGAAAAGTAAATGAAATAGAAACAAAGAAATTAAAAGATCAATGAAACTAAATGCTGGTTCTTGGAAAAGATCAACAAAATTGATAAACCCTTAGCCAGACTCATCAAGAAAAAAAGTCAAATCAATAAAAAAGGTAAACCCTTGGCCAGACTCATCAAGAAAAAAAGAGTCAAATCAATAAAAAGGAGAAGTTACAACGGACATCACAGAAATACAAAGGATCATAAGAGACTACCACAAGCAACTATATGCCAATAAAATGGAAAACCTAGAAGAAATGGACAAATTCTTAGAAAAGTACAATCTTCCAAGACTAAACCAAGACAAAATAGAAAAGATGAACAGACCAATCACAAGTACTGAAATTGAAAGTGATTAAAAAACTTACAACAAACAAAAGTCCAGGACCAGATGGCTTCACAGGAGAATTCTATCAAACATTTAGAGAAGAGCTAACCCCACCCTTGTGAAACTACTCCAAAAAATTGCCTAGGAAGGAACACTCCCAAACTCATTCTATGAGGTCACCATTACCTTGATACCAAAACCAAAGATACCACAAAAAAAGAAAATTACAGTCCAATATCACTGATGAACATGGATTCAAAGATCCTCAACAAAATAATAGCAAACTAATTCCAACAATAATATTAAAGGGATTGTACATCATGATCAAGTGGGATTTATTCCATGGATGCAAGGATTCTTCAATATCCGCAAATCAATCAATGATACAACACATTAACAAACTGAACAGTAAAAAACCTATGATCCTCTCAATAGATGCAGAAAAAGCCTTTGACAAAATCCAACACCCATTTCCAATTAAAAACCCTTAAGAAAGTGTGCAAAGAGGGAAACTACCTCAACATAATAAAGGCCATATATGACAAACCCACAACCAATATCATTCTCAATGGTGAAAATGAGAATGGTGGCAGCACTATACATAATAGCCAAGACATGGAAGCAACCTAAATGCCCATTGACAGAGGAGTGGATAAAGAAGATGTCATACATATATACAAGGTAATATTATTCAGCCGTTAAAAGGAAAGAAATAACGGCATTTGCAGCAACATGGATGGACCTAGAAATTATCATGTTAAGTGAAGTTAGTCAGACAGTGAGACAACAATGTCATATGCTATCACATACATGTGGAATCTTAAAGGATGCAATGAACTTCTTTTTTTTTTTTTTGTCTTTTTGCCATTTCTTGGGTGGGCTGCTTCTGCGGCATATGGAGGTTCCCAGGCTAAGGGTCAAATCGGAGCTGTAGCCACTGGCCTATGCCAGAGCCACAGCAACTCGGGATCCGAGCCACGTCTGCAACCTACACCACAGCTCACGGCAACGCCGGATCCTTAACCCACTGAGCAAGGCCAGGGATCGAACCGGCAACCTCATGGTTCCTAGTCAGATTCGTTAACCACTGAGCCACGACAGGAACTCTGCAATGAACTTCTCTGCAGAACAGATACTGACTCACAGACTTTGAAAAACTTATGGTTTCGCAGGAGAAAAGTTGAGGGTGTGTGGATGGGCTGGGGTTTGGGATGGAAATGCTATAAAATTGGGTTGTGATGATCATTGTACAACTATAAATATAATAAAATTCATTGAGTTAAAAATGTTAGCTAAAAAGAAATTACATAATTACTAAAAATTAATAAAAAATAATCCTCCCTTCCCCCCACCATCAAAAAGGAAATGACCATGGTTTGTTAAAAGGAAATCTGAATTTAGGAATCTCTTTTTTGCCTCTTTGTCTCCCTTTTCTTAACTGCCATGAGACAATGGTAAAGAAAGAAGGAAAAGGCATTGGCATAATTAGGAGTTACTAACATCAGAAATGAAAGAGGGAGCATCACTACAGGTTTCATGGACATTTAAAGGATAAGCAAAGAATGCCAAGAGCAAATGACCACAAATACGGTAACATAGATGAAATGGACAAATTCCTCGAATGATACAATCTGCCAAAGCTCACACAAGAAGAAACAGACTCGCTAAATAGACCTATACCTATTAAAGAAATTGAATCAATTAATTAACAACCTTTTAAAACAAACCCAGATTCGGATGGGTTCATTGGCAAATTTTACCAAACATTTATTTGGTAAATGATTGTCTACCATCTCTTTCAGAAAACAGAAGCAGAGGGACTACTTTCTAATACACTAGATGAGGCCAGCATTACCTTAATAGCAAAACTAATCAGAGACATCACAATGAAACTACAAACCAGTATCTTTCGTGAACATAGGTGTAAAAATTCTCCCAACAAAAGTTATTAGCAAATCAAATCTAATAATGAATAGAATCATATACTATGATAAAGTGGGATTTATCCCAGGTGTGCAAGGCCAGTTCAACATTTGAAAATCATTTAATGTAATCAATCACATCAACAGACTAAAGAAGAAAAGTGATATGATCATATCAATATATGCCGAAAAAGCATTTAACAAAATTCAACACCTATTCATGAAAAAAACTCTCAGTAAACTAGGAATAGAGGGGAACTTCTGCAATTTGTTAACGAACACACAAAAACCTACAGCTAACATCATACTTAATGGTGAGAAACTTGAAGCATTCCCACTAATGCCACTTACAAGGCAAGGATATCTTCTCACATCATTTTTTTTTTCACGATCATACTGGATATCCTAGCTAATGCAGTAAGACAAGATAGGGAAATAAAACATATATAGACTGGGAGGGAAAAAATAAAACTGTCTTTGTTTGCAGATGACATGATGATCTATACAAAATTCAAAAGAAATGACAAACTGCTGGAAAAAATAAACAATTACAGTAAGGTTGCAGAATACAATGTTAATATACAAAAGGCAATTGCTTCCCTAAATAGCAGCAATAAACAAGTTAAATATGAAATTCAGAATTTAACTGGCACCCCCAAAATGAAATATTTAGTATAAATCTAACAAAATATACAAGAATCTATATGAGGAAAACTACAAAATTCTGATGAATTAAATCAAAAAAGAACTAAATACATGGGAGTTATTCCATGTTCATGTATAGGAAAACTCGAAGTTGTCAAGAGGTCAATTCTTCCCAACTTGATCCATAGTCAATGCGAACCCAGTCAAATTCCCAGCAAGTTATTTTGTGGATATTGAGAAACTAATTCTGAAGTTTATATGGAAAGGCAAAAGATCTAGAATAGCCAACACAACACTGAAGAACAAGAACAAAACTGAAGACTAACAATGCTAACTTTAAGACTCGCTATAATGCCACAGCAATTAAGACAGTGTGGTACTGGCAAAAGATCAATGAAAATACACAAACACGTCAATGGAAAAGAACAGACAGTCCAGAGACAGACCCAGATAAACAGAACCAACTGATCTTTGACTAAGGGTCAAAGGCAATACAATGGAGAAAAGACAGCCTTTTCAACAATAGTGCTGTAGTAAACTGGTCATGTTAAAAAAAAAAAAAAAAAAGGAATCTAGGCACAGATTATACAGCTTTCGCAAAAACCAACTCAAAACAGATCAGTGACCTAAATGTAAAACCCAAAACTATAAAACTCCTAGAACACAGGAGAAACGCTAAATGACCATAACCTTAGGTATGACGATGACCCTTTTTTTTTTTTCCCTTTTTAGAGCTGTACCTACAGCATATGGAGGTTCCCAGGCTAGGGGTCCAATCAAAGCTACAGCTCCCGGCCTACACCACAGCCACAGCAATATCAGACCCAAGCTGTGTCTGTGACCTACACCACAGCTCACGGCAATGCCAGATCCTTAACCCACTGAGCAAGGCCAGGGATCGAACCCACAACCTCAGGGATTTGTTTCGGTTGCGCCACAACAGCAACTCCGATGATGATTTTTAAGATACGACACCAAAGGCATGATCCATGAAAGAATGAACTGATATGCTGGACTTCATTAAAATTAAAATTTTCTGGGAGTTCCGGTCGTGGCGCAGTGGTTAACGAATCCGACTAGGAACCATGAGGTTGTGGGTTCGATCCCGGCCCTTGCTAAGTGGGTTAAAGATCTGGTGTTGCCGTGAGCTGTGGTGTAGGTTGCAGACGCGGCTCGGATCCCGTGTTGCTGTGGCTCTGGCATAGGCTGGTGGCTACAGCTCCGATTAGACCCCTAGCCTGGGAACCTCCATGTGCCGCGGGAGCGACCCAAGAAATAGCAAAAAGACAAAAATAAATTAATTCATTAAATAAATAATTAAAATTTTCTGAGCAGCTCTCCTGCAAGGTCCTGAAGATGACCCGGCTCTGCCTCTCTGCAGCCCTTTTCCTCCTCCTGGGCACCCTGGTGGCCAGCACCAGGGCGGGTGAAGAAAGGAGCCTGGTCTGAGCCACATCACCTGCCTTCTGCCTGGAGCCTCCCTACATGGGTCTCTGCAGGGCCCTGTTCATCAGGTATTCTACAACGCCAGCTCCGGGCTCTGTGAGACCTCTGCTTACAGCGGGTGCAGAGGCAAGCCGAACAACTTCATAAATGAGGAGGGATGCCTCTGTACCTGTGGTGGCTGTGACACGGCCCAGGGAAAGCGGGGCAACTGTGCTTCCTGAGATGCTGAAGTCCTACGAGGCCCCACAGGGCTGGGCTGTGGCTGCCTTTGGAAAGGGTTGAGCCTCCTCCTCTGCCTCCTTCTCAAACATACCCTCTCAACAGAACTCTGCCTCTTTCCTCACTGCATTCTCACCCTCACCCCCCATTCACCATCACTGCACTCCTTGGAGGTGAACACAATGGCATTTCTCGCATCCCATTCTGAGGGGTAGTAGTGGCAGAGGCCTTTTCCCTAAAGAAGTCCCTTTCTCCACGTTGATGTTGCCTAGTTCTCTGTCAGTGGCTTTGACCTCTGGCCTTATATTTAATAAATTCATTTTCTAATTAAAAAATAAAATTAAAATTTTCTGCTCTGCAAAAAAATTTATTTTAGTTTACTTTTTTAGAAAAATTTTAGTTTGCATTTGCCAATGAGGTATAGATTTTATACTGTTTCATTCTATTCGTTTATTTCCCTAGTACCCAGTATGTGCTTAATACATAGACTATAAAATGTTTGCTTAATGAACAAAAAGATTAACCAAGTAACTTTAAAATTCTTGCATTTTTAGACATTCTATAATTCTTTGAGACCTCAAAAGAAGCCCAGACTTAAAGCTGGAAGAGGACATGAATGACATTTATCTTGTTAGAATAGAAGGCAATTTCTGAAACCTTTGCTTGGGGACTAGAACTCAAATTATGTCAGGGAAAGGATCACTTTTAAATAGAAAAAACAGAATTCATTATACAGTAATAATTCTAGATAACTCCTACCCCTAAAAAGACTTGAGAAGAATAATTGTCCCGCCTTAGTACAAACTAGCAAGTTAAAAAGGTGACGAATCAATTCACAATCAAATTAAGAGAAGGAATTTTTAAAAATACTGTACTCACCACTGGATTCTATTTAAAAAGAAAGAAAAGAGCAAGTTTTAATCGGCTGAAGTTTACATTCTCTATCATTGCAGGAATGAATATAATTTTGCTATGTATCGTGAGTAAAATGAAAGCAGCAGTGCAAATGAACATTTTTTAAGTAATTCAAAGAAATAAAGTTTTCAGCTAAATGGCACTCTCTCAAGAGTCCACAAAATAAGTACTTTATAATTCTGAATTTTGTTTTCAACATTACGACATATAAAGAGAGCACTGAAAAACAGGTCTAAACTGCAAAGATTACTCAGCTATAAGTTATTAGCATTTTTATTTAACTTCTTATCATTACCTTGGTCAATTCCTCAATTCCCATCTGCCTCTCTGGCTTCTACTTTATTAGGTCAAAATAGTACTTATTTAGAATTATAAAGTTGAAGGGGGTACTAGTTTGTTTGATTGAATACTACCCACAGCCTCCTACCTCATGCAGGACACTCTTTGACAGCATCCCTGGGAGAATGGCCACTTAGCCTCCAACTCAATGCTAGCTACGACAGAGAGCTTATGGATAAACCAATCCACTTTGCAGTGGAAAGTTTACCCTACTGGGCAGATCTACTTACCTTTCCCTTCTACACATTCATCACAATTCTATCACGTTCAGCTCACCAGGAACATATCCACCTACTCTCCCACCAAGCTCACACAAGTCCTGAGATGAGAACCTATGGGGGTGGAAGCAATGAACGAGGTCGGGCCTGCAGGGAATTCAATCAAAGGCACATTCTATCCTTCAAGAGAGTCATGATCATGTATGAAAAGTTAGCACAAGATATATGATATAAGGCTTACAGAAAAATTTAGAGAGCAGAAAAAAAGGAGAGAGTACTGTACAAGTTAGATGAGCAGAGTATTTTCTATGGATGAAATAAGTGAAGAGGAAGCCTGCCTATAGAAGTTCATGTAGTGATGTACTGGGAGATGAAGATGGAAGGTTAATCAGTTTGGGGCCAGAATGTTAAGGGAAAAAAAACAAGGTGTTAGGAGAGTAAGTCCCCTGAAAACCGGATAGGGGGACTGAGATACCCTGTTGCACAAAGTAAGAAGACACAGGAGATTTCTCAGTAAGGGAGGAGCACTAATCTTTAGGCTTAAAATTATTATGCTCCTCCCTCTGCTGGGAAGAAGTTAAGACTATACAGCTAAGAGAGTGAAATGGAATACAAGGAAAGGAAACAAGGGCCTGGACTGGGGTGTGGGAGACTTGGGGAAACTGTCAAAAGAAAGATAAATGGGTTATGATGACAAACAAATGGGCTGCAAAATTCCATGAGCCAAGGCCATAAACCTAGGTGACTGGAGGAACTGAAAGAGGAGTAAGACTATTGGAGAGAAAGAATTTCTGTGCAGTCACTGATCTACTTCAATGTCAGTAGCTACATGCCTTGTCCAATGAGAAAACAGCTGACTAAGATGAAGTCCCTCCTTACTAACTAGCAGGAAGGGTTTGGAAATTGTATTTGACTACTTTTCACACCAGGACTAAAACACCAAGAAAGTGAGCCCAAGGCACCAACTTAATACTAACAAACTTCCAAGCTACTCCAATCTTCAGAGAGGCAAGAGGTAAAGCTGTGAGTTAAAATGACAGGATATGATGGAAGAGAGAAAAGAAGCTCTTAGACAATACATGAGAGAATATCTACATTTAGCTCCTTTCTCTCCTATCACTTAAATGTAGGCTTTTTCCCTTTCCCCAACCAGTGAGGGGGAGGAGGAACAGAGAGAGAGAGGAACAGAAAGAACCATTGGAGCATAAAAGAAGCCCCAGAGGAAACACTATTTCAAAAAGAAACGGGGTAGTTAACAGTATGAAATGCTCTAAGGGCTATGAGTGAAAGACTTAGGAAAGCATAGTCTAATTCATAACTAGGAGGCTACCGTGACCTAGGGAACACATCACAATCATCATTTTTAAATCACATTTGGTAGTCTCCAAAAAGGCAGCTCCGCTACTTACAAACTTTCAGCCTAAAAGCTTAAAATGTGTTTTCACGGATGCAAATAAAACAAAACCACAGACTCTGCCTGCTACCAACAGATGAAATTAGCCATCCCTTGTATGATGTGTCATTCTGGATTTACGAACTAGGCCATTAACAAACATCATTTCAGGACCTAAACAGAAAGAACAATGCTTCTTTATGTTTTTTAATGATTTCCAGAAAAAAAGGACACACTAGCACACATCTGGCTTCTATGAATGGTACTGACTTTTACGTACCTAAAATGATTTACTGATATGAATTACCCCCAGTATTGACAATGGGATAATAAACTTTGATAGTCATGCAAGTGTCCTATATTTCTCTTAGAAGAAAATGTGTCCAGAAGACATCCTTGTTTCTTCCTTACACTGAAAATCATTTATAAATAACCTAAATAAAAACGCATTTTAAGCCTTTAAGAAAATATCTTCTATCCCATCCTTAGGGGATATTTACTAACCTAATACTTGAAAGTCATAGTCCAAAAAGTAGTATACTCTTGGTAAACCATCTCATGTAGGAATATAGACAAACTCTCTGCTAACTTCCTCATATATCACAACCTATTTATATAATAAACAGCTAAAGCTGATCCAGGGAATTTAGTACTACTGTACCTATAAGTACCCCCCAAATAAAGTAACCTAAGAAAGACTTTCACTAAGGCATCAAAACACAACACTTTACGTAGTTAGCTACTTCAGTTATGTCTAGCCAGGTGGTTTCTCTTGTCTTGTGCGTCAAATGAGAAAACAAAGACTGAAAATCTGATTATTTTGCTACAGAATATTGGATACTTCTCAGAATTAAAAGCTATTTCTTGAGCGCTCATCTTATTATATACCTTAAACCAGTCAAAAAAACACTGTATATTCAGGTGGTATTTATAACTTAGTGTTGTAGAATGGAAAATAAAATTTACTCTCCTCTCCTAACCAAGTACCCATCTTCCTCATGTAGATGTATTCATGAGATAAGAAATGGAAAACCATAAGAGAGCTTTTCCTGATCCAAGCTGAAACTGAGTTCCTTATAAACTACCTTATATGCCAACAGGTTCTTACCAAATACCTTAACTGTAGTATCTAAGTTCAAAAAGATCTGTTATATCCTCAGTTTTCATCAAATCTACAAGCAGGTTTAGCTTAAAGACAAAAACTTACTAAAAGTAGTAGATACTACACATGTTTATGTGTAAATAACTTCATACCCCACTGGAAGCAAAATTTAAGGAATAACAGTGATATATGTAAGTTAGGCTTATAGGAACAAACGAAACTATAACCAGTAATTTGAAATCTTCCACACTTACACAAACAGGATTTTATTTCTGCATCTTTTCAGTGACAAAACTCTGCTATAATAATCTTCTCTTCCGTTACTAGAGAAAAGATTATCTATTTCTAAAGAACCGTCATCATTTCCCAGATATCTAGTCAATTACAACCCAGTCAGGGATGTATTTTTTTGAATGATTTTGTGTGTACAAAGTAAGAGGAATGATGCCTTTCTGTGTGGAGCAAATGATACCTTTCAAAAGCAGCAGAGCATAAAGCATGCTTCCCACTTTGATTTATACCACTTACAGGAATTTATTTGCTTTTGTATTAAAAGAAGAAATGCATATCAAGGTAGATTTTTATTTCTGTCAATCATAGTTACATTTGTCACTATTTTGATAAGACTGTCATAATTTACCAGGGGAAAGAGACAAGTTGATAAGCACTTTAAGAAACCACTAATATTTAGAATTCGATTTTTAAAAGAAAAAGCCTCATCCATTTACTCATTTCAGAAGGTCGAAAGGTAGCACAAACACAGAAAGACAGTCAGCACAGGCACAATCCTCCTCCAAGGTACTGTCTCGTTTTATAACGACTCTATCTACTTGACAAGCTTTCCTTCTCCATTTATTACCTTACAAAACAAAACTCTCTGTTACATGCCAGACCTGCAAAGCCCTTCATATACACTATATTTTACAACCATACAAAATAATTATCTCCACTTTCAAAATAGGAAATTTGAGGGTCAGAAAGATAAAGGAATTTGCTTAGTATCACACAGCTACAAAGAGGTAAAGCCAAGAATGAACTAGGACTTTCTAGCTTCAAAGTCATTCTACTTCTAGTACTGTCAATAATCCTGGAAATTCAGACTCTAGAACTATTTCCATAATGCATTAACTCTCCCTGAAAGGAATGTACCCCACCGCATACCTAGGCTCCCGGGGAAAGAATCCAAGTAACAAACATATGTTTGAAGCACAAGAATATTTCAGTGTAATGACATACTTATTTACTATTTACAAACATGTATCTCTTTTACGTCATCATAGCAACTCTTGAAGCTGAGGTAGGAATTACATTATCTCTGTTTTATAAATGAGGAAAATGAAAGTTTGCGGTATGTAACATAGTAAATGCAAACATGTGCTAAATGATTAAGACTCAAATAAGCTAAATGACTTGTGCAAACTAGTGGCGGTACAGGGTTCAAACCCAGGTCTCCTTCAATCCTAAAAACCATGGTCTATACAACAAAATACAACTGTTTCCATAAACTATTTTCATCAATATATACTGAATTTAACTGCAAAACTAAGTACAGTTATAAAACAGAGTTAGGCAGATAATTTATTCACATAATGGTCATATTTTTAAGCTGTTTCTGTTAGTATAATACAGAAACATAATAGTACATCCATCAGTATCAGAAGACCACAGGGGCTGGAGGCCAGTCATACTAGCCCTTTATCCCAGTGAACGCAATTTTAATACGACAGGATGAACTATTTTAAAGTTACCCCAAACAGCAAATGTATTCAGTCATTCGTTTCACTCACTGATTCCTTCATCTAAACAACATTTGTTGACACCTACTACGTCGCAGACATAAGGAAAGTTTAAGTGCTAACAACATACTATGAACACATTCCCAAACATTCTTGTTTTGTCTTCCCAGAACTCTTCACAAGAGGGCTGTATCCTCATTTGATAGGTGAGGAAAGGGAAGCTCAGAAAGGTTCAATAGCTTTCTAAAGTTAAGTGGTCAGTGTGGGTGCCTTTTCCAAGTTCTATGAGTACAAGCACACTGACACACATGGGCCTCTTCTCCTGTTCCCACGTAACCAGAGGTCTACCACTCTACAGCAGAACCAAACAAGAGTAAACCCAACCCTAGGGAGTTCAAAATATACATTGTACTGTTAAAAGTCCTTTCAAACATGCATACACACCAAAAAAAAAAACTCCTAGAAAGATATACATTAAAATGTTATCAGTGGTAGGGTTATGTACATTTTTTTTCTGCATTATGCTTTTCTGTAACATGAAACGTACACTGCTTTCAGGAATCAAAAAAATATTGCAGGAAATCTTTTGTGTTAACATTTTAAGTTGTTAGAAATGCAGGTTGTGACCCACCCTTTCACACACAGATGTTTTGAATTTAGCAAAACTGGGGGCACACTGGGATAAACAGGCAAAGGTACTCCCAGCAAAGCCAAGTAGATCAAGGGCTGAGGAGATTAATACTACAACCCTATCTCATTGGGTCTGATCCACATTATTTTAAAAATAAAGCACAAAATAGGAAACGAAAAGAAAATATCAGCAAACAATGTACACAGTAATAAGTACGCTTTTGCAAAATGTGTTTTAGCTACATGACTTTATCTTCTAACAGGCTGCACCTTCTTCACAGCATGACAACCACACTGCCCTTCTTGCTGCTTGCACCTGGGACACTCTCACATTAGGGACTTTGCGCTGGCTGATGCCCCTGCCTGAAAGGCTCTTACCTCTCCCCACCCCACTCCACCCCAACCCCAAGAAATCCAAACAACTGACTCCCTCAACTAGTTCAAGGCTCACCTTCCCAGTGATGCTTACAAACTCCCATTCCCCTGTGCATTCCTGATCCTCCTTACCCTAGCTCCACCTTTTCTTTTTTCCATACTCTCAACGAAATTATTATTGAACACTTAACCTGTGTAAGGCATTGTACCAGGAATTAAGATCTAAGAATAAGAAGGTGTAACACCTTTCTACCATTTTTTGATCCACAAAACTCACAAAGGCATGCAAATATCTACGAGTCAGATGTAAAAGCTGTAATACTCAGAAATCAATAGACAAGATAACAAAGATGAAAAGGAGCGGATCTAAGGGAGAAGCCCAAATTTCCGACTCCTAAACTAAATATTCTCCTTAAAGTTTTCTCTTTGGCTGATACACTTTCAAGTTATTATGGGGAAAAAACTTCACATTACTTCTGGAAGGTACTCAAAGACCAGAGCACAGGCACAATTAAATAATAAACAAACTGAATTATTTCTGAAACAAATAAGTAGAACATTATTTGAAATGTAGCACAGATTTTATAGTTCTAAAGCAAAGTCAGGATATCTGAAATTATTCATTCAAAGATTAAACAAAGAGTCAAATATTTTACAGCACTGTGACACTTTTTAAAAAAAGATTTTTATTTTTCTATTATAGTTGATTTACAATGTTCTGTCAATTTCTGCTATACAGCAAAGTGACTGAGTCATACATACACGTATACATTCTTTTTCTCACATTATCCTCCATCATGTTCTATCACAAGTGACTAGATATAGTACCCCGTGCCATACAGCAGGACCTCATTGCTTATCCACTCCAAATGCCATAGTTTGCATCTGCTAACCTCAAACACTCAGTCCATCACACCCTCAGCTTCCCCCTTGGCAACCACATGTCTGTTCTCCAAGTCCATGAGTTTGTTTCTTTTCTGTAGATAGGCTCATTTGTGCCATATATTAGATTCCAGATATATCATACGGTACTTGTCTTTCTCTGACTTATTTCACTTAGTATGAGAGGCCCTAGTTTCATCCATGTTGTTGCAACTGGCATTATTTTGTTCTTTTTTATGGCCGAGTAGTATTCCATTGTGTATATATACCACATCTTCTTAATCCATTCATCTGTCGAAGGACGTTGAGGTTGTTTCCATGTTTTGTCTATTGTGAATAGTGCCGCAATGAACATGGGGTGCATGTATCTTTTTCAATGAAAGTTTTGTCCAGATATATGTCCAGGAGTGGGATTGCTGGGTCATATGGTAATTCTATGTTTAGTTTTCTGAGGAACCTCCATACTGTTTTCTATAGTGGTTGTGCCAATTTACATTCCCACAAACCTTTGTAAAGGAAGCTACTCTTTTCTCCACACCCTCTCCAGCATTTATTTGTGGACTTATTAATGATGGTCATTCTGACTGGTGTGAGGTGGTACCTGCATTATAATAATTAGTGATATTGAGCATTTTTTCATATGCCTGTTGCCCATCTGTCTATCATCTTTGGAGAAATGTGTTTAGATCTTCTGCCCATTTTTCAATTGGGTTGTTGGTTTTTTTGCTGTTGAGTTGTATAAGTTGTTTGCATATTTTGGTTTATTTTTGTTTTTATTTCTGTTGCATTGGGGAACTGACCTAAGAAAACATTTGTATGGTTGATGTCAGAGAATGTTTTGCCTATGTTCTCTTCTAGGAGTTTAATGGTGTTTTGTCTTATGTTTAAGTCTTTAAGCTATTTTGATTTTATTTTTGTGCATGGTATGAGGTTGTGTTCCAATTTCATTGATTTAAGTGCAGGTGTCCAGTTTTCCCAGCATCACCTGCCAAAAAGACTTTCTTTTTCCCATTTTATATTCTTGTCTCCTTTGTCGAAAATTAATTGACCATAGTTGGCTGGGTTTATTTCTAGATTCTCTATTTGGTTCCATTGGTCAGTATGTCTGTTTTGGTACCAATACTACACTGTCTTAATTACTGTAGGTTTGTAATAGTGTCTGAAGTCTGGGAGAGTTATGTCTTCTGCTTGTTTTATTTTCCTCAGGATTGCTTTAGCAATTCTGGGTCTTTCATGGTTCCATATAATTTTTGTTTTTGGGGGTTTTTGTTTTGTTTTGTTTTTTTGTCTTTTTGCTATTTCTTGGGTCGCTCCCGCGGCATATGGAGGTTCCCAAGCTAGGGGTCGAATCGGAGCTGTAGCCGCCGGCCTACGCCAGAGCCACAGCAACACAGGATCCGAGCCACATCTGCAACCTACACCGCAGCTCACGGCAACACCGGATCCTTTAACCCACTGAGCAAGTCCAGGGACCGAACCTGCAACCTCATGGTTCCTAGTCAGATTCGTTAACCACTGCGCCACGACGGGAACTCCCATATAATTTTTGGATTGTTTGTTCTAGTTCTGTGAAAAACGTCATGGGTAATTTGATATGGGTTGCACTGAATCTGTAGATTGCTTTGGGCAGTATGGCCATTTTAACAATATTAATTCTTCCAGTCCAGGAGCTTGGAATATATTTTCATTTCTTTGAATCCTCTTTTTAAATTTCCTTGATTGTTGATTAATGTTTTATAGTTCTCAGCATATAAGTCTTTCACCTCCTTGGTCAGGTTTATTCCTAGGTATTTAATTTTGAGGGTGCAATTTTATTTTTTATTTATTTAGTCTTTTTTGCCATTTCTTGGGCTGCTCTTACGGCATATGGAGGTTCCCAGGCTAGGGGTTGAATCGGAGCTGTAGCCACCGGCCTACGCCAGAGCCACAGCAACGCGGGATCCGAGCCGCGTCTGCAACCTACACCACAGCTCACGGCAACACCGGATCATTAACCCACTGAGCAAGGGCAGGGATCGAACCCGCAACCTCATGGTTCCTAGTCGGATTCATTAACCACTGCACCACGACGGGAACTTCTGGGGGTGCAATTTTAAAAGGTACTGTATTTTTATATTCCCTTTCTAATACTTCATTGTTAGTATACAAAAATGTAACCAATTTCTGAATGTTAATCTTATATCCTGCTACTTTGCTGAATTATTTGATCAGTTTGAGTAGTTTTTGTGTGGCATCCTTAGGGTTTTCTATATATAATATCATATCATCTTCAGGGAGTGGCATAGAGTGACAATTTTACCTCTTCTCTTCCAGTTTAGATACCTTTTATTTCTTTTGTTTGTCTGACTGCTGTAGCTAGGACTTCCAATACTACGTTAAATAAAAGTGGTGAGAGTAAGCATCCTTGTCTTGTTCCAATTTTAGCGGGAAGTCTTTCAGCTTTTCTCTATTGAGTATTATACCGGCTGTGGGTTTGTCTTAAAAAGCTCTTATTATGTTGAAACATGTTCCCTCCATACCCACTTCAGTAAGAGTTTTTATCATGAATGGATGGACTGTGATACGTTTCTTAATTGTGAACAAATCATAAGGCTTCCTATGAGAATCAATAGCCATTCTTATAGAAAAAGCTAGTGCTAGAAAGCTTAAGGAATGAGTTAACTTGAGTGTTTTCGAAGAATTATTTTGACTACAAAAAAAATGTAGCTCTTCTTTATTCTTAGTTTTTCAGAATATGAAGACATTACAGAAACGTGAACTTTTACCAGCTAGCTGGGATTTTACTGCAACTGGGCCAAAACATAGCAACAAAAGTGAAAGATATCAAGAAATGTCCAAATTTCTCTCTCAGGATAACTCTAAAGCACACTGAGAACTGACACCATTCTTTAGTCACAGAAAGACTTTACTGTTGTGTCAGTAATTAATTAATTTATTTATTTATTTATTTTTAAGGCTGCAGGTGCAGCATATGGAAGTTCCCTGGCTAGGGGTTGAACTGGAGCTGCAGCTGCCTCCTACACCATAGCCACAGCAATGCGGGTATCAAACCGTGTATGTGACCTATAACACAGCTCATGGCAACACTGGATCCTTAACCCACTGAGCCAGGCCAGGGATCAAACCCAAGATCTCATGGATACTAGTTGCAGTTCACTTCCGCTGAGCCACGACAGGAACTTCGGTAATTTTTTAAGAGCTGGCATTTCTCCATACATTTTACAAAACTTCAAATACAACAAAACAGCTAAACAGCAGGCATGTAAACAGAAGGGCATATTGTCCAAAGGACCAAGGAATTTTAACTCCTTTAATATTTTACTTTATAAACTTATTCATCATCTCTACTCCATCACTAAATCATGTTTCACATTTTGGAGGTGGCTCAAATTTCTTAGAAAACTGCTTTATATATTAAATATTAGTGTGTCTTCATGAGCTCATATAACTTCTGGCCATTTTAAAGTAGGCAGAAAAGGATGCACATTAATTTCTGGGCTTATTCAATTAGAAGATTAAGCTCCTGGCAAGGGTAACCTTCTGATACCTGAGGCAAACAAAACATATCAACTGGCCATCACTTTACAGGTAATTTTACAAACTAAAATGTAGGTTCTTAATCAATAAAATTTTCTCTAAAGTATCATTTCTCTTGGGTTTTTTTTGTTTGTTTGTTTGTTTGTTTGTTTTTTAGGGCCGCACCCATGACACAAGGAGGTTCCCAGCCTAGGAGTCAAATCAGAGCTGTAGCTGCTGGCCTACGCCACAGCCATAGCGACTCTGTATCCAAGCCACGTCTGTGACCTACACCACAGCTCATGGAAACACTAGATCCTTAACCCACTTAGCAAGGCCAGGGATCGAACCTGCGTCCTCATGGATACTAGTCAGATTCATTAACCACCGAGCCATGACCAGAATTCCTAAAGTATCATTTCTATTTTTTTTTTTTTTTGGTCTTTTTGCCTTTTCTAGGGCTGCTCCCATGGCATACGGAGGTCCCCAGGCTAGGGGTCTAATTGGAGCTGTAGCCACTGGCCTATGCCAGAGCCACAGCAATGCGGGATCCGAGCCACATCTGCAACCTACACCACAGCTCACAGCAATGCCAGATCCTTAACCGAGTGAGCAAGGCTAGGGATTGAACCTGCAACCTCATGGTTCCTAGTCAGATTCGTTAACCACTGTGTCACGATGGGAACTCCTAAAGTATCATTTCTAAAGATGAAGCCCCCAAAAGGAATTTTATCACAGAGATAAACTGTAGGCCTTCAAATCCCAACACTGAGGTTAGATTCCATTGGAATGTCCACTAAATTCCCTCAAACAGGCTATGCAATCCTACTCAATTTTCAGTTGAAAAACTAAGGCTTCAGGAAAGAAAGTGACTTGCTCTCAATGTCCTTGTGAACTAGTGGAAGAATCAATAACACTCAAATTCTTACTTTGGAGTTTTACCTAGTATTCTCTGGTGCCTTCCTAAATTGGCCATTAGGTAACCAAAAGCCAAATCTGTGCTCACTAATAAGATTATTGAAATTTTTTTCCAGGTTACTACTATTTCTTGGACAGGCAAGATATATGTTCCTCATATGCTTTGAAACACTATTTGAGGCATTTTCCTCATTCTTTACCTTTCCTTTGTCTTCGTTTCTGAGATAGACAGCAAGAGTGAACCTCTAGATCAGCAGTATCCAATGGCACTTTCTGTGACAATGGAAATGTTTCATCACATGCGTTGTTCAATACAACAGCCCCTCATCATGTGTGACCACTGTGCCCTTGAAATATGGTTACTGTGACTGAGGAACGGAATTTTATATTTTATTCCATTTAATAAATTTAAATTTATAGCACAACTCTAGATAAATATAACTTCAGTCACTGCATTGCATGTGACCCACTCATGCAGATCCCTCCCCACTTACTGAACTGAGCAAAACACTAATGAGTCCCACAGAAATAAAAAAAAGGCTCCAATTCCTTTTTTCCAGGGTCAAAAGTTCTTCTTATTCCTAAAGACCTTTTTCTAAAACCTCTAAATCTAATTATCAAAGCTCCCACTACAAGACTCTTATAATCTTATGGAAGAAATGGAAGAAGTATTGGCCTTCTACAATTCACCCAACAGTTTTCTTTAGCCCCAATACCAGAATGTTTTTCTGAAATGATTTCTTCCTTCTTTTCACCACTTTTCTCTATTAGTAATGTTCCTGTCTACAAACTCAGGTAACTAAAAACTAGATATTTCAAAATATAATGCTCAAGATTCTACAAAGTAATTAAATCACAGGGCTAGAGGAATCAGCAATCTTGACCACAATATCAGTGGGGGAATCAAAGCAGTTAGAATTGGAATGCAATCTTTACAAGAACAGAACCAATACCTGAGACCCATGACATTACAGCAAAAAACTTCTCAAAAGCGGCATTTTTGTCCCTCTCCTTTTTTTTTTTTTTTTTTTTTTAAGGTCCACACCCTCGGCATATGAAGTTCCCAGGCTAGGGGTTGAACTGGAGCTGCAGCTGCCCGTCTTCACCACAGCCACAGCAACAAGAGATCCAAGCCACATCTGCGACCTACACTGCAGCTCAAGGCAATGCTGGATCCTTAACCCACTGAGCAAGGCCAGGGATAGAAACTGCATCCTCATGGATTCTAGTCAGGTTCGTTACCACTGAGCCACAACAGGAACTCCTATCCCTCTCCTCTTGGATGGAGTAATTGGAATGCTGGTAAGAATCCACTAAAGACTATAATTTTTATTTTGGCTAAGATAATAATAAGTTCTTCTAATGGAAACTAGCCAAAGGGTTTGCCAGCTTCTTTAGGGCCAATTCTGTCATTTGGCCATGTCAGCAAGCCACACAACAAGACTTCTTAAAGAAAAAAAAAAAGGATTCCCACTATGGTAGAGTGGGTTAAGAATCCAAGTGCAGTGGCTCAGGTCACTGAGGAAGCATGGGTTCAATCCCTGGCCCAAGCAATGTCCTGATCTTATAGACTAAAATGTTTTGTTACATGTTTTATCCAAGGATCCAGCATAGGTTGCAGCTGTAACTCAGATTCAATCCCTCGCCTGGGAACTTCCATATGCCATGGGTATAGGAAAGAAAGAAAGAGAGAGAGAGAGAGAAAAGAAGGAAGGAAAAAAGAAAGGAAGGAAGGAAGGAAGGAAGGAAGGAAGGAAGGAAGGAAGGAAGGAAGAAAGAAAGAGAAAGAAAGAAAGGAAGAAAGAAAGAAAGAAAAAGAAAGGAAGAAAGAAAGAGAAAGAAAGAAAGAAAGGAAGAAAGAAAGAAAAAGAAAGAAAGAAAGGAAGAAAGAAAGGAAGGAAGAAAAGGAAGGAAGAAAAGGAAGAAAGAAAAGAAGAAAGCAAGAAAGGAAGGAAGCAAGCAAGCAAGCAAGCAAGCAGCTGGTATCCAATTCACATTAAAGATTTATTAAGTTATTGGAGGGCAAAATCCTTCTTATCCATTCCACTCAAGACTAAAAAATTAACCCATCAATTTAACCTTTCAAGGTTCAATTCAACCTCTACTCTTATCTTCCTTCAAGAAGACTTCTCTGATTCTACCAATGAGAGAAATCTGCTTCTTTCAAACACCTACAACTGTATTCTCACACTTTAATGTGCACATACGAACCAGCTAGGTACATTGTTAAAGCGCAGATTCTGAATCAGTAGGCCTGGGGTGAGGACACTGAAAGAAGCTCCTAGGTGATGCCCTGGCTCACCTCAAAACTTCTACATAGTGAGATTTATAACCCACTTCTACAGATATCTTAAGGACACCTATCACTTTTGCTTCAGAATTCTAATTATTTACATATACACCTCTCCCCTGCTGAATTAAAAAGTCCTTGGAAGCATGATATGAATCTCAGCTGTCTTTTTCTCTTCCCTAGCAGACAGCAAACAGGCATTCATTCAAATGACAGGAGGAAAGAAAAGAATAATAGCAAAGAAATAAAGTCTGTGCAGCCAGGGCCATGGGTAGTTTTTTATAGAATCAAAGGTAGGCTAAAGAGTACTATATGCTGTGAAAACTCAGACCATTTTTTTCAATTTACTTGGTTAAATGAAACAGAGTACAGCAATGTCAGAAAAGCTATGACCAAAGCATGGTAATCCTTGCACTGGATAATAGGGGCACAGACCTGCAAAGCTAGCAGTTTTTTTTTTTTTTTTTTTAATGGAAATACCCAATCAAGTAATAAATTTGTTAGAGGAGTTAGAGGAATATCCTTTTTTAAAATCAAGATAGACTACACAAAGAACTACTGAATCATCAAATTCAATGTCCTGACTTTACAGACTAAAACGTTTTGTTACATGTTTTATCCAAGGATGCAGTGTTAGGTATGTGGAAGAAGTGGAACTTGTACACAGATGCCCTGACACCTGGTCCAGTATTCCTTGCTCTATGCTACCTGTTGAATAGATACTAAATGCAGAAATAACACTATCGTTCTTAAACTGTATCTTGTGAACACTTCTATTCTGAATTACTGGAAGAAGAAAGAGTAAACAATTTTTTGAAAAGGGGGCAAATAACATGAACACATACACACACAAACAGGAATATGGCCAATAAACATGAAAAAAACTCAACTTTGGTTGTAATCAGAGAAATGTAAATTTAAATCAGGTATTGTTTTTGATCTACTAAATTGGCGCAGATTACAAAAACACCCACTGTAACTAGAATATGAGCAAGTGGGCATATTCATACAGTGTTGGTAGAAATAAATACTGGTGCAACTTTTCATTAGGGCAAATGTGTACACTGTATCAGAAATCCTAAATAATAGACATACTATAGGATCCAAGAAATATAATTCTAGGAGTTCCTGTTGTGGCACAGTGGAAAACAATCCAATTAGGGACCATGAGGTTGTGGGTTTGATCCCTGGCCTTGCTCAGTGGGTTAAGGATCTGGCATTGCCATGAGCTGTGGTGTAGGTTGCAGATGCAGCTTGGATCTGGCATTGCTGTGGCTCTGGCGTAGGCTGGCAGCAACAGCTCTGATTGGACCCCTAGCTTGGGAACCTCCATGTGCCACTGATGCGGCCCTAAAAAAGACAAAAGGCAAAAAAAAAAGAAAGAAAGAAAAAAGAAATATAATTCTAGAAAACTAACCTGAGGATATAGTTGGAGGTCTGCAGTGAATATCACTGTACAGATGTCACTTGCACATTTTTTTTTTTTGGTCTTTTTAGGGCCACTCCTATAGCATATGGAAGTTCCCAGGCTAGAAGTCGGATTTGAGCTACAGCTGCTAGCCTACACCACAGCCACAGCAATAAGGGATCTAAGCAATACCAGGAATCGAACCCTCATCTCTTAACCTAAGCCACAGTTGAAACTCCTCGCTTGTACATGTTTATTTATTTTTTTTACAATTGTGAAAAACTGTAATTACAAATAACTAATATTTTAACAAACAATGAAGTAAACTGTAGTGCATCTAAAAGTTGAGCTACTACAAAGTTACTGAAAGTCATAGACTACAGTATGAAAAATGTATTCAGTAACTGTGACAATTAGACATCTTTCCCAAGGCTTTCACAAGTTTTAACTATCAGAAATATTACTGAACAGGGTAATATATTCCAGTGCCTCTCAATCTGGCTGCATCCTAGAATCTACTCAGGAGATAGAGGGTTAAGAACTCAGTGTAAAAGAATGCAAATGGCCTTTAAACAGAAAAAAGCTCCATCACACTCATAAAAAAGAGAATCAAATTAAAATGCAGGGAGATACCATTTCTCACCTATCAGATTGACAAACACCCAATCATTTGACATTCGCCTTGTTAGCAAGAATGTGGGGAAAGTCTGTTACATTGTTGGTGAAAACTCAAAATTGCAAAACTCCTGTGGAGAGGAATTTCCACTATCTAGCAACACCTACAAAGCTACAAATACACTTACCCTTTCCCTCAGCAACTTCAATTGCAGGAAACTATCTCTAAGTTACACAGTAAAAGTAGTTTTGCAAAAATTAGCTTGTATACATATTTGTTAAAGCAAAAAGATGGAAATGAGTAGATTAGCACATCTATCCAGAGGAGAAATAAAACAGTTTAAAAGAAATAAGAAATATTTATATCCTGATCCCTAGGATATACTTCACAGAGTTTAAAGAGAGGAGGGAGAGGTGGGCAAAGAAAGCATGAATCATATGCTAGAGTTTATCAATCAGGATGGAGAAACAAATATACACACATATAAACACAAATAGATTGCTTACTGGCAGCAATGCTGGATCCTTAACTTGCTGTGCCACAAGGAAACTTCCAAATTACATTTTCTTTTTAAAGTGAATTAAGAACTGAGAAGAATTTTTTCAAGATTTCTTATGTTAAGAGGAAGCTAAGTGAGTAGGAGATAGGGATAGAAGCTAACCTTATGTAAACATAGTTTGCTTTCTAGATTTGGCCTTGAAAGCAATACATTTTACATAATTACATATTAAAAGATAATTTTTTAAAAACAAAAATTGAAAAGCTAAATGAAACAAATAAACCTAATTATACATTGAGTTGGTGATTAAGACCACACAAATTTAATCACAGATTTATGGGGAACAAAAGAAATGTAGAAATTGGGGTTCCTGCTCTGGCTCAGTGGTTCGCAAACCCGACTAGCATCCATGAGGATGTGAGTTCTATCCTTTGCCTTGCTGAGTGGGTTAAGGATCCGGCGTGGCCGAGAGCTGTGGTTTAGGTCACAGACGTGGCTCTGGCATAGGCAGATGGCCACAGCTCCAACTGGACCCCTAGCCTGGGAACCTCCATATGCCGTGGGTGTGGCTCTAAAAAGACAAAAAGACAAAAAAAAAAAGGAAAGAAAGCAATATAGAAACATAAAACTTTACCAAGAGGATACAATCAGTAATACTCAGAATATGGGAAATTCTATAGGACAGGACCCAGTTTCCTCACTCATTAAGTTACAAGAAAAAAAACATGAGATAGAGAATCCATAGATTATAAAGTTTTAGACAAATAACCCACTGGTATGCCTGGAGTTTACATGGATCCTGTTTTGTACATGCAACGTGTTAAAAAATTTTTTTTTCTTTGAAACAAGAAAATCTGAACATTGATTAGAAATTTGATAATATAAAGGAATTTCTGCTAATTTTCTAGATGTGATAATGATATTTTGTTTTTGCTTTGTTGTTTAATCCTTATCTTTTAGAGAGCCATACTAAAGAAAGAAGAAATGACCTGGGAATTTGAAAACAAAACCAACCAAAAATATTTGGGCCCCTGAGACGTAACTAGCCTGGTAAAGGGCCTAGACATCATTTTATTAAAACTTCCCCAGGTGGTTCTAATGAACAACCAGGTGTTTTACAAACCACTGATCTGGGGCAAGTCATACGAAGAGGATAAATAACTTGCTGAGCTATTAATGGAACTACATGTCTCCAAAAGCACTCTTCTTGAAGTTAAGAATCAGTATTTATTATTGGCACTAATGGTAAAACTGACATCTCTGAATTCTGCTGTACTTATTTTCAAGGTACTTATAGTTTACTTAAATGTTTATTTAGCTCTCTGATTTACTTATTTTCCTAACCTAAGCAAGCTTTTCTTTGCTTCTTATTTATATTGAACAAACCAGGAGCAATAATGGCAAAAGACTTAATGTCCAGGCACAAGGCAATTAGGCTAGTAACAACTTATGATCTATAAACTTAACCATCAAGATATTAATGAGAAAGTGTCCTCAATAAAACAACTGGAGTGGAATGTTACAAATCTCTGAACCACAGGATAGGTTATCTAGGCTATATCAGGCAGTTAATTCCAATTTAGTCTTATTTCTCTTATCTCACCTTTTTAAAACTCTTGTACATAGCCAATGCAGGAAGAACAACTGCTAAGAAATAACTAAAGCAGAAAATGGTCACTTTTAATCCTGAATAAACCCATCTGAGATAGAAAGATAAGCAGAAATGGGCTAATTAACAAATAACTGGTTCTTTGGTTAAATGCTCCCTTATCTTACTTATGAGCTGCCAAGTAATGATTGTCACATAGAAAAATGAAAATATTATGCTCTGATACATCTGGCCAGGTGCTTTTCTCTGATTCAAGCAGCTCTCCTTAAAAGCACATACTACTGGGAAGCAATTTCCCAATCCAGGTATTAACATACATTGGGGCTTTAGCAGAGAAACACTGCTGTCTCCGGCAATCAAATCATCCATAAAATACGATTTAACAGTTATGGAGGCAGAGACTATATAGTTCACAAAGTCGTAATCACACATCTATTAGACCAATTCAAACTATAACAGAAACAATATATACAATGAGGTATAGAAATGGTATAAGGAGGATTATGGCCTCTTTGCATTTGCCAGCTGACTCAAAATTTCTTTTCTGATTTATCCAAAATCAGTGCATTATACTATCCCACTTTATCAAACACATATTGCAAATTCAGTGGAGTTTAAAAATAATTTAAAGGCAATGGGGGTGTTTTATAAAGCAAGCCTGAAATAAAAGAACCCATCCTCTAAGATCCAACTTTAAATATATGTATACATTAAATATCAAGGGAAAAAAAGTTATCACATTGAGCTTCTGTGTTTAGCTACCCATCCCAGAAAGACTTTTTAGGCATTGAATGATAGGTACCAAAATGCTTTTGAGATCACAGAAGGAAGAAGAAGGAAAAAAAAAAAAAAAAAAAACCTGTCTACAGAAGTTTAGGATTTCATGTTTCAGCTATAATCTTATGAACAGCACTAAATCTCAATTGATCCACTTCTTTAGGGCTAAGGTATAGTTTGCCTGAAAAAAAAAATATTGTGGTAAGACAATATACCGCTTTTTAGAGCAGACCATTTGTGGAAAAAATGACCTCAGCTAGGTGGGAACTTGGATATTCAATGGCTGTACATGGGAAGTAATAAACCTGAAGTTTGAGATGGGGAGTTGGAGGGAGGAGGAACAGAGTATGTTGGGGAAGATAAAGGATATTTTTAGACAAGTGAGATATTGAATAAGCAAGTTCCATCACTAGAACAGAACTGCTAGTTAGATAAGTAATTCAAATTGTGATTAGACAGACATTCTATAAATATTTGCTAACTAGTGTATTATTAAAACTACTTCAGTAAACATTAAAAACACCCAAACTGAATCTAGCTCAACTTGTAACTCTGGGTTACTAAACCTTTTCTTGGGCTTTATTTGGCAGCTTATTAACCTGTACATTTATTCTCTAAAATGTCTTCTATTCCTCTACATTTACTTAAAGAAATAAGTGTACATTAACTAGATTTTATATTAGAAAAAATTCTTTTTCATGCTTAACAAGATTTTCAGGTTTTCCATAAAAAGGATGAGTTATTTCAAATTCTTTTTCCTTCGACTTAGCTCTACAAATACATGGTGACTCTGATGTAATTTTTCTATTCAGTATTTCAACTTTTCTTTCTAATCTCTTAAGATTTTTGCCCTTTGTTTTTTTGTAACCTAAAAGTAATTTCTGGCAGAGAACTCATAATTCTGACCCTTTTATGGGTAAGGAAAAGACTACTATCTATTATCCTTAAAGAGAGAATGGTCTCTAATAACAATGAGTATTATTTCAGTATTTTTGGAAGGAGAGACCCACAGTATATAATGCAATTGCCTAGAAACAGCTCTACAAAGAGTATTTTCCTCTATACAGAAGCTACTCATTACGTTTAGTTTTAAGAAGTGACAATAAGACACTTTATCATTTAGCATTACCATGTTCATATTCAACTTTTAGTTCTAGGAAGAACTATGACATCCACTTTAGTTTTTTATAATACTTTCTCTGAAAAGGCTTATAATACTTTCTCTGTGTATGGCTTTTGCATATGATTTGGAAATCACAAAGAAAGAGGAAGCACAGAGAAGAGAAGGGGAAATAGAAGAGAAGGTATAGAGAGAGAGAAATTATTTCAAACGCAAATATTAAAAATTTAACATAATATGGTAGAATAAGCACTGAGAGTCCATAGACCTGCTTCAAATTCCAGTTCTGCCAGTAACCAGCTATATGTCAGTTATGTTTCTCACAATATTAAAGAGTGATTATGACTTAATGTTCACCTTAAATTCAGCTTTTAAAAAATAAACTGTGATTAAAGTATTTTCACGTATTGTATTATAACAACAATTAAAGGTACATCATTTTTATCATATGGAGTTAGTCTTTCACTTTTGTCTCAATGTGGCCTGCAGCTTGGATTACTTAGGTTGCACAAAGATGTACTTTGGAGGAAGGACTAGGGGAAGATTCCTTTACAAGATGGGATGGTACTGAGCCGGTGAGAGAGTTAAAGAGTAAGTGCGTACGTATACAGAAGACCAGGTCATTCACAAATCAGGAGCACTAAAGAACAAATGTGCTTATATTTCAGGTGGGGGGCAGTGAAACAAGACGTGAGTGAGGCCCTGAGCTGAGGCTTTCTGGTAATCAAAGCCTCCACCCTTCAAACCTTCACTCCCCCGGTGGACACCAGACCAGTTTCCAGTTCCGGGTTCCCAACCAATCGTATCAAGCCACAACAGAGGGCTCCGCCAAACCGGGCACCGTTTCAGGGCTCTAGAGAGATTCACACGACCCCAGCACCTGTCGGCCTCACATTTTTCCCAAAAGGAGGGGGTGGGAGGGAGCAGTAGGTCTATCCCCCGTCCTTTTGGACTTAGGCTACCACTAAGTCCACGAGCCCTATAGACCAAAACAACCTCCGAACTCCGTGGGAAGGGGCGCTACTCGCCGTCACCCTCCCAAAGATCCTTCATTCAGGGCTAATTCTCCTGTTCACAGGTCCCAACCTCCGACAGTGGTTTCTCAGGCCTCGGGAACCCCGGGCCTGGAAAGCAGACAGACGGATGTCGAGAATGAAGGCAGCAGGAGAAGGTGCACTCCTCGCCACTAGAAGAAAAGATAGGAAAGCAGGAGTCGGGGCAGCTGTAAGCCTCTTGGCTAGCGGGGGAGGCTGTCCGTGAGTCAGTCGAAGGGTCTGTCATTCCTTCACTCACTCACCAGGAGCAGGAGGGAGCATCTGAGGTCGGGTAAGGATAGGAAGACGGCAGGATTCATGGTAAAGCCGGGGTCCGCGGCAGGGACGGGCCTTGGCGGCTGGGACTGGAGAGGGTTGGGTTGGGTTAGGAAAGGGCTGGGCTCCGGGAGCCGGCGGTAGCGGAAGACTCTCCCGGCAGCGGCACCTCGTCCTCTCGACCCGGAGCTCCAGCGGCGAACACCCGGGACAATTTCCAGAGAGGCCTCTCACACCCTCACTTCCGGGTCCTGCCCACCTCGGAGCATCTAGGGAAATGTAGTCCTGGGCCATTTTCAAGGATCAAGACAGCGGGCGCCCAGAACTCTTTTCCCATCAGGCTCTTGGCCCGAGCCCACCGATTCCGCTGCGCGCGGGGACCTGTGGGATAGAAAGGGCGGAGGGCGGGTGCACGCCTGTGTTTTAGAAGATGGGAACTACAATTCCCAGAAGGCTGTACAGTCGAGAGCCTGGGACGGCCTTCTGAGGGACTCCGCTAGTTTTAGCACGGTGGGCTCTATCCCAGCCGGATGTAGTGGCCTGACCTGGTGAGATGGTCGGGCCAGCGGGGCTCGTCCCTCCTGGAGCCACCCCTAGGAAGTGAGTCCTGGAGGAGGCGAGGGTGAGTAGGAGGGGGCATCGCTGGGGAGGCATTAAACAATCTGCCACGCCTTGGCCCCTGCCTCAAACTCAAGGGCCTCTTGGCCTGAATTGTGGCCTGAACCTCCATCACTAGCCTCCTTGCCTGCTACCTCTTCTTTCTGCACTAATTCCTGCATTATAAAAGAACCACTTCTCTGGGTTTCAGTGGAATGTGTCAATAACTTACCCCTAATTGTTTCTTTGGCTCCTGTAAGGAATAGATATGGGATGGACTGGAAGAGCACGTTGTAAAGTGAAAACTCAGTGCGAGAGTGATTGCTGCTACTCTTACAGAATAATTACAATATTCGTTAGCCAGTAGTTGAGGAACTTAACCTGGGCTGGGTTAGCTCTCCAACCCAGCCAAGGCACATGCCCCAAGTGGTAGCCACACAATCACTGCCAAGTAATCAGGAGGTATTTGGCTCTTCTGTGGTTCTCCCTACCCCTTGCCTTTCCTTCAGCTTCCCTGATGCCTGAATGGAAGCTTCTATTCTCTACTTGGATAGCATCTCAATTGTCACCATCAGTGACAACTTACCAAACAATCAACCCTTTGGATTTAATCAAAGTTACTCTTCTTTGCTTGTGACTACAGCACCACTAGTTTTCTATAGTTAGAATTATTGGAGCATTTACTACACTGGCTTGTTTTGTAATTAGTTGATGATGATGGTACCTTTGCATTTATAGCATTCCTTAATTAACAAAGTGGTTTTGATTTTCATCTATAGAAGTTTACAAAAAGCATTATAACTAAATATATATGTATATACATGCATATACATATATATATATTTGAGCTAAAAAAAAGAAAAAAAAGAACCCTGAAGAATGGATTTCTTGAACTAATAAAAGTAAATAGCGGTAGAGCCAAAATTTTTAATTAGGTCTCTTCTCCTAGTCCAGTGTTCTTATCTCCATACCACTCAGTGAACTCTCTGACAGACAAATGAGGAATTAAAGAACAGAGACTCATGAGTATGAACTCATCACTCCAAGAACCTAAACTTTGACCCTGCTCACTCTCTGGACTTAGCACTCAGCCTACGACTTTTCATTCAACAAACATTTCCTGAACACCAGCTATATAGCTGTTACTGTGCTAAATGCTAAGAATTAAGAGACAAAGTATATATAAATATAACTGAGATAAAAATGTAAGCTTATTTTTCAAAAGGTATGAAAAATTTCTCTGACTCTGATGATCACTTAGAGTCTAAAGTGACAGGTATTAAAGTTCAGAACAGTGTCTAACACATTGTTGGCCCTCCACTTGTTGAATAAATCAACATGGCCTACTGTTTACATATTTCTTTGTGTGTGGGTGGGTGGGTGTGTGCTTTTTAAGGCCACACCTGCAGCATATGGAAGTTCCCAGGTCAAAATGGAGCTGCAGTTGCCAGTCTATGCCACAGCCATAGCAGCAGGGGATCCAAACTGCATCTGCCACCTGCACTACAACTCATGGCAATGCCAGATCCTTAACGCACTGAGTGATGCTGAGGATCGAACCCACATCCTCATGGATAGTAGTCGGGTTTGTAACCCTCTGAGCCACAGAGGAACTCCCTCCATTTTTCTTATTTTACAGAAAATCAGAGCTAAAATAGCCTAGGTGCACACCGCATATTGTTAACAGAACTGGACCTTGAGCCCAAGTGCAATTACTCCTCTACTGTGTTTCCACCTATGCTCCTGTTTTGTAGCCTCTCTCAAGTCACTTTAATGTAATTCCATATATAACTGGTTTTTCTGACATGACAGACATGCTCAGACATGACAGAAGTGTCTTAAAATGCCCATAATTTCTGCCAAAGTGTTAAATCAAATTGTCAGCAAAATAAAGACATGAAGAGCTGACCTTTGCCAAAATTAAGAAAGTATTTTTACTCTAAAGCAGAACTTGAACCAATAATCCTGTCAATGACAGCCAAGTACTAGCTCATCAGTTGTGATAAATTTATCTTACAAAATTCCCATATCCTCAAGAGTCACAGAGATTGGAGTGTCATCTTTTAGTAAAATCAGAAGAGGGCTTGCTTACCCTTAAGGCAAATACTAACTGTAGCTAATAAATAGCTGCTCACTTTAGACGGGTATGTATGCTCCAGTTTGCTGTGATCCATATAATTCTCCATGTTTCTTGCATTTGTTATCTCCCTGATCCTTACAGGCATTTGACTTTGAAACTTTGATATAGCATCTTAGCTTTAGAAATAAAATTTAAGATCATTGATGCAACTACCCCCTCTTTCCTTCCCATCAAATGCTTGAATTCTTCCTGGTGCATTTTCTTTCTACCTTTCCCTTTCTTCCTTCCATCCTCTTTTTGAGCCGCCCTGCATCATACAGGGTTTCTGAGCCACAGCTGTGACCTGTGCCACATCTGCCTCAACGCCATATCTTTTAAACCACAGTGCTGGGCCAGGGATTGATCCTGCATCCTGGTGCTTCAGATACACCCCTGATCCCATTGCACTACAGCGGGAACTCCTCCTGCATTTCTGACATAATCCAGCCTCTGCTTAAACACCCTTATGATAGGGAACTCACTATTTTCCTGCACAGCTAATACATTTCTAGAAGGTTCCTATCAAACTATATCAGTCTACCAGTCAGAGCAAAATATTTCTTAATGAAACATGGCTTATCCTAGTGATGTTTCCAAGTAAGTTACTAAGGTCAAGGTCTCTAACTACTTATCTTTTCCTTGTGGACACAAGGAGAGAACAAATAAAACTTCCTCCTTTTGTGGACATGAGAGAAAGAATGAGATACCTTTTAATTTAGCACTTAAATCTAGTTAATGTTAACCTGACAGTTCACATCATACCTATTTTGTGACTTAGTCATCACCTTTATTCTCAATATCAATTCTGGTATTTCATATTATATGAAACCATATCACCTGTATAAACTCAGCCAATCACTGTGACTTTTGAACCTTGTGTCTAATGTTAAATATTCAGCCTTTTTTTTCCACTCAGTGCCCTAGAAGTGTCTTAGAACCATCTAATCCTTTCATTTTACAGATGAACAACTTGTACAAAGGGTCACCTGATTTGCCATATTATGGCAACTCTAAGATTAGGACTGTAGACTTTTTGAGTCTTTGTGAAATACTTGTAGTAAACCATATTTATAACATACCCATTTAGAGCTGATGAGATGGGTTTCAGAAATGTTTCCTACAGATAGTTGTTGGTTACACCATTGTTTCAGGTTGTTCCAGTTGTTGAGAAGACTATGAACAGATCAGAGAACTTTCCTGGTTCCTCATTAGCATCCCAAGTTCATGCTGCTGCTATTAATGGAGATAAAGGTGCTCTCCACAAGCTCATCATAGGTAAGTGCCAAGTTAAGTACTGAAACTTTAAAAATAACTCTGTCTCATAAGGAAATATGTTAATCATAGTTCTAATTTGCAATCTACTTACATTTTAATGGAAATACATTATTGTTTATATTTTGTTTCAGGACTTGTACAAAAAAGAAATTATGTCCTGAAACTTAAAAATTTGGGTTAAGATAGGTGAAAAGTACTTGAGAAATATCTGTGTATTTGGCATTGAATCTTGATCTGTACTCTAAAGTGCTAAGAGAATTAATTCATCTTTGTTTTAACAGAGATCTGGAATGAGATATTGGATAGTGATCTTTAACATTTAGTATATACCCAAATTACTTACAAATAATTTGAATTTTAATGATTTCAAATTGATTCAATGTGTTCCCTATCATTGATTCAACTGATTGAAATTTATTGTGTTCACCCTGTCTTATGTAGAGAGAAAGGTCCAATGTGGAAGGTCTAGAAGAACTTCTAGAGAAGCTGTAGAGAATAAAGTAAATAGGAGAAAGACAGTGGCTAAGAATTTTCCATAACTGTAAAAACCACAAATCCACATGTTCACAAGTCATTAGTCCCAAAGAGAATAAATAAAATAAAAATTTCTGTTATTTGTAATCTCTACACACACCAGTGTCAAGTGACATCATGATTGACAACCTGGGCTTTAAAATAAAGTCCACCCTACTTGAACGTCCATACTTATTCCTTCAGAATTTATTTTCACCCTACATTTCCAATTTCTTCAGGAACTTCTACCCATGCACTGTAACTGCTGGCTAGGCTGTCTATTCCTCATTATGCTTGGATTTTGTCTTTATATCTGTTGCCTGTCCTGTTTTCTACCTCCTACCCCCATACCTTCTCTACTAAACAAACTCCAACTCATCTTCAAAGACAAAATTCTTTTACCACACACTCTGTAAAGGTTTCTCTATCAGAGATGTGATTCTCACTTCACCTCAGCTACCTATGTTCAGTTACGCTTTGGAACCTGAGATCTTTCACCACCTCTGAATCCCTCATTCAAACGTTCTACCATTCAACTAAGACTTGGTTCCAGCTCATTTACTAATGAGAATGATAGTTTTTCAACATCACTGAGACCTCCAGTCCATTATTTTCTCCACTTTCAACCATCAGGCTCCTTCTGTCTTCACTTTCTTCCCTATTCAGCCCTGATTCTATAGTCTATTATTAAAATCCTTCCCTTAGAAAAATTCCCTTTTCTTCTTACCTGTTACACCTGTCTGTTGCAATCCCAACTCTGGGTGGACTTAATCCAACCCCTGAACAATTGAACCTGCCTAGAAGATTGGTAACACCCTAAATTCATGACTCCCCACTTCATGTAGACAGTCATCACTTTCTGCTCATTCTACCACATTTTTCCATAATGACTGTTTTGTACTTCCTCACTCAGCCGAAACTCTTGACTGCCAGTTCTCCCTCCCTTCTTTATGTTCCTTACTGAAAATGAATACACTGAATAGTAACTCCCTCATCTTTCAGCCTGGATATCTACAAATCAATCTACAGCTACACCCATCTTCTTCTCTCTTCCTGCTAAAACAGAGCAAATATCCCTTTCCGTCAAAGATCCATTTTTCCACACAAACTCTGTATTCTATCCCTTCCTATCTTCTCTGGGATCTTGTTTCATTTTTTTTAAACTTCTGATTACACATCATCAAACTTTCTTGCTATTCTGTATACTTTTATCAACATTTAAACATGCTCTGTTGTCTCCATTGTGTAAAAATCCCTTCTCTGTTCCTTCATCCCCCTCTGGTATTACCTTATCTCTCAACTTTCTTTTGTAAGAGTATCAGTATATGGGCTAAACTTCTATAACAGTGACTTGACTAAGATAGAGGTCTATTTCACTTTCATAGGAGTACAAAGGTAGGGCAGTCTAGGGTGGATAGACATCTCTGCTTCACAGAATCACCCAGGGATGCTGCCAGCATTTAGCTTTGCCGTTCTCAACATGACTTCCATCTGGGGTCAAAGAGTCTTTCACTGGAGTCATAGCCCAGCCAGCAGGAAGGACAAGGGAGGGAGCACAGGATAGTAATTTGTCATTCCTGAAGACACACCTACAACAGAAGAGGCTTAAAAAAAAATTTCTTATCCCTGGATGGCATCATGCCCAGCTAAAACTCAGGGTGCTCAGTTCCCAAAAAGAATGAGAGAATGGATATGGGGGCAGTTATCACTCTGTCGCCAAAACCAAGCTTCTTGAGCCGCCAGCACTCATTTCCACTTCCTTATCTCAGTCCACATTTTATTTAATGAAAATAAGACATGCTTTCTTATTCTGAAATATACATATAGAAAAGTCCGTAGAACTTAAGTGTTCAATTTCACAAATAAATATGAAGCAAACATCCATGTAATCATCACTAGGTCAAAGAGCAGAACATTTTTCCCCCAGGAATCTCAATGCATCCTTTCCTCCCACTTGGAATAATTTCCTGTCTTAACCTTTATGGTAGTAATCACATTGTAGACATACCACCTAGTTATATGTCTTAAACACTATAGTTTAGTTTTGCCTTTTTTGGATTTTTTTTCCTAAATGTTCCATGTTTACTTGTACTAAAAATTATTCAGTTATGTCATATTCCTGCTCAAAACTCTTTCATTGCTTCCCATTGTACTTGGAATAATATTTGAAAGTGTACCAACCTCACGTTTCACCACTCTCTCCCGCCAAAAACCTGCTTCCTTTTCGTTTTTCAAACCTGCCAAGCCCTTTACCATCTCAAGGCTTTTGCCTGAAATACTTCTCTACCCATTCTCTATCTGACTGACCCTGACTCATCCTTCAGATCTCAGCATTAAGGTCACTTCTTCAAAGAGGCCTGTTCTGCCCATCCAGATTCAGTGAAATCTCTCATTGTGTGCTCTCTTGGAACCCTGCAGTTTTCCTTTGTAGAATTTATCTCAGATCGTAACTGTATATTTATGTATATGACCATTTTAATGTCACTCTCCTCTATAAGCTAATAGCCTGCATGAGTGTAGAATAGCTCTGTTTAGTTCATCATTACATCCTCAAAATCCAGGATAGTACTTGGCACATAGTAGGCACAGGAGAAATATTTGCTGAAGAAGTGAATAAATGTTATAATTATTCTTTAAATCTTTCTTCCTCAGAGATCCATAATCATCTGGAGGGCTGAGATTAAATCTGAATTGAGTTTAACTGAACTGAGAAGGAAGTTAGGACTAAATTTCATTGGGAAAAAAAATTTTAACTCAGAATTCCTCAAGAAAATATATCTTATAAAATCTTTTATTATTTTACAATGGTATACAGTCTTCAAAGGGAACAAACTGTGCACTATGTTAATAACACATATTTATTAATGTGTTACATAATAAAACTTGAAATATTCCTATAATTTTATATCCCCAAAGAAAAAAATTCTGTAAAAACAAAGAAGCTGTCATGATGTGACTGAGTATAGAACTGATAAATGCATTTATAAGTTGGTTCCTTGTGTTTTCTGTCATCTTGTCTAAGGAACCCCAAATTCATTACTGACTTTGAGCTATAACACTATTCACCTTTTAAGAACTCTGCCATTTTTTTTCCTTTTTTGGGGGGTGCTTTTTAGGGCCGCACCCATGGCATATGGAAGTTCCCAGGCTAGGGGTTGAATCACAGCTATAGCCACAGGCCTATGCCACAGCCACAGCAACACCAGATATGAGCCACATCTGCAACCTACACCACAGCTCACAGCAACGCTGGATCTTTAACCCACTGAGCAAGGCCAGGGATCAAACCTGCATCTTCATGGATATTAGTCAGATTCGTTACCGCTGAGCTACGATGAGAACACCAAGCGCTCTGCCATTTTTGTCTTCTGTGCAAAGATAATGATATCTTTGCTCTGTGGTGTTGCCTAACATTTGTATGTTCTCACCAAAATGTTATATTTTAGTATTAAGATACACCTTAAATTTCAGTGTATCTTGTACATTCTTTTATGTAGCACAGGTGATGCTCTCTAACTATATGCTATTTGTCTTTTCTAAGCTAGTAACGTAGTACTACAAATGAATTAATTTTTTTCTTCAGTCTTTGCTCACCAACTGCTCAGTGAATTCATTCACCTTAGCATTTTCTGTTTTCCCTTCTCTGTTTCCATGGAGAAGTATGTCATGTTGTGTTAGACTCCATGGAAACAGATGAGCATCTCCTTCTACATACACAAATGATTAAATCCAACACTTTCTATGCTGCCCATTGTCCTGGAGGAGGAGTGAAGAAGCTTTTTTTGAATGAGACATCATTTTAGTAGCAATTCTTAGTGTTTAACCTATTATAATGGGTTAATATTTTAACCTAACTCATTACTTCCTAGATTTAGATGGCCCCCAAAACATATACATAGCAAAATCCTTACACGCTGTAACTATCATTTATAGATATGTAGCTTTTTCTCTTAATATCAAACTCAAATAATTTAATTGAGTAGCAGAGACATGGCTGATAATATTATTTAGTAGATTCATTTTAATACTATACTATGTAGTATAATAGAAAGGATATGAATTTTAGAGTCAAATAAACCTGAGTTTTGAATTCTGGCTTTGTCATTTATTAGCTGTCTTACCTTGGCTAAACCACGTAATCTTTTTGAGCCTCAGTTTCCTTATCTCTAAACTATAGAGGAATTCCTATTGTGACTCAGTGGGTTAATTTTTTTTTTTTTTGTCTTTTGTCTTTTTAGGGCCGCACCCACAGCATATGGAAGTTCCCAGGCCAGGGGTCTAATTGGAGCTGTAGCTGCTGGCCTACACCACAGCCACAGCAACTCCAGATCCAAGCCACATCTGTGACCTATACCAAAGCTCTCGGCAATGCTGGATCCTTAACCCACTGAGTGAGGCCAGGGATCAAACCCAGAACCTCATGGTTCCTAGTCAGATTCGTTTCCGCTGCACCACAATGGGAACTCCTTATTTTTTCTTTTCTTTTATTTTTATTTTTTTGTCTTTCAGTGGATTAAGAATCCAACTAGTATCCAAGGGGATGAGGGTTTGATCCCTGGGCTCTCTCAGTGGGCTGAGGATCCAGTGCTGCTACAAGCTGTGGTGTAGGTCACTGATGTGGCTTGGATCTGGCATTGCTGTGACTATGGCACAGGCTGACAGCTGTACTCTGATTCAACCCCTAGCAACCCCTAGCATGGGGACTTCCATATACCTCAGGTGAAGCCCTAAAAAGAAAAACAAAACAAAAAAACTATAGATTATTATACTTTGCTTGTGAGACAGTTAAATTAGATAATGACTGTAAAACTTCTAGCATCACACCTGACACATGGTAGACAATAATTAGAACTTTATTACTGCTATTGTTATAGCAGGTTGGACTTACATTAAATTAATCAAATCTTATATAGTTTCAGAAAAATCTCAAGATGAAAAAGCTCTAAATGCTAACAAAGAATGATACTACTTTCTTTGTGAAAATCATACAAAATCACTTGTAAATATTCACTGTGTTGTAAATGACTGATAGAGGCAT
This sequence comes from Phacochoerus africanus, assembly GCF_016906955.1. Classification (NCBI taxonomy): domain Eukaryota; kingdom Metazoa; phylum Chordata; class Mammalia; order Artiodactyla; family Suidae; genus Phacochoerus; species Phacochoerus africanus. The sequence continues at coordinate 243,859,899 of NC_062545.1, forward strand.
TACTGCTAACAGTGTTTGGGGTGTTTGCAGTGGTAAAGTAACCAGGCAGCACCATTCTGATTCTACTACAGCTTATATTGGCCTGTCCATGGTCTCAACGAATATAAATCTCTCCAAATCATTCTTGCCTTGTTTATACCACCTCCCAACACTGTAGGTAGGTGTGGCAAGGAGCCTCATAAGTGGTAGAGCAGTGACATTATTTCAATTTCCTTCTTTTACCTCAACCCTGACTTTAAATATTAGGGTCATTGACAATACTACAAAGCTACGGTAATCAAAATGGTGTGGTATTGACACAAAAACAGACACATGGATCAATGGCGCAGAAAAGAGAACCCAAAAATAAACCCACACACCTACAGTCAGTTAATCCTCAACAGAGGAGGCAAGAATATACAATGGGGAAAAGTCTCTTGAGCAAGTGGTATTGGGAAAGTTGGACAGCTACATATAAATCAATGCAATTAAAAACACCATACACAAAAATTAACTCAAAATGGTTTAAAGACTTAAACATAAGACATGACACCATAAGACTCCCAGAAGAGAACATAAGCAAAACATTCTGACATAAATCATACCAATGTTTTCTTAAGTCAGTCTCCCAAGGCAATAAAAATAAAAGCAAAAATAAACAAATAGCACCTAATTAAACCTACAAGCTTTTGCACAGCAAAGGAAACCATAATTAAAACAAAAAGACAACTTATAGAATGGGAGAAGATATTTGCAAATGATACATCTAAGAAGGGCTTAATTTCCAAAATACACAAACAGCTCATACAACTCAACAACAAAAAAACAAACCAACACAGTCAAAAAAACAGACAAAGGAACTAAACAGCCATTACTTCAAAGAAGACATACAGATGGCCAATAGGTATATGAAAAGAAGTTCAACCTCGCTAATGAGAAATGGAAATCAAAACTGCAATGAGGTATCACCTCACCCTGGTCAGAATGGCCATCATTAAAAAGTCTACAAATAACAAATGCTGGAGAGGTTGTGGAGAAAAGGGAACCCTGGAGTTCCCGTTGTGGCATTGCGGAAACGAATCTGACTGGTATCCGTGAGGATGCAGGTTCAATCCCTGGCCTTGCTCAGTGGGTTAAGGATCTGGCATTGCCGTGAGCTGTGGTGTAGGTCGGAGATGCGGCTCAGATCCCTTGTTGCTGTGTCTGTGGCATAGCAGCAGCTGTAGCTCCATTGTGACCCCTAGCCTGGGAACTTCCATGTGCTGCAGGTATGGCCCTAAAAAGATAAAAATTAAGGAGTTCCCGTCATGGCGCAGTGGTTAACGAATCCGACTAGGAACCATGAGGTTGCGGGTTCGATCCCTGGCCTTGCTCAGTGGGTTAAGGATCTGGCATTGTCATGAGCTGTGGTGTAGGTCGCAGACATGGCTTGGATCCTACATTCCTGTGGCTGTGGCATAGGCCAGCAGCTATAGCTCCTTCAGCTCCAGCCTGGGAACCTCCATATGCCGTGGGCACAGCCCTAAAAAGCAAAAAACAAACAAACAAACAAACAAACTAAAAATAGAATTACCATATGATCCAGCAATCCCAATCCTGGGCACATATCAGAACAAAACTATAATTCAGAAAGGTACGTGCACCTCTATGCTCATAGCAGCACTATTCACAGTAGCCAAGACATAGAAACAACTTAGCAGTCCATTGACAGATGAATGGATTAAGAAGATGTGGTAGACATATACAATGGGATACTACTTAGGCATTAAAAAAAGAATGAAATAATGCCATTTGCAGCAGCATGGATGCCATGGATGCAACTAGAGACTATCATACTAAGTGCAGTAAGTCACAAAAAGAAAGACAAATATCATATGAAGGCACTGAAATGTGGAATCTAAAATATGACACAAATCAATGTATCTATGAAACAAAAGATTCACAGACATAGAGAATAGACTTATGGTTACCAAGAGAAAAGGGGAAGTGGGGGAGGAATGGATTGGACGTTTGGGATTAGCAGATGCAAACTATTTTATATGGAATGCATAAATAGCAAAAGTCTTACTGTATGGCACAGGGAAGAATATTCAGTGTCCTTTGATAAACCATGATGCAAATAAATATGAAAAAGAGGAGTTCCTGCAGTGATGCAGCAGGATCAGCAGCGTCTTTGTTCCACCAGGACATAGGTGCTATCCCTGGCCTGGCACAGTGGGTTAAATGATCCAGCGTTGATGTACCCATGGGGTAGGTCACATCTGCAGCTGGGATCTGATCCCTGGCCCAGGAACTCTGTATGATGTGGGGTGGCCAAAAAAAACCAAAAAGAGTGTGTGTGTGCATATAACTGAATCACTTTGATGTACAGCAGAAATTAATATAACATTGTAAATCAGCATATTTTGATTAAAAATGTTAAGGTCATTAAATGTTATATAAATGCTTTACATATTTAATGTGTTTATAAATATACTTACATGCATATGCATCAGTATTAATAATAGTAATAAAATTAGCCAACATGAAGTTATGTTATACAAGAACTGCATTAAGTATTTTATAACTCATTAGTAGTAAGATGCCGTAAAGAGTTTTAGGTATTCTTATTTCCCTGTTTCATAGATAAGGAAACTGAGATATAGAGAAATTAAGTAACTTGTCTAATAAGGGAGAAAACCGATTGAAGCCTGCAAGACTGATTCTAAAGCCCATGCTTTTAACTACTAAACTGTCGGGCCTTGTGGTATGGGTAGGTATTTCTAACCTTGACTGATGAAATTTTTTTTTTTTGTCTTTTTGTTGTTGTTGTTGTTATTGTTGTTGTTGTTGCTATTTCTTGGGCCGCTCCCACTGCATATGGAGGTTCCCAGGCTAGGGGTCTAATCGGAGCTGCTGCCACCGGCCTACGCCAGAGCCACAGCAACGCGGGATCCGAGCCGCGTCTGCAACCTACACCACAGCTCACGGCAACGCCGGATCCTTAACCCACTGAGCAAGGGCAGGGACCAAACCCGCAACCTCATGGTTCCTAGTCGGATTCGTTAACCACTGCGCCACAACGGGAACTCCCTTGACTGATGAAATTTTAATGGTTATCTACTTTGGACTTTTCTGAACTTTTTTCATGCTGTGAGCCTTATTGGCAATCTGGTGAAGCTTATGTGGTTTTTGTTTGTTTGTTTTTGCTTTTTAGGGCTGCACCCGTGATATATAGAGGTTCCCAGGCTAGGGGTCTGATCAGAGCTACACCTGTCAGCCTATGCCACGTCACAGCCATAGTAACGCAGGATCTGAGCCACACCTGCAACCTATACCACAGCTCACGGCAACGCCAGATCCTTAACCCACTGAGTGAGGCTAGGGATCGAACCCCCAACCTCATGGTTCCTAGTTGGATTCATTACTGCTGCGCCATGATAGGAACTCCTGGTGAAGCTTATGGACCCCTTCTCAGACATGTAATTTTAAGAGCTTAAACGTAACATAATAAGAATTTTTAAAAATCAGCTGTATTGAAATACAGTTATCAAAACACATGAAAAGATGTTCAACATCACTCATCATTATAGAAGTGCAAATCAAAACCACTATGAGGTACACCTTATACCAGCCAGAATGGCCATCATCAAAAAAGTCTACAAACAGTAAGTGCTGGAGAGGGTGTGGAAAAAAAACAAACCCTAGTACACTGTTGGTGGGATTATAAATTGGTGCAACCACGGTGGGAAACAGTATGTGGAGTCCTCAGAAAACTAGAAATAGAACCACCATTTGAACCAGCAATCCCACTCCTGAGCATTTATCCAGATAAAACTATGACTCAAAAAGACACATGTACTCCAATGTTCATTGCAGCACTCTTTTCAATAGCCAAGACATGGAAACAACCTCAATGTCCATCAACAGAGGAGTGGATCAAGAAGATGTGGACATATACACAATGGATAACTGTATTTCTTTTATTTTTTATTACTCAATGAATTTATTACATTTATACTTATACAATAATCATCATAATCCAATTTTATAGGATTTCCACCCCACAACCCCAGCGCATCCGCCTACACCCCAAACTGTCTCCTTTGGATACCATAAGTTTTTCAAAGTCTGTTGAGTCAGTATCTGTTCTGCAAAGAAGTTCATTGTAGAACTATAAATGTAATAAATTCATTGAGTAATAAAAAATAAAAGAAATACAGTTATCAAAGTATTTTTAAATTATTACGTAGCACTATAACGTATAATCATTTTTTATTAACACATTAAATAGGAAGATCTACTGGCAGACCTAACAACTATGTTCATTTTAAAATAGCAGTGAGAACTAGTACACTGTTGGTGGGATTGTAAATTGGTACAACCACTGTGGAAAACAGTATGGAGAGTCCTCAGAAAACTAAACATAAAACTACCATTTGATCCAGCAATCCCACTCCTGGGCATCTATCCAGAGAAAACCATGACTTGCAAAGACACATGTACTCCATTGTTCATTGCAACACTAATTACAATAGCCAAAACATGGAAACAACCTAAATGTCCATCAACAGAGGAGTGGATCAAGAAGAGGTGGTACATATACACAATGGAATATTACTCCGCCATGAAAAAGAATGAAATACCAGCATTTTTTGCAACATGGGTGGACCTAGAAACTATCATGCTAAGTGAAGTCAGCCATACAATGAGACACCAACATCAAATGCTTTCACTGACATGTGGAATCTGAAAAAAGGACAGACTGAAATTCTTTGCAGAACAGATACTGACTCACAGACTTTGAAAAACCTATGATTTCCAAAGGAGACAGTTTGGGGGGTGGGGCAATGTGTTTGGGCTGTGGGATGGAAATCCTGTGAAATCAGATTGTTATGATTATTATACAACTACAGATGTGATAAATTCATTTGAGTAATAAAAAAATAATAAAATAGCAATGAGTGTAAATGATATTTTAGGATACCTTAACAATTATAATATATAAAAATATTTTATGAAATCTTAAGTGCCCTCAAAATATAATATGTTTCATGTTATTATTGTTATTCTCATTTTATATTAGGATACTGAGTCTCAGAAGTTAAGCAGTTTAGTTGCATAACTAATAACTGCGAAGTTGAGACTCAAACCAAATCACTGGATTATGAATCTTATCTTCTTTCCATTGTTCCCATGTTGCCTCTCTAACAATAAGCAGATATTTTTTAAATGACCACAAACACCTTCCCAAGATTGTAACAAGATGAAAGGTGTGAAGAAGTAGGTAAAAACAGACAAATGCATCTTTGATGCTACACAAAGGTAATGTTTTAGAACAAGCAAATGGTGTCAGTAGAGAATGCTAAATTTACTTGTGTTGGACAGTATGGTGCCATAGCTATTGTGTAAAGTGGCACAACTGTCACTATAAGTGACAGTCATTTCCTCTAACTGCTAGAGTTGGAGCTCTGGTTTCTGCACATATCAGTCCATACGGAGACTGTTCTGTTCCATTTAGCCTTAAAATAACCCAATGCAGTAGGGCAGCAGCTTTTCAATCATAGTTCCAACTCATCTTTCTGAGCTATGTTCAGACTGAGCACATGCAGAATGCCAGCCCCAGTTGGTCGTGGATTAGAGGCTATCTCCACAGTTGCCAGAATAATTAAAACAACACAGCATATTAGCCAGCTGCATCCTATATTAGGATTCCTGATAGGAATGCACATTTAAGTGCACTGCCATCCAGCAAATATTAGATTCCATCAGAAGTCCTACATTTGTAAAACATATTACAGTTATGAAACACTTCCAAACAATAAGTCATTTCATTCGATCATCAAAATAAGCTATTGTGTAGACTGGACAGGTATTGGCTGAGTGCTATAACTGAGGAAATGAAAGGAGTATGGTAGCTAAAGGAACAGGACTTTCTCAATTTACCCAGGAAGCTCAGAACCTTATGGAAACTTCACTACTCAGAAACTAGTCATAAAGCCACTACACCCCTAAAGAAACTGAAATTAGGATCCTGGTGAGGCTAAATGCTGCTTTTTCTAATCATGACTAGGGGATACAAGATTTCAGTTACCTCAGATGCAGAAAGTTTCCTTATAGGCATGACATATTGGATGGTGTTGACAACCTAATTAAATCTTCTCTGTTGGAAAGTATAAATACCAGTTATACAACAAAATACATCAGAGATTGAGGAGAAGACTTAAAGTTTCCCTGTATTTAACAGCCAACTTGGTCAGAGCAGAGAAACTGGTGTTCTAGGAGATAGAGTGACCTATTAACCCCATGGTTCTGACTTCACTTTGGCCCTAAGAAACCTAATGAGTTAGGATTAGCCCAGGGTATGAGGATTGCCTTCATTTCCCATGTTTGTTCTTGTGACCACAGTTCCTAAATCCTCTTCCATACTAAAGCTTCCAAAGAAGAATCTCACTATTCGAGAGAAATTATAATATGAATCACTGTCCAACATCCATTCATGATAAAAGCTCTTACCAAACTGGGTATAGAGGGAACATAACATAATAAAAGCCATTTACAACAAACCCACAGCAAATATAATACTCAATGGAGAAAAGCTGAAAGCCCTCCCACTAAAATCCGGAACAAGACAAGGATGCCCACTCTCACCACTTTTATTCAATATAGTATTGGAAGTACTAGCCACAGCAGTCAGACAAACAAAGGAAATAAAAGGCATCCAAATTGGAAGAGAAGATGTAAAATTGTCACTATATGTAGATGACATGATACTACGTATAAAAAACCCTAAGCGCTCAACCTAAAAACTACTTGAACTGATCAACAAATTCAGCAATGTAGCAGGATATAAGATTAACATTCAGAAATCAGTCACATTTCTGTATATGAATGAAATATTGGAAAAAGAAGACAAAATACAATACCTTTTAAAATTGCACCCCCAAAAATCAAATACCTGGGAATAAACCTGACCAAGGAGGTAAAAGATTTAATATGCTCAGAACTATAAAACATTAAGGAAATTAAAGAGGATTCAAAGAAATAGAAAGATATTTCATGTTACTGTGTTGGAAAAATTAATATTGTAAAAATGGCCATACTACCCAAAGCAATCTACACATTCAATGCAATCCCTATCAAATACCCATGACAATTTTCACAGAACTATAACAAACAATCCAAAAATTTATATGGAACTACAAAAGACCCAGAATTGCCAAAGCAATCCTGAGGAACAAAAACCAAGCAGGAGGCATAACTCTCCCAGACTTCAGGCAATATTACAAAGCCACAGGAATCAAGATGGATGGTGTGATACTGGGACCAAAACAGAGATACAGACCAATGGAACAGAGTAGAGAACCCAGAAATAAACCCAGACACCTACGGTCAATTAATCTTTGACAAAGGAGGAAAGAATATAAAATGGGAAAAAGACAGTCTTTTCAGCAAGTATTGCTGGGAAACTGGACAGCCGCATGTAAATCAATGAAACTGGAACACGCCCTCACGCCATGCACAAAAATAAACTCAAAATGGCTTAAAGACTTAAATGTAAGACAAGACACCGTCAAACTCCTAGAAGAGAACATAGGCAAAACATTCTCTGACATCAATCTTACAAATGTTTTCTCAGGTCAGTCTCCCAAGGCAGTCTCTTATTTTTTTATAAGAAATAAAAGCAAAAATAAACCAATGGGACCTAATCAAACTGACAAGCTTTGTACAGCAAAGGAAACCATAAAAAACAAAACAAAACAAAAAGACAATATACAGAATGGGAGAAAATAGTTTCAAATGATGCAACGGACAAGGGCTTAATCTCTAAAATATACAAACAACTTATACAACTCAATAGCAAAAAAGCCACAACCCAGTGGCAAAATGGGAAAAGACCCGAATAGACATTTCTCCAAAGAAGATATACAGATGGCACATGAAAACATGCTCCACATCACTGATAATTAGAGAAATGCAAATCAAAACTACCAGGAGGTACCACCTCACACTGGTCAGAATGGCCATCATTAATAAATCCACAAATAACATGCTGGAAGGGGTGTGGAGAAAAGGGAACCCTCCTGCACTGTTGGTGGGAATGTAAGCTGGTACAACCACTTTGGAAAACCGTATGGAAATACCTTAGAAAACTATACATAGAACTACCATATGACCCAGCAATACCACTTTTGGGCATATATATCTGGACAAAACTTTCCTTGAAAAAGACACATGCACCCGCATGTTCATTGCAGCACTATTCACAATAGCCAAGATATGGAAGCAAACTGAATGGCCTTCTGCAGATGAATGGATTAAGAAGATGTGGTATATATACACAATGGAATACTACTCAGCCATAAAAAGAACCAAATAATGCCATTTGCAGCAACATGGATGGAACTAGAGATTCTCATACTAAGTGAAATAAGTCAGAAAGAGAAATACAAACACCATATGATATCATATATCCGGAATCTAATATATGGCACAAATGAACCTTTCCACAGAAACGAAAATCATGGGCATGGAGAACAGACTTGTGGTTGCTGAGGGGGAGGGAGTGGGATGGACTGGGAATTTGGGGTTAATAGATGCAAACTATTGCCTTTGGAATGGAAAAGCAATGAGATCCTGCTGTATAGCACTGGGCACTATATGTAGTCACTTATGATGGAGCATGATGTGAGAAAAAAGAATGAAAGTGTGTATGTGTGACTGGGTCACCTTTCTGTACAATAGAAAATTGACAGAACACTGTAAACCATCTATAATGGAAAAAAATAAAAATCATTAAATAAAAAACATATGAATCACCATCATCTTGCTGATTCTAAGTACTACTGTCTTTGCTTCACGCTAACAAATAAGATGCTGGTAGAGAGTACCCTTTAATTATGAAAGACAACTAGAGACTAGTGTTTACTGTAGCATATTCTCTGTAAGTATCATTTTCATTCCAGAAGGGCTGAAATGATAAAAGGAACATGTTCTAAAGTGTATTAGTCCTGTGAATGAATTTGGGTTTAAGTGGGTCCTTATCTATAAATACAGTAATAGAATGTCTGGAATCTTCTGTATTAGGTAATGGAGGTCATTGTAGAGAGAATAATACTTAACGCTGTGTTACCAGTCAGAAGACTTGTGCATAGGAGCTTCTGTTTTCAGGTATGTTGAGTCAAATGCAAAATTTGCTTCCATCTTCAAAACCAAGATTCTGGGGGAAAACAAACAAAAAAACCTGCCTCTTCCAGGAGTTACTATGCACAACCTAAGTATTTTTTAAGGCTCTTTCAAATTCCAAAATCAGTGACCTTTCTTGCTTTATTAGTAGCATACAGGGAAAGCTAAGAGAGTTATCTGTGTAGATATAAAGTACTTTGGGCCCCACTGTATCCAAGATTTAAATATATATTGAAATATTTAGCGCTAAAACATCTTAGTTTCAGGCACAAAGCAAGTCACCAGTGTGACATGTTCTCTTTCTTCACCTATCACTTGTATTTCCCCAAAGCAAATATTTCATTTGGTCAGTTTTCTTCCCCCATTAGCAATTTATGCCCAAATACCTTAAAAGTAACTTGGCTTCCCTCATGTTCAACTCATATATGATTACCTTCAGCCAGTATGTGAATACCTGATCATTGTCTGTGACAAAAGTAGCAAATTTTTTTCAGCAGCCACAGTTTCTTTTTTTAAGAAAAAATTTTTGAAGTTTAATACAGTAAATACAGTCAATTTTATACTTTTGGCAGTGTACAGTTATTTAATTTTAACAAATATATGTGGTCATGTAATTACTACCACAATCAATATATAGAATAGTTCCATCACACCCCGAAATTCCCCCATATCCTTTTATCATCAATTCATCCCCACATCTCAGCTCCCCAGATACCACTGGTCTGTTTTCTCTCCCTGTAGATTTTACCTTTTCCAGAATGCCGTGTAAATGAATCATATAATATGCACCCTTTGAGACTGAATTCTTCCACTTAGTATAATGCATTTGAGATTTTTTTTTCATGTTATTGAGTAGATCAGTTCTGCATTCCTTTTTATTGCTGAGCAATATTGTATGGATTACTACAGTTTCTTTTGTCATTCTCCAGTTGAAGGACAATTGAGATGTTTCCAGTTTTTGGCAGTAATAAATGAAGCTTCTATAAACATCCACATGCAGGTTTTTATGTGAACATATTTTTTTCTTTTTGCTGAGACTGGATTTTTCCATTTGTTTCAGAAGCGTTCACAGTTGCTTGTTCTATCCATTTTTAGGATAGTTACTTTAAAATCTTTATCAGATAATTCTGATACCTGTATCATCATAGTGTAGGTGCCTATTGATTGTCTTATTTAATATTTTCCTTGCTTTTGGTTTGTCTAGTAATTTTGGATTATATCTTGGCCCTTTTTGTGTTATGTTCTAAAACTCTGGATCCTATTTAAATCTATTTTAGTAGACTTACAGTCTGTTTAGGTTCAAATGTCAAGTTATTTTTTAGAGCTCTTGCAAGTTATTATCTGATCTGCCCCACTTCTTTGCTACCAAGACCAATTTAAAACCTAGGCAGTATCCCACCCAGAATTTAATTCTCAAAGCTTTTGCTATTTTGACTATGGGTGGTTTCACACATAGGCTGCTCGGAGTTATCCATGGCATTATTCACTAACTTAAAGAATTACTCTAGCCTCCTCGTCTCTGTAACCCTTAGCCACTCTCTAGTTGAGAAGAGTAAGATACCACCTTGTTGCTTTCCTTTGCTTAATTCAGGACCCAATACTTCATAGGCTTCTCTCTACAGTATCTAGTGGAGAGGAATAGAGGTATGATTTGTTTTGTTTATGTGCTTTGAGTAGAGGTATAGTCAAAAGAGTTAACTCCAGCAAAGCTATTGTCTTCCTGATATTTTGACTGGAGAGAGCAGGCTTCTTGGGAAATTTTGTGTGTATGCCAATTGGTATATTTGGGCTGCATTAACACTCAGGCTGGCTGTATAGAAGGCACACACACTAAAAAAACAAAACCAACCAAAAAAACAACTCAGGGAATTCACTACTGGGTTGTTCCTAGAGTTTCATTTTTCCCTTACCAATCTACCTTTTTTTCACCACCTTTCATTATTTTGCAGGAGGTGTTTTGTTTTTTAATTAGCAGGAGGATCAGGGCGGTATGCACTTGCTCCATATTGCCTAAAACAGGAAGCCAGCCATGATTCATTTTAGTGGGCTATCAGAAACATACCACAAGACCTAGTGTATGGTCTACATTAATAAGTATTTTTTGACAAAAGGAGTAAGGGAAGAAAAAAAATAGCCCCATATGTCAAAATGTTAATCTGGCATGACATAGTAAAGAATGTACCCTTTAAAGTCAATAGTAAGTTTGAATTTTAACTTCACTACCTACTTTCAGTGTAATGTGAACAAGTTACCTAATTTCTGAGTCTCAGTTTCCTATTATATAAGGATGATAAGTATCTATCTCATAGCATAAATAAAAATGAGATAATATATTTAATGCATTTACCACATTACTTGATAAAAAACAACTAGTAAATATAGTTCCTAGTTATATTAGTAATAACAACAATAATTAACAAACATCATAACAAACATCATTACTTGTTTTTATACTCATAGGCAACTCAGCCCTTAAAGACAAAGAAGATCAATTTGGGAGAACACCACTTATGTATTGTGTGTTGGCCGACAGACTGGACTGTGCAGATACTCTCCTGAAGGCAGGAGCAGATGTTAATAAAACTGACCATAGCCAGAGAACAGCCCTCCATCTTGCAGCTCAAAAGGTGAGAAGTAAAATTACTATAAAGAATGAAGCTTTTGTGTAGATTTGTTAGTTGATTAGTGGAACTGTGCAGTGGACGTATGACAAATCACAGGAATATAACTTTTTGTTTCATATGTTTTCTCAAAAAACTACAGTCTTTAAACTGCAGAGAGTAAGCACAGATAACCATCAGGGGCTACTTTCACTTATCCAAGTTCCTCAAGCAATGGAATTTATTCTCTGATCTAAGGTTAAATTGGGAAAAAGAAATAAAAATTATATGTGTAATATGACTAAACTATAATATGAATCAGTTTATGCATGGGAAAAGGCAAAGACAAAAAAAAAAAAACACCACACACCAAAATGTCAATGGCGGTTGGGTTTAAATATTGGGATATATATTGGAATATATATGAATTTTGGTACTTTCCATTGTTTAAAATTTTTTCCTTAATGAGTGTGTTACTCATAAAATAAAAAACTGTAGTCTCTTATAAAATATATGGCATTAAGGAACATAAAATTATTTTCTGAAATGTTTTTTCAAATTTTTAAGATCTAAAGTTATATTGCTAGTATAAATAATTTCAAGTTTTTAAAAGCATTGTGAAGAGCTCAGTATTTTAGGATTAAACATATCAAAAAACAAAGTGGGAAGCTCCTAAATTTATTTGAAGACTTATTTACCTGAAAATGATTTTCTCACCATAAAATTTTGGTCTATAAAATATATTTCCAGTGCCTAATATTTTTCTTTTTGTTATTTTAGACTTATGTGTTTTTGGAATAAAAAGCAATGAAAATTAGCTCTAGCAGAAACTATTAGTGTTATTTCCCATTAAAAAAATGTGAACCAGATATAGCTGATTAATTGAGGGGTTAGGAAAATACCTTTTCATTAGTTGAAAGCATAAAAAGAGACTGACATTAAGATATACTACAGAATATGCTAGTTAAATGCTTTTATCAGGTCTGTCAGGTTATTTCCAATGTTACTGCTCTTAAATTTGCTTTTCATTATAATAATTTTTTTAAAATCTCCCTCATTTTCAATCTCAGTTTTAACTGCTGCTCAGATATTTATAACCTTTCACCCAGGCCTGTCAGCTGTTAAAATTATTCACTCAGGAAGGGTAACTCTATTTAACTTGCTACCATAAAAAAGTAAACATTTCAGATTGGAATAGCCCCAATAGTAGGAATTTGATACTCTACAATTTTCTTCATTGTAATTTAGATTTAAAATTCAACTTCAGAAACGTAAGTTGGAGGAAACCAGCTTACATCAAGTGGATCATGTGAGAAAAAAAAGAGAGTTTAAGTTGTTGATGCAACAGTATGACTTTTTTGTAGGTATAATATGAAAAAGGTGGAGAAAAGAGGAGTGCACAACCAGACATGTTAGCTGTTAAGTCTCTCTGTGAGATGCAGGGCATTGTTTCCATTTGCTTTTTGTTTCTCCTTTATTTTTTTAAGTAGTGATTTTTTTTTTTTTCTACAGTGTCAAAGAATAATTAGAACGGTGATTTACACGACACAGTTTATATAGCTGATTTCATGATTTACACATCACAGTTTATATAGCTGATTTCATAAATAACAAGTTTCATGTTCTTTCAACTATCTGATTATTATGCCTTTCTCCCATCTCTGTGTTGCTGTTTGTTTTTGCATGTTTGCCAAAAGTTATAATGTATCTTTAAGCTATACTAGCACTAGCAGAATTTCCAGAATGAGGGTGGTAATCATTCTATAATACTCTGCTCTGTCCCAATCAAATGTGGGTATTGTGTTTGGTTTTGTGCTTTATGCGAAAGTATCATTATTAAGAAATCAAAGATAGTACAGTTAAGGTGGGAATAAGATGGCGGAAGATCTAGAAATCATTTTCAAAGAATAGTTGGAGATGATATGCCCCGGATTTGTAGCTTCTAATCAGACATAATACAAATTCTCTTTAGGGAAAGTATCTTCCTTTAAACCTCCATGATTCCTCCATATTAAAACAGACTAAACATTATCCCACAATGAAAGATCACCAAACACATGAGGGAGCAATCTACAGTGAATGAGAATCAACAGAAATAATGAACAGATTTCTATCAAAAAATCAGATATTGCCATCATTAGAAACACAATATAAAATAACCATTAATGGAATGTTTAAAGATATAAAAGAAGAAATTACAAAAAGGAAAAACCAACCAGAGATTTACATGACTAAGCCTAAGTTCTCCCTGTGTATTTTAGAACAATTCATCTGCCAAAAACATCTGAAAATGGAACAAAATATATTGTTTTTGCTTTTTAGGGCCTTACCTGTGGCATATGGAAGTTACCAGGCTAGGGTCCAATGGAGTTGCAGCTGCTGGCCTACACCACAGCCGCAGCAACGCTAGATCTGAGCCATATTTGCAACCTACACCACAGGTAACGGCAACGTCAGATCCTTAACCCTTTGAGGGACGCCAGGGATCGAACTCGCATCCTTATGGGTACTAGTCGGATCCCTTACTGCTGTGCCACAGTGGGAACATCTGAACAAAATATATTGTTTCAAAGCATTGGGAATAATCAGCATAAGCAGGATTGTTCGGAGAAGGGAAGCATGTGAAATTAGCTCCACATTCACCTTGGCTTTTTCCTTTAAGGCATTTTCCAAATTGGAATGCAAAAGAATACAACCCTAGCAGGAAGCAGTAGTCTTAGTAAGCTAGAGAAACCCAGGTAGAATAGTGTTAGTAGTGGCTGGAACTTGAAGAGCAGACTCCTCCTCAGAGAAGGAACCCAAAAATCTGAGTAAAAAATCCTTGCAATTCATTAGCAGATGCCTAAACTCTACTTGGGTAGGATGAGCCTCTAAGAAACCTAGCAGTAAACAAAAGCTGGGAGACTAAACAGAGATAAGCAGAGATTGTTTTAAAATTATCCTATATCTCCTTTTCTACTTAAGTCTTAATACAACAAATTGGTTTTTCTGTAGAGATCCATTCTCATTTTAAAACATGTGAATGACTAATTTTCCCAGGACAACCCAGCTCATTAATTTTTAGTCATTTAGTATCTGCTGTGTGCCAGTTCCAGACTTTTATACTATGTACTTCCTATGCCTTTTTAAGTTATATTTTTTTAATGAAGTGTCCTGAATACTAGGGAGCTACTTAGGACATTTGAGAATCGAAGTTATGCAGACAAATTATCTTAGAGGGACTAATATGGCAACTAAAGCTACTTTGGAAGAGGATGAGAATGGAGATATAGAAAGCTATTATAGTTCAGGTCAATAAAGAGGAAAAGTTGGATCCAAGAGATATTGTGGAAGTAGAACTGTTCATTAAATAAGTAGTTGCCAAGTGTCTACTGTGTATCATGATTACATACTTAGAGAGAATATTTAAAAAACAAATCACGTCTGCTATAAATAAGTACTGTATTTATCCCTATCTGATATATTGGATATCAAATATTCTTTGCAAATATTGTATATTGCACTTATCTATATTTTCTGTGAACTCAGATGTATGCTGTTTAACATCAATGTATATATGTACGTGCATGCATTTATTCGACATATATTGAAATTCTTACTGTGTAACAGGCACTGTGCTAGGCCTTGCAATACAAAGATGAAAGATGTGATTCTTACTCTTAAGTTGCTTACAAAGATTATGGATAAAGGTATTAAGTAATAAGTTGGCCTGTCTGTCGTAGGTACATATACCAATGCATGATATTAATATACCTAAGTGTTTTATAAACTATCAACTGCCATAACATGTAAATAGTCATTGTTATTATTACTGACCCAAACAGCAACCATTCTTATATGTTATTTATTATGTTTTTGATTTTTTTTTTGTGACAGTGAACTATATTATGGTATCTTTCCTTAGGTTGATTAGCAGGGAAAACTCATGTTCACATAGCATTTTGTTCATGTCTCTATTAGAGCCCCATTATCTCATATGTATTGTAATTATTACTTACTTGCCTCTTTCCCACTGGATTGGAGCTCCGGGCAAGAACTTTGTTTTATTTATTTTTGCATGCCTCAGAAACTAAGACAGTGTCTGATAATGTCTTGGTTGAATGAATGAATACATTTTATGTTACTTATATGGAAATTCATTATTAATACAAGTGCTAGACATTTTGTTTATTAAAAACATTTATCCAGTTTCCAAATACATATATGGGAAAAGTTATTGAACTGTGCTGATTGGCTTAGTTATTTTGACACATTCACCTTTCTGGAAAACAAATTGCTAATAGTCCAAGCAGCTAAGGAAATGGCACCCATGAGAGTAAAATTAATCTCAATATACTGAACATCTGTACCTAATTTGTACCTAATTTGTTTTTCATTTTGTACCCTCAGTTTAATCCAAGAAAGCAATCAGTCATTCCTTTTCTGGGTTTCTCACAAAAGATATGTAATTGTTAGAAATGTTTTGCTCCAGGGCAGCTACTATTTCTCTGACTTCCACAGATGCATTTATTTTTTGATATGGTTTTAAAAAAAAAGCTTTAGCAATCTCACTAAATGTTAGTAGTTATGCATTTTCAGTCTTCCAGGAGGTTATTAATTTGGCTTCAGGAAGATCAAGACTACCCACTTTGAAAAATTATATCATGTTAAATGTAGAAATTAAAGAAGTTTCAGGTTGTGGTTGGGCTGTTTTTTGTTTTTTTGATTCACAAAGAGAATTCCTAAGTCATCTGTGAAAACTCAATATTAATCTTCTGTTTCAAAAAATATGTTGTTTGCCTGTGAGTGATTTATAAAAAGTAAAGATGAGTAGAATACCTCTGAAATTTTTCTGGAAAACTTAATACCAGCTGACAGTCTTTGATTTCCTTATCTTACACACATTCACACTTGTACGCATACACACCAAACAATCCCTCACAAGTCCCCTTGAACTCTGTATTCCTATAGTCCCCCTCAGTACATATACATCTGCCATAATGCCTTACCTAGCAATTAACCATAGATTTCACTTATCTGTATTTCACCCCCTCTGATGCTGTTTGAAGGCAGAGGTCATGTCTTATTTGATTTTATAGTTCCAGTCTCAACACAGCTCCTGCCATTTAATAAAGACTCAGTTAATGTTTGTCTAATGAATACATAAATGAAAGAATGAATCAATTAGTCACTAAAAGTGAACATCAGGTAAATTTATCATGAATGGTATAGACTTCAAAACTGTTGAAGTTTAAGTTATATATTATTGGAGTTCCTATTGTGGCTTAGTGAGTTAAGAACCTGACTAGTATTCATGAGGATGCTGGTTCCATCCCTGGCCTCAGTCAGTGGGTTGAGGATCCAGCTTGCTTGCTCCAGCAAGCTGCAGCATAGGTCACAGGTGACGCTCAAATCTGCCGTTGCTGTGGCTGTATTGTAGGTCAGCAGCTCCAGCTCTGATTCAACCCCTAGCTCAGGAACTTCTATATGCTGCAAGTACAGCCCTAAAAATAAGTAAATAAATTAATTAATTAATTTATATATTAAATACACTTAATATATAAATAAATTATAAATATATAAATAATATAATAAAAATATACTTACATATAATAAATATATAAGTGAATTATATACTATTTATTCCTGTTCATTATTCACCCCAACCCTTGTATTTTGTAGGTAGGATTTCACAACACTCTGTGAGATAAATTTCTCAATATAACTTTTGTATGCCTCAATTTCTTTATTATAAAATGGAAAAAAAATAAAATAAAATGGGATAATACCACTCCCTGTCTGCCATAGAGAAATGATAAATTTTGAGATATAAAGCATTTTGCTTGGTGGAGAAATACACTCTGCTGAAATGCAGAGTATCAGTGTTATTTCTATTAGCAGTACAGGTGTAAATATCAAATTAGCCTTTAGGAATCAGTAGACATTAGAGATGGTCCTTTAGGATCTTCTAGTCCAGTTAGGCACTGGATGAGGAAATGGAGTCAATTCTCCTTTCAGTTCTCTTCTCTTGATAAATTATTCATTCTCTTTGTCTTTGCATATGTCTGAATGCTCGCCGAATTTTTTTTTTTTTTTTTTTTTTTTTAGGGCTGCACCCATGGCATATGGAGGTTTCCAGGCTAGAGGTTGGAGCTGTAACTGCCAGCCTACACCACCGCCGTAGCAATGCAGGATCCAAGCCACATTGGTGAGCTACACCACAGCTCATGGCAACGCTGGATCTTTAACCCATTGAGCAAGGCCAGGGATCGCACCCGCAACCTCATGGTTCCTAGTTGCATTTGTTAATCACTGTGCCACTATGGGAACTCCTTAACTATTTTCTACAGAAGTAAGCTGAGATATAGTTTGATGGAGTTCTTTTTTTTTTTTTTTTGTATTTTTAGGGCCGCACTGGTGGCTTATGGTGCTTCCCAGGGTAGGGGTCGAATAGGAGCTGTAACTGCTGGCCTACACCATAGCCACAGCAACACCAGATACAAATCGGGTCTGCAACCTACACCACAGCTCATGGCAACGCCAGATCTTTAACCTACTGAGTGAGGCCAGGGGTTGAACCTACATCCTCATAGATGCTAATCAGATTCAGTTCTGATGAGCCACTCCTTGATTGGGTTCTTCAAGGCCACTTTGTGACTTTCAGAGTAGGAGCTACCTTATTTTTCTGATTCCAGTTCAGTGCTCCTGATAATGCTCCACTGAAAGAGAACCTACTTGCTCTTTTCCAGCTGGCTTTCTCAGACTTCTGGTTCTTCTGTTCTAGAGTAATTCCCAAATCCAGTTTCCTAGTCAAACCCCCAAAGAAGTACCTAAGGGCCAGATTCAGATTTGAACCCAGAGCTAATTCCTCTAAATCCAATGTTTTTTCTTTGTCTTACAATAGCTCTAAAACATAGTAGAATAGCCCTGCAGTTTGGTTTTTTTTTTTTTTTGTCTTTTTGCCATTTTCTTGGGCCGCACCCGTGGCATATGGAGGTTCCCAGGCTAGGGGTCCAATCGGAGCTGTAGCCCCCGGCCTACACCAGAGCCACAGCAACGCAGGATCCGAGCCACGTCTGCAACCTACACCACAGCTCACGGCAATGCTGGATCATTAACCCACTGAGCAAGGGCAGGGACCGAACCCGCAACCTCATGGTTCCTAGTCTGATTCGTTAACCACTGCACCACGACAGGAACTCCCGCAGTTTGTATTTTTAAATCTATGTGGCTTGCAGAATTTTGTTTTGAGCATGATCATGTTTCCTATAGCCATATTCATTTTCTAATCATCTTTATCTCTTCCCTCACCCCTACTTTTACTAAGTCATGAAAATTCAAGCATCTGCTTTCCATGAATAGATTAGAGATCCCCTACAAGCCTAGATTCCCATGGAAACCAATCAAAAACTAAAAGGAAAAGAAAGAGTATATATTGAATTTCCCTGAGACCTACAGCTTGTTTTTCATTAGACTCACGCTGATTTCTTTTAAACTCTGGGCACAGGGCCAGTGAATATTTTTACAGCTGATAAAAAGGAACTTCAGATCCATTTACTTTCATTTAAAGCTCTAAAAATTAATTTTGTATATAACATAAATTCCAAAGAAAATTTAAGCATTAAGTTGCTAATTACCTTCTTATGTCATAGAACCATATTTGTTCAAATAATTTCCTCTTGTTTTTTTTTCCTACTGATATTTTACTGTGCAGAATTGAGTGAGAAGAATCAGGGGACTTTGTATTCCCATAGTATAAATATTGTCAGCCCCTGGGCACACTTTTCCTGTAACCAATCATAGGACTCCTTATACCTCCTTTGACTCTTAAGCTTTTACAAAGCCCAGATAGTCATTTACTAATATAATAATAGAAATACAACCAAAACACCGAAGTAAAGGGGATCAGAAAAGCCAGGGCAGAGGCGACTGGGGAGCAAGTTATAATTTTAAGTCAGTCAAAATAGTCTTCATTGAGATGGTAACATTTGAAGTAAGACTTGAAAAAGGTGAGGAAGTTAATCATGTGAAAGGCTGAGGAAAGAACTTTCTTCAATTCTAGGCTGAAGAAACTTTCTTTCATTCCAGTCAGAAAAAAAAAAAAAAAAAGGCCTTAAAATGGGAACATGCTTGGAATGTTTGAGGAATAACAAGGAAGCAAGTCTGGTTACAATGAGTGAGCAAGGGGAGACCAGTAGGTGATAAGGACAGAGAAGAAATGGGGTCAGATCCACTAGGGCCTTTTGGCCATTGTCAGGAGTATCTTTACTATGAATGAGATGAAAGAGGCAGTGGAGGGTTTTGAGGAAAAGAGTGACATGATATGACATGTGTCTTAATAGAAAATAATCATTATGGTCAAGTGAAGAAATTTTTCTCCGGTTTACTATTATCTTTTTCTTCAGTCCTTCTTCATAAAATCTGTTTTCACATTTCTGTTCCATTCTGATCCCTTTCACCATATATGCACACAGTTGCCCCAGTTCTCCTGAAAATAAGACACACAGAATACAATGTCACTCTGATGAGCACAGAGTACAACATGACTTTCATTTTTGGTGTTTTGGCAACCAAATACAGTTGATTCATGTTGAAGCTTTTTCAAACAAAATCTACTCATACTTACTACTGCATAAACTAATTCTGTATTCATGTTGTTGTGGTTTTGGGCTCAAGTATAGCATTTTATTAATCATTTCTTTGAAGCTCCCAGGCTGACTTACATAGAGTTTACTATTCCTTCTTCTGTTCCTCCAGTACCTGTGTACTCAGCTACTGTCATGCCACCTGTCACACCTAAAGATATTTATTTGTTTACACATTTGTTTTCCCGATAGACAATGAGCATCTTAATATCAGGAAGAGCACCATTATCATCTTTTTATTTCCAGCGCCTAGTGCTTAACAAATTCTCGGTTAATGCTTGGTGGGTTGAATTGTGTTTGTCATGCAACCTGTGAAGGTCCTCTTGATTCCTGAGCCTGTCATCCAGTATAGTTGTCATATCTCCCACACATGAGTCACCAAAATTTTCATCCTAATCTTTGATATCAAAATAGATCCTGCCTGCAGGAGAGCTTAATCATTAGAACACTATTACTAAAATTAACTTCACCAGTTTAAAAGATTATTTTATTCTATGTCATCAGTGGTAACCAGGCCTCTTGAAAAATTTTATATAGTCGATCAGAGTCCTTCCGATTCTGATGAGTGTGTAATTCATTCCTTCATTTGTTCAACAAATAAAGTTTTGTATTTAATATGTATCAGGCATTGCACTATATATCTTGAAGTATTTAAAATCAACCTCTGTCTAAATATTTAAAGTATCTCAGATGCTGCATCATCATAAAGTTAACACTTCACCAATAAAACTATTCATTTTAAGGAAATTTATTGAGTATACTCAGGGTATCCCCATCTTGGATTTCAGAAGACATGGTTGGTATTCTTTCAAATTTATTAAAATCTTTTCTGTCTCTTTGTCATTCATCAGACTGAGTCTTTGCAAACAGTTTAATAGGGATTTGAGGTAAAATATCCAACTATACTTTGAAGTAATGACTTAAACTTCTAACCATGTATGTAATTGTTTGGTCATTTCAGTTTATGATTGTAAACTAGAAAAATCTGTGTCTGTTTCTATGTCTACATATGCACCACGTGTATACTTTAAATTGTGTACCAGGTGTATACTTTAAATTGTTATTTAATTAAATGGAGCAAAAAAATAAAAATAAAAAAAACCTTTGGAGTTCCCATCGTGGTGCATCGGAAAACAAATCCGACTAGGAACCATGAGGTTGCAGGTTCAATCCCTGGCCTCGCTCAGTGGGTTAAGGATCTGGCGTTACTGTGAGCTGTGGTATAGGTCACAGATGCGGTTCAGATCTGGCGTTGCCATGGCTGTGGTGTAGGCTGGCAGCTGTAGCTCTGATTAGACCCCTGGCCTGGGAACCTCCTTATGCCAAGGGTGTGGCCCTAAAAAGCAAAAAAGTAAAAATAAAAATTATAATTAAATGGTAATGTGTATACATACTATAAAATGTTAAATGTACCATCAAGGTTTATAGTGCATAATCTGGGGATAGGGAAAACTTATCTGTGAACCAAAAATAAAGAAGTGATAGGAAAAAGATTAATAAACATGTCTACATAGAAGTAGAAAAGACTTTTTTTTCCAGAAAACATCATAAGCAAAGAAAAAGAAAGAAGACAAGCTCTGGGAAACAATATTTGCAAGTTATGTCATTAACATACTAACATAAAATAATAGGGTTAATATCCCTAATGTATAAAATAGAGAAGAAAAGGCCCATCACGCTATAAAAAATAAGCAAGAGATATGAATAGATAGTTCACAGAAAAGGAAATGCAGGTGACCCTTAAATATGGGAGCATATGCTCAATATCATTAAGAGAAATGCAGGTTAAAATTACAGTAACATTTTTCGTATGTCACATTGGCAAAAGTCAAAAAGTTTTATAGTGTACTCTGACAGCAAAACTGTTGCTAGAGGGAATGAAAAATAGTGCAATCCCTATGGAGGAAAACTAAACAGTATCCAGCAAAATTAACAAGAAAATGCATTTACCTTTAACCCAACATTTCTGCTCCTAGCAATCTAAAGCATACACTGGTAAAAATAAAAAATGATGTATTCAACTGGATAGAGTCACTTTTGTTGGACTTCTTCTACTCCTTGATTCATTGCCTGTGTATTTGGCTAGAATGGACATAGGACTTGTGATATTGTGATTTATAAAAAGAAATATATATTTGGTTTTGTCTTGTTCTTGGCACAGAGCTCCTAAAACCCTTGGTATTTTCTTTTTTTTTTTTTTTTTTTTTTTTGCCATTCTCATGGCATGTGGAAGTTCCCAGGCCAGGGGTTGAACCCATGCCACAGCAGCAATCAGAGCCGCTGCAGTGACAATGCCAGATTCTTAACCTGTTGTGCCACAAGGGAACTCCAACCCTTGTTATTTTCTAAATGGTGAGAGTGATAAAGGCGTCTTTTGCTATGTTAATAAGGTGACTTTTAGAAAGCCTAAGGATGGGGACTGTTGCCAGGGGAGCCAACTGTATGCTCCATAAGAAGGTTGGAATTTTCAGTCCTCCACCTGACCTCCAGGGAGGGAAGAGGGCCTGGATCACAAAACCTGAAAGAATTGGGTTCAGAGAGCTTCCAGGTTAGTGAACAAGTAGAGGTGCTAGGAGAATGATACATCCAGAGAGGATGCAAACTGCCCTTCCCATATAACTTTCCCTATGCCATATCTTCTCATTGGCTATTCCTGACTTGTATCCTTTTATAATAAACCCATAAGCAAGTAAATTAAAAAAAAAGAAAAGAAAAGAAATTATGCACAAGACTATCTAATTGCAGCATTATTTGTGATAGAAAAAACAGGAAGCGAAGTGTCCTGTTGGAGGACTGAATAAACATGAGTATGTCTACACACTGGAATGCCTTGTAGCTAAAAAAAAACAATGAGAAATAATCTTATAAAATGTTTTAAAATGATCTCAAAGTGAAAAAAGAACCATGGAATATTATGTATGGTCTATCAGAAGTGGAACTTGTAATTCAGTTAATAGTGGACAAGCAAGACTTGGAGTGTCTAGGACTGAGGACACCACTGGGATGGGCAGAAAATGAGGGAGAGCCTAACCAAAAATTATGGGTGGTATCCCAAGAGTACAAAAACATGCAGAGACTAGGAAAGTAGGTAATTTGTCAGCAACACCTCAGCCACAAAGTTGAAAGAGCAGGTGAGGCATAACAGGACACCATCCCCAGGGAGAATTCATAAAAGACAAAGCTTGAAGAAATTCTGATCCTAGTCAGGTTTTTAAATTAGTATCTGGAGAACATCCATTTGCTAGGCCTTGAGGTACAAAATGGGACTAGATTACAGGAACAAGACAGAAAACTGAGTTATGCTATCTGGATCAGAGCCTTAGGAGGCACCCAGCTGACTTAACTCTCACTGATCTCACTATGAGCTGGACTTAATGCTTTCCTTGGTTAGAGTCAAAATAAGTCCCAAAGCCGGGGGAAGAGCAGCACGTGGACCACAATATCTACAATCAAGAAAAATTGAACATCTTTATCTTGTTCACATTTTGAGCATCGAGAAAAACCTTTCTAGAAGCAGCACTGTGGCAGTCTTTCCTTCTATCTCCTTGACCCTCTGGGCAAGAAAAATGAAACTGCCATGATTGTTTTTATCAGTCAAAGCCACTCTGGACTCCAGCCTCTTCTGAAAGACACCACCACTTAAAGGAGAATCAACAAAAATAAGGGTTCAGTTAGCCTGGAAGAAAATGGGTGAAGATGGGTGTAGATGTTAGGCAAACACTCTGCAGTGTCAGCCACAATGTCCTTTGAACACTTAACAGAGCTTTGTAGATGTATAACTCCCATCTGAAGCAATGACCATAGGCTACCTCCCATGGCACCGCCCTCCAGCTCTAGGCTATAAAACAGCTAGCTGTATTCTGCTTACAACAGGAGTGATTTAGCAGTTAATCTGCCTTGATGTCCTTACTGGTTTTTTTTTGGCAAATGTGGACATCTCTTCCTGAATGCTCCCAAAGAAGAGAATAGCCAAATCACTTAGCTTTGTCAGTAACAAATAGATGCACCACCTACTATGTTAGCTCACCCTTTACCCCACAAATATAATTGAAAAGTATATTTGTAAAGAGCACTGGTCTGAAAATCAAAGAATTCATTTAGTCATTATATATTTATCAAGTACCTACTAATCACAAGGTACTGTTCTATAGGTTTGAGTATAGCAGTGAACAAAATAAAACAAAATCCCTGCCTTCAAGAGACTTACATTTTGGAGTTCCCACTGACACAATGAGATTGGCTGAGTCTTTGGAGCACTGGTACACAGGTTCCATCCCTTGCCCCAGTGGGCAGTGGGTTAAGGATCTGGCATTGCTGCAGCTGTAGCCTAGGCCACATCTGCGCCTTGGATCTGATCCCTGGCCCAGGATGCAGAAAACAAAGCAAAAGAAAACAAAAGAACAAAAAAGAGAGGGAGACTTAAATTTTGTTGGTGGAAAACAAATGAATAAGTGTTATAATATATCTAATAATTCACCTAGTATTATGTCAGATGGGGATACATGCTATGTTAAAAAAAATAAGGCAGTGGAGGAGCTATGGAGTTACAAATATAAATATAGTATTACTTTTTTTTTAAACTGGGATGGCTCTTTATTTTTTTAATTAAATTTTTTTATTATTATTCTTTTAATAGTTATTTAGTGTTACTTTCTTAAGTGAGGATAAACCTCATCTTTATCCTCACTTAAGAAAGTAGCATTAAGTGAAAGCTTAACAATTAAAGGGACCTAAAGTGATGAGAGAATAAGCCTTTCAGGGTGAGAGAATGCCACATGCAGAGACCCTGAGATGAGAGCATGCTTGCTATTTATCAGGATGTCAGCTGGAAGGACACTGTAGATGCTAGTGGAGTGAGGAGGAGGTCAGAGGTCAGGTAGGGCCAGTAGGATCTTTAAGAATTCTTTTTTTCCTCTGCATAAGAGAGGAAGGTTATTGAAGGTTATGAGCACAGAAAATTTGATCTAGCTAGTGTGTTGAAGGGTTCATTCTAACTAGTGTGCTGAGGGGAAGACAATAAGAGATCCAAAAAGGGCAATATATTCAAGACTCTTTTAATCAACAGATTTTTCCTTTCTTTTTTTTTTTTTTTTCTTACAATTTGCTGTAATTGTGGCTTCTTTTTTTTAAATTTTTTATTTTATTTTATTTTTTTGCTTTTAAGGGCCATACCCACAACACATGGAGGTTCCCCAGCTAGGGGTCGAATTGGAGTTACAGTTGCTGGCCTACACCACAGCCACAGAAATGCAGGATCCAAGCCGCATCTGTGACCTACACCTCACAACGACTCCAGATCCTTAACCCACTGAGCAAGGCCAGGGATCAAACCCGAAACCTCATGGTTCCTAGTCAGATTCATTTCCACTGTGCCACAACGGGAACTCCAGTTGTAGCTTAACTTCTACCCTAACTTGATATCTTGGTCTGGACTGGTCTAAGATTCTCTTAGTTTAGATTATGTTGATTCTCTCTCTGGGTATAGTCAACTTGTTCCTCTTGTCTTCTGTAATCCCCTATGAATTAGTTATTGAATCTATAGGCTTCGTCTGATTCAGGTTCAGTTTTTTTTTTTTTTTTTTGCTACACCACTTTATTTTTTTTGTTGGTTTTTGTTTTTGTTTTTGTCTTGTAGGACCGCACCAGTGGCATATGGAGAGGTTTCCAGGCTAGAGGTCCAATCAGATCTGTAGCTGCTGGCCTATCCCATAGCCACAGAAATGCCAGATCCGAGCTGCATCTGTGACCTATACCACAGCTCACAGCAACGCCAGATGCTTAACCCACTGAGCGAGGCCAGGGATCGAACCCGCATCCTCATGGATGCTAGTTGGATTTGTTAACCACTGAGCCATAACGGGAACTCCAACACCGCTTTATTGTTACAATATATTTCTCATCAGGAAACACATAATGTTTCATTGTCTCTATTTTTGTGATATTAGCAGTTATTCATGTTCAGTGCCCAAAGCCAGTTGTTTATTAGATGTTGCAAAACGCTGATATTCTAATTCTTCCATCCTTTCTACAGTTATTAGCTGGAATAATTCATTAAAGAGAAACAAACTCTTATTTGCTATTAGATTGCTCAGTAGTATAGTTCATATAGAAGAGGAAGAATAAATCCTTGATTCTTTCCCTTTATTTACCAGTTTTCAAAATAAGTTGACTTCCTGTGTCCTTCCCCATGATGACCAATTAATCATTTTCTTTCTTTTTTTTTTTTGTCTTTTTTGTTGTTGTTGTTGTTGTTGCTATTTCTTGGGCCGCTCCCGCGGCATATGGAGGTTCCCAGGCTAGGGGTTGAATTGGAGCTGTAGCTACCGGCCTACGCCAGAGCCACAGCCACGCGGGATCCGAGCCGCATCTGCAACCTACACCACAGCTCACGGCAACGCCGGATCGTTAACCCACTGAGCAAGGGCAGGGACCGAACCCGCAACCTCGTGGTTCCTAGTCGGATTCGTTAACCACTGCGCCACGACGGGAACTCCCCAATTAATCATTTTCTTTTTCCCCTTTTAGTATCATTATGAACAAGGCATAGGATTCTTTAGTATCACTTTAATATATTTCCTATATCAATTCGGTGACATTATTATCCTTAATTGATATTCAAATTATTCCATCTTTGGTTGAGAGAAGTCCTTCAGGTTGATTCCTGGATCCTTTTGGCATGATCCTATTATTTGGTAGCTCCTTGCTATTTGCTATGACCAGATTTTCCAGGTATTTTTTGCTTCAGACCTGGAATCAGACATTTCTCCAAGGAATGATGGTTTCTTATAGCAGGAAAATGTATTTGGAGACCACAAGCTAAAGTCTAGCGGTGCTCATTGTTACTGGGCTGGTGATTATTTCTAAGCCATTACAGTGCACAGTGCTTAGAATTTTTTTTTTTTTTTAAGTTTCCTGGTGGTTCAGTGGGTTAAGGATCCACTGTTGTCACTGCTGTGGCATAGGTTCAGTCCCTGGCCCTGGAACTTCTACATGCCACCAGTGTGGCCAAAAATAAATAAATTTTAAGAAATAGAGTTTTACCACTTCCTATTGTAATTCAGGACTCAGGTTGGTTTTTTTGCTGTGGTTATTTTTTGTTTGGGACTGTATATTTCTTTTCCTTTCCTTTTTTTTTTTTTTTTTTTTTACACTTACCCTCTTTTATCTTACATCTCTACTTCTTTTTCTTAGCTGAGAATGATAGAGCATCACATTGCATAGATGAAGAAAATGAGACTCGAAGAGTGATATTTCACTAAGTGGCAGAGCCAGGATTCAAACATAGATCTATCTGACTCCAAAGTCTTTGCCTAAATTCATCTTTAAAAAAATTTGACTTGACCCTGCTCCCTTACTTCAAAGTCGAGCATTTTTAATAGAACTGCCAGGAATAGAATTCGATTCAACTAACATACATTGAGCACCCATTACCATGCAGAGTCCTGTTCTCTTGTGTAAGATTGATGTCCATCAGCACATCTTGTCAGCTTTGCATTCCAAAATGTTTCCAGAATTCAGCCACTTCTCAACACCCTATTTGCCACCATCCTGATAGTAACCATCAGCATTTGGACAGGATTAATGTAGTAGCCTTGCTTGGATTATTGTAGTGGCCTCCTAACTGGTCTCCTGGCTTCTGCTCTTGCCCCATGCACACTATGGTCATCATGTCAGCCAGAACAATCCTTAAAACCTAAGTCAAATCATGTCACTCTTATACTTCAGACCCTCCAAGTGTTTTCCATCTCAGAGTAAAAGCCCAAGTGTTTCCTGTGCATTATAAAGCCCTATATTTTGAATCTCCTGTTACCTATATGACTTAATTTTTAATCTTCCTCTCTTTCCTCTGAATAAGCCACTCTGGTTTCAGTGCGGTTCCTCTAAGAAGCAAAGAGTGCCCTCGCCTCAAGGTTTTGCATTTGCTCTTCCCTGTGCTAGGAATGCCATCCCAGAAGTATCTCCGTGTTCAACTCTCTCACTTTCATTCAGGTCTTTATTCAACAGTCATTGTTTCAGTAAAGCCTTCCCTGGCTCTCCTATCTAATACCCCCTCACTTCACATATTATTTCACCTACTCTCCTTTTTTTCCTTAGCACTTACCACCACACCACCTAAAATACTATGTGCTTTACTTATTTACCTAGTTTATTGCTTTTACCCCACTAGAATGTAAACTCCATGAAGCTGGGAACCTTTTTGGCCTGTTTTTTTCCCTTCTTTGTCCACATTTCCTAGAACAGTCCTTGAAACATGGTTGTTGCACAAAAAATATTCATTGAATGAATATACTTATGAAGTTACAGCTTTATTAGCTTTCCCAGGTGGCCTGGCATTTCCTATATTATGCATGTATTCTCAACTAAAAATGATGATGATATTCCAGTTGTCTGATATTACACTATTTTTTTTAAAGGAAGAGTAGCTCTGCTTTGCTACTCTTTTGCTAGTCTTTTTCTCATACAACCCTCTACCCCCACCCCAATGGCCCCTGCTTGTTCTTCATAGAATACTTCCTCTCTTGGGACTGTATATTTCTTTTCCTTTCCTTTTTTTTTTTTTTTCCTTCTAGTTAAATAGCCACAGACTGTCCATTTAAGCTGACTCTTGTTGGAAAGTGAGTCAGTGCTGCCTAGTGGAGAGCAGAGACCTGAGCATTTGCATCTCCAGAATGTTTGTATTGACAAATGGCAGTCAGTTATTGACATTTATGTCCCTTGGTGATACTTCAATTGGCTTATCTTTGCTGGTCAAATGCCTTAATTGTTCTGGCCTTTAATTCAGTCAAAGTTGGAGCTAGAGCAGAGGGGAAAGAGAAGGAGCAAGCCTAACAGAACATCAAGCTTGAGCTGGGAGGCTGCTGGCAACGATCAGCCTGTCATAATGTTATGATTTGTTCATTTTTATACCATTTATTAGCCTTTACTTGTTGTGCCATTTGGCCTCCAGGGCAGATAAAGTGCTGTCTAATTTGGTAGGTTTGCTTCTGTCAGAGCAGCCTCGACAGGGAAGGTGTTAGCCGCGGTGACAAATAATCAATAGCTGTCGTTGTCATGAGGAACGTGAGCAGTTGGGCCTTTCATCTGGAGGATTAGAGGTCTAATTGGATTGAGAATAGGGAGGGTGGGCTGTTGGGTAACCCTGTCAGCCTTGTGAAGCTGTCAAATGTCGGCCTTATTCATGGTGAAGGGAATAAGGAACCCTGTGCTTTCCGAATTCAGGAGGAAGGCATGTGAAAGCCCTTTATACAAAGGAGCAGATCCTGAAGTCGACTCAATTAATATATGCCCCCTTTTTATTTAATTATACATCCCTTTGGATAAGAAATCTATGTAACTTTAAATGATAGCTTCAAGTCTGGATGTACAAAACACACACACACATACACAATACAAATCTAGACTGGTTCTCTTTGTCTCTGGTCATGCTAGAAGGTAAACTGCTTAAATGGAGATTTAAAATGAAACTATAGGGGAGAAATTGCATAAATTGTCATTTCATTGTCAGAACTAACAAGCAATAAGCATTTTTAACTATTAATAAAGAAAATAACTGAGACATTAAAAGGATAGATGAGTTAATAATGAAGTGTGGATATTTGACAGTCTTTTTCCCCCATATTCATTTAGAAATGTGACTCCATTTAAAACAAAATCTTTCATTTGCTCCTACATGAACTACCCAAAGAACGAAAAATTATGCATTGGCTAAGTTGTTTGTTCAAAAGGATGCACAGTTCTTTATTGCTTAGCAAATTAGAACAAGTGACAGGATTGGATTTAAATGATATCAATGCTATCATATCAAATTCAGGCTCAAAATCTCTTCTATACCACTACATACCTATGCTATTTTCCTATACTCCTATATACCTATGCTATAATGCATTTGTAGTATGAATGGGGAAGTTGTCTGGAAAAAGTGAGTTGAGTTAATTCTCTAATGTACAGTGATCTTAATATCACCTCTTCAAGGTGAAGTGGATGATTTTAAATTTCAGTAAATTCTAGGGAACAAACTTAACAATAATAAATGCTAAATACAGTGTTGTGAACAAAATTTATGTTTCTTTATATGTACATACTCTATGTACAAATTAAATTTAGTGCATTTTTTCCATCCAAAGTATATATAATTTTTAAGTGCTCTAACAATATACTAGGTACTGAGAGCATTTGTAAGCATCGTTTATACAGTACATCTTCATGAAAACCTGGAATAAAGGTGAATTGACAGTAATGTCAAGAGTGTGTAGATAGGCATTCCTAGGTTATGGATTGTGTATTTAGCCCATGTCTATAACTTCATGGTTTCTTTTCGATAGTCATTCAAAGTTCTGGTAACCAACTCGAAGTGACTCAAAAAAATATTCCAAAGAACTGAATGATGTACAAACTAGACACTGGATGGATGGACCCCGTGACCTCATTTGGCCCTTCAAACACTGAGATCCATTATCATTACAAATAATTCATTAAGTTCTTCCTATGTGAGTATTAGCTTGAAAATTCTATTATTTTACTCACTTTATAGTCCCTCGTGTAGATTAGCAAAATTCTCAATACTGCTAAGTATTTAGAATTGTTATCTAAAGTACTTCCTAGCTTGATCTAAGCTAGGGAAATTCCACATTTCAATACAACTCATCAAAGTTGCAGAAATTTCTCAGATTTCATGCAGTTCTTCTAGAGTTGCATCTCTGAAAGAATAATGGTGACCACATTTTCTTAAGCAAAATTGCTCACAGGAAATGGTAGAGGAAAACTTGATATCCTTGCCAAAGAAATCCAGTGTTTAAGTAGCTAGATTCATATTAGGGTGTTTGATCAAAACATACTGTCTGAGACCTATAAGCAGAGCCTTTGCTCTTGAGGTCACATTAGAATAGCTGCTTTGTAACTCCTTATAATCTTTTTCATTCATTCATTTAACAAATATGTATGCAGAAGCCACTATGCTAAGTTTTGAAAATGCAACCATTTTGTATTATGAACAGGGCATAATCCTGCCCTCAAGGACTTCATAGTTTAATGGGGAAAAGAGACAAGGCAAATGGTAATTAAACTATAGTCATGATGTAGCAGGTTGGGGATCCCACTTTGCCACAGCTGTGGCACAGGTGGCTCAGATTCAATCCCTGGCTCAGGAGTTTCCATATACTGCAGGTGCGGCCAGAAAAGAAAACAAAAAACCCAAAAAACTATAGTATTCTTGTATTAATCCATAGAAAAGAAGTAGGGGATATTGTGGAGAAAAGTAAGAGGGGCACCTAAACCACACTGGGATGTGTGGTCTGGAATGGCTGCCTTAAAAAGACAGCATCTATACTAAGTGAAGAGGGAAAAGAGGTGGGAAGGCCACTCCAAGAATACCTTGGAGTGTTCCTATAATACTCTCAAGGAGAGTAAAAAATATATAGTTTCATTTGTTTGTATCATTGATTATGAGGTATAAAATATGGAGCAATGATATTGGACAAGTAAAATGGGGTCAAACCATAAAAGGTCCTACAGGGAGAACAGTGAAAGGATTTGAAATTTTAATGAAGGGTTATATTTAAAACTTGAAAATTGATTATAGTAGGCAGAAGGAAAGAAATTTGCAGCTAACTCACCAATGCCTTCTGATCACCAAGTTCAAATACGTTTCCTAAGTCCTCATCTTCCATGACTTCATTGGTAGATTTGACCTTCCTTATAATAAATCCTCCCCACAAATTTCTTTCTTTTTCCTAAATTATATTACCTGTAACCATGGCAAAAGTATTGAACTAGATGTGGAAGTCAGAAAACTTAAATTCCTGACTTATGTTCTGCTTCTTTCTAAGTGATTTGACAAGTTTTAAGTATAAATGCGCTGGGCTGCTGTTTCATGTTCTTTAAATTTGTGGTAATACTGATCTCAAAAGGTTCTATTGGGGGTTAAATAAATTCATAGATTTGTATGGAACTTTTGTTTCTATTAAGGGACATATAGTCTGGAGGGCCCTGACTTGGACTCCAAAACGATAAGCCTGTTGAGTAAAGAAAAATGTGTATTCAAGCAGATTAAATGAGTCACTTTGAAGCTAAAACTAAGAAGCAACAACAAAGACAATCAAGTAACAGTTCTGAATATCACTGGATCTTCTCTTATGGACCTTAGCACTTTTTATTCTGTATTATGATTATTCATGAATAAATGCATTCCTAGTGTTCTTTAAGCTCATGAAGTACGAAGTCTTATCAGATTTATCTTTATATCCCCATGCAATTAATTGCACAAAATAGGTGTTACATAAATATTTGTGGGTTTGGAGGAATGAAACAATGAATTCTTGCCCTAGTATTGTCAAAATTTGTTTTGGATACAGTTTCATATCCAACATCCTTGAATCTGTTTTTTCTCTCATTTTCAGTTTTGCAGAGATATTAAAAATAGCATTTACTCTATAAAAGCTTTTGTTGTCCAAACTTTGGAATTTGTTAACAAAATGTAGCATTTGACTTAACAGTGAGGAAAGACGGAAGCTTAACACTGACTTCACCAGCTTGGGCAATGAAAACTCTGAGAGAAGTTGTGTAACCCAGCTTGTTATAGGGGTTCAGCAGGAGGAAGTGTTGAATTGTGTAAAGATTATAGTGAATCTCTAATCAAGGCTCACTCTTGTCAGAACAAGATCCACAATGAAATAGTCAAGTGATGCTTACAAGGATGGATGAGACTACCTAAATACTTCTTTCATCTTCAGGATCAGTACAGTAGTTCTCAACTATCTAGAGGGTTTCGGTTTTTTGTTTTTGTTTTGGTAGGTGGAAATTCCCAGACCAAGGATTGGAACTGCACTGCAGTTGCAACCTGCGCCACAGCTGCAACAAAACCAGATCCTCCGGCATTGCTGTGAGCTGTGGTGCAGGTCGCAGATGTGGCTCGGATCCCGAGTTGCTGTGGCTGTGGTGTAGGCCAGCAGCTGTAGCTCCAATTCGACCCCTAGCCTGGGAACCTCCATATGCTGCTGGTGTGGCCCCAGAAAAGACCAAAAAAAAAAAAAAAAAACCAGATCCTTAACCCACTGCACCACAAGGGAAATTCCTAGAGAGTTTTAAAAAAAATAACAACGCCTTGGGTATTCTCGTTGATGGCTCAGTGGGTTAAGAATGAACTAGAATCCAAACCAAGCAGGAGGCATAACTCTCCCAGACTTCAAGAAATACTACAAAGCCACAGTCATCAACACAGTGTGGTACTGGTATCAAAACAGACAGACAGACCAATGGAACAGAATAGAGAATCCGGAAATAAACCCTGACACCTATGGTCAATTAATCTTTGACAAGGGAGGCAAGAACATAAAATGGGAAAAAGAAAGTGTATTCAGCAAGCATTGCTGGGAAACCTGGACAGCTGCATGCAAAGCAATGAAACTAGAACACACCCTCACACCATGCACAAAAATAAACTCAAAATGGCTGAAAGACTTAAATATACGACAGGACACCATCAAACTCCTAGAAGAAAACATAGGCAAAACACTCTCGGACATCAACATCATGAATATTTTCTCAGGTCAGTCTCCCAAAGCAATAGAAATTAGAGCAAAAATAAACCCATGGGACCTCATCAAACTGAAAAGCTTTTGCACAGCAAAGGAAACCCAAAAGAAAACAAAAAGACAACTTTCAGAATGGGAGAAAACAGTTTCAAATGATACAACGGACAAGGGCTTCATCTCTAGAATATATAAACAACTTATACAACCCAACAGCAAAAAAACCAATCAATCAATGGAAAAATGGGCAAAAGACCTGAATAGACATTTCTCCAAAGAAGATATACAGATGGCCAACAAACACATGAGAAAATGCTCAACATCGCTGGTTATAAGAGAAATGCAAATCAAAACTACCATGAGATATCACCTCACACCAGTCAGAATGGCCATCATTCATAAATCCACAAATAACAAGTGCTGGAGGGGCTGTGGAGAAAAGGGAACCCTCCTGCACTGTTGGTGGGAATGTAAACTGGTACAGCCACTATGGAGAACAGTTTGGAGATACCTTAGAAATCTATACATAGAACTTCCATATGACCCCGCAATCCCACTCTTGGGCATGGGCATCTATCCGGACAAAACTCTACTTAAAAGAGACACGTGCACCCGCATGTTCATTGCAGCACTATTCACAATAGCCGGGACATGGAAACAACCCAAATGTCCATCGACAGAGGATTGGATTCGGAAGAGGTGGTATATATACACAATGGAATACTACTCAGCCATAAAAAAGAATGACATAATGCCATTTGCAGCAACATAGATGGAGCTAGAGAACCTCATACTGAGTGAAATGAGCCAGAAAGACAAAGACAAAGACCATATGATATCACTTATAACTGGAATCTAATATCCAGCACAAATGAACATCTCCTCAGAAAAGAAAATCATGGACTTGGAGAAGAGACTTGTGGCTGCCTGATGGGAGGGGGAGGGAGTGGGAGGGATCGGGAGCTTGGGCTTATCAGACACAACTTAGAATAGCTTTACAAGGAGATCCTGCTGAATAGCATTGAGAACTTTGTCTAGATACTCATGTTACAACAGAACAAAGGGTGGGGAAAAAAATGTAATTGTAATGTATACATGTAAGGATAACCTAACCCCCTTGCTGTACAGTGGGAAAATAAAAAAATTAAAAAAAAAAAAAAGAATGGGAGTTCCCGTCGTGGTGCAGTGGTTAACGAATCCGACTAGGAACCATGAGGTTGCGGGTTCGGTCCCTGCCCTTGTTCAGTGGGTTAACGATCTGGCGTTGCCGTGAGCTGTCGTGTAGGTTGCAGACACGGCTCGGATCCCGCGTTGCTGTGGCTCTGGCGTAGGCCGGTGGCTACAGCTCCGATTCAACCCCTAGCCTGGGAACCTCCATATGCCGCGGGAGCAGCCCAAGAAATAGCAACAATAACAATAACAAAAAAGACAAAAAAGACAAAAAAAAAAAAAGAATGAACTAGAATCCATGAAGATGCAGGTTCGAACCCTGGCCACTCTCAGTGGGTTAAGGATCCAGCATTGCTGAAGGCTGCAGCATAGGCCACAGATGTGGCTCAGATCCAGCATTGCTGTGGCTGTGGCATAGGCCAACAGCTGCAGCTCCAATTCGACCCCCTAGGGTGGGAACTAACATGCCACAGGTGTGGCCCTAAAAAGAAAAAAAAATAATAATAACAATGCCTTCTGTTGATGATGTGGGTCATTTTGGATCATCCCTCCAACAAATTTTATTTTAAAACTCTGGACAATATATAAAAACAACTACAGGGGAGAACTGAAGAGTGAACAGAAACCAGCAAAACTTGGAGAGGAATAAACTCTTGTAATAAGAGAAGACAAGGATAGCCTTAGGTGGGTTTCCACTTTTATTGGAGCCTAGTCATTTCTTCAAGGAGGAGGAAAATTGAATAGAAGTCTGCACTGTTACTTGTGAGGAATCAGAGGACAGCTTTTGGAGCCATGGCTCCAAGTCAAGAAAGATATATGAACCAAAGGTACCCACAGAAGTGAAGCCCCAAATTCTACATAGAAACTGCCCATATCTCCACCTGACCTCTTACCAAAACATACATTGGGAATCTAAAACTAAAATAACTCATCAGAGGTTTTAGCTGCTGCCTGCCTATGCAGGAAAAACAGTTTGGAGTTTGTGTTCAGCCAAGTTAACTGCCTGCTAAAACAGCAAGAAAAATCAGTATAGGCATAACTTGAAGATACCACAAGTTCGGTTCCAGAACACTGCAAGAAAAGTGAATGTCATAATAAAACAAGTCACATGAATTTTTGGATTTCCCAGTGTATATAAAAGTTATGTTTTCACTATACCGTAGTCTGTTAAGTGTGCAATAGCATTATGTCTTAAAAAATATACATATCTGAACTAAAAATCACTTTCCAGCTGAAAATATTAATTGACAACAAGGATTGCCACGAACCTTAAATTTTTTAAAAAATATAATATCTGCTAACCACAATAAAATAAAACACAATAAAATGATTTATGTCTATAATTTTTAATGTAACATACAGAATCCAGAGTCTCACTTAGAATGTCCAAAATATTATCCAAAATTACTAGACATGTGGACAAATGGAGAACTGTGATCTATGCTCAGGAAGAGTTCCCTGGTGGCCTATTGGTTAAGGATCCAGAGTTGTCACTATTGTGGTTAGGGTTTGATCCCTGGCCCATGAACTTCCACATGCCACAGATATGGCCAAAAACAAAAACAAATAAACAAAACAAACAAAAAAACATATTCAAGTGAAAAGGAAATCTTGGGGAACAACCCGGGGTGATCCATATGTTGTAATTAGAAGATGAAATTTTAAAGCGAGTACTTTAACTCTGCTCAAGGATGCAAAGAAAAACATACTCATAATGCATAAATACATAGAAAGTAGAAACTGTAAAGCAGAACTAAATAGAAATTCTAGAACTGAAAAATATGTAAACTAAAATTTCACTGAAAGAGCTTATCAGTAGATTGGAGATGACAAAAGAGTCAGCAGACTTGAAGATAGATCAATACAATTGATATTATGCAATGTTTATAAGATCTTAAAAAAGAGAGGAATGTATTAAGAAAAAAAGTGTCTCACTGATTTGTAGGACAATATTGAAAGATCTAACATACTTATTTATTATGAGATTATCAGGAGTTCCTGTCATGGCTGAGCAGAAACGAATCTGACTAGTATCCATGAGGGTGCATGTTCGATCCCTGGTCTCAGTAGGTTGAGGATCTGGTGTTGCTGTGAGCTGTGGTGTAGGTCACAGATGCCGCTCTGATCTGGCGTTGCTGTGGCTGTGGCGTAGTCTGGTAGCTACAGCTCTGATTTGACCCTGTAGCCTGGGAATCTCCATATGTGCAGGTGTGGCCCTAAAAAGCAATAAAAAATAAAATAAAATAAGGGAGAAAGAGAGAGATTATCAGAAGGTAAGGAGAGAGGAAATGGAACAGAAAAATGATTAAGAAAATGATGAAAACTTTCCCAAACTTGGTGAAAGTCATAAACATCAACCTAGAATTCAATATGTTGTAAAACTATCTTTCCATATTAAAATTAAAATAAGGACAAAAACCAAGAGAATTTATCTCAAACAAACCTACATTATAAGAAATACTAAAAAGTACTTCAGGCTAAAAGGAAAGTATACCAGATGGAAACTTATAGTGTTCCTGCCATGCCATCTACTATTAAAACCAAATTTTGAGTCAGCTGGCAAGGGAGAAATTATCATAAAGGTTTAGCTCTAGTGTCATAAAACAAGGTGAAGAAGAGTTGATTTGGAATTGTAAGGCAAATAATTGATAATTGCTACAATGATAGAGGAATTTTTTTTTTTTTTTTTCGTTTTGGCTTTTTGAGGCCACACTCGGCACATGGAGGTTTCCAAGCTAGGCATCCAATTGGAGCTACAGCTGCCAGCCAAACCACAGCCACAGCAACTCTTGATCCGAGCCGAGTGTGTGACCTACACCACAGCCACAGCAACACCAGATCCTTAACCCACTGAGAGAGGCCAGGGATTGAACACACAACCTCATAGTTCCTAGTTGGATTCATTTCCACTGCACCACCACAGGAACTCCGAGGAAATTTATTTTGTAGTTTGCTGAGAATGTATACCAAGAGTGGGTGTTGAATATTGTCAAATCTTTTCCTACATTTGTTGGAAAAATCATATGATTGTTCTCCTTTACTTAATTAATTTTGCTCATTATATCAAATGAGTTTTAAATGTAAACCCAATCTTGCATTCCTGGAATTAAGTCCTACTTGGTCATGAAGTATCATGCTTTTTATACCTTGCTTAGTTTAATTTGCTGATATTTTGAGGATTTTTGCAACAGTGTTAATAAGAAATATTTGATCTATAGTTTAGTTTTCTTATGTCTGTCAAATTTCAGTATCAGGATTATGCAGGCTTCATAAAATAAGTTAGTAACTGTTTCATCCTCCATTAGTATTTAAAGACTTGAGTGAGATTGTTATTTCTTCCTTAAATTTTTTATAGAATTCACCAATGAAAACACTTAGACCTGAAGGTTTTCATCCTTCCTATTTTGGGTAGGAAGGTTTTTTTGATAGCAAATCTAATTTCTTTAATAGATTTAGGCTCTTCAGATTTTATATTTCTTCTGTGCCCCTTTTGATACCTCGTCTTTTTTCATCTAAGTGGTCAGATGGATTTATTGGAATGTAGTTCTCTATTTTTCCCTATTATCCTTTCAATATTTATAAGATCTGTAGTGAAATCCCCTCTTTCATTCCTGATGTGGTAGGTAGAATATTAACTCCCTGAATATGTTCATTTCCTAGTCCTTAGAACTTGTGAATATGTTACCTTAAAGGCAGAAGGGACTTGGAAAATGTCATTAAGATTCTCTATCATGGGAGTTTATCCTGTGTTATTCAGGTGGGGCCAATATAATCAAAAGATTCTTTATAAGGGAAAAAGGAAAACAAGAGAATTAGCAATGGATATGTGATGACAGAAGCTGAGATTGGAGTGATGTGATTGTTGACTGGAAGGAGACCACTTGCCAAGGAAAATGGACAACCTCTGGAATCTGGGAAAGGCAAGAAAACAGTCTCTTCCCTAGAGCCTCCAGAAAGAATGCAGCCCTGCCTGCATTTTGACTTTAGGCCAATGAGACCCTTATTAGACTTCTGACCTACAAAATTGTCCTCTAAGAAATTTGTGTCATTTTAAGCACCTAAGTTTGTTATAATAATTAGATTTATGTTATTCATATTGGCAAAGATATCATAGAAGTGATGCTGTGTTCTCATAGAATCCTATCAGGTGTCATACAGTTTTTATTTTTCCCATTCTGGTGTTGTTCACCTGCTTGCTTGATTAAGATGGGTTTTGCTTTTCTCCAGTGTAGAGGTATTCTTTTATCTTTGTAATTAATAAACATGTTGGGGAGAGGTTCTTTGAAAATATGTAAATATCTTGTATAATAATATTCTTTTTTCATTTTTTTCAATTTTATTGAAATAGGGTTGATTTATAGTGTTGTGATAATATCTGCTGTGCAACAGAGTTATTCAGTTAAACTTATACACACATCCATTCATTTTCAGATTCTTCTTCCATATAGACCATCACAGAATATCGGGTGGAGTTCCCTGTGCTAAGGATTTTTGGGGTTTTTTGTGGGGTGCGCTCGTCTGCAGCATATGGAAGTTCCCAGGCTAGGGATCACATCAGACCTATGCCACAGCCTCAGAAATGTAGGATCCAAGCCACGTCTAAGACTTAAACCACAACTCATGGCAACGCCAGATCCTTAACCTGCTGAGTGAGGCCAGGGATCGAACACGCTTCCTCATGGATGCTAGTCCGGTTCGTTAACTGCTGAGCCATGACGGGAACTCCTATATAGTTTTTTATTCATAGTACAGCAAGCAGCATTGATTCTCCTTGCCTCCAATTCCTGTAGGAGTGATACAGAAGCAGGT
This sequence comes from Phacochoerus africanus, assembly GCF_016906955.1. NCBI lineage: Eukaryota > Metazoa > Chordata > Mammalia > Artiodactyla > Suidae > Phacochoerus > Phacochoerus africanus. The sequence goes on from NC_062545.1 coordinate 243,899,772, forward strand.
CCAGGTAGGTGCTGCACAGGCTGTGAAACTGTGTCAGACTTGAGGAAACTTGAGCTTAAAAATGTTACATTAGGAATGTGAGCACACCTGCCCAACCTTTGCCTCCAAGCCAGACATTATCTTTATTGTCCTGGTCTGCAAACAAATTCATCCTCTAACCTGAAAGGAGATACTATCTCTAGCTTTCAAGGCCACTTACTTTGCAGACATCCTTGAAAAGATAGTCTAACTAGACAGCACTATGGAGAGTCACCTCCAAAAAGTCTGAAGACAAAACAGACTTACCTTAGGTTGAACTTTGAGAGTGATTTCAGAGATAATAGAAGTGTGTCTATCTGTTTCCCCATGTCCTTTTATCCTTCTCCTTTCCATCTGCAAAGGAAAAAAGAAATCTCAACCACATGCTCATTATAGACTTACATTTCCACAGTAGATTTTCAGTCCTTCATCCCACAATAAGATATAAGGCTAAAAATTAGAATTACCTTGGAAGTCTTGCACTTACACTCATTTACACTAAACTGGAAAGATGTTTATAAATAGCAATTTAGTAATACTTTGAAACGCTATCCAAAGAAATTAAGTTAGGTTTGATTGGAGGAAGAAGAAATTAGGAGGATATATTTTGATTCTAGCTACAAGGCTTTATACCCAAGAGAAGACAAATGGGCCTATTACTTTATGAGGATATTTTTCTTACAAGACAGTGTCAGTATACTGAGTGTCCCTTATAAAGAAGTCAGGCCATAAGGGCTTCTCAAGTGGGAGCAATCATCAAGGGAAGCTTTTATGGCACATTCCAGTTTCTAGTGTTTATCTTCCTAGGTACTGAGGAGCATTTATTACAGCAGCTTTTGTTTCTGACTTTCTGATGCAGCTACAGACTTGCATTGAAGTTAATACTGTAGTCATAGCAATAGCTTCACTTTGTTCAGGGAGTCATTCCTTGAAGCCTAGGTAGGGTCCTTCTGATTATTTTATAGGCCCATATACCCCTGTATTAAAAATCCTTTCTGCATAAAATACCCTAAATATCTGCTTCCTATACTGAGTATTGCTAATACATAGAGGATTTGAAATTTCAGGTGGGCCTTAATGACAATGTCAACCTTAGACAAGGATTGGGAATGGGGGATAGAATTTCAGGTAGAAGGAATAGAGTGAGCAAAGATTGAATGGCAGAAATGGCCAGAGCACTTTTTTTTTTTTTTTTTTTTTTTAGGAACAAGGAAGGAAGTTGATTATAGAAGAAAATGGGAGATAGATTAGTTTCCTATCATACAAACATTTTTCTTTCCTATCACCTCCTATTTTCTTTCCCTTTCCTTATTCCCCTCCCTCCCTCCCTCCCTTCCTTTCTATATTTTCTTCCATTCTTTCCTTCCCTATTTTACTTGTTTATAAAGGTTTACTGTAAACCTTTCAATTTGGTGGCCTTTAGCATTAAAGTTTCTGCTGCATATCCAAAGTTTGTCCTTTCCATGGAATATTCCACTATTAGGTCAGCAAAGTCAGTTTTGAACCTGGTTCTGTTACTGAGCAGACTCATTCATAAATTTCGTCTCCTTGGACTAACTAGATTTATTATGGGCTACCAGAAATCCTCTTCAGATGAGCATGACTGCACTTGGAAGCTCTGAGCTTTCCAGCCCTGTTTATTGCCACCTCTTCTAACCAGAGCAATATCTCTTATCCATTGGCAGAGGCGAGTTACGGATGTGGTTGGGAGTTTGAGCGTGAAAGTAATGTGATAGGCTTGAAGAGGGTGAATGCAAGGTATGTTGGAGATAATAAGATAGGTATTTCAAAATAACTCTAGGCAAATTGTATCATGTAAGGTACAAAACATAATGTTTAGTATCCACAGCACTTAGTGAGCCACTGTGAAGAACATACTGATTACTTCTGATAAAGGGGGTTGAAAGGAGACTTAACTAGAAATAATCTCTGCTTCAAGTATTTGGGGGGTATTAGGGTGATTTTTTGGAATTTTGTTTTCTGACACATTTTCTGACATTTATTCTCAGTATTTTATGTTACCCATTACCCAGTAGCTTGATTTTTATTGTTGATAACTACAGTCTCAAGTAACTTTCTTTTTGTCTTTGTGAGAGGTTTTTTTGCTCCAAGCATATTTCCCAAGTTTATTCTAGCTAAGAAAAATGAGGGCAGTTATTAAACTGCTCTGTTTCTTATTTTAAAAAAAAAGTTATAAAAGCTTAAAAGGACCTGAAAAATCACTATGTACAGCAATTCCCAAAGCTTCTTCCTTAGGACAATGTTCTCATGAAATGTTGTAAGAAAAATGGGTCCTATGGTCAAATAAGTTTGGGAAATACTGCCTGCTCCTTCTTGGAAATTCACAATGCACATTAGCATCTTAAAGTCTCTGAAAAGTCCTACAGTAAAGAAACCTATGTGGTTTTTTTTTTTTTTCAATCCAGGATTTCTTTCTCTCCCTTTCATTCTTTCTTTCCTTTTTTTTTTTTTTTTTTTTTGTCTTTTTAGGGCCATACTACAAGCACATGGAAGTTCCCAGACTAGGGGTCAAATCTGAGCTGCAGCTGCCGGCCTACACCACAGCCACAGCAATCTGGACCCGAGCCACATCTGTGACCTACATCATAGCTCATGGCAATGCCAGATCCTTAACCCACTGAGCAAGACCAGGGATCAAACCCGCATCCTCATGGGTTCATTACCACTGAGCCACATTGGGAACTACTCCAGGATTTTTCATAATCAGTTGATCTCAGTTTTTTTAAAAAGCATAAACTAATAGCATATCAAGGAATTGGTCAAACACTTTTGTAAATACTAGTCTGTAATTGAATTGAATTCCTTTCTTTCACAGTTGAAGAAATTGGGGCCTGAAAATTTGTCTTAATCATCACATCCAAAAACAATGCCAAAGTAGATGATAGATAATGATATGCTCATTTTCAGGTAACTAGTTAGAGTCAGGAACAAAACCCAGATGTCCTGACCTATATCTATAGCATTTAATAATGATAATGCATTTACACTTATATTTGCTACTATTTAAGCTGGTGATAATTAAAATCACATCTTATTATTGCTATAAATGTTACATGCTAGCTAAGAAGGCAAACTAAAAAGTAAAGTAGTTTGCTGATGTTTTAAATAGTTTTAGACTATAGCTCTCTGTCTCTTAACAATGTCACATGTTGGTCCCTTGAAATTAGTTAGAGAACTCTGGGTTTTGAAAAAACAGTACAAGTCTGTCTAAAGCCATCTGAAAGGGGAATTTTCTGAAGCTCTTTCTATTCCCATGATTCTCACAAAATTCTCCAATTCATTCTAGTATAGAAAGTAATGGATCTTCCCTTTAAGAAGTGCTAACCCCAAGGTGATCACAAAAGACAGATTTTTCCACCTCTAATCAGGTTTCTTCTTTTGTTTTGCTATATATATTTTTAGCATGCTTGGTATCTTATCCCCAAGATGTTTCTTTTTTCATGAAATACTGTACAATACATAAAAAACACTCAGAATTTTTATTTTTCAGCACTCCATTTTGGCATGATAGTTTTTAGTCATTACCATACTTAACTAAGTCATATTTCGCTGTCATCAAACAAGATATCTTAGAATTAAATTCTTGAATCGCCCTTGACCTTCTAGATTGTCAATCAATTTAAATTAGATAGTATCTCCCATCATCTTAAAAAAGATTATCTCTTAGGAAGAACCTGCGACTATTAAGAAAGGGATGTGGGGTGAAGACAAAGCCCTGTATCTTTTGTTTTAGCATCAGAAATCTGTGACTAGTTTTTATTGCTAGAAATAAACAGGTATCATGAATGGTGTATGGGGGTTCACATTAGTATCAGAAGTTTTTATAGGTGCACTCCTGGTTACTTAATGCAACCCTGTATATTGTGCTGTGTTTTCTCAGCTGCCTTTGTAAACACCGAAGCCTTAATAGATCATTTTGAAAGAAGCTACCATCCTGCCGCATTTGTTGGTAGCCTTCTTTCAGGTTTCTGACATATCCTTAATCTGATGCTCAGCCTTGTCATTTGGATCAATAGTAAACCAGATAAGATGTCTTCTACTTGCAAGGCTATGGCTATAAAAGGTATTTGAAAAATAAATTCACTTTTTATGTCCATGCCACAAACCGGGGGAGTACTAATTTGTCATTTGTCTCTCCATCTGTCTGTAAACAGTCAGTTAAATTGGTTATTGATGAGAATAAGGTGAATTATACTTGGAACGAGGGTAATATTGAAATAAACTTCATAGCAAATTTCTTAGATTCCTGTGAAAAGATGATGTATCTTTTTTTAAAAGGTGGCATATCTTAACTTTAATTTCTATTTTAGAATGAGCAATTTGTTTTATATTGTTTCTCTTCCAAATCATCAGTAATAATAATAATGATCCATTATAATTATGTTATACTTTACAAAGCACTTTATATTTGTGATCTTATCCTCATAACCTTTATAACTACCCATTTTATAATTTGTAATGCATTTGTTATTCATTTTAAAATACTTATCTAAGAGTTCCTGTCGTGGCTTAGCAGTTAGCGAACCCAACTAGCATCCATGAGGATGCAGGTTCAGTCCCTGGCCTCTCTCAGTGGATTAAGGATCCGGCGTTACCATGAGCTGTGGTAGGTCACAGATGCAGCTTGGATCCTGCTTTACTGTGGCTCTGGTGTAGGCCGGCAGCTGTAGCTCCGATTGGACCCGTAACCTGGGAACCTCCATGTGCCACGGGTGTGGCCCTAAAAGACAAAAAGACCAAAAAAAAAAAAAAACTTATCTAGTACCTACTGTATATAAGGCGCTATGCTAGGCACTACAGATTCTGCATACCAAAAAAAAAAATGTTGGTAATAATATAAGAGGCTAGAATTGTAACATTTTAGTGTTAGAAGGAATCTCTGGAGTTCCTGTTCTCAGGAGTGATTAACGAACCCAACTAGCATCCATGAGGACGCGGGATCTATCCCTGGCCTTGCTTACTGGGTTAAGGATCTGGCATTGCTGTGAGCTGTGGTGTAGGTTGCAGACACAGCTTGGACCTGGCATTGCTATAGCTGTGGTATAGTCCTGAAGCTACAGCTCCAATTCGACCCCTAGCCTGGGAACCTCCACATGCCACAGGAGCAGCCCTAAAAGGACAAAAAGACAAAACAAAACAAAAAAGAAGGAATCCCAGAAATCATCTCCAAACTTATTATTTTACAGGAAACTAAACCATGACCAATTAATGAATCACAGTCAACCAGTTATTTAGAGACATTATTTTTTTTCTATTATATGATATAAATTGATAATCTTTCTAAAGTCAAGCCATAGTTTAATCCTTTTGAACCTGTGTTTCCTCATCTATGAAGTGACAATAATTCTGGCTTTCACAACAGGGGTATTGTGAATATTAATGAAGGTGAGATTATGGAAGATTTCAAAATTTAAATGCAATCTGAAGGTAAGAAACATTCCTTGTAGGTAAGAGACAGAGAAAGAGTGTATCAAAATGTAAACCATGGTTTTCTCAGGTTTGTGAGACTAACGGTGCTCATTGTTTTCTTTATATTTTTATTTATTTTTGAAATGTCTTTAATGAATATGCTATTACTTTTATAATGAAAATTAAGTTTTTTCTTTTCTTATTCTAACTTTGTATTTTGACATAATTTCAGATTTACAGAAAAATTGCAGGAATTCTGCACAAAATTCTCACGTACTCTTCACCCACATTCCCCAGATGTGCACTTTTAACCACATGTGCTTTATCCTTCTCTCTCGGTACATATGAATGTGAGACATTGTCTCCTGATCCATCTGGAAAAAGTTGCAGACGTGATACTCCTTTGCCCTCAAATATTTAGGACATATTTCCTCTAAGTAAGGACATTCTCTTAAATAAACACAGTTCAATTATCAAAATTAGGCAATTAACACAAATACTATTAACTAGTACACTAACCATATTTGGATTTTGCCAGTTGTCCCAATAATGTCATCTATATGAAAGAAAACCCAGGATCAAACATTTCATTCAATTCTTATATGTCTTTTTAGTCTTCATTAATCTACAGAAGTTCCTCAGTCCTAGTGTATGTGTGTTTGCGTGCACATATTATATTATATTATTTATATATGATGTTATTATTCTAAGAGCACAGGCAAATTATATTGTCTTTCATTTTGGATTTGTCTGATGTTTCCTCATAATCTAGATTATACATTTTTGGTAAGAAAACCACAGGAATGCTGTCTTAGTGCGTTCTATCAGAAAGCACATAATATTATTTGTCCCATTACTGATGGTGTTAACTTGGATTTTTTGGATAAGGTGGCATCTACCAGTTTGCTCCACTGTAACCTTATCTTTCTTTCTTTTATGATTAATAACTATTTTTGGAGAGCTAATTTTAAACTATGTAAACATCCTTTTAGTCTTCATACCTTTACCCACTATTACTAGCTTCTGTCCATTACTCTTGAGTCCGTTATTATGATGGCTGCCAATGGGTAAAAGTTATTTTTAATAGCTACTTATTCCAGATATGAAATTAGATGTATAGTCTGATGGAAACTATAAAAAAGTCACCTTTTGAAGGATTGGAAGATATTGTACCAAAATGCTAACAAAGTTTATGTTAGGCATAGGATAATGGAATTGTAGGTGATCTTTTTCTTATTGTCCCAATTTTCAATAATTTTCCAAATTTTTCAATATGTATCAAATATAGAATTCATAATTTTTCAGTGGCTTCTAAAATGTTTCTTTGTTTATTTCCAGTTGTTCTACCAAGAGCTTGAGGGAGATACTAAAATGTTGTTCTAAGACTTGTGATGGCTTGAACTTAGCTGTGGCGAAAAGGACACCTATCCTGGGATAAGTGGCCAAATGGCAGAACTTAAATAATTTTTGATCTTCAAGTCTTTCTTCCCCACTCTAACCACTGAACAGTAGCATTTTTTTTTTTTTTTTTACTAACTCAGTTGCCTCTTCCTTAGTCTCAAATAGAAAAGGTCCTAGATCAGTGGAAGAAAGTTGAAGAGAAGAGTTCAGGGATTCATATGTAGATGGAGGTGGTTTGTGATATGAGTTTTAAAAGATGGCTAGATTTTAGACTAGAATATACATATTTGAATTCAAGCATCACCATTGCAGACTTTGGCTCCCATTTTGAAAATGAGTTATAGTTACCAAGTCAGAGTACTACTTTAGTGCTCAGTATTTAATTAAAACCTTTAATGCATAGCCTGAATGAGGTTCTTTAAGGGTTTCTGAGTTTAATTGAATTTATTTACACATGTATCTGTAATTTGTCTTTTTCACTATCCAAGAAGTCCTATCTATAGTCTGGAACTGAAGCAGTGAAGACAATAGATGGATTCAATCTGTTGTTTGAAACAGTTTTCCCAAAGGCACATATCTTAGCTGAGTAGATGAATTGATTTTTTTTTTTAAACTTCATGTTAGGATCAATGAAACTAAGGTACACTGTTGAAAAACTAAAAATGGAGCCTACCACAAGACTTGGAGTACTTCAAAGGAACCAGGTGTTAAACAAGTTTTGCCTGGGAGTTCCCGTCGTGGCGCAGTGGTTAACGAATCCGACTAGGAACCATGAGGTTGCAGGTTCGGTCCCTGCCCTTGCTCAGCGGGTTAACGATCCGGCGTTGCCGTGAGCTGTGGTGTAGGTTGCAGATGCTGTGGCTCTGTGGCTCTGGCGTAGGCCGGTGGCTACAGCTCCGATTCAACCCCTAGCCTGGGAATCTCCATATGCTGCGGGAGCGGCCCAAGAAATAGCAACAACAACAACAGACAAAAAGACAAAAAAAAAAAAAAGAAGTTTTGTCTGAATTAAGCTTCTGAATTTAATATTAAAATATGATTTTTTTAAAGTAACAACTTGCAGTGTAACTCAGAAGGCTGGAGAGGGTCAGTGAAAACAGGCCAGGAGGGTTATAATATTCATCAAAAATGAAAACATTGGCAGAAATACTTTCTTTTTTTTTGGCATCTGAAACAAACATGATCAAATAAAAAATATTTTGTTTCCAGCACTACTTTTATGATGAGAAGAGAACCATAATGATGTCTGAGAAAGAAACCAAATATTTATTGAGTCCTTGCTGTGAACTGGTCACTGCGGGGTTTTTTCTTTTTCTTTTTCTTTTTTTTTTTTTTCTTTTTTACCAATGGGAAATCTGAGAATCTGGGAAGTAACATGCTCACAGTTAATATAGTCAATGAAGTGCCCAGATATGACTGCTTCTATAATATACTCTCATTTAATTATACCATGCTACCTCCCAATGGGGTAGCATTTCTTGCTCCCCTAAAACTTGAACTTCATTATACTTGGAAAATGAATTTTTACATCAGGAAAAAGGAAATCAACTCATAAACTGTTACCCAGTTGTTAGGAAAAGTCATAATTATAAGAAATTTAGGTTATCATTGAGGCAGCTAGAATAAAAAACCTTTAGTTTTGAAGTAGCTATAAAGACTGGGTCTTTTGTTTCTCAGAATAGTAGAGGTGAAAAACAGGAAGCTGGATGGGCCTTTAGATCCTAATCCAACCTCATCATTTTTCATGTGGGAAGAAACTGAGGCTAGAAGAAAATCAGTAACTTGCCTTTAGACGTAAGGATGAGCTGGCTGAGACCCTCTCATCACTGCCTTACTTAAGTCCTCCAGTACTGCTTCAGAGACCCTATGGAAAAAGTCTGAATTCCTTAGTCTGACACATTTCATCATCTGATCCTTGCTTATCTTTTTGGCTTCAGCTTCTTGTGTCTCCAGTTCTACTCTGTCCTCGGATGTACTCTTTAAAGCTTTATACTAATCACCTCTTCCTCACCCTTATTTTCCACACATAAGGCTCTTACACAATCAGCGTCCCACTTAAAGTGGCTTAAAATGCCACTGTTTTCTCCAAAAAGTCTTTCCTGGCCCCTCAAAGCTGGCTTAGGTAGCCCTCTTTTCAAGTTTACCACTGTATGTCCTTACATGGGGCTAATCCCATTTATTATTATTACAATAGTGAATAACTTTTGCAAATGGTCAAAGTGAGGGATAGTGTGGGAATAACAGCACCATGTGATAAATGGATACAAGAGAATGTTTTTTATTTTGGGGGTTATTTTTTGTTTTTGTTTTTGTTTTGTTTGTCTTTTTAGGGCCACACCCATGGCATATGGAGGTTCCTGGGCAAGGGGTCCAATCGGAGCTGCAGCTGCTGGCCTATGCCACAGCCACAGCAATGCCTGATCCTTAACCCACTGAGCAAGGACAGGAATCGAACCCATGTCCTCATGGATGCTAGTCGGTTCACTAACTACTGAGACATGATGGGAACTCCCCACAAGAGACTTGATATATACAGCTTAACTAATTTTGGCCTCAGAATTTCCATTTGTAATGTGAGAAGAAAGAATGTATACATGTATGTGTGACTGGGTCACCTTGCTGTACAGTTGAAAATTGACAGAACACTGTAAACCTGCAATAATGGAAAAAATAAAAATCATTACAAAATGAAAAAAAAGAAAAGATTATGGTGGCAAATTGATTGGAAGGGGTGGGAATAAGACAAAGTTATCTTTGTGTAGCACTTTACATAAAATTCAGAAAATATCTGTTGTTGGAAAAGATGGAGACATGGAGAAGTGCTAAAGTATTGGTGATCCCAAATCAAGATCCAGCTCAATGGCCATCTCTGTGATGGAGTCTTTCCAGAGCTAACCTTTGCCCCTCCCCTACAAGGGGCTGAAAGTACATCCTCATCCAACCTGCCTGGTCTGTTTTTGTATTTGTATATTTATTTATTTATTTATCCACGAGTCCCAGCCTAGGGGTCTAATCGGAGCTACAGCTGCTGGCCTACACCCAGTCTGTGACCTACACCACAGCTCACTGCAACGCCGGATCCTTGACCCACCGAGCAAGGCTAGGGATCGAATCCGCAACCTCGTGGCTCCTGGTCGGATTCGTTAACCACTGCGCCATGACGGGAACTCCCCTGTATTTGTATATTTTTAATGCTCTTACCCCCTCCTTGCTTATACTACACTGTAGTGTATAATGAGTATACATGTGTATTTTAATTATTTTTAATGCTTCCAGACCCCTTAGCATAGTGTCTGATTCAGAGTAATTACATAGTAAGTAAATGTTGAATGTTGAATGAATCATTGAATTAGATGAGCATGTCTCAATCTTGATTCCCTTTCAAATCACCTACAGAGAATTAGGAAATATTAATTCCAAAGTCTCAGAAATTCTCATTCTAGGAGTTCCCATTGTGGCCCAGGAGGTTAAGAACCCAACTAGGATCCATGAGGTTGCAGGTTCGATTCCTGGCCTCGCTCAGTAGATTAAGGATCTGGTGGTGCAGGCAGTGGTGTAGGTCACAGATATGACTGGGATCTTGTATTGCTGTGGCTGTGATGTAGGCTGGCAGCTATAGCTCTGATTTGACTTCTAGCCTGGGAACTTCCATATACCACGGTGTGGCCCTAAAAAAGAAAAAAAAAAAAATTCTGACTTTATTCATCTGGAGTGGAACAGGCATTTTTTTTTTTTCACTTTATGTGTTTTTTGTTATTGTTATTTAAGCTCTTCAGAGTTGAGAACTCTGATTCTTTGTTTAAACAGTGATTCTCAAAGTATGAATTCCTGGACCTAGCAGCACCAGCATCTCCCAGAAAAATGTAACTTCTTGGACCCCACACCAGAACTAGTGAGTGAAAACCTCTGACGGAAGTCCTCAGCAATCTGTGTTTTCCAGCCCTCCAGAGATTGTGATGCATGCTAGAGTTTGAGAACTACTGATTTAAGATGAAAATAAATGTTTTCCTATAAATAAAATATCAACTATGAGAAACAAAATACATTGTATAGTCAGCCCAAAAGCTTGTGCCAACCTAAAGCACCACTCTAAATAAATGAGGATAGCTTATAAGCACAAGGGAATTGTACTTGTGGAAATAAGCATCATAGCACTTTATAACTTTTTCATATTTATTTTTTGTATGAAATGCTCTCCACTGAAGGGCCTAATTTTTATAATAATCTTTAAAAAATAGTCTATATCAGGCAGGAAAAGTATATGGAAAATCTGGCATTGGGTAAAGCAAGTCCTAGAGTCAAGGATACCTTTCCATAGTTTCTTCGAGAAAAGTTTGTCTCCTTGTTTTTCTTCCTTTCTTTTCCTTTTTTTTTTGACAGTAGCATTTTCTCTTTCTATTGTGCTGTTAGACTGTGTGCCTGCCACTTGATAGTTCTGTCTGTTCCTATGGAAACTAAGTTAGTGGATGGAGCCAAGGCTTGGAGGAGGCATTGAGGAAAAATATTAGAAGAGTTCAACCACAGAACAACTAAAGATGTTGCCTTTCCTTCAGTCAAATCCTCTTTGAGAGCCAAAATCTGTTTCAAGCCAGAGAGATGTTCTTGGCTGATGTATTGTCTAGCTGCTCTGCCAGATGGATGAACATCTTAAACTTGGAAAACAACAAATAGAGCTCCCATTCTGCCTTTGAAGTGCCATTCTTAGCCTTTGCTTAGAGAATTGTCAAATACCTTTTCTGAAAAAAGTTTTCAAAGCTTTGCTTAAGATGGCAGGTTAGTAATGTGGTTACCATCAAAGTTGTTGAGTAATTAGAAATTTTAGCTGTAAAACCATATTAAGGCTTGACAATCAGAAATTTAAGGAAAGAAGGAGAATGTCTGTGGGAAGAGCAATGCATATTTGATTTCATTTCTATAGCTCAGTAAATTCATGCCATTCAAAAATTTGGTTTTTATAACTATTTCCTATAAAGATTCACATTAAAAAAAAAACCAAGAAATCAGGGTACAATGACACAACTAAATCAAATGAGACAAGAAAATGTTCCAAGTGCACAAGAATAATGAAGAAAGGCCCATCTTTTTTCCAATCCGTTTATACTCTATATTTGGTATGGTAATGGTCTAGGTAAAAGTACAATACTAGATTACATTGTACTTAGCTACATATATGGATATTTAAATTATGCTTAATATCATCTGGGATGCATAGATTTATTTTTCCAATTTAATGTACTTTAATTTATGCCAGAAATTATGTCTTTGGAGAAAGCAGTTGAAACAGCTATTAATATAGATGATTCATATATAACCCTGTATCTTGAATCTAGCCATTTCCTCCAATCTTCAGATCCATATATATATTTTTCTCTTTTTTTGCTAGACATATCTATATAGCTTCCCCTCAGATGCTTCTAACTCCACATGTTTAAAAAAAAAAAAAACTCAAAATCTTCATCCCTAATCCTGTTTTTCTTTTTCTCTTTTTGGTTGTTGACACCACTCCATTTGTACCTGTTCAGGAGTCCTCTTACATATTTCATCTTCTGTTCTCTTATTTTCATTTCACTCCCAACATTTCTATTCTGGATTGCTGTGATAACCCCCTAACCAGTCTCACTATCAAAGATTTGTTTCTCTCAAATCAATACTTCATTCAGCCCCCAGAGTATTTTCTAAAAACACAAATCAACTCATGTCATTTCCTTCTTAAACTCTTCATTGGCTCGCCATTACCTATACGATAAATTTGAGACTCTTTTTAATGCTGTATTAGACTCTTTTCTAGCTCCTACTCACCTCTCTAATCACATTTCACATCTTCTTATACTTTATTTCATATTACAATAATATAGAACTATTTTCAAGGTATGAGATTTTATTTTACCCTGTATTCAAGCTAAGAAGTTAGTCTGTTACTGCTTCATAAATGTTGACAATAGACACAAGCCTCCAGGGTCAGGGACAAAGGAGTTTATTGTACACAGCACAACAAAAAGCATCAGCACCTATATGTTTGCATTTGTTTCTCTCCCCCCTAAGAATCATGGGGGAGATGCAGAAGATCCAGACAGATGCAGTACACACAACAGAGTTCCATCACAGCACAGAGAACCATTGAACTAAAGGAATCTGCACTCACTTTTGTAGAAGTAAGCTCAGAGGAAGAGATGACCTCATTCCTTAGATTGATTGCAGCAAACACAACCAGGAGAAGTTGATTGGGCTCAGAGTGGTAAAATCTCTGCATTTTTTGTATGAGAATATACAGAGATGATTAGGGCTTATGGTAAATTGCTTCTCCCAACAACCCATCACTTAGCCCTACATGTTCTTGATATGAGCAGGCCATTCCATCAGCTACTCCAGTCATCTGACCAGCAGAGCCTGGGAGCAAATCTGTTTAATATGTCTGATACAATGTTTAAGTAACAGAACTCCAAGCTGGAGGATGAGAGCAACCTGCAGTGTTGGCTTCACCTCTGTTCCTCAGTGTCCTAGATTAAGTCAACTGTGAATAAGTACCATGGGAGACAGTAGATCTTACTTGATGCCACCAGGATATACTCTAAGGCCATTCTGTTATTTATTACGACACATGCAAGGGGGTTTGACAGACCTACTGATCTTTGGTGTTGTTGCCAGTAATTACAGGAGGCACTATATGGGATGAAAGAGCAACCCCTATGCCCAATGGAGGAATATTTCATGGCCCTCTTTCCCCCACATACAAACATATAATGAGAAGAGACACAAGTCACTTCAGTTCAGGATTTGTTGTTAAACCTGAATCACCATTACATTGATTTGGCTAAGCTACATGGGAAGTATCACCAAATAGTTACAGCTTTGATTATCATACATGGCATAACCCAAGGCTTCTCACTTATCAGGAGAAGCGTGTCAATTTGTAGCCATCAGGTTAAAATAAGACTGTACCAGTCTATGTGTTTCTTTGTGTCCATAATCAGGAG